>NC_141697.1:35140445-36340445 GCF_964263255.1 Lissotriton vulgaris
CTTCTCACTTCACACTGACTAAAGAATTGTCCATGTCTGAGGAGAGACTGGCCACAAAACTCCAGGCAGCGATGGAGGCCAGAAGGGATAGTCAAGCACTCCGGGAGGAGCTGGATCCCTTGGAAGAGCAGGTGTCCGCAGTCATCTCTGAGGAGTTGGTGGTTGGAGTTGCGGGACAGGACAGTGCTGACAATGATGAACTGCAATAGGGTAAGTCCCAACAAGGGCCAGTGTGGAGAACTACATACTGTCGTGCAGTCCATGCAGCTATGTTCCAGTGCTCTTCAGGCACTGTCTGCAGGCCAAACGGGAGGCACCTGGCTCATCTATGCTTAGACCTGACATAAATGGAAGCCTCACGGGCATCTTGATAAGATGTTGGCGGAGGGAGAGCCTTCCAGCTGTGCTGTCCTACGTCAAAACGAAAGGGCACCCAGATCTACCGCAGCTCAGCCTACAGTGAAGGCATCAGGCTGTGGTAAAATTTGAGGGTGTGCAGCAATTGGCTGCATCCACCTGGAAGGGGCTCAGTGGATGGTGCCCTTTGATTGTTTGAGTATTTGCATTTCATATCCAAGGGCCGCGCCCCACAGGAACGTGACAGTGTCATCATTTGTGCCCAACATGTGCCCAACATGATGCTCAGTCCTGGTGATTGAGCTGCGGTAGAGCCCCGTGCTTGCCTTGGTGTCACGCCTACATATTGCTACTAGTAAGGCTCTGTAATCACACCATACCGACACTCTGCTTCAAGATGTTGCTGCGCGTGCGTAGCAGTGGGTGTGCGCATGCAGCCCTGTTGCACTGGCAAAGTATGATATGTAGATTGTGGTTATGTGAAATGAGATCACCTCATGGGTTTGATACGTGGATACCGTTGTTGTCCCATATGTAGCCTGGAGTTTTGGCGTGTGCTCCCATGCACATACACTTCAAAGTCATCATACACTGAGTGGCCTCTACCTTTGTCCACGAGTGTGAGGCTGTACACATGGCCCGCAGCGGGAGAAACACACACACAGTCACTGCACACTATCTACGTTCCCACGCGTGGTCATTGTGGTTGGCAATGGAGGGCTTTCTGCTAAAGGTAGTTGGCATGCACACTATTTCCTTTCTACCAGAGGATGTTCAATGCTGTTTGTTACACAAAGCTACCTACGTTCTCTGTGTGACCATTAGCAGTGGCTCAAATGTGAATGTTTAGTTGTTTAATGTGAGTGTGGAATAAAAATGAATGCACAGTGGAAGTGCTCAGAAATGTATTTACAGATGAACAGGGTGTTACCTTTCATCGTAGTTTGATATCTGGTGAACAATCATGGTCTGTGGAGAAATTGTTTATAACTTGATCCCTCTGCTGTGTGCTCAGTTGCTGGGGCTTCTCCTCTTCCTCCTCCTCATCATCCAGCATTTCCCGATCCCCATCTCATCTGGCCATGGCACATCAGTCCTGACACACATATTCTGCAAAATAAAGCAGGCCAAAATAATTTAACACACCATAGGTGGCGAATAAGGCAATCTGCCCCCAGATAGGTCAAGGCTCTTGAGGCGGCGTTTTTAGTAGTCCAAATGTCCGCTCAGTGATGGACCTTGTGCGGCATAGGGCATGGTTGGAGGTCAGCTGGGCATCCGTTTGTGGGATCTTTACAGGAGTCCTGACACACTGCATCAGAGCGTAGCCTTGGTCTGCTGCAAAGAAAGGAGGTGTTAAATCAGTTAAGAGTCCTGACAAGATACAGCACAACATTCATTTCCAATCTGGTCTGTGTCCCGCTTGACTCATATGCCTTGTTCACGGTTATAGACGTGCTACGACATTGTGTGGCATAGATGCAAGTAGTGACTGGCAATGGCTGACACTGTCCTACACACACAGGTGTGCTGTCCCCAGTGATTCAATTCAGAAAAGGTGGTGGTGATGAACAGAGTGTCTGAATTAAGCAGACCACTCTTACCCAGTGATTCAGTCGCTTTTCGTCATTCTGGTGAGTGCCAATGCCGCAGGTGATGATTGTTCCCCAGTAAGGAGAGTCGATTTGCGATTGAGTAGACACATGTCTCACATTCATCTATTGTGTCTATTGTTGGCTACTATTGCTGTTCATGAACTGATACCGGTCTGCTTTTACAACATGTAAGTGGAGCAGGTGTTGGGTTTGACGCATATTTGCCACTGAGAGTTCTATCTGCTCTGCCGTGGCACGGATAGTGAGTGGATATAAATGTGGGACATTGTAGTGTACAAATGGCTGTGCGCGGTGCCCACTATGGTGACAGTCAACGAGGGGTTATAGATATGTGTCAATCTTTCACTGTACAGTGCAACTGGTGGGCTAATTACACTACATTGCCACACACATTGTGTACGGCGTAGGCTATATCTTCCGCATGAGTCAGTGCCCAGGGTTCTGTGGCTGCGCTGGCAGAACCAGGGCAGCATTGCCCTAAGACAGGCACATTATTTTCCTGAGAACTGTAGTCTTGGCTGTCATGGGAGATGTAGTTTGTGCACGAGACTGCACCTTGCGGCACAATCTGGTGCCTTCGATAAATGCTACGGTGGTTTCTGCCCATATGATGTGCTGTGTGTAGATGACGACTGATTAAATGTAGCATTGTAGAGGTTATCCTGAGAGGTTCATATATGGCCATATCTATCAGTTTCACAGGCCTGGGATCCATCTCCATGGCTCCTAACCATGGGATTTACATGTCAGACAAAGACTAGACACAGGGATTGGTTTGCTTCAACAGGGTGTTTAGAAGCCTCATTGTATTAGTTCTTGCATTTGTGAGGGTCTTTGACACTACTCAATGCACACACAGGGCCTCCAGGGGCATTTGTTGCCGCCGGGCATCAATGGATGTCAACTGGCTGAGCTGGCCCACGTTCAAAGTCCAGGGCTGGAATGTGCCTTTCAGTTGACAGCACATCCACGGTTTATCCACATTCGCAACATCACATGAAAGTGACTAATGCCAACACCAACCCCCCTTGTACTATGGTGCCTGTGTGTCAGTTTAGTGTCCTCACATGACGTCATGCTGTAAGGGACACATTCCAGTACCATAAACACACACATTCATGCAATTCCCTCCTTATATGTGTCATGCAGAATGCAGGACACACGGTATTTGGAGACGACAAGTACACGTGGTTCTGTATTCTCATTTCACCGGCCCTTGGGAGGAACACTCTTTGCGCACGGTCCCAGGGTCCCTGCTCATAGGTTGAGTGGAAACGTGTGAGATCTTCATTGGTGTTGGATGGGCCAGGCCCCCGCTTGGCCCATGGTAGACCTCGTTAACGTAGGGTGAATTGGAGATGCATTTTGTTGTGGCTTGCTGTGCTGCATAGTGCATACCTATGAGGACATGCAACGTCACGCAGACATACGTAGCATTGCCCCATTGACATGAGTTGGGTAGCTGCTCCACGAGAACATTATGACTGGTGATACTCCATCAGCCCAGTTGACGTGTACACGTGAGCCACAGTGGCGTAGGCGGTCTCAACGTGTGTGGCTTGTAGGAAATGTGTTGTGCATATGCCACGTAGCATGGGACAGGTATATGGTGCCGCACCAACAACGTATGCAGTGTGTCACACTCATGACTGATATGTCAACGTATTCCTGCATGATTGAGTGCCTTGTGGTCTGTCGGGCTTAAGATGTACTTACCGACCAGTAGGCCATTCCTATACATCCCATTCTGTAAACGCTCATTGGTGGGGAATGCTGGAAGATGAGGAGTCATGTGCGCTGCCCGGGTACTTGGCAAGGACATTGGTGAAGAGGCCCAGACGTTGTATGATTGGCTGCTCTTTCATGGAATAGAAGTGCTTCCTGTTGCAGTAGATGTGTGATGTTGCCAATGGAGGCACAAGTGTGCTTCATCACCCCCCCCCCCCCCAGTCTTGTCCTGGGCAGCTGGGTTACCCCCCATGTCACTAAAATAAAGTGTGGCAGAGGTGTTTCCACATGATCCTGGATGTACCCCACCTGCCACATAATCTATGCTCAGCTGCATCATTTACACAGTTCAACACATTTGCTTGCAGCTCAAACCGATCAAAAGTTACCAAAAAGTGTAATCAGTCGTCTCGTGCAGTACCAGACCCTTTACAAAGTTTGCCTGCTCACTTGATAGTTGCTTTTCGCAGTGTTTAGGTGTTAGAGGCCCCACAGTAAGAATCTGTCTGAATACTCTGCATTTTCTTGTCACTGAATTTAGTGAATTTTGCCGCATCATTTCCGCCCCCATCCTTCCTTGCCCCCGTCTCCGCCTGATTCCTGTGGCCTGGTTATGCGGTATAATGTCAGTGCTATGGCCCTGCTCGCTCTCTGAGACCGTCTTCTGTACTTTAAATGGAACATCACTGTGTGTCCCACCACATTCACCTGTACAATGTGAACATGTATATAATGGCATGCCCCCTTCCCCCCCCCCCCCCCCCTTACTCCCCAACATCTTCCTTGTCCTTGAGAATGACCCCGGGGTGGTACCTTCGGGCTGTCCGCCCTGGAGGGTCTGCCTACCACAGCCCCCCCTTATCTTTCCATAATGTGGGGTGTGTCTCTTCGGGGCTTTGATGCTCATGAACGCAGCCGCAGGAAATACACGCATTATTGCCTGGCGACTATGCAACACCAAACTCCTTTTGTTTACTGAGGGAAACTGGTACGTGTACTAAAACACACACAAAGCGTGTCACGCGTTCGTGTGTGGAAAATAGAGGAACGATTTTTTAAAAAAGTCACATTCCAAATCCAAGGTTCTTTTCAGATGTCTCCGTGATCCTAGGTTGTTGTTTATTGACGCGCGCGTGCACGCCCCTTCAAAGAGCTGATTAAGAGTTGATTGGCGCGCGCGTGCACGCCCCTTCAGAGAGCTGATTATGAGTTGATTGGCGCGCGCGTGCACGCACCTCCAGGGAGCTGATTAAGGTGCCCTGATCGCGAGCCTCGTGGCAGAGAGTCACATTAGTTCATGTTTCACAAATTATTGTCTCTGACTTTATGCGTCATGTTCTGATATCATTTCTCCGGGTTTTGTACTTTATATTGAGTTGCACCGCAGGCATCCACGTTTCCTAATTAATTCATAATCTATTTAAAGGAATGCTTCTTTATAATTGTATGCATTATTCTTTTACGCAAGCAGGTAGCGGTGATGACGTCGTCTCCTCGAGCACGCAGCGCTCCTCGCGACCGCGGCCAGGGCAACATGATGGGGCCCCCTGCAAAGTGGGATGAGGGACCCCCAGACTTCCATTCCTCACAGATATCTATAGGCCTTATACTGAGTGAGGGCCCCTGAAGGGTGGGTCCCCTGAAGGGTGTGCTTACTCACCTGCCTCCCCCCCCACCGCTCTGCAGGGTCCAGTAATACGCACCTGCCTTGTGATAACACACAGCATCTTCCGATCGAGGACAGTTTTGTTCTTACGCAAAGCAGCGCAACATCTATTCGGGGACAGTATTGCTCTTACGCAGAGCAACGCAGCATGTGTTTGGGAAAGTATTGTTCTTACGTAGAGCAGCATCTTCTGTTCGGGGACAGTATTATTCGTACATAAGGCAGCATTTTCGGTTCAAGAACAGTATTGTTCCTATGTAGAGTAGCATATTCTTTTCAGGGACAGTATTATTCTTACGTAGAGCAACATCTTCTGTTCAGGAACAGTATTATTAATACTTAGAGCAGAGCAGCATTTTCTGCTTGGGACACTATTGCGCCGCAATTGCGTCACTTTATTTGATGCAACGGCGGCGCAAACAATGCGCCCTATTTACAACGTGACGCATCTAGAAGATGTGTCACGTTGTAAAGCCCTGCGCCATGAGGAGGCGTTCCTGTGCAGGGGGTGCGTTCCTGCTCAGGAACGCCTCCTGAAAGTGGCTGAGTGAAATCTATGAGATTTCACTCAGTCACTTTCAGGCCAATGCTGCGTCAAAACCCTGCGCCTGCTTGAAGCAGGTGTAAGGCTTGACGCAGCATTGTGAAGATGGGGCACCCCCCGAGCCTTGCTGGAGCTGCGTCGCGCTTGTGACGCAACTCCAACAATGCGCCACCTTTATGGCACAGATGCGTCACGCATCTGTGCCGTTTTTCCACCATGGTGCGCCGCATTATAAATGCAGTGCACCATGGGTGGTGGAGCTGTGGACGCACTGTGGCGCCCGTTAACTGGCAGTTAGTGCTTACGTAGAGCAGCAACTACTGCTCATTGTCAGTATTATTCTTACGTACAGAAGCATCTTCTGTTCAAGTACAGTATTGTTCCCATGTTTAGCAGCACAACACCTTCTGTTCAGAAAAGTATTATTCTTACGTAGAGTAGCATCTTCTGTTCGGGCACAATATCATTCCTACGTAGAGCAGCATCTCCTGTTTGAGACGGTATTGGTCCTATGCAGTGCAGCATCTTCTAGGGTGACCAACTGTTATGGGTGCAAATTCAGGACGGTGACTGTAAAAATTCAGGACAAAGGGTCAAAATTCAGGACACAAATTCAGGACAATTGGATAAGTTTTAAAGACACATCAGAGGTCGCGCAATAGTATATAAGTAAGCCAAGCCATATCCAAACATATTCAACCATTTGCAAACCTATTCATCATGTATCCTTCCATCTATCATTTCACTCATCTATCCCTTCATTCATCCTTTCACTCATCCATCATCCATCCATCCCCTTTCACCCTATCCATCTGTACACTCATCCATCCTCTCTTCTACCCATCCATCCATTCATTCACTCATCCATCCAGCCATTTACCCTTTCATCCATCCAGCCATCCTTTCATTTACTTTCACAAATTGACCTCGCACACCAAAAACTGTATAATAAACACGATATTAGTGCTTAATAAACATTTGTATTGTGACAAAGATAGAATCCAACTGTTCTCCCAAGAAATTTTCAAGTCAGTTTTCTTCGTTTTATTCTTTCTTTTATTATTCAAAAACTCGCAGATAAAAATAGCCAACGCGTTTCGTCCGAAACCGGACTTCTTCAGGGTATAGTTGTGTAGTTGGCAGATCTAATAATCATCCATTCGTTTAAGATCCAGTAGAGTAAGAGAAGAATAAGGTATATGCCATATGTTCGGCGTCGTCGTCGCGTACGTATGCGGTCGTCTGGTCTCCCGGTCGACCGCATACGATCCGGTAGATTCTCGCTTCGGTGCCTGACCTAATCATGGGTTCACACTCTGCAACTCTGGGCATTAAGCTTGCTTAATCTCCAAAACGGCCCCCCGCGGCGGGATGCCTAGCTTTCACCCTGGGGATGCCCTGTAGGGGCTATCTCACAGGGAAAAGCCAGGACGGGTTCCCAAGGCAAGCGCGGAGATACCCCTTCGGGGGTCGATTCTGGCGCTATATAAGAAACATAATAATAATAATAATAATAATCCATTCACCCTTGCACTTATCAGTTCATCAATCATCTATCATTTCACTCATCCATCAACTCACTCATCATCCACGCTTTCACTCATCCATCCACCCTTTTACCCATCCAGCTACCCTTCCCCCCATACATCCAGCTATTTACCTTTTCTCTCTTCCATCCTCCACTCCATCAATCCATCCATCCTCTCTCATTATCCATCTATTCAATCTTTCATTCATCCATTCACCTTTTCACTAATTCATCCAGCCATCCTTCCATCCCTTCACTTACTCACTTGCCCACCTTTTCATATTAATTTTGAGCTGAGCCTTTTTGAGAAGAGGCCCATCAAGAACTTCACCCTCGCTGCAGAGGCTGTTCCAGGACTGGGACAGAAGCCACCCAGGGCAGAGACAGGATCCACCACAGGAGGGGGACAGGAGCCACCACAGGCAGGGGGCAGGAGCTACCACAGGGGGACAGGAGCCATCACATGGGGGGCACAGGAGCCATCACTGGGGGGGGGGGGGCAGGAGCCATCACAGGAGGGGGAACAGGATCCACCAGAGTGGGCACAGGGGTGGGCATGCAGTATTCTAGTATCATCTTGGTCTCTTCCTGGGTGGGGTAGGGCTCCTCACCCCCTCCTGGACAAGAGAACGAGAAGACAGGCTCTCTTTCCAAAATGTTAGTTTTGCCCCCCTGTCACCCCCACTGTGATGTACAGTACTTTACTTAAAGGAGATACTCCAAGAGAACTGATTTAAGTGATTGTCCTCCATACTTTGTTAATCAGTGTTGGTGCGATTGTGCCATTTCTTTACTTTATTACATTATAGGCTGCATGTTTGAAGACCCGCTCTGTGAAGAGAACCAGTGCTGCAATCAGGGCAGGTTCTAGGATGTTTGGGGCCCTAGCAGAAAGGGAATGTGTGAGGCCCCTCTAAATTGCAGAGACGCATTCAGGGTTGTTTGCATCTGAATAGATGCCCCTGCTCCTGAACCTGCAGCCCCTCCCTCTGTCACCTTCGAGCACCTCTTAACAGCTCTTCAAGGGCTGGAGGTGTGAGGCCATTCCGCAGTGCCTCGCCAATGCTGATGGGTATCTGAGCTTTGGAACAGCCTCGGAGTTAAGACGGGAGGCGGGTGGAAGCTGTGCCCGGTTAAAATTACGGACAAATGGCGGGGTCAAAGGATCCTTCACGGACAACGGATGTCTGTGAAATTTACAGACGGTTGGTCACCCTAGCATCTTCTGTTCATGGACAGTATTATTCTTACGTAGAGCAGTATAACACATTCTGTCCGGGACAGTATTATTCTTAGGCAGAGCACAGGGTTGCACATTCTGGATGGAGCAGGCCTATATAATTAAGGGCGTGCCTCAAAAGTTCCCCCAGAGTGCCATGCCCCTCACACATTTGCATAGAATCACAGGTGCGTCTGCACAGAGGCCACTGCTGTGTGCGCTCCGCAGAGAGGCCAAGTATTGACGGCCAGCTACTCTGAGCACCTTTCTGCCCCACTGGCAGGCACTGAGAAAAACTGGCAGTGCCTTCGGCCACTCTGGGCACCTTTCTGCCCCACTGGCAGGCACTGAGCGAAACTGGCAGTGCCTTCGGCCACTCTGGGCACCGTTTTGCCCCACTGACAGGCACTGAGCGAAACTGGCAGTGACTTCATCCACTCTGGGCACCTTTTTGCTCCACTGACAGGCACTGAGAGAAACTGGCAGTGCCTTCGGCCACTCTGGGCACTTTTCTGCCCCACTGACAGGCACTGAGCGAAACTGCCAGTGCCTTCGGCCACTCTGGGCACCTTTCTGGCCCACTGACAGGCACTGAGCGAAACTGGCAGTGCCTTCGGCCGCTCTAGGCATCTTTCTGCTCCACTGACAGGCACTGAGAGAAACTGACAGTGCCTTCGGCCCCAAGTCAGCCGTGCCCCATTATAAACACCTGGATGCGACTGAGTTCAAATTATCCACTAGACAAGAGTACTATGCTGCCTGTAGAAAGCCCGCAGCAGTGCCCTGGAGAAAGCAAACACCCTCAAGGGGTGCAGGATTAAGTGTAGCACGTGACATATAAGCAGGATGGACATCGGTTACCTTAACTATTTTTGCACTCATTGTTCAGAAATCAATTCGTGCCTGTGCCTGATACGTGGCCCGAAAGGGACCCTTTTCAATGTCCATTTTACATTCCCAGCGTGTCTGAGACCCGGAGCGACCCGGCCCACTTAAAGCCCTGGCCAGTGCCACATACACAAGGAAGATGACTCCGTCGACGACGTCAGCCAAGCCTGGATGCAGGCACATCTGCCGCAGCTGCAGATCAGGAAGGCAGGCGAAGGGGGCGGAGCTGAAAGGGTTGTGGCAGGGGGTTCAGTGTGGGCGGAAGAACAGTGTAGCTGGGCCGTTTTATGTTGCGTCACACACCCGACATCCAAAACTAGGTTCGACCGTACACTCCTGCCGACAGGCACACAGGCCTTACACTCACACTAGGCACACACAGTGACGCAACATAACATGTGTATTTGTAAAGCACACAATCACCCTGAAGGGTATCTGGGCGCTGAATAACAGATGTTTATTGTTACCCATCTCAATGATATGCATTTTATGGACCTCAGAAGGATAAAAGGCTGAATGGCTCAGTTGGTATTTGAACCTGAACGTGGAGAAGTGTGGCTCACTGGTTAGAGCAGGCAGACCCTGAAGCAGAGGTCAGACCCGGGACCAGGGTTCAATTCCCGACGCGGCAGGGTCTTGAGCTCAAATGTCCACGGACTCGATAATTCTCGCTTCGGTGCCTACGCTAACCATGGGTCCCACTCTGCAACTCTGGGCATTAAGCTTGCTTAATCTCCACAACGGCCCCCCGCGGCGGGATGCCTGGCTTTCACCTTGGGGATGCCCGTTAGGGGCTATCTCACAGGGAAAAGCCAGGACGGGTTCCCAAGGCAAGTGCCGAGATGCCTCCGGGTAGTCGAGCGCTATATAAGAACATACAAAAAAAAAAAAAAACCTGTGTCCATGAGGTCAAAAACAGGCACATACAAGCCATCAGGCCCACATCTCTGATGGATATTCTACACGTGGAAACAAAAAGCCCCAGTTATGAGAAACTGGTAGAATTTATCAGGATAAAGCCAGTAGGTATGGTGCCTGAGAGGCCAAGGAAATAAACCCAGGTGCTTGAGTATAATCCCTGCTGCCTGCACAGCCTGTCCAAGCGCTTAGAGACCCCGGGGTGATAAGGCGCTCTACAAATCAAAAATACAAATACAAAGCTGTTTAAAGCGGGCAGAAGATCCTCTCTTAAGAACACTGCTCTTTGGTTGCATTTTGCCCTCTAAGCACTGTTATTATTTAGTATGATTGTCAGACTCACTGGAGAATAACAACAAGCACTGACAAAGCCAATAGCTCGCATCTTTTGAGCTTTTGACTATGTTTTTTATTGATAATGTATACTATGGCTCCTTGCAAACAGTTACTCAGGGGCCAGAAAGTATCCTCTGTAGTGTGTTCGAGGGCCACTCTGATGCCAGCAGGGTGGTGGTACTTTTAGAATCTTATGAAAAGTCTCAGAAAGTGTCCTGCGCTGTTTTCAGTGGATCCTATTAAAATCTGTTGGAATGTTTTGTTGAGATCGGAATTACCAATAATCTATATATATAAAAACGAAAGTATGTCTGTTTGTCCTTTATGCATTACTACACCATTCATCCGATCGCCATGAAACTTTGGGAAATTGTTGAGTACACTCCCAAGAAGGTTTCTGTCAAAAATTGTTTTTAAAAATCGGCCCCCCAGGGCCCCCATAATCTTTCGAATACTGAAATAGACAGCGAATTTGCGAGCATCGTCAACACTTATGACCCCCAAACGGAAATCGATTGGTCAATCTACATCAGAAATACGAAAGAAAAAGGCATTACGAGCTTCAGATACAGACGAGCAATGGGAAGCAAGATTAGAAGCTGTTCGAATACAAAGTGCTCAAGCCCGTAATTCTCAAACGAACGAGCAACGAGAATCAAGATTGGAAGCCGATAGAGTACGCACTGCTCAAGCACGTTCTTCTCAAACGAACAAGCAACGAGAATCAAGATTGGAAACAGATTGGTTACACACTGCTCAAGCCCGCTCGAATGAAACGGGAGAGCAACGAGAATCAAGATTGGAAAACAATCAATTACTCACTGCTCAAGCCCTACTTAGAAATGTTTTCAAAAATAAAATGAATACGTTTCAATAACAATGACACAATGTAAATTTATTGTTATCATAACAAGTTTCCTTGAATTTCTTTTCTTCTGAGATCGCAGCAACGGGTGACGGGTAAGCTAGTACACTATATATGCTTCCTTGACGAAGACTAGTCTTTTTCAGCACTTGTGTGTTAACACTTAATACTGAGGTAAAAGCGGAGAAGTGCCCACCAGATATTTGAACACATGCTATTTAAATTCCAGTTCACTCCTTCTTTCAAGACCTGCGTAAAAACAGGATCATTGAAAAGAAGTGTCCCAACAAGGGCGCATGTGCGAATGACATGAATCAGCTGGCATGCTCCAGTGGGGCTGGAACAGTTTTCGCATAAAGGGTGCTGGCTGTTGGCACAGTAACATCCATGCGCGGCTGCTCTGAGTGCCTGGATGCAACATTATCTGGATCCCTGGGGCTGATTTTTGGTCATGGACAAACACGGATCATGTGTGTGTGCCATGGCCTAGACCTGTCTCACGGATTACGATTTTGCTTAGACCGTGAGGGGTGCTCAAAAGTGTCCCCCTTTGTGGTGCAAAACGACTGCCTTTCCCCGGGAGTGCACGAGGGCGGTGGCCGCAGCATACCGCGATTTAAGTGATTGTGATTAATAGAATGAACCGGCCTTTTTACCTGTGTCAATGGAGTGGGGCCTTCAGGCACACTGCCGTAAAGTTCCGCTGCTGTGTGCTTAACTCACCCTTGACCTACATCGGGTTGGATGTTGTGCCACACTGTGCACGTGTGTTTTTCATGTGCGTCATGGGATGTCTGTGTAACATGAGTGGTGCAATATAGCAAAGCCAGCGCTTGTGTCTTGCACCTGCGTACTGGGATGCACGTGTACCGTGATTGGTGTGATACAAGGAAGCCAGCACGCGTGTCTGCATGCTCGCGCGCTGGAATGTAAGGGTGCCTGCAAGTGGTGCGATAAATGGGAGTCCATGCACGTGTTTGGCATGTGCGTGCATGGATGTGTGTGTGCGTAAGGGAGACACAATACACAGAATATTGGAAGCTCGGATCTTTTGGAGGGGCTTGTGGCGGTGCACGTGCCCTGGGGCCTTTCAGTTCACTACAGAAGGGCTCTTTGATTCAGAGAGAGGCCACTGTTTTGAGGGACCTGAGAACCTCTCAGGAAGGAGATGGGATTGATAAGAAACTCATAAAGAGGAAGGCCAGCATCTTTGGGTAACCCAGTATGGGTGTATATCAGTGATACAGACATTCAGGTGTGATCCTCAAGCCCCTCCCGTGGGCTGTGTTTTGGTGCTATCGGAAATAGAGTTGCTCCAGGGTGACAGAACACAGCAGAGGAGTGGACACCTCTAAAGATGCAGCCCCAACCCAGACTTCCAAAACTGAAACTCTAAATTACATTTCTGTCTGGAAATGGATTAGAAAGAGGGGAGCTTGAAGCTCCCAAGTTATCAGCCATCCATCCATCTGCCAGCCATAGCTGTACCTCAGCAAGGAGAAGCTTAGCAAGAGTTCTGCCTTGTGTGACCAGGACTGGGGAACAAGGTCTGTCAGTCTCCCAGCTGAATGAGGGGACATCACACAGGCTGCCTGCCCTAGAGCATCATTATTTTATCCAAAGATCACTTCTCTGCTGCGTGACGGAACAACTTTGCCCGTACGCTTGATGGAAGCATAGAGGAGAATTGGTCTGCTATCCCCTGGCTAACTATGCCTGATTTATTTAAAGCAGCCACGGGGGCTATATATTGACTGGAGTGGACTAATTGTTTTCAACTTCTCATCATTTTATCAAATTTTTCCCCTACGCATTGGCATATGTTATGCTTGTTCTATTAAGTGACTGGAAATTGTTTGTTTGGATGCTCAGCTAAATTTTATGTCCTGAAGATGACCGTGTATTTAAAACAAAGGTCGAAACATCGTTGACGTAACTGTAGCCGCAATTAATGGAGGACTCATTGTTTTGTTTGTTGTAGTTTCAGTGTTGTTCTGAAACTCCCTCTTTTATGTAACCTCTTCTGTCCACCAACTGTCTGGTTTTGTATTGTATTTTATCAAATGTTATATGTACCAGTCTATACCTCTGAGCTCTATGCTACAAATCTTTTTTATTGAATACATTTTGTATGTTTTTATCAGATATTTCCTTTATGGGCTGTTTTTTTATTTTTCCATTTTTCACTTTTTTATGTGTGCGTTGGTGTTTTTTGTCCTAATTAATTGTTTACTGACAGTAATTGTTGGTGTAATTGTAATTTTGAAAAAACTTTGAACCACTGTTTGGATAAAATATTGATTGCCCCTGGTTCAGGTGTATAGGGCTGCCCCTGAGGTGGTTAATGATGCCCTAGAGCATCAGCTTCTGCCTGCCTGCTGAGACCAAAGGAACCCCGTGAGGAGGAAGGAGAGTGCCTGGAGGGAGAAAGATCCAGCGGGGGCTCCTGGTGAGCGCATCACTATAGTGAGGTATGAAAGGATTGTGGTTGCACCGATTGGGCCATCTGCTCCTGTGCTGATTTAAGTCCGAGATCCCGTATGCCAGAGGGGGGCAACATGAATCAAAACTGCTGTTGCATCAATTGGGGAGAGGATGTAGCCTTCCTGCTAGAGCGCTCGACCTCGCAGCTGGGGAACCGGGTTCGAATCTCGGCAACAACGCTCAACAACCTGTGATTCTGGGCAAATCACGTAATCTCCCTGTGCCTAACAAAAATGAATGTGTCCATCTGTAACGAAACTGATGCTCATGTAAAACGCTCTGATACCCGATGTCTCCGGTCTAGTTTGCTCTATATAAAAAAAAAAAAAAAAAAAAATTGGGCCCGTTCACCCATGTGCTGATTTAACCACATGGCTGCTGTGGGTTTTCCCGTCCTGCGCTAAAAAATCTAAAACACCATAAATCATGACGAGCTGGCCTTGTCATCCGCGCACGACAGGTAAGCGCCATGACGAGCCCAGCTCGTCATTAGCTTCGAAGGGGTTAAGTAAGTGCCCCTATATGCTGGAGAGGGCAGTCGTGAATCACAACCACTGCTGTACCAATGGGGCCATATCCCTGTGTACTAAACTAATTTGTTGAACCTGCATGCCATAGGGACCCGCCACAAAGGTAGCAGCTGTAGCACTGTTGAGGCCGCCGCCTGAGTGCTATCAAAAGTTAGCGAACCGATGTGACAAGGAAGGGGCTGCCATGAAGAGCAAGCACCAGTGCCCTTGTTGAACTGTCTGTGCCCTCACCAGGACCATCGTGGGGTTATGACCACCTGCGGGTATTGACTCATGTGCCTGGAAGTTCAACGAGGCATTGGGAGCTAAGCGACCAGCCCCTATCCACCAGCAGCATCAAAGGACCTTACTACTCCATCCAAGAAGTGCCGCGGGGACCAGCTGCTCTGCCGGTCGAACCCAGCACCTGCTCCCCTCCACCACAATGCCGGAGTGTTGTTGCTCCTGAGATCTTCCCTCCAAAAATAGCAGCCGGAGTGAGTTAGATTGATCGACAGGCCGAAGGACCAAGGGGGAACATGATCTGCCTCCTAGTCCTGCGGCGCTGGCACACTTTGACTTCTATAAAGGTGTTTCTTGGATATTACCTTACATAAATAAAAAGACAAAAGACATTTGGCAAAACAAGAACAAGTTGGTTTAATTAAATGCTGTGGGCAGGAGAGCCTGGACAGAGGGTGTCTGCTCAAAAGCTGTCGATGTACAGAGTTTTGGCTGTCAATTTATACAGTTCAAGAGGTACAATAAAATGATCCCTACATTACTAAAGAGCATCTTAGTCATAAATCAAATGAATGTCTGCGTCCGATAAGGACAGATGGTTCTCCACCTCGGGGAGAGCTCATCTGTGCCAGAGTGTGTCCAGATGTCCGACATGAGGAGCGTTTGATCACTGTGTGGTGTGCATCTCATGTCCTGATTGGTTGAGTCTACTTGGCTACATGTGGTATCTAGCTTTGTGGTATTTCTTGGGGATGCGAGTCTTTGGCCAAAGTGTTTTATTGGGGCCAATTACATCAGACGTGTATGTGGTGCAGCTGTATATCTGTGGAATTGATCAGGGATTTCCCTGGGTGCACATTTGATTTTAGTTTCTGGGGTACCCCACCTGTGACCTGTTACTCGATAGGTGTGTCCATGGGTCGCAGGGCCTGCCTGACCACGTATCTCTGACTCGGGGTTGATGGGCAGGTCACCTTGGGGGAATATGTCAGTAATGATGTGAGTTCATTGGAATTCCTAAGGAGGCAGCCACTGGCAGTTCTTTCTGGTTTTGCTCTGGTCTGAACTCAAATTGACATTGTTTCTATTGGCAACAACAATGTTATCATACGAGAATGATTATGATAGACATTGGCATTATTATTGATGATGTTGGCGCTGCTGTGCGGGCACAAGTTACTGTATACATTGCATTGACAGGCATTGACGTGATTATGCGGGCACAGGCTATGGCATACGTTCACATTGCATTCACTGATATTGCCGTTGTTGGGCCTGCACATATCATGATGACATTCAATGACGTTGTGTTTACCCATGTGTGCGTGCGTGTGTGTGTATGTGTGTAGGGTTGGTTGCTTTTTCCCTACCTGCCTTTGTATAGGAAGAAACCCCCACTTGTAGGAAACCACATAACAGAAGTACAGCAAGGAGAATTGACTTCAGAGATGTCAGTAACTTAGACAACCATAAGGGGATCCACAAAAAGATACTATACAACCAGTCCTGCACAGGGCACCTCCCTCCTTCTTCATATCGGCTTCTAGGTAATGCAGCTTTTGGATGGCACAGGCTAATGTCCCTTTATTGATATTATGTCCGGGAATAAAAGTGGAACAGGAAGTATCAATCTGGCACTCATCCCACTCTCCGCCGTGGTAATCAACCCCAACCAGTACAGTTGTTGCATCACCGTAAGGTGGATGTCTCGCAGTTCTTCCTTTATAGCATTTAGGCCAAGTTCAGTATTGTTAATCGTTCACATCAGGTCCCATCTGGTTATTTGTAACCAGAGGGCGTTTGCTTTTGTTTGCAAAGTGAAGAAGAGTATTGACCCTCTGGTGTTCACCTGAGCTTTTGTGAACTGTCTGAATTCTTCTGAACTGAGCCCAGCAGTTCACCTCCTTCAAGCCTAATGCAACAAAGTTGTTTTCTTCTGTATCTGATGTGGAGACAACTCGTACATATATTCACAAGGGATGACCAGTGATGAGGTGTGTTTGGTCTCAAGGGCACAGATGCCCCACGATCCGGGGACGAGCTGGATGTAGGCATGGTCACCGCAATGCTAGTAGAAATGCATCAATGTGGAGGGTCCTCATTGCAGGTCCAGTACAAGCAGGATTGTGCCGCAATTCTGATTGCTAACAAACTGTATGGTTCCTTTGACTCTGAAACATAAAGAGTACAGAGTAAGTTTCCATACAATTAGGGGTTGACCCCTCCCTTCCAACCCTGTGTACCTATTGATCATGCAATCTCAGATTTCCAGGCACAGGGGATCTATGCTTGCATTGGACTCTCCCATATGGGACTCATTCCCCCCCCCCCCTCCCCCCCACCCCAAGTTGTTGAGATGAGCAGCTCTCCACTGGAATTCCATGTCCGGTGTCCTTCGATCGTTAAAGTAGGTGCACCCAAAGATTTTAAGGGCAACCTTGGCAGAAGCGGACAAATTTGTGCACTGGTGTGGTGGTCATGCTACCTCCAAGAACCTTTTTTCTATGAAGTTCAGGGGCCAAACAGTGTCCTCCACTATGGTGCCTTTTTAGGTCGAGCAGACGTACGCTCAATGCGTGAGCATTGAGAGTGTCTGCTACAGACCTAATGTCGCCCGTATTCAGGAGACTGGACACGACTCAGACGCGCGCTTTTGCAGTCTCGGATTTGACCGCGGGAGCGCGCGTCTGAGCTGCGCTTGCGCAGAGTAACTTGTAACTCACAGCCCCTGCTCACACACAGCCAGCCCCCACCCCTCTGCATGCACGCATACACACAGGCGCGCGCACACACACACACACACACACACGCGCTGCCGCCCCCCACCCACCCCCCTGCATACACACAGACACGCAAGCACGGAGCCCCACTCACCGGACACATCCAGCCCCCACCCCTCTGCATGCACGCACGCACACAGGCACGCGCGCGCACACACACATACACACGCTGCAGCTCCACTCACCGGGACTTCTACTCCGCAGGACTCTTCCGACGTCAACGGGCACAGGGACACCGGCACTCCGCTCCTTGGCTTCCCGGGCGGACGCCGGCTGCACGCAGGGCTCTCCTCTCTGCACCGAGCCATGCGCCAGCCACTGCAGCCTGCCTCTTGGGAAGCTCCGGTCGCGTGTCCGGCCCCGCCCCCGCCCCCGTCCCCGTCCCCGCCCCGTCCCAACAAAGGTTGCCTGGCTTCCTGTTGAAAACGGGCTGCTGCGGTGAGTTTGCTTTTTAACCCTTTCCTGTCTGTAGACACGTCACCCTGGGCACCGCGTCAGCACATAGGACTTCGATATGTGTAAAAGTTGTGTTTTATTTTATTCGCCCGCTTTTCTGTGCTGACACTTCCTTGTTTCCCTGCGCTGCAGAGACCCGGGGGAGCCCCTCGTCCGGGTGACTTGTTTATTTAGTTATTTATTTAATGCGTTTTTATATAGCGCGGACTTTACCCGAAGGCGTCAGAATGCTTCACAATAGGAACAGAACTGATACTTGTATTACTACTTGCTACTACTTTTCCTTGGTGAACACGTCGCCAAAAGCGCATGCCTTTGAAAATAATCCCCCACTTCCCAGTCCCTCCACTGTGCTCTGACAGTGATCGTAAGATAGCTCAGCGGGCTGTGCGCCTGCCAGGGTAATCCAAGTCAGAGATTGTTGGATTTCCAGCAGGCTCTGCTCAGCAGCTCAGACTTCCAGTCTTCACAGGTACCTGAAATGGTAATGCATTATTAGCAAGCACTTGAGCCCACTTTAGTTTGTTGTGATTTAGCCGTGCATGAATAGTGATGGCGTGCAGAATGTGCGTGTTGGTGCTACGAACAGTGCACGGCCCCTGCCTGCTTGGAGTATCACAGCGCCTCCTCTTGGCCATAGGCAGGCTCTTGTGTCGTGATGTTTGTTACATTTCCGTTGGGCAAGCGAGGTGAACACGAAGGACAGGCTGTTCGCTCACGGGGCACTCCCCACCAACTGCTTAGAACTCTACAGAGGAGCTGTGTAAGTGGAAAGCAGTTCGAACGGTGTGCTCTTGTGCAAAGGTAGAAATGCTCCGACAGCCCGTGTCTGGAAGGCCATTAGGACAGGGGCGGAGTCAGACACTTGTCAGGCGAATCCCTGGTGCTTTGTATCAGAACCCCCACGCAGATGCCAACAGTTATTGCCGAAGCCTTGGTGAAGAAAGGGTGTGCCCCAGTGGCAGACTAAGTTCAAGTCTGCGATCGCTCTCCTTTTCTCTCTCTGTGTTTCTCTCTCTTTCTGACTGTCACTCTCTTTTTCTTTTCTATCTCCACTTTTGTTTCTCTTTTTGTCCCTCTATAGTTTCTCTATCTCTTTAGCCCCTCCACTGTCCCCTCGCTTTCTTTCTCTCTCTTGCCCCTTTTCACCATTTTATCTAACTCTCTCTCTTGATCTTTCTATTACTCACAACCTCTCTTTTCTTGCTAGCTCTTCTCCATTCCCTCTTTCTAAATCTCTGCCCTCTCCTTTCTCCCATCCGCACAAACAAACAGATGCGCTAAAGGCCAATAAACTAGATTTATTAAGATGTACTTGCATTTTCTTTAATTCGGCAGAATCTAGCCTATGAGCTCCTCATTTACATAAAGTACAAGCGCCGGATTTTATTCGACTGGAAAACTGTTATGGCAGCGGGTTTCAGTGGACATAAATCAAATGCAATAATGTTGTTGCAGTTTTGTCCTGCTTGAGCGGACTTTGAAGCAGAGTTAAAAGTATTATGCCTCACAAACTGCACTGCCTAGCAGTAGCTGCGCCTCCTACATTTGAATGACAGGTTTGCGAAATTACGTGATATTCCCCTTGATAAGGAGGAGTCAGGTTGAGCAAAGTACTGTGAATGAAAGAAATCGACTCATGAGTGAGGCTTTGTTATTATTTATTGCTACCATAAACTATTGAAAAATGTCAAAAACATATTCTGTGACGAACGCTAGACCGGTATTAGCTACAATAGAATTCAACACAAGTTATTGCACCAGGAACCAATCCAGTGTGACACGCCAGTTACCAGGACGTGCTGGAGGTCTTATGAACATTGTAGATGGATCTGGAAGTCTGCACAGAGATGGATTATTGACAAGGGTAAGTGTTTTGAATGCATTAGCATAACTCCAATTCTCTCTCTTCCCCTCTCTCTCTCTCTTCCCCTCCCTCTCTCTCTCTCTCTTCCCCTCCCCCCCTCTCTCTCTCTCTCTCTCTCTCGCTCTCTCTCTCTCTCTCTCTCTCTCTCTCTCTCTCTCTCTCTCTCTCTCTCTCTCTTTCTCCCCCCCCCCCTCTCTCTCTCTCTCTCTCCTCCCCTCCCCCCAGCACGGAATACAGTACAACTGTGATCACAAAATTCTTAAGCACCCTGGAACGCAGGGGATTTACAGGAATCCAAACACCAGCGTAAAGTACTCGAACAACGATGACGTCTGTCTTATAAATGTCACAAAAAGATGTTAATATTTCAATTCTGTTCTTGGATTTTCGTGAAAATACAACACATATTGCATTACAAAAGCTATAGGTGTCACATTTGTGAAAGTTAAAACTATTGGCATTGTAAATGACAAAGCTATTAATTTCGGTATTTTTAAAACCAACGCATAAATAAAAAATGTCATTTACAATACCAATAGCTCAAACTTTGCTAATGCGAGACCTATTGCATTGCAAATGCTTGTTTGAACTTCCTGTCTACCTCGTATTGGATGTCACTTGGCTCAGTGGAGAGATATAATGCAGTGGGTTGGTCTCGTACCGGGTGATGTTTACTAGTGTCCTACGGGGTTTGAATCTATTGGGTTGAATTTTTGCCTTAATCCTACATAGATACAGATGGACGAGGCATTTTGCTTTCTCAGGAGATATCTCCTGCTCTAAATAATGTCTACCTGTGCCTACTGCGTACGGTATCAATAACAGATGTAACATGATTTGTTTGTAGTTTGTGTACCTACATAAGACATACGTTGATACCAGGAGTTGTGTAGGAGTGCGCTGTGTAGTGCACGAGGAACCCTAACTTTTGGTTCAATGTAGGGGTCTGTGAGGTGAGAGAGGTCTCCGCCCACGCGTCGCAAGAATGTAGATGTAGAGCTTGCACAATCATGTGCGTCTTTGGTTCCAGATGGGATCGGGAGCAGTAAGGAGAGTGTGTACAAAAATAAAAGGGTAAATAAATTAGGAAGCATTTATAGAATGTAGGATCATCTTCGGGAGAGATGTTTGTCGTCTGGGCCTGTCTTGTATTGTTCATTGTCTGTGCTCTGGTGTCTGGTGGCTTTTGCCTGGGCTCCCAGGGGTGTTTCTGTCTTGGTGCTGTGCAGAAAGAATGTGTCCTAAAAATGAACTTACAAAATCAGTTGAACTCTGAAGTGCTTGAACGACTGGTCTTTTGAAAAGTCTTTTGAGAGTCCTGATTAGAGGGAATGATGGGCTGCAGCAACCAACGTTGGTGCACTTACAGTTTGCTCGCTGACCTGTAGGTAAGAACTGTGGGTTGCAGGTTAACTTGGAGAGACACATTTTGTTAGGCAATTTATTGGCACAGTCCTGTTTCATCTCTTAACACCATCGCTGCTGCAGCAATTCCCCTCCTGTGCTGCATGATCTCTATTCCCATTGTTCATGATGAGCTCAGCTGTCATCAGCACAGCTCAACCGTGCCTCATGACGAGCTGAGCTCGTCATGAGCATCGAAGGGGTTAAATGATCCTGTGATACAGTTTTGCTGGATGTGGATGTTCCTGTTGGGATTGGATGGAGGTGATAGGCTTGTCATTGGCATTGGTGATGTTTTTAATGTATTTTCAGCGAGTGTAGGAATTTTGGGGACGACCAGTGATTTTTTAATGAATTTAAATGTGATTTGTCTTATGGGTTTTCCGCCTCTCTTTGCTACAGCAGGGACAGTATTTTCTCTGCAGGCTATTTTGTTCAGAGTGCAATGTTTTTCACTAGGTACTGACCGGTCCTTTTGACCTATCTGGCTGCATCAATTGTGAGGAGAGGCGGATGTTTAATTTTTAGGTTTGAGTTTCCGTTGAAACGTGCATGCCCCTTTGGTCTTTGCACGTGTCTTGGAACAAGGTTTCTCTCCTTTAGGCTGGATTTCCAGGTCCTGGTCTTCTTCTGGAAGGGTCAAGAGCCTTTGGGCTCTTTTGTGTGGGTCCCGGTGGGCTGTTCCCCGTTCTTGGGCATTCCCCAACTGTTGCAATGATTGCCTTGTGTTCGGCCACCCACCCAGTGGGGCGGATGCCGCCTGACCTCCTGAGGCTGATCGCAGAATGTGTGTGTGCTGTCCTGTGCTTGGTTTTGGGGGTGGATGTGTTGTTGGGGCTCTCCCTGTACTATTCCATCTCGATCGGGGTATACTTTCAGGTTGCATCAGTTGGCCATGTGATCCATTCTGTGACTCTAGTGGCATTCTATTGGGCGGGTTTAGTCCCAGCCTCCTTGGCCTCGGCCACTAGAACTGGGCGAATACCGCCTGGCGTCTAGGAGCGGAGTCCGCCTTGAGACAGGTGCCATCTGGATGCTCGCTGCTAGTGTGGCCCCTTCAAGGACGATCCTGTTCAATTTATATTGGACCCATTTGGTGGCCTGCTCCTGCATTCCCCTGTCCATTTCTTGTCTCTCCAGTAATAGTGTAGTATGGGGCTGGTATTTCCCACCAAGTTTTAGTGCCTAGACCTACTACACTATCTCATCTGGTCTGGATCTCTGTGGGTAGCCCCCTCTTGAGGATATTGTAGAAGAATGCAACCTGGGGACCCGTGTCAGTCCAGGGCTGTCCTGTCTTCTGCTTCCTTTGTTTTTTCAATCTGGCTCTGAATTCGGCCTTGGTCTTCCCAGAGTTCATGCTTTCTGCCAGCAGCCCTCCTACATCTGGGTGATCGGGGAATAACTCCCTCACGGCCATCCAGATCTGGTGTCCGAATGAATTAAATACAGCCCGGTCATGCTCAGTGTTGGTGAGCATGCCTGCTGAGATGCAGGCTCAGGAGAACACTGTGCCGTGCCTACTCCCCAATGAGGCTACTAAGCAAACTCCTGATGTCACCTACAGCTAAGTTTATAGCTCTGGTGTTCTTTTCAAACATGAAATCCATTTTTCTGCCACAACCATCAAAGTTTATATCAGAGCCCTTCTTTGTCCATCTGTGCTCAAGGTACATAGATGGTTCCTGCTGCCCGTTTTTTGGAGCAACAGGCAAATCCTGGCTTGGGGACGGTCCGTCGGTTTCACCCCGATGTAGCTTTCCCAATGCCTCATGCATTCCAGCATGTATGGGTCGTTACATTTCGGATCACCCTCCCCATGCCAAATGTAATCCTCTGCAGTGGCCATGTACTCGGGTTCAAAAGATCCCTACTCCAGTCAACATTGATCATACTGTTGACCCTTCCTTTCACTCCAGCAGGCCACCAGATGGCAATAAGGCTGCGCAAATATCTCGCCCTCTTGTCTGGACATTATTTCGCATGGGGTCTGTCTGTCTGACCAGCGTGTTTAGGAGTAGTGGCATGTGCTTTAGTTGTTGCTCTCCTCCTGCATGCGTAAAGGTGCCATACGACTCCTTCTGCATCTCAATTGTGTCCCTGTCAGGCTCTCCTGACTACTTATTTCCTGGTCTCCCCCTCACCTACACCGACGGCCTGGGGATGTGTGCGATTTTGTTAGGGGCTTTCCTCCTGGGCTCATCCCTATATAGGACTCGAGCTCCTGTTCCTTCTGGGGGGCAACGTTGCGCCTCCTCCCTGCTGGGCTTCACAGGCGAGAGCTTTCTCTCTTTCTGTCCTTAATTCTCACCTTTCCTCTACCTCCTATCTGGGTTGCCTTCTTCTCTTGGTGCTGTTTTTCTAGGCAATGTTTTGTCCTCAATGTTTTGTCCTGATGCTTCCTCTGTGCCATAGGGCTGCCCGGGTGGAGTGTAGACTGCAGCTCCCCCTTCGGAGTCAGATCCTGCCAGGCTGACCCTCCACTGGTGGAAGCACCTTCCAGTAGTGCCACAAACCTCCCTCTGGCGTCTGGTGGGGCGTGACGGACTATGTGCTCTCTGTTAAGCTCCGGCCCTATGGGTCACTACAGATGGGAGAGGGGATGAACCTCGATTGTTCTTGGTACCGGGCTGAATCGGGCTGATCGTGCCTGGACTAATGGGATCTGGGAGCCTCTTCCCCTCCCAGTGACTTGCAGGGGGCGCGGGGGGGCAGAGGTCTCCTGACCCAGTGGATTGGTGTAACCAAACGTGGCAGCGACTGGGATGGCCGGCATCACGGAGAGCACATCCATACCGGTGTATGGTGGTGGGGGTTGCAGACGCCTTTCTTACAGGGTCGGAGATACCCTTGTAGGTTGGGGCTAAGTCAAAGATGGACTATAGCCCTAACAAGGCCTCTCGTTTAGTCTTTTTATGTCCTGTAAATGAAATGAAATGAATGAAATGAAATGAAATGAAAATTGATTTTATAAAGCGCGCATAGCTGCCCTGTGGTATACCGGGTCTGTATATGAGTCTTTGTGTGTTCTAATGTGTCAAACGTTCCCCCCTCAGGCCAGGGAAATCCATGGTAGTATTTCTCTCATTTCCTAGCCAGGGTGGGAACCTCACTTTCGTATGGTATAACAGAATCTCAATGATGGAATCGGAAATTTGTTTGTTCAACAGGTTTGCACATTTTTGGCAATCTCTAGATTTTCTTAAAATTCGTTACCAATTCTACTCTTACTTGGGGGAACTGTGTACACAGAGATGGTACCACAAACTCAATTTTACTGGCTATGAGTTCAGAAAACAACCTGATGCATCAACAAAAATATAATTAACATAAAAATAGAGATAATAATGTAATTACGCAATAATGAATTGTAAAAAAATTGCAATTGTTAATTCAGAGCAGTGCGGATTTTATTGCAGCAGAAAACTAGCAATCATGAACTTCTGAATTGGAAAAATGGTTATTATCACCTAAAAGCATAGACTTATTAACAAGACACAACATTTCAATATGCGGCATGATTTGCTAAATTTAAACAGAACCACAACATCAATAAAATGTAAAAAAAAAAGGAAAAGATCTAAAAGAGACTAGAAAAATGTATAGAAAAAATGATTTTGCCCAAAAAACGGGGTCCTCTCCTCGTGCCGATAACCAGGTGGAGAGGGGATGCTCTGAGCAACACGCAGATCTAGGTGAGCTTGATAGTCTGTCACTACCGGCTCCGTGGACAAAAATTAGCAATGATTTTAAGCGGAAAAAAGGAATAACCTGATAACTATCGCCCTCTGTGGCCTGATACAAGCTACGCCTGATTCACCAAGGCCCGAATTCTCCCTAACGTCCGAATTACACTGTATATTACACCCATGGGTTGTGTGTATCACTGCCTTCTGCCCAGTGATCCAAGCGGAGAGGAAAAAGGGAACAGCTGCCACTTCTTTCAGGTGCTATCAGTGTTGGAATCAACAGCCCTAACAATCTTTGTAGTAAAAAATCAAGTTTGAGATGTTGGCTCTATATCACACCCAGAGCCTATGCGAACTGAATTGCCACCACGCCCAGCGGTCCAAGCTATCCCCTACGGACACCCTCGGACTAAGCATATCCTCTGATTCACATCCAGATGTACAAGCAATCGCTTACTGACATCCAGGGACGGGGCGTGCCCTGATCCAAGCCCAATGATAAAGCAATCCCTTACTCATACCCAGACGCAAGGCATATCTTGCGCTCCGAGCCCAAAGTCCGGTAGCTACCCTTGCCTTCTTCTAGCATGCTGACTAGGGGAAAACCAAAAGTGGTATACGTGCTTGTCCTAGTTTGCCGTACGCTGCGTTGGGACCAAGTATCAGATGTAGTCTCTTATCCTATGGCGGCTGTGTCTGGAAGGACCTTTGCTCTGTGGATTCAGCAGAGCTTCGAATTAATTATGGCTTCTGCTCACCAATCTTTTTGCATTCTTGTTAGGGTCCTTCCTTATTTTTTCCCCCTCCCTCATGCTCCGCCCTGTGTGGGGTACACCAGGGCGTATTGTAAGCAGGCCCGATGATGAAGCATGTCACATACCTTGGTATGTGAGTGAGGGCAGTTTTTTCAAATAGAGTGATTTGCCCTATTGGGGCCTTCTCTATTTTGTTGTGTATACATGTATGTGTATCTCTAACGATCCCGCTAAATGCGCCACTTTCCCCATAGGAATTCCTCACTCGCTGCTGGCCCCACCAGGACAGCGCGTGAGGCTTTAAAGAGGAATCCCAACGGGTAAGTGGAACAGTGACTCGCAGACTGGCGTTTTTTCAGGCGCACCCGTTTTTTCAGGCGCACCCGTTGAGCATGGCATGTTCACTTGTTTACTTATTCCCTCGCTGGGATAGACGACCCTCCCGCCAGCGTTGAACTAACCCTGTTACAGAGTGTCAAATCACCTTTAATGATTTTTAACTGTGCGGCTTTTTCACCATTTGTGACTCAAATCTGAGCCTACAAATGTATGCATAATATTTTACTATCGGCGCCACCCACCGCTCGACTAAACCAGGTTGTGCCACCACCACCCTGTACAATGCACAGGCAAGAAAACGGCGCCTCCACTTAGATGCATGCTATAGCGACTCAGCATGGCAGCACTATGCAGTGCGGTTCACCCACGCGCACTGTAACTTTCAAACCATTCTCACTCACAGTACTACCCGACCCTGTCACTACCTAGATAGAACGTTACCCACTGGGCACGTATCCCTTGACACCCTGGATATAGGCACAAATATGATGTACTCCGGTCCATATTTACTTGTGACATCAATTTTTGTTGGCTTGTTTTCATTCATTTTTCCAGGAGGCCTCTCGCAAGGAACTGTTTCCGAACGACACTATACAGGTCGTATACCAGTGTCCTCTTAATCGGGAGGACGCTAGCAATTATATGAGCACAAAGGTCCTGATGAATCGCCCTTAGGGCGAGAAACATGTTGACCATTTTCACAACAAGGGTTGAATAAAGGTTTGGTCTCATTGTTCACCACTCCTTAATACCCCTTCACCTTTTTTTAATAAAGCAGTGAGCCTGACCAATAAATCTTCTCTATTAGGACTCTACTGACTTTTTTTAATAGACACACCACCACGCTCACTATTGCACCTTCTATAGGCCCCTCACACCCACACACCCACTGGCTCGGAATAGAAGATCTCCGCCAAAGTGCAGCTTCCCTTGCTGCCCGACGGGCATTGCACCGCCAGCCTGTCGAAGGAGCAGGATACCGATGATGACGCTGGACGGTCATCGGCTGGGACAACAGTTGTGGTCCTGCCGTTAGCCTGTGTGAGGTATCCTAACATTCTGAAAAGGGTCTACACCATGCACTTAACCCCCACTTTTTTATTGAGTGAGAGAGAAGATAGGCTGAGCTAATTTTCTAGCTCCCATTGGGGAACTCTGTACCATACTTTTTGTTGCTGCTTCCTAGGACGAGTACACTGGACCCCATTCAAAAATCGTCCACCCCCATTCCCCTTGTTTGATACCAGTTTCAGCGTGCTTTTTGCACGGGAATCGCTTTGTCTTAGGTTACCAGGGGCGAGGATCTCCTGCCCCTTGGACCAAGCCGCATAGCAAATCTCCAGTACACTCTGTTGAGTGGTTTTTTGACACTCTGCTCTGGCTTACGTAGCACAGGGCACCCCGACCCCGCCCCCATCCCACACCAATATGGAGGATGTCCCTGGCCTCAGCTTTAACGAAGACACTATTGCTGAAACACTAAGGAACACGCCTTCACTCCTTAACAATCCTCCAACTGCCGTATCAGGAACCTCTTCTGATGAGTGATCTACACTAAGTGAGATGAAGAAAGAACTGATCAGGATAACGATCCACGGGTTAATGATGACAGAGTACCTGAGGAGCAATATAGCACCACAGGGCCTAATTGTTAACATCGTCCCTAGGCTGTTCCTAGACGACAAACGGTTTAAAGTAGACTGGTGCCAGGTCTCCTGGAAGTGTACCAAGGACCTGCTGTTTCTGATCAGCCAGACTGCCAAACGACTGTCTGAAGCGCTCCAAGAGAAAATCTCTGCCATAGAAGCAACTATGAAAAATGCCACCTCTAAAAACAATAAACCAGCATTTACAACTAAACTCGCTGAGATCAATCAAGAGATGGCTGACCACCATGACTTCCTGCTCAAGCAGAAAACCACCAAATTGGAGAAAGACATAGCCAAATTTGCAAAGGAGAAGGTTTATCCCTACCTCAAGGATGACTACAAAGGAAAGAAGAACACCTACTCTTCGGACGATAATTCGAGCACAGACAACAGGCGGGGCTCCACGAGCAGTGACTCCAGTGGAGGCTACCCGACGAGAAATGCACGACCCACACGTCCCTGGCAACAAGGATATCACCAAGGACCAGTGTTCCATGGCCCACCCCATGTACCACCACCGTGGCAATATCCCTTCTACCCCCAGGGCCCCCCGCAATTCTACCCCCTTAATCCGCCTCCTTTTCAAGGCAGAGGTTGGGGCAGAGGAAGAGGGCGAAAGCGAGGCGGGAACAAGGGTGTACAGTGGCAAGACCAGATGCCAGAGCCATCGGGAGTGGAAACCAGGAGCGCGACAACCAGAGGGAGAAGAGTTTGATCGTGAACCTTTCCAATAGAAACCTAACGACTACAGAGGAGACCGTTCTGGAAAAAGGACTGGGATTTGTCCCTACACCGATCCCCGACTCATTTCAGGAAATGATCGAGCTGAAGCAGTTCTTTAGGAAGATACGTCTCCGGGCCTTTTTCAATGATCGGCCAGATTTACCCTGTGAAGACACGGGCCTCAGGAAGCCTTCCTCCTTCACCCCCACTGATGGGATGGTTCCACCAGAGGTCTTGACGTTTGAAAG
The DNA here is from genome assembly GCF_964263255.1 of Lissotriton vulgaris. Taxonomy (NCBI): domain Eukaryota; kingdom Metazoa; phylum Chordata; class Amphibia; order Caudata; family Salamandridae; genus Lissotriton; species Lissotriton vulgaris. Next base: position 35,169,257 of record NC_141697.1, read on the forward strand.
AGCAGTTTTGCGAACTATGAAGAACAAACCCTCAATCAAACCGTTTAACAATCTTTCCAATGTTGAAAGACAGGCAGCCTCCTCCCTTGGTAAGGACACTTCAATTGTCATCAAACAAGCTGACAAGGGGGGAGCGACCGTCATACAAAATTATGACGACTACGATCAGGAGTGCAGACGCCAACTAGCAAATACGACCCATTACAGATTATTGACAGAGGATCCAACCAACCGACTGACCACCACCGTGATGTCTCTGGTCATCGAAGCAGAGACTAACGAATGGTTAAGTAAAAAAGAGGCGGAATTTCTGGTAACCACCGACCCGGTCATACCATACTTTTACACCCTGCCTAAAATACACAAGGGCACTACCCCAGTCCCAGGAAGACCAATCGTCTCTGGCATCGGTTCAATTTTAGAACCCCTCTCTCAATTCTGTGATGCCTTCCTGCAACCTCTGGTTAAATCCATCCCGTCTTATTTGCAGGACACGAGAGATGTGCTTCGTCTGATCGACGATATGGATGGCAGGGAGGATATCGATCTTCTTTTGACACTCGACGTGGAAGCGTTGTATACTAATATACCCCAACAGGCAACGCTGGAAGTTGTGGACTCCCTCCTACGACAAGAGGAGTGGCTGTCCCCTACCCCGGTTTCATTCATAATGGAGTTGGCCAATATTGCATTGACTGAAATTTTTTTCAAATACGAGTCCAGTTTGTACCTCCAGATCCGCGGGACATCGATGGGCTCGACCTTTGCGCCGAGCCTGGCATGCCTCTACATGGCATCGTTCGAGAAAAAATGCATCTACCCCCCTGAACACAACCCATTCCGTGAAAATCTCACTTGTTGGCGTCGGTACATCGACGACATCCTGGTGTTCTGGAAGGGGGATCGGACGACATGTGAGGCCTTCTGTACATGGATAAACCAACAAGACCCTTTCCTTAAGTTCACGGGCACCATCTCCGATAAATCCATACCCTATTTGGACCTCAGCATAATCCTGGAGCCAACTACAATCAGCACCAGTCTCTATACGAAGGAGACTGACAGGAACAGTCTGTTGCCTTACTCCAGTCACCACACGAGATCCCTTAGGGATAATCTCCCCTTCGGACAATTTCTCCGCCTCCGGAGAAACTGTAGTTCAATCGCTGACTACAAACGACAAGCGCAAGCCCTGCAAACTAAACTCCTGGACCGGGGTTACCCCACACGTCTTCTGAAAAACTCAACCAAACGAGCCCTCAACAACAACAGAGAGGCCCTACTTGAGACACACCCCCAGGAGCCAGATGACAAGATCACTTGTGTTACCTCATTTACAAGAAACTCTTCATTCATCAAAAAAACTGTCAGTACCCACTGGGGCATTCTCAACTCCGCAGGGATGGAGTTACCGCGTCCACGGTTTGCCTTTAAAAGGACGGCTAACCTCAAGGACGCCCTTATCCATACCCGTCCCAAGAAAACCAGCGCTCAATCTGTTAATACACTTTGGGATCTCCCCCCTGTTACTGGACACTTTCGCTGTGGTTCCTGTGTTGTCTGCCCCCAGACCATCCAGGGCAAGACCGTTGCACTTAATAAGAACTTCACTTGGACAATGAACAAACACACCAACTGCAACAGCTCCAGATGCATTTATGTTTTGATTTGCCCTTGCGAATCGTTGTACATCGGGATGACAATGCGTCCTGTTAAGCAACGAATAATGGAACACAATAGTAACATCCGATGTCACAAGACACACACAAAGCTCTACGAACACTGCAAGGACAATAATCATTCCCCAGAGAACATCCGATGGACTGTCATTGAGTCTTTACCGAACCTGAACCAACAAGCCCTGTTCAGATATGAACAGAGATGGATACACCGGCTTCAGAGCGATGAATTGGGTCTGAATGATGGGGTGCCCTGGGCGACACTCGCCAGATAGTTATTTATCTGGACTAGTTGTCCAATTCCAAGTCTCTTAACATGCCTCGCTAGACTTCCAAACCCATTCAACGATGGCCTCCGTGTTGTATGGCTTGGGCAGCGCTATCTCCAGCTAACCCCTCCTTGCTCTTTACTCGCGCATGCCAGGGCGAATCTCGCCAGATAGTTATTATTAACCTGGACCAGTTGTCCACTTCCAAGTGCCTTAAACATGCCCCACTAGACTTCCAAACCCATTCCAAGATGGCCCCAGTTTAGCATGGCTTGGCTAGACTTCCAAACCCATTCAAAGATGGCCTCCGTGTTGTATGGCTTGGGCGGCGCTATTTCCAGCTAACCCCTCCTTGCTTTTTACTCGCGTATGCCAGGCCGAAACTCGCCAGATAGTTATTATTAACCTGGACCAGTTGTCCACTTCCAAGTGCCTTAAACATGCCCCACTAGACTTCCAAACCCATTCCAAGATGGCCCCAGTTTAGCATGGCTTGGTCCGCGCTATCTTCAGCTAACCCCTCCTTGCTGTTTACATCTGCGCGCCGTAACCCAGCAACTGTAGGGACACACCCCTCTGCGCGCGCTCTACTCTCCCTTATCTAGACCGGACATTGCCTAACTACCGTGCCGGCTGTCCAGTTACCTGAGTTCCTGTGGGAGGGGTAGGTGCAGAGATGCCTGCCACCAGCGACCTTTGAGGTAAGGTGGGGATCTGAGCCCTGATATACAGCTTGCACCTTGCCTACACACGCAGCAAGCTCACTCTCGCTATTGGGTTACTGGCAGGGATATTTTCTCTAACGATCCCGCTAAATGCGCCACTTTCCCCATAGGAATTCCTCACTCGCTGCTGGCCCCACCAGGACAGCGCGTGAGGCTTTAAAGAGGAATCCCAACGGGTAAGTGGAACAGTGACTCGCAGACTGGCGTTTTTTCAGGCGCACCCGTTTTTTCAGGCGCACCCGTTGAGCATGGCATGTTCACTTGTTTACTTATTCCCTCGCTGGGATAGACGACCCTCCCGCCAGCGTTGAACTAACCCTGTTACAGAGTGTCAAATCACCTTTAATGGTTTTTAACTGTGCGGCTTTTTCACCATTTGTGACTCAAATCTGAGCCTACAAATGTATGCATAATATTTTACTATCGGCGCCACCCACCGCTCGACTAAACCAGGTTGTGCCACCACCACCCTGTACAATGCACAGGCAAGAAAACGGCGCCTCCACTTAGATGCATGCTATAGCGACTCAGCATGGCAGCACTATGCAGTGCGGTTCACCCACGCGCACTGTAACTTTCAAACCATTCTCACTCACAGTACTACCCGACCCTGTCACTACCTAGATAGAACGTTACCCACTGGGCACGTATCCCTTGACACCCTGGATATAGGCACAAATATGATGTACTCCGGTCCATATTTACTTGTGACATCAATTTTTGTTGGCTTGTTTTCATTCATTTTTCCAGGAGGCCTCTCGCAAGGAACTGTTTCCGAACGACACTATACAGGTCGTATACCAGTGTCCTCTTAATCGGGAGGACGCTAGCAATTATATGAGCACAAAGGTCCTGATGAATCGCCCTTAGGGCGAGAAACATGTTGACCATTTTCACAACAAGGGTTGAATAAAGGTTTGGTCTCATTGTTCACCACTCCTTAATACCCCTTCACCTTTTTTTAATAAAGCAGTGAGCCTGACCAATAAATCTTCTCTATTAGGACTCTACTGACTTTTTTTAATAGACACACCACCACGCTCACTATTGCACCTTCTATAGGCCCCTCACACCCACACACCCACTGGCTCGGAATAGAAGATCTCCGCCAAAGTGCAGCTTCCCTTGCTGCCCGACGGGCATTGCACCGCCAGCCTGTCGAAGGAGCAGGATACCGATGATGACGCTGGACGGTCATCGGCTGGGACAACAGTTGTGGTCCTGCCGTTAGCCTGTGTGAGGTATCCTAATATTCTGAAAAGGGTCTACACCATGCACTTAACCCCCACTTTTTTATTGAGTGAGAGAGAAGATAGGCTGAGCTAATTTTCTAGCTCCCATTGGGGAACTCTGTACCATACTTTTTGTTGCTACATGTATGTGTACTCTTATGTTATTCACTCTATTCACCCCTCTTGTGTGTATAATTAAGGGTCCTTCCTTTGACAGCAGTCAGGCTTGATGAATCAATGGCTCCTATCTGGCCTGCCAAAATGTTGCTCAGATATGAATTTATCCTAAATAAATGAAAAGACAAGAGGCATTTGGCAAAACAGAAACAACTCTCTTGATGTACAAAGTTTTGGATGTCAATTTATACAGTTCACGAGGTACAATAAAATGATCTCTACATTCCTAAAGAGCATCCTAATCATAAATCAATTGAATGTGTGCATCCGATACGACACAGAGGGCTCTCGAGGAGAGGAGAGCTAATGTGGGTAAGTGCATATGGTTCCAGATGTCCAGCACGAGGAACGCGTGATCACTACATGTGGTGTGCCTGTCGTGTCCTGATTGGTTGAGTGTACCTATCTACATGTGGTATTTAGCTTTGTGGTATTTCTGGGGAATGCGAGCCTTTGGCCAAAAGAGTTTTATTGGGGCCAATTATCTTGGACTTGTTTGTGGTGCAACCATCTATCTGCGAAATTGATCAGGGTTTTCCCTGGGTGCGTGTTTGTCTTTGGCTTATTGGGGTACCCCACCTGTGACCTGTTTCTTGATTGGCGTGGGCATGGTTCGCAGTACCTGCCTGACCACGTATCTCCAACTCGGGGTTATTGAGGAGGTCACAGTGGGTGAATCTGGCAGCAATGATGTGAGTTCATTGGAACTCCTAAGAAGGAAGCCACTGGTATTATTTTTTATCAGCGTTATCAACATTGTGCATACAGTTGTCATCTTGTACATTGACATTGTTCTTCCTGGTTTTGTTCTGGTCTGAACTCACATTGACATTGTTCTTATTGACATCAATAATATTTCCGTACGAGCATAGATTATGTCATACATTGGTAGCTGATGTTGCTGCTGTGCGGGCACAAGTTACGGTATACATTGACATTGCATTGACATGGGTATACGGGCACAGGCTGTGACCTACGCTCACATTGTATTTACTGATAATGCCATGTCGGGCCTGCACATATGACATTCATCAACATCATATTCACTCATTCCAACAAAGGCATAGGGACACTTCTAAGACCCGTAGTGGGGCCTAACATGAATGCTTCCGATCATAAATGTGGAATAACTATTACCGGTGGACAGGGAAGTGGGACTTGGAACTGTGCCTGTACTTCGCTAGATGGCTGTGTGTATTATTTGAATATGTTGTATTTGACTTTGTGTTTGTCTAGAAAATACTACTTTTACCATAAAAATGAATACTTCGCTAGACGTTGAATTATTATGGTTGCTGGATGTATTTTGAGAATTAAGCCTGTGTATATCTTGCACATACCTCCTCCCTGCAAAGTCTTGGACTGCTCGCCCCACACTACCACGTGAGTCAAGTGCTATAGAGGTACTTGACCCAATTTCTCTGAACCCTTAGTAGGCAGGTCTCCGGGATACCAAGAGTAAAAGGCTCAATCCCCAAGGGTGGGCCCAGTAACCCCTGCTTGCCCTGTGGTGCTGTGAAAGGGTGTAGTGACACTGCCATTATTGTTACTTCACTACAGTTATAAGGATTGTGAAAAATCCATGCATCACACATACAACTAGTGTGCAACTGGATTCTTCAGAGTGGTGAGGGTGTAGTGAGCAGCTAGTAGTATATTTTCCACCAAACGTTCACAAATATATTACTAAAGCAGAGAGTGAATGATTAAAACCATTGTTTCCACCACACTTCAGAATTTAAAAATGGGCTTCCCTTGTGTTTCTTAACTGCTAATATATACTGAAATATGTGTACAGTTAACTTACAGGTATTTATATGTATTTTTGTTGTGCTGTCAAACAAATATGATGTCCTGCAGCTTTCCCTTCATGCTCCCTCTCAGTTTGCAGTCAAAGTAAACATCAACCTCCCTTTTTTTAAAATGAACAACAATTTGCTAGAAGACATGGCCTGACATTTGACCTCTCTCTTTGAAGTACAACTCATGTACCAAGATAAAAACAAAATGTATATGGGTTTTTTATTGCTCATTTTTCTTCCTGGACTCCAGCATGGTCAGAGGCATGCATGCTTGAAGAACTCGTAGTGCCTTGGATAAGTAGAATCAGAGAAGCATAGGAAAGCTTTTCAAAGAAATACAGAAGCCTTATTACAACCCACCTGTCATGTAGCTTCCTGCAATCAGCAGGAACTGCCTGTTTGTGGACGGCATAAATGTTGGGATGCTGCCAGACTGATTCTGTGCACCCCCTCGGGATATGCTGTCCCACCGACCAGCCAGCTCACAGTACCACCAAAAGCCCCTCTCACTTAGACAGGGAGCCATGGTTCTGGCAACCACTGAACATGCCAACCCTGCTCCCTCAGGAACCTCTGTGACAGATCTACAACCTTTCGCTCACACACTCCTGCTCTCTTTGGCTCAGAGAAATATAACAAAGAATACACAGTGGGACATTTTCAATGTTTATTGAGCCAACCTGATTCTTCTATAGAATATATATACTGCAATGATCAATAGACAGAAACAGGTGAACGTTATGAGAAGTATCAGGACAGTAAATAAAACAAAAGTTCCATCATTGTGCTAAAGCTACTTATACATGCAAGCATAAGGAATAATATGGCAATCTGGTATATACTCCTAGTATGCGGACCCTAACCTACATTCGAGGGTGTACATGTATGCTCTGCCAAGAATCCCCATTTGGATGATCCGATCTAACCCCATTACATGGTGGGTAAGATTATAGGACCCCGTGTCGGTCACGAGCTGGACACCCCTCAAGGAGATGTTAGTCAGCTGCTGGGCAAAAGTGTCAGCCTCAATGTCAGCAGAAGTGCCTCCTTTGACTACACCCATAAACAGATGTTTATTTATAGGAAAAGGCATTCTTGCCTTGGGCTGAGATTATGATCAGGCTGCCATTCAGTCAATCAATCAGGAAATTGTAAGTGCGCTACTCACCCGTGAGGGTCTCAAGGCGCTGAGGGGGGGGTGGTCAGCAGTTCTACTGTTTGTGTACTACAGTTATTTGTGTCACCATATGGCTTAAAATAACAAACACCTTCTAACATAGTGCCAAGGCAATAGAATAGTGTTCTTGCACAGTTGATTTGTGTAAGCAAGGCCGGTGTTTTCTAGGAATCTAACCCAAAGTGTCACAAATGCACGTGTGTCAAAAGTCGATGTGACAAGTGAAAGCAACTTTAGGAAAGCCCCAGTGCTCATGCAAAATGGCAACGTTTTCCTTCTAGGCCTAACTGGGACCCATGACACACCAAGCTTGAACCAGCTGAAAACACAAGTACTCTCAGGAATGTATTGTGAAAAAGAGAAAAAGAGCTCCCAGAATGCGAGCCCTTGTGGAAGGATACAAGGAGCCAGGCAGGGAAGTGGTAAACAGGCTTTGCTCCGCGGGAGGGTCAAATAAATGCTGGACTGCCTAGAACAAATAAGCAAATAGAATGCAAGCAAATGTGAGCTACAAAATGCAAATTCAATGGTAGGCAAGGGGTGCAATGCACTCCTAGGTAAGCTTTCAACATGTCCTCGGTATGTCTCTGCTACCTGAGTGCACTTATAAAAGAATTCCTAGGTGCACAGCTGTCTGGTGGGCTTCAACCTAAAAAATAGGCCTGGGCGGTAAATTCCGTTCCGCTCGTGAAATTTGCTGAATTTGGGTAATTTTGCGGTCCGCAGAGAACGCGGAATTGCCAAAAATTCCGCGATCCGCGACTTTGCAGAATTTGTTGCTTGTTCGCGCTTTCAAAATGCGTGTCGCAAGATATTTCCCCGCGAACACACAATCAGTGTTCGCGAACAGGAAAAAGCATTGCGAATGGGCGGAACAAGCAGTTCCGCGTGTTTGCAAAACTCTGTATGCTCGCAGAGATCTTTTACCATTTCGCAGAGCTTTGCGTAGCATGACTACGCAAATTCCTCCCACCCCTACTAAAAAATACACAAACTCTGCAGGAAAAGAAAATAGGGCAGGGCAGCACGATCTCTACAGCCGTGTACGCGTTTTCCTGCCTCAATAGAGGAATGGGAAATGTGTAACCCCTATACACAGGCAGGTACTCTCTGGGTAAGAGAAGCAGGTGTTTGTGGCTCTGGCCAGCTGTTGGTTTGTAAGACTCCTGGTCCTCTGCTCCTGGTTCTGTTTGCCAGCAGGAGAGTAGTTTGTTTACTTTTAGACAGGATGAGGAGGCAGAGGGAGGGCCTTGAAAGCATCCTACGGAGGTACCACCGGTGGATGCACCGGATGAGGAGGCAAAGGGAGAGCCTTGAAAGCATCCCACGGAGGTACCACCCGTGGATGCACCGGATGAGGAGGCAGAGGGAGGGCCTTGAAAGCATCCCACAGAGGTACCATCGATGGATGCGCCGGATGAGGAGGCAGAGGGTGGGAAGCATCCCACGGAGGTACCGCCGGCTGGATGCACCGGATGAGGGAGGCAGGGGAGGAAAGCATCCCACGGAGATACCACCGGCTGGATGCACCAGATGAGGGAGGCAGGGGAGGGAAGCATCCCACGGAGGTACCGCCGGCTGGATGCACCGGATGAGGGAGACAGGGGAGGAAAGCATCCCATTGAGATACCGCCGGCTGGATGCACCGGATGAGGGAGGCAGGGGAGGGAAGCGTCCCACGGAGGTACCGCCGGCTGGATGCACCGGATGAGGGAGGCAGGGGAGGGAAGCATCCCACGGAGGTACCGCCTGCTGGATGTACCGGATGTGGAGGCAGGGGAGGGAAGCATCCCACAGGTACCGCCGGCCGGATACACCGGATGAGGAGGCAGAGGGAGGAAAGCATCCCACAGAGGTACCGCCGGCTGGATGCACCGGATGAGGGAGGCAGAGGAAGAGAAGCATCTCACGGAGATACCGCCGACTGGATGCACCGGATGAGGAGGCAGAGGGAGGGAAGCATCCCACGGAGGTACCGCCGGCTGGATGCACCGGATGAGGGAGGCGGGAAAGGGAAGCATCCCACGGAGATACCGCCGGCTGGATGCACTGGATGAGGGAGGCAGGGGAGGAAAGCATCCCACGGAGGTACCGCAGGCTGGATGCACTGGATGAGGGCGGCAGGGGAAGGAAGCATCCCATGGAGGTACCACCGGTGGATGCACCGGATGAATAGGCAGAGGGAGGGAAGCATCCCACGGAGGTACCGCCTGCTGGATGCACCGGATGAGGAGGCAGAGGGAGGGAAGCATCCCACGGACGTACCGCTGGCTGGAAGCACCGGGTGAGGGAGCCAGAGGGAGGGAAGCATCCCACGGATGTACCACCGACTGGATGTACCGGATGTGGAGGCAGGGGAGGGAAGCATCCCACGGAGGTACCGCCGTCTGGATGCACCGGATGAGGAGGCAGGGGAGGGAAGCATCCCACAGGTACCGCTGGCTGGATGCACCGGATGAGGAGGCAGAGTGAGGGAAGCATCCCACGGAGGTACCGCCGGCTGGATGCACCGGATGAGGGAGGCAGAGGGAGAGAAGCATCCCACGGAGATAACGCTGACTGGATGCACCGGATGAGGGAGGCAGAGGGAGGGAAGCATCTCACGGAGGTACCGCCGACTGGATGCACCGGATGAGGAAGCAAAGGGAGGGAAGCATCCCATGGAGGTACCGCCAGCTGGATGCACCGCATGAGGGAGGCAGAGGGAGGGAAGCATCCTACGGAGGTACCGCCGGCTGGATGCACCGGATGAGGAGGCAGAGGGAGGGACGCATCCCAAGGAGGTACCACCGGTGGATGCACCGGGTGAGGGAACCAGAGGGATGGAAGCATCCCACGGATGTACCACCGACTGGATGTACCGGATGAGGAGGCAGAGTGAGGGAAGCATCCCACGGAGGTACCGCCGGCTGGATGCACCGGATGAGGGAGGCAGAGGGAGAGAAGCATCCCACGGAGATAACGCTGACTGGATGCACCGGATGAGGGAGGCAGAGGGAGGGAAGCTTCTCACGGAGGTACCGCCGACTGGATGCACCGGATGAGGAAGCAAAGGGAGGGAAGCATCCCATGGAGGTACCGCCAGCTGGATGCACCGCATGAGGGAGGCAGAGGGAGGGAAGCATCCTACGGAGGTACCGCCGGCTGGATGCACCGGATGAGGAGGCAGAGGGAGGGACGCATCCCACGGAGGTACCGCCAGCTGGATGCACCGGGTGAGGGAGGCAGAGGGAGGGAAGCATCCCACGGAGGTACCACACGCTGGATACACTGGATGAGGGAGGCAGGGGAGGAAAGCATACCACGGAGTTTCCGCCGGCTGGATGCACCGGATGAGGAGGAAGAGGGAGGGAAGCATCCCACGGAGGTACCGCCGGCTGGATGCACCGGATGAGGAGGAAGAGGGAGGGAAGCATCCCACGGAGGTACCACCGGCTGGATGCACCGGATGAGGAGGAAGAGGGAGGGAAGCATCCCACGGAGGTACCGCCGGCTGGATGCACCGGATGAGGAGGCAGAGGGAGGGAAGCATCTCAAGGAGATACCACCGACTGGATGCACCGGATGAGGGAGGCAGGGGAGGAAAGCATCCGACAGAAGTACCGCCGGCTGGATGCACCGGATGAGGGAGGCAGAGGGAGGGCCCTTGAAAGCATCCGACGGAGGGACCGCCGGCTGGATGCACCGGATGAGGAGGAAGAGGGAGGGAAGCATCCCACGGGGTACCGCCGGCTGGATGCACCGGATGAGGGAGGCAGAGGGAGGGCCCTTGAAAGCATCCCACGGAGGGACCGCCGGCTGGATGCACCGGATGAGGGAGGCAGAGGGAGGGAAGCATCCCACGGAGGTACCGCTGGCTGGATGCACCGGATGAGGAGGAAGAGGGAGGGACGCATCCCACAGAGGTACCGCCGGCTGGATGCACCGGATGAGGGAGGCAGGGGAGGGAAGCATCGCACGGAGGTACCGTGGGCTGGATGCACCGTATGAGGAGGAAGAGGGAGGGAAGCATCCCACGGAGGTACCGCCGGCTGGATGCACCGGATGAGGAGGAAGAGGGAGGGAAGCATCCCACGGAGGTACCGCCGGCTAGATGCACCGGATGAGGAGGAAGAGGGAGGGAAGCATCCCACGGAGGTACCACCAGCTGAATGCACCGGATGAGGGAGGCAGGGGAGGGAAGCATCCCACGGAGGTACCGCCGGCTGGATGCACCGGATGAGGAGGAATAGGGAGGGAAGCATCCCACGGAGGTACCGCCGGCTGGATGCACCGGATGAGGAGGAAGAGGGAGGGAAGCATCCCACGGAGATAACGCTGACTGGATGCACCGGATGAGGGAGGGAGAGGGAGGGAAGCATCTCACGGTGGTACCGCCGACTGGATGCACCGGATGAGGAAGCAAATGGAGGGAAGCATCCCATGGAGGTACCGCCAGCTGGATGCACCGGATGAGGGAGGGAAGCATCCCACGGAGGTACCGCCGGCTGGATGCACCGGATGAGGAGGCAGAGGGAGGGACGCATCCCACGGAGGTACCGCCAGCTGGATGCACCGGGTGAGGGAGGCAGAGGGAGGGAAGCATCCCACGGAGGTACCACCAGCTGGATGCACTGGATGAGGGAGGCAGGGGAGGAAAGCATCCCACGGAGGTACCGCCGGCTGGATGCACCGGATGAGGAAGAAGAGGGAGGGAAGCATCCCACGGAGGTACCGCCGGCTGGATGCACCGGATGAGGAGGAAGAGGGAGGGAAGCATCCCACGGAGGTACCGCCGGCTGGATGCACCGGATGAGGAGGAAGAGGGAGGGAAGCATCCCACGGAGGTACCACCGGCTGGATGCACCGGATGAGGAGGAAGAGGGAGGGAAGCATCCCACGGAGGTACCGCCGGCTGGATGCACCGGATGAGGAGGCAGAGGGAGGGAAGCATCCCACGGAGATACCGCCGACTGGATGCACCGGATGAGGGAGGCAGGGGAGGAAAGCATCCCACAGAAGTACCGCCGGCTGGATGCACCGGATGAGGGAGGCAGAGGGAGGGCCCTTGAAAGCATCCGACGGAGGGACCGCCGGCTGGATGCACCGGATGAGGAGGAAGAGGGAGGGAAGCATCCCACGGGGTACCGCCGGCTGGATGCACCGGATGAGGGAGGCAGAGGGAGGGCCCTTGAAAGCATCCCACGGAGGGACCGCCGGCTGGATGCACCGGATGAGGGAGGCAGAGGGAGGGAAGCATCCCACGGAGGTATCGCCGGCTGGATGCACCGGATGAGGAGGAAGAGGGAGGGACGCATCCCACAGGGGTACCGCCGGCTGGATGCACCGGATGAGGGAGGCAGGGGAGGGAAGCATCGCACGGAGGTACCGCCGGCTGGTTGCACCGGATGAGGAGGAAGAGGGAGGGACGCATCCCATAGAGGGACCTCCGGCTGGATGCACCGGATGAGGGAGGCAGAGGGAGGGAAGCATCCCACGGAGGTACCGCCGGCTGGATGCACTGGATGAGGAGGAAGAGGGAGGGAAGCATCCCACGGAGGTTCCACCGGCTGGATGCACCGGATGAGGAGGAAGAGGGAGGGAAGCATCCCACGGAGGTACCGTCGGCTGGATGCACCGGATGAGGAGGAAGAGGGAGGGAAGCATCCCACGGAGGTACCACCAGCTGGATGCACCGGATGGGGGAGGCAGGGGAGGGAAGCATCCCACGGAGGTACCGCCGGCTGGATGCACCAGATGAGGAGGAAGAGGGAGGGAAGCATCCCACGGAGGTCCCGCCGGCTGGATGCACCGAATGAGGAGGAAGAGGGAGGGAAGCATCCCACGGAGATAACGCTGACTGGATGCACCGGATGAGGGAGGGAGAGGGAGCGAAGCATCTCACTGAGGTACCGCCGGCTGGATGCACCGGATGAGGAAGCAAAGGGAGGGAAGCATCCCACGGAGGTACCGCCGGCTGGATGCACCGGATGAGGAGGCATAGGGAGGGACGCATCCCACGGAGGTACCACCAGCTGGATGCACCGGGTGAGGGAGGCAGGGGAGGAAAGCATCCCACGGAGGTACCGCCGGCTGGATGCACCGGATGAGGAGGCAGAGGGAGGGAAGCATCCCACGGAGGTACCGCCGGCTGGATGCACCGGATGAGGAGGCAGAGGGAGGGAAGCATCCCATCAGAGGTACCGCCAGCTGGATGCACCGGATGAGGGAGGCAGAGGGAGGGCCCTTGAAAGCATCCCACGGAGGTACCGCCGGCTGGATGCACCGGGTGAGGGAGGCATCTCATTACCTGCATCTGTCTCCCACCCACTCGCCGCCCCCAGATGCAGGGTCTCACATGGAGGAGAGATTGGAAGGCGCACCACCCCCTCTCTCTTGTATGTGAGTGATAGTAATGCACAAACTGAGTGCAAAAATGATGTTTCATTTCTTCATAAAAGTGCAGATCGGACACATATGTTCCGCTTGGTTGACGTCATTCGCACCAGGGCGTTTCTGGTCCTGCTTAGATGAACCCGTGTTTCATATAATAAAGTGCCATACTCCACACGTGCATGGTAAGTGCATGGTGTAAGTACACACCTTTCAAAGGGCCACTGGAAATATGCGACAGGGGAGGACAAAATTATGTGACAGGGTTCGCTGAATTATGTGGCAAGAAAAGGCACATTATGCTGCATAAAGCAGACCTTTTTATGAAATTATTTTTTCCTTATTTTGCCATTTTTGCACATGTTTCTGTATGGGCAAAGGTTTCACCCCAGCCACCTGGGCATCTAGTGCAGGGGCCCCTCTATTAAAGGAGACCGTACGTAGCTAGTGCAGGGGCTCCTCTATTAAAGGAGACCGTACGTAGCTAGTGCAGGGGCCCCTCTATTCGGGTACACCCTAGGTACCTATTGTAGGGGTCCCTCTATTAGGGAAGCCCCTAGGTAGCTAGTCCAGGGGCCCCTCTATTAGAGGAGACCGTACGTAGCTAGTGCAGGGGGCCCTCTATTACAGGAGACCCTAGGTAGCTATTGCATGGGACCCCTCTATTAGGGGAGACACTAGGTAGCTAATCCAGGGGCCCCTCTATTAGAGGAGACCGTATGTATCTAGTGCAGGGGCCCCTCTATTCGGGTACACCCTACGTAGCTAGTGCAGGGCCCCCTTATTAGGAGAGACCCTAGGTAGCTATTGCAGGGGCCCCTCTATTAGGGAAGGCCCTAGGTAGCTAGTGCAGGGGCGCCTCTATTAGGGGAGCCCTAGGTGGCTATTGCAGGAGCCCCTCTATTAGGGGAGACCTGGGGTATCTAGTGCAGGGGCCCCTCTATTAGGGGTGACCCTAGGTGGGTTTTGCAGGAGCCCCTCTATTAGGGAAGACTCTAGGTATCTAGTGTAGGGGCCCCTTTACTAGGGTAGACCATATGCGGCTAGTGCAGGGGCCCCTCTATTAGAGGAGACCCTAGATAAGGAGGCTAGTGCAGGGCCCCTATGCTATGGGCGACCCTAGATAAGGAGGCCGGTGCACGGCCCCTATGCTATGGGCGACCCTAGATAAGGAGGCTGGTGCAGGGCCCCTATGCTATGACGGTGCAGAGGCTCCATGCTATGGGCGACCCTAGATAAGCAGGCTGGTGCAGGGCCCCTATGCTATGGGCGACCCTAGATAAGGAGGCTGGTGCAGGGTCCTTATGCTATGGGCGACCCCAGATAAGGAGGCCGGTGGAGGGCCCCTATGCTATGGGCGACCCTAGGTAAGGAGGCCGGTGCAGGGCCCCTATGCTATGGGCGACCCTACATAAGGAGGCTGGTGCAGGGCCCCTATGCTATGGGCGACCATAGATAAGGAGGCTGGTGCAGGGTCCCTATGCTATGGGCGACCCCAGATAAGGAGGCCGGTGCAGGGCCCCTATGCTATGGGCGACCCTAGGTAAGGAGGCCGGAGCAGGGGCCCTATGCTATGGGCGACGCTAGATAAGGAGGCTGGTGCAGGGCCCCTATGCTATGGGCGACCCTAGATAAGGAGGCCGGTGCAGGGCCCCTATGCTATGGGTGACCCTAGATAAGGAGGCCGGTGCAGGGCCCCTATGCTTTGGGCGACTCTCGATAAGGAGGCTGGTGCAGGGTCCTTATGCTATGGGCGACCCTAGATAAGGAGGCTGGTGCAGAGGCTCTATGCTATGGGAGACCCTAGATAAGGAGGCTGGTGCAGGGTCCCTATGCTATGGGCGACCCTAGATAAGGAGGCTGGTGCAGAGGCTCTATGCTATGGGAGACCCTAGATAAGGAGGCCGGTGCAGGGCCCCTATGCTATGGGTGACCGTAGATAAGGAGGCTGGTGCAGGGCCCCTATGCTATGGGCGACCCTAGATAAGGAGGCCGGTGCACGGCCCCTATGCTATGGGCGACCCTAGATAAGGAGGCTGGTGCAGGGCCCCTATGCTATGGGCGACCCTAGATAAGGAGGCTGGTGCAGGGCCCCTATGCTATGGGCGACCCTATATAAGGAGACCGGTGCACGGCCCCTATGCTATGGGCGACCCTAGATAAGTAGGCTGGTGCAGGGCCCCTATGCTATGGGTGACCCTAGGTAAGGAGGCTGGTGCAGGGCCCCTATGCTATGGGCGACCCTAGATAAGGAGGCCGGTGCAGGGCCACTATGCTATGGGCGACCCTAGGTAAGGAGGCTGGTGCAGGGCCCCCATGCTATGGGCGACCCTAGATAAGGAGGCCGGTGGAGGGCCCCTAGGCTATGGGAGACTCTAGATAAGGAGGCCGATGCAGGGCCCCTATGCTATGGGCGACCCCAGATAAGGAGGCTGGTGCAGGGGCCCTATGCTATGGGCGACCTTGGATAAGGAGGCTCGTGTAGGGCCCCTATGCTATGGGCGACCCTAGATAAGGAGGCCGGTGCAGGGCCCCTATGCTATGAGCGACCCTAGATAAGGAGGCCGGTGCACAGCCCCTATGCTATGGGCGACCCTAGATAAGGAGGCCGGTGCAGGGCCCCTATGCTATGGGCGACCCTAGGTAAGGAGGCTGGTGCAGGGCCCCTATGCTACGGGGGACCCTAGGTAAGGAGGCTGGTGCCGGGCCCCTATGCTATGGGCGACCCTAGATAAGGAGGCCGGTGCAGGGCCCCTATGCTATATGCGATCCTAGATAAGGAGGCTCGTGCAGGGCCCCTATGCTATGGGCGACCCTAGGTAAGGAGGCTGGTGCAGGGCCCCTATGCTATGGTCGACCCTAGATAAGGAGGCTGGCGAAGGGCCCCTATGCTATATGCGACCCTAGATAAGGAGGCCGGTGCACGGCCCCTATGCTATGGGAGACCCTAGATAAGGAGGCTGGTGTAGGGCCCCTATGCTATGGGCGACCCTAGATAAGGAGGCTGGTGCAGGGCCCCTATGCTATGGGCGACCCTAGATAAGGAGGCCGGTGCACGGCCCCTATGCTATGGGAGACCCTAGATGAGGAGGCTGGTGCACGGCCCCTATGCTATGGGCGACCCTAGATAAGGAGGCTGGTGCAGGGCCCCTATGGTATGGGCGACCCTAGATAAGGAGGCCGGTGCACGGCCCCTATGCTATGGGAGACCCTAGATAAGGGGGCCGGTGCAGGGGCCCTATGCTATGGGTGACCCTAGATAAGGGGGCTGGTGCAGGGCCCCTATGCTATGGGCGACCCTAGATAAGGAGACCGGTGGAGGGCCCCTATGCTATGGGCGACCCTAGATAAGAAGGCTGATGCACGGCCCCTATGCTATGGGCGACCCTATATAAGGAGGCTGGTGCAGGGCCCCTATGCTATGGGTGACCCTAGATAAGGAGGCTGCTGCAGGGCCCCTATGCTATGTGCGACCCTAGATAAGGAGGTTGGTGCAGGACCCAATGCTTTGGGCGACCCTAGATAAGGAGGCTGGTGCAGGGCCCCTATGCTATGGGCGACCCTAGATAAGGAGGCTGTTGCAGGGCCCCTATGCTATGGGCGACCCTAGATAAGGAAGCTGGTGCTGGGCCCCTATGCTATGGGCGACCCTATATAAGGAGGCTGGTGCAGGGCCCCTATGCTATGGGCGACCCTAGATAAGGAGGCTGCTGCAGGGCCCCTATGCTATGGGCGACCCTAGTTAAGGAGGCCCGTGCAGGGTCCCTATGCTATGGGCGACCCTAGATAAGGAGGCCGGTGGAGGGCCCCTATGCTATGGGTGACCCTAGATAAGGAGGCCGGTGGAGGGCCCCTATGCTATAGGCGACCCTAGTTAAGGAGGCTGGTGCAGGGCCCCTATGCTATGGGCGACCCTAGATAAGGAGACCGGTGCACGGCCCCTATGCTATGGGCGACCCTAGATAAGGAGGCTGCTGCAGGGCCCCTATGCTATGGGTGACCCTAGATAAGGAGGCTGATGCAGGGCCCCTATGCTATGAGCGACCCTAGGTGCACGTGTTCCAATGTTAGGGGTGATGCTACCTATTGCTGGGATCCTAGTGTTAGGGGAGACACTATCTTATCTTATCTTATCTTAAAGACACTGTATAACTGGTCTCTGGTATTAGGGTCCTCCTGGATGCATCATTAAAGGGGGACAGTCAGAGGAAATTAAAACAAGCATTGGCAAGCTTATAGGTCTCGGCAATGCCCGAGCCATTGGCCTTGTGAATGTGAATGTCTTTTAGCCATGTTGTCTCGCGGCACATCTGCTGTTCAGCGTGGCTGAAAGTCACTGAAAGGCCAGAATCACAGGATGTTGACCCCACAGTGAGTGTCTTCTCCCCCCATGGCGAGTTTATTGACATGCAGCTCATAACACAAACCGGCATACCGTGGCCTGCGTTGACCGCCTCATAGCGCTTTTTTCAGTGACTTTCAGCCATGTTGAACAGCAGATGTGCTGCTGGAGAGCAAGGCTTCCTTACTACTTTCATCAAGTGCCCGATAGCATAAGTAATATCAAATGTAACGGCACTGGTGGCCCGGCGGCTGTCACCGTCATCTGCCATTTATAAAGCGCAGCGGGCATCCCGAAGGGTGTCTGGGCGCTCGGAGCAGCGGGCCTCTGACTGGAAGTAGAGCTCAGCAGACACCGGGCCGCAGGTAAGGGCTGTGACAAGCTCCGGTGTCACGGGCACCTGGCACCGTGCCCAGGCCTGCTTATCTGCTTGTATCTGGGCGCCGCTCCATTGAGCCCGCGGCTCAGTTTCCAGGCGCTCTTGACTTCTTTCAATTAATAACGCACCTGCCGCGCCTGTAGCGCTGGTGTGTGTTTCCACTCGAGGCAATGCGAGGCGCTGCCATCCCTGCTGGGTGCAGCGCACCTGTATGTGTGTGTATATATATATATATATATACATCCTACAACTCCAAGAAAAACACATTTAGATACAAACAAAACATCTTCTCATCACGTAATAATAAAAAAACTGTCCCATAAATACAATTTAAAAACATATCAGTAAACCCAAATCTAACCACCTTACATCCTTAATTACTGGATATTATTGCACATTTTACATTTGAAAGTGACGGCGGGCATTGCAAACTATTTCCATGTATAGAGCTGAAAAATATTCTAACAAATAGCCATTCATTTCCACTATGAAACACTACACAGGTTATATTTCAAAGTGCTAATGGTAAAGTGCAGAAGTGACTAAAGCGAAGAAGTTTCTATTATACAATTCTTGCACCCATTACCTTTCAAAGTGCTGATGTGCATAATTGCAAGGACCATCATATCAAATCAATATAAGTGCATCAATTTACTGCAATGGTAACCCAGCTGGGTCCCGCTCACCTGTAGCGCCTGCATGTGTTACCACTCCACGCATGGCGAGGCGCTGCCCTCTCCGCTGGGTGCAGCTCACCTACAGCGCCTGCATGTGTTACCACTCGAGGCTTGGCGAGGCGCTGCACTCCCTGCTGGGTACAGCTGACTTGTAGCGCCTGCATGCGTTACCACTCGAGGCATTGCGAGGCGCTGCCCTCCCTGCTGAGTACAGCTCATCTGTAGCGCCTGCATGTGTTTCCACTCGAGGCCTGGCAAGGCGCTGCCCTGCTGGGTCCAGGTCACCTGTAGCGCCTGCATGTGATTCCGCTCGAACAACGGCGAGGCGCTGCCCTCCCAGCTGGGTCCGGCACACCTGTAGCGCCTGCATGTGTTACCATTCGAGGCATGGCGAGGCGCTGCCCTGCCAGCTGGGTGCAGCTCACCTGTAGCGCCTGCATGAGTTACCACTCGAGGCTTGGCGAGGCGCTGCCCTCCCAGCTGGGTGCTGCTCACCTGTAGCGCCTGCATGAGTTACCACTCGAGACTTGGCGAGGCGCTGCCCTCCCTGCTGGGTCCAGCTCACCTGTAGCGCCTGCATGAGTTACCACTCGAGGCATTGCGAGGCGCTGCCCTCCCTGCTGGGTGCAGCTCACCTGTAGCGCCTGCATGTGTTACCACTCGAGGTTTGGCGAGGCACAGCCCTCCCAGCTGGGTCCAGGTCACCTGTAGCACCTGCATGTGTTTCCACTCGAGGCATGACGAGGTGCTGCCCTCCCAGCCGGGTCCTGCTCACCTATAGCGCCTACATGTGTTACCACTCCAGACATGGCGAGGCGCTGCCCTCCCAGGTGAGTACAGCTCACCTGCCTGTAGCGCCTGCTAAACGTGCATCAATTTACTGCAATGGTAACCCGGTTATTGTTACATTTCAAATTAATACACTTGCAACAAAAGTTATTAGGTGATAAAAATGTATGACCCGTTAAAACTGTTAGTTACCAAAGCCTTAAAAATAGTGGGGATCTGCTATATTATATTAGACATTTTTCAACTGCCATTAAAAATGTTATCAATTGACATTGTAATGGAACCAATTCACAAGACAATGACATGATTAAGGCCTGTCGAGCAGATCTCACGCCACTCATCAAAAAGTAAGGTCTCAAAACTAGACGTCTAAGATTAATCAGCTTGGGCCATACACATACTATATGTACAAGAGTTTCCTGTGGCCATCCACAAAATCTAGTTGGAATCCGGCCACTGGCCAGGCGCTGCCCTCCCTGCTGAGTCCAGCTCACTTGTAGCGCCTGCATGTGTTTGCACTCGAGGCATGCAGAGGCGCTGCCCTCCCTGCTGAGTCCAGCTCACTTGTAGCGCCTGCATGTGTTTGTACTCGAGGCATGCCGAGGCGCTGCCCTCCCTGCTGGGTCCCGCTCACCTGTAGTGCCTGCATGTGTTTCCACTCGAGGCATGCTGAGGCGCTGCACACCCTGCTGGGTCCAGAAAAGGGGTGGTGATAACCAGAGTGTCTGAATTAAGCAGACCACTCTTACCCAGTCAAGAGATCAGGGCTGAATCCATCACCGTTATTTAGCTCACTGCATCACCCCAGTTCAGAACCTGGCTATATGCAAATTAGTCTGACCCAGTGCCTCATGGGAACAGGGCAGACCAAACTACCAAGCCAATTCTTCACCGGAAAGGAGACTAGCTACCGGGGACCGGTTTCTGGCATTTCAGCCGTCGTCAGCCCGGCTTGCTTGAATCCTGGTAGTGCAGTGAGCAAGGGACTCATGTCTGAGTATACCCTGCCACACCTGTAGTGGCCAAAAACGATTCAGAAAAGGGGTGGTGATGAACAGAGTGTCTGAATTAAGCAGACCACTCTTACCCAGTCAAGAGATCAGGGCTGAATCCATCACCGTTATTTAGCTCACTGCATCACCCCAGTTCAGAATCTGGCTATATGCAAATTAGTCTGACCCAGTGCCTCATGGGAACAGGGCAGACCAAACTACCAAGCCAATTCTTCACCGGAAAGGAGACAAGCTACCGGGGACCGGTTTCTGGCATTTCAGCCGTCGTCAGCCCGGCTTGCTTGAATCCTGGTGGTGCAGTGAGCAAGGGACTCATGTCTGAGTATACCCTGCCACACCTGTAGTGGCCAAAAACGATTCAGAAAAGGGGTGGTGATGAACAGAGTGTCTGAATTAAGCAGACCACTCTTACCCAGTCAAGAGATCAGGGCTGAATCCATCACCGTTATTTAGCTCACTGCATCACCCCAGTTCAGAATCTGGCTATATGCAAATTAGTCTGACCCAGTGCCTCATGGGAACAGGGCAGACCAAACTACCAAGCCAATTCTTCACCGGAAAGGAGACAAGCTACCGGGGACCGGTTTCTGGCATTTCAGCCGTCGTCAGCCCGGCTTGCTTGAATCCTGGTGGTGCAGTGAGCAAGGGACTCATGTCTGAGTATACCCTGCCACACCTGTAGTGGCCAAAAACGATTCAGAAAAGGGGTGGTGATGAACAGAGTGTCTGAATTAAGCAGACCACTCTTACCCAGTCAAGAGATCAGGGCTGAATCCATCACCGTTATTTAGCTCACTGCATCACCCCAGTTCAGAACCTGGCTATATGCAAATTAGTCTGACCCAGTGCCTCATGGGAACAGGGCAGACCAAACTACCAAGCCAATTCTTCACCGGAAAGGAGACAAGCTACCGGGGACCGGTTTCTGGCATTTCAGCCGCCGTCGGCCCGGCTTGCTTGAATCCTGGTGGTGCAGTGAGCAAGGGACTCATGTTTGAGTATACCCTGCCACACCTGTAGTGGCCAAAAACGATTCAGAAAAGGGGTGGTGATGAACAGAGTGTCTGAATTAAGCAGACCACTCTTACCCAGTCAAGAGATCAGGGCTGAATCCATCACCGTTATTTAGCTCACTGCATCACCCCAGTTCAGAACCTGGCTATATGCAAATTAGTCTGACCCAGTGCCTCATGGGAACAGGGCAGACCAAACTACCAAGCCAATTCTTCACCGGAAAGGAGACAAGCTACCGGGGACCGGTTTCTGGCATTTCAGCCGTCGTCAGCCCGGCTTGCTTGAATCCTGGTGGTGCAGTGAGCAAGGGACTCATGTCTGAGTATACCCTGCCACACCTGTAGTGGCCAAAAACGATTCAGAAAAGGGGTGGTGATGAACAGAGTGTCTGAATTAAGCAGACCACTCTTACCCAGTCAAGCGATCAGGGCTGAATCCATCACCGGTATTTAGCTCACTGCATCACCTCAGTTCAGAACCTGGCTATATGCAAATTAGTCTGACCCAGTGTCTCATGGGAACAGGGCAGACCAAACTACCAAGCCAATTCTTCACCGGAAAGGAGACAAGCTACCGGGGACCGGTTTCTGGCATTTCAGCTGTCGTCGGCCCGGCTTGCTTGAATCCTGGTGGTGCAGTGAGCAAGAGACTCATGTCTGAGTATACCCTGCCACACCTGTAGTGGCCAAAAACGATTCAGAAAAGGGGTGGTGATGAACAGAGTGTCTGAATTAAGCAGACCACTCTTACCCAGTCAAGAGATCAGGGCTGAATCCATCACCGGTATTCAGCTCACTGCATCACCCCAGTTCAGAACCTGGCTATGTGCAAATTAGTCTGACCCAGTGCCTCATGGGAACAGGGCAGACCAAACTACCAAGCCAATTCTTCACCGGAAAGGAGACAAGCTACCGGGGACCGGTTTCTGGCATTTCAGCCGTCGTCGGCCCGGCTTGCTTGAATCCTGGTGGTGCAGTGAGCAAGAGACTCATGTCTGAGTATACCCTGCCACACCTGTAGTGGCCAAAAACGATTCAGAAAAGGGGTGGTGATGAACAGAGTGTCTGAATTAAGCAGACCACTCTTACCCAGTCAAGAGATCAGGGCTGAATCCATCACTGTTATTTAGCTCACTGCATCACCCCAGTTCAGAACCTGGCTATATGCAAATTAGTCTCACCCAGTGCCTCATGGGAACAGGGCAGACCAAACTACCAAGCCAATTCTTCACCGGAAAGGAGACAAGCTACCGGGGACCGGTTTCTGGCATTTCAGCCGTCGTTGGCCCGGCTTGCTTGAATCCTGGGGGTGCAGTGAGCAAGGGACTCATGTCTGAGTGTACCCTGCCACACCTGTAGTGGCCAAAAACGATTCAGAAAAGGGGTGGTGATGAACAGAGTGTCTGAATTAAGCAGACCACTCTTACCCAGTCAAGAGATCAGGGCTGAATCCATCACCGTTATTTAGCTCACTGCATCACCCCAGTTCAGAACCTGGCTATATGCAAATTAGTCTGACCCAGTGCCTCATGGGAACAGGGCAGACCAAACTACCAGCCAATTCTTCACCGGAAAGGAGACAAGCTACCGGGGACCGGTTTCTGGCATTTC
This sequence comes from Lissotriton vulgaris, assembly GCF_964263255.1. NCBI lineage: Eukaryota > Metazoa > Chordata > Amphibia > Caudata > Salamandridae > Lissotriton > Lissotriton vulgaris. Next base: position 35,192,514 of record NC_141697.1, read on the forward strand.
AGCCGTCGTCGGCCCGGCTTGCTTGAATCCTGGTGGTGCAGTGAGCAAGAGACTCATGTCTGAGTATACCCTGCCACACCTGTAGTGGCCAAAAACGATTCAGAAAAGGGGTGGTGATGAACAGAGTGTCTGAATTAAGCAGACCACTCTTACCCAGTCAAGAGATCAGGGCTGAATCCATCACCGTTATTTAGCTCACTGTATCACCCCAGTTCAGAACCTGGCTATATGCAAATTAGTCTCACCCAGTGCCTCATGGGAACAGGGCAGACCAAACTACCTAGCCAATTCTTCACCGGAAAGGAGACAAGCTACCGGGGACCGGTTTCTGGCATTTCAGCCGTCGTCGGCCCGGCTTGCTTGAATCCTGGTGGTGCAGTGAGCAAGGGACTCATGTCTGAGTATACCCTGCCACACCTGTAGTGGCCAAAAACGATTCAGAAAAAGGGGTGGTGATGAACAGAGTGTCTGAATTAAGCAGACCACTCTTACCCAGTCAAGAGATCAGGGCTGAATCCATCACTGTTATTTAGCTCACTGCATCACCCCAGTTCAGAACCTGGCTATATGCAAATTAGTCTGACCCAGTGCCTCATGGGAACAGGGCAGACCAAACTACCTAGCCAATTCTTCACCGGAAAGGAGACAAGCTACCGGGGACCGGTTTCTGGCATTTCAGCCGTCGTCGGCCCGGCTTGCTTGAATCCTGGTGGTGCAGTGAGCAAGGGACTCATGTCTGAGTATACCCTGCCACACCTGTAGTGGCCAAAAACGATTCAGAAAAGGGTTGATGAACAGAGTTTCTGAATTAAGCAGACCACTCTTACCCAGTCAAGAGATCAGGGCTGAATCCATCACCGTTATTTAGCTCACTGCATCACCCCAGTTCAGAACCTGGCTATATGCAAATTAGTCTCACCCAGTGCCTCATGGGAACAGGGCAGACCAAACTACCAAGCCAATTCTTCACCGGAAAGGAGACAAGCTACCGGGGATCGGTTTCTGGCATTTCAGCCGTCGTCGGCCCGGCTTGCTTGAATCCTGGTGGTGCAGTGAGCAAGGGACTCATGTTTGAGTATACCCTGCCACACCTGTAGTGGCCAAAAACGATTCAGAAAAGGGGTGGTGATGAACAGAGTGTCTGAATTAAGCAGACCACTCTTACCCAGTCAAGAGATCAGGGCTGAATCCATCACTGTTATTTAGCTCACTGCATCACCCCAGTTCAGAACCTGGCTATATGCAAATTAGTCTGACCCAGTGCCTCATGGGAACAGGGCAGACCAAACTACCAAGCCAATTCTTCACCGGAAAGGAGACAAGCTACCGGGGACCGGTTTCTGGCATTTCAGCCGTCGTCGGCCCGGCTTGCTTGAATCCTGGTGGTGCAGTGAGCAAGGGACTCATGTCTGAGTATACCCTGCCACACCTGTAGTGGCCAAAAACGATTCAGAAAAGGGGTGGCGATGAACAGAGTGTCTGAATTAAGCAGACCACTCTTACCCAGTCAAGAGATCAGGGCTGAATCCATCACCGTTATTTAGCTCACTGCATCACCCCAGTTCAGAACCTGGCTATATGCAAATTAGTCTGACCCAGTTCCTCATGGGAACAGGGCAGACCAAACTACCAAGCCAATTCTTCACCGGAAAGGAGACAAGCTACCGGGGACCGGTTTCTGGCATTTCAGCCGTCGTCGGCCCGGCTTGCTTGAATCCTGGTGGTGCAGTGAGCAAGGGACTCATGTCTGAGTATACCCTGCCACACCTGTAGTGGCCAAAAACGATTCAGAAAAGGGGTGGCGATGAACAGAGTGTCTGAATTAAGCAGACCACTCTTACCCAGTCAAGAGATCAGGGCTGAATCCATCACCGTTATTTAGCTCACTGCATCACCCCAGTTCAGAACCTGGCTATATGCAAATTAGTCTGACCCAGTGCCTCATGGGAACAGGGCAGACCAAACTACCAAGCCAATTCTTCACCGGAAAGGAGACAAGCTACCGGGGACCGGTTTCTGGCATTTCAGCCGTCGTCGGCCCGGCTTGCTTGAATCCTGGTTGTGCATTGAGCAAGGGACTCATGTCTGAGTATAACCTGCCACACCTGTAGTGGCCAAAAACGATTCAGAAAAGGGGTGGTGATGAACAGAGTGTCTGAATTAAGCAGACCACTCTTACCCAGTCAAGAGATCAGGGCTGAATCCATCACCGTTATTTAGCTCACTGCATCACCCCAGTTCAGAACCTGGCTATATGCAAATTAGTCTGATCCAGTGCCTCATGGGAACAGGGCAGACCAAACTACCAAGCCAATTCTTCACCGGAAAGGAGACAAGCTACCGGGACCGGTTTCTGGCATTTCAGCCGTCGTCGGCCCGGCTTGCTTGAATCCTGGTGGTGCAGTGAGCAAGGGACTCATGTCTGAGTATACCCTGCCACACCTGTAGTGGCCAAAAACGATTCAGAAAAGGGGTGGTGATGAACAGAGTGTCTGAATTAAGCAGACCACTCTTACCCAGTCAAGAGATCAGGGCTGAATCCATCACCGTTATTTAGCTCACTGCATCACCCCAGTTCAGAACCTGGCTATATGCAAATTAGTCTGACCCAGTGCCTCATGGGAACAGGGCAGACCAAACTACCAAGCCAATTCTTCACCGGAAAGGGGACAAGCTACCGGGGACCGGTTTCTGGCATTTCAGCCATCGTCGGCCCGGCTTGCTTGAATCCTGGTGGTGCAGTGAGCAAGGGACTCATGTCTGAGTATACCCTGCCACACCTGTAGTGGCCAAAAACGATTCAGAAAAGGGGTGGTGATGAACAGAGTGTCTGAATTAAGCAGACCACTCTTACCCAGTCAAGAGATCAGGGCTGAATCCATCACCGTTATTTAGCTCACTGCATCACCCCAGTTCAGAACCTGGCTATATGCAAATTAGTCTGACCCAGTGCCTCATGGGTACAGGGCAGACCAAACTACCAAGCCAATTCTTCACCGGAAAGGAGACAAGCTACCGGGGACCGGTTTCTGGCATTTCAGCCGTCGTCGGCCCGGCTTGCTTGAATCCTGGGGGTGCAGTGAGCAAGGGACTCATGTCTGAGTATACCCTGCCACACCTGTAGTGGCCAAAAACGATTCAGAAAAGGGGTGGTGATGAACAGAGTGTCTGAATTAAGCAGACCACTCTTACCCAGTCAAGAGATCAGGGCTGAATCCATCACCGTTATTTAGCTCACTGCATCACCCCAGTTCAGAACCTGGCTATATGCAAATTAGTCTGACCCAGTGCCTCATGGGAACAGGGCAGACCAAACTACCAAGCCAATTCTTCACCGGAAAGGAGACAAGCTACCGGGGACCGGTTTCTGGCATTTCAGCCATCGTCGGCCCGGCTTGCTTGAATCCTGGTGGTGCAGTGAGCAAGGGACTCATGTCTGAGTATACCCTGCCACACCTGTAGTGGCCAAAAACGATTCAGAAAAGGGGTGGTGATGAACAGAGTGTCTGAATTAAGCAGACCACTCTTACCCAGTCAAGAGATCAGGGCTGAATCCATCACCGTTATTTAGCTCACTGCATCACCCCAGTTCAGAACCTGGCTATATGCAAATTAGTCTGACCCAGTGCCTCATGGGTACAGGGCAGACCAAACTACCAAGCCAATTCTTCACCGGAAAGGAGACAAGCTACCGGGGACCGGTTTCTGGCATTTCAGCCGTCGTCGGCCCGGCTTGCTTGAATCCTGGTGGTGCAGTGAGCAAGGGACTCATGTCTGAGTATACCCTGCCACACCTGTAGTGGCCAAAAACGATTCAGAAAAGGGGTGGTGATGAACAGAGTGTCTGAATTAAGCAGACCACTCTTACCCAGTCAAGAGATCAGGGCTGAATCCATCACCGTTATTTAGCTCACTGCATCACCCCAGTTCAGAACCTGGCTATATGCAAATTAGTCTGACCCAGTGCCTCATGGGAACAGGGCAGACCAAACTACCAAGCCAATTCTTCACCGGAAAGGAGACAAGCTACCGGGGACCGGTTTCTGGCATTTCAGCCGTCGTCGGCCCGGCTTGCTTGAATCCTGGTGGTGCAGTGAGCAAGGGACTCATGTCTGAGTATACCCTGCCACACCTGTAGTGGCCAAAAACGATTCAGAAAAAGGGTGGTGATGAACAGAGTGTCTGAATTAAGCAGACCACTCTTACCCAGTCAAGAGATCAGGGCTGAATCCATCACCGTTATTTAGCTCACTGCATCACCCCAGTTCAGAACCTGGCTATATGCAAATTAGTCTGACCCAGTGCCTCATGGGAACAGGGCAGACCAAACTACCAAGCCAATTCTTCACCGGAAAGGAGACCAGCTACCGGGGACCGGTTTCTGGCATTTCAGCCGTCGTCGGCCCGGCTTGCTTGAATCCTGGGGGTGCAGTGAGCAAGGGACTCATGTCTGAGTATACCCTGCCACACCTGTAGTGGCCAAAAACGATTCAGAAAAGGGGTGGTGATGAACAGAGTGTCTGAATTAAGCAGACCACTCTTACCCAGTCAAGAGATCAGGGCTGAATCCATCACCGTTATTTAGCTCACTGCATCACCCCAGTTCAGAACCTGGCTATATGCAAATTAGTCTGACCCAGTGCCTCATGGGAACAGGGCAGACCAAACTACCAAGCCAATTCTTCACCGGAAAGGAGACAAGCTACCGGGGACCGGTTTCTGGCATTTCAGCCGTCGTCGGCCCGGCTTGCTTGAATCCTGGTGGTGCAGTGAGCAAGGGACTCATGTCTCAGTATACCCTGCCACACCTGTAGTGGCCAAAAACGATTCAGAAAAAGGGTGGTGATGAACAGAGTGTCTGAATTAAGCAGACCACTCTTACCCAGTCAAGAGATCAGGGCTGAATCCATCACCGTTATTTAGCTCACTGCATCACCCCAGTTCAGAACCTGGCTATATGCAAATTAGTCTGACCCAGTGCCTCATGGGAACAGGGCAGACCAAACTACCAAGCCAATTCTTCACCGGAAAGGAGACAAGCTACCGGGGACCGGTTTCTGGCATTTCAGCCATCGTCGGCCCGGCTTGCTTGAATCCTGGTGGTGCAGTGAGCAAGGGACTCATGTCTGAGTATACCCTGCCACACCTGTAGTAGCCAAAAACGATTCAGAAAAGGGGTGGTGATGAACAGAGTGTCTGAATTAAGCAGACCACTCTTACCCAGTCAAGAGATCAGGGCTGAATCCATCACCGTTATTTAGCTCACTGCATCACCCCAGTTCAGAACCTGGCTATATGCAAATTAGTCTGCCCCAGTGCCTCATGGGTACAGGGCAGACCAAACTACCAAGCCAATTCTTCACCGGAAAGGAGACAAGCTACCGGGGACCGGTTTCTGGCATTTCAGCCGTCGTCGGCCCGGCTTGCTTGAATCCTGGTGGTGCAGTGAGCAAGGGACTCATGTCTGAGTATACCCTGCCACACCTGTAGTGGCCAAAAACGATTCAGAAAAGGGGTGGTGATGAACAGAGTGTCTGAATTAAGCAGACCACTCTTACCCAGTCAAGAGATCAGGGCTGAATCCATCACCGTTATTTAGCTCACTGCATCACCCCAGTTCAGAACCTGGCTATATGCAAATTAGTCTGACCCAGTGCCTCATGGGAACAGGGCAGACCAAACTACCAAGCCAATTCTTCACCGGAAAGGAGACAAGCTACCGGGGACCGGTTTCTGGCATTTCAGCCGTCGTCGGCCCGGCTTGCTTGAATCCTGGTGGTGCAGTGAGCAAGGGACTCATGTCTGAGTATACCCTGCCACACCTGTAGTGGCCAAAAACGATTCAGAAAAAGGGTGGTGATGAACAGAGTGTCTGAATTAAGCAGACCACTCTTACCCAGTCAAGAGATCAGGGCTGAATCCATCACCGTTATTTAGCTCACTGCATCACCCCAGTTCAGAACCTGGCTATATGCAAATTAGTCTGACCCAGTGCCTCATGGGAACAGGGCAGACCAAACTACCAAGCCAATTCTTCACCGGAAAGGAGACAAGCTACCGGGGACCGGTTTCTGGCATTTCAGCCGTCGTCGGCCCGGCTTGCTTGAATCCTGGTGGTGCAGTGAGCAAGGGACTCATGTCTGAGTATACCCTGCCACACCTGTAGTGGCCAAAAACGATTCAGAAAAGGGGTGGTGATGAACAGAGTGTCTGAATTAAGCAGACCACTCTTACCCAGTCAAGAGATCACTGGGTCCAGCTCACCTGTAGCGCTGGTGTGTGTTTCCACTCGAGGCATGGCGAGGCGCTGCCCTCCCTGCTGGGTCTAGCTCACCTGTAGCGCCTGCATGTGTTTCCACTCGAGGCATGGCGAGGCGCTGCCGTCTCTGCTGCGTCCAGCTCACCTGTAGCCCCTGCATGTGTTTCTACTCGAGGCATGGCGAGGCGCTGCCCTCCTGCTGGGTCCAGCTCACCTGTAGCGCCTGCATGTGTTTCCACTCGAGGCATGGCGAGGCGCTGCCCTCCTGCTGGGTCCAGCTCACCTGTAGCGCCTACATGTGTTACCACTCGAGGCATGGTGCTGCCTGTAGCCTTACCCAGCCTCCCCTACGTGGGTCCAGTCTAGATGCGACCTGCAGCACTGCACTGCTCTCCTGTATATTCCTTTGTCACTGCCCTGCCACGCACTCCTCCTAGCTGCATATCCATAAAACATGGTAGCCTCTGAGCTCTGAACGAGTCCTCACGTATATCACTCACAACAATTAATAGCTTTGGGGGCGAGGAAGGAATCTGTTTCACTTGGAGAAAATGGGGCAGATTTACAAGCATCCTGCGTAACTTTTGCGCCGCCGTTGTGTCACTTATGTGACGCAGCGGCAGTGTAAACGTTGCGGCCCATTTACAACGTGACGCATCTAGGGAGATGTGTCACGTTTCAAAGCCCTGCGTCATATTATACCTGCTCCAGGTATAATGTATGCAGGGTGGGCAATCCCATGCAAAAAGCCACGTAGAACTGGCGCAGTGACATTTACAAGAATTCACTGCGTCACTCTACGCCTTCACTGCGTCAAAATCCCTACGCCTGCACAGACCAGGCGTAAGGATTGACGCAGGGCATTGTACATGGGGCCTACCAATGTTTTCTGGCGCATTGCTAGAGTTGCATCACTTTTGTGACAACTCGAACACTGCGTTACTTTTCCTCCAACAGATGCGTCGAAATTTCTGACACATCTGTAATTCCTTGCGCCATGGTGCACTGTATTGTAAATACAGCGCGTCCATGGTGGCGCAAGTTCAAGTTCAAGTTCAGAGATTTGTATAGCGCACTACTCACTCATAGGGTCTCAAGGGGCTTGTGGGAGGGGGGGTGCATTATTTATCGAATAGCCAGGTTTTAAGTTCCTTTCTGAAGGAAATGTGGTTCTGTATGAGGCGGAGGTGAGTGGGGAGAGAGTTCCAGGTCTTGGCTGCCAGGTAGGAGAAGGATCTTCCTCCCATGGTGGATCTGTGGATGCGCGGAACTGCGGCAAGCGCTTGGTTGGAGGATCTTAGTTGGCGGGTGGGTGTGTAGAAGGACAGTCGTGTGTTGAGGCATTCGGGTCCTAGTTTGTAGAGGGCCTTGTGAGCGTGGGTGAGGAGACGGAACGTTATTCTCTTGTTGACGGGAAGCCAGTGGAGGTCTTTCAGGTGGCCGGTAATGTGAGCTTGGCGAGGGATGTCCAATATGAGTCTGGCAGATGCGTTTTGGATGCGTTGGAGTTTTTTCTGTAATTTGGCTGTGGTTCCGTCGTAGAGGGTGTTTCCATAGTCCAGTCGGCTAGTGACCAAAGCGTGGGTGACCGTCTTTCTTGTTTCGGTGGGGATCCAACAGAAGATTTTTTTGAGCATACGGAGTACGTTGAAGCAAGAGGATGAGACGGCGTTAACTTGTCTGGTCATCGAGAGGGAGGAGTCAAGGATGAAGCCCAGGTTGCGTGCGTGGTCTGTGGGTATGGGTGCTGTGCCCAGGGCCGATGGCCACCAAGAGTCGTCCCAGGCAGAGGGGGATGATCCTAGGATGAGGACTTCCGTTTTGTCCGAGTTTAGTTTTAAACGGCTGTTCTTCATCCATTCGGCTACTTCTTTCATTCCTTCGTGTAGATTGGTTTTGGCGGTGTTAGGGTCTTTGGTGAGGGAGAGGATCAGCTGGGTGTCGTCTGCGTAGGAGATCATATTGAGGTTGTGGTGTCGCGCGATGGATGCGAGTGGACTCATGTAAACGTTGAAGAGGGTGGGACTGAGTGATGATGATCCTTGTGGGACTCCGCAGATGACTTCGGTGGCTTCTGATTCGAATGGGGGGAGTCGGACTCTCTGGGTTCTCCCGGCGAGGAACAAGATGATCCAGTCCAAGGCTTTTCCTTGTAGTCCGACGTTGCTGAGGCGTTGTATGAGGGTGCTATGACAGACTGTGTCGAAGGCGGCGGAGAGGTCGAGTAGGGTGAGGGCAACTGTTTCTCCGTTGTCCAGAAGCGTTCGGATGTCATCTGTCGCTGCAATGAGGGCGGTTTCGGTGCTGTGTTTGGCTCGAAAGCCGGACTGTGAGGGGTCGAGGAAGTTGTTGGATCAAGGAAGGCGGCGAGCTGGCTATTAACGGCTTTTTCAATGACTTTGGCAGGGAAAGGGAGGAGGGAAATGGGGCGGTAGTTCTTAAGTTCAGAGGAGTCAGCTGTGGGTTTCTTCAGGAGGGCACTGAGTTCGGCGTGTTTCCAGCTTTCTGGGAAGGTAGCGGAGTTGAAGGAGCAGTTGATGACATCACGGAGATGGGGTGCGATGATGGAGTCTGCTTTGTTGAAGATGTGCTGTGGACAGGGGTCGGTTGGCGAACCAGAATGGATGGAGTTCATTAGGCGGATGATGTCTTCAGTGGTGATTGGGTTCCAGGCGCTGAGGTTGTTACAGAGCGGTTCGGGTTTGGAAGTGGGTGGGGTGGGCTGTTCTTTCGAAATGTTCTTAAAGCTGTTATGAATGTCGGCGATTTTGTTGTAGAAGAAAGAGGGTAACGAGTCGCAGAGGTCTTGGGAGGGAGTAATGTCGTTTGAGGCTGTGGTGGGGTTGGTAAATTCTTTGACGATGTTGAATAGTTCCTTGCTGTTGTGGGCGTTGTTGTCGAGTCGATCCTTGAATGCTGATTTCTTGGTGGATCGGATCAATTGGTGGTGTTTGCAGGTGGCTGCCTTGAAGGTGGTCAGGTTGTCAGTGGTTGGGTTTTTTCTCCATGTTTTTTCGAGAGTACCAAAAAACAACTAAGGGTTGGCTCTGATCAGCAAGGCTGAGCCGTAAAAGTAGATAACAAAAGAGAATTGCCAATACTGATAACCAAACAATTCATGTATTTTTAAGTGAAGTACTTGAAACAGCATTCAAGACCAATAGCTAATTAATAACTTTTATTATTCTTTGGATTTTTTCAACACAAAAACTCATATATTTAACGATTGCATATTCCAAAAAACACACATAGAAACCATATTCAGCAGGGGGTCGACTTTTAGGAATCATTCAGCATATCACACATATCACAAACATACACAATGCAACCATTCAAGGGAGGGAAAGGGTACAGTTGCATAGAGCAATACAAAAATACAAAAATATTCAGAAAGTTTTTTCAATATTTACAAGATGGCAAAAGGCGAACAGGGAGAAAAATTGAGAAAAGAAGCCAAGGTCTGCGAGGCACTTAACACTCTGGTCACTTAATAATTAATCTAATAGACAGTACATCCCTATGAAAAAATTATATGTTATTTAGAAAAGGTAATGTACAAAAAGTGGGGACAAGCAACAAAATAATTCTTGGCATCGGTGCTTGTCACTCTTGCAGACAACTGTGTGGCTATGGCCTACGCGTTTCGAATCCCGTTGGGTTGTGGGGATTCTCTTCAGGGCCTGGGGTTTTCTCTGAGAAAAATAGAGAAGAAAACAAGAGAAAGTATAAAATTACAACATAATCCAGTTTATTTTTATCAAGTGATCAACATTAGGCGCAACACTTGGTGACCACTTTTTCTCTGCACAGACTTACCAAAGGGCAACAGAATGCGGGGAATAGTGGGGCCTCAACTTGGTAATTAGATGGAATATGGCAGAATCTGGAGGAGTTAAAACATGGAGGGAGTCAGGCGATTGAAAACAAGATTGGAAAACTATCAGTGGAACTGGGGGCTGTACATTTACTTACTTTTCTTTCATGAGAGAGATTTTCACGAGAGGGTGAACCAGGTAGCAAAAAAGCGCGGTGGAGACCTGTGAGAAGGTAATCGAATAGTGCATCAGAACAATCACCTTAAAAAAGTTCAAAATAGGGTAGTGGTTACAAATATATGATCATTCTCACCTACTAATTATTTAGCTAAATGTTCTCTTATACCGAGGAGAGAAGACTCGTGGTGAAAATCGAGCTTCAAATGGGACTCTTATGTAGTGAAAGGCAGGGGCAACTTGTAGCTTTCGGTCCGTTTAGCGCGTTGGAAAATCTAGAAATAACCCCAAGGTGAACACAATTTAGCAAACTATCAGGCGACTATGTAGCAAACAATGTTTGTTCAAAAAGGGCGGCGTCTTACCGCGTAAATGAGCAACACTCGAGGAGGGTGGGACGAAACTTATACTTTTCGGTCCGTTTAGCGTGTTAAGAAATCTAGAAATAACCCAAAAATGAAAGCAATTAGGCAAGCTATCGAGCGACTAAGTAACAAACAGTGATGGTTCACAAAGGGCGGCGTCTTACCGCGGAAAGTGCAACTCTCGAGTTTCTGAGCCGGGTGGGTCGCTACAATGTAGCCCTAACGGGCGTCTAAAACAGAAAAGACGGAATACGCATGAGTTGGTTAAAAAGCGATTTACGCGGACAAATTGCTGCAAATAGTCAAGGGCGCTTACCGGCGAGTCAGATGCCCATGGTCCGGCGAGATTAGTTTAAGAAGTTTAACTATAAAGGGGACAGATAAATGAGGAAAAACGAGTCAGATAACGACGGGGGTTGCACGGAAGAGTACTTACAAAGAGTTCTCCATCGATTCATAAAACTCGGCGGGGTCAAAAAGGTCAGCACTAGTCACTGGCTCATGCGTGGTAGCAAGTCATGGCTAAACTGATCTCTCTTTATATATTTTCCTGGTGGGGCGGTCCGCCCACAGCTTAAACCAGGGTAAGAAGTAAACCACGGACCGGAATGGAAGGGTCCAAGATAACAGCCTAGCTGAAAAACAGGAACCCAATAGCCCCGAGTTATAGTTTAAAGATTTCGCTCAATTCATTGAGCCCCGATACTGCAGTATCAAATTTAACTATAAGAAGGGCTTCACGTTTAGATAGTGCTAAATTGAGATCTCCTCCACGGGGATTTTTTTCTATTTTGGAGATCACAGTCCACTTTAAGTCACTGACTCGGTGTTGCAGTCGTGTCCAATGGAGCACCAAAGGGGCATTCTCAACTTTATTTTTGATCCTTGATTTGTGCTGAGAGATCCGCTGCCGGACCTCTTGGTTAGTCTTGCCTATGTATAGTAACTGGCAGGGGCATGTGATGCCATAAACAACAAACTTACTCTTGCAGTTGCTTACAGTGTCATGTTTCCAAGAAATTCCATTATGCTGGAACAAAGAACCTTCCACAGTAGATTCACAGCATAGACAAGTGCCACACTTGTGGTGTCCGAGGATGGGAGGCATCCCCATCATTTGGCGTAAAGTTAAAGGTTTAGGAGCGGGCATGGCTGCTCGGACTATGTGGTTAGCAATATTGTTTTCTTTTTTAAATGCAAATAGGGGCTCATTAACGAGACTGTCATCTAGATCCTTTATCAGATGCCAACTTTGTTTTATGACTTTTTTCAGACGATTAGCATTAGGGCAAAAGGTCGTGACACATACCTGCCTTTTTAAATCTGATTTGGGTGTGCGTTCAAGGAGTGTCTCTCGTGGGGTCCATTGGGCTCTCCTTAAGCAGTTTTTTACAAGTTTTTTAGGGTAACCCCTCTCACACAGCTTAGATGTTAAGTTTTCTGAGTGTAATTTGAAATCATCAGTAAAGGTGCAGTTTCTGCGAACACGCAGGAACTGCCCGTAGGGGAGATTTTCTTTTAGATTACGTGGGTGGTTACTATTAAACATCAACGACTTGTTACGGTCTGTTGGCTTAATAAATAGGGAGGTGGCCAATTTCCCTTCAGAAGGGAAGACCTCCACGTCAAGGAACGCAATCCTACTTGTAGATTCAGAGATGCTGAACTTTATGTCAGCAGTCCTGGCATTGAGCCATTGATGGAAGTTAGTAAGGGTGTCACTATCACCTGTCCATGTCATAAAAACATCGTCAATAAAACGGAGCCACGCTCCGATGTATTGACTGAAAGGATTGTTGTTATAAATGTATGCATTCTCGTACATATCCATAAACAATACTGCCAATTCTGGGGCAAAGGGGCAGCCCATGGCTACCCCCTTGACTTGGTAGTAAAATTCACCATTAAAACCGAAGTAATTCTTTTTTAATGCGAATGTAGCCAGATCCACAATGAATTTGGTAGGCACACGCATGGGCCTGGGTCTGGAATCAAGGAAGTAGGAGAGAACTGCTATGGCCTCATCTTGAGGAATCTGGGTGTATAGAGCAGTTACATCTAAGGTAACTAGTCTGTCTCTGCCTTCACTGAAATCAATGTTTTCTAATTTCTTGATAAAATCAGTGGTGTCTTGAAGGTAAGATTTAACCTGGATCATGAAGTCTTTGAGAAAACAGTCAACATATTTGGATGCCGGCTCTAGCACAGAACCACATCCTGCCACGATGGGTCTGCCTGGCGGATGATCAGGATCTTTATGTATTTTGGGCAATATGTAAAACATGGGGATTTTTGGATGTTTAGTTTTCAGATATTCAAATTCTTTCGGGCCAACAAAACCTAGATCGAAACCTTCCTGCACGAGTGCAAAAAGTTCGTTCTGGAGGTCCGTGGTAGGATCCTTGTTTATCTTTCTGTAGCAGGTGGTGTCTTCTAGTTGTTTCATTATTTCAGAAGTGTAGTCCTGGCTGTCCCATACTACAATAGCACCGCCTTTGTCGGCCTGCTTGATGATAACAGTATTATCATTTTTCAGATTATTTAGAGCCGTCATTTGGTTTTTGGTGGTATTAAATTTAATATATTTCTTTTCTTTTTCCATGGCTGTTATGGCAGACAATACACTTTTCTCAAAGATCAAAAGGTTTTTAGGTACTTTGTTGGCTGGCGGACAAAAGGTGGATTTGTTCCTAAGGCCTGTGACCTCAGAAGGCTGGGTGATGGGGTTTTCACCAAAGAACAAAGTCAGACGTAATTTTCTACAAAATTCAATGAATTCTGACTTCATTTTTACGAAGTCAGTCCTTTTTGAGGGTACGAATGACAATCCCTTGGCTAGGATGCTTTCCTCGTCCGGTGTAAGGACTTTTTTAGACAGATTGAAAATAGGCGACGCGTTTAGTTTTTGTAGTGCTGTCGTCTTGTTTTCATCTCCCATGGGATGTTGTTGAGAAACAACATCCCATGAGAGATGAAAACAACATCCCATGAGAGATGAAAACAAGACGACAGCACTACAAAAACTAAACGCGTCGCCTATTTTCAATCTGTCTAAAAAAGTCCTTACACCGGACGAGGAAAGCATCCTAGCCAAGGGATTGTCATTCGTACCCTCAAAAAGGACTGACTTCGTAAAAATGAAGTCAGAATTCATTGAATTTTGTAGAAAATTACGTCTGACTTTGTTCTTTGGTGAAAACCCCATCACCCAGCCTTCTGAGGTCACAGGCCTTAGGAACAAATCCACCTTTTGTCCGCCAGCCAACAAAGTACCTAAAAACCTTTTGATCTTTGAGAAAAGTGTATTGTCTGCCATAACAGCCATGGAAAAAGAAAAGAAATATATTAAATTTAATACCACCAAAAACCAAATGACGGCTCTAAATAATCTGAAAAATGATAATACTGTTATCATCAAGCAGGCCGACAAAGGCGGTGCTATTGTAGTATGGGACAGCCAGGACTACACTTCTGAAATAATGAAACAACTAGAAGACACCACCTGCTACAGAAAGATAAACAAGGATCCTACCACGGACCTCCAGAACGAACTTTTTGCACTCGTGCAGGAAGGTTTCGATCTAGGTTTTGTTGGCCCGAAAGAATTTGAATATCTGAAAACTAAACATCCAAAAATCCCCATGTTTTACATATTGCCCAAAATACATAAAGATCCTGATCATCCGCCAGGCAGACCCATCGTGGCAGGATGTGGTTCTGTGCTAGAGCCGGCATCCAAATATGTTGACTGTTTTCTCAAAGACTTCATGATCCAGGTTAAATCTTACCTTCAAGACACCACTGATTTTATCAAGAAATTAGAAAACATTGATTTCAGTGAAGGCAGAGACAGACTAGTTACCTTAGATGTAACTGCTCTATACACCCAGATTCCTCAAGATGAGGCCATAGCAGTTCTCTCCTACTTCCTTGATTCCAGACCCAGGCCCATGCGTGTGCCTACCAAATTCATTGTGGATCTGGCTACATTCGCATTAAAAAAGAATTACTTCTGTTTTAATGGTGAATTTTACTACCAAGTCAAGGGGGTAGCCATGGGCTGCCCCTTTGCCCCAGAATTGGCAGTATTGTTTATGGATATGTACGAGAATGCATACATTTATAACACCAATCCTTTCAGTCAATACATCGGAGCGTGGCTCCGTTTTATTGACGATGTTTTTATGACATGGACAGGTGATAGTGACACCCTTACTAACTTCCATCAATGGCTCAATGCCAGGACTGCTGACATAAAGTTCAGCATCTCTGAATCTACAAGTAGGATTGCGTTCCTTGACGTGGAGGTCTTCCCTTCTGAAGGGAAATTGGCCACCTCCCTATTTATTAAGCCAACAGACCGTAACAAGTCGTTGATGTTTAATAGTAACCACCCACGTAATCTAAAAGAAAATCTCCCCTACGGGCAGTTCCTGCGTGTTCGCAGAAACTGCACCTTTACTGATGATTTCAAATTACACTCAGAAAACTTAACATCTAAGCTGTGTGAGAGGGGTTACCCTAAAAAACTTGTAAAAAACTGCTTAAGGAGAGCCCAATGGACCCCACGAGAGACACTCCTTGAACGCACACCCAAATCAGATTTAAAAAGGCAGGTATGTGTCACGACCTTTTGCCCTAATGCTAATCGTCTGAAAAAAGTCATAAAACAAAGTTGGCATCTGATAAAGGATCTAGATGACAGTCTCGTTAATGAGCCCCTATTTGCATTTAAAAAAGAAAACAATATTGCTAACCACATAGTCCGAGCAGCCATGCCCGCTCCTAAACCTTTAACTTTACGCCAAATGATGGGGATGCCTCCCATCCTCGGGCACCACAAGTGTGGCACTTGTCTATGCTGTGAATCTACTGTGGAAGGTTCTTTGTTCCAGCATAATGGAATTTCTTGGAAACATGACACTGTAAGCAACTGCAAGAGTAAGTTTGTTGTTTATGGCATCACATGCCCCTGCCAGTTACTATACATAGGCAAGACTAACCAAGAGGTCCGGCAGCGGATCTCTCAGCACAAATCAAGGATCAAAAATAAAGTTGAGAATGCCCCTTTGGTGCTCCATTGGACACGACTGCAACACCGAGTCAGTGACTTAAAGTGGACTGTGATCTCCAAAATAGAAAAAAATCCCCGTGGAGGAGATCTCAATTTAGCACTATCTAAACGTGAAGCCCTTCTTATAGTTAAATTTGATACTGCAGTATCGGGGCTCAATGAATTGAGCGAAATCTTTAAACTATAACTCGGGGCTATTGGGTTCCTGTTTTTCAGCTAGGCTGTTATCTTGGACCCTTCCATTCCGGTCCGTGGTTTACTTCTTACCCTGGTTTAAGCTGTGGGCGGACCGCCCCACCAGGAAAATATATAAAGAGAGATCAGTTTAGCCATGACTTGCTACCACGCATGAGCCAGTGACTAGTGCTGACCTTTTTGACCCCGCCGAGTTTTATGAATCGATGGAGAACTCTTTGTAAGTACTCTTCCGTGCAACCCCCGTCGTTATCTGACTCGTTTTTCTTTGAAGGGTTTAGCTTATGTTTCCTCATTTATCTGTCCCCTTTATAGTTAAACTTCTTAAACTAATCTCGCCGGACCATGGGCATCTGACTCGCCGGTAAGCGCCCTTGACTATTTGCAGCAATTTGTCCGCGTAAATCGCTTTTTAACCAACTCATGCGTATTCCGTCTTTTCTGTTTTAGACGCCCGTTAGGGCTACATTGTAGCGACCCACCCGGCTCAGAAACTCGAGAGTTGCACTTTCCGCGGTAAGACGCCGCCCTTTGTGAACCATCACTGTTTGTTACTTAGTCGCTCGATAGCTTGCCTAATTGCTTTCATTTTTGGGTTATTTCTAGATTTCTTAACACGCTAAACGGACCGAAAAGTATAAGTTTCGTCCCACCCTCCTCGAGTGTTGCTCATTTACGCGGTAAGACGCCGCCCTTTTTGAACAAACATTGTTTGCTACATAGTCGCCTGATAGTTTGCTAAATTGTGTTCACCTTGGGGTTATTTCTAGATTTTCCAACGCGCTAAACGGACCGAAAGCTACAAGTTGCCCCTGCCTTTCACTACATAAGAGTCCCATTTGAAGCTCGATTTTCACCACGAGTCTTCTCTCCTCGGTATAAGAGAACATTTAGCTAAATAATTAGTAGGTGAGAATGATCATATATTTGTAACCACTACCCTATTTTGAACTTTTTTAAGGTGATTGTTCTGATGCACTATTCGATTACCTTCTCACAGGTCTCCACCGCGCTTTTTTGCTACCTGGTTCACCCTCTCGTGAAAATCTCTCTCATGAAAGAAAAGTAAGTAAATGTACAGCCCCCAGTTCCACTGATAGTTTTCCAATCTTGTTTTCAATCGCCTGACTCCCTCCATGTTTTAACTCCTCCAGATTCTGCCATATTCCATCTAATTACCAAGTTGAGGCCCCACTATTCCCCGCATTCTGTTGCCCTTTGGTAAGTCTGTGCAGAGAAAAAGTGGTCACCAAGTGTTGCGCCTAATGTTGATCACTTGATAAAAATAAACTGGATTATGTTGTAATTTTATACTTTCTCTTGTTTTCTTCTCTATTTTTCTCAGAGAAAACCCCAGGCCCTGAAGAGAATCCCCACAACCCAACGGGATTCGAAACGCGTAGGCCATAGCCACACAGTTGTCTGCAAGAGTGACAAGCACCGATGCCAAGAATTATTTTGTTGCTTGTCCCCACTTTTTGTACATTACCTTTTCTAAATAACATATAATTTTTTCATAGGGATGTACTGTCTATTAGATTAATTATTAAGTGACCAGAGTGTTAAGTGCCTCGCAGACCTTGGCTTCTTTTCTCAATTTTTCTCCCTGTTCGCCTTTTGCCATCTTGTAAATATTGAAAAAACTTTCTGAATATTTTTGTATTTTTGTATTGCTCTATGCAACTGTACCCTTTCCCTCCCTTGAATGGTTGCATTGTGTATGTTTGTGATATGTGTGATATGCTGAATGATTCCTAAAAGTCGACCCCCTGCTGAATATGGTTTCTATGTGTGTTTTTTGGAATATGCAATCGTTAAATATATGAGTTTTTGTGTTGAAAAAATCCAAAGAATAATAAAAGTTATTAATTAGCTATTGGTCTTGAATGCTGTTTCAAGTACTTCACTTAAAAATACATGAATTGTTTGGTTATCAGTATTTTCGAGAGTACGGCATAGTTTCTTGGAATTCTTAAGGTCGTCATTGAACCAGGGGGCCTTTTTGCTACCTTGTTTGAACTGGTGGTTTTTTAGGGGTGCTAGTTCATCAGCGCTGTGAGTGATCCATTGTTTGAGTTTGGTGGCAGCTTCGTTTGGGTCCGATGAGAGGGCTGGATGGTTTTGGTTGAACGATGTGAGGAGTTGGTCGGTGGTGATTTTGTTCCAGTTTCTTCGAGGAGCAGGTTGTGGGGGGTTGTGAGTCGTGGTAGTTTTATAGCTGAAGTGAACACAGCTGTGGTCCGTCCAATGGAGAGCTGTGGTATGATTGAAGGAGATGTGTTTGCTGGAGGTGAAGATAGGGTCGAGCGTGTGTCTGGCTAAGTGGGTGGGGGTGTCAACAAGTTGTTTGAGTCAGAGATTGGCCAGGTTGTCCAGAAGGGGGGTGGTGTTGTAGTCGTTTTTCTTTTCTAGGTGGAAGTTGAAGTCTCCCAGAAGAATGTAGTTTTCGGAGGGGAGGGCATATGGGCTGATGAAGTCGGTGATGTCTTCGCTGAATTGTTTACGGGTTCCTGGTGGTCTGTAGATGAGGGTGCCTCTAAGTGTGGTCCTGGGGTCGGTGTGGATCTGGAAGTGGAGGTGTTCGGCGGTTGCAAGGTGGTCATCGAAGCTGGTTGTGATTCTGATGGTGTTCTTATGGACGATGGCGATGCCGCCTCCTGTTTGGTTGGTACGGACTTTTCGGATGATCTTGTAAGCGTCCGGGATGGCTATGGCGATGTCGGGTGTTGATGATGCGTTCATCCAGGTTTCTGTGAGGAAGGCGATGTCCGGTGACGCAGTGTCGAGTAGGTCCCAGAGTTCTGTGGCGTGTTTGTGGATCGAGCGGGTGTTTAGCAGGATGCATTTCAGGTGGTTGGGGTCGGAGCTGTGTTTGGAGCTCGTGGATTTGGTGTGGGTCTTGATGCAGGCGAACTTGCAGGAGTGGCAGGTGAAGGGGCCGTGGGTACGTCCTGGGGCAGCTTCGTAGCATTGTGGTGTGCGTCCGGGGTTAAGGGCTAGGAGGGTGGCGGCGTCAAACGTAATGCAGGAGGAGTGCGGTTTGTGGTGGCCAGGGGGTCTGGCGCAGGGCGCAGGCCTGGCGCGGACGGGCGTAGACGGGATTACCTTTGGCGCACCTTCGGCGCGCATGAGGCGCGACTGCTGCGCGCAAATGGATCTGTCATAAATGGATGGTGGAAGGGGAGGGGCGAGGGGGGGTCAGCTGGGAGGCGGGAGCGTGGTGGGGGGACGGGCTGGGATACACAACAACAAAATGGCAGTGAGCCAAAAGGGAGACAGGACGCACTGAGTAACTAGCCACAAAGCGCTATGGCAAACAATGCTGGCAGCAGAGCGCTATAACAATTACTGCAATTATTGATATTACAAATTACTTCAGGCACCAAAACGCTGCTAGGCAACAAAGCGCTATGATTAATGTAGTGTCAGATAAATTCAGGCACAAAAACGCTGCTTGGCAAAATGTAGTATCAAATTAATTCAGGCCCCGAAACGCTGCTTGGAAAACAAAGTGCTATGTCTATTAGTTCAAGGCACGCTAAGCAAAGCGCTACGATACCAGTCGGTAGGGCGGGAGGGGAGCGACCGTCTCTGATGGAGTCAGGAATGGTCACAGCGAAGGATCGGTCGGGTCAGCTCCTAACTTCCAGTGGGAGGGGGGGTCAGCTGGGAGGCGGGAGCGTGGTGGGGGGACGGGCTGGGATACACAACAACAAAATGGCAGCGAGCCAAAAGGGAGACAGGACGCACTGAGTAACTAGCCACAAAGCGCTATGGCAAACAATGCTGGCAGCAGAGCGCTATAACAATTACTGCAATTATTGATATTACAAATTACTTCAGGCACCAAAACGCTGCTAGGCAACAAAGCGCTATGATTAATGTAGTGTCAGATAAATTCAGGCACCAAAACGCTGCTTGGCAAAATGTAGTATCAAATTAATTCAGGCCCCGAAACGCTGCTTGGAAAACAAAGCGCTATGTCTATTAGTTCAAGGCACGCTCAGCAAAGCGCTACGATACCAGTCGGTAGGGCGGGAGGGGAGCGACCGTCTCTGATGGAGTCAGGAATGGTCACAGCGAAGGATCGGTCGGGTCAGCTCCTAACTTCCAGTGGGAGGGGGGGTCAGCTGGGAGGCGGGAGCGTGGTGGGGGGACGGGCTGGGATACACAACAACAAAATGGCAGCGAGCCAAAAGGGAGACAGGACGCACTGAGTAACTAGCCACACAGCGCTATGGCAAACAATGCTGGCAGCAGAGCGCTATAACAATTACTGCAATTATTGATATTACTAATTACTTCAGGCACCAAAACGCTGCTAGGCAACAAAGCGCTATGATTAATGTAGTGTCAGATTAATTCAGGCACCAAAACGCTGGTTGGCAAAATGTAGCATCAAATTAATTCAGGCCCCGAAACGCTGCTTGGAAAACAAAGCGCTATGGCTATTAGTTCAAGGCACGCTCAGCAAAGCGCTACGATACCAGTCGGTAGGGCGGGAGGGGAGCGACTGTCTCTGATGGAGTCAGGAATGGTCACAGCGAAGGATCGGTCGGGTCAGCTCCTAACTTCCAGTGGGAGGGGGGGTCAGCTGGGAGGCGGGAGCGTGGTGGGGGGACGGGCTGGGATACACAACAACAAAATGGCAGCGAGCCGAAAGGGAGACAGGACGCACTGAGTAACTAGCCACAAAGCGCTATGGCAAACAATGCTGGCAGCAGAGCGCTATAACAATTACTGCAATTATTGATATTACAAATTACATCAGGCACCAAAACGCTGCTAGGCAACAAAGCGCTATGATTAATGTAGTGTCAGATAAATTCAGGCACCAAAACGCTGCTTGGCAAAATGAAGTATCAAATTAATTCAGGCCCCGAAACGCTGCTTGGAAAACAAAGCGCTATGTCTATTAGTTCAAGGCACGCAACTCCATTTTGGTTACATTTACGGGAGAGTCGCTCTGGTCTTGCTCGATCTCTCGGCGGCATTCGATACGGTGCCCCACTCTTTACTTCTGGATCGCCTAATGGCAATTGGCATTTCGGGTTTGGCGTTGTTCTGGATTCGAGCTTTTTTGGCGGGTAGATCACAGCAGGTGTGGTTGCCCCCCTGCATGTCTACACCGTTACATCTGGCCACTGGTGTTCCTCAGGGTTCATCCCTTAGCCCTCTTCTTTTCAACATCTATCTGACTCCACTGGTTTATCTTGCGGAGTCTCTGGGGGCTAAGGTGATGGCCTATGCAGACGACACACAACTCTTGTTCTCTTGGAAGAGGGCAGAGGATGCGGTGGAGGCTGTGCAGCATTGTCTAGCCTCGGTGTTTCATTGGCTAGCAAGCGCACAGTTGAAGTGTAATGAAGAAAAATCGGAGGTTCTTCTGTATGGTTCATTCCCTGAGGACTTCAGGGCTGGGCTTTGGCCCCCTGACTTTCCATGCCCTACTGTGAGCAAGGGCCTGGCCAAAAACCTAGGGGTTTGGTTCGATGAAGACTTGAACTTTTCTTCTCAGATAAAAAAGCTGACAGGGACTTGTTTTTGGACCCTTAAAATCTTGAAGAAATTCCTCCCTCTGCTGCCAGTGAGCGCTAAGGAGACGGTGGTCAGAGCAATGATTCTGTCTCGCCTAGATTACGCTAACGCTGTGCTGGCTGGCAGTCCGGCTTACTTGACCAGGAAACTTCAAGTAGTCCAAAATGCGGCCGCCAGACTGCTACTGGGATTGCCTCGCAGACAGAGTGTCCGCATTCATTTACGTACTCTGCACTGGCTCCCGGTGGAGTCTTGCATTAAATTTAAAATGCTTTCCATGGCTCACCGTGCTCTGCATGGTCTTGGCCCTAGTTATTTGCAGAAGCGATGTGCCTTTTATAAACCATCCCGGCACCTGCGATCATCGGATCAGCTGCTAATGCAAAATCCTCTGTTCATCCGCCAGAGACTTGGCGGCAACTCATTTGGCTGCAAAGCCGCCCTGGCTTGGAACCTACTACCGATGGCTCTAAGGAGTATCCATGACCCATTGCTTTTTTTAAAAAAAACTAAAAACGCTGCCTTTTTAGACTGACATCGGAGTATTGATCATTTTTAATTCTTTCTGGAGTTAGCGCCGGGACACTTTTAGTAGCTGTGCGCTGTATAAATGTAATATAACATAACATAACATAACTTTTCAAAACAAGGAAAACTCATTTTCTCAAAATACCTGAGGATGTTTGAATGTGGTGTGAATGTTTGTTAGGATGAGAGGATTGGCTATGAGGGGAGTTGGTGTATCCTTACAATGGTGATACTTTGTTTTTGTTGAAACATAAGAAATATGTGTTATTAATTTGGAAATAATGGTTATGTCACAATACATAGAAAGAATCATTGAAATGTATTTGTAGATTGTTCAATCAAATATGGTGTTATCCAAATAATTTGTATGGATCTTGTGACAATTTCATTAAAATAAAATGTGGAAAAAAGATATAATAAAATTGATCATATGAAAAACCATCCACATGTTTACATTTCATTAACAATGAGACAGAACCAACAGCATAAATTAGCTTAGAAGAAGAAATACAAGTGGGTGCTCCTTTCTCTTCTTTCATAGTTTTTCCCTGCATCTAGACCTAAAAGTATTTAGAATCGACCTCGAGCACACCAAATGTAGTATCATCAATCTATGTAATATCATCAGTTCTTGTTATAATGAGAAACAATGTACTGAATCCCGGGTACTTGATCGTTTGTATGTGGAGCCGCGTCCTTGAAATCATATTTTTGCGACGGCGTTCAGAACGCCGTCGCGAACATTGTTCATAGTCCCGGTGACAGAACTGTTTATCGTTAAAGCAGATTAATTAAGGCTAAGGATACAGATATCACTAGACACAGTGGAACAAGTTGATCGGGACACAAGTATCTTTCCAGACCGGGATTTCTCGATACAGTTCTTTTAGTGTTTCCACTATTTCATCATCAACCACTAGTAAAGTAGCGCAATGACCAATTGGTTATTCTTAACTTAGGTTTTTACGTCTTAGAGGAAAGCCATATCTATGTCATACCGAATTTCAAGTAAAGGTTATTGACATGGGATCATCAATAATCAATTTCCCTTTCTATAGCCTCTCAATATCTACAAGTGGTTGCACGATTTATATATTTGGTAACAAGATAAGGGAACGGACACTAGTGAAACGGAACTAGTGAGGGACTACCTCTCGGTTGTGTCTAAGAGAGTCGACTCCTCGATTTCCCTTTGCGGTACTGATTATATATTGTTTTGATCAGCCCTGAAGAAGCCCTGTGTGCATACTGCACGACGAAACACGTGTCGGCTGTGTTTTTCCTTGTGAACTGAAGACTGTCTTTCCTATGAGCTGAAGATCTGGCGGTGCCTAGAAAAATTACCTGAATTCGAAATTAAACCTGGAAAGACTGAATAAATTCAAGGACATTTAATCTAAAATGATTGGACTTTCTAATTATAACGAGAACTGATGATATTACATAGATTGCTGATACTACATTGAGTGTGCTTGAGGTCGATTCTGAATGCCTTTTACTCTCCAGTGCAGGGTATATACAAGATTGAATTGTTAAACAATCTTTCCTCCTCTAAGAGCCCCGCTTAGATTATAACTAATGTGTGTACCCTCACCTAAGAGTAGAGCGCCCATCAGTACACCTGGTTACCAAGTGTGAAACTATATTAGACCCAACATTACTTCTCTAGGGGGCTACCTTCTTATAATTGAATTCCTCTAAATATGTATGTACAAGGGAGATAAAAACAGAACAAGAAAATTGGTGAGTAGAGAAAAGCAGCCAGAGTAATAGGGAGAGGAAAATGTACTAGAGTACATGTTCTTGGGATAGAGATAGGGGTGAGGGTACATGGAATAGGCAGTAAGAGTGTTACTAGCGTATAGGTACCTGGAGAGATAAGAGGGCATAGGTGAGGTGAACGGGTATTAGGGTAATGCAGGATTACATATTCTGGTCAGGAGGCACTAGGGTAAACATTCGAGTAGAAGTGCTAGGGTGAAGGCAGGAAAGCGGTACACAGGTATAGGGAGGGGTAGTGGCACTGGTGTACTGATACTCTGGTGTAGGTAGTAATAGTGCTTCTAAGATAGAGGCTGATGTACTGACACTCTGGTGTAGGTGGTAGTGCTACTCGGATACAGGCTGATGTACTGACACTCTGGTCTAGGAAAAGTGGTAGGAACAGGATGGAGGCTGGTGTACTAATACTCTGGAATGGGTAAGAGTAGCGGTACTTTGATATACGCTGGTGTACTCGTACTCTGGTATAGGTAGTAATAGTGCTACTGGGTTCAGGCTGGCGTACTGATTCTCTGGTATAGGTAGGAGTAGTGGTACTAGGATAGAGGCTGGTGTGCTGACATTCTGGTCTAGGTAGAGTGGCAGTAACATGATCTAGGCTGGTGTACTGATACTCTGGAATATGTAAGAATAGTGGTACCAGGATTTAGGCTGCTGTACTGATACTCTGGTATAAGTAGAGTTGAGGTAACAGGATATAGGATGGCATACTGATACTCTGGTAAAGGTAGAGTAGTAGTAACATGATATAGGCTGGTGTACTGATACTCTGGTATAGGTAGAGGCAGGAAAGAGCAGGAGTCTAGGCTGCACTACCTGCTCAGGTTTGAAGTCCACTGCTCTGTCAGCCATCACTAGTTGTAACTCCAGCTGACCAGTTACAAATGGTTTCTCTCTGGTCCACTTGCAGGTATATAGACTTTCCATCAGCATCCTGCACAGGGAGTGATATCACTGGGTTTCCTATCTGCACAGGAAGTGACATCCCTGGATTTCCCACCTGCACAGGAAGTGACATCCCTTGTTTCCATCCATAACTGTCTTTCAAAGAAGAAGCCAAGCAGGAGGACTCATTTCCATCATCCATCTCCACAGGAAGTGACATCACGGGATTTCCCATCATCCATCGGCACAGAAATTGACATCACTGGATTTCCCATCATCCATCTACACAGAATGTTACATCACAGGATTTTCCATCATCCATTGGCACATAAAATGACATCACTCCTCCCCCTCCCACAACCTATTTAATGGTGTTCGCAGCACGGCAGTGCAGTGGATGTGTGCAGTGGGCATCCACAGCAGGCTGGAGTCTAAGGGGCCAAACAGATCCCAGCTCTGGGAACCCTGGTACCCCCTTACCACCACTACTCCGCTTCAACCCTCCACTCCCTCAATCTCACTCGCTGCTCCCCATGCTGCTGCTCCACCACACAACACAACACTGAGGGAGAGTTCTCCTGAGCTTCTTGAAGTTTTCACGCACCTACCCACATGCAACACTCGCTGCACCTGGATCAACACCCCACTCCCGCACAGTCCTGCAACGACCCATTCAACACTCTGCACTCACTTGTATGACCCTCAATAGCATCTCACTCACCAAACACATCACATAGATCTGGAACCTGCTGAAGAGCAATGCCCTGGACCTATTTCCTCACGGAACCATGTTCTTCCATCGGCACCTGTCATCGCCTCCCAGCTGCAAGATTGCAAGGCAAGACAGACTTCACAGCCCCAGATGTGGAATCACGTTTATCCACAACTATGCCATCGTCTGCTATGGACATGTCATCTTTCAACATGGAACACCTCTTGTTCAAGCTTCACATCTACACACCACTGGGGACGCGCACCACTTCACCGACACATCGCAGACTTCATTATACCACTCGGACTTGACGCTAGCAATTACACCTTACTCAGAGACCTAAACCTCCACCTGGAAGACCACGGCAACTCCAACTCATAAGAAACTCATTGAACTCCGCAGAAGCTTGGGCCTCATCCATTGAATGAAGGTGCATACCCACATCACCGGACACCTCCCGGACCCGATTTTCACCACCTTTAACAACATCCACGTTGATGAGCCCTCAACATTCTTCTGGGCAGACCACATCCTCATCAAGTTCAGCATCCCCATCGTGGTCCAACAAACACACACAACTGCCAGACCAACACGGCAAAACTGGAACAGTTTCACTGACATGAACTGGAACAAGGTTCTGAACACCCACAGACCCGTACACAGCAACAGCCGCCCCAATGCCTTCAAGAATTTCAACAATTGAATCACCTCTTACATTGCCTCCTTTTCCCTCTCCATCACAGAAATAAAAGATCTGGACTCCAGGCCAGTTGGTACACAGAAGCCCTCAGATGATGAAACGCTACAGAAAATACCTGGAGCGCAAATGAAGAATGATCCAGGACAATGCAGACAGGAACACGTTCAAAACTTACTTGAGACATTACCACCAAATGATTTGACCACCAAATACGCCGCTCGCACAGATCGCATCAATGCCAACACCAGCAGAAGCGAAGAATGTTTCCCCATTGTAAAGGATTTAAACTCATCACCGCTACCGCCAACTCAGTCTCACCCTTGCACAAACTCTGCAACAATCTCACTCATTTCTTTAGCCTTCATCACCCCAGAGGAAACCAGTGCCAACATGATGTCTACCCACTCAGTGAGGGCCCCCAAAGGGCCCCTGCTGTCACCATGCCTGCTCCAGAGGACTGCAACTCATCAGTGCTATGCTCAGGCTCATTCTGAATGCCTCCACTTCTTCCGTGATCTTTGCAGATGCTGGGAAACATGCAGCTGTCCTCCTTTGCTAAAGTAACCCTCCGAGGACTCGTCAGTGCTCACCAACTACAGACTGATCTCCATAGGGCTGGAGTAAGGGCTGATGCTATGGATTCATCTGGCATATGACTGATGTAGATATCAATTTACCGGCAACAAGGAACTAATAAAGAAGTCTACAAATCTCTACATGGCTACCTGTGTCATAGGATAAGACCCAATCGCAGCTAAGGTCTTAGGGAAAATCATCAGCAGACTCCACACCAAATACACCAACAACCACCGACTCCTCAACACCACTACAGTCGGGAAACTGCCCTCATTGCCACCACAGATGACATCTGCACAGCTGTGGATGAAGGAGACACCGCAGCCCCCATCTTCCTGGACCGCTCCGCAGTGTTTCACATGGCCCCTCACCCCATTCTTATCCAACGCCTACACAGAACTGGAAACCAAGGACATGCACTCCGATGGCTCTGCTCCTTTCTTACTGAAGGGACGCAGTCAGTCAGCCTGGTACTGTACGCCTCGGACATTAGCAACCTCATCAGTGGAGTTCTGCCAGGAATCTCCCTGAGCCTGACCCTCTTCAATGCATACATGATGCACCAAGCCGCATCGTCCGCTCTCATTACATCAACGTTCTCTCCTAGGTTGACGACATGCAACTCATTCTCTCCCTCAAGGACCAGATGCCCAGTACCCAGATCAAGTTCAATGCCTGGATGACTGAAATCGCCCACTGGATCAAATACCCACTGTCTGAAGCTGAACAATGACAAGGCAGAAATTGCGATCTTCAGGAAGTACACTCCGTCACGGAACTCCACCTGGTGGTCATCAAAGCTAGGACTGACAGCCTCACCCACGGCGAGAGCCTCAGGACGATCATCGACAGGAAACTCAACATGATTACCCATGTCAACATCATCACTGTGTCATGCTTCCATACCCTGAAAATGCAAAGGAAGAATTTCAAATGGCTCCCAATCAGCAACCGGGAAACTGTCACACACTCTGACATCACTACGGGAACACCTTCTATGTCGGAATGAACACAAAACTCACCGGAAGGTTGCAGCCCATTCAGGACTTGGCAGCCAGAGTCACTTTCAACCTCCCACGCCGATCTCACCTCACACCACACATGAAAGGCCTCCACTGGCTCCCCATAAACAAACAAGCACACAGAGGAGTTGGCTTAACGACTAGGGCGCTTGACCTCGGACCTGGGGATCTGGGTTCGAGTCTCGGTAATGACGCCAAAACCTCCCGTGATTCTAGCAAATCACCTAATCTCCCCGTGCCTAAAATGAATGTGTCCTCGTGTAACGTAACTGCTGCTATGTAAAATGCTCTGATACCCGATTCGGTTCGGGTCTAGTTCGCGCTATATACAACTCTGCAAAAAAAAAAAAAAAAACTCCTCACCCACACTTTCAAGCACCACATAACACTGGCCCAGCATACCTAAAGAATCACATCTGCTTTCAGGAACCTTGTAGACACCTCTGCATGTCTGGATTCCTACTTGTACACATCCCGCACATACAAAAAGCCAGGTCCAGTGGTAAAGACTTCTACTACATCGCCCCTACAGCGTGGAACGACCCCTGCTCCACATAAGAGCCTGCTCCTCACTCCTTGAATTCTGTAAGAAGCCGAAGACCCGGCTTTTCGAGGAGCCCCACTAGACACTGGGTGCGGTTAGACCCACACCTATGTTGGATACCCCCCTGGATGATAGTGCACTCTACAAATCTGTAAACATAACCTATAGGTTCATATACACCAACTCCACTGCTGTGGAGATCTTTCCAGCTGGTTCAAGCTGCAACTATGGATATTTTCTCTTAGTATTTTTATTTACCCAGTAGAATTCCCCTGACTTTTTCCACCAGCCCCAAAAACAACTGCTGTAACTAGATCCAGGAGAAACCATTTGCTATTGGTCAAATGGGACCTGCACCAAGGTTATCTTCAGTATGACTATTACACATATACACAGGTGAATGCAGTGTGTACTCATGCATGTATGTATGTATGTTTACCAATACATGTCTTGTCCATTACCTTAGGTCAAGGGTCACAGAGAGACACGCATGGCCCTGTGTCAGGATTTACATTCAGCCTTGCACTTCCTTGGGTCAGGGGTCACAGAGAGTCGGGCAATGCACTGTTTCCAAGACACTGTTCTATAACTAGGGGTCAAAGAGATCAGGTTACTTTCGTGGGTCAGGGGTCACAGAGATCAGGCCACTTCACTGAGTCAGGGGGCCACAGAGATTAGACCGCTTCCTTTGGTCAGGGGTCACAGAGGTCTGGCCTCTTCCTTGGGTCAGGGGTCACAGAGATCAGGCCACTTCCTTGGGTCAGGGGTCACAGAGATCTGGCCACTTCCTTGGCTCAGGGGTCACAGAGATCTGGCCACTTCCGTGAGTCAGGGGTCACAGAGATGTATTTTTTTTTGCAGTTTTATGTAGTGTGAACTGAGTGTTCACATGGACTGTTACAATACAAAAGCATTTTAGTTTCACTATAGCACACAGATCTGCCAGGGTGAGAGGTCAGGGGCACTTCCTAGGGGGTCACAGTTCACCCACCCCCTGTCATTGTCTCGGGGTCGCAAATCTTTTGAAAGGTCAGAGGTCACCGAGATGGAGACACACTCTGTCAGTGCCCGTGGCCCCTTATAGGGCCAGAGGTCACAGAGCTGGAGACACACTCTGTCAGGACCCGTGGCACCTTACAAGGGCAGAGGTCACCGAGATGGGTTCAGAATTCACCGAGATGTAGACACACTCTGGCAGGGCCTGTGGCCCCTTACAAGGGACAGAGATCACCGAGATGGGGTCAGAGGTCACCGAAATGTAGACACACTCTGGCAGGGTCCGTGGCCCATCCCAAGGGTCAGAGGTCAATGAGATGGAGACACACTCTGGCAGGGTCCTTGGCCCCTACCAAGGGGCAGAGGTCACTGAGATGTAGACACACTGTAATGGGACCCGTGGCCCCTTACAAGGGCCAGAGGTCACCGAGATGGAGACGCACTGTTAGACCTGTCAGCCCTAGGGTGGTCTTTCCCTATTTTTTTCGCCCGTGCCTCACTTTTTCCACCTACTTTTTGTTGGCCTGAGGTCTCTGGGCACCTTCCCATTGGTTCCCAATGTTAAGGTGCAGGTGCTCTCTTCCCCAAAGATGGCTGCCACTGACCCCTGCTACTGCAGCGTGGTCTTTTTAGATGCACTCTAGTAGCCAGGAGCTGGCTGGAACCCTTAAACAATGTTGCAATACCAGCCTGCCCATAGCTAGAATGAGGGAAGCTCCTGGAACCTTCCAGAACAGGGGAGGTGACACCAACTTCCACTGCCAACTGCCAACTGCCAACTGTTGCTATATAAGGAAAGGGAGGGAAAATTTCCAGTCAGAGTCAGTTGGGGCATCACTTACCTGGGGGAACCTACGCACTAGATTTAGGCGGTAGGGCGTAGTCCGGAACCTATACCACTGGGGATGACAGGGTTTAGGCGCTGCCCACCAAGCTGTGTGAGGAACACTGAACTAGCCCACTGATCTGGCCCAGCTGGAGGGGAGCCCAGGGACCACCTGAAGTGACCTGCTGAGGAAGCTTGACAAGCCTTCAACTCAACCCCCCCCTCTCTTCAAGTAACTTCAACCAAAGGGCGCCAGAACCAACAAGCGCCAAGAAGAAACTCCCCTGCGCTAATCAGGACTTCTGGGGTTCAGCCAGGTACTGTGCCGTGCCAATTCTGCCCCTCTGTCTGCCCTGTGGGCCCAGCGCTGTCCTGCCTCATCCCCGCTGCTGAAACTGAACTGTGCTGCTCCTCAGCGCTCCCCTGCTGTGCCCTGAGAAGCGCTGTAGCTGAGAGACTGTTGCTGCCTGAAGCGCTGTAATTTCCCCTGCCCCAGCGCTATCTCTACCAAGCGCTGTAAGCTGCCCAGAAGTGCCCCTGAGCGCTGTGACCCGAGAAGCGCTGTAAGCTGACTAGAACTGCCCCTGAGCGCTGTGACCTGAGAAGCGCTTTAGGCGGGCAAGAACTGCTGTTGCGTGCTGTGCCCCACGAAGCTCTGAATTGAGCCCCACTCACTCCAGGGAGGCCTGGCCGTGAAGCGCTGCCATTGGAGCACTGTGATTTGCCCCCGCCGCCGTGTGGTTGTGGGCCGCGCCCGGCCCGAGTGTCTACAGTCCCTGCGGCGGCCCTCGGAGCCTTGGGGAGGCCGCCTCGATCACCTGCTGGGCTGCGCCCTGCCTGGAGGCCCTATTGCCCTAGGGGACAATTCCTGTCAGACCGCACTAGGCCGCAAAGCCTGAGGCCGGGATCTCTCGTCACGTGACGGGGGCGTGTCACGAACTCCGCCCCCGCCGCGCACCAATTGGTCCACACCGCCGAGCCCCCGGAAAGCGAGCCGTGGATTGGCTCGGGGGCCCAACACCCATTCAGTCCAGGCCCATGACGGGCCCAAGCAGCTTCACCTCCCTGGACCGCACCGCAAGTGCTCCCGAGGAGCCCGCGAGCCCCCACCTGCCGGCACAGGCCCTGTAGGGCCGGAAACTGATCGGGAGGCCGCGCAAGGCCTACCAGGAGGGCCCACTCTTCCACTAAGGCCAGCTGGGTCTGACGCAAGGGCCTGAGTGGCCGAAGAAACCAGGTAACCCCCGTGGAGGAGGGCAGAAGGTCACAGAAGGCCCAGAGTTCGCCCCTCCCCTGGGGAACATTGTTGTGGGGTCTCATTGGCCCTAATTGTGCGCAGGAGACTGCTGAATTGGGCCAGAACACTGTTGAGGCCCCATGGTGATAACTATTCCTGCCTAATGAAGTGCTCCCTGAGTTCTCTGTAAATGAAGTTTCATACCTGTGCTTTCATTAGGAGGTGTTGCTTATGCCCATATGTAATGGATGTTCTTGCCTTATGAAATATTAACTGCCCACTAGAGCATAGACTTGCATGGAGTTATCTTAGAAAATGGTTTATTCCTGCCTGATAAAGGGGTCAATAACGCTAAAGAAAATGTCTCAATTTGCTCAAGCAATTGGTTGTTTTTCTTTAATGAAATGTCTTAATCCTGTCTAATGCAATATTTATTGAAATGCCTACAGTAAATTTAATATTTATTCATTTTGGTATTTATTACTGAGTGATACAGCCCATGTGTTTTAAGAGAAGCTAATATGTTATACTCCTGTGAATTTTTAATCACCCTGATGCTAATCTTATATAAATAACTTATTGATTTGAATCCAGCATACGGGTGTGGTTTCAGTCATTGCGTGTGCATTTATTGTCTCAGTGGATGCGTGTGCTGTGTAGTCACTTAACACCTGAGCTTTCGGGTGCCTACCTGCTCGTGCCAGGCTACCCCCGGGGAACTGGTGACCCCAGTTCTTACACGCACTCTATTAGGGCCCGTGGTCACCGAGATGTAGGTGTACCCTCCTGTCAGGGCTCACTTAGAGCCTGGCTCTTTTTTTGGGGTCAGACCGCTCCAGCCCCTCACAAGAGCTAGAGGTCGTATCTGGTCGGAGGTTGAAGAGAGCCTCTGACTGTCAAACAGCTCAACCTGTTTAATCAGGGCCTGTGGTAGGGTGCAGACCGAGGTCAGCTCCCTACAGCCTCTGATAAACTCATACTAATCCCGTGCTTAATTTGAGCCGGTGCTTGCCGGTGGGGCCTATCTGCACTCATTTTTGGAGACCGGCACTTATTGTTCCTTATCAGACTTTGTCCCAGAGAAAGGCAGAGAAAAAACACACATGGGGGAAAGAAGAAGGAAGAGAGATGGGAAAACAGAGACAAAAAAGGAAGGCATCAATGAAAAGTAACCGGAGTCAGATAAAGAGGCAGGGAGTTTCTGGGGCTGTACGAAAGAGGCAGGAGGTAGAATCAAGACAATGCAGCCTAGGTATACGACACTCCTGTCATTCAAGGACCAGACTTCTGGGCAATATTTTGGGCCCAGAGCCACTTCAGTTACTCATAATCCCCTGTATTATTACTATCGAAGACAGAAATCAAGGGTTTGACGCAGTATCGCAACACTGTCCGCTCTAGTCCCCCCGTTACATAACCATCGCTCACAGCCACGAGGCTCACGAGGCCTGGGCAGGGCGGGCTGTCCATGGAAGCAATCTGGACAGAGCCAGATGGGCCGGCTGTATTAAAGGCTTTGGGGCCGGTCCAATGCTGCGTATCTGTCCCGTGATCGGACTGACGCTGAAAAAAGTGATGGATGGAACGCTTGGATTAATCTCAGCCACTGGTAGTTACTCGGGGCCGCATCACAGTCCATTGTGTTTTTTGCCCAGCATCAGGGCCGGACAGGCCGTAGCAGGCACCAGGCATTTCCTCGGTGGGCCGCCGGGGTGGGGGCCGGTTTTGGACCCCTGGGATGCCGTTTTTGTTATCGGGGGGCGGCAATATCGGCCCCCTGTAACAAAACCGGCCCTAGAAAACTGTTCGGCTGCACTCCCCCTTCTCCCCCATGTGGGGCTGGCCGATCAGTTTGCCAGGGCCGGTTTTTGTTCCTAGTCCGGCCCTGCCCAGCGTGCCACCTCGGATTAAACCCAGCCATATGCAAATCAGCATTGACCTTGGTCCAATAGGAAGAGTCCAGCCCAACCTGCTGAGAGGTTCTCCCTAAACCACAACACAAGAATCCCAGGACGAGGTGCTTAATTGGTAAAATAATAAGTGCCCGGGCCCTGACCAGGAGAACACTGCAGCTTGCACCTCCCGTCATCGCTGCCAAAACGCTCACCAACCCTCTCACCTGCAAGTGCAACAGTTCAGATTATTGCAGGTCCCCAAAGCTAAAGGAATGGCTGGGAAGGCAGGTATTAGCAATTTGTAATGTATATTGTATTCACAAACAACAGTTGTTCTGCTCCTCTCTAAATTACATTAGCATGGCCACCATGTGGCAGAGTGTCATAAGTGTGGTATTGAGAATTAAGTGCCGGTGCCAGGCACCGGAAACAAAATTAAGTGCAGGTGCCCCGCACCAGAAATCACCAGCTCAAATTAAGCCCTGCCAGGATGATAATAACGGCAACACTTTAAAAAAAGTTGCCAGTGCAACTTAGAATTGAATTATGATTAAATCGTGATTGCCACCCGCGATTGACTCCTGCAATGACCAGTAAGACTGGCCATCAAGATACACCCTATGAACATCAAACTATCACAGAAAACACTTCCGCACTCACAAGAAAGGCGCCCCTCGTCATCAGCTGCCTCCGAACTGTAGTCAAGGCTCTGAGGGCAGAAGGAAGCCCCCTTACAGGACAAAGATGATTTTAGTGATCATTAATTGAGAACGCAGAGATAAGAAATGAGAGAATGTGGCCTAACGGCTAGAGTGGTGGACCTCGCAGCTGGAGAACCGGGTACCAGTCTCAGCAGAGAACCTCAACATCCTGTGATTCCGGGCAAATCACTTAATCTCCCATTGCCTAACAAATAGAATGTGTCCGTCTGTAACGCAACTGGTGCTCAGGTGGAGCCATCTGATACCCTTGGGTCACGTTTGCGCTATATAAAACAAAAAAAACAAGAAAAAATTAAACAACAAAACAAAAAGATGAGAGAGGCAAAGGGTGCGATCAGATGGACATGGACCTGGACCTCTGGTGCGGTCTAGCCTCTTGCTCATTGGCACCAGTGCCATTCTGCCTCTCGCCCCAACACTCGCCTCTGCTGTTGCACTGCTTGCCTGTTGGGTTCAAGGGGATTTTAGTCAATTTGCTCATTGGAACCAAGTGACTTTCTTCCGCTTGCCATAAGCCACCTGTGCGATTCTGCTGCTTGTCCATTGACCCTGTTCAGTAACTGGCCTACTGGGCTCCTGTGCTGCCCCTGCTGGCTCACTGATCACCGCTGGTGGCTGACGGAGGCCTGTTAGACTCCAGTACCAATCTTCTGTTTGCCCATAGGGTTCCTCTTACCTGCCATTCTGCTGGTTGCCCCACTTCCTCTGGTGCAGCTTCACCCTTTCCCATGTTGGACACCTTGTGCAGTACTGTCGCTTTTCCATTGGTCATTGGTTTAGCCCCGCCTACCAGACACCATTAGGCGGTTGCAAAAGACCTACTGTAAACTTACAATGGGCTTACAGCCCACCCACTGCTTACCATTGGTTGACTCAATTGTCATTCTATCTGCTTGCTTCTTATTTGATGACTTGCCTTCCTTTTATTGTGTTCGTCACTCCCTAAAAGCCAATCCTCTTTGCCATTCTTTTGATTTGCTGACTTGCTGCTCATTGGTCTCTAGGGCTATCATACCTACTCCTCATTGGCCTCCGGGACTATTCTACCTGCTGCTCATTGGTCTCCAGGGCTATTCTACCTGCTTCTCATTGGCCTCTGGGGTTATTTTACCTGCTGTTCAATGGG
This sequence comes from Lissotriton vulgaris, assembly GCF_964263255.1. Taxonomy (NCBI): domain Eukaryota; kingdom Metazoa; phylum Chordata; class Amphibia; order Caudata; family Salamandridae; genus Lissotriton; species Lissotriton vulgaris. Next base: position 35,227,488 of record NC_141697.1, read on the forward strand.
CTCTGGGGCTATTCTACCTACTGTTTATTGGCCTCCGGGGCTATTCTATCTACTGCTCATTGGCCTCCAGGGCTATTCTATCAGCTGCTTAATATCCAGGGGCAATTCTACCTGCTGCTCATTGTCCTCCGGGGCGAATCCAACTGGAGCTCATTGGTCTCCGGGGCTATTTTACCTGTTGCTCATTGGTCTCTGGGGTTATTCTATCTGCTGCTCATTGGTCTCTGGGGCTATTATACCTACTGCTCATTGGCCTCCGGTGCCATTCTACTGGCTGCTCATTGGCCCCTGGGATAATTCTACCTGCTGCTCATTGATCTCAGGGGCTATTCTACCTGCTGCTCATTGGACTCTGGGGCTATTCTACCTCCTGCTCATTGGCCTCCGGTGCCATTCTACGTGCTGCTCATTGGTCTCTGGGGCTATTCTACCTGCTGCTCATGAGTCTCCGGGGCTATTCTATCTGCTGCTGATTGATCTCTGGGGCTATTCTACCTGCTGCTCATTAGTCTCTGGGGCTATTCTACCTGCTGCTCATTGGGCTATGGGGCTATTCTACCTGCTGCTCATTGGGCTATGGGGCTATTCTACCTGCTGCTCATTGGGCTCCGGGGCTATTTTACCTGCTGCTCATTGGGCTCCGGGGCTATTATACCTGCTGCTCATTGGGCTCTGGGGCTATTCTACCTCTTGCTCATTGGCCTCCGGGACTATTCTATCTGCTGTTCATTAGCCTCTGGGGCTATTCTACCTGTTGCTTATTTGGCTCTGGGGCTATTCTACCTGCTGCTCATTGCTCTCCGGGTCTATTCTACCTGCTGCTCATTGGCCTTCGGGACTATTTTACCTGCTGCTCCTTGGTCTCTGGGGCTATTCTACCTGCTCGTCATTGGCCTTGGGGGCTATTCTACCTGTTGCTTATTGGACTCTGTGGCTATTTTACCTGCTGCTCATTGGCCTCTGGGGCTATTCTACCTGTTGATCTTTGGGCTCCGGGCTATTCTACCTGTTGCTCATTGGGCTCTGGGGCTATTCTATCTGCTGCTCATTGGTCTTCTGGGGCTATTCTACCTACTGCTCATTGGCCTCCGGGGCTATTCTACCTACTGTTCATTGGGCTCTGGGGCTATTCTATCTGCTGCTCATTGGTCCTCTGGGGCTATTCTACCTGCTGTTCATTGGTCTTCAGGCTATTCTACCTGCTGCTCATTGGCCACCGGGGCTATTCTATCTGCTGCTCATTGGTCTTTGGGGCTATTCTACCTGCTGCTTATTGGTCCCTGGGGCTATTCTATCTGTTGCTCTTTGGCCTTCGAGTCTATTTTACATGTTGCTCATTGGCCTCCTGGGCTATTCTACCTTCTGCTCTGTAGAAAATAAGAAGTATTGATGTACATAAGCAACGTTCATTTCCCTTTTCCCCCTCCCCTCCCTGCACGCACCATGAATATTGTAAAGCATTGACTGCATCCCTCCGCCCGCAAAGGCCTGTACCCATGTGTACATGACAGCCATTCCAGGCACCATGGCCTTTCTACCCATTGGAATCCCCAGCTTCCCTCCTGCGCGAATCTTGCACCCCCTCTCTCATGTATAGACCATGAAACCCTTTTCCTTTGCGCGACCCTGATGTGAAAAGGTAACCCTCCTGCTCGACCCAGGCCTTCCTCATTTCCCTCTCGAAGAAGCATCCTTCGCCTCAGCTGACATAGCCCCCCCCCCCCCAGTTGTAGCTGACTGCCCCTGTTCTCTCATGTACAGGTCATAAGATCTCTCTCTCTCTCTCTCTCTCTGCGCGACTCTAGCCCTGCATGCACCCTGACCCCCCCCCTCCTTCTCCTCATATGAGCAAGTCATAAACCCTCTTCTTCCACAAAGCCCTGTCCTTGAGAGTCTCTGCCGCGCCTGACCAGCACCCCCTTCCCTTCCATGAAATGCCCCTCTATTGACGAGCCCTCCCTCCGCGCTCGATTGTCCACGTAGGCATGAATACCACTCCTTTGATGACCCCTTCCCCCGAGTTCGGCTGACCACACATGTCCGAGGCCATCGCCTAAGCCAAGAGATACCATTTACTGCCCTTATTGTATGCCTAGCCACCCCACCTCCTGGGCCATGATCAGGCGCACACATCCTATGACACACTCAGCTGCACGATCGCCCTCCCCTCTTATCAGCAGGTCAAGGGTCCCCATTGTGAACGTATGTGGAGTAGGATCATCACGAGGATTATAGGAATGTTTTCCTTTTGCGACATACTGACCTGATTGTATCATCAAATGTTCTGCAATGTATAAAAGCAAGAGTCTCAAGCTCACTTGTTAGAGCACCTCCCGAAAGACACTGTGTTTCGTGTCCGAAATGACTGGCTCTCCTCATGAGAAATAAACTCTGCTCTCGATTCCTGCCTCCAGCGCCCGTCTCTTTATTTTGGTAACTATTCAGAATGGGCACTAAGAGGCGGTTTGCGCCAGCAGCCTGGGCATCGATAGAATTATGGGCTCACTTTCAACAATTGGCGTCCCAACGCGGGGTCCATCAGTGACATAGGGTTCGGTAAGAGAGATCCAGACGAAGAAGTGAACGTCTAAAATGATCGGAGTATACCTGCCTTGAGAGGGCCCTAGCCCGGCTGCCGATCGACAGAACTTCACCAATTCTGAACGGACCTCTCTTGAGTGACCTATTGTCCTGACTGGAATCCCACAGGAATGCTACATGGAGTAAGAGAACGATCGGGCGCTGGAGGAGGGAGTCGAAGAACTGTCCGTATGGTCCGGTCCGGGTAAGATTAAGTAGGGTGTTTTTACGCCTGATTGGTAGGGTGGCTCTGTCCACCTGATTGATTGATTGTTTGTATTGAAAACCGGTATTTGTATACTGGCATTGTTGGTATTGGTTCAGTTAGCTTTAAGGGCTACTTGACATATTGGTTCTCTTTTGAGAACGAGACATTCTCTGATTGCAAACAGCGGCGAATAGGAACGTCGTCCCTCTTTGCAGATAGAGAAGGGTAGGTAATGCAGACTTTTGTCCCTGTTGTAATCCGTCATGCCTACTTTTCTCCCCACTGATTGTTTGAAGTCGATTAATAATCGATTGTTGCTCTTTGAGATCTTCCCTGTCTACAAACTGAGACGAGTAGAAATATTCTGTCTTCCTTTTTGGATAGCGAAGGGCAGGTAATGCAGACATTTGTCCCCGTTGTAATCCGTCATGCCTGTTTTTCTCCCCACTGATTGGTTGGTTGCCTGGACATTGTTGTTCCAGGAATTGTTTCGTTTGAGGTATTTTCTATTTGCAAACAACGTAAAATAGAAACACTCTGTCTAGTCTTTGAAAGTAGAAAAGGGTAGGTTATGCCCCTTTGTGAATTCGTCAGTCCTACCCACTCCCCACTGGTTGGTTATTGTGGGGTAGCTCGCATGGTCCGCCCAGGAGACTACTCTTATGGAGGACATATGCTCTCTACTCATGGGCCATTTAATAGAAATAGACCGACTGGTCCGTCCAGGAGGCTACCCTAGTAAGTGGAAGTACATCGCTCGGTCTGTCCAGGATGATACCCTTATGAAGGAATATATGTTCCCCTTTTTGATCGATAATCTCGTTCCACCCCGGACCACTTATTGGAGGGGACTCGTCTGGTCCGTTCAGACGTACCCCCCTAGTGAAAAGGACACATAAAAATATGAAGTGATCACCGTTCCCTACTAACAGAAAGCTTTAGCTCGAAACACGCTAAGAAAGAGAAAGAAAAATAAAAAGAAATCAGGCTAAGTCAGTAACCCCCTGATGAGCTTTTGACTTCACCAAAAATAAGAAACATTAGAAGTAGTTCGTAATAAGAAATGTAAAATGGCGAAAAGATTCGATAGCAGAGCATAGCCACGAGGTAGCTAGGCTTCACTGCCTGTTCCTGTTCCCAACATGTCTGCCTCATTGCCCGCCCCGCCCAAATAACGGTCACATGAAATAGAAACAACTCAATAGGTACCTACCCCCATTCCGGAAGCTCCCGAAGTGCAACAGGTCCGCGGTTACGCCCATCCGGAAGGCGAGGCCTGGAGGCACGAGGGACTCGCCTGGCCACGGTCAGGAGGAGATGATGTTGGGCAGGCGGTCCAAAGGATGACAAGGACCTCTCCATCTTCTCCCTTCTGCCGCCCTGCAGGCCGCGGGGAGAGAGGGGGCTGTCTTGCCTCGGCCACCGACCACCCCTCTCTCTCACCCGATCCGGCTTTTGCCGAAGGCCGACGCCAAGGCGAGAACGGCGGCGAATCAAGTAGTCCCGCCACATTTCAAATTCGCCGCATGCCATCGCCTGCTGGTCCAGAGCCGAAGCCAAGGCAAGAACGGCGGCAAATCAAGTAGTCCCGCCAGATGCCAAATTCGCCGCCTGCCGCCGCCTTCATAGGTACAGGCAGTCCTGCCACATTTCGGGCTCCCTGGAGAATCAGGTAGTCCCGCCACATGTCAAAAAGGGAGGGGGGGGGCTGTCTTGCCTCAGCCGCCGACCACCCCCCCCCCCCATCATCAATGGCTGGCACGGCCAATGTCGAAAACGATGGAGCCGGAGAACGGCGCGGGGTCGCTGGAAGGGGGAGGTGTCGCAAACGACCCTCCCCCACCTCCCTCCAGGTGGAGGCTTCCAGCGACACCCCAACACTCTTCGCTTAAAGAGGGTCAACATCAAAAAGAGGTCTTCTGCCCAGGACGGGCACCTGCTCCATATCGCCTCTCCTCGACCTTGAAGATTCTATAAGAGCCGGGGGGCCCCCGACCCTCTGCATGGGTGCCCCCACCCCCTTCGCTGGGAACCACGACATCGGTGCTACTCCTGCCGGCACCAGACTCGGATCGGAAATGGCTAAGATGCCGCCACGGCACAGGCTTGTTCAGTTCCGGAGGAACACCAGAATGACCCGGTAGGAAAATTGTTGCCGCCCTTCCCACTCTTTGACTCATGGTCCATATTTGTTAGATTGTTAACCACATTGCACGAGACTTTCTGAACTGCCAATGGAAAGTTCTGGGCCAACCCTGCGAGACTAGAGACACTCTGACCGTGCTAGAACTTGCCTGACCCCACCCAAAATGGCGCCGACCCAAAATGAGACGTTTTTAATGAACTTTGTTGCACCCTGATTGCGCAAGCTTTTTACCCCGAGATATATATAACGTTTGGATAATGAAAGTAGATATGAAGGATATTGAGTATGTGCTTGGACAATGAATTGACTTAAGGGTGGGTACCGATTATGAGTTGAAAATGAATTGGTGTAATTTAAGGTAATGAATGAACATTGGATAATGTAATTATGAATCTATTTAAGATGAATTACTGACATGCATCATGCTTGCTCTGTAGGGGAGTTTAATATGATTTTATTGCACTGCCGCACTTTATGCAATGAACTGCCACCAGCTTCGTTCTTCCCATGTACAGTCCCAATCTGCTCCGTGGCTAGTCCACCGGGTTGTAAGCCTGTATTTATGTGTCAACACTTTTTATTAAAGGTATTTTGAAAACGAAAGCATAGTTGTAGCGGTTGCATTAATAAGTTTTAAATGTATTACTACTGTGAACAACGAGAAAGCATGATGAAGGTTAAAAGTTAAAAAAGGACCCGATATTCAGCAGCCACACTATGTGTCACAGGCAGCCGGAAAGGTGCTTTGAAAGCCCTAAAACGACACCACAGAAATGCCACCTGACCGCCACCCTTGTACCCGGTCGAAAGGGGTTACGACCAAGTAACTCATGTAGATACACAGATCATCAATGATTATCTGCCTGACCTTCCTGGTCCATTAGGGCTTAAACGCCGTGATGGTAGGGAAATGCACTACGTGGAAATAGGTCGAGTATGTGGTAGGTAAAGCATTTCCGGATTACTGTACGTTGATGAGGTTTTGAATGTTGCCCCCCACCCCTTCTTTCTCCTCCCTTCTGCAGGTCACGTCGGAACACTGGCTGATGTATGGATGGACGACGACCGAACCGCCGATGAGAGGGGGAAAAAGGGAATATGAGCATGGTCCTTAGGACAAATAAAAGTTTTTAAAAGACGTAGGCTTAAACATGACTGTTCCTCCTTAGAGCATAGCAACGGGAGGATGGACTGACATAGAGACTGGACAAGTACTGAATGACGGCAAAGATAAAATTGACTAGAAACGACGCGTTAAATGAAATGACTGGACGTTTTGACTAGGTAGGGAAAGGACAAAGAAAAATTGTACGGGTAAGGGTTGCCACGGCACCACCCGCCTAGGAAGTTAGAAAATGTTGCCGATGTTCAAAATGCACTGCCCCCTTTCTCACACTCTTGCAGATACAGCCAAGCTGTCCGACTGTTTTCTCGATCAATACTTGCCGTTACCTCAGCCTGGAGAACTTTCCACCAAAGGAAGGAACTGAAAAATGGTTTAAGATCCAACCATGGGTAACTAGCGCAACCAGGTTAATTTCTGATCGACCAACCGAGGTGTGAGTATTGGTAATTGGGAATGCTTGCAGGCATGACACGCGAGAAGGGAAAGGGGGGAAGGGCAGAAAGAGCTAAGCACGTAGATAAATAGGATAGTAACGATATGTAGAAAATATAAAAACAGATCTTGTAGACTAACACTTGTTTCCTGTCTTGTCGTGAATGTCTCGTACCTTCGTAATATATGTGCTGTCTTCCCTGTCTGAGTTCGTGTGTATGTAACGTACGAATTTATGTCTCCCCTCTGTCTGTATCCATAGGTCACCTGACCTTTGCCGTTCTGTGTTGTGAGCGCACTAAATGACCTATTTTCGTACATGTCTCTCTCTCTCTCTCTCTCCGCTCCTTTTTATTTCTTTCTCTATCTCTCTCTGTCTCTCCTTACATGTCATACGTGTACCAAATGGCTCGTTTAGGTTGCGGACGACTCTCGCTCTCTATGAGAGTCTCCCTATTTGTTTCTCCCTCTTTTGGTAAAATTGTGCCCCACCGGCACCAGTCTGATTCGATACATATTTGAACGCAAAGGTGTTCAGCGAAATTGACCGAAACTAAAATGAACATCTCTCGCCATGTTACTGCCTCTCCTTTCTGTAAAATGAATGAACTTGAATTGGCCGAGATAGAAAGGACAGGTAAGACGACTAAAGTCCCCCAAATCTGGCCATTTATAGGGGAACTGTATGTCAATGGCATCCTATGTCTGTTCTTCAGAAACGAGCGCCAACGTCTAGGCTGACACCCAATACCCAGATTGTCCCACCCCCTTTGCACCCAAGCGCAAGCGCCCGAAGCATCCCTGCCCCATTTTTGATAGAACCACTTCTGCTGTCCCGGGTATAAACGTAATGACCATGGGTAGCTGTTGACCCTTGAGGAAATCCTGTTTTGCCCGACTCTCGATGATAGCACCCCCGCCCTGTCTGAAAATATGATTGTTCCTGAAAGGAAATGCTCTGTAATATTGAATATGATGTGACGCACAGTTGATGGAAATGTCATTTATCCTCATGTGAGTTATAAATAGGACAATGAATAAACCTGCCATAAACTCAGTAGGAATGCTGATACATGCACTACTTGGTAATAGACCTCTGACTGTGACCGATGAGCATAAGAACTCAAATGCGGAGGATTGAGGGAGGAATTCATATGCGTAGATGTCTTCTTCTGCCATTTCTCTAAAACGTTGTCTTGTACCCATTCAAAGATTCACGATAACCGGAGGAGATGGGTCAGATGTGACGTCCAGCCTGACTGCAGACCTTGGGACACGTATGACATCGACCAGAAGTGGAGCTGCAGAGCGACAAGGCACGGGACGAGACAGCAATTTCAACGTGGAAAATGAAAAATGACGGGCCGCCTCGAAGCCCTCCGACTGCTAACCCACGTGTGCCTGGAGTCTCCGTCTGCCTTCTTTGGGCCCGATTGATGGGCCTGCCTGCTTGTTATCCTTTGCTCCCTTGGTCCCTTTTGTGTGTCCCAGGAACTCTGACCCAACTCCGCTCGCTCTTTCTCCTATCGACTATTTGAACCACATCCACCCACCTTCCCACGTGACTTTCTGCCAAAGGAAAAAGCTGCAATCATATGGGAAGAGGGTGTTGCCACAGAACTATAGGTGCCGAGCATAAGGCGCCGCCAACGGACTGTTTAGGGAACAGGACTGTGGTCTAACAGCAGAGGACTGACCGCACCCTGCAACGCGTAAGGATCGAACCGAGCTGGACCTATAGCTCCACCGCCGGTGCTCAACAGTGCCAACGAAAGTGCCCGGATTAGAGCCTACCAGTGATGGCTCGCTGATAAAAGACACTGTGACGAAGAGATCTTGTGTATTGAACTGAATTCCGCTCTCAACTATCTGGTCAAAAATGTTCATTGGTCACCTTTTTAAGTCAGAAACATTTATGCTATGTAGTGATTTGAAATGGTAGGAACTCGACAAATGCCATCCCCTATGTGCTGCGTTCTGCCAAACACATCAACTGTCCATGATTATATGCCATATGTTAGTATTGACAAATGCAAATTCTTCGATCGCACCTGTTTATATGTACCTTCATCAACCGCAAAAATGAACTTTGCTATGTAAAAAGGGGCGACTGTAGAAAATAAGAAGTATTGATGTACATAAGCAACGTTCATTTCCCTTTTCCCCCTCCCCTCCCTGCACGCACCATGAATATTGTAAAGCATTGACTGCATCCCTCCGCCCGCAAAGGCCTGTACCCATGTGTACATGACAGCCATTCCAGGCACCATGGCCTTTCTACCCATTGGAATCCCCAGCTTCCCTCCTGCGCGAATCTTGCACCCCCTCTCTCATGTATAGACCATGAAACCCTTTTCCTTTGCGCGACCCTGATGTGAAAAGGTAACCCTCCTGCTCGACCCAGGCCTTCCTCATTTCCCTCTCGAAGAAGCATCCTTCGCCTCAGCTGACATAGCCCCCCCCCCCCCCAGTTGTAGCTGACTGCCCCTGTTCTCTCATGTACAGGTCATAAGATCTCTCTCTCTCTCTCTCTCTGCGCGACTCTAGCCCTGCATGCACCCTGACCCCCCCCCTCCTTCTCCTCATATGAGCAAGTCATAAACCCTCTTCTTCCACAAAGCCCTGTCCTTGAGAGTCTCTGCCGCGCCTGACCAGCACCCCCTTCCCTTCCATGAAATGCCCCTCTATTGACGAGCCCTCCCTCCGCGCTCGATTGTCCACGTAGGCATGAATACCACTCCTTTGATGACCCCTTCCCCCGAGTTCGGCTGACCACACATGTCCGAGGCCATCGCCTAAGCCAAGAGATACCATTTACTGCCCTTATTGTATGCCTAGCCACCCCACCTCCTGGGCCATGATCAGGCGCACACATCCTATGACACACTCAGCTGCACGATCGCCCTCCCCTCTTATCAGCAGGTCAAGGGTCCCCATTGTGAACGTATGTGGAGTAGGATCATCACGAGGATTATAGGAATGTTTTCCTTTTGCGACATACTGACCTGATTGTATCATCAAATGTTCTGCAATGTATAAAAGCAAGAGTCTCAAGCTCACTTGTTAGAGCACCTCCCGAAAGACACTGTGTTTCGTGTCCGAAATGACTGGCTCTCCTCATGAGAAATAAACTCTGCTCTCGATTCCTGCCTCCAGCGCCCGTCTCTTTATTTTGGTAACTATTCAGAATGGGCACTAAGAGGCGGTTTGCGCCAGCAGCCTGGGCATCGATAGAATTATGGGCTCACTTTCAACAGCCTCCTGGGCTATTCTACCTTCTGCTCATTCGTCTCTGATGCTATTCTACCGCCAGCTCATTGACCTCCGGGGCTATTCTATCTGCTACTCATTGGTTTTCAGGGCTATTCTACCTGCTGCTCATTTGCCTCCGGGGCTATTCTACTCACTGCTCATTGGGCTCTGGGGCTATTCTACCTGCTGCACATTGGCCTCCGGGGCTATTCTACTTGCTGCACATTGGCCTCTGGGACTATTTTACCTGCTGCTCCTTGGTCTCTGGGGCTATACTACCTGCTGCTCATTGGCCTTTGGGGCAATTCTATCTGCTGCTCATTGGTCTTCAGGGCTATTCTATCTGCTGCTCATTGGTCTTCAGGGCTATTCTATCTGCTGCTCATTGGTCTTCAGGGCTATTCTACCTGCTGATCATTGACCTCCAGGACTATTCTACCTGTTGCTCATTTGCCTCAGGGGCTATTCTATCTGCTGCTCATTTGGCTCTGGGGTGATTCTACCTGCTGCTCATTGGCCTTTGGGGCAATTCTATCTGTTGCTCATTGGGCGCTTGGGCTATTCTACCTGTTGCTTATTAGCCTCATGGGCTATTCTACATGTTGCTCATTGGCCTCCTGGGCTATTCTACCTGCTGCTCATTGGCCTCTGGGGCTATTCTACCTGCTGCTCATTGGTCTTGGGGTATTCTATCTCCTGCTCATTGGCCTTTGGGGCAATTCTATCTGCTGCTCATTGGGCTCTGGGGCTATTCTATCTGTTGCTTATTGGCCTCATGGGCTATTCTGTCTGCTGCTCTTTGGCCTTCAGGGCTATTCTACATATTGCTCATTGGCCTCCTGGGCTATTCTACCTGCTGCTCATTAGTCTCTGGAGCAATTCTACCTGCTGCTCATTAGTCTCTGGGGGTATTCTACCTCCTGCTCATTGGCCTCTGGGCTATTCTACCTACTGCTTATTGGTCTCTGCGACTATTCTACCTGCTGCCCATTGGCCTCCGGGGTATTCTACCTGCTGCCCATTGGTCTCTGGGGCTATTCTACCTGCTGCTCATTGGCCTCCGGGGCTATTCTACCTGCTGCTCATTGGCCTTTGGGGCTATGCTATCTGCTGCTCATTGGTCTTCGGGGCTATTCTATCTGCTGCTCATTGGCCTCTGGGGCTATTCTACCTGCTGATCATTGGCCTCTGGGGCTATTCTACCTACTGCTTATTGGTCTCTGCGACTATTCTACCTGCTGCCCATTGGCCTCCGGGGTATTCTACCTGCTGCCCATTGGTCTCTGGGGCTATTCTACCTGCTGCTCATTGGCCTCCGGGGCTATTCTACCTGCTGCTCATTGGGCTCTGGGGCTATTCTACCTCCTGCTCATTGGCCTCCGGGGCTATTCTATCTGCAGCTCTTTGGCCATCTGGGCTATTCTACCTGCTGCTCATGAGTCTCCGGGGCTATTCTATCTGCTGCTGATTGATCTCTGGGGCTATTCTACCTGCTGCTCATTAGTCTCTGGGGCTATTCTATCTGCTGCTGATTGATCTCTGGGGCTATTCTACCTGCTGCTCATTGGGCTCTGGGGCTATTCTACCTGCTGCTCATTGGGCTCCGGGGCTATTTTACCTGCTGCTCATTGGGCTCCGGGGCTATTATACCTGCTGCTCATTGGGCTTTGGGGCTATTCTACCTCCTGCTCATTGGCCTTGGGGGCTATTCTATCTGCTGCTCATTGGCCTCCGGGACTATTCTATCTGCTGTTCATTAGCCTCCGGGCTATTCTACCTGTTGCTTATTTGGCTCTGGGGCTATTCTACCTGCTGCTAATTGCTCTCCGGGTCTATTCTTCCTGCTGCTCCTTGGTCTCTGGGGCTCTTCTACCTGCTCGTCATTGGCCTTGGGGGCTATTCTACCTGTTGCTTATTGGACTCTGTGGCTATTTTACCTGCTGTTCATTGGCCTCTGGGGCTATTCTACCTGTTGATCTTTGGGCTCCGGGCTATTCTACCTGTTGCTCATTGGGCTTTGGGGCTATTCTACCTGCTGCTCCTTGGTCTCTGGGGCTATTCTACCTGCTGCTCCTTGGTCTCTGGGGCTATTCTACCTGCTGCTCATTGGCCTCCGGGGCTATTCTATCTGCTGCTCATTGGTCTTTGGGGCTATTCTACCTGCTGCTTATTGGTCCCTGGGGCTATTCTATCTGTTGCTCTTTGGCCTTCGAGTCTATTTTACATGTTGCTCATTGGCCTCCGGGGCTATTCTACCTACTGTTCATTGGGCTCTGGGGCTATTCTATCTGCTGCTCATTGGTCTTCTGGGGCTATTCTACCTGCTGCTCCTTGGTCTCTGGGGCTATTCTACCTGCTGCTCATTGGCCTCCGGGGCTATTCTACCTACTGTTCATTGGGCTCTGGGGCTATTCTATCTGCTGCTCATTGGTCTTCTGGGGCTATTCTACCTGCTGTTCATTGGTCTTCAGGCTATTCTACCTGCTGCTCATTGGCCTCCGGGGCTATTCTATCTGCTGCTCATTGGTCTTTGGGGCTATTCTACCTGCTGCTTATTGGTCCCTGGGGCTATTCTATCTGTTGCTCTTTGGCCTTCGAGTCTATTTTACATGTTGCTCATTGGCCTCCTGGGCTATTCTACCTTCTGCTCATTCGTCTCTGATGCTATTCTACCGCCAGCTCATTGACCTCCGGGTCTATTCTATCTGCTACTCATTGGTTTTCAGGGCTATTCTACCTGCTGGTCATTGGTCTCTGGGGCTATTCTACCTGCTGCTCATTTGCCTCCGGGGCTATTCTACCTGCTGCTCATTGGGCTCTGGGGCTATTCTACTTGCTGCACATTGGGCTCTGGGGCTATTCTACTTGCTGCACATTGGCCTCCGGGGCTATTCTACCTGCTGCTCATTGGGCTCTGGGGCTATTCTACTTGCTGCACATTGGCCTCTGGGACTATTTTACCTGCTGCTCCTTGGTCTCTGGGGCTATTCTACCTGCTGCTCATTGGCCTTTGGGGCAATTCTATCTGCTGCTCATTGGTCTTCAGGGCTATTCTACCTGCTGCTCATTGGTCTTCAGGGCTATTCTACCTGCTGATCATTGACCTCCAGGACTATTCTACCTGCTGCTCATTTGCCTCAGGGGCTATTCTATCTGCTGCTCATTTGGCTCTGGGGTGATTCTACCTGCTGCTCATTGGCCTTTGGGGCAATTCTATCTGTTGCTCATTGGGCGCTTGGGCTATTCTACCTGTTGCTTATTAGCCTCATGGGCTATTCTACATGTTGCTCATTGGCCTCCTGGGCTATTCTACCTGCTGCTCATTGGTCTCTGGGGCTATTCTACCTGCTTCTCATTTGGCTCTAGGGCTATTCTACCTGTTGCTTATTTGGCTCTGGGGCTATTCTACCTGCTGGTCATTGCTCTCCGGGTCTATTCTATCTGTTGCTCTTTGGCCTTCGAGTCTATTTTACATGTTGCTCATTGGCCTCCTGGGCTATTCTACCTGCTGCTCATTGGTCTCTGGGGCTATTGTACCTGCTGCTCATTGGCCTCTGGGGCTATTCTACCTGCTGCTCATTGGTCTTGGGGTATTCTATCTCCTGCTCATTGGCCTTTGGGGCAATTCTATCTGCTGCTCATTGGGCTCTGGGGCTATTCTATCTGTTGCTTATTGACCTCATGGGCTATTCTGTCTGCTGCTCTTTGGCCTTCAGGGCTATTCTACATATTGCTCATTGGCCTCCTGGGCTATTCTACCTGCTGCTCATTGGTCTCTGGAGCAATTCTACCTGCTGCTCATTAGTCTCTGGGGGTATTCTACCTCCTGCTCATTGGCCTCTGGGCTATTCTATCTGCAGCTCTTTGGCCTTTGGGGCTATGCTATCTGCTGCTCATTGGTCTTCGGGGCTATTCTATCTTCTGCTCATTGGCCTCTGGGGCTATTCTACCTGCTGATCATTGGCCTCTGGGGCTATTCTACCTACTGCTTATTGGTCTCTGCGACTATTCTACCTGCTGCCCATTGGCCTACGGGGTATTCTACCTGCTGCCCATTGGTCTCTGGGGCTATTCTACCTGTTGCTCATTGGCCTCTGGGCTATTCTACCTGCTGCCCATTGGTCTCTGGGGCTATTCTACCTGCTGCTCTAGGATCTCCGGGGCTATTCTACCTGCTGCCTATTGGTCTCTGGGGCTATTCTACCTGCTGATCATTGGCCTCCGGGGCTATTCTACCTGCTGCCCATTGGTCTGGTTATTCTGCCTGTTTCTCATTGTCCTCCGGGGCTGTTCTATCTGCTGCTCATTGGCCTCTGGGGCTATGCTACCTGTTTCTAATTGGCGTTTGGGGTTATTATATCTGCTGCTCATTGGTCTCTGGGGATATTCTACCTTCTGTTCATTGGCCTCCGTGTGCTATTCTATCTGAAGCTCTTTGGCCTTTGGGGCTATTCTACCTGCTGCTCATTGGGCCGCGGGCTATTCCACCTGCTGCTCCTTGGCCACCGAGGCTATTTTACCTGCGTCTTTTTGGCCTCTGGGACAATGTCACCTGGTTCTCATTTGCCTCTAGAGCTATTCTACCTGCTGCTCGTTGGTCTTCAGGCTATTCTACCTGCTGCTCATTGGTCTCTGGGGCTATTATACCTGCTGCTCCTTGGTCTCTGGGGCTATTCTACCTGCTGCTCCTTGGTCTCTGGGGCTATTCTACCTGCTGCTCATTGGCCTCCGGGGCTATTCTATCTGCTGCTCATTGGTCTTTGGGGCTATTCTACCTGCTGCTTATTGGTCCCTGGGGCTATTCTATCTGTTGCTCTTTGGCCTTCGAGTCTATTTTACATGTTGCTCATTGGCCTCCGGGGCTATTCTACCTACTGTTCATTGGGCTCTGGGGCTATTCTATCTGCTGCTCATTGGTCTTCTGGGGCTATTCTACCTGCTGCTCCTTGGTCTCTGGGGCTATTCTACCTGCTGCTCATTGGCCTCCGGGGCTATTCTACCTACTGTTCATTGGGCTCTGGGGCTATTCTATCTGCTGCTCATTGGTCTTCTGGGGCTATTCTACCTGCTGTTCATTGGTCTTCAGGCTATTCTACCTGCTGCTCATTGGCCTCCGGGGCTATTCTATCTGCTGCTCATTGGTCTTTGGGGCTATTCTACCTGCTGCTTATTGGTCCCTGGGGCTATTCTATCTGTTGCTCTTTGGCCTTCGAGTCTATTTTACATGTTGCTCATTGGCCTCCTGGGCTATTCTACCTTCTGCTCATTCGTCTCTGATGCTATTCTACCGCCAGCTCATTGACCTCCGGGTCTATTCTATCTGCTACTCATTGGTTTTCAGGGCTATTCTACCTGCTGGTCATTGGTCTCTGGGGCTATTCTACCTGCTGCTCATTTGCCTCCGGGGCTATTCTACCTGCTGCTCATTGGGCTCTGGGGCTATTCTACTTGCTGCACATTGGGCTCTGGGGCTATTCTACTTGCTGCACATTGGCCTCCGGGGCTATTCTACCTGCTGCTCATTGGGCTCTGGGGCTATTCTACTTGCTGCACATTGGCCTCTGGGACTATTTTACCTGCTGCTCCTTGGTCTCTGGGGCTATTCTACCTGCTGCTCATTGGCCTTTGGGGCAATTCTATCTGCTGCTCATTGGTCTTCAGGGCTATTCTACCTGCTGCTCATTGGTCTTCAGGGCTATTCTACCTGCTGATCATTGACCTCCAGGACTATTCTACCTGCTGCTCATTTGCCTCAGGGGCTATTCTATCTGCTGCTCATTTGGCTCTGGGGTGATTCTACCTGCTGCTCATTGGCCTTTGGGGCAATTCTATCTGTTGCTCATTGGGCGCTTGGGCTATTCTACCTGTTGCTTATTAGCCTCATGGGCTATTCTACATGTTGCTCATTGGCCTCCTGGGCTATTCTACCTGCTGCTCATTGGTCTCTGGGGCTATTCTACCTGCTTCTCATTTGGCTCTAGGGCTATTCTACCTGTTGCTTATTTGGCTCTGGGGCTATTCTACCTGCTGCTCATTGCTCTCCGGGTCTATTCTATCTGTTGCTCTTTGGCCTTCGAGTCTATTTTACATGTTGCTCATTGGCCTCCTGGGCTATTCTACCTGCTGCTCATTGGTCTCTGGGGCTATTGTACCTGCTGCTCATTGGCCTCTGGGGCTATTCTACCTGCTGCTCATTGGTCTTGGGGTATTCTATCTCCTGCTCATTGGCCTTTGGGGCAATTCTATCTGCTGCTCATTGGGCTCTGGGGCTATTCTATCTGTTGCTTATTGGCCTCATGGGCTATTCTGTCTGCTGCTCTTTGGCCTTCAGGGCTATTCTACATATTGCTCATTGGCCTCCTGGGCTATTCTACCTGCTGCTCATTGGTCTCTGGAGCAATTCTACCTGCTGCTCATTAGTCTCTGGGGGTATTCTACCTCCTGCTCATTGGCCTCTGGGCTATTCTATCTGCAGCTCTTTGGCCTTTGGGGCTATGCTATCTGCTGCTCATTGGTCTTCGGGAATATTCTATCTTCTGCTCATTGGCCTCTGGGGCTATTCTACCTGCTGATCATTGGCCTCTGGGGCTATTCTACCTACTGCTTATTGGTCTCTGCGACTATTCTACCTGCTGCCCATTGGCCTCTGGGCTATTCTACCTGCTGCCCATTGGTCTCTGGGGCTATTCTACCTGCTGCTCAAGGATCTCCGGGGCTATTCTACCTGCTGCCTATTGGTCTCTGGGGCTATTCTACCTGCTGATCATTGGCCTCCGGGGCTATTCTACCTGCTGCCCATTGGTCTGGTTATTCTGCCTGTTTCTCATTGTCCTCCGGGGCTGTTCTATCTGCTGCTCATTGGCCTCTGGGGCTATGCTACCTGTTTCTAATTGGCGTTTGGGGTTATTATATCTGCTGCTCATTGGTCTCTGGGGATATTCTACCTTCTGTTCATTGGCCTCCGTGTGCTATTCTATCTGAAGCTCTTTGGCCTTTGGGGCTATTCTACCTGCTGCTCATTGGGCCGCGGGGCTATTCCACCTGCTGCTCCTTGGCCACCGAGGCTATTTTACCTGCGTCTTTTTGGCCTCTGGGACAATGTCACCTGGTTCTCATTTGCCTCTAGAGCTATTCTACCTGCTGCTCGTTGGTCTTCAGGCTATTCTACCTGCTGCTCATTGGTCTCTGGGGCTATTATACGTGCTGCTCATTGGTCTCTGGGGCTATTCTACCTGCTACTCATTGGCCTCTGGGCTATTCCATCTGCTGCTGCTCATTGGCCTCTGGGGCTATTTTATCTGCTGCTCATTGGTCTCTGGGGCTATTTTATCTGCTGCTCATTGGTCTTCGGGCTATTCCACCTTCTGCTCATTGGCCTCCAGGCCTTTTTTACATGCTGCTCATTGGCCTCCCGGGCTTTTTTACCTGCTGCTCATTGGTCTCTGGGGCTATTTTGCCTGCTGCTAATTGGCCTTTGGGCTTTTCTATCTGCTGCTCATTGGCCTCCGGGGCTATTCTACCTGCTGCTAATTGGCCTTTGGGCTATTCTACCTGCTGCTCATTGGCCTTTGGCCTTTTCTAGTTGCTGCTCATTGGCCTTTGGGCTATTCTATCTGCTGCTCATTGGCCTTCGGTGCTATTCTACCTGCTGCTCATTGGCTTCCGGGGCTATTCTTCCTGCTGCTCATTGGCCTCCAGGGCTATTCTACCTGCTGCTTATTGGCCTTTTGGCTATTCTACCTGCTGCTCATTGGCCTTTGGGCTATTCTACCTGCTGCTCATTGGCCTCTGTGTCTATTCAAGCCCTGCTGTGGGTTTATGGAGTAAACAGTGCCATGCTGTCTGACCAAAATACTAGAGACTGATCAGGAAATTGGGCATGCCAAACAGTCAAGGCTACCAAGGAGAGAAGCGACTTCAAAAGAGTGACATTCTTCACCAAGCCAGACTCAAACCCAGGAGCCAGCCAATTCTGCTCAAGCCAGTCGTGTCCCAGAATTGCACAGAAACCTACACTGCCAGCAGCGTCAGTGAACAAGCCCTATTCTTGGACAGATCTAGAGGGAGCCGACTAGACCGCTGATCAGTTTAATCCCTCCAAAAATCACCTCAGATGTGCAAATCCTGCTTTACTTCACTTTACAACCTTGTCTGGTGAAGTTTCAGCGTGAGACCAGATATCGCCTGTGTGATAGATCTTGAAAATGGGTGACCCACAGTACTTAATTTGAGCCAGTGGTCACCACTGGCAACTAATTGTCAACACCGGTGCTTTTGATAGTCTGCCATGAGGTGGCGCTGTGTGGAAAATGTACAGATGACCACAACAACATTAATAATTCTATATACATTAAAAATTACTATTACCTGCTACCCAAGCCATTCTTATAGCTTTGGAGGGCTGAAATAGTTTGATTTGTCACACTTGCAGGAGTGCGATGGTTAGTAGTTGTGTTGTTACTATCATTGGCAGAATGGTAGGGTTTGAGATAACTTCATATGCTGACGACACACAGATACTTTTCTCTTTAGGCTCCAACCTGCCCAAATCTAAAGTCTTGTTCTCCTCCGAGGTGAAGGTATAGCCACCTGGATGTTGGATAAACTACCCCAACTCAACCCTACGAAAACAGAAATAATGATATTTGGACAAGCTCAACTAGTTTGGGCTCCAGATTGGTGGTCAGTTCAGCTGAGCCCCAGCCCTTCACCCAAATTGGTAGGTAAAAACCTTGGAGTCCGCTTGGACCAATCCCTTTCTATGAAAGAACTCACCGCGGCCACCACCGGGTCCTGCATCCGTATGCTACATCTGCTGAGAAGAGTCTTCCCTCTATTACCTCTTTCCTCAAGGAAAACCTTGGTTCAAGCCTTGGTAATCGATCGCCTTGATTACAGCAACTCACTCCTGGCTTCCATCAGTGAGAATCTACTGTCCAAACTTCAGGTGGTTCAAAACACTGCAGTGCACCTTGTCTGCAACCTCCCGCTGCGCTCGGCCACAGCCCCACTTCGACAAGTCTCTACACTGGCTTCCGGTGAAAAAGAGAATCATTTTTAGGTTTCGCCTCGCCGAAAGCTGCGCAAGCAGACTCTCGCGCAAGGCGAAAACTTTTGTTTACTAGTATGGACAAAAGTCCTGCCTCTCTGTTCCATTGGCTAGCTCCATAAATGGAGGCTAGCCATTGGAAGAGAGAGGCGTCCGTCTTTCAGCGAGGCGATTGGTGGGCGTTCCCGGCGATTTTTCTCATCCTGCCCCTTTGACAACGTCATTGCGGCGGTGGGCGTTTACTTTTTTTTTTGGCAATGTTTGCTTTGTTTCATTCCTCCAAAGATGGCGCCGGGGCCCGTCGACTTCTTGCATCTACAATACATAGCTGTTTGATTCTGTACATCTGTGAAAGGCGAGGCTCGGTTTTGAGTGTGTGACCAGCTCACTGCAGCCGCTGCGGCGTGTTTACGCCACGCTGTGGTTTCTTTCGTTGGTGATTTGCATGCTGATGGAGTGAGCTGGTTCTAGATTGTCTTGGAATAAGTTGAGGGTAACGT
The DNA here is from genome assembly GCF_964263255.1 of Lissotriton vulgaris. NCBI lineage: Eukaryota > Metazoa > Chordata > Amphibia > Caudata > Salamandridae > Lissotriton > Lissotriton vulgaris. The sequence goes on from NC_141697.1 coordinate 35,246,781, forward strand.
AAAGCCTGCGCGGTTTGTTTTCCCTTCCCAGCGCATCGTCTCAGTGCAAGCCGCCACGTCTGGTTGGTAAAACGGAGGGGATTGCCCAGAGCACAGCAGCACAGCATGAGCTTTCCGGCACTGTGGATGGTGCACTTGTGATTCCAGGCAGCGGACCCTGAAGGCAAGTATGCTCCGCCAACAGCTTGTTGATTCTCGGGCACGGGTGTGTGAGTGAGTGAGACTGGCAGAGCTTGTTGTTTTTGGTTAATCCTCAGAGCTATTTACCGTCCAGCTTTCAGCTGTGTTTGTGATTTTATGGGGGATGTCGCTACGTCTTGCACGAGCCAATGTTCTTATGTGACTGAGCGAGTTATGCTTATTTTATGAACATTTTCTACCTTTTCCGGCTACATCTACTTTTGTCTTAGTCACACAGCAGTGGCAACTTTCCTGTATAACAAGCTGATGTCTCTTTCCCTAGTCGACGTGTGGCTTTCTTTAATAATTGTGCATTTTGTCTCTGTCCGAAATGTAAATACATTTTAAGATACCTCGCAGATTCTTCAAGCTAAAACAAGAACCCTGTCCTCGCTAATCCGCCTGTCTTCTAAAATAAAAGTGCACAGGCTTTGTAGATTTCTTAAAATATATTCCTAAGGTTTTACGAACGTTTGCATCTTCCCTGCGAGAAGTGATTTCCGTTGCTGTTTTCTCCATCCGCGAGTGTTATTTACCATCCCCATGTGTGTCCGCCTGTTTTTTAAGTTGATTATTACGTACGTATTTCACAAACACGTTCTTCCAGGTTTGAGTACATATGTATGGTTTACCCTCAGAGGAACGCTTCACCGCTCTGCTTCCGCACCACAGACCTCGTTTTCTCATAGTTTTTAACTATATTTAAAATGAATTGAAAAGTTTTCCTGCAAAGGAATTTTCTGGTCCTTAATGTTCATGTTTAATAGAAGTGCATAAGAGGGGCCTCTTTTGCGTCTTTATTTGAAGTACCGCCAGTTACGTAACATGTTACCTCTATTCATTTCATGTGTATAGCGCTAGCCAATGACATATAAAAACTATATGACAATAGTCGCCATTTGCAGAGGTGCCACTTTTAATATTTTCAATATTAAGAGTGAATGGAATATTATTCTTATTAATATATTGATATTCGTGTCAACATTATAAATAGCGGCTGCAGTGACCGTTAGGTAATGTTATCATAATAGTAGTGATATTGTTACTACTACCAGCTTTCCACGTGTTCAGGTCCTGCTGAATCTTTCCTACAATGGAGGGAAAAGTTAGGGCGCAGTGTTCGACTTTGAAGACAGACCCCCCAATACCCCTTCCACTTTTCCCCGGATATAATCCGGAAGAGGAAAGAAAATCATTTAAGAAAAACATGCAATGAAAAGTTTTCCTTAATAGGGCTCTTCGAGGCGAAATGTTTCGGCCTCGCTGGACACCCCCGGGAAGCGCTAAGGGTGTTGTATTACTAGAGAGTGCAGATAGGTTTGAGAGCGTAAACTTATCTGGTGTGGGAGGGGGCTCACAGTGTGTGGGGGGGCTCGGTGTGTGGGGGGGCTTGCAGTGTGTGGGGGGACTGTGTGTGGGGGGGCTCTGTGGGTGTGTGGGGGGGCTCTGTGTGGGGGGGCTCTGTGTGGGTGTGTGGGGGGTGCTCTGTGTGGGGGGCTCTGTGTGGGGGGCTCTGTGTGGGGGGGCTCTGTGTGGCTGTGTGGGGGGCTCGCAGTGTGTGGGGGGCTCTGTGTGGGTGTGTGGGGGGGGCTCTGTGGGTGTGTGGGGGGGGCTCTGTGTGGGTGTGTGGGGGGTGCTCTGTGTGGGGGGGCTCTGTGTGGGTGTATGTGTGGGGGGGTTCTGTGTGTGTGTGGGGGGCTCTGTGTGGGTGGCATTTGCGAGAGATTAAGCTATTGGCATTGTGAATGACAATGCCATTTATTTATCTGTTTTCAAAACCAACACATAAATAAAAATGTTGTCATTTACAATGCCAATAGCTCTAACTTTTGCAAAGGCGAAACCGTTGCATTGTAAATGCTTGTTAAATTATGCTGCCTAACCCACGTGCCTTTCACGGCCAAGGGCCCTCTTTTCTAGCTGCCAAGATTCTGCCCTACACTCCAGTGAGACTCCTTAGATGCTGCGATGAAGCCCTGCTTAAAGTCCCCAGGTTTAAGAAGGACAGGGCAGGCTGCAGATCTGTCTCTTTGCTGCCCCCCATCTTTGAAATAATCTACCCACACAACTTCGCTCTGTGAAAACCATTTTTTTAGAAAGGCACTTAAGACCCTCCTATTTTAGGCCAAATCTAGCCTGTGCTCTGCCCTTGTCTCACGCCGAGGTAGCCTGTCGGGGCTGATTTGAGCCCGCACTAAATTAAAATAACATAACATAACGTAGGGGCAATGTGTGGTCCAAGCTGCAGCGGCCTCCTGAGAGAGCCCCGGCACTCATCGCTTTACAAATTAAGCACTGACGACCCAAGGGAATGATCCGGAGGGGCACAATTCACTGCCCCATCAAAACCTGTAGCTGATGGAGTGTTCCTGACCTAGACCCCCAAACACACGCTTATGGATTCCTTTAAAACGACCACCCTGTCATGAGAAAACCTAAAACCCCCACAATGCCTGCAGGTCTCTTCTTAAACCAGAGAAACCCCAGACTGGCCAAGTAACCCCAAACACTCAACCAAGGACTCCCCACCATGGGCTGATGCCCCGGGCCCCAAAATTAGCAAATCGTCGAGGTTGGCTCATCCAGTTGGCTTCAAAACACCCATTCCAGAAAGTAGCTGAACTTCTCAAAGAAGCAACATGATGTTGAACAGCCCATGGGCAAACATGTGTCCAGGGAACACAATCCCTCAAAGTGAAAACCCGGCAAGGGGCCTGGCAAGAAGCTGGAGGCAGACTCAATGCCAGCCTTAGGGAGCAATGGCCCTGGGTCCAAAGACCACCGCAGGCACTAGCTTGGGCAAGAAGTGTATCTCATAGAGCACAAAGGCTGTTCAATTGCCTCGATAACAGAAGTCCCCCATGGGGCAGAAAGCTTGTGGATGGGGCAAAGCTCTCCTGGGCCTTTCTTGGGCACTGCGCCTAGCGGGGGCCACACACACGTGTCCAGCTGAGCTGTGCTGGCCGAGCTCGCCCTCCAGCCTCACTTCTTCTCTTCCTTAAACCTTGGCCCAGCTGCACCCTTGTTAACCCACAGGGACTGTCGGTTCTTGCACCAGGGCACCCTGACCCCCCTGCACCGGAGCTCTGAACCCCGATCTGAAGTCATCATAAAGCACTTGGGCTCTCTGTGAGTTGACAGAACTATTCAGCCAAGGGCTCAAACCCCGAGTCAGCCTGGAGTGAGCCCCCCTGAAAGGAAACGGATCCTCCGAGGTTTGTTGACCTCTTTCCCTTCCCTTCTTGAAACATTTAAATTAGGGATTGGGGTGGGGGGGGGGGGGGCATACCATAAAAGGAGCAATCGTGTCTGCACTCACGGGTGCCTGGAGGCCTGCTCCATGCCTTCTTGTTTTATTCCCAGCGTGCCCCTTTCTCCCCCACCCCTGTGCTGAGGGTTGGTGTGTGTGTGTTTGTGGGGGGGGGGTCGGGGGGGGGGTGAGGTTTCAGAGGCATCACGGGGCATAGACACGCATTCACATCAATTTGGTCTCAGAATAAACTCTGGCCTGCGCCTTCTTCCCCTGAAGGCCCTGTTTAAAGTCCTGCCAAGACTTGCCCCCAAACTCATCATGCGCAGGCGCAATCTTTTATTTTTGCAACAGGACAACGGTGGTCCCAACTGGGGGGATTTCTCAGCCAACACATCATCGAAAACAGGGAGCATCTTCTGGTTTCAGCTGGGTGTGCGACCAGTCCCTGGAATGCGAGCTGAGAGCCAGCCCCCCCTCCCCTTCCCCCCCCCCCCCCGCTCATCTGGGCCTCCCTCCCCCCCCCCCCCCCCCCCCCCCATGATGGGGAACCAAGATCACATCAAACCTCTTCACAAAGGAACCTTTTATCATCTTTTCTTTCATCTCTGCTGACAAGTGCAAACTAGACTGATCCCGTTCCGGCGGCACCGACCGCAGACCCCTTAACGCGAGGCAAGGCAGTAATAACACTCACCGACCCGTCCTCCTCTTCCACAGTCCTCCAACTGGACCTGCCCCAGCCCCGCAGGCTCCCTGCTGGCCACCCTCTTCCACAGTCCTCCAACTGGACCTGCCCCAGCCCCGCAGGCTCCCTGCTGGCCACCCTCTTCCACAGTCCTCCAACTGGACCTGCCCCAGCCCCGCAGGCTCCCTGCTGGCCACCCTCTTCCACTGTCCCCCAACTGGACCTGCCCCAGCCCCGCAGGCTCCCTGCTGGCCACCCTCTTCCACAGTCCTCCAACTGGACCTGCCCCAGCCCCGCAGGCTCCCTGCTGGCCACCCTCTTCCACAGTCCTCCAACTGGACCTGCCCCAGCCCCGCAGGCTCCCTGCTGGCCACCCTCTTCCACAGTCCTCCAACTGGACCTGCCCCAGCCCCGCAGGCTCCCTGCTGGCCACCCTCTTCCACAGTCCTCCAACTGGACCAGACCCAGCCCCGCAGGCTCCCTGCTGGCCACCCTCTTCCACAGCCCTCCAACTGGACCTGCCCCAGCCCCAGCCCACAGGCTCCCTGCTGGCCGCCCTCTTCCACAGTCCTCCAACTGGACCTGCCCCAGCCCCGCAGGCTCCCTGCTGGCCACGCTCTTCCACAGCCCTCCAACTGGACCTGCCCCAGCCCCAGCCCACCGGCTCCCTGCTGGCCACCCTCTTCCACAGTCCTCCAACTGGACCTGCCCCAGCCCCGCAGGCTCCCTGCTGGCCACCCTCTTCCACAGTCCCCCAACTGGACCTGCCCCAGCCCCGCAGGCTCCCTGCTGGCCACCCTCTTCCACAGCCCTCCAACTGGACCTGCCCCAGCCCCAGCCCACCGGCTCCCTGCTGGCCACGCTCTTCCACAGTCCTCCAACTGGACCTGCCCCAGCCCCGCAGGCTCCCTGCTGGCCACCCTCTTCCACAGTCCCCCAACTGGACCTGCCCCAGCCCCGCAGGCTCCCTGCTGGCCACCCTCTTCCACAGTCCTCCAACTGGATCTGCCCCAGCCCCGCAGGCTCCCTGCTGGCCACCCTCTTCCACAGTCCTCCAACTGGACCTGCCCCAGCCCCGCAGGCTCCCTTCTGGCCACCCTCTTCCACAGTCCTCCAACTGGACCTGCCCCAGCCCCGCAGGCTCCCTTCTGGACACCCTCTTCCACAGTCCTCCAACTGGACCTGCCCCAGCCCCGCAGGCTCCCTGCTGGCCACCCTCTTCCACAGTCCCCCAACTGGACCTGCCCCAGCCCGCAGGCTCCCTGCTGGCCACCCTCTTCCACAGTCCTCCAACTGGATCTGCCCCAGCCCCGCAGGCTCCCTGCTGGCCACCCTCTTCCACAGTCCTCCAACTGGACCTGCCCCAGCCCTGCAGGCTCCCTGCTGGCCACCCTCAGCGGAGAGGTTTGCGGGGCGCTGGACAGGCACAGACCTGGCCCTAGCCCTGGAGCTAAGCTGGGGTGCCGGTGAGACCGGCGCTCTATGATCCATTCTCCATTCCCAAAAGGAGCTACCTGTCTCCTCACCTCTGCTCTGCTACCCTCTGCGGGTCACCCTGAAGAGATGCCCCCGGCAAGACCTTGGACAGCCCCCCAACCTTAGACAGTCATGGCAGGACACTAGCCAACCTGGACGCTGGAGGGGACAGTGGTTGCTGCCACCACCCTTGTTTTCTGCCCTCTCGGAGCCACACTGCCAGCCGCCACTTTGCAGATCATACACCTTCAGCACAATGCTGCTAGTATCAGACGCCCACCTAGTGCTGCTTGTTACCCTTGCATGAACCACCCCACCCGGACCCTGGTGATCCTCTGCGCTTGTGCCAACGCTTCCCAACTGCAGTCCTACCAAGGGTTTGTAGAGCTGGAGTGTGCACCATTCCTTGTCGAACCCTAACCTTTTCTAGGCCTCTTTCCTGCTGGCGGGAAAGCAGCTCTTGGGGCCACCCCACCCTCCTTGACTGCTTTGGATTCCTTGCGGTCACAGACAGCATGCAAGGATCCCTTGCCGAGTTTGCAAGCTACAAAAATATTACCAATTCCTCCATTACGTTCAGCCTACTCATGGCTCCAGTGCTTAATTTGAACCGGTGGTTTCGGGTGCTCGGCACCAGCACTTATTTGTCAGCACCGGCACTTATGACCGTCTACCACATGGTGGCACTGTCCATTTATTTTGAAAAGGAGCAGAACAACTGTGTTTATTAAGTCAATTTGCTTTGAAAATGAATAGTATCAGCCTCTCACGCCATTATTATAGCTTTGTGTGGCCGGAAATAGTCTAAATTGTCACACTTGAGGAGTGCGATGGTTGGGTCTTATGATAATACTGTCGTTGGCAGCGCTGGCTGGGGCAATGGGTGGCGCAGGCTGCATTGCGATTCCGAGGAGGGCCCTGGCACTTAATTTTCACAAATTAAGCACTGCATGGCTCTCTCCATATCCCTACTTCTATTAGTACAACCTGCTGTCCTATCAGTAGACTTGGCTGGCATTCCTGCTACAAAAACAAAACAAAGGACCGCTCACTTGTTATGTGGAGTTGATGGTTTCTTTGTTCCTTCACTTAGGGGAAAAACATAACGTTTTTCGTAAAACCCTCACCGACCAGGGTTACCTCGTGGTGGCATGCTTCATCATAGGGTCCTTCCCGTTCCGCTACGGAACGGGGCGTGCTGCGACCAGGGTTACCTCGTGGTGACATGCTTCATCATAGGGTCCTTCCCGTTCCGCTACGGAACGGGGCGTCCTGCGACCAGGGTTACCTCGTGGTGACATGCTTCACCATAGGGTCCTTCCCGTTCCGCTACAGAACGGGGCGTGCTGCGGCCAGGGTTACCTCGTGGTGACATGCTTCATCATAGGGTCCTTCCCGTTCCACTACGGAACCGGGCGTGCTGCGACCAGGGTTACCTCGTGGTGGCATGCTTCATCATAGGGTCCTTCCCGTTCCGCTACAGAACGGGGCGTGCTGCGACCAGGGTTACCTCGTGGTGGCATGCTTCATCATAGGGTCCTCCCCGTTCCGCTACGGAACGGGGCGTGCTGCGACCAGGGTTACCTCGTGGTGGCATGCTTCATCATAGTGTCCTTCCCGTTCCGCTACAGAACGGGGCGTGCTGCGACCAGGGTTACCTCGTGGTGGCATGCTTCATCATAGGGTCCTCCCCGTTCCGCTACGGAACGGGGCGTGCTGCGACCAGGGTTACCTCGTGGTGGCATGCTTCATCATAGGGTCCTTCCTGTTCCGCTACGGAAGGGGGCGTGCTGCGACCAGGGTTACCTCGTGGTGGCATGCTTCATCATAGGGTCCTTCCCGTTCCGCTAGGGAACGGGGTGTGCTGCGACCAGACGAATTATGCGGGAGCACTGAGTGGGATGACTAAGTGAGGCAGGCGACTCTGCTCGAGAGGAGTGAGGTAAAGGAGGATGTGTTTTTAAAAATACCTGGCTGGTGGGTGATGCTACCTTTTCTGACCCCCAGACGGTATGGTTAAAAATCAGGGGAACAACTTAGGACTCGAGGGATGTAATGTTCCCCACTCCTAATGGTCGACATGTTTCTAGCCTACCCCTACGGCTATTCTTCAGGACCTAGTATCTGCTATTAGTATACCTTGTTTTACTCCTACTGTTGGTTTGCTCAACCTAACTCAAAAATAGTGCCTCATTCGCACATTAATACAGTAATATACAGGTGTAGTTCCCTAGCGGATCATCTTTAGGGAATCGCATGAGGTTCTTGCTTTGACAATTGTGTGACTAAAAGCGGACCTTCCCGCCGGATGAACCATGAAGCCTAGGCTTTGACCAGGAAAAATTATTCTCATTAGGATTACCAGGTGGTATTAATTCAGTACTGCAGAACTCTGTACTGGGGTGAATGTATGGCATTGTTCTACATTCTGTCCATCAATTGTTCTTTTTGCATTTGTCACCCCGAGTGGGACGGGTATGCCCAGACGTGGGTCCCGTGCTCTCCATGCCACTGGAGTCAAGCTATCCTGGCTGAAGAGGGCTGAAACCCCGAAACCAGTCCTAGGATGCTCGTTTCCAGTCCAGGGAAGACCTGGTCTGGCAGTTCGGGCTGGACTGTTCCATGAGGCACAGGGTCAGACTTATTTGCATATGGCTGGTTCAAACTGGAATGGCATGGGGAGCAAAAAAATGATGGATCTCTGTACTGGGGTGAATGTATGACATTGTTCTGCATTCTGTCCGTCAATCGTTGTTTTTGCTCTTTTAAATGCTGTTCCTCTCAGATTAGTACCTTAATTTTTTAGGCATGCTGCATTCGAGTATGGACTTGAAGCACCGCCCACTCTCTCCACATATTTGTCATTGGCTTGTCTCCTTTTCTTTTGTAAATGATGGCCGTTAGTAGGCTTGTTAGTCCCTCCTTAGTAACGCCTTGTCTTCATTGGAACCTCCCATGAAAACAAGCTCTTTTACATCTGTTGTTACACGGTATGTCTTATTTAATCTGTAAGCACTATTTTCTTTAATTATTTTTCTCCTACCGTAGGCACGACATGCTTTCCTACAACATTCAGCGCGCCATGCGGGCTTTCACTTTCCACGCAGCCCGGGACAATGGCGGCTGCTTCTTTGGAATGCAATAGATCTCGCATTTACAAGAGTTTGAGCTATTGGCATTGTAAATGACAATGACTTTCATTTATGTGTTATCAAAACAGATTAATAAAAGGCATTGTCATCTACAATGCCAATATCATGAACTCTCGCAAATGCGAGACCTATTGCATTGCAAATGCTTGTCATTCCTTGTATATTGCTTATGTTATTTCATATTTCATGTTTAGAACATCTTCACCATGTTTTTATGTGTCTGCTGCAGTTCCAATTTATTCTAGGTAGAGTTCATTGTTAGCGCTCGTGCTTGTTGCCATGCTGCGGTAGCGTAGCGTTCATCTCATTATTAGGGTATTCATCCCTTAGCCTGGTATCGCCGTACCTTGTGTACAAAGCATGCCATCTTTCGACCTTGCGCAGAGCAGGCCACCTTCCTCTCTTCCGCTGCGTGGCTTGGACTACCGAGGCTGCCTTTGGGCCCCGTGTACAGACTGCAGCGCATACACAGCCAAACGCAGAGGCCACGCCTCTCACTACCATGGCCCCGCGCGGTATCAGCCAGGAATCGACTGGGCCAAATTGACGGGGCGTTTCGATTCCCCAGGAGCCTTAGGCTCTGGAGTAGGCCTCATTCACCCGACACAGTCTCAGGCAATGGCGCGTCGGGTTGAGTTTAAAGGAGAGTGCTGGGCAACGGCTCAGCATACAGCGGGCCACCATCTTTGCTCACTGCATCCCAATGGGAAACAACCTTTACTACGCGGTTTTTACACCGCAAAACCATCACAACGCGGTCGTTACATAGACTGCGTTGTTACCACGCAGTGCCTTTACAACACAAGTCATTACAAAGACTTGCGCTAGATGGCGCTCTAGACTAAGGAATAGTATGATTTACTATTCCAACACCTTCCCTAGTGTTGCACACACTGGCTTTGGAACAGTAAATCATACTATTCCTTAGTCTAGACCGCCATCTAGCGCAAGTCATTGTAACGACTTGCTTTGTAAAGGCACTGCGTTGTAACAACAAGGTTGATGTAACGACCGCGTTGTAATGGTATTGGGGTGTAAAAACTGCGTAGTAAACGTATATATTCCATCCCAATGCTTTCAAGCAGCCACAAGGAGACACTGCAACGTCACAGTGACAGTTGCAGTGTCTCCGCGATCATATGTTTGTCAGTCAGGATTACAGCTCCTCACCCCGGCGCTGTAGTTAGGCGGTGATTTAGCACTTGCCATTAATTTTAAAAGTAACAACAATGAGCTTTTCAATTATTAAAACTGTAATCTACAGTTAGAAGGTTATTGAAACAGTACCCCTCATTATTACACTATGGATGTCAGATCAGGAAACTGAGAGCCCTGAGATTTCTCAGGCAAAGATTAATTAGGAACTAATGAAGAAACTGATTCAGGATGAGATGTGTATCTGTGCACATTAGACCCCTGATCAGTTGATAGACAGAAAATGGTTTGTGGGATCTGATAATGAGTTAGACTTTGGGTCCATTGCAGGGGAAGATTCTGAGTATGGAGAGAAAGGAGGTAAGAGAAGGAAGAAAATCTAAACATGTTGAGAGAGGGGCTATACCTCCTAAAAGATTGAGAGGTGCAAGTACCTCAAGGAAGACGGGAGGTCAAGCACCTCGAAAAGAATGGGAGCACAAATATGAAAGGTGTCCGATGCGGCACAACAGAATCAGGAGCCCACAGTGGCACTTAGGAGATTGAATTGGGAGAGGATGAACAGAAAGCAGAGTACCCTTAGATGAGTATGTTCTAGACCTTACCCAGGGGGACTTTGATGAGGATGGCCTCTTTAAGGAGGATAAACCCCTTCTACCTCCAAGGGTATAGTTAAAGACCCATTGGGGAGGAAATGGTTTCCCCACACAACATTAGTGCCGAGTGGTGGCCCGCGGATCGTGTGGGCAAATTTCATCAAGCAATAGATTGGGAACCCACTTGAGGAAGAAGTGTGTAATATTCCAAAGGCCGAATGTTCAAGCCCTGTAGTACATGAGAAAGTGTGCCTGACCCCTAACTCCTCTTTAAGCTTGGGAGGGACCCAAGGAAGGGGTTTGAGAGATCCCTTAAGCTTGTGAGGACCGCCTCCTTGACGTACTCAAACCCCCGGCAAGGATCATCGCATGGCTGAAGAGGCACATGTGAACGAGCTCCCGTTGGACATAAACCTCCTCAGGGGCTGGAGCCAAAGGGCTTTGGTCCTTCTTGGAAACAAATGTCAAAGCTAACCTCAATGCCGAGGTGTGTATGCAGCACTCGTAAAAATGAATCCCAAACTCAGAGACCTACCTGAGCGAGAACCCTCAGAGAATCCCAAAGGTCTCTTCTTTGGAGAAGACATAATCAAAACCCTGAGCAAGGATGTGGCAACTTTCACTGCCCTCAACAAGGCCCGACCTAACATGCGCAGGGACTTCAGCCCGGGTGTTTGGACAAGCTGGCTGAAGAGGACATTTTGATGACCAAGGTTCCCAGAGGGCCCACTTCTCAAACTTCAGAAAAAGAGGCTTCGGCAGAGATACCATGAGCTTCTATCCCCAAAGAGGACGTCTGCATCGTGCAAGGGGGAACAGGGCGCGTGGACAAGGCCCAAACCGTTTACCAGGGTGAGTGCAATGAGTTCATCGACTTCTTCCTTTCTGAGAAAAGTGGGAGGTCGCCTCAGACTTTTTACCCAGACCTGGGAAGCATGGGTGGGATGTAATATGCAATCAGCTGGTCTTGATTTAGAGATGTTTCGAGCTCATTCATTGGGGGCGGCTGTCATCAGTCAGTCCTTCTGGAAAGGTGACAGATTGGAGGATATCTTGAGGTCCGCTGGCTGGTCTAAATTTAACACATTTGCAAAACATTACTGTACATAAATTGAACACATGTCTGATGTCATTTTGAAGGGCTACCGACATGCATAATGGTAGCCTCCGGTCTTGTAATGAAATAGCGATTCTCCAAATTAAATGCCAAGACAATCTGGATTTCATTAAAGAAATGGAGGCTAACATTATCCCGCCCTCCCGTCACAGAGATGGAGACGTATCTATTGATAGGATGGTGAAGGAAAAAATAAACAGAGTAAGTAGAAAAAGTTATGGATATATAAATGAACATTTATTTGATGGTTATCTTCTTGTTCCTTAATCGTCAAAGCTTCTTTAGCTAGTGTGTATTGATGTTTCCTTTTCGTTTTAGATAATAACCAGTAGTTCGCTTCCTACAGGCAGCTTTGTTCTTCTGAGGTTTTGCGCACTCAGTGGATTCTTTATCTTGGTTCATCGATTTTTTATCTTTGTTCAGCCATGAAGGAGGGAGCAAGCATTGCATTCAAAAGAGGCAAATTGTTATGGGCATGGACCTATTATATGAAATGGATATTTTGTTCTAGAATTCTTTCTATGTGATGTAAAAGGACTTTCAAGTGCTGTGTGGAGTGGCATTAAAGGAATAATGCATAATGTTATCCTCAATGCCTTTAGTGAAATTCAGACTCTCTAGGCATTTAATTTGGAGAATCGCTATTCAGTGAAAATCACTTAATCTCCCTGTACCTACAAAAAAGGAAAGTGTCCTTGTGTAACGTTACTGAAAGTGCTCCAATCATGAGTCCTTGTGCAAAGTGAAAGGGCTCTAATAATACCTTCAGGTGATCTTCACATTATCTAAAACTGCATTAAAAAAACAAAACCAACAGGAGACGGGACGGAGTGAGTGACAGCACGAGCACTCGTATGTAGGGCTCCAAGACAAAGAAAAAAGTAACTCTTAAAACTGGAGCAGTGGATTACGCAAGTACTAGCCCTGGGGAGGGAAAAGCAATGAGCCATCCATGCCGGGGACATAGGATTTGAGAGCGACAATAGAGCAAGCAAATGGTAACCCTATGGGCGGGCTGAAGCCCACAGATTGAACACAACACATCTCCTTGAGACAGCGCTGGCGCTGTCTAGCCGAGACCTCTAAAGGATTACTGGCCCCTGAAATTGCCAACCACCCCTGCCCCAAAACTGCAGCGGGCTCTCCCCAAAGGTGCTATGCCCCACGCCGAAAGGTGGCGGGCCAGAGCCAACAGGGGGATTTCCTGGTTGCTCATTGTCGTCCGTCAAGTAGGCTCTGCCCATTGTTGGGCACAGCCTTGGGACTTTCCTGCTCCCTTTCTGGGCCCATATTATGCAAGCGGCACACTGTCTCTGTTTGTGCCAGGGTGCAGGTGGAAGAGTCACTGAAAGCTTGAGCCTGAAGCCTGGTCAGCTCGAGGTCCGCTTGGAACCTTGTCCGCATAACAAGGCGAGCTTTCAAGTGGCTGCCGCCAGCCACTCTGCCTCCAACTCTGAATGAGGTGTTTCCGCCAGAATACTGGGGTACCGGGTTCAAGTCTTGGCATCGGCTCAACATCCTGATCCAGAGCAAATCACTTTAATCTCCCCGTGCCTATAAACAATGAATGTGACCTTGTGTAAAGTTACTGGTGATAATGTAAAGAGCTCCATTACCTTGGGTCGACTTCCCTCTTGGTCTGGGCGGAGTTCGGCTATGCGGAACTCCGCGAAGTGACCAAAAAACTCTAGCTCGCTACTCGGAGTTGCGCAAGCGGCCGAGTGCATTAGATCCTGCCGTTCGCGCTGATTTGTAGTCCTGTGTGTTTGACCTACGCTGGAAAATCATGACAAACGGCACCTTGCGCTGTGCAAGAGGACGCCGCTTCTTTCTGCTGCTGGAGTAGATATTCTTCTCAAGTGGCAGCTTCCTCAACTCACCCAGATGGTTTCTCAAGGCGAGCAGTTGCGACCATCTGCGACCGCCCGCACTGACAAATCTTGCAGGGAGGTAGCTCTATATTTTTTTTCGCTTGCACAATCCAACTTAACGTTGGTGATCGCGAGCGAGAAAAAAACTCTGCTCTGCTTTGCAGAGCAGAGTTTTTGAACTCTGTGTGCCCAGGCCTAGTTCCCACTATATAAAAACTGCCAGAAAAGTGGACATAAAAGGTAAAAGCAAAGCCTTAGTGTAAAGAAAGTCAAATAAATACCCATTTAGTGGCTGATTTGTACAAAGTGAAACCAGATAACCTGCATAAATCATGGCTTCCCCCTAAAATGTATGTTATCTTAGACAAATATTTTATTTCAGCAAAACTAATTTTCATCATTCTCGCATGTGAAAGCACTTTCTAAAATGTATGAGTTCAGAGGCCAGTTGTACAAAAACCTACTGTGTTTTACTTGATGGTCAGTAATGCTGCTTTAGAACGATCGGGCCACATACCGTGTTTACGAGGCAACTTCTTTTCTATTTGGAAGAGGCTTTAATATGATGTTTGTTGGCTGATTACATCACAAACCTTTTCAGGGCTATGGCTTGTGCACGGGATCTAAGAGCCGAGCCAGGCCCTTGACCTGACGGTTAATATGTTGGCTGTCCCACCTCTACACCACGGTACACCTTGAAGCAGGTGCGCAGGGTGCAAACGGGGACAGTGACCCCAAGCGCTCTGATATCCTTCGGGATCTTGTTTGCGCTATATAAAACTTTATAAATAAATAAATAAATAAATTACAATCCATATCCTGCCCTCAGGGCAGCTGCAAACTTGTCCTGCTCTGGGCACAACGCATTTAGTGAAATACGGAGAGGCAGCTCCAAGCCGCTCTGTGATTCACCTGCAGGCGCAGCCGCCTGCCTTTAGAGCTGCAAAAGAGACCCCCTGGTTGGCGGGTGCAGTGAGTGACTCGGGCGTGTGGACAGTGCGCCGTCTCTGTGTCAGGCAAACCCTGGTAGGAGGGTGCAGTGAGTGATTTGGGTGTGTGGACAGTGCGCCGTCTCTGTGTAAGGCATCCCCTGGTAGGAGGGTGCAGTGAGTGATTCGGGTGTGTGGACAGTGCGCCGTCTCTGTGTCAGGCATCCCCTGGTAGGAGGGTGCAGTGAGTGAATCGGGTGTGTGGACAGTGCGCCGTCTCTGTGTCAGGCATCCCCTGGTAGGCGGGTGCAGTGAGTGATTCGGGTGTGTGGACAGTGAGCCGTCTCTGTGTCAGGCATCTCCTGGTAGGCGGGTGCAGTGAGTGACTCGGGTGTGTGGACAGTGCCCCGTCTCTGTGTCAGGCATCTACTGGTAGGCGGGTGCAGTGAGTGACTCGGGCGTGTGGACAGTGCGCCGTCTCTGTGTCAGGCATCCCCTGGTAGGCGGGTGCAGTGAGTGACTCGGGCGGGTGGACAGTGCACCGTCTCCGTGTCAGGCATCCCCTGGTAGGCGGGTGCAGTGAGTGATTCGGGTGTGTGGACAGTGTGCCGTCTCTGTGTCAGGCATCTCCTGGTAGGCGGGTGAAGTGAGTGACTCGGGCGTGTGGACAGTGCCCCGTCTCTGTGTCAGGCATCTACTGGTAGGCGGGTGCAGTGAGTGACTCGGGCGTGTGGACAGTGCGCCGTCTCTGTGTCAGGCATCCCCTGGTAGGAGGGTGCGGTGAGTGATTTGGGTGTGTGGACAGTGCGCCGTCTCTGTGTCAGGCATCCCCTGGTAGGAGGGTGCAGTGAGTGATTCGGGTGTGTGGACAGTGCGCCGTCTCTGTGTCAGGCATCCCCTGGTAGGCGGGTGCAGTGAGTGATTCGGGTGTGTGGACAGTGCGCCGTCTCTGTGTCAGGCATCTCCTGGTAGGCGGGTGCAGTGAGTGACTCGGGCGTGTGGACAGTGCCCCGTCTCTGTGTCAGGCATCTACTGGTAGGCGGGTGCAGTGAGTGACTCGGGCGTGTGGACAGTGCGCCGTCTCTGTGTCAGGCATCCCCTGGTAGGCGGGTGCAGTGAGTGATTCAGGCGTGTGGACAGTGTGCCGTCTCTGTGTCAGGCATCCCCTGGTAGGCGGGTGCAGTGAGTGACTCGGGCGTGTGGACAGTGCGCCGTCTCTGTGTCAGGCATCCCCTGGTAGGAGGGTGCAGTGAAAGACTCCGGCGTGTGGACAGTGCGCCGTCTCTGTGTCAGGCATCCCCTGGTAGGAGGGTGCAGTGAGTGATTTGGGTGTGTGGACAGTGCGCCGTCTCTGTGTCAGGCATCCCCTGGTAGGAGGGTGCAGTGAGTGATTCGGGTGTGTGGACAGTGCGCCGTCTCTGTGTCAGGCATCCCCTGGTAGGCGGGTGCAGTGAGTGATTCGGGTGTGTGGACAGTGCGCCGTCTCTGTGTCAGGCATCTCCTGGTAGGCGGGTGCAGTGAGTGACTCGGTGGGTGGACAGTGCGCCGCCTCTGTGTCAGGCATCCCCTGGTAGGCGGGTGCAGTGAGTGACTCGAGCATGTGGACAGTGCACCGTCTCTGTGTCAGGCATCCCCTGGTAGGCGGGTGCAGTGAGTGACTCGGGCGGGTGGACAGTGCACCGTCTCCGTGTCAGGCATCTCCTGGTAGGCGGGTGCAGTGAGTGACTCGGTGGGTGGACAGTGCGCCGTCTCTGTGTCAGGCATCTCCTGGTAGGCGGGTGCAGTGAGTGACTCGGGTGGGTGGACAGTGCGCCGCCTCTGTGTCAGGCATCCCCTGGTAGGCGGGTGCAGTGAGTGACTCGAGCATGTGGACAGTGCACCGTCTCTGTGTCAGGCATCCCCTGGTAGGCGGGTGCAGTGAGTGACTCGGGCGGGTGGACAGTGCGCCGTCTCCGTGTCAGGCATCTCCTGGTAGGCGGGTGCAGTGAGTGACTCGGGTGGGTGGACAGTGCACCGTCTCTGTGTCAGGCATCCCCTGGTAGGCGGGTGCAGTGAGTGACTCGGGCGTGTGGACAGTGCCCCGTCTCTGTGTCAGGCATCTCCTGGTAGGGGGGTGCAGTGAGTGACTCGGGCGGGTGGACAGTGCGCCGTCTCTGTGTCAGGCATCCCCTGGTAGGTGGGTGCAGTGAGTGACTCAGGTGGGTGGACAGTGCGCCGTCTCTGTGTCAGGCATCTCCTGGTAGGGGGGTGCAGTGAGTGACTGGGGGGGGGGGTGGACAGTGCGCCGTCTCTGTGTCAGGCATCCCCTGGTAGGCGGGTGCAGTGAGTGACTCGGGCGTGTGAACAGTGCACCGTCTCTGTGTCAGGCATCTCCTGGTAGGGGGGTGCAGTGAGTGACTCGGGGGGAGGGGGGGTGGACAGTGCCCCGTCTCTGTGTCAGGCATCCCCTGGTAGGCGGGTGCAGTGAGTGACTCGGGCGTGTGCACCGTCTCTGTGTCAGGCATCCCCTGGTAGGCGGGTGCAGTGAGTGACTCGGGCGGGTGGACAGTGCACCGTCTCTGTGTCAGGCATCCCCTGGTAGGCGGGTGCAGTGAGTGACTCGGGCGGGTGGACAGTGCACCGTCTCTGTGTCAGGTATCCCCTGGTAAGCGGGTGCAGTGAGTGACTCGGGCGGGTGGACAGTGCACCGTCTCTGTGTCAGGTATCCCCTGGTAAGCGGGTGCAGTGAGTGACTCGGGCGTGTGGACAGTGCGCCGCCTCTGTGTCAGGCATCCCCTGGTAGGCGGGTGCAGTGAGTGACTCGGGCGTGTGGACAGTGCGCCGTCTCTGTGTCAGGCATCCCCTGGTAGGCGGGTGCAGTGAGTTACTCGGGCGGGTGGACAGTGCCCCGCCTCTGTGTCAGGCATCCCCTGGTAGGCGGGTGCAGTGAGTGACTCGGGCGTGTGGACAGTGTGCCACCTCTGTGTCAGGCATCCCCTGGTAGGCGGGTGCAGTGAGTGACTCGGGCGTGTGGACAGTGCCCCGTCTCTGTGTCAGGCATCCCCTGGTAGGCGGGTGCAGTGAGTGACTCGGGCGGGTGGACAGTGCACCGTCTCTGTGTCAGGCATCCCCTGGTAGGCGGGTGCAGTGAGTGACTCGGGCGGGTGGACAGTGCACCGTCTCTGTGTCAGGTATCCCCTGGTAAGCGGGTGCAGTGAGTGACTCGGGCGGGTGGACAGTGCACCGTCTCTGTGTCAGGTATCCCCTGGTAAGCGGATGCAGTGAGTGACTCGGGCGTGTGGACAGTGCGCCGTCTCTGTGTCAGGCATCCCCTGGTAGGCGGGTGCAGTGAGTGACTCGGGCGGGTGGACAGTGCACCGTCTCTGTGTCAGGCATCCCCTGGTAGGCGGGTGCAGTGAGTGACTCGGGCGGGTGGACAGTGCACCGTCTCTGTGTCAGGTATCCCCTGGTAAGCGGGTGCAGTGAGTGACTCGGGCGTGTGGACAGTGCGCCGTCTCTGTGTCAGGCATCCCCTGGTAGGCGGGTGCAGTGAGTGACTCGGGCGGGTGGACAGTGTGCCACCTCTGTGTCAGGCATCCCCTGGTAGGCGGGTGCAGTGAGTGACTCGGGCGGGTGGACAGTGCCCCGCCTCTGTGTCAGGCATCCCCTGGTAGGAGGGTGCAGTGAGTGACTCGGGCGTGTGGACAGTGTGCCACCTCTGTGTCAGGCATCCCCTGGTAGGCGGGTGCAGTGAGTGACTCGGGCGTGTGGACAGTGCCCCATCTCTGTGTCAGGCATCTCCTGGTAGGCGGGTGCAGTGAGTGACTCGGGCGGGTGGACAGTGTGCCACCTCTGTGTCAGGCATCCCCTGGTAGGCGGGTGCAGTGAGTGACTTGGGCGGGTGGAGTGCCCCGTCTCTGTGTCAGGCATCTCCTGGTAGGCGGGTGCAGTGAGTGACTCGGGCGGGTGGACAGTGTGCCACCTCTGTGCCAGGCATCCCCTGGTAGGCGGGTGCAGTGAGTGACTCGGGCGTGTGGACAGTGCCCCGTCTCTGTGTCAGGCATCTCCTGGTAGGCGGGTGCAGTGAGTGACTCGGGCGGGTGGACAGTGTGCCACCTCTGTGTCAGGCATCCCCTGGTAGGCGGGTGCAGTGAGTGACTCGGGCGGGTGGACAGTGCACCGTCTCTGTGTCAGGTATCCCCTGGTAGGCGGGTGCAGTGAGTGACTCGGGCGGGTGGACAGTGCACCGTCTCTGTGTCAGGCATCCCCTGGTAGGCGGGTGCAGTGAGTGATTCGGGTGTGTGGACAGTGCGCCGTCTCTGTGTCAGGCATCCCCTGGTAGGCGGGTGCAGTGAGTGACTCGGGTGGGTGGACAGTGCCCCGCCTCTGTGTCAGGCATCCCCTGGTAGGCGGGTGCAGTGAGTGACTCGGGCGGGTGGACAGTGCCCCGCCTCTGTGTCAGGCATCCCCTGGTAGGAGGGTGCAGTGAGTGACTCGGGCGTGTGGACAGTGCGCCGTCTCTGTGTCAGGCATCCCCTGGTAGGAGGGTGCAGTGAGTGACTCCGGCGTGTGGACAGTGCCCCGTCTCTGTGTCAGGCATCCCCTGGTAGGCAGGTGCAGTGAGTGACTCGGGCGTGTGGACAGTGCCCCGTCTCTGTGTCAGGCATCCCCTGGTAGGCGGGTGCAGTGAGTGACTCGGGCGTGTGGACAGTGCACCGTCTCTGTGTCAGGCATCCCCTGGTAGGCGTGTGCAGTGAGTGAGTCGGGCGTGTGGACAGTGCACCGTCTCTGTGTCAGGCATCCCCTGGTAGGCGGGTGCAATGAGTGACTCGGCAGGGGGGGGGGGTGGACAGTGCACCGTCTCTGTGTCAAGCATCCCCTGGTAGCCGGGTGCAGTGAGTGACTCGGGCGGGTGGACAGTGCCCCGCCTCTGTGTCAGGCATCCCCTGGTAGGCGGGTGCAGTGAGTGACTCGGGCGGGTGGACAGTGCCCCGCCTCTGTGTCAGGCATCCCCTGGTAGGAGGGTGCAGTGAGTGACTCGGGCGTGTGGACAGTGCGCCGTCTCTGTGTCAGGCATCCCCTGGTAGGAGGGTGCAGTGAGTGACTCCGGCGTGTGGACAGTGCCCCGTCTCTGTGTCAGGCATCCCCTGGTAGGCGGGTGCAGTGAGTGACTCGGGCGTGTGGACAGTGCGCCGTCTCTGTGTCAGGCATCCCCTGGTAGGCGGGTGCAGTGAGTGACTCGGGCGGGTGGACAGTGCGCCGTCTCTGTGTCAGGCATCCCCTGGTAGGCGGGTGCAGTGAGTGACTCGGGCGGGTGGACAGTGCACCGTCTCTGTGTCAGGTATCCCCTGGTAAGCGGGTGCAGTGAGTGACTCGGGCGTGTGGACAGTGCGCCGTCTCTGTGTCAGGCATCCCCTGGTAGGCGGGTGCAGTGAGTGACTCGGGCGGGTGGACAGTGTGCCACCTCTGTGTCAGGCATCCCCTGGTAGGCGGGTGCAGTGAGTGACTCGGGCGGGTGGACAGTGCCCCGCCTCTGTGTCAGGCATCCCCTGGTAGGAGGGTGCAGTGAGTGACTCGGGCGTGTGGACAGTGTGCCACCTCTGTGTCAGGCATCCCCTGGTAGGCGGGTGCAGTGAGTGACTCGGGCGTGTGGACAGTGCCCCATCTCTGTGTCAGGCATCTCCTGGTAGACGGGTGCAGTGATTGACTCGGGCGGGTGGACAGTGTGCCACCTCTGTGTCAGGCATCCCCTGGTAGGCGGGTGCAGTGAGTGACTTGGGCGGGTGGACAGTGCCCCGTCTCTGTGTCAGGCATCTCCTGGTAGGCGGGTGCAGTGAGTGACTCGGGCGGGTGGACAGTGTGCCACCTCTGTGTCAGGCATCCCCTGGTAGGCGGGTGCAGTGAGTGACTCGGGCGTGTGGACAGTGCCCCGTCTCTGTGTCAGGCATCTCCTGGTAGGCGGGTGCAGTGAGTGACTCGGGCGGGTGGACAGTGTGCCACCTCTGTGTCAGGCATCCCCTGGTAGGCGGGTGCAGTGAGTGACTCGGGCGGGTGGACAGTGCACCGTCTCTGTGTCAGGTATCCCCTGGTAGGCGGGTGCAGTGAGTGACTCGGGCGGGTGGACAGTGCACCGTCTCTGTGTCAGGCATCCCCTGGTAGGCGGGTGCAGTGAGTGATTCGGGTGTGTGGACAGTGCGCCGTCTCTGTGTCAGGCATCCCCTGGTAGGCGGGTGCAGTGAGTGACTCGGGCGGGTGGACAGTGCCCCGCCTCTGTGTCAGGCATCCCCTGGTAGGCGGGTGCAGTGAGTGACTCGGGCGGGTGGACAGTGCCCCGCCTCTGTGTCAGGCATCCCCTGGTAGGAGGGTGCAGTGAGTGACTCGGGCGTGTGGACAGTGCGCCGTCTCTGTGTCAGGCATCCCCTGGTAGGAGGGTGCAGTGAGTGACTCCGGCGTGTGGACAGTGCCCTGTCTCTGTGTCAGGCATCCCCTGGTAGGCGGGTGCAGTGAGTGACTCGGGCGTGTGGACAGTGCCCCGTCTCTGTGTCAGGCATCCCCTGGTAGGCGGGTGCAGTGAGTGACTCGGGCGTGTGGACAGTGCACCGTCTCTGTGTCAGGCATCCCCTGGTAGGCGTGTGCAGTGAGTGAGTCGGGCGTGTGGACAGTGCACCGTCTCTGTGTCAGGCATCCCCTGGTAGGCGGGTGCAGTGAGTGACTCGGGCGTGTGGACAGTGCACCGTCTCTGTGTCAGGCATCCCCTGGTAGGCGGGTGCAGTGAGTGACTCGGCAGGGGGGGGGGTGGACAGTGCACCGTCTCTGTGTCAAGCATCCCCTGGTAGCCGGGTGCAGTGAGTGACTCGGGTGGGTGGACAGTGCCCCGCCTCTGTGTCAGGCATCCCCTGGTAGGCGGGTGCAGTGAGTCACTCGGGCGGGTGGACAGTGCCCCGCCTCTGTGTCAGGCATCCCCTGGTAGGAGGGTGCAGTGAGTGACTCGGGCGTGTGGACAGTGCGCCGTCTCTGTGTCAGGCATCCCCTGGTAGGAGGGTGCAGTGAGTGACTCCGGCGTGTGGACAGTGCCCCGTCTCTGTGTCAGGCATCCCCTGGTAGGCGGGTGCAGTGAGTGACTCGGGCGTGTGGACAGTGCGCCGTCTCTGTGTCAGGGCCTGTTTTTGTCTGCTCCTGTGTCCATCATGGGAAGCAGACAGAAGGGCAAACTATTTCCTTCATTTGCATGGGTCCACCCACTTGCAAATGAGGGCAGCCCCCTCCCCCACAACTTAGTGCTGGTGATACATGCGCTCCAGTGCTATCAGTATTACAGAAGGGACCCACAAGCATCTTTAGACCCCTCTGGAGTACCACAGAGCCCCAGGGGCGCAGGAAGCAGGCACACACACCTGTTGCGCCCCCGAAGCACTATATGTAATACGGACCCTGTTTTTCAACTCTTTCTCTGCCTAGCACGCAAAGATAGAAACGTCGCATATTTTCTATAATCTTACAAAGATCTGCAGCACAACATTCAGAATGGCCGAGGTTAGCGGGGAACTAATACGACTTTAGGACGAAATAACAAACCTGCGCATCCACAGAAAAAAACAGTGCCTGGACTCGGCCTGCTCTATCCAGGGGCCCCCGACGGCGCCCCTGCTGAACGTGGGCTGGGACCTGCTTTTAAGATCAGACTCTGACGACCCAGAGTAGGAGAGACAGAAACAGGGGAAGGGTGGAGGAGGGGAAGGAAAGGAAGTCATCAGCAAAAAGAGAGGAGAGATGAAAAGGAACCTGCTGGAGTGAGATGACGTGCAAGGTGGTTGTAGAGCGAGCGATGGGGCGAACAAGGCCAGGGGTCCAGGCAAGAGGGGCGCCCATGTCAGGGCAGGGAAGCACCCCCCCCCCTCCCCTCCCTCCAGGGTTACCGCCTGCTGTGGCCCCCCTGACACCAGGATCGATAGCCCAGCCTGCAGTGCGTTATCACAGAGCGGCTGCGCGCACAATAGCCAAGGTCAGCGCCCGGGGGCAGGAGAGGGGTTGCCACGCAACACAAGCAGGGTACAGCGGCCGTGACGTCAGCACCGGAGCCGGTGCCACAGAGCCAGCCGGGGGGCCGGGGAGGACAGCCCTATGGACAGAGCCAGGGACGCAAGGGGGCCGGCAGGGGACAGGGTGACAGTCCTTTGGACAGAGCCAGGGACGCAAGGGGGCGGCAGGCGACAGGGTGACAGTCCTTTGGACAGAGCCAGGGACGCAAGGGGGCGGCAGGGGACAGGGGTTGGATTGGGATTACAAATCGGCCCAGGCACCAGGGCTTTAAGTGGGCCGGGTCTCAAGGGGCCTGAGCACTGGCAGTTTTTTTTCAGGGGGCCTCGAAACGGGTCTCTATCGGGCTCTGTTTTGAGCCCTGACACAGGCAGCCCGTTTTTTTCCCCTGGACTGCAATGACCGCTGTTTGCTGTCACTGCAGTCCGGAAAAAAGTGCCAGGGCGCAAAACAAAGCCTGATAGAGACCCGTTTCGAGACAGCACCAGGCACATGGATGTGCGCTGCTCACACTGCTCACTTCTCAGTAGTAGAGAAGTTACGGCATGACGTCATGCCAGGTGAGCGTTGTGGGGGAAGGGAAATCCTTTGAGTCATTTTCTTTCTGGATTTGCCTTCTCTTTCTGAAACTCAGGAGCAGCAACATTGTGGTAGGGTCACCAGGATTTAATTGGAAGCTTTGTCAATATTATATACAAGTCATAGTTGCAGCTTATTTACCTTCTGCAAGTAATAACCATTGACAAAGTCAATATTACTTATTGTAGTTATGATGTTACTTGTATCAAATATCTGGATGCAATGACGGAAACAGCAAAATACAAGTCGGGCGGCACATAAATGCTAAGCACAGATTTTTTGCGTAAGTGATTTAAAGCCACGCCCCTAATTACACTGGCCACGTCCCTTTGAGAGACCCCCCAGTTTTTTCATCCCACTTAAAGCCCTGCCAGGCACGATAGAAAAAAGTGGCCCACATTTGCATATTGCCTTTGCAAAACACTGCTTCTGCAAAGTTTTATAAAAAAAAAAACGGGGGGGGGGGGGGTAAAAAAATGCACGGATTAGCTTGCACTGGTGAAACACATGAATACAAGTGATGCCACTTTTGCCTCCGCTCATGTAAATGGGCCGGCCCCAGCGAGAGAAAGGGAGTGACACCTCTGACCTTTGATAAAAGGGAAGTAATGGACGTCCATCTACATCCAGAAAGGCCACCCAGGCACCCGCTGGGCCGCTGGCAGCATCAGAACAATGCAGAATCCGCCAAATCGCCCCCTAGACTGCCTAAAAAAAGCAGCCCACAGCTGGGATTGGACACCGGCCCCTCGGGCATTGCCCGAGTGCCCTTGTTACCAATCCGACGCTGGACAGGGTGACAGTCCTGTGGACACAGCCAGGGATGTGAGGGAGTCGAACCTATTGCCAACTTCCGTATGCCAGTGAAGCCCCAAAGGGGCCCCATTTCCCCATTTGATGAGAACAATTTGGCCCCATGGGTCGAAGCAAACTTTCCACTAAACAAAGAACCTTCCCAAGAGCCGAAAACCAGGAAAGCAAAGTATGCCATGTGACGCGGCTCATTTTGTGATGCTTCAATATTTGTACCTTTTCACGTGGTAACACTGTGTGTGCAAAGAATTCACCTCCCTTATACTCGTTTTTGAAAGATGCCCAGTTAGCCTCCGCGCAGACCCTTCGTAACTTTTGATCTGTTTGAGATGGGAACGTGTTTTTTGCTCAAATCTGCAGATTCTAAGCAGATGATGGATGGTGGAGGCGGGACTCCAGTGCCCCGGGTGCCGTTTAGTGCATGTCACAAAGGGGTGGTCATGGAAATGCAATGTAAGTGGGGCGAAGACCCCAGCCGTGACGCAATGGGGGCACTGAGCCGGAACGCATGCCGCCCTTATCTGCGCATGGAAGTCAGAGCCGAGTGGAAGAGGCGGACGCGGGGCGCAGTGTGTGGGAAACGGGCGACGCTCACAGCTGTCCCACCGCCGGCAGAGTCGGGCCTCCTTTAAAGGAAAACACCTCTATTCAAGAAAAAAACGAATCAGATAAAAATGAACAATTCCACAAGAGTCTTCCGCCCGCCCATGCATTTGTAGGGCGAGGCCTGCTGACAGCGCAGCTGTCTGGTTGGCTGAAGACATCCTGGGGACATTCAAGAAGCTTTCCTGTAAATGCATCCCGCCTGTTGCTTATTGGCTCTGTAGTTTGTAACTTACATTGTCTGCCTTTCTATTGGCTGGCTTTATGTCTTGTAGGCTGTCCAGGGTGAGTTTGTCCCTGCCAAGGGCAGAGCCGTATCACAGCACCCCTCCTTGTATTCGTCCACGAGTGCTCCTTTCTGTAAACAGGCCTGTAACTCTGGGCACATTTGCTGTGAATTCAAAGACAGAGGTCACATGTCAGGCTCCTCTTCAGAGGGAGATTGGTGTTTACTTTTCTTTCTCTGACTTCAAAGAGAGATGATTTATGGACAATCTGGCTGATACTGGGGGTAGGAAAGGTTTCTTCCTAGCACACAACAACATGTAAATGTATTGTGTAAGTATTCCAGAAAATAGCAGCAGTAGGAACACAAACGAAGCACATTTTTTGTTAATTTTGAAGTCTGCTGGAAACAAATACTTTAATTTGATCACAACAAATCATTACACCAGGTGATGCCATTTCCGCACAATATGGTTTGTGCGCTGTAGACTTTTATTAGAAAAACTGTCTGTGCAAATGTAATGGTCAATTCAGGCGAAAATGTGTTGTCTGCAATGGCAGTGCGCTACCACACCATCCATACTCCACACTACCCCATTCCAATCTGCACCACTCAATGCCACTGCGGTCTACTCTTCACCACTCCACTTAACACCACTCCCAGCCACTGCACTCTCTGCACCACTCTACTCCCAACCACTGCACTCTCTGCACCACTCCACTCTATGCCACTGCACTCTACGACGCTTCACTCTGAGCTTCTCTACCCTACTCTGCACCACTCCACTCTATGCCACTGCACTCTACGAAACTTCACTCTAAGCTTCTCTACCCTACTCTGTACCACTCCACTCTATGCCACTGCACTCTACGAGACTTCACTCTAAGCTTCTCTACCCTACTCTGTACCACTCCACTCTATGCCACTGCACTCTACAGCACTTCACTCTAAGCTTCTCTACCCTACTCTGCACCACTCCACTCTATGCCACTGCACTCTACAGCACTTCACTCTAAGCTTCTCTACCCTACTCTGCACCACTACACTCTATGCCACTGCACTCTACGACACTTCAATCTCAGCTTCTCTACCCTCTCTGCAACACTACACTCTATGCCACTGCACTCTACAACACTTCACTCTAAGCTTCTCTACCCTACTCTGCACCACTCCACTCTATGCCACTGCACTCTATTACACTTCACTCTAAGCTTCTCTACCCTACTCTGTACCACTCCACACTATGCCAATGCACTCTACGACACTTCACTCTAAGCTTCTCTACCCTACTCTGCACCACTCCACTCTATGCCACTGCACTCTACGGCACTTCACTCAGCTTTTCTACCCTACTCTGCACCACTCCACTCTATGCCACTGCACTCTACGACACTTCACTCAGCTTCTCTACCCTACTCTGCACCACTCCACTCTATGCCGCTGAACTCTACAGCACTTCACTCTAAGCTTCTCTACCCTACTCTGTACCACTCCACTCCATGCCGCTGCACTCTACGGTGAGGTACCAGGTTTTTATGGACCCGGCGGTGCCAGGGAGAACACCCAAAGACCTCGAGTCCTTCCTGTTTCGGACCACAGAAACACAGAGTCTTCTAGGTGATGTCAAAGATCGTATTTATTGGCTGCAGCCAGTAACAGGTATCCTAGAAGTACAACAGGATGTAGGTTCTCAGGAGACTGCTCGTTTTTACAGAACCAGCCTTCTCTTTTTATACTAAATAATGAGCTTCAGGCACAAATTCCTCGTTTTTACAGTTGGTCATACAAATATTTCTACTATAAAGAAAAAGCAGAGTCATGATGACAAGCCCACATTTCAGTTTGTCCAGTTCATGATAGATTACCCGGCAAGGCCCAGAACTTTCATCAGATATCGACAGACCCCTAATAAAGTCGGACCCCTCCTCCTTGTAAAACAGGTCATAAAGAAGAAACAGGGACAGGTGTGTGTGAGCTTAAACATAGCTTGTATGCGATGGACGGTTTATGACATGTTGTGCCTTGATACTAATCTCATTCGGCCACTGGGAAAGGAACTGCCTGAACAGGTTTGGCTTGAGGCAGTGGAGTCAGCTCGCCCAGGTCACAGAGGAGTCAGCAGAGGTGTACGTGTCCTTTCAGATCGAATTCGGCCTTAGTCAATTGACTATGTAAGGGCAATCACAAAATGGCTGCCGCTCACAAAATGGAACCCGAGGGTTCAAGTCGAAAACTACGATTTCAGGGTGATTTCGTCACTCGATCATGATGCAAATGTTTATGTATAGTATCCCAATCATTACCGGTCTGCCAATACCAAAATCGTCATGGTACGATGATATTTATGACACAAGTGCAGAGCTTCGGTACCACACAATAGCAGGGTCCAGAATTTTCAGTACCACAGACCCTCCTTTTGCCCTTATATAGGCAATAACCTATACTCACGCTAATCTGCGTCCAGGTCTGTATTCATGAAGTCATTGAGATGTTGCTGTAACATCATCCTATTACTTAGTTTGTCTCTTGATACAGGTTTCCTTACGCATGATGTAGCACAGAGGCCACATATTGCAGGAGCGCACTGTACACACAAGCAGAACAGGAAAAAGATGGCTAAGACCATCCCAATGACTATCAGAATCTTCCATCCCCAGGCAGATATCAGTTTCCAGAACCATACCATCAAGGACCAGTCTCCTTCATCCATGTGAATGGACTCAGAAATCTTATGCAGTTTGGAGATGGCCTGGTAAACTGTCGGAGCGTTATCAGGGATGAAGATGCAGCAACTGGATTGGATCACTTTACATACCCCACCACGGCCTGCAAGTATGACGTCTAGGGCAACCCTGTTCTGAAGAGTCATAAGGCGGTCCGACTGGAGCTCCGCAGTCAAGTTACTAAGGGCACCAACCGTTTCAATCACGGCGGATTCAACTGCCCTCGTCAATTGGCGAATGTTCCTGCTGTTCACCATAGGGCCCCCAAAACTGCAGAAAACCTTTTGCGAAATCCCCAAACTCCTGTTCCGCAGTGTCGTCTTTACTCACAACACCCCTAACTGTCCTTGTCCTATGGTAATCTGCCGCGGCCGTATAGGTGGGTGGCAACAGGAACGAGATAAAACATGTGCCCGAAAAGTCAGGGGGCAGCCATGTATATGCTCTATCATGGCAGATGAAATATGTACCCTTAGCTGCTAAGAATGAAGGGGAGGTCTGAGACGAGAAGACATATGTTTCGGTACAGACACTCTTCCCTAACTGAGCTCTGGGGTTTTTGCCATTTCCCTGCAGACATAGGTGACCCTGATGGGGTACTATCCAGATTGGGGAGGATTTCTTTGCTCCCTGGCTCTCACTCAAGGAAACTCCATATTTTGTTATATTCCATCTACTGTAAGCCTTCAATTAGTCTCTGGGAATCGTTCTATACGTGTCGATATCTCTGCTCATATTTGTGATTCCCGCCACTAGCGCCTTGTTGCTCGAGTTGCTTCCTGTGGAACGTGGGGAATATGGTTCGAGGACAAATAGGAACATTGTTTGAAATGCCCACAAAGAGCCATGGTAGCTGAATGGCAAGACAAAATATGGGATACCTTTATCTGTCGTGTGTGGCATAAGTCCACACACCCAACAATTTGTCTTGTTCACTACAAACTGGTGTTGGTGTAGGAGCTGAACAAATGAGTTATTTATAAATTCTAATCTCCTAGAGGACTCATGTTCGGGCAGGGGGTGAAAAGAGTGCGAGGAAACAGTAGGAGGAGGTATGGGCTGTGTAGTGGGTGCAAATGAAACTCAAAAGGTGTATAAAGCATAGCCTATTATACTACACAACATGAAAATGCATATTATTAAAAATCGTGTTTTTGCCATCACAGTGCATATTCTGGTTTCAAAGTTCGTTGATCTGGCAGGTCTCCCCATCTTGGGAAACTCCATCCTCTCTAATTTGCTGCCCGCGGTGGGAGGTTGTTTCTGCTAAGGAGTGCTTCTGTCAGTCCAGGGTAACTCCCTTGAACCAACCAGAACTGTCGACCTAACCGTCTCCAGCTGCACTCCAAAGACTGTGGCAACCGCGACCCTAGCAGCAGAACCGGATGGCGGTTCGAAAAACAAAAATGAGCAAGTTTCCTAGA
Source organism: Lissotriton vulgaris (assembly GCF_964263255.1). Lineage (NCBI taxonomy): Eukaryota > Metazoa > Chordata > Amphibia > Caudata > Salamandridae > Lissotriton > Lissotriton vulgaris. Next base: position 35,275,579 of record NC_141697.1, read on the forward strand.
TGAGAGAGCTGCACAATCAAAAGTAAAAAGAAATGTATTTGTCCATAGTCATAGGTCTCGGCCTCAAATTATAACGATTTGTACCAGGTGCTGTCTGGTCTTGAAATAAAAGTTCAGGCTCTGTAGTGTTCAATTGAATTGCCGGAGGCACAGCTTCTTGCAGGATGTTGTCGCTTTCCTTTTCAGAAATTGTTCCTCTTATACGTGCATCGCTAAAAGGTAGAAAACGAGGCACGGTCTCGGATTCAGAGTCAGCGATTCCCTCCTGGACCCACCGGTCGTACGGAAGAGGCAGTGGGACCCTCTTACAATGATTGCCGTGCATCCAATGTTTCTTTCCTTCTACTCGAACAGCAGATCTTTTCAAGAGAAGAACTAGATGAGGGCCGGTCCACCGGGGCTGGTCATTCTTTGTTCGCTGGAAATTCTTGACCAGCACGTAGGATCCAGGATCGATTGGATGCCCTGGAGCTTCAGAGGCCTGAGGTAGAGTGTCGTGGACCTGTTGGTGTAAAACAACCAATTTAGCCGTCAATTCATACAGATAGTCAAGCAGTACAGGGTGTTCTATTTCGCTAAACCTGGTGGGCCTTGGCACTCCCCATATGTTGGCCGGGCGGCCGAACACAATTTCATGTGGACTAAGTCCCACTCTAGAGTGAACAGTCATTCTTGTAGATAGGAGTGCCAAGGGCAGGGCGTCAGGCCATTTAAGACCTGTGCTTGCTTGAATCTTGGCCAGTTTCAGTTTTAGCGTGCCATTATAGCATTCTACTAATCCAGCTGATTGGGGGTGATTTGCAGCGTGGAACTTCTGTTGTATGCCTAGCCCCTCACACACTTTCTTCATCACTCGACCCACAAATTCACTCCCATTATCACTCCAAACCATTCTAGGCATTCCGAATCTAGGTAAGAATTCCTTGACAAGGGCTTTAGCTGTGGATAAGGCAGTGTTATCCTTAAGGGGATATGCTTCCACCCACCTGGAAAAGGCACAAACAACAACGAGTACGTATTTCAGATTGTTGCACCTTTCCATGTGGATGAAATCTAGCTGCAAAACCTCGAACGGATACGTTGGAGGCGCAAAATGGCCAGCTGGAGTTGGGGTTCCCCTACCAGGGTTGTATTTCAGACACACCATGCAATTCTTGACCACATTCTCCGCACACTTAGGGATCCCACCATTTTGCCATACTGGAGCTAGCAACTTACAGATCCCTTTCACGCTGATGTGAGCCATTCCATGAGCCATTGTCACCACTGCAAGCACATACGCATCGGGTAACAACCATCTCTGGTGTTCTGACAATTCAACCCAACAACCATTCGCATCCAATTTACCCTTACTTTCTCTCCATTCATTCACCTCTTTCTCTGTGGCTTCAGCTTGGATAGACTTCACACTCTCAATCGTATCTTTCACACATACCAACATCACCAATCCATCTCGCAGGGCCTGCAACATACATTCGGCTCATTACATTCCTTGCAGTTTCTTTTGCAACTTCGTCCGCAAACGCATTTCCACGACCAACATCATCCGTCACCTTTTTGTGTGCACTGCATTTCACAATCGCAACCTGCAATGGCAAGGTCAGTGACTCGAGAAGCTCATTCACTAACTGACCATGCTGAATCTTAGCATCATGCGACGTCAGGAACCCACGTTCTTTCCACAATCGTCCAAAACTGTGAGCCACACCAAAGGCGTATTGGCTGTCTGTGTACACATCACTCGTTGTCCTTTCGCCAAAATACACGCTCTTGTAAGTGCAATCAACTCTGCTGCTTGCGCTGAATTATGGGGGATACGTGCAGCTTCAACAATCGTATGCAAAGTTGTCACAGCATATGCTGCAGTCGTATCACCATTCGGCAACTTGAAACACGAACCATCAACCCATAAAGTACCATCACATTCTGGAAGAGGAGTGTCCCTAAGATCTATTCTCCCTTTTGTCTCTTCTTCTGTCCTAAAACAGCAGTCCTGTTCTTCGACCTCATCTGTCTCTACTGAAGTGGGCAATAACGTGGCTGGGTTTAGCGTATCGCACCTCTTTATGTGTACACGACTCGCTAACAGTGTCAGCTCATAACTTGACAATCGAGCACTAGTTAAGTGCTGTGGCATTGTTCTGTTTAGCAAAATGTCTGCTGCATGTGGGACCATGACAACTAACATATTATTCATTACTAACCCAGCGGACTGTCGAATAGAAACAGCTGCTGCCGCAGTGGCTCTTAAGCAACTTGGCAACGCCTTAGCTACCGGATCTAGAGTCGCCGAAAAGTACGCGCATGGACGCTGTTTGTCCCCAAAAGACTGTGTCAGAACTGATAATGCACAACCTTCTTTCTCATGGACATACAATGTAAAAGGCTTACTGTAGTCGGGGGTACCCAACACAGGAGCCGAACACAGTGCATCACGTAATTCGGAAAAACTTTTCTGACACTCTTCAGACCACGGAATGGGTTTCGGTGTATCTTTACAAGTTAGTGCCACCAAAGGTTTGGCCAATAAGGAAAAATTCGGTATCCATTGCCTGCAATATGATGTAATCCTCAAGAAAGCACGCACTTCTCTCTGTGTCCTTGGGACACTCAATTTTGCAATTGCATGAATTCTTTCTGGGGTCAGTTTCCTTCCCTCCTTCGATAAGAGGTGACCTAAGTAGGTCACTTCTTGTCGACAATATTGCAACTTTGAAAGAGAGACTTTGTGGTGCAGATCACACAAATGACACAACAACGACAAAGTGGCTTGTTTACAAATATCCTCAGTATCTGCAGCTATTAGCAAATCATTGACGTACTGAATAAGGCTAGCGCCGTCAGGTAAAACAATCGTATCAAGCTGTGATTTCAAAGCCTGACTGAATATTGATGGACTTTCACAGTAGCCCTGAGGAGCGCGTTTGAAGCGGAAACTTCGGCCTCCTAAATTGAAGCCAAAAATATCTCTGCTCTCCTCGGCAATCAGGATGCTGAAGAAAGCATTCTTCAAGTCAATCACTGAGAACCAAGTGGCTGAAGCTGGAATCATAGTCAATAGGGCAGTTATATCAGGAACAACTGGAAACTGTGGCACAACAATCTTATTCACTTCTCTAAGATCAATCACGAACCTATAAACAGGTGGTTGGGAAGGATCAGTACGCTTTAAAATCGGCAGAACAGGACTATTACAAATGTTGCCTGTTGTCTCTTCAATGACATCTTTCTCAATCAGATCATAAATGATTGCTAACAACGCCTTTTCGCCTTCGGTTGAGATTTTATATTGGGGAATACGTGGCATTCTAACATTGGCTTTCAATGTTATGACATATGGCGCTATTTCCAAGAGACCCACATCATTAGAGCCAGTAGCCCAAAGTATATCTGGAAGAGAAGACAATTCTGTTGGAAGCTTTTCCCTTGACAGGTACATTGGAGAAACCACTTTCTTACCCAGTGTAAGTTGTACTCCCGAAGGAGAACAGTACAAAGTTGCATATAATCTTTTCAACAGATCTAATCCCAACAAGTTTTCACCACAACCGGTTGTAAGAATGAGGGGTGCTTCTAATTCACATGGCCCAACAGAAAGGGACATAGGACTAGAGATCGGGTTCCTAACCGGGGCGCCAGAAAAACCTACTGAAACATTCATTTCGCCAGACAAAGGTGCGCCAGGGAGTTTTGAGTGCATAATAGAACTCTTTGTAGCACCAGTATCCAACAGAAAAGGCTCTAACACACCTGATGTAATCACCTCAACATTGGGTCCATTCTGATCTACTGGAACTGAAACAACTCCCTCTCTTTGTCCATGGCTGTCCTAGCAATCGTTACCTTCCATATTCTCGTTTTCTGCATAGTAGTCATCAGCATAGTACTGAGTCGTCCTAGCAAACGCGTTATTCTGCTGGTCAAAACTATTCATAGAATTCTGAGGCGGAAAGGAACGAGCGTTCTGGGGGTAATTTTCACAGCCCCTACCTCTAGGAGCTTGTTGAACGCCTCGACCTCTCGCACCAGAAGCACCATTCGTACGCTGTAACAAAACCGGACAACTACTCTTGAAATGACCCTCTTCCTTGCAATACGCACACTGATTCGGTCCATACGGTGAACGTGGTTGAGAAGACTCGTTTCTTTGCGAGTTTCTCGAATACTGCTGGGGTTGCTGATAGTCGCGCTGACTATTATTACGAGGTGGATAGGCTTGCTGCAGAAGGACTTTAGTTTTCAATTCCTTAGTCTTTTTATGCACTTTCTCTAGCTCATCTTTGCGCCTATTTTCATAGTACTGGGCCGTAGCTAAAATCTGTGCTGACGTGGAAACAGCCAAAGCACTCTCAGAATCCTTCAATTTATTACATAGTTCAGGAAGTAAATTATGTACAAATTTGTCAACAAACAATCTCTGGCCACCCTCCGTAGCCATATCCTGACCACTATGATCGATAAAAGTCTCCTCGAACCACGTGAAAAAGTCAGACACAGTCTCATCTGTCTTCTGTTTGCACGCATACACCTTGTCCCAATTCACACGCAATTCGGGCATTAAGGTCTTCATATACGTACTAATCCTACCAGGAAGTTCTGCTACTAAGGGCTCAGGCTTAGCACCACCAACTTGTCTAGCATCAGCAGCAGCAATATTTGCCCATGTGTCGCCTAATTCTTGATCATGATCTGTATGGCGAATCTTTCCCCATAAAGGCTGTGGAACAACATTTCCAAACAACATGTCTTCATGATGCAGGAGCTTGCAGTCTGTGATAACTCCTTATAATACCCTGCAGGATTTTTACGGGGGTCAGGCAATGTCTGTTTGAGAGCCAAAACCTCAGATCTCTTCCAAGGAACATGTACCCACACACGCTGAAAATGCGGTGGAATGGCTGGATTAGCATTTGCGTCACCTTCCCTCCAAACTGGGGGAACCTCTCTCATGGGATATTGTCGCGCCTTTTTCCTACCTGGTGCGTCATGCTCAGATAGTGATCGAGAAGTGCTCCCCTTACTCCTATACGACAACAATGTTGCAACCGCTCTTTCAACATCGGTGCCTACAATCATGCCCTCCGCGAACTTGAACCGCACACGGCACAATTCAGACAGGTCATGTTCTGAGTCATTTCCCTCCAGGTCTTCATGGAGAAGTACACACATTTGCTCAAAAACATATCTCTGCTTCGATGCTTCCCATTGACGGAAGACTTCTATGATAGACTCTTCATCTTATCTTGCAGTATCGACAACCCATTTACGCGCTAACCTATTCAGTAATTCTCTCTCTTGATAGTCAGGCAGCTGACTCCGCAACTGCCTTCGTTCTGTGCTAGGGGTCGTATTAGGCGACCCAAAGAAAGGTGAGAATAGACCAGTGACAGTGTTTGCCACTCTCTGTCGAACAGAAGGAGAAACTGACGGAAAGGCAGATACGCCAGAAAAGACAGGCTGATGTAAAGCAGAGATGGAGGCAGTAGCAGAGGGAGTAATAGGATAAGCAGTTGGAGCAGTAGGCGAAGTCGTAGGAAATACAGATGGAGTTGGTAGCAAAGGCGGCGGCCCTTGAGAGGGCTGCGCCGGAGGAGTAGGAACCAGCTGAAGAGGAGCTGGTGCTTGTGGTAGAACCTGTGGTCCAACAATAGGAGGTTGGACAACCAAAGGTTGCTGTGGTGCTGTAGCGCTTTGCGCATAAGGAGGTGGTGAACTCAGTAAATGAGACATTAAAGGATCTTTATCGAGTTCTTCTTTTGATCCTCGTCCTTTACGTGGCAATACTGGATAGCATTTATCTACCGCTAACTTCCTACTTCTAAGCGTTTGTTCACTCTCTTGCTCTTCCTCGTTATCCCTGAACGCAACGGCAGCTTGTACCATTGTCATACCTCGTTTATTTTTCTTTGCTAATCTCATTTCTTTCTGTTTTGCTTCTTTGCGCCATAGGCGAAAAGAGTCAAACATCGCCGGCCGGGATTTCTTCTTAAAAAGTTTTACCTCCAGATTATCTAAAATCTCTGTGTCGAAACTACCATATTGGGGCCATTTTAAAACACCATCGTTTCTGGTGTATCGGACCCATACTTCGTTATATGTGATAGGGCCTACACCATGCTTCACATAGAGCTCGTATGTTGGAGTTCCAATCGGAGGAACCGGACACGAGTCCTCCAATCGGGAGTCGCTACTACAACCAAGACAAAACAAATTCCCAAATCTGCTAAGACCAGGCATCTTCGCTCTCTAGTCTAGCTTCAAACTTCAAAGGATTATCGAATACGATAGCCTCGTGAATACACGAGTCCTTCGGCTTTGGCACTGCAAGTTCCAAATCAAAGCGTTCCCGAAGGATACCAAACTAAGAACCAAACTAAGGACTAGGAGACGCTCCACTTATACTTAACTGAAGTATCGATGATCGATGACGTCACCAGAAGACTCATCTATCGTTTCGCTCTACCAATCATCAAGGGTCCAAAACAGGGCGATAGTCAGGGCAGCAGTCCTTCGTAGCCGTCGGGACGCGGGGAACCTCGCAGCAAAGACCTTCGGAACCACATCGACATACAGGGGTCGCTGAAGTGGCTGGCCGTCCTCTGGAATTTTCACACGAAGCTCCTCACGAACCTCTGGCTTGGACCGGTACCGCTTGATACCGCCCCGAGTTGGGCGCCAACTGAGGTACTGGGTTTTTATGGACCCGGCGGTGCCAGGGAGAACACCCAAAGACCTCGAGTCCTTCCTGTTTCGGACCACAGAAACACAGAGTCTTCTAGGTGATGTCAAAGATCGTATTTATTGGCTGCAACCAGTAACAGGTATCCTAGAAGTACAACAGCATGTAGGTTCTCAGGAGACTGCTCGTTTTTACAGAACCAGCCTTCTCTTTTTATACTAAATAATGAGCTTCAGGCGAGAATTCCTCGTTTTTACAGTTGGTCATACAAATATTTCTACTATAAAGAAAAAGCAGAGTCATGATGACAAGCCCACATTTCAGTTTGTCCAGTTCATGATAGATTACCCGGCAAGGCCCAGAACTTTCATCAGATATCGACAGACCCCTAATAAAGTCGGGCACCTCCTCCATGTAAAACAGGTAATAAAGAAGAAACAGGGACAGGTGTGTGTGAGATTAAACATAGCTTGTATGCGATGAATGGTTTATGACATGTTGTGCCTTGATACTAATCTCATTCGGCCACTGGGAAAGGAACTGCCTGAACAGGTTTGGCTTGAGGCAGTGGAGTCAGCTCGCCCAGGTCACAGAGGAGTCAGCAGAGGTGTACGTGTCCTTTCAGATCGAATTCGGCCTTAGTCAATTGACTATGTAAGGGCAATCACAAAATGGCTGCCGCTCACAAAATGGAACCCGAGGGTCCAAGTCGAAAACTACGATTTCAGGGTGATTTCGTCACTCGATCATGACGCAAATGTTTATGTATAGTAGCCCAATCATTACCGGTCTGCCAATACCAAAATCGTCATGGTACGATGATATTTATGACACGAGTGCAGAGCTTCGGTACCACACAATAGCAGGGTCCAGAATTTTCAGTACCACAAAGGCACTTCACTCTAAGCTTCTCTATCCTACTCCGTACCTCTCCACTCTATGCCACTGCACTCTACGACACATCACTCTGAGCTTCTCTACCCTACTCTTCACCACTCCACTCTATGCCGCTGCACTCTACAGCACTTCACTCTAAGCTTCTCTACCCTACTCTGTACCACTCCACTCCATGCCGCTTGCCTCTACGGCACTTCACTCTAAGCTTCTCTACCCTACTCCGTACCTCTCCACTCTATACCACTGCACTGTACGGCACTTCACTCTGAGCTTCTCTACCCTACTCTGTACCACTCCACTCTATGCCACTGCACTCTACGACACTTCACTCTGAGCTTCTCTACCCTCTCTGCAACACTCAACTCTATGCCACTGCACTCTAAGACACTTCAATCTCAGCTTCTCTACCCTACTCTGTACCACTCCACACTATGCCACTGCACTCTACAGCACTTCACTCTAAGCTTCTCTACCCTACTCTGTACCACTCCACTCCATGCCGCTGCACTCTATGGCACTTCACTCTAAGCTTCTCTACCCTACTCTGCACCACTCCACTCTGTGCCACTGCACTCTATTACACTTCACTCTAGACTTCTCTGCTCGACTCTGTACCACTCCACTCTATGCCGCTGCACTCAACGACACTTCACTCTAAGCTTCTCTACCCTACTCTACACCACTCCACACTGTGCCACTGCACTCTACAGCACTTCACTTTGAGCTTCTCTACCCTACTCTACACCACTCCACTCTATGCCACTGCACTCTGCGACACTTCTCTCTGAGCTTCTCTACCCTACTCTGTACTACTCCACTTTATGCCACTGCACTCTACGACACTTCACTATAAGAATCTTTACCAACTCTGTACCACTCCATTCTATGCCAATACGCTCTATGCCACTCTACACCACTCTACTTTATGCCACTCTACTTTACGCCACTCTGCAAAATGACACTCTATGCCGATGTACTCTATGCCAGTTAACTCTATGCCAATACACTCTACTCAAATGCCCTTTACTTTGTAACACTCAATTCTATGGCCCTGCATTCTACCCCAATCTACTGTACGCCACACTAATTTACTCTGCACCACCGAACTCTATGACTTTACACTCTATGCCACTCCATTCTATGCCACTGCACTCTACCCTGCGCCACTCCACTCTATGCCACTTCACTCAACTCTGAAACAATCTACTCTGCGCCACTGCACTGTACACAACCTTACTCTGCTCTGTTCCACGCCACTCTATGCCACTGCACTCAACACAACTGCACTCTACCCTACAACACTGCACTCTACTCTGCATCACTGTACTCTTCACCACTGGACTCTACACCATTCTACTTTACACCACTGCACTCTATGACACTCTACTTTGCATCACTGCACTCTAGACTACTTAACTGGGCATCACTCCACTCTACGCCACAGCACTATGCAACATGCCGGTATGCCCTACTCTATGCCACTGCACTCTCGGCCACTGTACTCTATGCCACTGCACTCTATGTCACTCTACTCTGTAACACTACACTCTGCACTACTGTACTCTATTATGCACCACCCTAATCTATGCCACTGGATTCTACTGTGCTGCATTGTACGCCACTGAATTCTATGCCACTGCACTCTACATCACTATACTCTGCAACACTCTACACCAATGCACTCTACATCAGTCCACTCCACTCCACGCAACTCTACTCTACTCCACAGCACTCTCTGCCACTAAATTCTACACCACAGCACTCTACGACACTCTACTCTGCAACACTACACTCTACTCCATTCCACTGAGCACTACTGCATGCTATGCCAATGCACTCTACTCAACTGCACTCTACCCCACTGCACTCTGTGTCACTCATTCTATGCCACTGTAATCTGCAGCACTCCACTCTGTAACACCCTACACCAACGCACTCTACACCAGTCCACTCCGCTCTGTGCCACTCCACTGTACGTCTCTCTACGTGACTCCACTCTTTGCCACTTGAATACACGACACTCACTGCCACTCCACTCAACTACACTCTACTCCACTCTTTGCCATTTCACTCTAAGACACTCTAAGTCACTCGCTATGCCACTAACTGTTAGCCACACTGGACAGCAGCCACGCTGGTGTAAAACATGTCAAAAACACATTGGCAAAGCCAATAGCTCTTGCATAGACTAGACCTATTGGCTTTACCACTGCTTGGTTAGTCCTTATGTGTCCATGAAGGTCTAGGCCAGTCCACCTAAATGCAATGTGCAGGAATTTGTGGAAGTACAGGCGTATGTCTTAAATATTTGTAAATCAATCAAACTATGATCATAAACGTTCATGTGGCGTAATTTATACACATCTACGTAAATCCTATTGTCACTACACAATGAAGTATAACGCATTTAAAACACAGTAACTAAGTGGCATATTCACGAGAGGCTTGCATCACATTTACACCACACAAGGTGGTACATGCGTGACGCGAGTCTCGAAGGCAGATGTATGAGTCCACGCACAGTCGCGTTGCGCGGCTTTGAATGGCTTGCTAGATATGGAGTACGGCAACGCAACGCAAATCACTGAATGGGTTTACTCTGTACCAGGGAGGCGTTCCATGGGCGTTGCGGTGGGTGCAGCCATGCAAAGTCCGCGGTTCTTGACACATTTCCAGATTCGCGGGGATTCGGCTAGTGCGAGGTTAGAGGATCGAAGGTTAACATTACACAGCACAATATGTGCGCATAATGTGCTGTGTCATGTGCTGTGCTGTGCTGTGTCATGTTACCTCCCTCTGATGTTTTCTTTTCATTATTAAAGGTGCTTGTTTGCACCAAATTATGTTGTTCTCACTTATAAACAAACACATCTAACAAAAAAGGAAAATTATAGAGTCTGAAGTAAAATAGAGAAAAAAAGAGAGAGAAGTTGTGCAAAACAGTTTTCAGAATAGTAATAGTTTACAAACATGTCTTCTGGCGCTGAGAAGCCACTGCTGGGGGTGCGCCTGGCACCCTCGCTGGCTCCTCACGGTGCAGACAAGGCCTCCCAGGAGAAGGGTCGCACTGAGCATGCCCCGAACACTGACAAGACTCTGAAGAGTTTGCTAGCTCTGAAAGGGAGGGCTGGAGTAAGCTGATACCTCCTGGCAACACAAAGCCACAGAGAATGCATATATGGATGAAGCTTTCACGACAGGGATCCTATAGCGCTGAGAAGCGACTTCAGGAAACAGCTCGAGTTGCCAGAACACTCGAGTGCTGAGAAGGCGTTGCTGGAAGAAACTCACGTGAATGGAATACAAACCAGCCGTGAACCGGAAGAGCTACCGGACGAAAGAAATGATGATAAAGTGCCCATAACACAATATCTGATATCAGGGGCGTAGCTTGGTCAGTAGTATTGGGGGTGTAAGCTTCAGAATTCCAACAGTCACACTTGTGTATCTTGTTAAAATACATTGGGGCAGATTTATGTTGCCTGACGCATCTCTGCAAATCAGCAAAGATGCGCCAGGAAAGATACTGCACGCAAGTTTATCCTTGCGCCACCCATGATGCGCCGCATTTACAATGCGGCGCACCATTGCGCAGGAATAAACAAATGCGTGTGGTATCTAGAGCGTGAAGTTGGTGCAGTGCTGAAGTTGTGTTGCGTGCGGCACGCAACTCCAGCACTATTCCAACTTGCCCTATCTCTAACATGGTGCATCAAGCCTTACGCCTGCTTCAAGCAGGCGCAGGGTTTTGACGCATCAGCGTTGGTAAAGTGACTCAGTAAAATCTTGTAGATTTCACGGAGTCACTTTTCAGGGGCGTTCCTGCGACGGAACTTCCCCCTGCGTGGAAACGCCCACATGAAACCTGACGCAGGTTTCATGTGGCGCAGGGCCTTACACCGTGACGCATCTCCATAGATGTGTCACGATGTAAGTATGTCGCAATGTGGCTCAGGGTTTACGCCGCCACTGCGTCACAGAAGTGACGCAATGGCGGCGCAAGTGCAACATAAATCTCCCCATTATGAGAAGCAGGACCCAAGGAGGGCTTAAGAGGCAGTGGAAAGAGAAAGGAGTGCGGATTGTTAAAACACAAATGTTTTCAAACTATCCAAGTTTTAAGCAGAGACGAGAGAGAGAGTGTGTGTGTGTGTTTTTGTCTATGAGTGCATGTACAAATACAGAATATTGTACTCTAGTGTCCTTAATAAATACGTTCAGATATACAGTTGAGGTCACTTTGCCTCTCAGGAAATAACATAGGAATCCGGAAACGCATGGGCCGCTAAACAATATATCGTTTTTTCTATAACTGAACGTATTTATTAAGGGCACCGGAATACAATACTCCATGTACTACATGATCCTTATTCCTGGGGACGGAACTGGTTTAGTTTGATGCTGGCGTTTCCCACCAGAAACTTGGACAGTGCTTACTGAGATTTTGCCCTGAAGAAGTCCTATCTAGGGCGAAACGCGTTGGCTGTACCCACTTTTCAAATGAATAAAGAATCTTTTTCGCACTCGAAAAACCAGCGAAAGATCTGTTATTGAACATTGTAAAATCAAGGTATATATTGTATTGCCTGTCATCTTGTTGTCTAAACCGCACTTTATTTGTGACCAAGTGGCAGCTGGTCGCTTGATGTGGGCAATAAGTGTGCTTTCAGACACAAAATGACTAAATTGGGTAGTGCAGTGTCTCTGAACCTAGCTGCCGCTCTGAAGACCCCCAGGGCTTCAAGTGTCTTCTAAATAGAGCTTCTGAGTCAATGAAACCCAATGGCCGGGGGGTGGGGGGCGCTGGTTCCATGCCTTGGACCCCAGAACAGAGAAGGGTTTACCATCGCGTCACAGCACCAGGCTCCGTTTTCCTGCCTGCGTTTCTTCAATTCATGTTTCACCTTCTTCCGCTGCGGCTGGGGCAATCCCCGTCAGAGCCTCTGTTTCGCAAAAACCTTGAGACTTGTCTTTTTTAGGCGCCCTCAGCTTGTTTCTGACTGCTCAGCGCTGGGACACTCCTCACAGGAGTAGCCATGCGCCCTATAAAATGTGCATTATTATGAGTCTCGTGCTCAAAGGTGTTCTCTTTATGTCTCCACCTTACTTCCTTTCTCTAGTTTCATTACATGCTCCCGCCCAATCCTCCCCCCCTTCATTTCTTTTATGGTCTTGAAAAGCCCCATGTTCCTCACCCCTCTCTCGTTTCTTGGCCCTCTTCGCACCCAGGCCGAGGGATGAATATCCCGTCCACAATGTAAGTCATTCAGCCCTCTCCAAGTCTGAGGAATAGCTGAAAGTCCGCGCCTCGAGTTCTCCCAGTGTCATTGATTCTAATCTCTGAATGTATTGATTGTCTTTCTCTTTCCATGCTCTGCTCTGTATCGCCTTTTGCTTTGCTGTGTAAAGTGTTTTCAGTAAAAACGGCTGTAATGAAAAAAAAATCAAAAACAACCACTTAATTCATATGCATAGTTTTGGACCAGAAACAAGAAACTTGTGACTGGTGAAGGACGCGGAGCCTTTATTCATTTTTGGCAGCCTGCGAGGCTCGCCGTGTGCAGTCCGAGGCAGCATTGAAAACAAACTCACAGTGGAAACTTGGCCGAATCACAGCTCTGCCTGGGAGAGAGAGGAGCGTGTTCTCTTGGACAGAAAGACCCGCATTTGAGTACATATACGGAAGGAATTTCCGGAATGCCATGCACGAAAGCAAAACCTAAGGTGAGAGGGGTTCAAGAGGTATCCACAGAGGGTAAGGGAGGCGCAGTGCAACAGAGAAGGGCGGGAGACGGATGAGAAATTCGGAGTTCCCACTACTTTAGACACGCAGCCGGCACGCTCTGTGGGCCCGATCCACAAAGGGCCTCGCACTCGTGGTGAAGGCCTCGCAGGCGAGAGACTGTGGGATGGATCGGCAGTGACGTCAGAAGGTAAAGTGTTCTGTTCTTTCATGACAAAAGAGAGCAGAGAGGGCAGCGTGTCCAAATAATGGAGAAGGGGCGCTGAGGTGCACGCAGTACTGAGATATTTCCAGATGGTGTGCCTGCCTTGTACCGCTTTTAGCCGCCATAATTGTGGCAGGGTAGGCTCAGACGTGAGTCCCTTGCTCACTTTGCCACTGGATTCAAGCAAGCCGGCTGAAGACGGCTGGAATGCCAGAAACCGGTCCTCGGAAGCTTGTTTCCGGTCCAGGGAAGACATGGCTTGGCAGTTCGGGCTGGACTGTTCCCATGAAGCACAGGGTCAGACTGATTTGCACATAGCCATGTCTGAACTGGGGTGGCAGAGTGGGCTAAAGAACGGTGATGGATTGGGCCCAGATCTTTTGACTGGGTGTGAGTGTTTGATTGATTCAGATGCTCCGTCCATCACCACCCCCTTTTGTACCGCTAATTACACAGTGCAGCACCAGGGAGCGCGGCACAAACAACCAGAGCCCTGAAGCACAACAAAGGTACTGAATGCATGGGGAGCCATGCCCTAATGACACAATTCAGTGCCAGGGAGCGGGGCAAAGAAACCAGGGCCATGCAGCACAACAAAGGCCCAGACTGCATGGGGAGCCATGCCCTAATGGCACAGGGCAGTGCCAGGGAGAGAGGCAAAGACATCCAGGGCCCCGCAGCACAACAAAGGCACAGACTGCATGGGGAGCCATGCCCTAATGACACAATGCAGTGCCAGGGAGCGAGGCAAAGACAACCAGGGCCATGCAGCACAACAAAGGCACAGACTGCATGGGGAGCCATGCCCTATTGGCACAATGCAGTGCCAGGGAGCGGGGCAAAGACAACCAGAGCCGTGCAGCACAACAAAGGCACAGACTGCATGGGGAGCCATGCCCTAATGACACAATGCAGTGCCAGGGAGCGGGGAGCGGGGCAAAGACAACCAGGGTCGTGCAGCACAACAAAGGCACAGACTGCATGGGGAGCCATGCCCTAATGGCACAGGGCAGTGCCAGGGAGAGAGGCAAAGACATCCAGGGCCCGCAGCACAACAAAGGCACAGACTGCATGGGGAGCCATGCCCTAATGACACAATGCAGTGCCAGGGAGCGAGGCAAAAACAACCAGGGCCATGCAGCACAACAAAGGCACAGACTGCATGGGGAGCCATGCCCTAATGACAAAATGCAGTGCCAGGGAGCGAGGCAAAGACAACCAGGGCCGTGCAGCACAACAAAGGCACAGACTGCATGGGGAGCCATGCCCTATTGGCACAATGCAGTGCCAGGGAGCGAGGCAAAGACAACCAGGGCCGTGCAGCACAACAAAGGTACTGAATGCATGGGGAGCCATGCCCTAATGACATGGGAACCACCAGCCTGAACTGCCAAGCCATGCCTTCCCTGGACCGGAAATAAGCTTCAGAGGACCGGTTTCTGGCATTTCAGCCGTCTTCAGCCCGGCTTGCTTGAATCCAGTGGCAAAGTGAGCAAGGAACTCACGTCTGAGCATACCCTGCCAACTTATGGCGAAAAAGCGGTACAAAAGGGGGTGGTGATGGACGATGCATCTGAACCAATCAAACACTCACACCCAGTCAAAAGATCTGGGCCCAATCCATCACCGTTCTTTAGCCCACTCTGCCACCCCAGTTCAGACATGGCTATGTGCAAATCAGTCTGACCCTGTGCTTCATGGGAACAGTCCAGCCCGAACTGCCAAGCCATGTCTTCCCTGGACCGGAAACAAGCTTCCGAGGACCGGTTTCTGGCATTCCAGCCGTCTTCAGCCCGCCTTGCTTGAATCCAGGGGCAAAGTGAGCAAGGGACTCTTGTTTGAGCATACCCTGCCACATTTATGGCGGCCAAAAGCGGTACAAAAGGGGGTGGTAATGGACGGAGCATCTGAACCAATCAAACACTCACACCCAGTCAAAAGATCTGGGTTTAATCCATCACCGTTCTTTAGCCCACTCTGCCACCCCAGTTCAGACATGGCTTTATGCAGATCTTTTGACTTGGTGTGAGTGTTTGATTGGTTCAGATGCTCCGTCCATCACCACCCCCTTTTGTACCGCGATTATGGAAGGGCAAATGGTCAATTTAAGGCAGTGAAACCGCCATGCTACTTTCACGTGTATGAAAATCAGCTGGCGACCAAAAGTATCAATGTAACCACTGGCTGGTTTTCTTGTATAAAATGTGCAGGGTTGGATTGCTAACGCGGGCACTCGGGCACTGCCCGAGGGGCCGGTGTCCAGTTCCAGCTGTGGGCTGCTTCTTTCAGCAGCCTGGGGAGGGCCGAGTTGGGTGGTTTCTGCATTGTTCAGTGGGTTCCTGGGTGGCCTTTCTGGAGGCAGATGAGTGTCCATTACCTCCCATTTATCGCCGGGCAGAGGTGTCACTCCTTTTCACTCGCTGGGCAGGCCCATTAATGTATGCGTACCTAGCGGGGGCAGGGGGCCTGAGCAGAAAGTGGCCTCACTTGTTTTTAGGTGTGTTTCACCAGTGTAAACTAATCCATGGATTTATTTTTTTACCTCCCCTTTTTATAAAATTTCGCCGAAGCTGTATTTTGCGGAAAGACAATATGCAAATGTGGTCCACTGGTTTGAGCTTGCACCAATTCTTAATCCCAATCCAACCCTGGAAACGTCCATGCAATGCGGTTGTGAAATACATACAAATAGGTGTGCATAATAAAATCACCAACGGCTGGAACTCCAGCACGTCTCCTACAGCCAAATCTTCATTACGATCCAGTGGATTTGCCGTTGCAGAGCTAAATTTAGCAGGAGTAGGCGGCCATGGGCTCTGGCTGAGGAAGCAATGGGCAGGAGCTCTACTCAGTCATAGTGTCTCAGACGGCAGACATAGGCTCTGTATGACACAATCTGCCACCGTCTCCGAATCTGTCACAAAGGCACATTGCGCTTCAGATACCATCAATATAAATTGTGCGTCTGACCTACCAAATAGAGTCAGTGCCAAGGTAAGGCTTTACGTTTAGCGCGTGAAGAGCAGCTGCCAATGTACAAAAAGCGGTATCCATAGAACATGCTGCACCAACACAAAGTTAGAGGCAAGTCAGCACACACAGGCGGGCCCGTGACTGCCCCTGACACAGCTGAGCATGCTGTGCTTACACAGTCGGAGCATATGATCACAGTGGCAGGGGCAAGTCAATTACTCTCGGGCTGACGCTTGGACATGCGCTCACACAGCATCCTCCAGACTCCAGACAGCCATCTTGCCATAGCACATGTCCCCCCTCAACTCCAGCAGCAGCGAAGGCACTGCTTTGTTACCATGACAATAGCGTACGGCTCCACTCCCATCCTCTGCCTAAAGCCACCGGGGGCCCACTCTGCTGCTCACCTTTTTGGGAACTACAGTGGAACCATAAGAGTCTGTTATGAATACAAACAAATTCTTTCAGTAGAATGTTTTAGAAACCTTCCAAGCATGCAGTCGTGGGCAGCGAAGCAGAGTGGGGGCCCACTGCCCTTATCATAAAATGCCATCAGGACCGTATGGGGAGTAATTTATGGTATACCGCTCTTGCCGTTGGACTGGAATCCCAATCAGTTGTGAAACACGAAGAGCAGAATCTGGGAAGTGGGCGCCGCGCTGATAAAACAAAAGAACGTTTGTTTACACACGCAAACACACGCTACTGGTTGGAAAATGTATATGTCGTCTGAAACAGGAAGCGTGGCGTCCGTGAAGCGGGTGCAATACTGATGCAGAAGCTGAGGCAAACCCACCCAAAAACTAGTGCCCACAAAGGAACATAAATAAAAAAAGAGTAAGACCACATATAACAGGGTCTGTCTACTGGAAGGGTCAAAAACACCAAAAGGCGGGACTAATTAAGGATATTCACCAAACAAAAGCCGGCATTTAGAAATGCCAGTGACAGGAATGAATAGAAAAGATAGAAGGTGCTTGAAGCCCACATTGTAGATACAGCATGTCTGGAAAGAGACAGCACATGTGCTGCCTAGGCGAGACCTAAAAAGCTGGATGCATCATGTTGTTGGCACAAGCATGATGATGCAACCACCTTCAAAATGATGTGGCCGATCGCATCATGGGGATAACGTAGAGCAGGGTTGAAATCCATTGACAAAATCAATCGGTCTCAAAGGCGAGACTTATTGGCTTTGCATTGCTTGTTGGCACAGTTACCCCTGTGAAAGACCACAACAGAGAAGGGGGTTTACAGTCAGTAATGGTGTTTACAATGTCTCTAGCACGCTGGCAAATCTACTACTTGGTGGTGGACTCTCCCTGGAAAAGAGGCTCTCTTCACCGTTGGAGGAGCCACTCTGGGGCAGGACCTCCAGCAGTAAAGCTGCCAGCGCCATTGTTGGAGGGTGACATTTTCATTCCAACAGTGGGATCCAAAAATGCCCCCCCAAAATCAACGGTATGTTGTCAGTGCCCACATATCTGCTGACCTTAGCATGTGCCCTGGCAGCTAACAGTGTAGTGCTGTCACAGTGGCAGACAGAAAAGACACCAGCAAAATTCGACATGAGGCCCTAAAATTCTAACACCAGCTTCCTTAATAAGCCCAAACTGTCTGATTGTGGACAAGTCACCAGGACTGCCTCTGTCACCCCATCCCTAAAATTAGGAAGAGTTTAGGAAAAGGGTGCATACCAAATTTAGGGCATTCCTTTCAGCCTGGCGGCAACTAGAGGCAGCCAAACCTTTGTGTGGCGCTTTGATACTCAAAAATATATGTCAAAGAGCTCCTATCCTTCCCTCTCAGCTAAATCCACAGTTCAGGGTATATCTTGTAACATATTTATGGATCAAACATTCTGCAGAATATTTTTATGTGCTTTAATTGTGTCAGATTACGTTGCAATGCTCATATATACTTTTAAACAAGAAGAGATAGCCCCATATGTCTACTTTTGTATGTGAGGGTGCTGCTCCATTTACTGGGAAGTTTGTGTGTCTGGACTAGTGAGGGAGTTGATGCGAGCGCGAGTCAATACTTGGATGAATGGGAGGAGGAGCCACGCTAGCAACCAAAATGGCCGCGTAGGCTCCCGGCTCCGCCGACCTCGGCCTCCCGCCCGAATATCCTGTCATTTACCCTGTCTTTGCGCCCAGCCGCAATTTGTATGTACCTGCCGTGAGATTCATGGTGCTATCCCGAGATCTCTACATGCTCGTCTGACGAAGATATGTCGTTTGGAAGTTTGCGGCCTAGATCTGCCCGGAAGTCGGGGTCTCGAGTACTGACCCATCCGGGTTTCAGTTTAAAAACATCGGCTGTGGTGGTGTGATTGGGTCCGGTCTACCGGAGTGGAAAAAGAAAATTTCCCTTTCGCTTTTTCGGATGCATGCGGATGACGGTTGGCTACCTTGGTGAGGGTCGGAGGAGGGGTGGCAGCCCAACGCTAGCAGTTGTAGACGGTGACTCGGTAACTGGCCTGCTGGTGTTCGCTGGATTTGGTTCTCCGACTGCGGTGGCAGCCCCAGGATAACATCAAAACAATATATAAGTCTCCCTCTGCAGTCGACCGTTTCTTATCTGCCCGTTCCCCTCTGAGCGATCGAGCCGCTGGGGGACGCGATCATGATCGATACCGATCCAAGAATGGTTGAACAGACTGTGAGTGATCCGTCGTTGCGGACTGTGTTGGCGCCCATTGGGTCACTTCGTGTGTACGTTGAAGACCGCATTCAGATGACGATGGAGCGCTTGGTTGAGATGTTACGAATCGGACCGACCCTACTCCATTACAAGAAACAGCGACAACAGAGACACCCAATATGGCCTCTCTGATGAAGGAAGTAGACCCGCCATTGTGTGAGGTATCGGAGCCTTTGACCAGTGTTTTGGAAGATGAACACAAGTTCAATGCCACCAATGGATTGTTAAGCCTACGATCGTTGCCGACTATGGAAGGACTAATTGATGTTCCCACTCCAGAAACTTTTGATGAGGACCTGACGATGTTCACGGCACTTTCGTTCTACTACCTTGTCTTGCATTGAGTTCTATTATAGTTTCCTCGCACTCGGACTGTCTTGCGGAAGAGGTGGTTTATCAGGAGGGGACTCATGTGTCTGATCGGAAGGGGCAAGGATGAGATCAAAAAACTGGGTTTAACTCAAGTATCGATGGGCACGGGATTTGCTAAATTTATGCTATAGTAAGGCTGGGCGGTGTTTGAAGATTCCCTTGTCAAGATACATATTTGCTGTCCGATTGATTTCTTGACTTCAATTTGGGGTCCTTGGTTCTGGTGGGGGGGAGGGGGTACCGGGAGCCTGTACGAATATGCCCTCCTCCACTTCTCTTCTCTACTTTGGTAGATTTCTTCTTTTAGAACTTAGTTAGTTGGGGCGACTGGCACGCTGCTACTGGGGGTTAGGCGATAGCCATTTGCAGGGGTGCAGGGTGGGGGGATGGGTTTATTGTTTTCTTTCTGTTATCGCCCATATGTTTTTTTCTCTTTTTCAATTTTTTCTCAGTCTTTCCTTTACTCGTAATTTTGGCGAAATATCCTGACGTTGATCCTTAATCTCTAGTATCTGGTTGCCATAATTCTCCTGCTGTTTTGATTTTATGGGTGGGAAGGGTTTGAGGATCCGCAACTAAACGTTAATCGGTTATACTGATGCAAATTTTATTTTGTGCTTAATAGTGCAAGCCTCTCGAATATCTTTGCTGCTCCACGACTATCCTGTTTTTCTGTACCAATTCACCCTGTCATTATTGGATGTATGTATGGCACCAAATATGTCTGTTTATTTTTTGCTTTAAACAATAAAAAGATTTATAAACAAAAAAAACACTTGGATGAATGAATGAGTGCATGAATCAATGGGTGACTGAGTATTTGGAGGGGGGTATTTGGAGGGGTATTTATAGAGCGCGGCGTTCGCTCCGGAAGGAGCATCATGGCGCTATCAATCCTTGAACAAAGTTGCAGAGGGATAGAAGAGGGGGACTAGATGGCCACTTTTGTCCAGTCATCAGGAAGATTGAAAATCCAGGTTTTAAGGAGTTTCCTGAAGGGCTTCTCAAGCGTCTGAAATCTGAGATGTCTAGGCATGCTGTTCCAGGCTTTAATGGCTAGGTTGGTGAGGGTTTTACCCCCTTTAGACTTTAGAGTGTGGAGCGAGTTATCTAAGCGAGGTATCTAAGAATGGATGAATGGCTGCACTTATGGTGGAAAAAGTAAGTGCTTGGGTGGTTGAATGGATAGGTTAAAGAATGAGTGCTTGGATGGGTGGATGGATGGACTGGTGGTCCTCCTGTACTCGTCATGCGGTCCTTGTCGACACTCCTCCTGCGGTGTGAGCCGCATCCCTGAGGCAGAGGTCAGCGGAGGTCCTAGTGCAGTGGTCCCAAGTGGACAGTCTTCTGTGGGTTGCTTCTGTGTCCAGGCGGTGCCAGGCTTTTCCATTCAGCCCTTATGAGGATTTGTGGGTCCAGTCCTTGTCTCTTTCGCCTTGACCCCAGCAGGTGAGGGGGCAAGCTTTATTCACACAAACATCACAAGCAGGCTCATGGCCAACGTCAAGCCATTCAAGGGACTGGATCTGGGGGCTCAGTTTTTATTCGGATTTTGAGAGTCAAGAAAGACCCTCCAACCAATCAGGTGAAAGGCATTATTTAAATTATTTTCAAATGGGATCTGAGGTGTAGTCTAAAGAGACGGAATCTAAGACTTAGTTTGAAGAGGCGGTATCTGATGCCCAGAGATCCCGGCTCTGAGGCCTAGTGTAAAAAGAAGGTATCTGGGGCCTAGCGTACAAAGATGGGGGCAGACTTACAAGAACTGGTGCGTCTCTGCATATCAGCAGAGATGCGCCAGTTAATTTGCATCACGCAAAACAAAACTTGCGCCACCATGGATGCGTTAAATTTACAATGCGGCGCACCATGGCGCAAGAATTGATAGATGCGTGACGCATCTATTGGCGTAAAGGCAACGCATTGCTTGAGTTGTGTTGCAAGCACAATGCAACTCCAGCAAGGCTTTGGAAGGCCTCTTTCTATTGTGCTGCGTCCCTCCTTACGCCTGCGTGAAGAATCCATAAGGTTTTGACGCAATGGCATTGTAAAAGTGACTCCGTTAAATCTTGTAGATTTCAATGTGTCACTTTTATGAGGCTTTCTTACCCCGGAACGCCCACCCTGCATACATCATACCTGACGCAGGTATAATGTAGCGCAGGGCTTTACACATGAGGCATCTCCCTAGATACGTCACGTTGTAAATAAGTTGCAACGTGGTGCATTGTTTACAATGCCGCTGCGTCACAGAAGTGACGCGACAGCGGCATAAAGTTGTTGCAAGGGGCTTGTAAATATGCCTTAAGGTATTTAAGGTCCAGGCTTAAAAGACGGGATCTCAGGCCTAGTATGAAGAGGTGGGATGTGAAGGGTAGGCTTAGATATAGGTGATCCAGCATAGTCTGAAGAGACAGGATCTGAGGCGTAGACTGAAGAGACAGGATCTGAGGCGTAGACTGAAGAGACAGGATCTGAGGCGTAGACTGAAGAGACAGGATCTGAGGCGTAGACTGAAGAGACAAGATCTGAGGCGTAGACTGAAGAGACAGGACCCGAGGCGTAGACTGAAGAGACAGGATCTGAGGCGTAGACTGAAGAGACAGGATCTGAGGCGTAGACTGAAGAGACAAGATCTGAGGCGTAGACTGAAGAGACAGGACCCGAGGCGTAGACTGAAGAGACAGGATCTGAGGTGTAGACTGAAGAGGCCGGATCTGAGGCGTAGACTGAAGAGACAGGATTTGAGGGCTAGTCTGAAGAGACAAACGTCATCACTATCTTCATCCTAGGGCGACAGGGCTACTTTGTATAGTTACAATTATTGATTCAGACTCATGTACATAATCGTATTCACAACATATTGATGGTGGTGGAACCCCTGAGGCTACCATTTTGGTATAAAAGAACCGCACCTTCACTAGGTAAATAGAGGGGACGCTTTCACACTGACACTGAAACCGACACCCCTACACGCTGAGGCTTCAACACGCACCTTTGCGGGGTGTCCAACTTGTTACCAAGACATGGTCCTTCATTCTCTCTCATCAGATAATGGGGTTGGCTCTTTCCTAGGAGATTCTTGGCTTCACTCCCACATACATGCTAAGTACATTTAGGTAGGTTACGCATAGTAGGAGTTGGTAAGATTATTGTTTATATATATATATGCCTGCATAATTTCGTTGCTTAGCACCCTCATAGACATTTATCTACTGTTTACTCTGTCGGTGCTTGTAATCTCTTACATTTGCTTCTGTCTATTAATTGTCACAGCAAAAATGTTTTATACTAGAACGACGCTGGCTTAATAAATACTTATTGAAAATGTCCCCAAGTTTTATTCTGTGTATCTCTCTGAGACTAAGTGAGCTTGATTGATTGAGTCAAAAGTGCTGTTCTGTTTCCACGATCCCTGAAGGGTCAAGGGTTGTCATGTTCAATGGTTCCCAGAAACGATTAGTTCCTTGGTAGGGTTCAGGGGCTTATAGTGGCACTGTGAGCTTGCTGGTCTATAGGCTGACATATCCTGCTGGGGTGTCCGGAATCAGTCTAGACACCAATCCCTTGGGTTATGTTGTCCAACAAACCCGCAGATCCTATGTGTTCTTAGGAACCACACAACTACCTTTAATATATACATGAATGACTGTCTTTTTACCCCCGGGAGGGACCATGAATACTGCTGCCTTTAATATATACATGAATGACTGCCTTATAAGTCTGGGTAGGGGCCTAAACTCCTGTATCTTTAATATATTCATGAATTACTGTCTGTTGTTTTCCACAGGGGGGACCCTGAATCCTATTGCCTTTAATATATTAACTAATGGCTGTCTTATTACTCTGGGGGAGGGGCCTAAACCCCACTACCTTTAATATATACATGAATGACCGTCTTCTTATGCCGGGTGCGGGGGCGGGGTGCTGGTTCCTTTATTATATACCCAAATGGCTGGTTTATTACTCGGGACAAGGCGTCCGTACCAGGACCCCTCAGGTATGCAACCCTCTCTGCTGATTCAGCATTCCTGCCACCCCAAAATCAGCGTTGCAATTCTTTGAATAAATGGTGACCATAAAGCTGAAGCTATTCCCAGCAAATGGGTGGGACTGTACATCCTTTATTCATGCTGCCAATTGTCAAAGTGCCATATTTAGACCTCTTTGGCATCCATTTGTTTTGATAAATATACATCTACAAAAACATTTTGAGACATTTTATGCGTGGAACTCGTATGTGAGTTTATGAATTGCAGATAACAAATCATTAGATTGATTGAAAATGATTAGTGCATTTATTTAATATAAGAAGCATCCAAATTTGTATGCCCTTTTGACACTTTTAAATTTGAGTATGAATGCTGAGGCAGTGTGCGCCATCCCTAACAATGCCTTCCCTGTTTTTGTCTCTCCTGTATTCGCAGTTTCCAGAGTGCGGCTTCTACGGCATATACGACAAGATCC
This sequence comes from Lissotriton vulgaris, assembly GCF_964263255.1. Lineage (NCBI taxonomy): Eukaryota > Metazoa > Chordata > Amphibia > Caudata > Salamandridae > Lissotriton > Lissotriton vulgaris. Next base: position 35,299,621 of record NC_141697.1, read on the forward strand.
TTCTTTTTCGCCATGACTCCAGCTCCGAGAATATCCTGCAGCTTGTGAAGTCGGCCAGCGACATTGTGGACGGCGACCTCATTGAAGTTGTGTTATCAGGTATGGCTAACAGTCGACTCATTGAGCTTGCAGAGTGCTTCACTTGGGGAGAGATTGTTTCTAAGCACATGGAAGCACTGAAGTTTCAAACTTGCTTCTATCTCATGTTGTACACAATTGCTGTGGACAAAATATTGCAATACAGCAGCAGTTCCATGTAAAATCCCCATTGAAAGTGCAGGAGAAGGTAAAAGACTACGAGAGATGAGCAAGAAAGAAAAAGTTATTGTTGACAGGGAGTGTGAGGGTGTTGATTGAGTAACATTGAATATGCTATGTATTACTGACTGTGGCATTGTACAATGCACCATCTGGTTTGTAGACAGCCTCTTGGCACTATTGATGAGTCATGGACGATGAGATGTGTACTGTCTGCTTCTGTTGGGGCTCTCAGAAGGATTCTGGGTCAGTCCGAACCCTGCGGCCCATCTATCTAAAAACAACCTCATCACAGCTGGTCTCAGCTGATGTGTTCAGCTTTACTGAAGACCTGAAAACTCGACCAGTGTCAAATGTTTGGTACACTGGCATGATATCACATAAGTCCTGCATATGAAGTTACGGAAAGCATGCTAAGCTTTCAGACTTCACCAAATGCAAAAACTGTTTTTGGCCCATGGTCTTTTTTTTGCGCAAAGTATGGTCTTGCTGAGAAAAATTACTCGTGACACGGTTGAAAAGTATTTGTCAGTATGCCTTCTCTTCCTCTCATTTGCAGTAGCCGGTAGTGCTTTACTGCCCTTCCTATGCATACATATGTAATCATCCATTAAACGTTAAATAATAATATTAATAAGTCACAAGATCTGTTTTAAACGACTTTATACCGTTGCTTCAGGTTTATGTCAGAATATCACATACAGAAACATACATTTTATGTCCTAAACATAATTTACTAAAATATTGTCCCATCTACATTCATCCCATTCTAAATTGGGTCACGCGACCTGGGCTCCACCAGTAATCTTTGACCCAGGCTCCCATGTAGGCAGTTCAGTGTCTGGAGTGAGATTTCATTTGTGCCTGAAAACACCAGTGAAAGCTGTGTTTACTGACAGCAGACTGTCACTTGATTGCCATTCTTAATTAGCACTTGTATATCCCGGCAGGTGCACGCACTCCACGTCACAGCACGAAAGATACCCTATTCTCAAGTGCTTGTTCCAGCCATGTTAGAGGAGCCCAGAGTGGCCGCCTCCAGCAGGGCTGTAATAATGCACCAGAAATATCCCTTGAGCTCTCAGGAGAGAAGCTCAGCTGCAAATAATGAGGTCCACTTTGCTGCCCATGACGCGCTTGTCTTCAATGGGCTCCTGAAGGAGCCGAGGCAGCTGCACCCAGGGCGCGTGACCTCCTTCCGCCATTTTCAAGTGGACAACATAAGTGCGCAGTCGGAGTGACTCAGGGCTTCCTGCACTTGAACGCAGTGAGGTCACTTCCTTAGAACATGCTGCCATCAGGTGGGTGGAGGGCAGGCTCCTTTTTTGTCCCATTTCATATATGTACAGCGTGCTTCTCCTACGGCTTGTTTATGGTCAGGCTCCTTTTTCTACAGCTCGCGTACACACAGCTGCATCCCCTACAGCAGTGGTCTTCAAACTTTTGGATGCCGAGACCCCCCTGTCAACATTTTCAAGCGTAAGGACCCCCTCCTGACAAAAATTTCTAAACCTCTAGGTTATGAGGAAGGTGAGGACCAAATTATGCGACAGGCTTGACTAAACTGTGTGAGTAGAAAATGTAAATAATGTTCTGTGATGCTGCGTATTTTGGGGTAGCATTGCTTTATTATTTAGAATTTTTTTAAACACAGTAATACTGAGGAAAGATTTCACCCCATCAGTACCAGTTTATAACCAAAATACAGCAATTAACAACAGAAAGATGTCTAGTCAACCTCTGTGAAGGGCCTCCCAATCCGCAGGAATACACGCTGCCACGTTAGAAGCTCACCTGGACCTGGCCATGGCCGGGAGCAGCAAGGGTGCATTCAAACCGTGGCGGTCTTGTGCAGAGTTAAGCAGTTTACCCATGCCCCTTTCCTCTCACCCCCTTCCTTCCATCCCTCTCTTCGCTCCTCTCCCAACCCCGGATCCCTCTCTCACATTGCAGGCAGATGGGTATTAGCCCCAGGACACCTTTTGGTAACAGCAGCGCACTACAAATGTAAATAATAGGCAGAAGCAGGGGATCCACTAGGCTTGTCCAAGCACTGGTTGCACACAGTGCAACAGTCTTTCCACCTTCTCCATGAATTCCCTCACTACCACTCACCAACAATACACCTCATCTCTCTATAGCACCTGTCTGACAAACATTTCATTTTTTTTATAGCGCTACTCATAGTTTACTCACACTCAGTTCTGTGATGTGCATGGTACATCTTCTTTGTACCAGGCACTTTAACCTTCTGCACTGTGTGGGTGACAAGAGTGCCCATGTGACTGCATGGTGAGCAATGCAACAGTGTGAGAGTAGGGTAAAAGGAGTGACTGCAGGGTGAGTGAGGTGACCATAAGAATTTGGGTTCGGCTGTAAGTGCAGAGTGGGACGAATTAGTGCATGGTTAGTGATGGCCTTGTTTGAGTGAGCTACAGATTGAACAGTAAGGGGGGGACAGGTGAGTGGAGTGTCACATGAGTGCAGGGTGAGAAGTGTGCTCGTGTGACTGCAGGGTGAGGTACAGATTGAAAAATGCAAGCGTATTTTTAGTGCAGAGTGAGAGCAGGGTGAGCGGGTGAATGTTGTGAGTGCATGGTGATCAGTGTGAATGCATGGTGATCAGTGTGAGTGCATGGTGATCAGTGTCAGTGCATGGTGATCAGTGTGAGTGCATGGTGATCAGTGTGAGTGCAGGGTGAGCGGGTGAATAGTGTGAGTGCATGGTGATCAGTGTGAGTGCATTGTGGTCAGTGTGAGTGCATTGTGATCGCTATGAGTGCATGGTGATCAGTGCGAGTGCATTGTGATCGCTGGGAGTGCAGGGTGAACGTGAAAGTGAAGGTGAGAATGAGAAGTGAGTAGTTTGAAAGCAGGGTGCATTCCCAGAAACTTGAAGCGTAGGGTTTCAGATATAAGTTAAACTATTACTATAATGGCATTAATCAGGGTTCGAGGGTGGAAGAAATAAATAATGTGCTGATCCTGCAACAAACTTCCAGTCTAATGATTAGGGTTACCAGCTCATTATTTTGATGGCCCAGAAATAAGCAGTCACCTACAGCTGTATTTTTTGCACTTATCTGTGAATACTTAGAACAGCAAATATAAATAGAAAGCACTTTTATTTTGTGGTATAGGGATGCCTCAATGATCCATGACTAATAATTAAAGATAATAAAGACAGAAAAGTCACATAACTAATTAATACATACTTTTTTTATTTATAACTCAATTTAGTGTCAAGAGCAGGTCTCTGCAGGATCTTTAAACAACACATAGCAGGCATGTTTCTTTTGGCAACCCAACTTTATATTTCTTTTCATTAAATGCATTCTCACACTACAGCAGTAAGTGTAAAAATACAAATGTAAGGAATTGGCAGAATGGGGGCCCAGGGGGTACTGGAACCAAACTAAGCTTTGGTAATCAGTTAACAAAGGCATGTAAATATGCTAATGGTCTTTAAAGACCTGTGAAAAACTCGGGCGGAGATAAGACTCCAGACACAGGAGCCTGGAGCGCAAGCTGCACTGTAGCAGCCCGGGCTGAGCCACAGGATGGGGGAGGAGGGGGGCTGAAGCCCTGGAGGCCAGGGCAGAAGTGACACTGTGAAGGCGCGACCCCCTTTGCATCGCTCCACGGCCCCCCTGCGGGTTGCGCCCCATAGTTTGAAGACCCCTGCCCTACAGTTTGTGTTCGCCCAGGCTGCTTTCCAGAGGCGTAATGAAACTTGAGGGGGCCCCCCTGAAAAGTACATGGATGGGGCCCCCCCTTTCTCTGCCCACTCAAGATCTCTCAGGCCAGCCACCTGCCATACTGAAGGGGTTGCAGGGGCTATTGCTACTTATTGGTACCAATAGTGCCGTTATAAGAAACCCTTGGTGGTGGAGTTAACAGTTGGACTTAGTCTGCCTGCAGTGTATCATAGGTGGTGGTCTATCCACTGCAGGGTCCCTGCCATCAGTATGCAGGGGAAATTTGCCCTATTTTGGTGAGTTTCCTGATGCAGACTCCTGTCATGATATACAACATCGGGCCCACTCTTCGTTCGGTTTCGCCAAAAGTGCATCCACTGCTCCTTCTATTTCACACCCCCTTCCTACCTTTTGTTTTCTATCTCTTCCAATCCATTATTTCTGAGCATCCTATCTTTTCTTCATTCTCATCCCAGCCTGTTTCTTTCTATTCTCTATCACTTTATCTCCAACTTTTTCTGTCCCATCACGTCAAAATCATTCCACTATGCTTTTCCTATCTCCTGTGCAGTATTTCTCTCCCTTTCTCTGCTCTTTTTATGCCATCTGCTTTGTATTCCCTTCGTCCATTTTCTCACCCTCCCCATTCCCTACCTCTCTTTTCTTCTTTATACCCCAGCTGCCCTTGTCCCTAAGGCACCTTGTGATTCCTTTCCTTCATTCTTTCTCGCTGTGTCCCTTGATTAGCGCTTCCAGTGCATTCTATGCACTTCATCAATCCTGTACAGACCTTATTGCCCTTCTTCTTCCTCATACTCTCCCAGAACCCCTAGCCTCAAAGGGTTGTATTTCTTTACTACAGAGTCTTCACTGGTGTCTCTATAGAGGCCAGATGGTGCCTGTTCCCCAGTGTTATTTGTCCTGGCTCTCTCTCTCTCTCTCTCTCTCTCTCTCTCTTTCTCTCTCTCTCTCTCTCTCTCTCTCTCCAGCTACATACACACACACAACTGAGACACTCACACACATACAGAAAGGCCACTGGTGGAGGAGAGGATTTTGCTGCAGTGGGGGACACATTCTTACCTCTGACCCAACACAAGCACTTTTTGTTTTGGACCATGTATAATAGCCTTGTTCAAACCCCTTCACTTCCCTTATCACTCATACAGCATTCTCGTTGTATTCTGTACAGTGACATTGCATACGAGTCCACAACAACATTGCTAACAAGAAAAAGATCCCCCACCTTGTCAATAACTCATACCCAGAGACATCCACATTGACACAGCTCCCAAAACCCCCAGGCATATTCCAACATAGGAAAAGGTCAAAAAGAGTATATTGCATGAGGTGCATCTATTTATTTATTTATTTATTATTAGATTTATTAAGCGCGCAGCTACCCGGAGGTTTCCCGGCGCTATTAGGTCAGCACATTGGCTTAAATGGGATGTGCACTTTTCTTGTGGTCAGAGTTCATTTATCAGCATTTTCCATCACCTGTGACATTAGTAAACCCGGTCTTGCAATCTCTCCCTGCTGCCTTTTAATTTTGCTAATTCATTGGTGTTTACACTCTGATAATAAATTGTAAAGACCAGGCAGGGATAAGGTTTTTAACACATGCAACTGTCTGTTACCATTCTTGGACAGATGTATTTAACCCCTTCCCTGCGGCCACGATTTTACAGGTGTGCGGTAAACAAAAGAACAGGGCGGGGCGTGACGAACCCCAGCCGTCATCAGCACACGCACACCGCGGGGCGTGACGGCTGGGGTTCGTCACCAGCATGGGAGGGGTTAAACAGTCCATTGTTGTGTTTTCTGGATGCTAACAACCCACTCTTCCTGCTTTTTCAACCTCCACGCCACTACCTCACTAAGCCATTTACTGATAAGCACCACTATCGATCAAGGACAAAATCACCCCCAAAAATAAGCTGTGCTCCAACCACACACCACCTTCCCAATAACTCACTTTCAAATACTCTGCAGAGATCTGATCCATTTAATGTTTGACAACAGCCCTTGAAACAGACTTCCTGTAGAGCATAAAAACCCATCCAACCTGCTACTGTTTAGAGAACAACTCAAGGATCTCATACCAACACCCAACCTACCAACTAAGAACAACTCAAGGATCTCCCGCCAACACCCAACCTACCAACTCAAGAACAACTCAAGGATCTCCCGCCAACACCCAACCTACCAACTCAAGAACAACTCAAGGATCTCCTGCCAACACCCAACCTACCAACTCAAGAACAACTCAAGGATCTCCTGCCAACACCCAACCTACCAACTCAAGAACAACTCAAGGATCTCCTGCCAACACCCAACCTACCAACTCAAGAACAACTCAAGGATCTCCTGCCAACACCCAACCTACCAACTCAAGAACAACTCAAGGATCTCCCGCCAACACCCAACCTACCAACTCAAGAACAACTCAAGGATCTCCTACCAACACCCAACCTACCAACTCAAGAGCAACTCAAAGATCTCCCGCCAACACCCAACCTACCAACTCAAGAACAACTCAAGGATCTCCCGCCAACACCCAACCTACTAACTCAAGAACAACTCAAGGATCTCCCGCCAACACCCAACCTACCAACTCAAGAACAACTCAAGGATCTCCCGCCAACACCCAACCTACCAACTCAAGAACAACTCAAGGATCTCCCGCCAACACCCAACCTACCAACTCAAGAACAACTCAAGGATCTCCCGCCAACACCCAACCTACCAACTCAAGAACAACTCAAGGATCTCCCGCCAACACCCAACCTACCAACTCAAGACTCATAACTTTGCCCAACTCCTGCCTTGTCGATCATCAGCCCAAAAGTAAAACCTACCTCTTTCTTCAACCTACTGTTGGGCAGAAACAATCCAAGGTGTCTACCCCAAATTTCTCTAAATCGATAAAGACAAAGACAACCAGCCACAAACATAGCCTTACACACTGTGCAGCATTCTCTTCCAGAATATCTGAGAGACTAACAGACAGACACACGCACGTCTACTGTAGAGTGAGTCCCAGCACTCCTCTTGTCGATTGACAGAGACCATGCATTTCATGGAGTGCACAGCCCTTTTTCTGTGGAAAATACTAGATAAGGTGGGTCTGGGTACACAATTCAAAACATGGGAATTGTGCAACTATTCTTGATCCGCAGCTCGGAAGCTGAGCAGGACTTTCACTTCATCCAAAAGAAATGGACTGACATCCTTCACAAAGTGCACACCTCCTCATTCTGTGCCTCGGGAAAAGAAGCAATGCTTAAGGTGACACACTATTGGTACTACACCCCATCCAGAAGGGGAAATGGAAACTCAACAGTCCTAATGGCTGTTAACGCAACTTTGGCCACCCAGACACACTGACTCATCTCTTCTGGCTCTGTCCCAAACTCAAACGCTACTGTTAGGCCGTCTGAAAGATAACAATGAAATGTTTGCAACAGATATACCCTGTCTTTCTAGCTACGTCCTACTGACTCTCGTCAATGCCCGGCACACCCTCTACACTCTAACAAGGGAAAGCAATAATAATGGGTTTTGGCTTTGTGTGGGGCTAAACATGTCATCAAAGCCAAATGGGGCACAGATACATTATCATCTCACTTTGACTGGCTGCGTAAACTGTGGGACCTCACAAGGATGGACAAGCTGACTGCTTCCGGCAAGAACAAGTTGCTACACTTAGACAAAATGAGGGGCACATGCATCCAATCTCTGGCACAGGACTTTTGGGAACCTACTAGTCCTCTTTACTTATGAGTACACCAGCTTACAGGACGAGGGGGCACGCCTGATCAACAAGACAAAGACTGACCGCAGTGGGTATGACGCACTAAAAGTCCCAGCCTGCTGACACTGACTACGTTGCGAAAGAGCTAATTCTGGGGTGAGCGGCTATGCTCCCTGGGTGACAACCTCAGATATTTTATCGCTTCCCTCTCGCCTTTCCCAGTCCCCCCTGGTATCCTCCCTTCCTCACCTTCTATCTCCTACTGTTCTACCTCATCGGCCTTTGGATTTAGGTAAGAGTATTTGTTCTTGGATAAATTAATAAAAAGATCTGATCCATAAAAGATCAATGGGTCGGCAAAATATTTACATTTTAACACTATTAATATATTATTCCATCAACACAAGTAAAATTCAAAGTGGTGTACTAACTCGCAGCTGCTGTCACCTCCGCCTTTCAGAGCTACGTTCCTGCTGTTTTTGAGAACTTCACCACGAGCTTTGAGACTAGGTAGCAGCGGATAGGGCTGCACATGTGGGACACCTCAGGTAAGAGAGCATTGGCATCCTGTCATGGCGGCAGCCCCACAGTGTCATGGATAGCGTGTGCTTCAGCCAAGGCAACAATAGCTTCTGGTGTCTGCGTGTACCAGAGGGACTCAAAAGTGATGCCTGTCTGAACCAGTACTCCATTTATTATTCCATTATGACTGCCTGGGAGACACCCCCTTTTAAAAAAATCTATTTTGTTTCCTTTCATACCTCTGCAGCCGTACACCACTAGGATAGAAGGGGTTAAACCGAGTCTCTGATGTCAACATATCAATGCATTGAATATAACAGGAGGCTCCTGGTTTTACAAAGAGTAGAAACAAGCCCTCAAGCTGCCTATGTGCACATGCATGTGACTGGGACCCAGGAGGATGAACACGGACACTGGAATGTAGAAGAACATCTGCCGTCATCCCTAGTATACACAGGTTCATCTGTGGCCCTGGGAGTTGTACCCAAAAGCAATGAGTCCAGAAGACATATATACAGGTGCACACGGAGCTCTGAGACTTGTACACATAGAAATGTCAAATAGATCAGATCACATTCACCCCAAGATTACACATGCAGTTGTTAGCCTGCACGTTTAACACAAGCCGGTAGGGGGAAAGGTGCAACTTTCCCTTATGTATACACATGCTTGGGGATATATAGAGGTCGGCAGGAAAATGACCTTTGGGGCCGATCTCAGCCTTCTCCTCCTCACATTTACCTGCATTAACAGGACGTGTTTTAGAGTGTGACATATGGGTGGTGATCTCTTGTTCCCTGAAGAGATAGTAGGAAGCTATGGTCATAGCAGCTATACAGTGACCCCATTACAAAAGACCCCTTCAGGCATCCCTTTGGGTGTTGGGAGTTTAGTTCTGCACTCGTCTGAAAGCCCGGCCTGGCGGCCTGTGTCAAGCTTTACTGGTCCATCTTGGCATCTCAATAACTCATGTTTGGCACCTAGCATCTACTGTGTACTTTGGGGGGCAGAGGTCGTGCCCTCTCACCCCTCCTCCCTAGGCCCTGCTATGCTAGGTGTTTCAGCTGTTAGCATGTCACTGACTTTCAGCCAGCCCTGATTCTTCCAACAGGGCCATGCATGCTGGATGGAAAATCTGACTCTGAAACTTTGACCTGGTTTCCTAGACCCAAAGTAGCAGCAGAGCTCTGCTTTTTAGGTCAAGCTTAGAGTCAGAGCGCTTTCCACTCGCTCTCTGCTGTGCCAGTCAGAAATGCGGGCCCCCTTTTGGTGGACTGCTTTCCAAAGTCCCACCCCAGGCTGCTTGGTTGATGCCTGGGCGATTTCACTAAGAGAACAATGTTGTTGGCCATGATACTACTTTCATGCTTCCTCCTGTTACAACGTGTAATAGTCCCTCCTCTTATCTGCTTTATGTCTTGCTAAAGCCCCGCCTCCTCAGCTTCTCCCGCTACTCGTGTGATTGAATTCAGTCACCATAGTTTTAAAAAGGTTAATACGTTGCGCTATGTTTATGGCAGATTATTCCCAGATAAATGCCAAAGCTATCTCTTTAAAAAAACAAGAATGCTAGATGTCATGAGGACAGTTAAAGTTTTTTGTATGTAGCTTGACACAATCCCACTCCAAATAGTTCTAGGACACTTAATACCACATAATTACTATCCACATAGTTCCAGAGCACCCATGCCACATAATACCAAAACACAAATTGCTGTCTCCTCCTCCTGTTACAACACCCTCCGCATGCTCAGCAGAATCTACAAATGGATCCCCACCGAAACAAGAAAAACAGTAACCCAGGCCCTCGTCAGCAGCAGGCTGGACTACGGCAATGCACTCTACGTAGGTATCCCGGCCAAACACTTACAACAATTGCAACGCATTCAAAACGCACCTGCCCGACTGATCCTCAACGTCCCTCACCACAGCCACATCACCCCCCACATAAAAAACCTACAATGGCTCCCTGTCGAAAAGAGTATCACCTTCAAGCTACTCACCCACGCACACAAAGCACTCCACAACGCCGGACCAGCCTACCTCAACGGCCGACTCAGCTTCTACACCACCACCCGACAGCTCCGCCAGCCTCGCCGCTGTCCCCCACATCCAATGAACGACATCAGGTGGCAGATCCTTCTCCTACCTCGCCGCCAAGACATGGAACACCCTCCCCACTCCCCTGCGGCAGACCGAAGACCTCCCAACCTTGACAAGACTCCTCAAGACCTGGCTCTTCGAGCAGTAGCAGCACCCCCCTTCTCCCCACAGCGCCTTGAAACCCTCACGGTAGTAGTGAGCTCTATAAGTACTATGATTGATTGATTGACAAATTAACTCCACACCACATAATTCCAAGCCACACAATTTCCCAACTAACTAATTCAATGCAACCCACATGCTTCCACAACAACCACAGGCATACACTCTGTAACAAAGAAGTAAAAACCATTGCCATTTACAATGCCAATAGCTCCAACACAAACAAATGCGAGGACTATTGCATTTCCAGTGCTTGCTTACCTTCCAATGCGTCCCAGCAGAGTCCTATTCCTGGAGCTGCAAACCTTCTCCTGGCCGGAGATGTTTTAAGGCATGGGCAAAGTGGGCTCTGGCCCAGGGCCCCGGCCTTTCAGGGGGCCCCCTGATAGAAACAGCGTTGTTCTGCAGTCTTGTCCTGGTGACCTCGAGTAGTGCTTAGACAGTTTGTTTTATGCACCATTTTTCTTTAATTTATTTTTAATGTGGGTGATGTGTGAAAGTCTATTACAGACATTTTGCAGGGAAATGTTGTGTTTATGTTTCATGCTAAATCCATAAAAAAAGGTTCTTTTAGATCAAAAGGACCTGAAATATGAGAAATGGAAGGGAGACACAGAGGTTATTTGCAGTCACATTAGTGAGCTGCTGCTGTGTTACAATATTGAAAACACAAGTCACTATCCCTTAATATTAGATGTAAACACATTTAGAATGTGCAATATTGTGCTTGTGCACTGTCCTGATGACCTGACCAAAAGGTGCACGAAAGAGTTGAAATTGCATCATGAATCCAAAGCTGTTCCAAACAGGAGCTCCCAAATAATTTGGCCCAGGGCCCCCAAAATCCTTAAAATGCCTCTCCTCCTGACACTGTCAGCTCTGTGCTGCCTCTTCTCAGAGGAGCAGTGCTCTGTGGGGAATGTTCTCTCTGGGGTCCAGGGGGGTTTGTCACGCTCCTGCTGCTTTCTCTACTGTGTGTGTACATCCAGGCTGCTTTCTCTATAGTTTGAGTATGAGCAGGCGGCTTTCGCTACAGTTTGTGTACATCCAGGCTGCTTTCTCTGCAGTTTGTGTACACAGGCTGCTTCCCCTAGAGTTTGTGCACACTCAGGATGCTTTCTCTACGGATTGTGTACATGGAGGCTGCTTTTTCTACAGTTTGTTTATGTGTAGGCAGTTTCCCTACCTACCTCAACAGACAACTCACCTTCTACACCCCCAACCGCCAGCACCGCTCCGCCGACCTCGCCCTCGCCACCGACCCCTGTATCCGAAGAGCGACATCCGGCGGCAGATCTTTCTCCCAACTCACCGCAAGGACTTGGAACACCCTCCCCATCCTCCTACGGCAGACCCAGGACCTGCTTACCTTCAGAAGGCGACTCAAGACCTGGCTATTCAAGCAGTTGCGGCTCCCCCCACCCCTCCCCAGCGCCTTGAGACCCCCACGGGTGAGGTGTGCGCTTTACAAGTGTATTGATTGATTGATTGATTACAGTTTGTCTACATGCAGGCTGCTATCTCTACAGTTTGTGTACGCTCAGGCTGCTTTCTCTACAGTTTGTGTATGCTCAGGCTGCTTTCTCTACAGTTTGTGTATGCTCAGGCTGCTTTCTCTACAGTTTGTGTACGCGCAGGTTGCTTCCCTTACTGGCTGCTTTCTCTACAGTGTGTGTACACGCAGGTTGATTCCCTTACAGTTTGTTTACATGCAGGCTGCTTTCTTTACAGTTTGTGTACATTCAGGCTGCTTTTTCTACAGTTTGTGTATGCTCAGGCTGCTTTCTCTACAGTTTGTGTACGCTCAGGCTGCTTTCTCTACAGTTTGTGTACGCGCAGGTTGCTTCCCTTACTGGCTGCTTTCTCTACAGTGTGTGTACACGCAGGTTGATTCCCTTACAGTTTGTTTACATGCAGGCTGCTTTCTTTACAGTTTGTGTACATTCAGGCTGCTTTTTCTACAGTTTGTGTATGCTCAGGCTGCTTTCTCTACAGTTTGTGTACGCTCAGGCTGCTTTCTCTACAGTTTGTGTACGCGCAGGTTGCTTCCCTTACTGGCTGCTTTCTCTACAGTGTGTGTACACGCAGGTTGATTCCCTTACAGTTTGTTTACATGCAGGCTGCTTTCTTTACAGTTTGTGTACGCACATGCGGCTTCCCTTACAGTTTGTGTACACAGAGGCTGCTTTCTCTACAGTTTGTGTATGCGGAGGCTGCTTTCTCTACAGTTTGTGTACGCTCAGGCTGCTTTCTCTACAGTTTGTGTATGCTCAGGCTGCTTTCTCTACAGTTTGTGTACGCTCAGGCTGCTTTCTCTACAGTTTGTGTACGCGCAGGTTGCTTCCCTTACTGGCTGCTTTCTCTACAGTGTGTGTACACGCAGGTTGATTCCCTTACAGTTTGTTTACATGCAGGCTGCTTTCTTTACAGTTTGTGTACATTCAGGCTGCTTTTTCTACAGTTTGTGTATGCTCAGGCTGCTTTCTCTACAGTTTGTGTACGCTCAGGCTGCTTTCTCTACAGTTTGTGTACGCGCAGGTTGCTTCCCTTACTGGCTGCTTTCTCTACAGTGTGTGTACACGCAGGTTGATTCCCTTACAGTTTGTTTACATGCAGGCTGCTTTCTTTACAGTTTGTGTACATTCAGGCTGCTTTTTCTACAGTTTGTGTATGCTCAGGCTGCTTTCTCTACAGTTTGTGTACGCTCAGGCTGCTTTCTCTACAGTTTGTGTACGCGCAGGTTGCTTCCCTTACTGGCTGCTTTCTCTACAGTGTGTGTACACGCAGGTTGATTCCCTTACAGTTTGTTTACATGCAGGCTGCTTTCTTTACAGTTTGTGTACATTCAGGCTGCTTTTTCTACAGTTTGTGTATGCTCAGGCTGCTTTCTCTACAGTTTGTGTACGCTCAGGCTGCTTTCTCTACAGTTTGTGTACGCGCAGGTTGCTTCCCTTACTGGCTGCTTTCTCTACAGTGTGTGTACACGCAGGTTGATTCCCTTACAGTTTGTTTACATGCAGGCTGCTTTCTTTACAGTTTGTGTACGCACATGCGGCTTCCCTTACAGTTTGTGTACACAGAGGCTGCTTTCTCTACAGTTTGTGTATGTGCAGGCTACTTTCTCTACAGTTTGTATATACGCAGGCTGCTTTCTTTACAGTTTGTGTACACAGAGGCTGCTTTCTCTAGAGTTTGTGTGCGTGCAGGCTGCTTTCTCTACAGTTTTTATATGCGAAGGCTGGTTTCTTTACAGATTGTGTATGCACAGGCTGCTTCCCTTACAGTTTGTGTACGCGCAGGCTGCTTTCTCTAAAGTTTTTATATGCACAGGCTGCTTCCCTTACAGTTTGTGTACGCGCAGGCTGCTTTCTCTAAAGTTTTTATATGCGCAGGCACGTTTCTTTACAGTTTGTGTGTGTGCAGGCTGTGTTCTTTCCAGATTGTGTACGCGCAGGCTGCATTCTCTATAGTTGGAGTACACGCAGGCTGCCTTCTCTACAGTTTGTGTACACGCTGATCGCTTTCTTTACAGTGGGTGTACATGCAGGCTCTTTCTCTATAGTTTGTGTACACACAGGCTGCTTTCTCTACAGTTTGTGTAGGTGCAGGCTGCTCTCTCTACAGTTTGTATACATCATGTTCAGGCTGCTTTACTCCTCACAGTATGTGTGTGTGTGTGGTGTGTGTGTGTGTGTTCAGGCTGCTTTCCTCCTCACACTATGTGTGTGTGTTCAGGCTGCTTTCCTCCTCACAGTGTGCGTGACTATGTTCAGGCTGCTTTCCTCCTCACAGTATGTGTGTGTGTGTTCAGGCTGCTTTCCTCCTCACAGTGTGTGTGTGTGTTCAGGCTGCTTTACTCCTCACAGTATGTGTGTGTGTTCAGGCTGCTTTACTCCTCACAGTGTGTGTGTGTGTGTGTGTGTGTGTTCAGGCTGCTTTACTCCTCACAGTGTGTGTGTGTGTTCAGGCTGCTTTACTCCTCACAGTATGTGTGTGTGTGGTGTGTGTGTGTGTGTTCAGGCTGCTTTCCTCCTCACACTATGTGTGTGTGTTCAGGCTGCTTTCCTCCTCACAGTGTGCGTGAGTATGTTCAGGCTGCATGTAGGCTGTTTTTTCCCTTTACAATCTTTGTGTGTAGGGATGGCTTTCAGTCTATGGACAGTGAATAGAAACATGCTATTTTCAATGCAATCTGTATATGCTGGATGCCTTCCCTGGGTGTTTGTGCAAGCTATTGTTGTGCAGTGTGTGTGTGTGTGTGTGTGTGATCACACATGCATGCACCATCTGCATTTCCTACTGCCTGTGTGTGTGTGCTGTCTACCTTTCCTACAGAACCTACATACACGACTTTCCTGAAGATTGGGTTTATGTGCAGACTGTTTGCCTACACTCTATATGTATGTGCTAGCTGTTTTCATGCAGTGTGCATGCGTGTCCACAGGCTGCTTTCCTAGCCCCCGTTTAGCCCCCCCAGCCGTGTGAGCATCCCATGGGCCCTCTCGTCATTCACTTTCTCCCATTAATTATGGACACCAAGACTTTTGTGGTGTTATAACGACCGCAGTTTATTCACATTATAAGCTGGCACATAAGTTACCACGACTGCATCGATCATAACCACGTTCAGCTCCTTGCTTGGGTTGCATTTCCTGTGACGCATACAGTTCCTACTGGTCCGCAGTGTAATCTTATCTTTATTGCATATTAATAACCATAACTTGCATAGTCTGCAATGCATCTTCCTGCAGATCATAAAGTCTCTTTAATGGGTGTCATAACTCACTGTTTGTCAGCCGCTGTGACAGCTCTCCGTCTGTCAATTACTTAGTATAGTGGGTTGTGGCTTCGAGGCTTCCCTGGCTACTGAATTTCTGGCGTTCGTGGCCCTGTGGCCAAGTCTGGGCCGCTGGTGCCTTGTCCGCCCAGCGCTGACCATTTCTCACCCCTTTTGTTTGCACTCAAGTGTCCCTGCCGTGAGACATCACAAGGACCTTGTTTGTGCAATTGTCCTTTTATGTCCTTGTGTAAAGAAATTTATTGTTAACCCCTTGGCCACGGGGGGGTGGGGGCGTGCACAGCGCCCCAGTGCTCATGACGAGCTCGGCTCGTCATGCAGCACGGTGGTCGTGTGCTCATGACGCCCGTTTCTTTAGAACGCTCAGCACAGCAGGGGAATTATCCCCGCGTGTGAGCGCCGGGAGGGTCATGACGAGCTCAGCTCGTCATGAGCACAGCGCAACCGTGGCTCATGACGAGCTGAGCTCGTCATGAGCATGGGAGGGGTTAAACCTTGTAGATCCCCTCAAGGCTGGTGGTGGTTTTCAGACCCCCAACAGCTCTCTCCAAGCCTAACAGAAACCCAGAAGTTCCAGTGCCCCCACAACGTTTAGGAGGAACATGTCGATCACTACGCTATGCAGGTGAACCTTGTCATCCGTGTATTTCCCCGGTATTCTTAGGTTGATGAGGCTATGCCTCACAAATTCCCAACCGCTACTCGTATCATGCAATGATTTCAGACCATAATATGTCGGCCAGTTGCACCAATCTATGGTTGTCAGGTCGGCCTGGATGGTTACCATCAGGGCTTCCCGCCCCATTGCCGCAAGATCATTGCCACCCAGATGAATTACCACTGCTGTGGGGTTCCCATGAGCCCTTTGCGTATCCCATGCCACAGGGAGTAGCTGGCTCCATTTCATTTCAGGTTTGCCCAAATATATAACCTTGGTATTGCTCAGCTGTATGCCACCATAGCGCTTCCTGGTGCCAGCCCATCGCTGTGCCCTCATGATGCGCGAGTGTCTTAGTTTCCCCACCATCTGTTTTTCTGCTTCATTCCCAGTGGTGAGAGATTAGCCCACGTTAGTAGGATGATGGCCTGATGTATGCTTTCTATGCGGTTGTATGACAGAACAACGCAGGGAAATACTCTGCGTGCGTTTACCACACAATTTTTACCCTGTATTTTTTCAGACCGCAAATGCTTTTACAACGTATGCCTTTACCATATATACAATGTATTTGTGGGGGGAGAGCCCCCACACCCCTGAACTTACCTTAAATGCGTGATAAAGGCAAATGTTGTAAAAGCATATGTGTTCTAAAAACATGCGTGGTAAACATGTGTGGTAAAGGTAGAATGTGGTAAAACCCTCGTTGGAAAGGCTGTTTCCCCTTAAATGCTGAAGATTTCCACCTCCATATGGGCCTGATCCCTTCACACGCCATGTTGTGTGCCCCGCCATGGTGGCTGTCTCGATGCGGATGAATATGACCCAAAGCGTGCCGGTGCGAGTCCCGCCCTGGCCAGGGCTTGGGGCATTTCTAAGGTGAATTGGACCCTGCTGAGGTAGCTGCCATCCTCATGTATGAATAGCGGGGGGCCACCTTCTCATCTGATCTACTTGTAATTGCATGTCAAGCGTACCGGGCAGTGCTTGCTAGCAACAAGACATTACAGTTGTGTGTCCTTCCCTTTCCCTTCCTGGTCAGTTTTTGATCTTCTCAGGTACAGCACCAAGTCCGTGCCTCTAAAGTGTAGGTCCTTGACCCGGAGGCAAGCATAGCGTTTCTTTGAGCGTTATTAAGCGCGAGGATTTTCGGCGGCGTTCAACGCATACATGAGGAGTTGACGTAATATGGTTGGTTCGCCCACCGGTTTACTACTTTTGTGTTGCTTCAAGACACTATACTGTTTTTTATAGGATCTCCACGAGCTCTCCACACTCCACTTCAGTGTGGACTCTTCATCTAAGAAAGCAATATATTGAGGATTGCTGATAACATCTATTCATTTACAGGCTTGGTTCTGGGACAAGACTAGCCCCGGACTACGTATCTTACAGTGGACCATACCTATAGCTCTCCACATTTACTCACCAGTGGGGACTGACCCGACTTTTAGCTACTACGCCGTGGGGATTTCTTATTGAGTTGCTATCTATTCGTCGTCATTTTTTATTGGATTCTGGAACCATTATGAACGAACCATCAGCCTTGAGAAAGTCGTAGTACTTATCAAGTACAGGCGAAACACGTGTTGGCTGTTCTTTATATTGGACAATGGTTTGAAGATAAATAAAAGGAATGCTTTTTACTGAAGTTTTGTGGACTATTCATCTTATCCTGTGGAGCTTTGGAATGCCCTATATTACCTAAAGACTTTGGAGTTGCCTATTGAATCGTCATCAACATTGGTCCTTACCTATTGTGTTGTGTCTAGGTCCCAGTTACATTGGTTATGGGTGTGCTGCATTAATTGATTTTCTTGGCAAGCAGAGTCTGAGTTGGCCCTTGACGGTGCCACCAACTCAACCTGAATGCCCCAAAGCAAGCTAGAGCGAATGCTGCCCTGAACAAGTGTGTCTCCTCGCAGGTCTACCTATGGTCACTTGCCCGTAGTGTTGCTGCCGACTGCGGGACCCAGCACTACTTTCTGCAACGGTTCCGCACCCTTGCCCATCACTGAGGTGATGCTCTCTGTGGTCGCTGACTTCTTCTACGTACCTGGCGATTTTTCTTTGATTTATTTAGTTTTATTATAAAGCATAAACGTGACCCGAGGGTATCACAGCACTTTACAGAGTTTGCACAATAACATTTGTAAGGAATTCATAAGAAAAATAGTAAGCATACAAGATGAAAATGTATAGCAAATGTTGAAATAGATGGATGACAAAGTTCTGACGTGGCAAAGGCAGGATATTTTCGGGATGTGAGAAGTAACTGAACAGAGTATTTCCAGGGGTGGTGTTGTTCAGACTCTTAGGGCCAGATGTAGATCTCCCAATACCGGTCGGTAACGGCCGAAATTACCGAATTTCGTCCGTTACCGACCGGTATTTGGCATTTGAGATGTAGGTGGCATGATTCCTGGATTCGGTATTTTACTGAATCGGTAATTTAAGGAATCAGTAAATTACCGAATTCTTAACATACCGGTTCGGTAAACTACCGAATCCGTAATGTAGGGAGCACTCAAGTTAGTGCATTCCTGAGTTAAGGATTCATTATTTACCACCAACTACCAGTGGTGGTAAATATCGAAAACCTTTGAAAAAGCAATTATTTTGCTTTTACAACAGTGCGATGTGGCAGACATACATGCCCTTAGGGCATGTATGTGTGCCACAGTGCACCCATGCACTTTTCAGGGGTGCAACAGAGTGTCAATGTGACACCCTGCCACCCTTGAAAATTTTCACCCTATTACCGATTCGGTATTTACCGAATCGGTAATACTGAATGGCTTCCCATTAATTTCTATGGGCCTACAGGCTCATAGGAATGAATGGGAATTAACGAATCGGTAAATACCGATTCTTATTTACCGAATCCTATCGATTTGGTAAAATTTACAGAATTAATATCTACATCCCATTTACCTATTCTTACCGAATCGGTAAAATTCGGTATTTAAGAATAGGTAAATAGAGATTACCTACATATGGCCCATAGTGGTTGAGGGGAAGTGCATCAGGATAAGTCCGTTTTTTTTAAGAGGGGTGGGTTCAGGTACTTATTGAGGAGAAGTAATTTGAGTTCTATTTTTCAAAGTATAGGAATGATTGATTATTATGTAATGGCAGAGCGTTCCAACTTCTAGGTGCATTCCCGGAAAAGGAACAGGTGCATGATTTTTCTTTCTGGAATTTGTTTGCAAGGTAGTTTGGTTGTCCAGTGTAGAGATCTTTGTGGGTTATGTATGCTGTTTTGATTATGCCTCGCACCTTGATTGGGAGCCAGTTGAGTTTCTTAAGCGTGGGAGTGATGTGATCACTCAAGGGAGATGAACTGTTTGATATTTTTACGGTGTTTCAACACAGATGGCACTTTTTGCTGAGGCATTAACATGGGCTCTCATGCTCGGGTTTTTGTCAAGTGTAATCCCTAGTGACTTAACAGAGTGGCAGATAGATAACTTGCAATTTGATGCAAGCCAGTAATGAATAGAATATGGCTTTCCTTTTGGCTGGGTGAGGAGTTCCGTTTTGTTGGGGATAAGCTTTCGGTGGTTGTTGGTCAGCCAGGATTGTACAATGGAGAGAGTGTTGTTTAGGTGTTTGATGTCTTTAGATGATGAGATATTAATGTAGAGTTGGGTGTCATCTGTATAGAGGTGGTAGGCATTTCTGGCTTGCTTCAGGCTCACTGCAAGGGGTTCTGATAGAGCGCGCAGGTCTCCCGACTCTGATTTTACCAAATATACACTACTGGGCCCATAACGTGTTTTATCACTATTTCATAAATCAGGTAACCTACACACCGCTATCAGTAAATCGAGTTTTTCTTCTGTTTATTTCCGTGTACATGACTTACTAATCCTCGAGAACAGGTACCTATGATCACCATGGATCAGGAGCTAATTATGAGATTCAAGCAGATAAACACCAATACCATATACATTTATATTTTATTTATACCTTGTAATAACCACAAACACAAGAAGTTTTAAAAACTTTATCTAGTCAATAAAATCATCATATGCCATGAGAATGAAATTCACACACATCAAAACATCTATGACTAAGATTAGAAAAATAGTGTAACTATGAATCAATGTAAGGATCATCTGACATTTAAACATAAAGGAAAATGGGAAAGAGAAGGAACACGCTAATTTTGTCTAACAGATTTGTATCACGTTACTAAAGGTTGGGTAAGAACAAGGGAACATTCTACTAAAATGCTAATTTGAATATACTAAATGATATAGAAGAAACAATACTCTCAGGATGCGTTTAATTTCTATAGGAAGGGTAGCAGTGGAACATACTAGATATGCAAAACAGTTCAATGCTTGAGTAAGGGTAAGGAGAAGATAAGGAACATGCTAGAAAAATACTTTTTGTGAGAATCAAATGTCAGATATAATTCACATAGGCAAGATTGCGTTATTAAGGAAATAGGAGAGAAAGATTTAGATAGACAAACACCCACGTTAATTATATTTACCTAGGACAGAATGATGACCAACCCTGGCCACTGGTCAGTTGGGAAAGGCGGGAAAGGACCCTCAAGGACTTAGAATGCCAGTAGGCGAGCAGGTACAGCTCATGGACAGTCAGGACAGGATCACCCCAGGATTTGGATCAGGACTGGGCTCATCAAAGGGTACGACCAACACCTGCAGCTTCGGATGCAACGCCTGCGCTACGCTACGCCCTCTCTGCAAGGAATCTGCCAATAACCCCGATTGGGTTCTCGAATCTCCCAGTAAAGTGCTTCGCCAGCACTTAGGGTTTCTCCACCCCAGACTAAGTTTGTGAAAATTCCGGACAGAGTGCTCCGCAGCTCTCTGTATCAATCACCTATAGAGTTCGTAGGGTCAGTGACAGGTCAGCTATTCAGACAAGTCGGACAATTTCTCTAGCTAAACGTAGGCCAGTTATACTGTTTTCGGGTCGATGTACCACCCACCAATGTTGCAAGTGAAAGGATCCCCAACTTCGGATTGGACAAGAGTGGCGGTTAGGTCATGACACCACCTAAAATTTGAACTTTCCCAGGCTTAATATTCAGTTTTCGAACCCACCCCTTCCATTCCAGTTCCCATGGCATAGAAATTCAGAGCACAATAGGGCATACAAATATTATTGCAACATGTAACAAGTTCAGGTACAAGTCGAAGACTTCTCCGGGAGCAGGGGTCATTTTCCCAGGAGCATCTTAGCTTCGGCAGCCAGCTGGCTAAGTTCCACTACTGCGTGATTCGGTTCTCCTTCATCACGTGGTTAGTACTACACGGGCTTCAAAGATGGAGTGGCTCACCGCTCCCAGGCCCACAAAGATCGATACATGAAAAGTAAGAGAAAACAATTTAGAAACACAGAAAAATTGAAGACAGTGTATACCATGATTGGCTTTACAACACCCCTTACTTTATAATATCTATAGCATTAGGAGTTAAGCAGAATGAAACAGCTGAGAAAAAGCAGCGGTGGCAAGCGAAGAGCATGTTAGAACAAAGCGGCCATATTAGCTGTACTGCGCATGAGCGAAAAATTCCCTCCAGAACTGCAAGTGCGTCACATCACATGGGTATGACCGACGCATGCGCAGACTAGAATCCCGCATAGCAGCGACCATTTTAGCTGCAAGCGTAGTTAGGATTAATAAACACATAGGCAAGCATCACTGGGACACCCGTGTGTAGTGTAAAAGTGCAATATTAATAAACAAAACAGGTTGATTATAATGTTACATTATGCGAGGTTCATGAGTTTCAAGCAAGTCGCGTAACGTGCGAATCCTTGCTCCATCAATCCCCTCTTTGATGATATTTACTATCATCACTATTAATGGAACCAGATGCTAACTTTCTCTTTCATATTTCACCCATTTCAATTTCTACAAACTTTTTGTTCAGCCTTTTTTCTGCATCCTAATTAGGATGGTGATTCTTCATTTTTTTATATATCTGATTATTCAGCTCTTCCAATTCAAGCTCATCAACATTCCGTTTCACTCCTCTCTTATTCACAGCAAACTTCTTTTTGCATTTCTGGCATTTACAACAAATTATTATTATTAACACAATTAGACTTGTTCCTGATATTGGCATCAGTATTTTACTCACAAGACTTTTACCTATGTTAGAAAACCAACTACCTACTCAGGAGAGACCATCAGTCAGTCTCTTCCAGGCACTATCAACCTCCAGTGGTTTGAGTTCCTTTTCCAAATTAGTTATGTTTCTCACATATTTCTTAATTTCAACGCCTTGACGCCCATTGGGCATAGTTGCGCGTTTACAAATTCCACTTCATTCATTCATTCATTCAACACTTTTATCAGGAATGTAAGTGCAACAATGTTGCGCTTTCAACATTCTACAGACTCCGCCCTCTTTTGCCAATAAGGTATCAAGAGCAAGTCTATTTTGTAAAACCATTGATCTGATCGCAACCATTTCAGTATTGACTAGCAGGAAACCAGCAGCAGTGTCAGTAGATAACCGATCCACTACTGTAGACAGTTTGCAAATTCGGTGTGTATTCAGAACCACTCCTACTCCAGGTATCAGTGCACTAAATATATCACCTATAATTTCTCCTACACTTTCTCTTCTACTACGCACTAAACCATTAGTATTTTCATTGCTTCCAGCGGCGTCATTCACATGGTATATTTTCGGGAAGACAATGCCAAAATAGCAGCTTCCATACCAGTGATCCGGCAATTTGAAATAAGCCTTGTTTCCACATATATAATAAATTCCGGGAAACACAGGTTCTGACCCATTTTTGAAACCCCAACCTCCAATTACCTTATAATTATGTTCGCATTCACTGGAACCGGTGAATATATTATTATAATAACTAGTCTTCTCCCTATGAAGACAAAGTTTCCCCTTTCTTTCGAAATCCAGTAACAGTGCAGCGTTCTCTTCACCATTTGAGGTGCTTTCCATGTTTTCTGCCCATTTAGGAGTTTTCTGTCTTTTATCATTGGCCTTTCTTTGGAAACTTTCCCTTCTTTTCTCTGCCATATTTAAAAACTTTTTTTCTTGCTCATGTAATGAACAGGTCAAATTATTTCTGTGTGCTTCACCTAAATCTATGTCACCTATAGTCAGAAAGTATTCTCCCATATAACGAGTCACATCACTCTTGGTGTGAACAATGTTCAGATTTCCCCGAATAGGAAGTTCAGAAAATATTACGTCAGAGTTAGAATAGTAGTACTGTAAAGTTCCTCTATAGAATAGGCTTGCTAAAATACTACAGGAAATTCCATAGGTTAGGGGTAAATGGTGATAGGTCACACCTTCAGCTACAGAAGTGGGTAGCTTCATACAGACATAACAGTCTTCTATTTCCATAGCTTCTACATAGTGTACTAAAAGATTTGCAAATACATTTAAATGTGTTCTGTTTTTGATTCTGTGATAATATAGTCCTCCCTCATCTGATGCATCTACGTCCATTTTTGTCTGTCTAAGACCAGCTATTTTATCGTTTCTTTCTACACTTCGTGGTGTCTCTTCTGTCAGCAGGATTTCTGAGTCTTTTGTCACTTGTTGAGTAGGATACAGTTTAGAATCCTTGCTTATCATGAAAGGTATTGAGATTGTTAGTCCTATCCATATTATCAGTACTATTGCTACACTACACAAACATATTTTACAGCAGGATTTACAACAATTCTGTGTAGGTCTTCCATTCACATTTGAATCAGACATTGTGGCTTAAAAGAAGTTTTCCAACCCCTCTTTGTAACTTTACACATGTGGCTTACGCAGGTTAACTTTCAGGTTGGGTCTTCTTCTTCGGAACCCTGATCAGCAATCAGTTCTTCATCACTCTCGTCACTTATCTCGAGGTCTTCAAATTCCTCTAGGACTAGGTAAGTCCATTCAGGACTTCGATATTTTTCGTTTTGCCTTTTTATTCTGTCACTTCTTCTTTTAGGCTTGGCTCCAGCCTTTTCTTTTTCACTGGCAGCCCTTTTCCTGTCTTCTAGCTTTTCCTCTACGGTTTTCAATCTCAGTTTCAGTCTTTTTATGAATCTTGGTTCACTTTTCTTCTTTTTAAGTCTTTTAACTGGCACTGTAATTTGGCTTTCCTCATGTGCTCTTTTATTTTCGTTCAGTTGTGGCACATTTATTTCAACATTTCCTTCTTCCCTTCCTGTCTGACTAGTCCCAGGTCTTACTTCAGTTTCTTCCGCCTGGTTTCTAAGCTGGCCTGGTTCAGGTGTATACTGATTTTGACTTTTGTTCGTTTCAAATTCTGTTTCCTGAACACATTCGTCTATTTCTATCTGACCCTGTTCATGCACTTCGAACCCTTGATTTTCTTCCGCATGAACTTCCGCCCAAATTTCTAACTGTCCCTTTTCAGTTTCTGGAGTTCTTGGAGGTGTTTCGATAACCTGCCCTGTCCCTATCTGACCTCCCTACTCATCAGATCTGTCATGGATTTCGATTATCTGATTTTGTCCTCCTAGTCCTGTCTCGTCCTCACTATCCCACTCTCTATCTAAGTAGGTGTATCTTCTGGTTCTTGGTGGATCAAGAGCCAGATCATCCGCTGGGAACCACTCGTTTTGACTGGTGCTCGGTTGTTCGTCATCAGCTCAGCTATTTCAGGACCAACGTCTGGAGACCCTTCAGCTGCACAACCTTCAGCTTCAGCTGCTTCTTTTCCAGTCACCCTCTTGGTATGACTTGCATGGATCCACTTTGGCACACCTGCACACTTCACCGCAGTTGTGGTGACAAGAATCACTTGCCTCGGTCTCCCCCACTTCGGTGCTAGGCTACTCGACCGAGTGTGTTTCTTAAGCACAACCCAATCACCTGCATTCAGATTATGGACTGGAGTTGTTGGCCTGGCGACGGCTTCTTCCCCAATCTGGTGAGAGATAGAACGCACTTGGTCACCCAGCTGCTTGCAGTATTCTAGTACCAAATCATCAGAAATACTTAGCAGTTTGTGTCCTGGTACCCATGCCTGCCGCATCACTCTTCCCATTAGTATCTCATCGGGACTTAGGCCTGTTTTTCGTTCTGGAATGCTTCTCAGTCCCATCAGGACAAGGGGTACAGCGTCTATCCAATTCAATCCAGTAGAGTTACACATTTTTCCCAGTCTTGACTTTATAGTGCCATTCAGCTGTTCTTCTACTCCAGAAGCCTCGGGATGATATGCACAGTGCAGTTTTTGGGTAATTTTAAATGCCTCAAAGAGCTGTGTTATTACGTAATTGGCAAAATGCCCACCTCTGTCTGATTCAACTGTGACCGGGAAACCGAACCTAGGTATCAGTTCCCTTAGTAACAACTTGGCTACAGTAATTGCATCATTTTTCTTAGCTGGGTAAGCTTCCACCCATTTTGAGAATAGGCAGACTATGACAAGGACGTACTTCATTCCTTTACAACGGGGCAACTGTATAAAATCAACTTGTAGTCTGATAAAAGGAGCCTCTGCCTTTCCAATTGTACTAGGTAATACTACTGTTTTCTTCCCTGGATTAAACTGCTGATAAGTTAAGCACCTCTGGCAAAGCGCCTCTGCAATGTTCCTGAACTTCGAATTGTACCATGCTTGTTTGAAAAAACGAACCATCGCATCTCTCCCTATGTGTGAGTCTCCATGTATCAGTCTAGCCATAGGAGCAACCATGCTGTCTGGTAACACAGGCATAACATCAATATAGACAATGAAGCCATCTCTATTCCTTGGTTGACAACCATCTTTCTCCCATCTTTCCTTTTGTTCTGGTTCTGCTGCCTGTTGCAACCCTTTCAGTTCCTCCCAAGTTGATACATCCTCAAACACCATAAGTTGGCAGCTGTTTCCGACTCCCCCCAAATTGATATTCAATTACATTTTGTTTTGTGCACAATATTGGGCTATTTGGTCAGCATATCGGTTACCAGCTGTCACATCGTCATTGCCAGATTTGTGAGCAGCACACTTGACCACTGCCAATTCTTTTGGTAACTGAATTGCTTCCAGTACCACTTTTCCATTTCTGATAGGGGTACCCGAGGAAGTCATGAATTCTCTTTGCAGCCACAATTGGCCGAAGTCATGCACAACCCCGTAACCATACTGGCTATCAGTGTATATGGTTACTCTTTTGTTTTTCCCATTTTTACAAGCTCTTGTCAATGCAACCAATTCGGCTACTTGTGCAGACTTTACTCCAAATAGGTAGGATGCCTCTATTGTTTTTTCTAGAGTGACCACAGCATAGGCAGCACTTAGACCTCCATCCTCATGTCTTAAACATGAGCCATCTACAAACAATTCACTGTCTTCTATTGGCAAAGCTGTTTCCTTTATATCTGGGCGTGGTTTTGTGCTATATTCAGTCAGATCAGTGCAGTTATGCTCGACCTCTTCCCTGACTTCTGCAGCCAGTGTATCTGGTAATAGAGTTGCTGGATTCAGTATATTACATCTGGTGATAGTTACGTTTGCTGCACCCACTAAAATTCTTTCATACTTAGTCAGCCGACTAGGTGTGAGGTACTGAGTTTTGGTCCGGGTCAGTAGGATTACAACTGCATGTGGGACATACACAGTTACCGGATGTCCGATGACAATGGATTCACTCTGTTCAAGACTCATGCAAGTTGCAGCTACTGCTTTCAGACATCCAGGCAATGCAGCAGCCACTGGATCTAAGGTAGCAGAAAAATATGCCACTGGACGTCTAATTAGACCATGAAATTGAGTCAGGACTGAAAGTGCACAATTGTCTCGTGTGTCACAAAACAAGGCAAAGTCCTTTGAATAGTCAGGCATTCCCAATGCAGGAGCTGAGCACAGACAGTTTCGTAATTTTATAAAGGATGTCATGCTTTCATCATCCCACTCGACCGGATCTTTAGCTCCTTTCTTGGTCATTTTTATTAATGGTTTTGCTAGGACTTCAAATCCCACAATCCACTGTCTACAGTATCCTACTACTCCCAGGAACATTCTGATTTCTTTCTGAGTATTTGGTAATTCCATGTTTCGAATTATCCTAATCCTTTCTGAAGTAATCTTCCGGATACCTTTTTCTATCTGGTGCCCCAGATATTTCACTGAATTTTTACAGAACTGTAATTTGTCTGGCGATACCTTATGCCCTCCTTTGCCTAGATGATTCAACAATGCAATGGTATCAGTAACACATTCGTTCCGACTTTTAGACGCCACCAGGAGGTCATCTATGTACTGGACCAAAACTGATTCTCCAGGTAAGACTAATGATTCAAGGCATCTTTTCGAAATCTGATTGAAAATAGAAGGACTTTCTGTGTACGCTTGAGGGACACGGTTCCAGACATAGACATGACTGTCGAATTAAAATGAGAAAAGAAATTTGCTGTCTGGATGCAATGGGATGGAAAAGAATGCGTGACATAAGTCAATGACGGTAAACCATCCAGCATTCCATGGAATTTGGTACAAAATCACTGCAGGGTTTGGCACAATAGGACAACAAGGAACAACGATCTTGTTTACCTTGCGCAAGTCTTGCACTACCCTGTACTTCCCACTAGGCTTTTTGATCCCGATTATGGGCGAATTACAAGGACTGCTCATTACTTCCTGTATGATGTTTGCTTCCAGCAATCTTTTTATTTTGATGGCAACTCCTGCTTTTACTTCTGCATTCATTTTATACTGCTTGGTATTTTGGTAAACTGCATTTGGTTTTATGGCTATTTGAATCGGGTCTACATTTGCCTTTAATCCTACATCTTTTCCAGTGAAATCCCACACTTCTGGTATCACTGCCTGTTGGAGCTCTTCAGGTAAGTCTTGCATTGTCAATTTCTTAATTTCTGAGTCAGGCCTTAGCAACATTAATTTGTACAGTCCGTCTTCATCTGGGGTCTTTATTTCAACGCCTTTTGGTGTGCAAAAGATGGTGCAGTTCATTTTGCACAGCAAATCACGTCCCAATAAATTCACAGGACTAGAATCACAGACAACAAATCTGTGCATCTCTTTAAAATTCCCTATTGAAATCTCCATTGGTTCAGTTACTGGGGTACTAATTATCTGATTTGACACACCCACTACTTGGATAGCTTCTCCCGAGAGGGGTAGGTTTGGAACGTCTGCTGTTCTCACAGTAGAACGGGTAGCACCAGTGTCCAACAGAAAGGTGACGTCATTTCCTTCAACCTTTCCTTCAATGTATGGCCCTGTCTGGTCTACCGCAAAGGAGGCGCCAAGTCCACCCCTCAGGCCCCGTCAGTAAGGTTCATCACAGAGGAATGTATCATTCAACAGGAATTGCGAGGTTGCTGCATTTCTATCCTCCCTTCCTTCCCATACCTCGACCCCCTCATTCTGCTGAGCTTTGTTCCTATAGTTAGGTCTAGGTGCGCGAGGCAACTGATTCTGTTTTACCTGTTGCTGGGTCTTTCGTGGCCCCTCTTTCTGCACCTGTGGATTTAAATCATTAATTTGGACATTACCATTCTGTAGCATTGGACACTCGTCTCTCCAGTGCCCTATCTGACCGCACCCGTGGCAGGGAAATTTTTTCATGGCTTCGTCTCGACTCATTTTTACTCGGGGTTTCCCTCCTCCCCCAGAGCTTGTGATCGGGGTATTATTATTCATTTCACCTAATTGTCTTTCTTGCTGCTCTGCCAATTTTACTTGAGCCCACATGACCTTTTCTTTTAATGCCTTTTGCTTGTTCTCCATCTCATCTTCGCAATACTTGGCTTACTTCAGGACCTCATCTATGGGTTTTCCCTGCCAACAGATTTTATTATCTCTAATCCACTGTGAGATTTCAGGTCTCAATCCCAACACGAATCAATAAATGAAATGGGTCATATCCTTCATTTCAATGTTATCGATTCCACTGTAGGTTTTGAATACCTGTAACCGTCGTTCATAATAGGAGTGAGCAGTTTCATCACGATTTTGGGTAGTTCTATCTATGCGGGTCCAATCAGTTTCTTTGGCTGGCACCTTCCCTTTCAAATACAGTATTACTTTGTCATACTGTCTCATCACCTCCGGAGAGGGAGCTCCGGTTCTTGAGTCTCTTTCATACTCCTCACTGGGCCAATCAACTGCAATTTTACATTCTGTCCATAAATCTACAGGAACTACAATGTCGAAGAACCCATCTAAGTCCTTCAGGAGACACTTCTGAACTTTGACAAATCTCTCGACCTGCCTATACCATTCTATTGGCTTTTCTCGTAATTTCGGGAAATCATTTGTGAATGACACAATATCTTGTCGGGACCACGGTACATGGACATACTTTCCACCTGGCACTTCTCTCATGGGATACAAAGTCTCTGCCTTATCGACTTCTTTTAGGACATATTCAGAAGTCCGTGGTCTAGCCTTACTGTCTTCCTTTTTCTTTGCCCATCTGGCTTTCCATTTTTCTAAATCTCCCCATTTCTGTAATAGATTCAACAATTCTCTTATCTGTACCTTTTTCCCTGACACATTCATGTTTTCTAGATCCTTATCCGAAAATTCTGCCCTGTAATGTTTTTGTAAGACTTTGGATTTGCTATCATCTATTCCCATATTAGCTGCGGTGTCCATTAGTTTCTCATGGAACACTCTGGTGTTTCGGGTAAGGCTTTTGCATATAAACAGTAACTCTTCCTCACTAAAGGTGTTCAATCTGTCTAATCCCACATTTCCGGCCATTAGTTCTTCCATCTCTATTCTTAGCTTGTAAATATCTAATGGTTTTGGCTGAGGAGTTTCCTTTTCCAATTCTCGAGTCCATCGGTCTAGTTCTTCCGGAGTCACTACTGTGGCGCTTCTAGTACCTGAAGCTGTTTCTATCAGGACTTCCTTTGCCCTAGTCTGAGTTCCTGTCCGTAGTACACTGCTTCCCGGTTCCCTAATGGGCAAATCCATCAGGGAGATCACAGATTTGCATTCACTTGCCTGATCATCTACTATGAGAGGCTCTTTTCTGGGCTGTGCTACAGCTGGTGTAATAACTGGAGTCTTTGGACCAGCCTGTCTATCCCCATAAAGAGGAACAACGGGGCCAATAGTTACTGGAATTGTCAGAGCTTCAGGACTGGGATTTATCTGAGCTATTGTCTGAATGAGTTCATTTCGCTGTTTAATTAAGGCTTCCTTTTCTCGTTCGTGTAAAACCCTGTCAATGGAAGTGTCATGTAACACTTGCGGAACTAAAGGAGGATACAGACTCGGGGCAGTTGGGGCTGTCATAGCGGATCTCTCCTCACCGAATGGTTTATAATTTGGGACAGTTGTATCAGGTCTACAAAATCCGTCTTTACTATTTTGCCTATTACCTAGACCTGCTGTATCTGTCTCACTAGCCCTTCTACTTCTAGGACATCTGAAGAATGGGTTTTTCGAACTCAAAGACCTTGAATCCTCATCATAGGGGGGTGGATTTTTCATAAATAAATCCTCCAGGAATTCATCTTCAGAATCACCCATAGCCATTAAGTGTCAGGTTTTCTCTGTCCTTTTTTCTCCTACATGCTCGTCTGTAGGAAGTACTGGAAATAGTCCCTCGACCATCATATTCTGTCTCCCCTGTTTCATCTTTTTCTCTTTGGTCTCTCTCTGCATTTTCGGATACCATTTACTTATTCCCTTATCCATCCTGGGTCTGTCTCGCTCAACGGCCTCAATTTCCCATTCTTCTAAAGCCTCATATTGCGTCAATCTTGGTCTGGGATGTAAGTCATTCATTCGGGTCCTCAAATTAAACAGAATTCTACTATTAAAGGTGCCATCTAAGGGAAATGCTAAGATTCCATCTTCTTGGGTATACTTTACCCAATTTGCCAACCATACGCAGGTATGATAACCTTTATCAAACATCATAAATAATGCTGGAGTATTAGGTGGTGGAATAATTACACCTTCTCTAGTTTTAATTGGCTTGTCTTTCTTAAAATAATTTTTGACTTTGTCAGCAAATGACATTTTCCTCTTGCTTCCGTACATATTGTAAGGTCTGCCTCTTAGCATCTGATCCTTGCGAAAACCTAAATGTTGTGGATCAGGTAAGAATTCGGGATACCACATAGACTTCGTAACCAGAAGCTCTGTGGTTAACTACGTCTTTTGTTTACAAATCCTCTTCCAATGCTTGCGCGTCTTTTAACTGTTTCAACAACCAATCAATACTGTGATTGCAAATAATTTCGACCAATGGGTGCGCGGCCTTTTCGCGAGACGCGGTCTCACGGTCCGGCACTCACCCCTCCTTTACAATACTAGCTTCATTACACGCCCACTGTTTCAACCAATACCAGAATGGCACGGAGTGACGTCAGCGCAGCTTCGCGACCGACTCCCTCCTTCACAAGGTAACGGAAACTTTGAATTTTTCTTAAAGTGCAAGTGCTCAATTTAGTTTACAACGTATAACATTCGCCACTGTACTCGAGTGTCTATAAAGAACGCTTTGTTTCACTGTAAGTAAACCTCTTCTGTCTACTTTTCATACACAACGGATAGACCCTTCTGCCTACCCTTTCGCACAAGCATTAGAGAACCTGTTACTTCTTTGACTCATCCACTCTTTCCGGGATATATACAAAGGGGCAGATTTATGTTAACTGGCGCATCCCCAGGGATGCGCCAGTTAACATGCGCCACAGTGCGCCACAGCTCCGCCAGCCATGGTGCGCCGCATTTATAATGCGGCGCACCATGGTGCAAAAACGGCACAGATGCGTGACGCATCTGTGCCGGAAATGTGGCGCATTGCTGGAGTTGCGTCGCAAGCGCGACGCAGCTCCAGCAAGGCTCGGGGGTGCCCCATTTTAACAATTCTGTGTCAAGACCTACGCCTGCTTCAAGCAGGAGCAGGCTTTTGACGCAGCATTGGCTTAAAAGTGACTGAGTGAAATCTCATAGATTTCACTCAGTCACTTTTGCGAGGCGCACCTGCCCCGGAACGCCCACCCTGCGCCGGAACGCCCACAAGCGGCGCAGGGCTTTACAACGTGACGCATCTGCCTAGATGCGTCACGTTGTAAATCGTTCATAGGGATGCGCCACGTTTACGCCGCCTTGCGTGACGCAACAGCGGCGTAAACGTGGCGCAAGGGCCTCATAAATCTGCCCCTAAGTCTAAAGTTCCACCAGTGAACTCCCTTGCTATCACTCAAGCTCCGATGAACCTACTACTCCTTCCTCGTGTGACCCTTACTAGGTAATATCACAACTGAAGTTTCATTAGCGAACTCGTTGCTATCATTTATTCAACTATTCATTCAGAAAACCCTAATTAGCGCTTCCAGTTCTGCCTAACCATGCACTAATTTTCCTCACAGCCAGTGACCTTACCGCGGAGTGGATTCTACTCACCACCCGCTATTCTATCCCCGGGGATTTTTCCAGACAAAATATAACGATCACTAACAAATTGTTAATCCAAAAACATCATATAGCAGCATTTCATAAAAACATTTTAAACATTTCATAACATTTCAAACCAATAATTTTCAGTCGATCGATCTCAAGGGGAAAAATATTTTTAGCAGCACATTTAAATTTTCACGGTTTGTCAACAATTAGCCTATCTACCTGTCTCAGTTAGTCCTAACCATAGCTCTGCTAGCAGAAAATTACTGATAGAGCGCGCAGGTCTCCCGACTCTGATTTTACCACATATACACTACTGGGCCCATAACGTGTTTTATCACTATTTCATAAATCAGGTAACCTACACACCGCTATCAGTAAATCGAGTTGTTCCTTCTATTTATTTCCGTGTACCTGACTTACCAATCCTCGAGAACAGGTACCTATGATCACCATGGATCAGGAGCTAATTATGAGATTCAAGCAGATAAACTCCAATACCATATACATTTATATTTTATTTATACCTTGTAATAACCACAAACACAAGAAGTTTTAAAAACTTTATCTAGTCAATAAAATCATCATATGCCATGAGAATGAAATTCACACAGATCAAAACATCTATGACTAAGATTAGAAAAATAGTGTAACTATGAATCAATGTAAGGATCATCTGACATTTAAACATAAAGGAAAATGGGAAAGAGAAGGAACACGCTAATTTTGTCTAACAGATTTGTATCACGTTACTAAAGGTTGAGTAAGAACAAGGAAACATTCTACTAAAATGCTAATTTGAATATACTAAATGATATAGAAGAAACAATACTCTCAGGATGCGTTTAATTTCTATAGGAAGGGTAGCAGTGGAACATACTAGATATGCAAAACAGTTCAATGTTTGAGTAAGGGTAAGGAGAAGATAAGGAACATGCTAGAAAAATACTACTCATGAGAGTCAAATGTCAGATATAATTCACATAGGCACATTGCGTTATTAAGGAAATTGGAGAGAAAGATTTAGACCACCCACCAATGTTGTAAGTGAAAGGATCCCCAACTTCGGATTGGACAAGAGATGCGGTTAGGTCATGACACCACCTATATTTTGAACTTTCCCAGAATTAATATTCAGTTTTCGAACCCATCCCTTCCATTCCAGTTCCCATGGCATAGAAATTCAGAGCACAATAGGGCATACAAATATTATTGCAACATGTAACAAGTTCAGGTACAAGTCGAAGACTTCTCCGGGAGCAGGGGTCATTTTCCCAGGAGCATCCTAGCTTCGGCAGCCAGCTGGCTAAGTTCCACTACTGCGTGATTCGGTTCTCCTTCATCACGTGGTTAGTACTACACGGGCTTCAAAGATGGAGTGGCTCACCGCTCCTAGGCCCACAAAGATCGATACATGAAAAGTAAGAGAAAACAATTTAGAAACACAGAAAAATTGAAGACACTGTATACCATGATTGGCTTTACTACACCCCTTACTTTATAATATCTAAAGCATTAGGAGTTAAGCTGAATGAAACAGCTGAGCAAAAGCAGCGGTGGCAAGCGAAGAGCATGTTAGAACAAAGCGGCCATATTAGCTGTACTGCGCATGAGCGAAAAATTCCCTCCAGAACTGCAAGTGCGTCACATCACATGGGTATGACCAACGCATGCGCAGACTAGATTCCCGCATAGCAGCGACCATTTTAGCTGCAAGCGTAGTTAGGATTAATAAACACATAGGCAAGCATCACTGGGACACCCGCGTGTAGTGTAAAAGTGCAATATTAATAAACAAAACAGGTTGATTAAAATGTTACATTATGCGAGGATCATGAGTTTCAAGCAAGTCGCGTAACGTGCGAATCCTTGCTCCATCAGTTCCATGTAGAGGCTGAACGAGGCAGGGTACAGGATTGAACCTTCGGGGACTCCTTGAGTGACTGATACTGCTGTTGAGCTGGAATTGTTTTGTTTGATTAGTTTGTTCAGATATGAGGCAAATCACTGAAGGACCTTCCCATTGATGCCAGCACACTGTGGGAGGGTGGTTAGGACTGGAGAATGTTGTGGTTGACAATCTCAAAGGCTGCAGAGCGGTCCAGGAGGAAGGAGAGGCAGGCCTGACCAGCGTCTAGGGATCCGTGTAAGTCATCCCTGATGTTCAGGGTTGCAGTGTCCATACAGCGCTACGAGGCCTCCGGGTTGTCTGCGCTTAATAAAACCCATTTAATAATAATAATAATACTGCAGCCGTTCCTGAACCCAGATTTGCAGGTGCCATGTAGTTTGAATTTATAAATGTGATTGTTGGGTTGATATAGTACACATTTTTCCGTGGAGATGGAGTTGGTTATGGGTCTGCAATTGTTGAGGTCATGTTAAGGATGTAGCCTTACGGCTAGAGTGGTCGACCTCTAAGCCAGGGAACCGGGTTCGAGTCTCAGCCACGACACTCAACATCCTGTGATTCTGAGCAAATCACTTAATCTCCCCGTGCCTAACAAAAATGAACGTGTCCTTCTGTAACGAAACTGGTGCTTATGCAAAGCGCTCTGATACCCGATGCCTCGGGTCTAGTTCTCGCTCTATAAAACTCTAAAAAGAAATAAAATAAATAAATACATTTCGGGTTGGCGTTTGACTTTTTGATAAGGGGGGTGACTTGCTCAATTTTGAGGGAGTTTGGCATAGAGGCTCTGTATAGGGGGGAGTTGATGGTTTTAGTCCATGTTGTGGAGATGACATGTCTGAGATATTTGACAAGAGAAGAGAAAAGTGGGTCAGAGAGGTGTGGTGTTGTCTTTATGAAGGAAAGTATTTTAATGATTTACTCTACAGTGATATTTTCAAACTTGGTCCAGTGATAAGCGTGGCTCAAATCCACCCGAGTGACTTACCGCACTCACCTATAGTCGCTATATAGGAAGTCAGCCGGACAGTGGAGAAGAATGAACAAAAGTCTTTATTAGGCCAAACAACACTCATATGAGAGGGCCCTGTCCGACCTCACTCCTAGGAGTGCGAACGAGAGGACTGACTCTCTGCATCACAGCAATACATTATAATGCAATACAGTAAAAGGGTACGCCCCTTGTGGAAAGTTACCGAGCCTCGGACCAGTGGACAATGCTCTCATACAGCAGGCATCTGCACCTGCAAGGGATACATCATTATCTCTACTCAAGGCCATGGAGCTAGGCTTCGGCGTCTCTGGGCATGAGAACATTACTGATAAAGAAACTTGTTAGTTTCGGCCACAGTAAGCCGAGAAACAAAAACTGCTGTCTTAGTGAATTTCTGTATTCCTGCGGGAGGGGCATATGAGCGAGCAGGGCCCGCAGGCACAGAGGGGTACACAAAATGGTGGCACACAGGCTAAGCTAAGGAACTATAAAATCACACATGTATTTGAATATATGAAAGGAGCAAGTAAAATAATTCAGCATAGGCGCATATGCGAACTTCATCAGTTAGCCATATGATGCTAACTCACACATCATCAATGGGTAATTGGGTATTGAAAAGTGAATTCTATCAGGCCCTCCTTTTAGCATCATTGGCTAACTACGGCCTCATTTATTTGCCAAAAGGTAGTGTCGACATCCATTCTAGGGGCAAAACATTTCTACACCTTTATTTTCATGTCTCTAATCTAGAACATCTTCTGCAATAAACATCAACCAACTTGCATCAGCAGGAATTTCAGTAATCATAGAAGTAGTGTATTGACCAAGTAATTTCCTTGTCGGGCGTAAATTCGTAGCGCACATAGAGCAACATGGAGGGAGGCAATATACACAAAGGCAACAAGTCAGTATTACACTCGCCACACCAACTAAACCCATCAATATTTTCCAACCCCAGGAAGAAAAGGCACCCCAGAGCCACCCCTGTAAGGACCATGTGCCATTATCCTGATGTAGTTCATTCGCTAATCTATGTAACTTCTGTACCGCTAAGTTAACAGTCGGTGCTGAGTCAGGAATGTAAACGCAGCAAGACGTCCCGATGACGCGGCAAGCTCCGCCCCTATCTGCTAGGATGACGTCAAGCACCATCCTGTTCTGGATCGTGAATAATCTCATGGCCTGAACCTCAACAGATATGTTAGTCGTAATATCTATCTCCGTTAGAACTACCTTTTCCATCACTCTGGACAGTCGCCGAATAGCCCTGCTATTAAATATCGGACCCCAGAAAGGTAGCAAACCCTTAGAGAAATCAGTCCATTGTTGGTATGAAGTGTCCGTCTGATCAACGTCATCTACCTGAAGCTCCCTCCTTTTACGCTGCTCTTGCGGACTGGGGAATCGGCGATGAGTTTTGTGGTAATCAGAAGGAGCCACATATACAGGAGGAATCATGTAAGCTAAATAACACACCCCACCCCAACCCTCGGGCAACCATAAGTATCCATTATCTCCACACACAAAATATATACTAGGTGGGACAATGAAAGAGGGACTGAGAGGCAAACGTATCGATGCAGTCACATTACAGGAGCTATTACCAACCTTGATGGGACCCCTTCCCTCTATACAGAAAAATGGAGATGGACCTACCACAGCCAGGGGTATCAAAGACTTGGCACTGTTATTGCCCTTAGGGGGGTGTCTATAAGACAAGGATGAATTTAATTTCAAAAAACTGTCCCTAACTTTGTCAGTATCGTTTGGTATCAAGAACCGGACCAACTTCTTCTCACACGTCTCTATAAATGTCTGGTCAAAACGTCCGTCAGTGTATATTCGTCCGAGTGAAGATGGAGGTAA
Source organism: Lissotriton vulgaris (assembly GCF_964263255.1). Classification (NCBI taxonomy): domain Eukaryota; kingdom Metazoa; phylum Chordata; class Amphibia; order Caudata; family Salamandridae; genus Lissotriton; species Lissotriton vulgaris. The sequence continues at coordinate 35,336,711 of NC_141697.1, forward strand.
AGGGCGTACTCGCATTGTCATTGTCCACCCCCTATTCGGCAGTCGAGGAGTCAGGAAATCTGGCTGCTGGAAATATTTAACAAGGCCTATGAGAGTATACCACCCCACACAGCTATTCACAGGAGTCAAGGGAAGTGCAAGGAACCTATCCTTTTTATATGCAGCAGAAGGCAAAAGCCCACAGACCCAGCAGTCAGTTAAATTGGTGGTGGCATGTGCATGGTGCAAAGTCTTAATAAAAACATTTTCCTTGTAACCCTTTCTCAACATCCTTTCACCATAATCCACAGTAATCATGTTATGTTCAGGTACGGCAGTGGGTGTGGGTGCAAACACATGAACGGGATAGGCTTTATCCAAGAAAAACAATATACTGAGAGTCACTATAAAGGCAATTAGGATGATGATGATAGCTACTATTTTTCCTTTTCGAGGAAGGGCCAACCAGGGGGAATCAGGCACAGGTCTCAAAGGAGCCGCAAAAGGCTGCTCCTCATCAGGGATGGGCCGGCCAAAAGGATACATTCTCAAAACGTAAGAAAAAAACACACCAGAAGAAAAATTACTATTACTAAAAAAATAGTCCCAGACAATCCTCAACCGGCCAGAGGGGTTCTTCAACCCTTAAAAAGGGATCTTCTCCCTGTGTCCTTCAAAGCCTCACAGGCAGGCTTTTACCGTCCATACCTTATTCCAACGTCGCTTTTGACAAATGTAAACAGAGGAGCACTTAATCCAGGCCCGCTCCACTCTATAGTCTCATGGAACACAATCTTCAGCTAAACACCAGGGCTCTTACAAGTCCGTCCCTACCACTAAATCTTCATATTTTGAAAAATGCACTAAGCCCTTCTTCCAGTGTTTAGTCCATCATTTCTTTTTGCACTGTTACTTATTTTCTTCGGGGCCGTAGATTATAGCGAGTGCTCCCTGGCACTTCGGGGTCAGTGAACAAAGCAGGAGTATCTGTGGCAAATGCTGAACTCTCAGGTGTCTCTTCACTAGTAGCAACAGGAGTAGTAGAGCTCACTGAATTCTCTGTTCCTCTTCGCTCTTCTCCAATCAGTGAAGCATCCGAGAAAGGAGCATACCTCGGTATATTTTCGTGCTCTTCGTCAGCGATGCCATCCTTTACCCACTGATCATAGGGCAACGGGAGCGGGACCCTCTTTACATGTGAGGCGTGAGTCCACACCTTTCGTCCGTCCACCCGAAGCGCAGTGCGTGTGGTGAGGAGTACCTGGCGCGGCTCCGACCACCTTGGCTCCAGACAGGACTTCCGCTGATATCTTCTTACCACTACCCAGTCCCCTGGGTTGATGGAGTGTCCAGGCCCCTCCGGCAGCGGCTTCAGAGTGTCTGCTACCTGCTGATGAATAGAACGAAGATCTTTAGTCAAAGCATACAGATAGTCTATCAACAAAGGATACGGTATTTCAGCGAAACATTTAGGCCTGGGCACTCCCCAGATATTGGCCGGGCGGCCGAATACCACTTCGTGGGGGGAGACGCCCATTTTCGAGTTCACAGTTACTCTCGTGGACAGCAAGGCTAAGGGAAGGGCATCTGGCCAACGGAGACCTGTACTCTCACATATTTTGGCCATCTTCAATTTGAGCGTGCCGTTAAACCGCTCGACAAGCCCTGCTGCCTGAGGGTGCAAGGCCGAATGAAACTTCTGGGAAATCTGTAGTCCTTTACATATTTGCTTGACTAACTCTGCATTAAAGGACGTGCCATTATCACTCCAGATCACCCTAGGTAATCCGAAACGAGAAAAATACTCCTTTATCAACATTTTTGCAGTAGAAATGGCCGTGCAATCTTTCGTTGCATACGCCTCCACCCACCTACTAAAAGCGCATACGACTACAAGGACATACTTCAAGTTGTTGACCCTTTCCATTTCGATGTAATCCATCTGAATCACCTCAAAAGGGAAAGAAGGAGGTGCAAAGTTTCCAGTTGGGACAGGGGTACCCTTTCCAGGATTATGTCTCAAACACACCATACACTGTCGAACCAAGTGAGTGGCCACTTTAGAGATATTTTTATTGCTCCACACTGGGTCTAACAATTTACAAATTCCCTTGGCGCTGACATGGGCAGGCCCATGTGCCATCGTCACTACTGGAAGAACATATGCATTCGGAAGTAACCATCGTCTCTTGTCAGTCACATCTGTCCAACATTCATCCGCATCCAATCGTCCCTGCCCATCCTTCCATGCCTTCAATTCATCTTCTGTTGCTTTTCCCTGTATGTTCTTCACACTCTGTACAGTATCTGAGAACATATGAACATCTGGGACCCATCTAGCTGGTCCTGCCACAAACATTCGTGGTATTTTTTCCCGAGCAGTCTCTTTTGCTGTCTCGTCGGCAAATGCATTTCCTCGTCCTACATCATCCACTATAGTCTTGTGTGCGCTACTCTTAATCACAGCCAATCTTTTGGGTAACGTCAGTGCCGCTAGCAGTCGCAATATCAGTGGGCCATGTTGTATGCGTTGTCCGTGAGAAGTCAGAAATCCCCGTTCTGCCCAAAGTCGCCCATAATTATGAGCCACGCCAAATGTCTGTCAGTATAGATGTTGACGTCTAGCCCCTCACTCAATTCACATGCTCTCAGTAAGGCTATAATTTCAGCAGCTTGGGCCGAATTGTAAGGTATCCTAGAGGTCTCCACTACCGTCTGTAATGTTGTTATTGCATATGCTGCTGTTGATGTACCGTCTGGCAGTTTAAAACAGGACCCATCTACATACATCTCCCCATCTGGTTCGTTCAAAGGCCTGTCTGTCAGATCCACCCTCCCCTTTGTCTCCTCTTCTGTCCTGTACAAACAGTCATGTATGTCATCGTCCTTTGTATCTGTGGGGATAGGTAACAATGTGGCAGGATTCAATGTAGCACACCTTTTGATCGTGACATGTGGTGCAAAAAGAGTCATCTCATACCCCGTAAGACGAGCACTAGTTAAGTGCTGCGTCTGTGTTCTGTTCAACAAAATGTCCACAGCATGCGGTACCATGACTGTGAGATCTGATCCCAATACGAGCCCTGCCGATTGCCTTATGGAGACCGCAGCAGCCGCCGTGGCTCTCAGACAACTCGGCAGCGCTCTTGCCACATTGTCAAGCATTGCGGAGAAATAAGCGCAAGGCCTCTGTTTCCCCCGTAACACTGAGTTAAAACAGGCAACGCGCAACCTTCCGCCTCATGTACGTAAAGAACAAAAGGCTTCTGGTAATCAGGTGTTCCAAGAACAGGCGCAGAACATAAAGCCGTTTTTAGTGACTCAAATGCTTCTTGGCATGCGGGGGTCCAGGGTAGGGGTTCACGCACTTCCTTAGTAGTCAGATACAATAGGGGTTTTGTTAGTAACGCATAGTTAGGTATCCACTGGCGACAATACGATGTTATGCCCAGAAATGCGCGCACCTCTCGCTGCGTGTTAGGTACTTTCATATTAGTTATGGCTTTTATGCGCTCTGGCGTCAATCTCCTCCCCACTTTCGAAAGGAGGTGGCCAAGGTATGTAACCTCCGTTCGACAATATTGGAACTTTGGAAGGGACACCTTATGCCCCCTTTTAGCCAAATGGTGCAGTAATTTCACAGTAGCATCCCGACAACCTTTTTCGTCGTCCGACGCTATCAGGATATCATCCACATACTGCAACATGACGTTGCCTGGTGGAAGTTCCAGTTCATCCAATTGTGCCTTTAGAGCCTGACTATATATGCTCGGACTCTCAGTGTACCCCTGGGGAATTCTCTTAAAGCGGAAGCTTCGGCCAGCCAATGAGAATCCGAAGAGATAACGGCTTTCTTCATGTACTGGAATACTAAAGAAAGCATTTTTCAAATCCAGGACAGAGAAATATTTAGCAGAGGGGGATCATGGTCAATATTGTAGTGATGTCCGAGACCACCGGGTACTGTGGCTCCACCACTCTATTGACGTGCCGCAAATCAATCACAAACCTATAGACATCAGGAGCATTATCAGTAGCTTCAGGTGACCGTCTTTTAAGGATAGGTAAAATAGGGCTGTTACATATGTTCGAATCAGTCTCTTCCACTACACCAGACCGTATTAAATCTTGTATTATTTGTAACAGGGCCTTCTCTCCCTCCCTAGGAATCCTGTACTGCAGAACCCTGGGTAATTTCGCCCCCACCTTCACTCTTATGGTCACTGGGGCAATATCCATTTTACCTACATCTGTATCATTGACAGCCCACAAGCTGTCGGGTATGCCTTGAAATTCAGGTGGTAATTGTTCATCTTTTGAAAAACACTGTAATGGGCGGGCGACATTCGGGCCCAAAGTAAAGTACACGCCATCTGGGGAACAATAGATAGTGGCGTGCAATCTTTTCAATAAATCCAGGCCTAACAAATTTTCCCCACAATTTGATGTCAACAGAAACGGTGAGTCAACAGTGAAAGGACCAATCGTCAACGTGAGAGGTTTAGAAATGGGGCTAACCACCGGGGTACCTTCGAAACCCACAGAAATATTATTTTTGCCAGACAGAGCCGCCCCTGGGACCCGAGAACGAGCCACTGAACTTTTCATCGCACCCGTATCCACTAGAAATTTTTGTTGAGACCCCAATAAATCTGCCTCGACATAGGGTCCCTTTTGATCAACTTCCACAAGTACTGGTCCCATGCTCTGTCCTACGCTGTCCTAGTTGTGGGAAAACCCCGTCAAATCGTCCACTGAATAATCATTGTTATAGTACTGACCACCACCCCTCTGCAACTGTTGTCTGTTTGTATTATTGTCAAAATAATTTCCACCCGGTCTCCCGCCTCCTTCAGACCGTGCCACCTGTCTCCCAGGATCACCACTACCTCTTCCTCGCCCGCGCCCTACACCAGTACTCGACTGAAGCAGCGGGCAATCCCTCCACCAGTGCCCCTCCTGCTTGCACTTCGCGCACTGATTCGGTCCCAGCCTTTCTCTGCTCTCACCTCTCCCAAATCCGCCTCCGCGACTCGGCACCGCACCCCTGCCTCTGCCTCTCGCCACCTGCTGCAACAAAACCCTTGTCTTTAAATCCTTAGCCTTCTTTTCCTGCTTGTCCTTGCTCTCATTTTCCCTGTGCTCATAGTACTGCGCCATACTGAGAATACCCGAAGGAGAGGACGTTGTCCACGTACTCTCCGAAGCTTGCAATCTCGCCGAAATTTCAGGCAACAAATTTGTGACAAACCTATTAACAAAGAGCCGTAACCCTCCATCCTGTGCCACATCCTGTCCACTAAAATCCATGAACGTTTCCTCAAACCTCGTAAAGAAGTCCGAGACTGCCTCATCCTTCTTTTGCTTGCAAGCCGTCAACTTGTCCCAATCTACCTTTTTCGGGGGAATAAGAGAATGCATATATTTTATTATACGCCCCGGTAAAGCTAGAATCTCAGCCTTCGGCTTCTCCCCTGGCTTACGCTCCTTATCCCAGTCCTGTAACTCCTGCCACGTACCTCCTAACTCTTCCGCGTGGTCAGTACCCTTCACTTGCCGCCACACATCAACCGGGACCAGAAGCCCGAAAAACAATTCAACATCAGCTAAAGTCATCACAGTGGAAGACGCAGCTTCAGTTAGCTCTTTGTAGTAGGCAGTCGGGTTCTTTCTAGAATCCGGTAGCTGAGCCTTCAATGATAATACCTCACTTCTCTTCCATGGCGTATACACCCATTGTTCCTGGAAGTGTGCATCTATCCTGTTCCTGGTAACAGCCTTCGTTACCGGATCCAGCAACTCGGGGACCTCGGGATGGAAAATAGGGTGCACCTCACGCATTGGATGGAGACCTGGGAAATGGGGTGTGCCTGCGGAGGGTAATTTGTTCCTGTATTGTAATAGAGCACGTAAACTACTCATCACCTCTTTCACCCCAGTGTTCGTTCTATAGGCTCCGGCCTGTATGTCTCTCAAAACCGCTGGAGCCACACCTCCATACCCCTGCTCCCATAGTGGTATCAATACATTTGACATATGCCACAAAACGTGCTGTTGCATCAAAGGCTCAAAATCTTTCATAGTGGACCAAATATCCTCAAACGAATAAATATTATTCCTGGCCCACTGACATGCCTGATTAGCCACCATACTCTTTTCATCTAAACCAACTGTAGAACGCGTAAGCAACTTCCGTACCTGCGAGAGTAATCCGCTACCTGCGCCTCGAAGCGGCGTTAGCATCTCCTGACTGGGGGTGGTACTAGCTGAGACAGTAGGGAGTGCTAAAGAAAATTGTGAGGGTGCAGGTGAAGTGGTCTGGAGTAAGGAGACGAGGGGTGTCGAGGGCGAGGATTGTTGGGGGGCGCTTGCTGAAAGACCCGGAACTTCACTACTGGGGGCCGCAACTGGCAAGGAGGGGTACAAGGGCTGTGGGGCATAAGGGGGAGGGGGTCGGGTATTCAAAATGTCTTCCATCTCATCTGGGTCGTCCTCACGTACTACATAACTTTTATTTTCTTTCAACCTACAAAGTCTATCTGAGCGTTCCATGCGCAGCGCATTCTCATTTCCAACCTGTTCTCTCGCCTTCTGCGCCATAGTCTGGGTGGACTTTTTATAGGCCTCTTTCTCGTCTCTCAACTTGCGTTTCCTGGCCTCTTTCTGCCACACTCGCAAAGAATCAAACATACTCTGACGGCTACGCTTAGCAAACAATTTGTCCTGCAAATAATCCAATTTAGCTTCATCGAAAGAACCCGTTAAAGGCCATTGTAAATCCACATTATCAGCAGTGTACCGGTGCCACAAAGTACCAAACAAAATCGGGACCAGTCCATGCTTGACATACATATCAAAGCTTGGAGTGCCCTCTGGGGGGGCAGGTTGGCTCTCGGCCAGTCTAGTATCTGAGGGTCTACAACAACATCCAAAACATCGTAACTTACTAAAACACGGCATCTCTACTTCGGTGTGAAAGAAACACTTCTCCACAGACTGTGTTACCTTGAATCGCTAGCTCGAGCTCGTTCACACACACATATAGACATGTATCAGGGAACCACACACACACGTATACAATACCTTCAAACACGTGTTACCAATGGGACAAGGCCCGTCGACCGAGTCCTGGGGAACCTGGACTCTACCGCAGACCGAACAGTGCACGGACTGTTCTGAGGGTGGGGAACAGATCCGCAACCCGTGCGGCACTATGGATCACTGCGCACTTTACCACGGGAGACCCAGACCTCACCTCCACTGAGCCACCATTCTAGGAGCTCAGGGTAAGCACCAGAGTCTGCCCGCAATGAGCCACGCCTTCGCCACAGTACCACCCGGTCGGATCGCTACAAACAATACATCTAGATATTTCCCCAACCTCGTCAAGTCTGTCAGAGCACCTACTCGTACTCTGAGTTCCCCGGAGCACACTAGCCCCAGGAGCACACCGGCTCCTCAAACCACTGGAGACACCCTAGTCTCCCGGAACACTCCTGTTCCTGAAACAATCACAGGTGGACCACTCACCTTCCGTAGGCGGCACCGACCTCTACCGTTCTCCACCTCCGGCTGCCAGGACCAACACGGTCAGCTTCGAGTTCCGCCTTCTGGACCCCGGCGTAAGATCCGAACCGGGACCTCTCCCGATCAGCAGGGTGGGGCAGCGCTGCGAGAACCAAGCTCGGCATCAGATGGGTACCCGGGCCCACCGTGCCGACCAGCGGGTCCCCGGTCTTCTGCTACCCACTTACGGGTGAGAAAGATCCTTATCGCGGGGTCCCTATTCGGGCGCCATCTGATAAGCGTGGCTCAAATCCACCCGAGTGACTTACCGCACTCACCTATAGTCGCTATATAGGAAGTCAGCCGGACAGTGGAGAAGAATGAACAAAAGTCTTTATTAGGCCAAACAACACTCATATGAGAGGGCCCTGTCCGACCTCACTCCTAGGAGTGCGAACGAGAGGACTGACTCTCTGCATCACAGCAATACATTATAATGCAATACAGTAAAAGGGTACGCCCCTTGTGGAAAGTTACCGAGCCTCGGACCAGTGGACAATGCTCTCATACAGCAGGCATCTGCACCTGCAAGGGATACATCATTATCTCTACTCAAGGCCATGGAGCTAGGCTTCGCCGTCTCTGGGCATGAGAACATTACTGATAAAGAAACTTGTTAGTTTCGGCCACAGTAAGCCGAGAAACGAAAACTGCTGTCTTAGTGAATTTCTGTATTCCTGCGGGAGGGGCATATGAGCGAGCAGGGCCCGCAGGCACAGAGGGGTACACAAAATGGTGGCACACAGGCTAAGCTAAGGAACTATAAAATCACACATGTATTTGAATATATGAAAGGAGCAAGTAAAATAATTCAGCATAGGCGCATATGCGAACTTCATCAGTTAGCCATATGATGCTAACTCACACATCATCAATGGGTAATTGGGTATTGAAAAGTGAATTCTATCACCAGGTTGCTTTGTTTTTGAGTTGTGAGTGATTGTGGTTGGTGTGATAGGACCCTGGGGGTTTGTGTATGAGCCAGTGGCGCTCCGCTTTCACAGCATCAGCTTTCCACAGGCAAAAAACAATGCTGACTGCTTCTCTCAGTCGTCTTTTTGGCTGCATTTGTGGCCACGTCTCCTCTCCTCTGATTTTTTATTTGTTATAATTTTTTTACAGGAGTTTATATAGCGTGAACTTGACCCGAAGGTATCAGAGTACTTTACATAGCACCAGTTGCGTTACATGAGGACACAATTTGGGCCAGGGCACATGTCGTAAAAAAAAAAGTGGGGGACGCTGTCACCGGAAGTGACGTCATGACCGCAAGTGACGTCACGAAAGGTGCCGAGCTCCTCGTCCCAGAGAGGCCAAAGAGTGAAGTCCAGCTGTTTGGCAGGGGGGATGGCGTCCCCCCAGTAAAATAAGTGGGGGTACGGCGTCCACCCACGTGGTACCCCGACTCGAGCCCTGGTTCGGGCTTTTAAATCAAAACTTGTTTTTGCCCACTCTGAATACCTTTAGTGCGCTTTCTCCGTACCTTGTTGCTGCTGGGCCTCTCTAGTGTGGCCCCCCTCCCCTGAAAGGGGAGAGGGTGGGGGGGGTGATTTTTGCACCTCCCTGTCTGGCAGGATTACTGTTTGTGTGTATTTGCAAGCTGTATTCACATAGTCTGTGGTGGGGTGTGTGTGTGTGTGTGTGTGTGTGCTCAAACAGGCGGCTTTCATACAGTCTGTGTGCATGTCAAGTTGACTTCCTAGTACGGTGTGTGTGCAGCGGCACAATGCTTTCCTTCAGTCTGTGCGGCTGCTTACACAAGTTTGTGCATATAAGCGGGCCACTTTCCCCAGCATGAGCGCTATACTTTTGTCGGACTGAGTGTAGGGGCAGGCACCCTCCAGCCGGGTCGGATTGGTAAGGCGGGCACTCGGGCAATGGTCGAGGAGCCGGTATCCAAGTTTCAGCTGTGGGCCGCTTTTTTAGCTAGCGTGGTGGCCGATATGGGCTGTGTCTGTGCAGTTCAGATGCCGCCAACGGCCCCAGGTGCCTGAGTGGCCTATTGGGCACAGACGGGCCTCTATTACCTCCCTTTATCCAACAGGCGGAGGTGTCACTCCCTTTCTCTCGCTGGGCCAGCCCATTAATGTATGCATATTGAGATGGGGCAGGGGACCTGCGCAGAAGAGGCCCTACTTATATTCAGGTGTGGTTCATCATTGTGAACTAATCCATAAACAAGGAGACCTGGCAACATTTGCATTTTTTTTTATCTTAGTGAAGTTAAGAATACATGCCTCTTTTACAGAAACCCTCCCACTCTTTCTTTTTATAACACTTAAAATACTGAAGCAGTGTTTTAAAAAAAGACGCAATCCGCAAATGAGGGACACTTTTTTTTTTGTAGGGTGCCCGGGCCAATTATTCATCCCAATCCAACCCTGTCCTCAGGTCTGGGCTTGTCTGTGTTTCGCCCTTTGACTTGTCACGTGACAGGCAGAAGAAATAGCTCCACGCTTCTCTGCAGAGGCATCAAACCGCTGCTCTGTGCGTCTTTCCTGACATGACAATTATAGGCTGTTATCTGCTCACAAAAAGGGAGAAAGATGTAGGAGGCGCTCAAGATACTGTCAAATCCGGATTATATTAAAACTTCCCAGTTCTAGAATTACATTTATCAACTTCCTTCAGTAAATTGCTCAGGCTTCTATATGTAAATCCATGCTTAAGGTCGACACCCCACTCTATAGAAAATCACGCTTTTGAAAACGTAACTTTTCCCCCATGATCAATTTGCACCAAATGCGGATGGAGTTTTACAGTCATCTGGTGCTTGTGGCAGGGGATGAAAAGTTAAAAGGGAGGCCCCAAATTCAGTGACTTCCCCCCAAATAAAAGAGAGATCACAAGACAACTTTCTTAAAAAATATGAGTGTCCACTGCGCATGCTCCGGTGCTGTATATATTTATTAATATTTGCGGAAGGAGGGAATGTCTTTGCAACAGCAGCAGGCCACCGAGGGGTGCGCGCACCTTGTGCTCTTCACAGTCAAGGGACCTCCAATGTTTGTGAACACTGGAGGGACCGTTCCCACTCAATCAATCAATCTCAGTCAGGGTATTATAAGCGCGCTACTCATCCGTGGGGGTCTCAAGGCGCTGAGGGGGGAGGGTGCCCGTAGTACTGTTTAGGCAAAGAGCCAGGTCTTGAGGGTCTTCCTGAAGGTGTTCTGATGTCTGCCGGGAGCTCGTTCCAAGTCTTGGCCGCAATGTAGGAGACGGCTCTTCCGCCTGCTCTGTCTTTGTGGATGCGCGGGGTTTCGGCCAGTGCGAGGTTGGAAGATCGGAGGTTTCTTTTGGGTACGTGGAAGTTGATTCAAACTAAAACACTAAAAAACAATCGATGCAGCAGGAAAGCATGACGCGTCAGTATACCAACACGGTCGGGCCTTACACAGAACTCTTAATGGCCTGCTACGGAGATATCGAAGCAAACATAAAACAAGCTTTGGCAAAGCCAAAAGGTCTCCTCTTAGGGACCTTTTGACTTTAAATACACAAAAGGTGATGAGAGGCTGCTTGCAATAAGTCTAGCTTCAGGCCACCGCTCGGGATAGCATTCAAACCCATCGCTCTTTTACTCACCATGCCACCTCAGGTTCGACCCACCATATGCAAATCAGTCTTGGCCCTGCTCCAATTGGAACATGGTTGACTGATGAGCCCCAATCAGGGTTCAACTGGTCCTGGTGTGCTTGTGCTCCAGTGCAGGCAGGCCCTGCCCAGGCTGTCTGGGCTGGAATGTTCCCATCGTACCAGGGTCAGCACATATGACTGGGTCCAAACTGAGGTGGCGTGAGGGGCAAAAGAACGATTTGGGGGCCTGAAATCGTCACATTTGTAGAAGTGTGATGGTTAGTAGTTGTGTTGTTACTATCATTGGCTGCATGGTAGAGTCAGGGCAGTGCAAGCTGCAGTGGCCTCTTGACGAGGGCCCTGACACTTCTATATATTAAACACTGGCTGACCCCCTCAGTCTGGTGGACCTTCTTGGGATGTTTCTTTGAGGTCAGTATTGCCAACCCCGGCAGTGCCCCTGGAAGTCTGCGGGCACTGGTAGTCTCCTGCACATCCCACTAGAGTGATAATGGAAAGCAAGCAGCTGCTAAACTCCCATGGTGCGGCATTAGTAATCAGTGAGGCCCACAAATGACTGCAGCTGGGGAAGGAGAATCTCAGTCCAAGGTCCTACCCACGCTAGGTCACGAGCTGTGCCCAGTCAGGCCGACTGGGGAAGGAGGGTCTCAGTCCGAGATCCTACCCACGCTAGGTCACGAGCTGTGCCCAGTCAGGCCGACTGGGGAAGGAGGGTCTCAGTCCGAGATCCTACCCACGCTAGGTCACGAGCTGTGCCCAGTCAGGCCGACTGGGGAAGGAGGGTCTCAGTCCGAGATCCTACCCACGCTAGGTCACGAGCTGTGCCCAGTCAGGCCGACTGGGGAAGGAGGGTCTCAGTCCGAGATCCTACCCACGCTAGGTCACGAGCTGTGCCCAGTCAGGCCGACTGGGGAAGGAGGATCTCAGTCCGAGATCTTCTGGAGATCGCCTGTCCAGGCTGTTCTTTCCAGACACCTTCTTGTCACCCAAGCTAGGTCACCGAGCTGTGTCCAACCCGGCATTTGGGTGCCTCACTGGTTAGCAGAGTTTACTGAAGGGCCTTCAAACCCTACTGATCTGGATCACGTGGTTCCCCCAAATGGAGTTGAAGATAATTACATCATTAAAGTAAGTGAGCCCAAAATCCTCTAGTCCAGTGAGAAATCACAAAGTGCATTGTGAGCGTGGTTCACCAGCATATGGAAGGTGGCGGGTGCTTTATTCATTCCAAAAGCGATTACCTGAAGCGTGACCATTCGTCTGGGGTTCAGACACTCTGCTAGTACCCACTCATGCTGAGGAAGTGACCAGCCCATAACTTGTCGATGTCCTTGTCATCCACTGGATGGGGTGTGCATCCATCTTGGTGACCCAATGAGTCCTCGGTTGCTCAGATGATACCTGAGATCCAGTGACCATTGATCTGAAACTAGGTCAACTGGATTCAGCCATGGACTGTAGGAGGCCTCAGCGATCCCTGGGTCCAGGATACAGTAACGAGCAAGTTTGACTTGGTACAAAGGTTTCTAATAATGTCGCTCTCTCTTGGGCATATATCTGGCTGAATCCTTGTGTCCAGGAATAGAAATGTGGCCTGCATCTGGACTGCAATCTCACTTCTTTGTTGATGCTATTAAGGGAGGGACCTGCACACACATCACTAGTCCTTTCTCTTTACCCCCACCATTTTTTGTTTTTGTCCTCATTTGTAAAAAGAGGAATCCCCTTCGCCACTACCCTAGCAAGCGATTTCTTCCCTGGTCCACAAGCCATAATGTGTGACCTGCTGTAACTTATAACTAGATTCAGTTCGCTCATAAAAGAAACAAAGGGGCAGATTTACAAGGAACTGACGCATCTGCATAGATGCGTCAGTTTCCTTGCGTCAGCGCCGAATGTCCTTGCGCCACTATGGATGCACTGTATTTACAATACAGTGCTCCATGGCACAAGGATTAACAAATGTGTCAGAAACTCTGACGCATCTGTTGGTGCAAAAGTCACGCATTGCGGGAGTAGCCTCATGAAAGTGATGGAACTCCAGCAATGTGCCACAACAGATGGGGGAGTCCCATTCAACAAGCCCTGCGTCATTCCTTACGCCTGGTCTGAGCAGGCATAGGTATTTTGATGCAGTGAAGGCGTAGAGCGACGCAGTGAAATTTAGTAGATTTCACGGCGTCAGTTCCACATGGCTTTTTGCATGAGTACGCCCACCATGCATACATTATACCTGACGCAGGTATAATGTGACGCAGGGCTTTACAAAGTGATGCATCTCCCTAGATACGTAACGTTATAAATGGGCCGCAACATTTACCCCGCAGCTGCATCACAAAAGTGACGCAACAACAGCACAAAATTCACGCAGGGGGCTTGTAAATCTGCCCCATAGGCTTCTACAAATAGACAAAGGGCCCCGGGTCCAGGCCATTAGACCTTGTCGCCTGCGTAGAGTAATGCGGGAAAGAAAATGTCCTTAATTTTAGTGATGTCGTTGGTAACTGTGATCAAAGTAGAACACAAGTCCCATCACAGGAGAGAATTGACTAGAATGGGTGAAAATAAGCAGCCTGTCGAGAGAAAGTCTGCAGCTCTGTCTGAGTCTCTGGACCAATGTTAAGTTTCTTCTTGACCCCCAAGGTTTTAGAGGTCCCGCCTATGCCTGAAGCCTGCAGGGGTTGTATCAGAGAAGGTGGGGCAGTTACACCTGCCTCTGTGGAACCTGCTCCCTCTGGCTACAGGACAGGGGCAGCTGGTGATGCTAATCGCAGACCCGAGGACCAGTGGGGAGTTGAGAGTTTGCTGTAGATCTGGTCAGGTGATGTGAGGAGCCCTGTGCAACTGGAAACCGGAAACTAAGGTCTGACAAACCAACCCTCAATATTTGAAGAGATTTTAATATCATATTTTTATCCAGGACCTTTACCGTAGAACCAGGTACCACATCTGCAGGTGAGCAGAACTTGAAGGAATCTTTATAAACACAGCTTTTCTGAAGGCATTTTTCACCCGAAGAAGATGCTCTGAGGGGCTTTGGCTTCCTCCAAAGGCCAACAATGAATGCAGTGCTGCCCCCTGTGGGCACCAAGCAAAGAGAGGCTTCACAGCGCTACTCAAAGCTGGCTCCACAAGTAAGAAATGACACCTCAGAGTCACTGATGCTCAGCACCGGAGAGCAGGTGATAGCTTTGTCCCAACTCCGAGTCTAGAATTATCTTCGCCGTTCATGATGTGTATCATTTACAATATTTTGGGGTAATTGATGACAGTGTCTTGTCTCTTCACTGAAAGGGGACAGAAAAAAGTAAGAAAATCAATGCAAACAAAAGATGTTAAATGGACACTTCTGTCCCAAAGAGCTCGACTTTACAACTAACCCAAGCGGGGTTCTTTTGGGGTCGAAAGAAGTGGCCCTTCGTGTCATTCTTCCGGTGGGGCGGTGTCCCATCTCATGCGGGGTGTACGGGGTTCCACATATCGACCCAACTTCTTTATAAAACAAAACAAACTTACAGCTGCTTCACAAAATATTTCTTTGAGTAGGTGCGACTTAATCCAGGAAATTCACGAGTAACTCATGGATAAGTCAAGTAAGTCCCATCTACCAATGGAAGAAAGGTCCGTGAGTGCGTCCTTGAAGGCGATACCAACATCCAGCATCCACCTGTTGCTAGGCAACGTCCCTATTTCAAGGCTCGTGATGACGCGCATCTCCTGCACCGCCACGCGACCCTGTCAATTAGTAATAATTAACTCTAATAATACAGATCTACAACATAATACACACCAAGGTTTGATAAACAGGCTGGAACAGCCATGCTCTTTCTTCCATTTCGATTGAGGGTCGTGCTGCCGTGCTGTGGCCTCGCCTGGCACCTACACCTCTCACAGGAGGCAGCAAGAACTGACAAATGATGGGGGGCCAGGAATGAGAACCCTCCCCCTCTCCTGGTGCTAACTCCATCTCCTGGTCCATGAGACAAGTATCTATCGCGAGACCCCGGCTGTGGGGTTGGAGTTTCGCTCTTTTTTTCAGTGCTTTAGAGGCTAGGTGCTTTGCCACCAATACGTTTATTTGAAAAAAAAGTAGCCTGACACTTTTTCAATTCATTTTAAATATCTTGATAGTGCTGACCTGCCTTCAAGAGGCATCGCAGAACTTTACATAAAACGCAAATATATAATAGAGTGCGTTCCTGAGACTCATTTATACGGGATGCAGGGCACACAAGATACAAGTGAAAGGAAAGGACTGCAGAAAAGACATTAAATGGTGCAGCATTTCACCATTGAACGGACGAGCGCGGTGCAGATGATAGTCATATAAAGCGCTCCACCATTGAATTCTATCTTCTGCATAGCGCCCTTCCCTTCAGTTGTGAAACGTTCCACCATTTAACAGTCGTATAAAGCGCTCCACCGTTTAATTCTGTTAAAAGGCGGAGCATTTAACAAGTGGACGGGAGAGCGCTACGCAGAAGACAGAATTAAACGATGGAGCGCTTTATATGGCTGTTAAATGGAGGAGCATTTCACAATTGAACAGAGGAGCGCTGTGCACAAGAGAGAATTAAATGATGGAGCGCTTTATGACTGTCAAAAGGTGGAGCATTTCACAATTGAACAGAGGAGCGCGGCGCACAAGAGAGAATTACACGATTGAGCTCTTTATGACTGTTAAAAGGTGGAGCATTTCAAAATTAAACAGAGGAGCGAGGTGCACAAGAGAGAATTACATGATGGAGCGTTTTATGACTGTTAAAAGGTGGAGCATTTCACAATTGAACAGAGGAGCACTGTGCCCCAAAAACATGGGCATGGCACTCTGAAAACATGGTCATGGCACATCAAAGCATAATGGTTTTTACTGGAGTTGTGAAAACATGCGCATTACTGTGCTATAATTGCATTTGCATAGTGCTTTGTGTCACCAATTAGCAGGGAATCTTTTTGACTCATCATGAAGGAACTCAGAAGAGTTACGTTTCCTTCTCCTTAGCACACTATGTATCACGCAAATCGCACATTTGAATTTTATGTAGATAGCTGAGTGGGTTACTGCTTTTATCACAGAGATAATTTTATTATTTGCACTTCAAAAGTTACAATCCTAATGTAATACAGTGAACTATGAATGAGCTTCAAAGACCTGCATGGAAACTGCAAGGCACACATTTAGAACCTTATTGTGTTTTTTTCCTCAACCTTTTATTATGCTAGGGTTGCTAACAAGGGATGAGTTGGGTAAAAATACACTCTTATTAATATAAACAACCCAAACACGGTGTTATGTTTTTTTTTCACAACAATTTTATTGATAAAGATGAGCATATGAATTAGAGTGGCATCCCACATTCAGGACGATACCACCAGGCATTTTTGTTACAATTATAATATAGATCTGAGCGTTTAAGCAAGGAACCAATGTAATCGAGGATACAAGGAAACAGTAACCCCACCTTCATCTTTTCAGTTATCTACCCACCCAACTCCCAGAGCCCTCCCTGGAACCCGCCCTAACCCCATGCATGTGTGTACGAACTGTGTTGACGTAAGCTCTTGACGCGTCTATTATGTGTGTGGGAATGGGTTTCGCCGGACCATATGGGGCTAAAGGTCCTCCTCTTGTTCCGCCGGGGGGTCTAGTGTCAAGCCTCTGTAGTCTGCCCACCTCTTCCATATTTTAAAATGTTTACGAGGGCATCCTCGTGCCTCAAAGATTGGTCTCTCTAGACCCATACAGAAGTCCATACCAGCCTTCCATGCATTCAGGGGGGGGGGGCCTCACGTCCTTCCATGCTCGGGCCATGTCTCTTTTGGCTACTACCAGCCCCAGGAGGAGTAGGTGTCGCTTATAGATATTACCACCAACCCCTTCCAGGATGTGCAATAGACCCAGACGGTGAGTACGGGGAAGGGTCCAGCCCAGCACCTCCGACAGGCAGCCCCATACACCCCTCCAGAAGCCAACCAGTTTGGAGCACGACCATACTGTGTGGAGCAACGTACCCACCTCTGCCCCACATCGCAGACACTCCGGGGACCCAATCAGGCCTGCCTTCCACAGACTCTCTCGGGTATAGTAGGCCCTATGAAGAATCTTGAATTGTATGAGCCGAAACCGTATCGCTATAGCCGCACCCCTCGGGGATTCTAAGGCCTCCCGCCAATCATCCTCATCTAACGGACCGATATCTGCCTCCCAGGTCGCCTTTAGCGGAAGAAGGGTGGAGGAGCAGTGGGTGACCATAGTCTGGTAAATGCGTGATACTTTCTTGTCCCCAAGGTCACCCATGAAGACCTTTGCTTCGATTGGGCTGAATTCAGGGAGTGAGTCAAGGTTAGTTATACTGGGCGTCAGTGCATGCCGGAATTGTAAATATCGAAAAAATTGAGATTGGGGCATATCGAATTCGGTACTGAGGGCCTGAAAGGACTTGAGAGTCGTCCCGGACATCACATGACCTAGCTGCGAGATGCCTATTGTGTCCCAGCCATCAAAGCCTGATATTTTAGACAGTTCGGGTAGTAAACCGTTGCGCCATAGTGGCGTTTCCGCGGTCAGTCTGCCCCACCAGCCCATGCGACGCAAGGCCTGTCGCCATATCGCAAAGACAGGTTTAGTAACCCTCGGCAACGACCGACGTAGTCGGGGTGAGTATAGGATGGTGTGGAGCGAGTTATCGCCCATCAATGCACGTTCTAGGGCATAGGCTGGATCCCCACCGTCACCATACCACCATTCATTTAGAACAAGGAGATGAGCGGCTTGGTAGTATGACTGTAGATCCGAGGTGGCCAAGCCCCCACAGTATGTGGACAAAAAGCATGTGCGCAGCGCCACTCTGGCGGCACCTCCAGCCCAAAGGAAGCGACCCAGCACTGAGTTGACCTGCCGAAACCACTGGGGTGGGATAGGATGTGGATGGTTCTGTAGTTGGTAGAGTAGGCGCGGGAGTGCAACCATCTTGAAAATAGCAGACCGGCCAAAGATTGATAGGGGCATTCGAGACCAAGTTTTGACATCTGTCTGGACCCGCTCCCAGACGGGCAGCAGATTACGTTCCCAAGCAGTATCCGCCGAGTTTGAGAGAAACACCCCAAGGTATTTCAGACCAGCTGTGGCCACTTGCAATTCCGAGGTCCAGGGACCCGTCACCGTGCCTCCAGGTAGCACCCATAGGGTGGATTTACGCAGGTTTAGATATAAGCCTGAAACCTCCCCAAACAGTTGCATGACCTCCAGGACACGTGGGCCGGAGCGCTGCAAATCGGTAAGGAAGAAGAGGACATCGTCCGCGTATAGCGCAATCTTATCTGACAGTG
This sequence comes from Lissotriton vulgaris, assembly GCF_964263255.1. Classification (NCBI taxonomy): domain Eukaryota; kingdom Metazoa; phylum Chordata; class Amphibia; order Caudata; family Salamandridae; genus Lissotriton; species Lissotriton vulgaris. The sequence continues at coordinate 35,355,182 of NC_141697.1, forward strand.
TGGCATTCCACACAAAGCCCCGTATCAGCGCATCACTGCGCACTCTGGCAGCCAGGGGTTCCATGGCCAAGGCAAATAGATAGGGGGAAAGAGGGCACCCCTGCCTAGTCCCCCGGCCAATGCGGAATGTCTCCAACACCGCCCCAGCGATGCGCACCGAGGCTGTGATGTCTGTATACAGTAGCTTGATATATGACCGGAAGATTGGGCCTAGGTTGAGCCAAGATAGTAATGTAAATAGGTACGACCAGCTAACCGAGTCGAAGGCCTTGTTGATATCGGCCAACAATAACGCCGCCTGGTCCCCCAAGGCTCCAACAGCGTCGATCGCCGCCTGTGCCCGTCGGATATTATGTTGCGTCGCCCTGTAGGGCATGAAGCCTGCTTGGCCCGAATGGACCAGGTCTGTGATATATGGAGCCAGACGGTTTGCCAGGGCCTTGGCCAATATTTTGGCCTCGATATTGATTAGGGAAATGGGTCTATACGAGTCATGGCTACCTGGGGGTCTACCAGGCTTCTGAAAGACCACTATTTCAGCATGGCGCCAGTCTGGAGGCAGTGCACCCCGTGCTCGTGCCACCTCAAGTACTCGGCGATAGTGTGGCCCCAGCTGTACATGAAATTAAAAAAAAAATTCACACGGGTAGCCATTCGGGCCAGGAGCCTTACCAGCATTGAGTTGCCCCAGAGCGTCTCCCAGCTCCTCAGCTGTGAGGGGCGCATCCAAGGCCTTCTTGGTCTCGTCCAACACTTGTATGGGCGGCAGTTCTGCGAGAAACCGGGTTAAGTCGCCCTCAGGCAATTGGTCACATGAGGCGTATTGGGCTTCAAAGTACGTGGCGAAGCTCGCAGCCAACTCGTTAGGGTCGGTCAGGACCTCCCCATTATTGTCTGTGAGACCCGGTAACATGAGGGGTTGGAAGTTGTGTTGGCATAATCTATGGAGCATTGAGCACGACTTGTCCCCCCATTGATACACCCTACTTCTTGTGGCCAGCCACGCCTGTTTGGCTTCATCTATCAATAGGGACGCGTACGATTGCTGTGCCTGCAGAAGCAGCCGTAGTCCGATCTCATCGCCACCCTCGCGGTGTTCCTGTTCTAGGGTCACCACTCGCTCAGCCGCTTCTGCAGTCTGTTCTCGGCGCCGCCGACGGGCCTCCGAGCACCATGCGATATCTACTCCTCGTATGGTAGGTTTCATAGCCTCCCACACCCCTTCTACGTCAGCCCCCTCTATCAGGTTCTCCCGCCAATAGTGGTCTATGGTTTCTCGCAAATGTTTAGTATATGCCGGTTGTAGTAGATGCCACGAGGACATCCTCCATCTGAACGGCTGCCGTTTCCGAAGGAGGTCTACTTTAACTGAAACTGGGGAGTGGTCGGATAGGCCTCTCGGCAAGATGTCAGCGCTCTTCACCCTACTCAAGCATTCTCGAGGTAGAAACACATAATCTAATCGTGAGAATGACCCATGTACCGCTGAGACATAGGTATACTCACGGGTTGCAGGGTGCATATGTCGCCAAGCATCCACCCAGCCCAGCCCCTCACTCATTGCATGTAATCTGGTGGGTGGAAGGGAAAGGGGGGGGGTTCCGGTCACCTCCTGACGCCTCCGGCGATCCACACATACATCCATCACGTCATTCCAATCTCCCCCAATTACTGCCAGTGACCCGGAGACTTCTTCCCACACTGCGAACAGCCTCTCAGCCAGGGCCCACTGCAGGGGGGGGGGGCGTATACACTCCCAAACACCACCGGTTCCGTGCCCACCATGCCTTTAACAAACAGGTAGCGACCCTGGGGATCCACCCATTGCTTCTCATGGACGTATGCTACCCTGCGGTGTATCAATATGGCCACTCCCCTGGATCCCCTGGAAAACCCCGCATGGAAAACCTGCTGATAACCAAACCTCTGCAGGCCCAGTGCCTTTGTGCCCATCATGTGAGTTTCTTGAAGCAATAATACATCTGCCGCTTCCTTTTTCCCCCAGCGTAACACTGCCCCACGTTTAATTTTGTCTAGTAAACCCCTGACATTCCACGTAATCACCCGCATAGAGTCTTCAAGGAGTCTACGAGTCGATTCAGCCATAGTCCATTGGAGTCCACCATGCGAGCCCCCATTCCAGCGCCACCCACCGCACGTCACACGGACCATCATTACGACACACACATACATTTTACTATCCACCCCAGAAAAAGCCACCAATCCCCCAGTCCCACAATCCCCAACAGTTCCCAACCCCAACTCAGCAGCCACATCCCTGACCGCCCATCCCCTGCCTCCCCCCACCCTATACCTCAATGAACTATGAAGTACCTGTCGCGGCATGGGTAGTCCCGAGACCAAAACAGAGGGCTCGGGCCCACCCATACCAATGGATCCCAACATCCCAAAAAGGAACAGCGAACTCACCCCCCTCCCTCAGTGTCCCTCTCTCGAACGGGAGAGTGGTAGCCTCTATTATGTAGTCCCCGAACCCCCACCCCACAACCCTATCTACGATCAGGAGACAGAAGCAGTATTGTCTCAAGGCTGCAATACAGCCAGTGATACAGCGGGTCTCAGGCGACCAGGTGCACCCATCCAGGATTCACAGCATTAACAGCAGAAGAGGGAGCCGAGGCCCCGGAATCTTCAGTGATCCGTGCCAGATTGTTCTGAGTCCTCGGTTCTACCAGTGTCCTGTGTGCCATCGGCCGAGGCTGCGCGCTTGCGTGATTTGGAGCGTTTGTTCCGTCCGTGCCTTGACGTCCGGTCTCTTTGTGCCCGAGGCGAACCCTCAGGAGAGCCCGGATTGAGCCCTGGTTGAGAATTCGGTCTGACCTGCACCGTTTCATCTGTCCATCTGAAAAGGTCCTCCGGCGTATCAAAGAACAGTGTCCGTGATTGGAAGATCACCCTCAGGCGCGCCGGGTACAGCAGGGAATATTGTAACTTAAGGCCTCTCAACTTTGCCTTGGCTGCCACGAAAGAATGACGCTGCTGCTGGACGAGTTTGGTATAGTCAGGGAAGACCAAGATCTTTTGATTTTCATAGAGGAGGGTTTCCTTATTTCTAGCTTCCCTCAGTATGGCGTCCCTGTCGTGATAGTTCAACAGCCGAGCGATTACCGCCCTAGGTCGCTCGCCCTCAGGTGGTTTTTGCGTCAAGGCGCGGTGTGCTCTTTCAACAATGAAGCAGGCAGATAGCGACCCTGGGGGCATCCATGATTCTAGCCACTGTGTGAGGAATTGTTCCATGCTGCCCTTCTCACAGCGCTCCGGAAATCCAAGGAAGCGGAGGTTGTTGCGGCGTGCCCGCCCTTCTGCATCTTCCACACGGAGCGCTGTGGTCCGCTGCGCAGTTTCCATCGCTGCCATTTTCTTTTTAAGGGTATTCACGTCTTCTTCCACCACTGACACCCTGGATTCGGCTTCCGTGATTCGCGCCACGGCGTTCCTCAGGTCCTGGCGCAGCAGGGTCACATCTGCGCCAACTGCCCCTATTTTGGCATCCAGCATGTCCCTTGACTGGGTTATGGCCGCCATAAGGGCTGCATTGTCCGGCCCCCCTCCAGGCGGGCCACCCCCTGATGGTCCAGGGCCCCCACCGGGCCCCGTAAATTTGTCGATCGTCACTTGCTCAGTGGAGCCGCTACCTCCCCTGGTCATGATTGCAAGGTCGTTAGGGCCACCTGATAGTCGCTGGCCCCTGGGAGGGGGGGGAGTCTCTGACAAGTCACTTCGGTATGACCCAGTGTTGGGTATAGAGCAGGGCGGACTTCAGCCACTGCCCCCAAAAGCTGCCCCCCCAGCCGCCGATGGTCAGGGCTCTCAGTGACCAGTATCGCTCTTCCAGATGGTGCGTGGGCCCACTGCGTCTCGCGCCACCGCGCCGGTGTCCCCTCTGGTCCGCGGGCCCGGGGGGGGGGGGGGGGGGGGGGCGGGGGAGGGCCACTACTCACTGTTGCTGCCAGTCGGTCTGAAGATTCGCCTCGGTACGCCCACCGCCGATCAGGATCTCCAGGGCGTCCGTCCCCCTCCGACGCCGCCGGCCCCGGGCGGACACCGGGCCGCGAAAATCGAGGTCCCGGCTGTGCCTGGGCCACCAGGCTGCCTCTGCTGCTCCGGTCCGCTCGCCGCGTCCACAACTCTTTCAGGCCCAGCCAGGCCCCGGGAGAAAAATCGCCAGCAGTCACTCGGCCTCAGGGCAAGCGGACGCCGCGGCCGTCCCCGGGCCACAACGCACTCCACAGCTGCACCAAAATCGAGGCCCCGGCTGCTCCGCAGTCCACCAGGCCGCACCTCTCACCTCGCCGCCCAGCTCCGCTCGGGAGCGCGGGATCGCCACCGAACACACCGGATGGTCACTGGCGCCTCCGGTAATATTAGCCCCGTTTTGGTTGCGGGTCTCGGGCTCGGGGACCAGGATAAGTCGTCGGATTAATGGCGGGCCGGCGGGAGCTCTAGCAGGCTGCGACCGCCATCTCCGCTTGCGTAGCCACGCCCCGGTGTTATGTTTTAAACCCTGACTTTTTTGTGGGGGCAGATTTTCTAACACTCTGCACTATGTTTGCTTCACAAAAGTGACACAATCCAGTGCAAAGAGCTTTCTTGGGTTTTACTTTCCAGCACATATCCTGACAGTAAAATAGTGCTAACCACTTCTTTGCATTAACGGGGGTGTACTTGGGGGTTCCATTCCACCACCCACGGATTTTGATGGTAATATGTAGTGGGTGGTAAAAGTATTTTACTCTGTCAAAGCGTATTATTTTGAAATGGAAGCGACACCCTTCCAGTACAAAACCTACGATTGACATGCACGCACTCTTCAACTATAGTGCAAAGGTGTGTGCACTAGTGCAAGGCCGGGATAGAACAGCAAAGCCAGACCTCAGAGGACAGGGCGCTGTGGTACTGTCTTCATTCCATGCAATGCAGCAACTTTGGTTACTGGCAACTCTGCCCCTTTGTTCCTCCAGGCCAGACACTCTTAACATATAAGGGCCAGGGGTGTGGGTGATATGTGACTCCTACACCTTGCAGGCCACATCTTATGTAATATTTCCTATGCACTGATTTACATGCTTGTATGATTGATGATCTGTATGTAATATGGGGGAGGGGGCCACTGGAATCATGTGGCATGGGAGCACTAAATGATGTGCCCGGTGGAATGCCCCATTGCCTGGGGATTGTCCTCTTTGTACAGCTGAAGGACCCTCAGTGACACATCCAACCTTCAAGGGAGCCCCCCTGCAGCCTCTTAGTTACAAAAAACACATACTCAGCAAAAAGTAGAGTTGATTTGACCAATTCATGTAGCCCAGAGGGATCATCTCCCGGTGGGCGCAAGTTTCCAGGTATGGTTGCATTTATTTTTTAATGCAATGGAATCTGAAGTTTCAGTGGGCTCAGCATCGAGGAAGTCTTGCAGGCGCCATCCAAATCTGGAAAGCGATGGCTCGCGATCTGCATTGGTGAATGTTAAACCTAACTGGTCCAGTGGCCCTCCCCTCCCCCTTCCCCACTTGGAGCTGATAGTGGGAATAGATGTGTCACTGCTAGGCTGGGAAGGCCATAGGTGGGAGGGAGAAATCCGAGGACCCTGGCCTCTGATGGAAGCCACGCTCCATATCACTCTCTTGAACTTGTTGGCCATCTGTCTAGCTCTGAATGCCTTCCTGTAGTCCATCAAGGGCAGCCTGATGCAAGTTCTCTCGAACATTGCCATGTGGTATTGGATCAAGCAGGCTGGTGTGAGTTCCTGGGTCGTATGCCAGGTGACTCTGCAGTTCTGGAGTTGGTTGGAGTGTCAGGACATTTCTTTGATCGTGAACCACCTGGCAGGGTCCTTGAACGCCACCGTGGATGAGCTGAGTAATCTGAGTCTGGAAGATTGCAAATGCCGTCTACATCCCAGGGTGGCAAAGGGAATCTTCTGAGAGTTGGGAGAAACCTGCCTAGATCATTTTGCCACCATCGAGAATGCTAAAAGCTTTACTACCTTGAGTTTCCATAGGAACACTCATTAGAAGATGCATTTCAGCCGGATTCCTGTACACTTTCTCGCCCCAGCATCTCCTGTATGAAAAAGATCAGGGGCCTCATTTGTGAAAAGTGACGCATCGCTGCGTGAAAACAGCGATGCGTCACTTTTCACTGCGCACTCCTTGCGACACCAATGATGCGTCATATTTAATGTATGACGCATCATGTCGCAAGGACTTACAGATACGTCAGTATTTCTGATGTATCTGTAAGCGCAAAAGTGACGCATTGCTGGAGTGTGTCACAAAAGTGACGCAATTCCAGCAATGCGTCCTTTCACATGGGGAAAGCCCCATGTGAAAGGGCTTGCGTCAGTCTTACGCCTGCTGTGAGGCAGGTGCAAGATTTTGACGCAACAGCATCCTAAAAGTGACGCAGTGAAATCTCATAGATTTCACTGCGTCACTATTACGAGGCTTTTTGCGGGGGAACGCCCCCTCTGCATACATTATACCTGACGAAGGTATAATGTGGCGCAGGGGTTTAAAAAGTGAGGCATCTACCTAGATGCGTCACTTTTTAAATATGGCGCAACAAGGCGCATTTTTTACACCGCTGGTGCGTCACAAAAAGTGACGCACCGGCGGCGCAAAACTGACGCAAGGCCTCATAAATAAGGGCCCAGGAGCACAAGGCAGCCTAGTGGCTCTGATTTGGCCATGGGAGTGTGGTACCCAAAACATCTGGGTCTGAGCATCTGTCTTCCAATCAGGCTACTGCTTCTGAAGGATCTTCTTATGTGCAGAAGGGCAGGCTTTGCATCTGAGTCTGCACAATCTGCACCTACATGCCTGGAGACTGCGCAGCCTGGAGATTGAGCAGTCGAAGTTAACTGCACTTGATCTGTTTCCTCAAGTGGTGAAAGTCACCCGTGCTGCAAGGCTCACCTCCACAGAGTGCTGGGACACATGTTTGGCCTGGTGTGGCATTTGAAAGACTGACCCTTTACAAGCAAAGCTGTTGGATTTCCTTTTGCTTGTTTTATCTTTGACCCAGCAAGGCCTAGTAGTGGGCACTATTAAAGGTTATTTGGATGCTCTTTCAGCCTTTCTACATTTGCCGGACCAACCATCCTTGTTTAAAGCAGCTGTTTTGATGACATTTATAAAAGGTTTGACACACATATTTCCTTCCAAACAGTTTGTGATTCCACAGTGTTACTGTTAGAAATCAGGCAGAAGCAGGTATTATCTTGAAGTATTTATTTCTGGCAATGCAGCACAGCAACTCAGCATCTGGCTGGCAGGAACAGTGACAACCGACCTGGTGCCTAGCAGCAGTACAGGTTCTAAGAATAGTGGTAAGAACACTGAAAGATGCAATGCATTTAAAGGGACATAACATATAATGACAATATATATATACAGAATGTAACACATCTCCCTTCCATAAGATGAAAATACAATAAGATAAAAGCCTAAGTAACATAATCAGCAAATCTAGAAGGAGGACATCTAGAGCGAGATGAAATTTTAACTCTTGAAGAGATGTCATCATTGGGATGCAATTGTACGGAAGGCTCAGAATTATTTAGGTATGGGGGACATTTGGCAACACGTTTTATGTTCCACAATTTGCCATCCTGAGTGATAACACTGTTGGTAAAGACTTTAACAATCTTCATAGGCTTACCAAACTTGTTTGAACACTTTGTGATAAAGCCAGGTTTTTTAATCCTGACCCAATCCCCAATGGCAAAATTGGGTTCTTTGGTCTTCCATCTGTTGTCATACCATTCTTTAACCTTACGCTGTTTACATTCAACTTTTTGTGCAACATCTTTTAACAAATTATCGGAAAAAGAAACATTTAAACATTTGTCTTTTAACCACCATGGACAAATTGAGGAAGCTGGGTCTCGCCCTTTTAACAAACGGAAAGGACTGACTTCAGTTGTAGAATGGGGAGTTATTCTATATAACCATAATTTTTCTCTTAGCAAATTCTTCCAACTGGACCCAACTTTAATGACATCAGATACAAAACCTTTCAACACTCTGTTAAAACATTCAACCAAACCATTTTCATGTGGTTCATAAACAGAAACTAAAGAATGTTTAATGTTGAGTTGTTTAAGAAAATTTTCCATCTCTACAGAAGTAAGTTGCACACCGTTATCAGTAACCAGCACTGACGGAGTGCCCTCCCTGGAAAATACCTCCTTGAAGAAATCTATCACAACATTGGTGGAGACTGAAGACACAAACCTGACCTCAGGCCATTTAGAGTGGTAGTCCACCAGAACCAAAGCATAGCGGGAATCAACTGGAAGACACATAAATGGACCAGAAATATCGAAAGAAATTTTCTTCCAAGGTTCACTTGGCCAAGTGGAACACTTCAAGGGAGGAACATTAACTTTTAACATTTTTTCACTTCCCATGCAAACCTCACATTCTCTTACCCTGCGATCTGCCATTCTATCGATACCAGGCCACCAAAAGTAATTTCTTATGAGACGCTTCATAGCCGACATTCCTGGATGCATATTATGTGCCAAATCCAAAATTACCTTCTGTATACCCACAGGAGGAACACATTTGCCAGACTTGAAGATCAAATCATTTTCCAATTCTAGCTCATCCATGACAGAAAACATAGGTAAAACACTATCTGACAAATTCCTTTTGTCAGGCCAACCTTCCAAAATAAACTTCTTTATACTCTGTAAGGTAGCATCCTGTTCATAAGCAAGTTTCCAAGACTGTTCAGAAATGTCATTGAAAGAACCTGACAAAACATCTTCTAAAGCCATAACAATGTCAGCATCCTCAGCTTTCCCTACACAACTACTCTTGCATGGCATGCAAGACATAAAGTCCGCAATAACATTCTTCTTACCAGGAACGAACTCTGGAGTAAAACAGTATTCCTGCAATCTTGAAGTCAGTCTGGCTATGCGAGCAGTAGAACTCCATCCACCCCCGGTAGACAGAATATTAACGAGCGGTTTATGATCAGTCCTCAACAGGAACTTACTGCCCCAAATATAGTTGCGAAAATGTTCTATGGCCCAAACACAGGCCAACAATTCTTTTTCAATTACAGCATAACGCCGTTCCGTTTCATTGAGTGTACGTGAAGCAAAGCAAACATTCCACTCCTCCTTCCCAGAAATTTGAGATAACACAGCTCCTAACCCATACATACTGGCATCCACAGTGATTATGCACATTTTGTTTATACAAAAAGGTCTAAGGGTAGGGGCTTGTAAGATGTCAGACTTGATAAGCTCAAAAGCTGTTTGTTGTTCTTGTCCCCAAGCAAAAACAGCATTATTTCTGAGAAGTCGTCTTAGAGGTTCCATCTTAGATGCAAAGTTATATACAAATTTGCTGTAATACTCGCACATTCCTGCAAATGAAAGTAATTGTTCCTTATTCTCAGGAGGAGGTGCATTAGTAATACCATCAACATTCGATTTTTTTGGAACTACCCCATCCCCGGATAATGTATGTCCCAGATATTCCACAGAATGTTGGAACATTTTACACTTGCTAGCCTTTAATGTAAGACCATTCTCCTCCAACTTCCGACACACACTACGTAGATGTTGTAAATGCTCATCATGTGTAGTTGAAAAAATTAAAATGTCGTCCTGGAAACACTTTACAAAGTTATCAAAATCTCTGAACAAATTAAACATCACCCTCTGAAATACTGAAGCCGCCGAAGCTAAGCCGAACGGCATTCTGGTATACTGGTATAAACCTTGAGGAGTAATAAATGCTGTTAAACATTTTGAGTCATCAGTCAATGGAACCTGGTGATAGGCTGATCTTAAATCCAAAGTGGAGAAAACTTTCGCCCCTTCTAGCATTGATACTACTTCATTTATATTGGGCAATGGATGACAGTCTACTATATTATTAGCATTCAAGGCTCGAAGGTCCAGATCTGGCTGGCAGGCAGGAACAGTGACAACTGACCTGGTGCCTAGCAGCAGTACAGGTTCTAAGAATAGTAGTAAGAACACTGAAAGATGCAATGCATTTAAAGGGACATAACATATAATGACAATATATATATACAGAATGTAACAGTTACCTTAACCTTTACCATGCTCATGACGAGCTCAGCTCGTCATGAGCCACGGCGCTCCGGTGCTCATGGCGAGCTCAGCTCGTCATGGGCCATGGAACGCTCAGGTGCGGGAGAATTCCTCTGCTGTGCTGAGTGTTCCACGGTAGCCAATGCACCTGTGACGAGCTGAGCTCGTCATGAGCATGCGGGCGCTGAGCGCGTCCCCCACCCCCCCCCAGCACAGCGAGGGAATTACCCCCGCAGCGAAGGGGTTCATTTGGTCGTTTCTCATATGCACAGCTCCCTGCATCTCTCTAACTTTAAAGGCTGCTTTCCTCATTGCAACTACATCAGCTTGCTACATTTATGAACTTCAGGGACTGTTGTTTCAACTGCCCTTCAACACCCTTTTCCAAGAGAAATGTCTGCTTCGAACAGTACGGCCTTATTGCCAAGAGTCGTGACTCCCTTCTTCATTGGGCGGTTCACCACCTTTCCAGCTTTCTTTGCCCCTCCTCACCCCTCACAAGCGGAAGAGATGCTCCATCAGCTGGAACCCATAAGGGCATTAAGGGTTTACATTCATCATACCATGGCACGCTGTCAGCTTTTTGTGCCCATGGATCACAGTGGTATTACAGAATGGGCCTCAGACACTTATGTGTCCCCTTCTGTAACACCGATAGCACTGACACACATATAGCACCAGCTCTATCCGCAGACGGCGTGGTCCCATGCAAATGAGTGAATCCTTTTGCCACTGTGCACGCGCCATATTACAGATGCGGGCTCAGAGGCATAGGAGCTGTCAGGAGGCGCACTGAGACTGTGCCACCTAAAAGGTGATGCATTGTCAGTGTGTCCCCTAAAAGCAGCCCTCTGGAGGTGGGAAAGGGGGTCCCACCCTTGGTGGTGGATGTAGTATCTGACTGCACCCGCCTGCAAGGGGATCTCTAATCCCCTTTATAAGTGCCGACGGGTTGCCGCTTGCACTCTGAAAACACTGCGCGGCTTCAATGCAGCCCCTCTGTTTTTCACAGGAATGCGCTGCTCTGGGGGCAGCACGAGTTTGCGGCTGCTCTCGGGGAAGCGCATTCCTCCTAATACGGCTCATTTTCCTTGATTGCTTCGGGCGCACCTTTTAAAAGGTACGCCCGGCGCAATCAAGGAAAATGTGCCGTATGGATAATACGGCCCCAGAAAGAGTGTCATCAAATGGCAAAGATAAATAATGAGTTCTTCTGTAGGTTTTGAAGATGTTCAATCAGATAGTCATCTGAGGCCAGATACATTACACTGCCATAAACCATCCTCAATTGAATGTGTGCATTTACCGCCAAGATGTGAAGGTTTTCTGTGACGAACAGCAGCAGGTTTTGCAGTGTCTTTAAGTGCCAATAACAGGTTTTTGCTGTTTTAATCATTTAATCTTTCAGTGAGAGACTTGAGGTCAGTGGAACACCCAGATTACAAACCTTTTTTGAGAGAATGTGGCCGGCCCCTTTTCTGGTGCCTGGTTTAATAAGACTACATCCTGCCGTGCATTGGTGGTTTGATTTGATTTGATTTGAATTGTTACTTGTTGAGCGCACGAATGCCGAGGCATCTTGGCACTGACTGTAACACATGGATGACTGAAGCAACCTGACTCTGGATCTTTAGACTTTAGAAAACAGCCACGTTTTTAGCTCCTTCCTAAACATCATCCGATTCGGTAAGGTGGATGGCATCTGGTTCCTGATTTTTGCCATACAGAATGACAGTGTGCGGCACCCCCCCCCCCCCCCCGCCCCCCCCCCCCATCTTGCCTTGCGTATTTTTGGAACACAAACAAGGCCTTTTGTAGGGGATCTGAGAGTTCTAGCTGGAGAGTACATAGTGAATAGTTTCCAAACCTCCACTGAGATTCCTCCATAGAGGGCCTTATGCACTCGACAGAGAGACTTAAAATTGGCTCTTTGATGAACCGGGAGCCAGTGTAAAGCTCTAATGGCCTCTGAGGTGGGTCTCCCCTTAGCGATGGTCATGAGCAGTCTAGCAGCGGCATTTTGCTGCTAGACTGGTCAGTTTTATATCCATTTTGGATGGCTTTACTTTTATGAAAGTTTGAACCATCCATCATTTGGTAAAATTAAGAATTTCCTTCACCACGGTTCTGGCTTTGAAATGTCCATTCTGGGTTTTTCTAAAAGCTAAAAAACAACTACATACCATCGGCACACATGTGGAAATGCACCTGTTTCTTATGTAGTGCTAATGCCAAGGGACACGTGTAAATATTAAATATTAAAAGTATGAGAAGTGACCCCTGTGGCACACCACATTGGAGCACTCTAGGACTGGCTCTAAGAGATACAACTCTACATTCAGAAGCCTGTATTCTTGCAATGATTTAAACCAAGTCCAGCCACAAGGGGAAACATCGTTTAGATGCATGCGATACATCGCATACCATTTCAATGCAGTTGTTACAACGACCACTTTTTTACTTCGCATAAGATTTCAACACAAGTTGTTACAACGACTTGCTGTAGGGGGCGCGCTAAACTAAGGAATAGTATAATTTACTAATCCAACACCTTCCCTACTGTTGCACACACTGGAGTTGGAATAGTAAATGATACTATTCCTAAGTCCAGCGCACCCCCTACAGCAAGTTGTTGTAACAACTTGCTTTGTAATCGTATGCGATGTAACAACAAAGTCATTGAAACGACCTTGTAATGGCATGCAATGTATCGCATGCAATGTAATGTCCCATATTCGCAACAATCCACCAATGTCTATCTCTTCCAAGCTCAAGGTCAATATTGAATGATTGATGGTATCAAAGGCAGCAGAAAGATAAAGGCGCACCAATGTACCGATCTTTCCTCTTCGTCTACTGTATAAGGACCGAAGCTGCCACCACCTCAGTACTACAACGCGAATGGAAAGAAGCTTGGTGAGGAGATAGGCGCTTGTTTCTTTCCATGAACCTATGAAACTGTATATAGACCCTTTACTCTTGAAGGCTGCCTAGTGAAGGTAAGAGTGATGCAGTCCATGAGTTACTCATCACTGCCACGTCCAAAGTGGGAGTTTTTACACCAAGGGATGTACTTTGGCACGCTTTCACTGCACTGTATCATTGATATATTTTAAACTATGATTAAAAATAGCAGCAAAGATATCTGGACTTAAAGACACTAACATTTTAAGCCAGCCTGCTGAGGCTGGATCATTAGGAGATCCTGAGTGTGAAATTGATAATTCCAACTGTACAACATCTCGCCCCAAAAACAAGAAAACTTATGCTAGTCCTGGCCTTGGGTGGATTTTTCATACATACTTGTTAAGGAATATACAGGCCATAGTGTACTTCATACCGCAGAAGAAAATTGAAAAACATTTGTGGGAATCCAAAATAATAAATTCAGTAGGCAGTATAGGTAAATCCAAGAAAAACTGTGCAACCTCTTTCACTGTGATGCACAAAGAGGCCACATGAACACACCTGTGGGGGAATGTTATTTTATCAGTAATAAGCAATCTTTCTGTGGGATAATGGAGGCTTGGATACTATGGGGTTTCTTGGACCCTACTGTTAAAGTAGACATTCCCTTGAGTGCTTTGTAAATTTGCTGCAATAAATAATGAGCGGTAATCTAGTTATGTGATTTCAAGGATTCCGGTGGAGGCTCGTAGGTGGCCAACTAATTGTTCAAAGTCTTTCATATGATCCAAATGTTTCCCCATGCTTGAATATGTAGATCCACCTGGGTGTGAAAAGTCGATGATGCGTTTCAACCCGGGGACACATTTCTTGGGTGTTCATCAGGACAAGGGTCCTAGCTACTGTGGTTGTGATAATTAAATCAATTTGGAAATCAAACACTTGAATGGGTTCCTCAAATACTATTTGAAGAGCTGGTGAAGTCTCATACCTGAGGGAGTTCGCTAGTCAGGAGGGAGGCTGTGGCAGCAGAGAAGCATACAGACACATCTGTCACCTGGTGGCAGTCGCGGCCAGTGAAACAGAGACTGATTGTTTCACTGTTGGTTGGCCTTACCAAAGGGTGGCTTGGAAATCCTAAGGACCTTTAAGTAGGCAAAAAGATAAGAACAAAAAACAAGGGACTAGAACTGCCAAGAAAATATGGTAGCTGGTGTGTAAAGAGTAAATCTGTTTCTGGCCAGTTTTAGTTCTCACAATAGACTTGTTTTAGTGAGAGTAGACAGAGCAGAAGGGAGCTCCGGGAATTTTAGGAGGATGCCAGGGGCCGTACCAGGAAGTACTTGATGCGCAATGTCTGAATCAAGGTATGACATCAGTGCGGACGTAGAAACCGTGAGTCCACTGCTAGGGAAGAGTTTATGGGAGCATTTGTTGAATAAAAAATGCATAAGAGGCAAAAGATATTGGGATAGTGGTGAAAGAATGTCTTATAAAAAGTTCATGTTTGAAATATTTCATCATGTACAAGTGGCAGCTTGGGATGATTGACAACGAACATTAAAGTGGTTTAGTGGCGTACAAGCTCACCTTAGGTTACTAATCTTGTGTATTTCATTCAGGACGTTCGCGTGGGTTTTCAAGGTAAGTATCATGGTTGCTTCTATTATGATGAGCTGGATTTTGGCATCTCCTCCTATTGTTCTCTTGTAATGGAAAACAAACATTACAACATAGTCACTGCAACGCACTACCTTTAGAACGCAGCTATTACAACACAACTGCCTTTACAGTGCATGTCACTACAACACTTGCCATTACAATGCATTATAAGATATGTAATGAAGATGTTTTAGATTTAGGGTGGGTATGGGTTTTGGAGAATAGTAATTCATTTATTTGTATTTTTTTATTTGCGGAGTTTTATATAGCACTGGCTAGACCCGGAGGTATTGGAGCGCTTTACATGAGGATCAGCGTGTTACAAGTTACAAAAATTCTGACAGTTACTAGAACATAGTGAAACATAGGAAAAAGAAACAGTGATACACAGTAAAACATGGGTTACTAGAGCAAAGTAAAACATCATTTGTAAAACCTTGATTCTCTTAAAATCAATCAATCAATCAATCAAAGCATTTATATAGCGCACTACTCACCCGGAGGGTCTCAAGGCGCTTGGGGAGGGGGTCCGCTACTGCTCGAAAGCCAGGTCTTGAGCTTCTTCCTGAAGGCGAGGTGGTCCTGGGTCAGGCGGAGGTGGGTCGGGAGGGAGTTCCAAGTCTTGGCGGCGAGGTAGGAGAAGGACCTTCCCACTGTGGTGGCTCTTCGGATGCGGGGGACGGCGGCGAGGGCGTGGCCGGTCGATCGAAGCTGGCGTGTGGGAGCGTAGAAGTTGAGGCGGCTGTTAAGGTATCCTGGGCCTTGGTTGTGTAGGGCTTTGTGTGCGTGGGTGAGGAGACGGTAGGTGATTCTCTTGTTGACCGGGAGCCAGTGCAGGTCTCTCAGGTGTCCGGAGATGTGGCTGCGACGGGGGATGTCCAGGATGAGTCGTGCTGAGGCGTTCTGAATCCGCTGGAGTCTCTTCTGGAGTTTGGCGGTGGTTCCGGCGTAGAGGGAGATGCCGTAGTCCAGTCGGCTGGTGACGAGGGCCTGGGTGACCATCTTCCTGGTCTCGGTGGGGATCCACCGGAAGATCTTACGTAGCATGCGCAGGATGTTGAAGCACGACGAGGAGACGGCGTTGACTTGTCTGGTCATGGAGAGGGAGGAGTCCAGGATGAAGCCCAGGTTGCGTGCGTGGTCTGTTGGTTTGGGTGCGCTGCCCAGGGCGGGGGGCCACCAGGAGTCATCCCAGGCGAAGGGTGAAGATCCCAGGATGAGGACTTCCGTATTGTCCGAGTTCAGTTTCAGGCGGCTGTTCATCATCCACTTGGCTACGTCTGTCATCCCTTCGTGTAGGTTGGCTCTGGCGGTGGCGGGGTTGCTGGTAAGGGAGAGGATCAGCTGGGTGTCGTCGGCATAGGAGAAGTGGTGTCACTGCATCAGATTCTCCCTGTATTTGAGTTTTACCCTAGACTATCCAACACTTTCCCTACTGTTGCACTCACTGGAGTGGGAATAGTAATTTTTACCCCTACACTATCCAACACTTACTCACTGTTGCCCTAAAAGTATTATGCGTTGCAATGGTATGCGTTGCAATGGTATGCGTTGTAATGGTAGTTTTTAAAAAAGCATTGTAATGGCATGCGTTGTAAAACTATGCGATGTAATGGTAGTTGCGATGTAAAAAATGCACTGTAAAGGCATGCGTTGTAATTGTTTGCTTTGTAACATCATATATTCCTTGCACTATAACATATTATAGTGCATCTGAAGCTTGCTCTGAATGGTGGAATTCTTCGAAAGGCTCCACCAGTAGTGAGTTTGCAATCTTGCAATGCCAGCTGGGGTTTTCCTGCATTATTTGTTTTTTATCTTTTGGTCTGTTTTACCAATCCACACCTTGTTGCATGGGTAGGGAGCGGCATACACACCCTGTTTGGAATTACAATTAGTATATTTTTTGTGCGCACTTGCACATTTGAGGGGCTCTGATATTGGTTGTGAACAACAAAACAACAGGTTGTTTTCTAATCTACTGTTGTCTGACTTTAACAAAGGTTTTTTTTGAAGGTCTTAAAGAACAATTCCCGTGCTAACCCGCTAATAGTCCTTGGTGAATTGGTGAATATAACAAATGGGCCGACCATCATGCAGAAATCTATTTTAACACTATGAATCTTTTTCACCTTACAAAATCAGTTTCAGACTCCTGGCCTATAGGAGGCTACCTTATCTTTGCTATCCTTAATGCCATAACCTACCAATTAGCGATAGAAACCCTCTGGTTGGGTCATCACTTGTTGATATGTAGAGTTCTTGTTATGAATCCTCCACAAAAGTTGAATTCAGTAAGGAAACTATATACCTACAGGACCCTTGCCTAAACTTCAGCACCAGGATACGCTTGAGGGTGATAAGCAGCGCTCTACAAACCCACCTTATATTACATTACAAAATTCCGCCCAGACCGTTGGCCGTAGCATACAAGACGTGGAGGGTCTTACCTAACTTCTCCAACCACACAGACCCCACGGTGCTAAAGAAGCCTCTTACGGTAGCCTCAGCTCCGTCCTAGAAGAAATGGGTCTAAAAACAAAATAAACCCAATACCCTGAGGCTTCTGGTTGGAACTGGCCTTCCCCAGGATTGAAACTCGAAAAATAAATCTCAGCTGGATGTCTACGGTGTAATAAACAAACTCCCTCAGACTTTCCTCCTTGGGCATTTGCCCTCCTCCAGTCTCAGCAGCTCATCATCTGGGCCTCATACTTGACAAATTGCGACAGTCACAAAGTCCTGTTTCTACCAGACCACCAATAAGGCTCTTTCCCCATAAAGTGACAATAGCCAACACTTCCATCCCATCCAGGCTTGATCTTGGTCACTCTCACTCCCTCAGTCTTTCAAAAATTCATTATGCATTTCCGTCGCATCCAAAATGCCATCATTGGATTTCATTTCAAATCTCAAAAACCTGGCCATGTCTGTGAAAACTGAAGGCAACTTCACTGACTTCCTGCAGCTAAATGTTTTATTTCCAAGCTGCCTAACTCCATAAAACCGATGGTCCCTGCCCGTCTCTTCCCCCTTAGATACTACCGAAGCACAAACCAGCACGCTCGCGCAGATCTGCGAACACACTTGAATTTGTGATCCCAAATTGCAAACTTGAAAAATGGGTAGGCGGAGACTTCTCCATCCAATGTCCCACCCTCTGGATCCCTCTCTCTTCCTCTCCCTTTGAAAGCAGAAGCCCATCTCTTGAACTTCAGGAAACCGCTGAAGGCTTGGCTGTTCATCCAGTGGTTGGCATGGTGAGGACCGGGTGTTGGGATCGAATTATTGAGCCCAGAGACTCAGTCCTCTGAGTGACGGTGTGCACTAGAACTACCGAAATATAAGTAATAAAATACTCTGATGCAATGGAATGTTACTGTGTGCTGTTTCTGATTTCCTCTGTTTCAACTGTTCAGGTGGTTTCTCAACATTTGCTCTCGAAGCCGAACAACGGTTTCTGTAATTGTTGTATCAATTAATCAATCAATCAACCAATCAATCAATCAGGATTTATAAAGCTTGATAAATCACCTGTGAGGGTCTCAAGGCGCTAAAGTTTGAAGTCAAAGATGTGCCGATTGTGAAAGATGATATTTCTTTTTCCCTGTAAGTGTGTGGGCGGAAGAATGTCACACAGAGCAGACTTTAACATTTTTTTTTCGAGTTTAGACTTTTATATAGCGTGAACTAGACTTTGACACTTCTTTGGTGTTAGTTGGGTTTCTGGGGTGCGTAGCTAACTCTTTCTTTTTGCTTCTTGTCATTCGTAGCCCCTCTTCATGAATTTGTTGACCAGATGTTCTAGATTTCTGAAGTATTCTTCATTTTGGTACATATATATTTTTTCTACGGAATGGGTGGAAGGGCAGGTTTTCTCTTTGTCTTATCTTTGGTTACTCTCGATGTGGAGCGTCGTGTTGAGGTCTATTCGTTTCGGTAAGGAGCTTAGGTGCATTGTGCCTTCTTCATGTCTATTTGGTCATCTTCATGCAATAGTCACAGTGAGAGGTGAAACTCTAGGGGGGAATGAGGACTAACAGGAGACATAGGGTTCCTATTTACATATCAACCTGGTACTTCTCCATTCCAGATGTTACTCTCAGGGCACACCTTGTAATCCTTGATAATGATGCCGACCCCCAGTAATCACTGATGCCCAACAGCGGTAATTCTGGCATCTTGAGCAGCGCCTTGTTGAATTTATAATTGTGGTTTTATTATGGTCTGGCTTGACAGTGCAGCTGTTGCCAGACAATTATATGAGTCCCAGTCGAGAGGGGCTTTGGCTCCACCCACATGTTTGGAGCCAGGAGTACATATTTTGATTGGGCAGAAGTTGTGCGCATCCACAAAAAAAGTGCGTGCTCTCCATCAGTTGTGATAATTATGTTTATTAATCCAGGTGGCTTAGCTTGAACTTTCAGAGGCAGACACATGACATTGTAATGCTCTAATAGTGTTTCAAATAACTAGATAATGTATGGTGGTTTTCTCTGGCAGCTGCATAGATGGGAGGAGGGCAGTCATTAACCTACTTAGATATTTAGGTCTGGTTTGAAATTTCAACTGTCACCTGACCTTTTAACCGACACCAATAATATTCTACAGTTCTTTTTGTTCACACAAATATATATGGTATTTACTTGTAATGCTTCACATTATCATACAACATTCCTTTAAAGCCAGACCTAATGGCATTGCCAATGCTTGTTTGAGTTTGGGACCGTAACTATATGATCCCTTAAACTGAGTTTTGCTGTTCATAATATCTAACCATAACACTCCTGAAAGTAAATATTTCAGGTATTGTTTTCTGTTTTGTAATGATATACTATTCATGCATGCCGTCAACCATACCCAGCAGCTCCCCAACCAAAGTACCCAGTAGGCGTGGCCTTAAGCCGTGCCGCACAAACATTGGCCATACCCAGTGTGTTCACTCCCAGTACATGCTGGCATCAACCCTGTCTGATATGTATTGGCTGCAGATGCATTAGACCCATCTGCAGTACCGACTTGTAGGGGCAAGTAGGTACTGGGAGCAGGGGTGGCCTCAGCCATGAATGATGTCCGTGCCACCACTCCCGGTACACACTTGCCACTGCCTTGGCTCTGATCAGAAGGTCCCAGGTGTCGGGCCTGCCCTCCAGGCATGGCTTCCACCCAGTCACCCCGCTCCATTCCCCACACCCCCAGGGGCGGTTTGTCCATAAGGACCCCCTGACCTCCCCACCGCATCACTGCAATTCAGTAGGAAACAGAGGCACAACCCCGGAGAGGTGCAATGGAGCGCTGTGTTTGTCTGCTCCAGCCAATCCTAGTACTGCTCTCATGCTTTTTTGCTTTGTCAGCTGCAAGAGAGAAGTGCTAGGATTGGCTTGGATGCTGTTCTCCAGAAAGAAGCATTAGGCAGCAGGAACTGCGGAAGTACGTGTGCTGCAGAAGACCATCAAGGAAAGTAAGTTTATTTTATTTGTAATGTAATTATGGGCCCTTCCACTTTTGCAACATAGCAGCCGCCACTGCACAGCCTAGTACCTGATGGCCATGTCTTCCGGAAAAGACTCACCAAGACTGACCTACAGCTGTTGTAAGCTGTTGCTGATTAGTAGGGGACATATTTACAAGGAGTCTGTCAGACCACAGGGTTAAGCCAAAATTGCTAACGCCGCTCTCTGACAGTTTCAAAATGCAGGGGTGCGTCGCATTACAAAAATGTGGAGCCGCCCCAGCACTTCCCCTAGTGCTGGCTCTAAATTTAGCTGCCTAGCGCCAACTCAGGCCCCCTGGCACCATCGTGCAAGGGTGTCTGCATTGCAGGGAATGATTGTTCATGTGCAGGAGGGTGTCCGTTCCTGCACATGAACAATCACTAATGGGGATTTGTAACTTCTATATGTGCTTCAGAATGCAGCACATGAAGAAGTTGCAAAACGTCATTTTTGTAATGATTGTTTATGTGCAGGAACTCAGGAAGGGAAACCTTCCTGCACAGGAACTATCACTATTGACGATTTGCTCTTTCTATGTGTGCTGCAGAACGCAGCGCACATAGAACGCAGCGCACATAGAACGCAGCGCACATAGAACGCAGCACGCATAGAAACAGCAAAAAATGGAAAATTATTCATTTCTCCTTTTTGCGTCTGTTCAAGACCATGTTTTTCCTGGTCTTTTTTTGGCAGTGCCCCATATTTATGCCACCCTTGTAAATAGGGGGCAGCGTCACAAAGCAATGGGTGATGGGGCAGAATGCCCACAGCGACACCCACTTCCCGCCCCTTTGCTGCAACAGATGGCTGCAGTAAGGGGCATATTTACAAGGTGCCATTAACGCTGCCTTGCAAATATGGAGCAGGGCATTGCGCCACAGGACCGCCTTTACACCTTTGCGTGCTGAGTGAATTTTCCCGCTGTGCGTGCATATCAACAAGTGGGAGGGGTTCGGGCGGCCCCCGGCCATCCTCCGCACACGCCCACTGTGACGTTTGACGGCCGGGGGCCATCCGCAGAACGCAAGGGGTTAAAAGTGATATTCCTGTGGCGCAGTGCCCTTGTAGATATGCCTCTAGGCATGGCTTGTGCCCATAAGCCTACCGGGCACTGAGTACATGGCATACCTTAAGGCCACCTGCTGTGGTCGCTACACCTGCTCCTGTAGAGGTTTGCCACAGTCCTTGGCTAGTAGTTTTTGCCCTCTTGTTTATCAAGAATGCCCAAGAATGCCCAATGTGCGCATCCTTGCTGGATCATACTAAGGTCTGAAAAATAGTTCTTTCGCTCTGTGCAGATTTGCCATATAGGGGAGTTATGGCAATGCCAACATCTGCACCAAGTACCATTACTAACTGGTACTGGGGACAGATGTGGTCTTCTGCGTGATGTATAGTGGTACTGGTGCAGAGTCCAGGTTTGTGTTAGGGTCTGAGGAAGGGTTAAGGAACTTTAGTAGTCTCTCGCCCCAATAATATCTCACCCTGTAACATCTTCATGTCACCATTGGTTGCTTTGAAATACCAAGGTTTACTTTAAAATAGTTTCTGACAATGAATACAAATAGCCATTGTTTCTAAGGTCAAAAGCCATTTCCAACTTTTTGAGAATTGCCCCAGAATGTCTCGTTGGTGGGGTGTATCCACACCCAGCACCTCAACCCCCTGAAAATATTTTCCACAATAAGGGAATGGCAGCAGACTTCTCACTAGATGACCGGTGTTATTCCAGGCTCCTATCAGCCACATCCCAAAAACTAATTTGGGATTTAAAATTGAGAAATCCCCACCAGGGACCCCCTCATTAACTTTGCCGCTCTGTCCATTCAGTCCAGAGTTATAAAGGGTCACACACAAGCGAAGCACACATTTCTTACGAAGTTTCGTATGGATTCGTCAAATGGCGACAAAGTTTTTAGCAAAACAAATGTTGCTTTTCTGTGCAATTGATCTAACCTTAATACAGGAGAGATCTGACTACCTATAGTCGAAACTACAGGGTAGATTTATTTTGAATTCACGAAATGTCATTGCAGCAAGGTAAGTTGCTGTACTGTGATGCGTAAATGGAAGAGAGCCGAAAAGTTCCACATCTACCAAGGTATGGCACTCTTAAGCTCTCTCCCTGCGCTGGCGCACTTGTGGTTGCCCAGCGCCAACGCAGGCCCCGCTCATCATGCTGCAAGGGCGCCTGCTTCACGGGCATGATTGTTTTCATGCAGGAAGCAATACCTTCCTGCACAGACACAATCTTGGGCCGCTTTCCATGTGAGCTGCAGAATGCATCACGCATAGAACGAGGAAGTAACACGGAAAAATATATATGTTTCTCTTCTTTACACCTCACTGGGTAAAGCGCGGCATTTTGACGCGCTAGCCTTTGTAAATATGTGGCTTTGCAAGGCTTAGTAAATAGCAAAAATGCTTTTGTGTCTGGGCTGCGCCACAAAAGTGACGCAACTTTGATGCAAAATCGTAGTATATCTGCCCCTATATTTAGGAATTACCAAATAGTCCCAATGAAACGGTATTTAGATGAGAAGGTAAGATAAATATAACCCGTGCTCGTATTATTGCATAGCAGTGGCTGAATTCCATGTTATTTCCACAGTGGAGTGAAACTGACATATGAAGCCGGTTTGCTGTTTACTTAATAACAGATTACATAAAAAAATGACTTTAGCCAAAAAAGTATCTCTCCTAATAGTCACAGGTCGCTTCAGTAGGATTTTATCTCATTTCTCAAACTTATTAACCCCATTCATTCTCGTTTTGTTTTTTTGGTACTTTTAGAGTAGTCTTGCGCGCTAGAAATTGATGGATTGATTAAATACCACTTGACGGCATCAGTGCAGACCTTAAAGGGCTCCACCCACTCCTGGTGGACTCAGGGGTCGAGTTCTGGCTCTCCTGTACTGGTCACACAGTCTTCCGAGGGTAAGACCTGGACCCAGCAGTGCCTGGCTCTCAGCAGGCACCAGCTAGGAGTCTACGTAGCCGGGTCTGGTGGTTCAGTGGACTAGTGCATCCCCGCAGGGGCCTGTGTTCGACGTCACAGGTTCAAATCCCGGCAGGCCCACTCAGCCTTTCATCCATCTGAGGTCCATAAAATGAGTACCATTGAGTTGGGTAACAATATACATCTGTTATTCAGCGCCAAGAGACCTATGGATGAACGTGCGCTTTACAAATACACATGTAATGTTATGTTACGTAGAGGGCTGAAACAGCGAACATGGGACTGAATCCTTAAAATCGCTGATTGGACGCCAGCCTCCAATCCCTGCTTGCAATGACCAGACTGCTCGGTCAGGTGGCCATTCAATGCTCTGGAGCATCCGACAGGCATCAGATGGTGAGTCATACAACTCTACAAGAACTCACTGAAACCCCATCAGAGCCCTAAGGACTAGAGCAAGGATAGCCCTGGCCATCTGGTCAATTTGCAGAGCACATCGGAGGACTTTGAGTTGCTCCAGATGTGAGTAGCGCACCCAGTGGAAGTGAAACAAATGCTCTGAAGCATTGAGTGACACATAACGTTGCACTAGCGGCCACCAACATTAACATCTGGTAGGGCGCGATGACCAAAAACCTAACCAGATGCATGTTGCTGGCCACAGGGTCCGGTCGCCGTCTCTGTCGTCTTCTGGTCCTCTCGGGTGGAAAGGGAGGGACTTCCTCCCTTGTGCCACGCGAATCCAACCAATCCTGGAGCTGGATTGGTTGGGGCAGACTAACCCAGCGCTCATTTTGAGGCTGGGGGCCAGGGGCTGCAATATTTCAGCTATTTCTCAGCCTTGGGATTGCAGGGTTTGAAGTGCGGAGGTCAGATTACTCGGCTGTAGACAGCTGGACAAACTTTCATGCGCACTGTCAGGGGGCTGGCGTAAGTGCAATTGCATTAATCAGCCCCACCCCCTGTCCTTGCACGGCAGCAGTGCGAGCCTGCCACACATGACAACATTTCATTTTTTACCATTTTATGAAAGTGTGTGCCGGCTGCACTGGCAGCAGGCGGGGCGACGCGTCTCCATCATAACGGAGGAGCCGCTGCTGAACGTGTGTAAAACCAAAGAGGGACTCTGGAGAAGCTCCCTTTGCAATCAGCGTTCCAGTATTCCGAGGACTAAGCATTAATCCGCCACCGACTACGGCCAAGACTTTCTGGATCGAACGAGCAGAAAGTAGTGAATTGAGTCATAACTGGGGCGATTTTCATTTGTATTTTGATGCAGCCTGTGCAGGGCTGCTTCTCCAATTAACAAATTCCCAAGTTTTTCATCTTTAGTAAATGTTGGAAATCACCAAAATCCATGGGTGGATCCTTGGGAACGCTCGGGCTCGACCCAAGGAACGCCTTCCCAACGCAGAGTAACGCAAGAATACGCTAGAGTACTGATGAGAAGCGGTCCTCGTCCTTGCGCTTAGTACAGTTCTTCGTAAGGGGGAACTGCTCCTTTATGACACAGTTTACACAAGCTATCCTGCCCTGGTTGTAGCCCAGCGTCTCAGTGTTACATCTTGTATTATATTCCTTCCCCTTTAATGGCATGAGACCTGTTTGTTCTTTGTTCTAGTTCTGTGTTCTTCACAGAACTTTCCTGATGATGCATTCTGCATCTTAGAGTCAGTTGCATCTGGACTCTGAAGCCTTATGTTATGATGCTGTGCTGCTGAATAAAGCTATTTGATTTTAACCTGTTTCCTGCATTACTACAAATTTTGGCGACGAGGACTCCAGCCATCCACAGCACAGGTGCGGAGTGAACTCAATTTTATTCCATTTGGGACTTATTTGGATTTTCAAGAAGATTTTGCCCTTTATTCTTCTTGAGAAAATACTTCTATTGGATCTGTGGCTTCCTGGATTTGTCCCTCTGTTTCTCCCTCTGCTTGAGAGAATTTACAGCTTACGTTTATGTAATTTACATTGGATTTGGAGTTGTGCATCTTTCAAGTTTCTTGTACCTGTTATCAACGTACAAGGTTCCCTCTACTGAAGATTCCAGTCTGATGCTTGGTTACCAAGACGCTTTCCGAGGTGTGGAACGCTTTCCGAGGTGTGGAACTCGGCGTGTGAAGCGCAACAGTGCATCGAGGCTTCTTTTCTACGTCATTGATTTTCTACTACTGTGTAACGTAGCAACCAACGTGTGAAGCGCCTCAGTGCATTGCGATCTCATCGCGTTCCTGCCACTGTAACACGCAGCATTCACGTAACGTCCTACATGTCGACGCTGCGTGCAACGTGCCGCCATTTTGTTTCTGGAAGCATTTCGCTTCCTAGCAACGACCTTTTCGCCCGCAAATCTTTGTCCTCTGTCTGTTTCTCCACAAAGATGCCGCTTTATCTATTCTTTTGAGCAACGCTTTCGTTCTGTGACATTGAGCTGACTTACATCGCATTTTTGAACTGTCAAACCCACGAAGGTACTTTCTTCTTCTGCAATCACATGGAGGAACTTGGATATGTTACTTTTATTAGCACAGAGACCCTTTTCAATGTGCTTGCCACAATATTTTACATTTAAGTGCATTTTATTTTCCTAGTGTCACACATATATATATATTTTTTTATTATTTTATTTTTATATATTTGGACAATCTTCATACATTATATCTGCTTATAGCTTGTCTATACTTTGGAGTGCATTATGGAAAGTTCTTGGTGTATTGATACTGTTCCTTTTACTTGTGTTGTACTTGTGTTATTTAAAAATGCAATTTGACCCTCCTGCAAAATTTTTACAAATCAAGGGTGACCCTCCTTTGCCTTGGGCAAGATGGAAGGAGGAATTCTTCAATTATATGAGGGCCATCGATGGAGAACGTATGGGTGCGGAGAGGAAAAAGAGTATATTATTACATTGTTTAGGTTCAGAGGGGCAATACATTTTTAGAACTTTGCCTCAAGTTACTGCTCCTTCTGGAAGTGGTGATAACCTTAATGTTTATTCTGAAGCTCTTGCCAGATTGGAAAATAGATTTAAACCTACTGCCAATATTGCGCTTAATCGTTTTAAATTTTACACCAGGGCGCAGAAACAGGATGAATCATTCGATGATTTCCTCACTTCTTTAAGAGCGTTAACTTTACGTTGTAACTTCGGGGCCATGGCTGATGAAATGATACGTGACCAAATCATTGTTCACGTTAAAAATAAGAAGGTCCAAGATAAGTTGTGGTGCTTAGGTGATCCTAGTTTAGAGGAAAGCATTGCTATTGCTAAGTCCACGGAGATGTCTGAAAAGTGGATGAATATTGTATAGAAACAGAGTACTAATAGCAACAAAGCTAATGTTGAGGAAGAAGTATGTTTAGTTAAACCCAAAAATGAAGGGAAAAATTTCACTACTACACATTTGGGTACTAAAAATGTTGCAAGTGGTAATTACAGGAAACCTGATTTTAACAGTAATTCTGTGTCTTGTTTTAGATGCGGTAACAAGTCGCACATTGCCTCGTTCCAAGGTTGTCCTGCTCTGAATAGAACTTGCAATGTATGTGGTAGAATGGAACACTTTAGCAATGTCTGCAGAGAAAAACGTTTTAATACACAAGGGCGAGCGGGACAATCACGTTCTATTTCTAATTATCCTACTTCTGCTAAGGTTTCTTCTGTCAATGACTCTGAGATCACATCACAGGAAGTTACAAGGGGCTATGTTGTTTCCATCATTCAAAGTGGTTCTGTTGTTTTGACCAGTAGGAAATCACCTAAGTGTATATTTCACATTTTTGATATTGATATTGAGCTGATGGTAGATTCTGGGTCTCCATGGACCATTATTACAAAGCAATACTTTGATAAGAAATTACAGGGTGTGTGTGATTTTTCAAAATTGCAGCCATCTGACATTTTAGCTGAGAGTTTTAATGGGAACAGTATCTCTATTGAAGGATTTTTGAATGTTCCTTTAACTTTTAGAGGTAGGCTGGCTCACATCAAGTTATATATTGCTATCAAGGGTGTTAATGTTCTGGGATGGCATGATCAATGGGAACTTGGTATCAAATTGAATCCACGTGCTAAGGATCCCATTGAACTTTGTAGTGACCAGGAAATGATTAATACCATTAGTGATGGGGGAGAGGATGTTACCTCATTGTGGAGTAAAACATTTAACAAGGTCTTTTGTGATCAGCTGGGGAAGTTGAAAGGCTTTGCACATAGAATAGTGTTAAAAGATGGGGCTGTTCCTGTTAAGCAAAAATTAAGAGGCGTACCTTTAAATGTCAGGTCTGAATTAAAAGAAGTGCTGGATGACCTATTGAAGGATGATATTATTGAACCCATTGAGTCATCTGAATGGGTTTCACCCATAGTTCTCGTACGAAAACCTGATCAAAAGTTGAGAGTTTGCATTGATTTGAGAGCTCTTAATTCAAATATTGTAATTGACTGTCATCCGCTCCCCAATATTAATGAGCTGGTTTCTCTTTTTGATGGTGCGCAGATCTTCTCTACCCTGGATCTTAGGTCAGCGTACCATCAAATTGAGCTTACGGAGGAATCTAAAAAATTCACAGCCTTTATTACACCCATGGGTCTCTTCCAGTATAGAAGAATGCCGTTTGGGTTAGCATCTGCTGCTTCTGTTTTTCAGCGCGTAATGTTTCAGATTTTTAGAGATCTTGATTCTTTTGTTAAGTGCTTCCAGGATGACATTCTGATTTTCTCTAAAAATGAAGATGAGCATTCTGTCCACCTTGATGAAGTGTGTTCTAGATTGCAAAACTATGGTCTCACTCTTAAAGCACATAAATGCAATTTGTTTAGGAAGTCAGTGGAGTATTTGGGGCATACTCTATTGGGGGAAGGTTTGGTTCCAAAGAAATCTAATGTTGAAGCCATTCTTAATGCCCCAGCTCCTAGTACTAAGGAACAACTTCTGTCTTTTTCGGGCATGTGCAAATATTACAGCAAATTTGTGGTTAATTTTGCTACCAAAATGGAGCCCTTAAGGAAACTTTTGAGACAAAAGAATGAGTTTGTTTGGGACACAGAGCAAGAACAGGCTTTCACTGAGATTAAAAATGACATTGTCAATTCACCAACTTTAAGACCCTTTAGGATGGGCAAGAAGTGCATCATTACAACGGATGCAAGTTTATACGGGTTGGGGCGTGTGCTGTCTCAAACGGATTGTGTGGCGGAGTGGAATGTTGCTTTTTCCTCCAGGACGCTGAGTGAGACAGAGCGCAGGTATGCAGTCATTGAGCGAGAGTTACTGTCGTGTGTGTGGACCATTGAACATTATAGGATCTACATTTGGGGAAGTAAGTTCATTTTGAGAACTGATCATAAGCCTCTTGTCCATATTCTATCAGTGGGAGGAGGTTGGAATTCTACAGCGAGGATTGCACGTTTGACATAAAAACTGCAGGAAAATAGCTTTACGGTGGAATACATACCTGGAAAGAAAAATGTTACTGCTGATTGTCTATCACGCCTTCCTTGTGTTAGTTTGGTTGACAGCATTAGTGGGTTTAAAAAGGTTGATTTTGTTTCTAGTTTGCAGGATTTTGTTTCTACTCAGTATCAGGATATCACTGAACAATTTTGGATCAAGTGTCAGGATGAGGATGACAAGTTAATTACTTTAAGGAAATACCTGTTAGAAGGGTGGCCCAGCAAAGCCAATATCAGGGAGGATATTCTGCAGTTTTTTAATGTTGCTGATGAATTGTTCTGTGAGGGGAGTTTAATGTTTAAAGGTGATAAGTGTGTTCCACCGGTTGGAGTTCAGGATTTGATACTCAAGTTAGCGCATAAAACCCATCCTGGAATTTCTGCCATGAAGCGTCTTTTTAGGTTGAACTTTTGGTGGCCAGGATTGAACAGGTTTGTAGATCGTGTGGTTAGAGAGTGCAGTGAGTGTTGTGATAAGGACAAGATGTTGAAGGTTTTTGTCCCGCCTCTTAAGCCGGTAGTGTGGCCTGAGTTTCCGTGGAATAAAATTGCCTTTGACATTTCTGGTCCGTTCCATATTTTACCTGAGTCTTCTCGTTTTGCTCTTGTAATTATTGATTATCATTCAAAATGGCCAGAAGTGAAATTTGTGTCCAAGGTCACTTCTGAGGTCATTATTTTGTTCTTTAAGGAAGTATTTTCTAGAGAAGGTTGTCCCTCTTTTTTGGTGTCAGACAACGGAGTGCAATTGGTCTCATCAGAAATGCAGTCATTTTTGCAATCTTGTAATATCAGACATGTTAGAACTTCTCTTTATGAACCGCATGAGAACGGTCAAGTTGAACGTTTCAACCGGGTGTTAAAGAACTTTGTTGTTGATGCAATTAAGGAAAAGGGTAATTGGTTGAATGTGCTCAGA
This sequence comes from Lissotriton vulgaris, assembly GCF_964263255.1. Taxonomy (NCBI): domain Eukaryota; kingdom Metazoa; phylum Chordata; class Amphibia; order Caudata; family Salamandridae; genus Lissotriton; species Lissotriton vulgaris. The sequence goes on from NC_141697.1 coordinate 35,384,684, forward strand.
GAGAAACTTTGGAATTACCGCATAACTCCTCACACCACTACTGAGGTTAGTCCTTTCAAACTTCTTAAGGGAAGAGATCCAGCTTCTGTCATTTGTCCTTGGTGGTTCAAGGAGGAGTGTAGGGGTTTTGGGGAGGATGTTGTGGATGTCAAAATTATTGCAGACAGGGTTTCTTGTAAACAGAATAAGTCTGCTGTGTGGTATAACAAGAAGTGGAAGGCAAGAGAGCATGGTTTGGCTGTTGGAGATTGGGTTAAGATTCTGAAACCTGCTTTTGTTAGCAAGGGTATGAGCAGGTATGGTAGACCCATTCAGGTTAAGAATGTTTTTAATAACTCTGTTATCACACAAGATGGAAAGGTCTGGAATGTAAGCAAGGTTGCGAAGTGTCCTATCCAACATGGTGCCAATGTTTATTCTCATTCTCAAGGTTGTTCTGGTTCTGCACCAGTTCAGTTTCCCGGGCCTTCTCCTGATACAATTGCTTCTAGAATCAAGGAGGATTTCCGGATTCGGAGGAGACCCATGTCTTTACGGGACTATGTGTAATATGTTGCCTTTTTGTTTTTTTATTTTATAGGGGAGATGTGTTACATCTTGTATTATATTCCTTCCCCTTTAATGGCATGAGACCTGTTTGCTCTTTATTCTAGTTCTGTGTTCTTCACAGAACTTTCCTGATGATGCATTCTGCATCTTAGAGTCAGTTGCATCTGGACTCTGAAGCCTTATGTTATGATGCTGTGCTGCTGAATAAAGCTCTTTGATTTTAACCTGTTTCCTGCATTACTACACTCGGCCGATGCCCCTTTTCTATTTTAAGGGGCGACGCATTGTTTCAAGCACCCAACACAACAACACAGCCTCCTTTTGATGCTGTGGGGATGCGCTGTGTACACCTTGTCACTTCAATGGCCTCCTCTTCAGTTAGCCTTGCGTGTCTCATGGCGACAGCGACGTTTGAAGTGGCCGACTGCGGCTGGTGGGGGTAGGGCGTCTACGCCATTGTCTACTGCGGTCGCTTGGGTGCTGCTCCGCCGTGTAAGTGCTGCTCTTACTTGTTGATTAGCATTTCCATATCTGACTTGAGGGTTCTTGAGAGGGGAACGCGTCAATGCTCATAGGTCCAAACGTGCTCTCTGATCACCTATGCGTGGCCGCGTGCCACAGCGACGTGCAGTTCGAGTGGGAGCGAGAGCTGCCTGCAAAACGTTCATCTGCAGAGCTGTGGGTTTGTGAATATATAAATACTACAATGATACATTCTGCAGAGAACACACACGAAACACACAAAATTCACACACACCAGCATCTTTCCTCTCTTCCCTATGGAGTATGTAGACAATATCAAGATCCACTGCTTCGAGTACTATTTTATATAATCTACCACAACTCTGACCCCACTACATCAAATCTGCATATACTTTTAACTCTACTACCAACAATATTAGCAAAATTCCCCTTTACACTAAATTAAATTATTTTAAATTAATAAACTTTTCCTAAACCTAATACTACATTTCACCCAAAACTTAAATGAGATGAAATTAAATATAATATTATTTTATTAAGTTTAATTATTATCTTTCACCAACCTGAACTGTAAGGCAACCTCCACCCTGTGTTAAAATACATTTTAATTAACTAAATTAAATTAAATTACATTATTAACTCTACTGCTATTTTTTTTTTTTCAGAACAAAATTTTATTGTTGTTTTGAGTATGATTGCATGACATCCACAGTACTCCAAACACCGGAGGGGCTGTGAGTATAATATCAAAATGCAGAGAATAGCAATCAATACAGTAATCAAGATAAAACATTATTATCGAACATCCCCTACCCCCCCTGCCCCGTAACAACCACAAATTTTTTAAGGAAATTTGATAACGAGCTGTAACCTAACTTTAATGCTCAGCCTAACCTGAGTCAAAATGAAGTACTTTTACCCTAGCCATAACATTACCACTTAACTTAACCCAAGTTAAATTTCATGATTTAGTAAGAAAAATATATGTAAATTAAATTAAATTCAATATGTAACCTCACCCTACCCCTAATGTTAACCCTTGAACTTATCTTGTTTGATGTACCAGCAATCTCAGAAGTCATAATTCTGATGTGGTAGCTCAATGTCGTGGGTTTTAGGTTATGGGGATGGACTGCAGACTAAAAGGGGTACGGTTTCACTAATTTTTTCCCAAGTATGAGCGACCTTGAGGCACGTTTACACCATATGGGAGGTCTTTCAAGAGAAGGTAGGACAAGCCCCTGTCCCCTCACCCCTTCTTAGTGGAAGGATGCTCAATTTCTTCTGCTAGAAGACTTTCAAATGGTTGATGCCTCCGCATCCTGACGTCACCCACCCAAAGCAAGTACAGCATAGTATTAAGAGTACCACACACTACACACCCACCACGGGGGTGTCGAGGGTAAGGTCAGGACTCATCTTGACGGATGATTTAGTGAATTAAACACTCATTGCTCCCATCTGCTGTGATCTGCATCCCACAAGTTTCAGCCTTATGAGATCGATATTGATTACCATTATTTATTTATTTTATTTATTTATAGAGTTTTATAAAGCGCGAACATGACCCATGGGTATCAGAGCGCTTCACAGTTATGTCGTTAGTCGTTTACAATACAACATGTATAGCAGTAATAATATACATGTGGTTCCTGTGCGTACCATTTCGTATCAGTTTCAACAAAAACAAGATTAGGTTAATTTTGGAGTACAGCGTGTATCACAGTAATATTATAAATATGGTTTCGATGTGTACCTTTCTTATTTGTTACAACAAAATCACGATTAGGGTCCATTAATTGTAGAAATGTACCGTCTGACGGGTGTCTGCATAGCTAACTGGAGGGTTTTTCCTTACATGCGTTATTGTCCTGTTGGGGTAAACACCTCTCGCTTGCCGAACCATATGGATACAGAAGTTTAGGACCGCCGTAACGGAGCCAGTTATATCCTGATTTGAAGAGGTGCTACTTACCTGGTAAAACTATGTATGACGACTTCGTCTACTTCCCCCATGAGTATTGATCCTACTTAGATTTGGGGCCACCTGTTGATCTACGGATGGGTTTTTACGAGCGACCTGGTTCTAAAGGGAATCTGATATATCTGTTCCAGGATTGTCACGCTAATTAGACCTAAATCTTTTCTTTAGACTAAAATTGGGTCTCAGAATACTTGTCTGAGTACCCTGTGTAACCCCCTAAATACCATTAACCTGGATTGAAGTCTATATAATCTGAAATCAAGATAAAAACTGTTAAATTGGATTATACCTATTAATTGCGCCCCGACGAAGGAATTCAGGACCAAGGCTTCCTGTCTGAAACGCGCGTCGGCGTTTTTGTGTGTTATATAAAAAATATATATATATTTTTTCCTTTCTGTATATACTTTTTGTATGTTGTTATAGTGTGTTAATTATATTAATTGTTTAGTGTATGTTGTTGAGTTGGTTCTAATTGGTGAGATGGTTGCATTTGAATGGTGTGATTGAGTGGATTGTATGGAGATGCGTGGTGGATGTAGATATTGGTTTTTTGGGATACACTATGTATTGATTTATATATGATGATTATTTATTTGTGATTTACTAAGGAATTTATGTAAAATAATTGAAGAAATGATATATTTTTCTAAAACATCTTTTTTGTGTGGGGCAATGTACTTATTTCAATGAGTTTTGGATACATTACCAATGTTTAAAGCAATTGCCTGAGAGGTTTTTGTTCTTGTTTCGATATTTTCCCTGCCAGCCTCTCTGAGTATCTGTTTTCAGGGTCCCTCATTTGTTCTTGTGGGGTAAACACCTATATCAGATCTATATAGCATAACTCTTAGATCTTTGTAGATGGCAGTTTTGGTGTCCTTGTGATCTTTCTTGTTAAGGATGTATCCATGTCTGTTTTGGTGGGCTTGCGATCTTTCTTGTGTAGGAGGTATCCATGTCTCTTTTGGTGGTCTTGCGATCTTTCTTGTTTAGGATGTATCCATGTCTGTTTTGGTGGTCTTGCGATCTTTCTTGTGTAGGATGTATCCATATCTGACAGGATTATGCAGCGCCTAGTACTTAACCATTCGGCAGATGATGATCAATCATTGTTTATGGTAGGAACTTGCTCATTAGGAAGATCTTTGCTTCCCTCTTGAAGGTTGACGTGTTTGGAATTTTTCTAATGTTTGGAGGGAGGGAGTTCCAGATTCTGGGGGCAGCTCTGGAGAATGCTCTGTCATACGTTTTCTTCTTCTGAAAGATGGGAGGTTTCAGCAAAATGTCTCTTTGATGTGGGTAACAATATCACCTGGGATTTATTTATTTATTGAGAGTTTCATCAAGCGTGCACATGACCCAAGGTGTACAAAAGTCAATAATTATTACAAATGGTGATTACGCTGAGCATCCGATTGCATAAGGTCTTGGTAAGGGAAATACGAGGGATGAACACAGTAGATTCATCATCAGAATAGTCTTAGCGCCCATCGCTCTGCCTGGCACACAATATAAATAAGATACATGATGGCATTGTGAACACCTCAGGTAGGACAGGCAGGGGAGGGAGACAGCAGATTCATTTCAGAATGCTCTTTGTGGCATCCCTCTGCTCGGTACACAATTCAAATAAGGTACATTAGGGCATAGTGCGTACCTCAGGGAGGACAGGCGGGAGGAAGACAGTAAATTCATCATGTGCAAAATTAAAGTTGCCATATTATTCCAGTAAATACCCCACAAAAGCTATTTTCACTAACAGGGCTATAGCTTGATCCTAGAAAATATCAAAGTACAAAGTATATTCTTTAATCTATAACTTTTGACAGGAAACGGCTAAAATAGTCATTGAAAAACTGTTGCTCATATTTATACAAAGCCAAATGTATTGGGGGGGCATGGCCACGCAGGCGACCAAGATTGCCGCCTGTGCTTGAAGCTCCGCCGACCGGGCACTTTTCTAGCCCGATATACCACGTACCTGATATATGAGATCTGGGGGATGCCTCTCCATGTGTCCGGAAGGTCCTGCTGTGCGAGGGGCTGCGATCGCCGCATTGATCCCTGCGGTGGATCGCCCGCGACCTGTGGCGGCGTTCAGAGGCGGCCCTGAGGCCTTCTGAAGGCGGCGCTGATGCGGGTGATGCTGCCTGAAAATCGCTGGTGAGCACGGGCTCCTGATCGGAATACTCCCTTGCCGGTATCGCCCCCCCCCCGATCTCCGTTACGAGTGGTCTCCCCCCACCCCGCCCCCCCTGGCTGCACTGGGCGTGTTGGCCTTGGTGGTACCTGTGGCTGCGGGGCTGTTTCTGGGCCTTATGGTTGCGGCTGCGCCGGGCCTCGATTTGCTCTGCAGCGGCTGGGGGCGTGGCGGGCTTGCGGGGGAGGCCAGATAGACTCCTCTTTGCGGGTCATGGCGGCAGGAGGCCCGGTCGGGCGTGCTGGCTCCCTTCTGCCCCTGCAGTGACGCCTGATTTGGCCCCGGGGAATGGAGTTGCTGTCCCTGCGCCGACCCTGCTCTCTGATGCATGCTGGAACCCATGGATTTGGACTACCTTGGTGATCTGAGCACCGTTATAAATACCTGCTGCCCCAACTCTGCTGCGTCGGCGCTGTTAACCATCTGTAGGGGGGCGCCAAGATCCTTTTCCACTTTGATCCTTGGGGGCTCGATGTGCCTGCGTGTCTGTGCCTGGCCCTTCAGCGCTAGATTGCTGGTTTGCTGTTTCAGGCCCGGTTGTGGTCTCCCTGCCCCCCATATAGGCGTGTGCCCTGGTCTGGACTTTCCTGCTGGCTCTCCTAACCTGTTGGCTGGCACGTCAGCGTTGGGCTGCCCTAGCGCTTCTTAGCTTCTCTCCATCAGCTGCCCGCCCCTTGGGTTTCTGCCTGAACACCCTGGGGGAGCTCAGGCCTGTGTTGCACACCCTAGGTGACTAACTCAGATCCTTTTGCAGTGTGCCTCTAAGTTGCATGATTGAGACCGGTTGCCTACCCCTTCAAGCAGTCCGCACCTCTGTGGCTCGGTCCCTACTCTCTCTTTGGTTGGAAACACGCTTTTTGCCTTACCCTTCCTGCCCAGGTAGGCACGGACGGTTGCGGTTCGCAATGGGGCGAAGGATCCTAAACAGCGGACGTTGCCATTTGAGAAGGTTACGGACAATACAACTGAAGACCCCACTGACGAGGCCGATGGTGCGCAGGGCGGCGATGCTGTTGATGACCCTGCTTCGCTCACTGTTGCCATGCTGAAGGAGATGAGGGCTGGTTTTAAGGCCCTGGATGGCAGGTTTGACACTCTGGACAAGAGATTGACTGATATGGGCGCAAAGGTTCAGGCGCATGATCGTCGGCTGGATGTCATCGAGGCCAGGGTCTCCGACATAGAGGATGGGGCAACGCAGTCACAGAAGCGACTGGAAAGGGTGGAGAGGATTTTAAAGGAAGTGGCTATCAAGAACAAAGATTTAGCAGCCCATAGCCGATGGAACAACGTACACATCGTTGGCGTGCTGGAGACGGCCACCTCAGGCCGGATGGATGTCTTCGTGGAGCAACTCCTATCTGATCTTTTTGGCAGGGAGTCCTTTACGCCGGGCTTTGTGGTGGAGCGTGCCCATAGATCCAAGGGGCCTCGTCCTAAACCCAGTCAACCTCCGAGACCCATCATTGCCAGACTCATGAACTTCCGGGACAGGGACACTGCCCTTCGCTCAGCCTGTGAGTGGGGGGATGTCCAGTGGCAGGGGAGTAGGCGCTCCTTTTTTCCGTATTTCACGGTCATGGTGCAGGATGCAAGACATAAGTTCAATGGTGTGAAGGCTGCTTTCAAGAACTTGGACCTTAGATATGGAATGCTCTACCCGGCTAGACTAAAGGTGGACGTTGACGGCAGATCCTGCATTTTTGAAAATCCGGCTGAGGCACAGGAGTTCTGTCAGGAATACAGGAAGAACAACAATGGTGCGGCGGCTGCTGCACGTGTGACATCTCCCCCACACAGTGGCTCGGATGCGAGTGTGGACCTTTTCTCCAATACTGGGACTGGCTGATTCCCGTTACCGCTTGAAGGCTCTGTAATGTATATTCCATTGTGGAATTTTCTTCCGTTTGTTCTATGATGTTCTATTTCTGCCCGGCCGGCGTGGCGTTGCTGTGCCTCATGGTGTACACGGTGGTATGTTTGTTGTTTTTTCCAACTTTTCGGTGCCTATGGATATGTCCTGTCTCACAATGTTTGTTCGAATTGCACCGATATTTAGTTGTAGGGGTTGGGTTTTGCCTTGCCAAGGACTGGGGGGGCTGAGTGGGGGTTGGGGGGGTTTGATGCTTGCTGTTTTTTCATATTTGTTCAGTTCGCACTACACATGTCAATGGTACATGGAGCTGGGTCCGATCTTTTAGACATATGTTGGCTGATTCATTTGTTAGTTGGCACAGCTAGGCTGGCAACCTGGTCCTTCCGGGCTTTCTTTGATGTCCTGGAATGTCAAAGGTTTGAATAACACACGGAAACGCAGACAGGTTCTAAATTATATCGCTCACCACAACATTGACATAATTTATATGCAGGAAACACACTTGCCCATGTCTGATGCTACATCCATGGCAATGAGCTTGGGACCCCACAGATATTTTTCCAACTATAGCAGGTATGCTAGGGGTGTGGCCATATTTATTCATAAAAGAGTCCCTTTCTCTCTCACTAGGGTTATCTCGGACGGGGAAGGCCGCTTTTTGATAGTTGTCGGCTCTCTTCTGGGTCACATTGTTGCTCTAGTGGGCAATCACAGTTCGATAGGTGGTTGTGGCTGCCTTTGTCTATGGCTGGCAGAGTGGCCATCATAAAAGTGGTAGTCCTCCCGAGATTTCTGTATTTTTTAATAATATTTCCATTCCTCTTACTCAGTCCTTTTTTTTTACAATTGCGCCACCTTCTTCTGCGCTTGGTATGGGGCGGCAAGAATCCGCGTGAGAGCTGGAGGGGTTTGACACTGCCACCGGAGCGAGGCGGACTGGGAGTCCCGGATATGTATCTTTACTATTTGATTGTGCAGTGTTGTTACTCTTATGCTTGGTACCACCCAGACGCCAGGATCTCTTATTTGAAGCCAGAGGCAGATCTGGTACTGCCGCAGAAATTATCCACAATATTACGTATTGGTGTCCCCAGAGACCCACAAGAAATTCAAACTGTTTCCACCACAAGTTGGGCATGGGACCGGTTGCGTAGGCTGTTGGGATTCGACCTATTATACTCTCCGGTGCTCCCACTCCCGAATCGCACATTGCTTCAAATAACTGGTGAGGTTTTGGTGCAACGCACCCTGACAAAGTTTCAGATTTCCACACTTAGTGACCTGTTCCCCAACAATCATGTTTTCTCGGTGTCTGAGGAGGCCCGGTTTCAGGATTGCTCCTTTATGGATGGATTTGTGTTGCGTCACATACTTTCAATGTTGCCGGCAACCTTCCCCACATTTCCGATAGCTCCTGAATCGTTCACTCTACTGTCAGTAATAATCGGAAGTCCAACAGGCGCACATTTGGTCTCTAAAATGTACAGGTAGTGTATTATGGATCTTCCCTTCTATGACGTTAAAGTCCGCATGGCATGGGAGTGTGATCTGGGCCGTCCTATTACTGATGATCAATGGGAGCAGTGTTGTAGGGTCACGAAAGAGGTGTCTCTGAACAGTCTGCACAAGTTGTTGCATTTTAAATTTCTTCGCAGGATGTACCATACCCCTGCTTGGTCACACAAGATAGACCCCTCCAGACCTCACCATTTTCCGAAATGTTATGCTCCACACGCAGACTTTGCCCACCTTTCCTGGACCTGCCCCAAGTTGCACCATTTTTGGGTACAGGTGCACGACACGCTAGGAGAAGTATTTGCTATGACACTTGTTCCCATTCCTGAAATTGCGTTGCTGGGATATATGATTAACTTCCCCAAAAAAGTCAGAAAGCTTGCTGCATTGGGATTCCTACTGGCCAAACGAAAGGTGGCATTGCTCTGGGATAGCAGGAACGCAACCTACTTCCCATGCGTGGCTTCGTAGTTTGGCATACTGTAATGTGAACTGCGAGGAGTATACTACACTCGTGCCCAGCTCCGCTCGCCCAGTGGATATTTGGTGCGCATATAGAGCGTACATTACACGTGCGTATTGAAGCTGATGCCCAAGTTGCAAGTGGCATTTTTCCCGAAGCTATAGGCTAGGAATGCTGTTGTAATGTCTGGTGTCAAGAGGCATGATTTTGCGTATGTGTTATCTAAATGTGCCACTGGGGATTATGACTTCAAATGGGAGGGGGCGGCGGGTTAGTTCCGGGAGATGTAAACGTTCTGGACTGATCATAGACAATGTGGCTTAACCCGATTATTTTCATTACTAGTTTCTGGGGCCTGGGGTGATGCCGGATAATATTTTCCTGACCTCATATGTGTTACGGCGTCTTACCATTGTACCGATATGTGCATTGTTTATTAACGTATGTGTGTAAAACTGAAAATAAAACTTAAAAAAGAAAAAAAAGCCAAATGTATTGGTGACGTTAGATTTTTAATAAATATATCGGAAAAGTAACCTTTTGAAAATGTCATTTTCCTTGCCTGAAGTTCATGGAGGCTAATTTGCATTTACCTGTTAGCTGCTGCCTACCCAGTACTTGAACTCAATGAGTGTGAAAAGTACTCCCAGAGCAGACCAATGGCTTAGGCCTGGTAATAGGATGGATTGGGTGTAGCGTATTTGCTCCCTATCAGCTAAGGAAATGCAGTTGGGGTAGAGCCAGGAACTTAATTAACTTGAAAGGGATTGAGATGAAGGCTGCCCATTCATAGTTTAGTGTAAAGAGATACCTGAAGAAGCAAAACCCTTTGTCCCCAAGGGCCATACTATCCAGGCTGACTCCGAACCCAGTGGGAATACAGCTATCCTAGAACTACATTGGAGTACAAACATGGTAAGGGACTGCTCATTTTCCTGGGGACAACCCTGGGTGGACGCAAGAGCTGTGCCCAAGACAGGAAGGGTTTTCCCATCCTTGGTTTTAGAATTGAAGGGCACTGCATGATTGTTTGCAGTAGGGTAAATCTGGAACTTCTGAAAAAGTGGCTAAGTGTGTCTCCAAAATCGTTTTTAAAGAGTGTCCTGAAGTCACCCTCACTCACTGTCTACTGCCAACCACAAATGCAGCACCTTATTAACCATCCGCAGAATACTTTCTGGACTTTCAGAAGATCAGAAGAGATCTGGTCATGCTGTCTGTGATCTGAGAGGAACCCTAAAGGACTGGCTCCCTCTCGCACCCAGGACAAAGAAGTGGACTCCAGTGATCGGTTGGCTGACATCCTGTGTGGCCACAGGGAGACAACAAGCTGAAAGAGGCCAGTTTCCTGAAGTGACTGGTTGGCCAATACCAACTATACCTGGACTGTACCTTGCTGGTGGCCTCTGCTGGCATGAGTCCTGGGCCCTGGATACCAACCCTGAGGTTCTCCTTAGCCTTGGAAGTGATCAATGGGGGGGCTGCTCCAGAAACCCTGAAGAGTGGGGGTTTAAAAAGGTTTTTGACTTCCAAGTCCTCTGGAGCAGTAAGGGATATCTCATAGCAAAGATTTCATTTCATTTTCCTTGGAAACAGGTTCAGGCTTGCCCTGCTGGAGGATTTTGAGATCCATAGAAAAATATTTAAGTCAGAAGGTAAACTCTTTGACTGGGACGAACCCGATTAGTGTGCCCACCCATGCTCCATCGCGGTACGCCGGAAATTATGCCCAGGTCCTGGTCTACTACTTCGGTAGGCTATCATTATCGCTTACCGTTTTTTGGTGCTATTTTTTCTTAAAACTTTAAAACTTAATATTTTTTGTTCCCCTTATTGTTTTTTGTAATTTTTGTTTACATTTCTACTGTGGGTGACACACAAATATCTCCCCTATGTCTGTTCCAGTGAGACCACTTCCTGTCCCATTTCTTAGGGCACCCCCTTGCCTTAAAAACCTCTGTCTCCGATAGCATGCATCGGTCCATTTCTCTGCTCCATAGGGTAATGCGAGGTGGGGCTCTATCTCCCCATCCCCATGCCACCTCTCTTTTCACCATTGTGTAACCCAGTGTAGCGAACTGTTGTTCAATTTCCGTTAGGTCAGTGGCTTCCCAAATATTGAGCAGTCCTAGTCGTGGGGTGAGAGTTATTGCTTTTCCTATTGCTGTGGACATATGTGTTGTGGCTCCCTCCCTTATGGGGCAGACTTTTGGGCACGTCCATAGTGTGTGGTAAAATGTGGCTTGTTGGCCACTCCCCCTTCCGCACCTGTCGTCCGGTTTAGTGCCTATTTTGCCAATCTTTTCCCGGTTATGTATGAGCGGTGAAGTATTCTCAGTTGGATCAGGCGGAATCCCTGGTTGATGGCCGCCCCACGGGGGGACATCAGGGCCGACTGCCAGTCCTCGTCTTCTACAGGGCCTACATCATCCTGCCACGCTCTCTAAGCTTTAAGAAGGCGTCTGGAAGGTTGTTACTCAATTTTTTTATAGGTTAAGGAGATCGCCTTCGAGTCTAAAGGTCCTTCAAGCAGGCGGTCCTCAAGAGGGGAGGATTCCGGTATATCATTAAATGACGGAAAGGCTGTCTGTAACACGTGTCTAATTTGAAGATATCGGAAAATCTCTCCTTGAGCCAATTGATATTTGTCTTGGAGCTCAGCAAAAGTCAGAATCGCCCCCTTTTTAACCAAATCCTCTACTGTGGACAGTCCAATGAGGTCCCATTTATCAAACCCGAGCTGATATCACAGTCTCCCAGCTTCTGAGCGAACCAAAGTGGCGTGGCCAACGATAAGGTGTCCGCCCATCCCAATCGTGACAAAACTATGCGCCAAATATCAAGCATATGTTTAATCGGCCCGAAGAACGTCCCTTTGTTTTTCTTATCTGTGGTATATAGGGCGCACATAAAGCCGGAGCGGTCGGTCTGGTACCTATCTAAAGCATATGCTGGGTCATCTGGGGGGTAGTATATCCAATGATTGATAATCACTAGATGTGCCGCCCAGTAGTAACGTTGCAGGTCTGGGAGGGCTATGCCCCCATCATAACAACTTTTTGTCAGTTTGTGTCTAGCAATCCTAGGGGCTTTACCATCCCATAACAGCATGGTGATCTCACCCTCAACCGCCTTAAAATAGGTGTCCGGAACTTTATATGGGCAGTTGTGTAGAACATAGAGGAATCGAGGAAGTGCCAACATCTTAAAAAGCACGGCTCTCCCTACAAGTGTCAAAGGTAGGGCCCTCCAGTGTTTAACATCTGCCCGTAATCTAGTCAGAGGCGGAGCCAAATTTGAGTCATAAAAGCAGGCGGGATCTGAGGTCACAAAGATCCCCAAATATCGAAAACCATCAGTGGCTACCGTTATCGCACATTCTGTTGGGAGACGTGGCACCTCCCCTCTCAGCATAAAAAGGACCGACATACGCCAGTTTATATCAAACCCTGAGTATCTACCAAAGTTCGTTAATATATCAAGGACAAGGCGGATCGACCTACATTGCCCAGAGTTAAGCCTGTTTGGTCTGTGCCATAGCTCGCAAGGGGTTGAGCTCAGGTTAGTTTAGTGACTTTGGGGTTCATCCTGACAAATGTGTGTTTTTATTCCTTGAGATGGGCGGTCGCCCACCCCAAATAACAATCCACTCTCTAAAAAAATATCCACATGGAAAGGGTTGCTACTCCTGCCTTGCCTCTAAGCAGGCTAGGACTGGATTTAGAATAGTATATTAAACTTCTGCCATAATAAGCGGGAAGTGAGTTGTAAAGTATTTACAGACTGAGTGTGATTTTAGGTGCCTGTTGAGATCTTTGCAGCCGATATTTTCATAGTCAACATGTGCATACTGTGCATTTTTGTTTTAGAATTGATGCTGTAGAACAGTAGAGTCCAACATATATCCTTGGGTCGGAGCAGATTTTCAGGATATTCATATTAGATATAATTGGATAAAGTTAATCTAAATGGAAATATTTCACAAGGTCAGTGGCTGTGCATGGATCTAGTCTTGTGGATTTACACCTTGAACCGCCACCATCGCCAATTTTCAAAAGTTGCCCTTTACTCTTGGATGTCTCGCACATGAGATTTCATAAGGCGAGACTCCAGAGGGGCCTGTTAGTGCCTGTCGGGAACTCTTAGGTTCACAGACACCCCCCTCTGAGAGTCCAGCACTGCGTCTCTGCACATCACTCAGCATCCCTTGCTCTTTCCCAGTATATGATCCCGGAGCCGCATGATGGCCCCTTCTCTTGCAATACATGATCCCTTGTCACAGGCGTAAAACAGCTTTCGAAGTCCCTGATGAGTGTGACACACAAGTGCACCCCCTTAGCCGCACCCCCCAGGGGGCATGTATCATCACTGGCTGGCATGGTGCTGCGATCTGTGAGAAAGCGCAAGACTTACTTCTACACTTTCGGACTACGACAACACCACTCAGAGCCACAGCAGGGGTGCGCCCACCATGGGCGGTCGCACCTGTGTAATGACCTTAAGTTATGTTATGTTAGTACAAGAAAGAAGGGCTCATTGGCGAGGGAAGCGAGAGGGGCTTGTGAAAAGAATGAAGTACCCTAAAATACTCATAGAAGCAAATCCGAACAAGGCTTCTCCAAAACAATTTTCTATACATATTAGGCCAAAATATGTCCATAATATACAGAAATGCCATGCACCTACCAATAGTTTTTCAATTTTGTTTTAGCGAACATACAAAAATATATATGAAATAATTCTTCATCTTTTAAAAAAATATATTTGCATTATTATTTGGATACAAATACACGAAAGCAGAATACATATACTTAAATAATCCTATGTATTCAATAAGTGAGCACCCACAGCAACAATACAATAGTACACATTCAAACAACAGAATATTTCACAGTGCAAATAACAAAAGCAACATACGTCATTCTTAGAGAAATCATTAACCCAGGTAAGACACACAAAAGTATTGGCCTTTCTTCTCTTGAATAATTCAAACGGGGAGAAACTTGAGCTCGAATGGGGGTAAACCAATAATTCTTCACTTTACCAAATAATTCATTTTTCCAACATATATTATTTGAAATGGCTCACTGGGTGGTCTCCTTCAACACCTTTTTGAATCTTTCAACCATGCCATTGGTCTCAGGATGATATAAGGCTGCTTTCTTATGTCTAATACCTCTTTTCTTCAAAAATTATTCCATTTCACAAGAGACTAACTGTACCTAATTGTCGGTCAACAACGAATCTGGAAAAGCCTCTCTCTCAATAACTCGTGCCAGAAACATAATAACATCACAAGACTCAATTGATTTGGTAATGGCAACTTCTGGCCGTCTGGAAAACATGTCCAGAAGTAACAAAACATACTTGTCGGTACTTGCATAACAAATGGAACCTAAAACAACAAAGGTAATCTCCTGCCAGGACACTTGAAATTTGATGTATAAAAAAAAAAGACAAGAAGGTTTTGCTCTAGCTTGTTTCGTGAAAGGAATTCATATTTTGTAAAATAAGTGCACAAGAAATATATCTATAATTATAACCCAGGGATAATTAAAAAATCCTCTTGGGACAAAAATAGTGATTTGATTTATGGTGTCAGAGGTACTTTGTCTGTAATATATATTCTTCTTTATTTCTTCACCACACGTTTCATTGTGTTAAATGTTTTTGGCAAGAGTAAGAACCTCTGATTAAGAGGGATCATCTTTCTGCCAGAAGCTCTCTCTAGCTTTCTCGACGCAACAACCTAACATAAATTGATCACAAACGCTTTCTGCAGAGCTGACACCAAACGAACATGTAGAGGCAAGTTTTCTTAAAACAGAAACGTATTCTTCAACAGATTCACCTGACCTCTGCATTCGTTTCCCAAAGTGATACCTTTCCAAAAGTCTCAAAACTTTCGGTAGATAGTGTAGATCCAATTATGGAAGTGAGCGTTGTAAACAAAGCGGTTTTGAGTAGAAAATAAAATGGAGTTGGAGTGTTGAAGTGGGTCCAATCTTCTTCCAAGTCGTCGCCAATGAAATGATCTAGGAGGCAGTAGGAAGACTGAACGTCAGGTTACTTTATTAAGTTGGAAGTACAACACTCCAGCCTCAGCAGTGCAGCCACCACCATCGCAAGTCAGGCTCTCAATCTCTGCCTCACTTCAAGTCTCAACATTCCAACACTCAGGACAACCGGGATGCAGTCCCAACATTCTAGTCAGGCTAACACTGATCAGGGGCGTAGGTAGAGCTTCTGGCGCCCGGGGCTATCCCTCAGATTGCCGCCCTTGGCAGGTAGCGGCGGGGAGGGTGGATCTGGGGAAAAAATTTCGGCGAGCAGCAGGGGTGGATTGGCAGGGTTTAAGTTATGACGCCACTCTCTACTCCAATGCGAGAAAAGAAAGGGTGTGAAACTGCGGCGTAAGGATAGAGCAAACCTCGAAGGTCAAGTCTCAGTTGATGAAGGCCCACCAGCACTAAAATGGCAGATAAACGCATAAGTAAATGTATCCCTTCCTCCTCTTACATCACTCCATACTGAACTGCTGCTACAAGACCACAGCAGTAAAACCACCCGCTAGACATCAAGCACACCACCAAAACAACTCCCACATAGGTCACACTCTACACCCACACTCTACCAAACAACGACAGTATTTAGAAACATGGGCAAAGCTATAGCAATAGAACAGCTTCATTATCTCTTCCATCCATGCATCTATCTATTCATTCTTTCACCCTTCTATCCACCTACTGGCATCCACTATTTCACCTTTAGATTCTGTCATCCATTCATTCTTTCATCCATCATTCAATATTTCCCCATTCTATCCATTTATCTATCTAGCCATCTATCCAATTTGCCATCCATCTATTATGCCATCCTTCTGCCCATCCATAGTCTAAAAACCAACCATCCACTCTGCCACCCATTGATCTATTCACTCTGCCATCCATTCTCTTTGCATCCATCCTCCACTCTGTTATCTTACCATCACCTCTGCCATTCATTGATCAATCGACATCCTTTCTTCAAATTCATTAACTCCTCCATTCATCCACTCAGCCATCCATCAGCCTACTCTGCCATCCATCCATCCATCCTCCTTTGCCATCCATCCATCCATCCTCCTATCCTCTCTTCCATCCATACATCAATCCACTCTTTCATTCACCCGCTCGTCATCCACTCTGCCACTCATTCACCAGCCATCCACTCTGTCACCCATCCATTCATCAACTCTTCTATCTATCCATTCAACCACCCATTCACTCTGCCATTCATTCATTCATTCATCCATCAATCCACCCACTCTGCTATTCAACCACCCATTCATCCACTCTGCCAATCATCAATCCCCTCTGCCATCCATCAATCCCCTCTGCCATCCATCCATCCATTCTGCCAACCATCCGCTCATCCATTTATCCACTCTGCCATCCATCCTGCCATTCATTCATCAATCCATCCACTCTGCTATCCAATCATGGATTCAGTCACTTTGCCTTTAATCTATTCACTCTGCCACGCATCCATCCATTTACTTTGCCATCCATCCATACATTCATTCACTTTGCCACCCATCTATTCACCCTGCCATCCATTCATCATCCATCCACTACGACTTCCATTCACAGATCTTTCGCCCACTCATCCATCCCTTTACTCTATCCTCCTTTCAGCTGTCCCTCCACCTATTCATTCACTCAACGATTCATCCATTTGTTCTGCCATCCTTTCACTTGCCCATCCACCTATCCATTCATGCACTCACCCATCCCTTTACTTTACTATACTTTCATGTGTCCATCCATCATCATTCACTTCTTTCACCCACTCATTCATCCACATATCCATTCATCCTCCTACTCCCTTTTTTTCTCCCTTTTCTTCCAACATTCCTTCTTTCTTTCCCTGTTCTATTTTTGCAGCTATCGGTTTTTGTCTGTGGCTGTGGGAGTGCTTCCTGTTTCCACTGAGACACGTTTGGTGTCCTTCTTGCTGGTCCACAAAATGTAATTAACTAAATGTTTGCTTATTGCGGCGCTGGGAGTGAGATAACAGAGCACACGAGGACGGAGGCGAGAGCAGAGAGACGGGCGGGGCGAACATAGGAGGATATTTGACTTTTTGGGAGCACTGCATTCAATGTCGGGCATCGGAACGCCTGAGAGAAACCGAATGAACAAGTGCAGTCCAATCCTAACTAAAGCTTACCTAGGAGGATCTCCTTAAGTAGGCGGCTTGGAGCGGTGGTGGTCGGTCTCAAACTAAGTGAGACTGGTGTTCTTAATGTAGCTGGACTGTCTGCAGAAAATACCCGGCACTCCAAGAGTGCGTAGTGGTGGCGCGCGAGCGTGCGCCTGCGCATCACTTCTGCATTTTAAAAGCACAGTGCGGGGGCTGGCCCAAATTGCCCAGGGCCTTCAATGGTAGCACTTGTGCGCGCTACAATATTGACGGTCTGGCCCCTGGGAGCAGGTGCGCGTGCACTTAGATACACGTGAGGTGTGCAGTGCACTGTGCTGCTCGACAATGTGCCTAAGTGAATCCTGGGCTGGCCACTAGTATAACGCAGCTGCCGCCCCCAAAATAGTGCCGCCTGGGGCGGACCGCCCCCTCGCCCCCCCTAGCTACGCCAGTGACACTGATTAACAATGCACATCAGTGTCAGCTATAGGATACTACACTGTGTGCACTACAAGTTCTGTAAATAATAAATAAATAAGAGATACAACAATACAGAGGTACAGAGGTGAAGTAAAGAAAGGAGGGGTAGAAAGAAGGGAGTTAGACAGAGAGAGAGCGAGGCATGGAAGACAGCAGGAGGTAAGAGTAGGTTACATGGAGGACGGCACAGTGTAGATTGGGAGGGATGAAGGGGGCAATCAAGACCGACAACCATTTTGTGTGTAAAAGGCCGCTTTATTTGAAACAGGTGCACATCACATGTATTAAAACTGGCAACCGCCTCACAAAACTAACACCTCTCTAAACATCGAGTTACCTGACCCCTTAGGTTTGTGTCTCCCTCCACCCCTACGATCCCCACATGATACAATCCCCCCACCCTGCATATACAGATATACAATTCCATAACATCCTCATGTATCCATTTTCTCCCCTACATCTTAACTCCAAAACCTGTCAATACCTGCAGACCTATCTGCCTTATTGCAACTGTAACTAAGCCCCTCTAATGTAACTCCAAAACTGTTTTCCCTTTCCCCGCTCCCGCTCCCCAAATCCCCAAACAACATGATAAAGACCCGAACTCCAGCCAAACTTGGCCAACATCAACCCAAACTCCGCCTGCACCTGCTCCAAGCGACAAATCCATACAGCAAAACCTCCCCTGTGCACCTGTCCCAAACGCCGCCACCTGACCAGATATTGGCCGCCAAAATCCTCCCCCCCCCGAGCCCTCTCTTAAGGGTGGGAGGGTGGGACAAGCTACAATACTTCACACCCAGCCACCAGGTTACAATACCTAAAATGGTGGCTGGGCGGAAGTGAAGCCCCCTTATGTAGCCCTTTTTGGGCTTGCTAGTAAGTTTTGGGCTGCCTTTGGGCTCTCCCAGGCAGCCCAACCGGCGGCAAAATGGCCGCGCCCATGAAACCCCTTCCCCCTCCCAAACCTGCCCCGGGGGCAGACCTCGTGGCTCGGCTGCCCCCCAAATCCCCCTTGGGAGGGATGAAGGGGGCAATCAAGACCGACTACCATTTTGTGTGTAAAAGGCCGCTTTATTTGAAACAGGTGCACATCACATGTATTAAAACTGGCAACCGCCTCACAAAACTAACACCTCTCTAAACATCGAGTTACCTGACCCCTTAGGTTTGTGTCTCCCTCCACCCCTACGATCCCCACATGATACAATCCCCCCACCTTGCATATACAGATATACAATTCCATAACATCCTCATGTATCCATTTTCTCCCCTACATCTTAACTCCAAAACCTGTCAAAAGCTGCAGCCCTATCTGCCTTATTGCAACTGTAACTAAGCCCCTCTAATGTAACTCCAAAACTGGTTTCCCTTTCCCCGCTCCCGCTCCCCAATTCCCCAAACAACATGATAAAGACCCGAACTCCAGCCAAACTTGGCCAACATCAACCCAAACTCCGCCACCCAGGGAAAGTGGGGTAGGTGATTACACCTCATCCCCCCTTTCCCTGCCCCCCCACCCCCACCCCGTCACCTCCACGCACGTCACCAACCCATTACTCCCGTCGCACCCCCAACAACTTCGCCAACACCTCCCGAAGCTCCAACAGGTATAGATCCATTCCCATCCGGGACAAATGCACTCCATCTCCTCTAAACATCTCCGGCGCATCATACTTAATGTCCCTGTGCCATATGCGCGTGAAACCCAAATGACGACAGAAACGCACCATTTCCACGTTTATTTTCCGTCTCGCTTTATCCACCGCCTGCGGCTTTACCGCTCCTCGCCACACTCTGCGCGGTACCAACTCGGTCCACGCCACCGTACACCCTGCCCAACACCTGCGCAGCTCCGCCAGATCCCGCCGCATCGCCCTCATCAGCACCAGGCCTGTCTCCTGTACCAGATCGTTCTCCCCCAAATGGAGGACCAACACGTCGGGGCACCGCCCCACGCACACTAAACCATTCAGGGTCGTGACCAGCTCTTTCCATCTCATCCCCCCTCCCCGACCAAAACACCTTGAACAAATCAGGATTGAACCCCAAACCATCCCCAAAATAGCTGTCTTGTGCTTGCAGCTTCGCCCTCTTCACAAACGAATGACCCACAATCCAGATCAACATCTCTCGGGACGAGGGTCCCGCCACCGAACCTGGAATTAGAAACATATGTCATCAACACTGTCCCCCCAAGTCCATCCCGCGCGCACCCGCTGGGTCTGCGCCGCGCACATAGCGTTAATAACAATCTGATGTCCACCTACCCAAGCGCATGATGGCCCCCCTCCCCTGCCCCCGCCGGTGCGCCTCAGATGCCGCCCCTATCCGAAAGGAATGCATGCCAAAATGCCGCCCATCCACTCCCAAACTCGCCAGCGCCTTCCGCAACACTCTCAACAACTGACGCCCCGTCGCCCCCTTCCCATTCGCGTGCTGAAACACCAGACCATTCGCATCCCCCACAGCCCTCCATCTCCTGGCCCAAAGCACCGGGCACTCACTGCCCTCTCCCCCCTTGTCCATGTTCACCCAGGCCCCCACACTCCTCTGGTCCATCTTTGACTTACGCAACCACACGCGCACTTCCGACTGCGACACTTGGACCTCTGCCCACTCCACTCCCCGCTCAGCCTTGGAACCCAAAAGCTCCGACACCTGAAAAGCCCCCGCGAACATCCACACCATCAGTGTCCCAAACAAGCATGCTTCTCTGTCATCCTTGCACACGCACGGCAGCCTCGACACCATTCTGCCCAACATCTCCCCCGACACCGGCCGCCGCACCTCCCCCCCCGCCCGCATTCCCGCGCCCAACCCTCCAACATCCTGGACCCCAATTCACCTGCGGACGGGGCGTATCCCCACAGTAGCTTACCCATGAAGCCGATCCCCGCCAGCTTACCCGCTATCGTCACTCTCGACAACCCCCTTCCAATCAGTTCCAGCAAGTATTGCACCACCTCTTCCTGCCTGTCCCTGCCCGGCGGCCGCCACCGCGCCCCATTCGCCACAAACTCCCCCCAGGCTGCCACATACGCTGTTCTGGTTGACTCTGCCAAGGATCCTAGAACCAGCTGCAACATCCGCTGTTGCCTATGTCCCACATCTGCGCCGGCAGTGGAGTCGGGTCCCGTTCCGCGTCCTTGGCTAACCCACGGAATCTCCCCCACTGCGAACGAGACAGAGCGTCCGCAATGTCATTGTCAACTCCTGGGACATGTACCGCGCGAAAAGCAACATCATGGCGCAAACAGCCTAGCACAAACACCCTCAGCAGCTTCAGCACTTGCTTATCCCTGGCGGACTGGCGATTTACCACCTGCACCACTGCCATATTGTCCACATTGAACGTCACTCGGCGATGCGCCAGCACCTCTCCCCACAGCCAGATCGCCACTATCAAAGGGAAGAGTTCCAGAAACGCAATGCTCCTCCCGCCCCCCGACCACTCCGGGGGCCACCTCTCTGCGCACCACTTCCCGTTCCAGTAGAGCCCGAAACCTTCGCTACCCGCCGTGTCCGGGAAGATCTGCACATCCCACACCAAGTCCACGTCCCGCTGTAAGGGCACTCCGTTGAACTGGTGCAGGAAAAAACGCCACATCCGCAAATCCTCCCGCACCCCCGCAGACACGCGCACGCGATGATGTGGAGGCCTCCACCCCGCCAAAGCCCGGCCCAGGCGTCTGCAAAACGTCCTACCGACCCGCACCACCCTGCACGCGAAGTTGAGGTTCCCTAGCAGCACTTGTACCTCCAACACTGTCACCTTATTCCTGGCCACCATCACCTGCAGCAGCCCCAGCATCTGTTGCTTTTTGTCCGCCGGCAGCCGTGCTTCCATCCTTTGCGAGTCTATCTCGATGCCCAAGAATGACAGCGCCGTGCCTGGCCCCACTGTCTTCTCCGGTGCCAGCGGCACCCCCAGGTCCACCATGATCTCCTGAAACCTGTCCAGAGCCACCTGGCAGTTCGTGGAGTCCGGTGCCCCGACCAAGAAAAAGTCATCCAGGTAGTGCGTGACTCCTTGGTGACCCGTGCGTTCCGTAAAGAACCACTGCAGGAACGTGCTAAAACATTCGAAAAGCGCGCAGGACATCGAGCAGCCCATCGGCAGCGCCTTGTCCACATACCAGCGGCCGTGAAACTGGATCCCCAGTAGGCCCCAGTCGTCTGGGTGAACAGGCAGTAACCGGAAAGCCGACTTGATGTCACACTTGGCCATCACTGCGCCTCTTCCCTCCTTCACCACCAATGCCATTGCCGCTTCCACCGAGGAGTACACCACTGTGGCCTCGCTCTCACTGATAAAATCGTTTACAGACCCGCCGTCCGGCCACGACAAATGTTGTATGAGCCGGAACTGCCCCGCCTCCTTCTTGGGCACTACGCCTATAGGGGACACTATCAAGTCCGTCATCGGCCAGTCCTCAAAAGGCCCCGCCATGCGCCCCTCCTGTACTTCCCTGTCCAG
Source organism: Lissotriton vulgaris (assembly GCF_964263255.1). Taxonomy (NCBI): domain Eukaryota; kingdom Metazoa; phylum Chordata; class Amphibia; order Caudata; family Salamandridae; genus Lissotriton; species Lissotriton vulgaris. The sequence continues at coordinate 35,406,901 of NC_141697.1, forward strand.
TTTAGCCTGTATCACCTCCGGGTGCTCCCGCGCTGACCGCAAATTGTCCGCCCATCGACGCAAACGAGGACCCTCGTAACCCAGCCGAAAACCGTCACGAAACCCGCTTCGTAGACGTTCCGCGGCCCCCGCGTCTGGGTAATTGCGTAGGGCCGCCGTCAACTTATCCACTCTAACCGGCGTATGAGCCCTTTGGCCCAGGCCCTTTTCCACCCCGGCCGCCTCCCGACTGCTGCCCGCTCCCGGGTCGTGTCGCTCCCGCCGCCGAGTGTGCACCGCCATACTGCTGACCGGGCGGGCCCCAGCATCGTGTCGCAGGGTGCCCGTACCTCCCGCACCCCGAGCACTCGTGTCGAAAGCGGCAGTGCTCTCTGGCGCACGCCCCTTTATTAAAGTCCCAGCAGGGCCCCGCGGTCCCGGTCTGGCCCCTGGCTCCCGCCCCCACCCCTCCTCGGGTGGGGCGCCCTTGAAAGGGCTGATATATTATCAGGAGCCCGCTGGCGGTAAAGATAGTTTTGCCCGACCCCGCCAGACCCATCGTGTGCTGCCACAAATCGCAATCCAGCTCGCCCCACTTCGCCTCCGTGTCCCACGCCATTCTTGCCCTGAACTCCTCGTCGTACTGCGCCCACGCAAACCCCCCCCAGTAATCTGCGCCATCCGGATAACGTCCATGTACTTAAACAGGGACACCGACCTCTCTGGGAATTTCTCGCAATATACACTTGCGAAAATCAGAAATGCCGCCGTCCAGTTCTCAATTGTAAGCGGCACCCTCGGGCGCTTCTGTAGCTCGTACTCCTCCTCCTTTGACCCTTCCTTCGACCGAACCTCCCTGTGTAACAGCTTCAACAATTCCACATACTCTCCCTTCCATATCTTTTCCTTAGTGGCTGCCATCAAATGCGCCCCTAGCGGCTTCGTGACCCCCATATAAGGAAGTCGTTTAAACTTCAGTTCTTTGCTGTCAGGTTTTTTCGCGCCCTCCTCCTCCGCTGTCGCGCTGCCTGCTGCTGCGCCGCCTGCTGCTGCGCTGCCCGCTGCTGCGCTGTCTGCATGGCCCCCTAATTCCGGTTTCTCCACCTTCCCCTCTGCCGGCAACCCCGCTGGGCCCCCGCCCTTTCCCCCAAGCGCAGCCACATCCGTCCCCACACCCCGGTCCACCACATACCTCCCCTTGCATAACCGATCTCCCGCCCCCACCTCCCCTCCTCCCCCCACCCCCACCGACACCATCCGCGGCGTCTCCCCGCTTTTACCTGCAAGCAAAGTATCCCCTCGCCGCTCCTCGACTCTCCTGTCCGACGCCGATCTGCTTGCCGACTGTGTCCGGGCCGCCGCGGCACCCAGGCCCCGTGACACCTGTAACAAAGAACCAGCACCATTACCGGACCCCCGTCCGCCCGGCCCCTCTCTCACTTCACCTTCCTCTACACTGTCTTCTCCTTCCATCAACTCCACACCTCCCCACCTATACTTCCGGCGCGCCACTGGCGGCGCCGACTTAAACCTGCCAGAGGCCCTCCTTTCGCCTCTGCCCTCACTCAAAGTAAAATAGTCCTCTTTGTCGTTGCTCCATGTTTGCTGCTGTTCCCCAAGCCGCTTGGGCCCTGGGGGTGCTGGGACCGGCGAGCCCGCCTGGGGCCTTCTTGAGCCAGCCGCACCCGCGACGTGATCCCGCGTGGTCTCCGGGCTCGCCGCCGGAAGCTCCGCCCTCCCTTCTCCTTGGTGTCGCTGGGCCGCCCAAAGCCGTACCAAGTCTGCTCCCCCTCGCCGGCTATCTCCCTGCAACAAAAAGGGTATTGCTGGTGTGCTGGTTCCCTGCCACTGCTCCGCCTCGCCCGCCCAGCGCCAATCCCCCCAGCCTTCCCCCGCCCTCCCCTCCTCCTCGTCCTCGCTCCAACAGAGCCCCCCTACTCCCGCCCCTCCGTCGCCTGCGTGTTCCCCCCGTCCCCGACCCACCCCACCTTCGCCCTCTCCCCGCCGCCACCCCGCCCTGAAACCACCTCTGCCCGCCCCGACGGCCCCGCCTCCTCCCCCGCCTGCCTCGTCTCCCCCGCCGCCGCCATGTGATCCTCCTTAATCCCTTCCTCCCATGAAGGAAACACATCTAGCCCATCCCACTCCCTCTCGCTATCCTCCGACTCAAATAAAAGCGGGGACCCCCCCTCCTATGCCCCAGCTCATCCCCTGGCCCCACCTCCGCCGCCCCCCCCTTGTCCCGCCCCCTGTCTGCCTCCCCCGCCCATCCCCCCACCTCCCCTTGCCCCCCCTTCTTGCCAGCGCTCCTGCCCCTCTCTCCTGCCCCCTGCCGGGCCGGCGAGGGGCTCTCATACTGCCTCCTCATGGCCTGGCCCTCTACCACGCTTCCTCCTTGTCCTCTTCCCCTTCCCCTCCCCCCCCGCCCCGACCACGCTCCTTTCCCCTTGCCACCCACCTCTCCCTTCCCTCCGTCCCGCTCGCCCTGCCTCCCAATCTCCACCGAGGCCCCGCCCCCACTCCCGGCCCCCCGCTACCCTCCACAACACACGGGCGGCCGCGCGACTCCACACGCGCCCGCTCGGCCTCCGCCTCATGCCGGCCTCCCGCCGCCCCGCCTCCCCGCCCGCCCCCAACCGCTCCTTGTAAACGCGGCGAGGCGCCCCTGGCAACGCACCTCGTCCGCGACCCTCCGTCATCCGGGGTCGCGCTCCTGACATCGTCGCGGCCCTGGAGACTCACCTGCAGCTTCTGTGTCTTCTTCGGCGGCGAGCAGGCCAGGACGGCCGCCGCCACCCGAAAAGACGCCTGCCTCACCGGCCGCGCCACCCGCGGCCCCACCAAGAGGTCCATCCGCCCTGCTTCACTCAGCAGGCGGATGGCCTCAAGCACACGTACATCTTCCGCGCCTGACATCCCAATAATATCGCAAACCGACAAGCGATAAATCCGCTAAGAACGAAGCGATAAATCCGCTAAGAACGACAAGCTACAATACTTCACACCCAGCCACCAGGTTACAACACCTAAAATGGTGGCTGGGCGGAAGTGAAGCCCCCTTATGTAGCCCTTTTTGGGCTTGCTAGTAAGTTTTGGGCTGCCTTTGGGCTCTCCCAGGCAGCCCAACCGGCGGCAAAATGGCCGCGCCCATGAAACCCCTTCCCCCTCCCAAACCTGCCCGGGGGGCAGACCTCGTGGCTCGGCTGCCCCCCAAATCCCCCGTGTAGACAGACAAGTAGAGAGAGTCACAGTGTGCGCAGTGTGCAGAGACAGCGATGATAGACCAAGAGGTAAGTGAGGTACAGAAAGAGAGCGGTAGAAGGTAAAGAGTGGGGGTAGGGCTATGTAGAGAGACAGAGGTATGTCAAGGAGAGGAAGAGGCAGAAAGACAGACTCAGAGGGTGAAAGAGAAAGTCTTTCCTCGCGCTCATTTTACCAGGGGGCCTCCTGGAAGGTGGGGGCCCAGGGCAGTTGCCGATTGTGCGCAGCTTTGACATTTCAGCCTGCGCTGCGCAAGGAGCTGGTATATAGGGGATCATTGGAAACAGGGATTAACTCTGTGGTGTCATTTGGGGTCAAAGGGTGCGTGATGTCACTTTCTCTACCTGTGGTACATCAGTGAATGAACGCCCACGGTGCCACCGTAGGGTGACGCATGATGGTTGCTCTTAAGATCGTGGTGCAAGCCGCTGACACCTTTGGTGGGATTCAGTTTGCAATTGGAAATTATGGGCCAGATGCATCAAGCATCCATTTTGCGATTCCTTATTAGCGAAAAATAAGGAATCGCTAATAAGGAATAGCAAAATGGAATGCATCATGCAATCACACAAAAAATACCGATTCCTTAATTGCGACTCGCAAATTGCGAGTCGCAATTAATGAATACCTCCCCATTCATTCCTATGGGCCTAGAGGCCCATAGGAATGAATGGGAAGACAATCTCAATTTGCGAATCGCAATTAGCGATTCGCAAATTGAGATTGCGAGTTCAAGGGTGCAGGGGTGTCCAAAGGACACCCTGTTACACCCCTGAATGTGATCTGTGCACATATGTTGCGCACACACATGCCCTTAGGGCATGTGTGTGCGCAACATGAAACTTTGAAAAATGCACAAAAGTGCATTTTTCAAAGTTTTTGCAAATTACCATGAAGTTGTACTTCGTGGTAATTTGCGTGCCCTATTAGCGAATTCGCTATTTTTGATACTTTCATGCATTGCATTTAAGGAATCTCAATTTGAGATTCCTTAAATGCAAACAATCGCAATTTAGCGAATTCTCTAATTGCGATTTTTGCATTTGGGATGATGCATCCCAAATGCAAAAATTGCACTTGCAAAGGGCCAGATTCTCAGAATCTGGCCCTTTTGCGAGCGCATTTCACTTGATGCATCTGGCCCTATATTTTAGAGATAGATCCTTCGGAAATGGAATAGATACTAGCATGGTTAAGTGAAATGCTTCTACTCTGTAACACTTTAAGTTGTACTCAGAATGAATTCGTTTGTATTATTAAAACTGGATTGCTTATGAATCCAGGAAGGGGTGAGCCTATTTAACCGGGGGGTTCTTGAGAAGGGGTAAATCTCAGGTTCGGTCCTTGTGCAGTAAACACAATAATCACTGTCCTCTTTCCTTCCCCAGCTTCGGCCACAGTCGAGGACTTCCAGATCCGGCCCCACGCGCTCTTCGTCCACTCCTACCGGGCGCCGGCCTTCTGCGACCACTGTGGAGAGATGCTCTGGGGTCTGGTGCGCCAGGGGCTCAAGTGTGAAGGTAGGTCTGGGTGGAGCCATGGTACTGACAGAGAAACACCCGATACACCCCAGCAGAAGGCAGGCAGGTCTGCTGGGGTGCACTGGCCAATGCTTGGTACTCATGATGCTGAACTCTGTGTCTGTGTCTGTGTATTGTGGGTGTGTATATGAGCTACGCTATATGATACGGAAGAGTGTAGCACAGTACACTATGTAGAGCTTTACGCTCTTCCGAGGCCTTTAGGCTAGCCTCTCCTAGGTATAATCTTAAAACCAAAGGGGGCAGCGCTTTCTCAGTCCTCCTTCCTCAGATCTGGAATGATCTACCGGAGAACCTGCGAAAAATAATCGGTTCTGCTCTCCTTTAGAAAGCTTTTAAAGACCTACTTGTTCAGACAGACATTAGCATCGGTTAAAGTGCCGTGTCTGCTGCCACTAGACCCTTTTACGCTAGTGACCTGTTCTTTGCTGGGAAGCACTTAGAGACCAGTGGTGATTAGCGCTATATAAAAATGGAATAACATAACAAAATAACATACACTGACCCCGTCACATAACAGAGGCAGGTCTTCTGGGGTACACAGGGTAGTACCTGGTACTCATGATACTGAAGAAAGTTGCACGCAGTACACTGACCCCATATACATCGAGTACATGGGGGCAATGCCTGGTACTTATGATGCTGAACTTGGTGTATGTGTCTGTGTATTGTGTGTGTGGGTGTGTATATGAGCTACGCTATATGATAGACTTGTAAATGTGTGACTATACACACACTCACACAGGCGCGCAACGCCCATTGGGGTCAAAGGGCTTCAGCCCCCAGCCCCCCCCCCCCTCATACTCCTGTGTGTGTCAGCCCGGGCTGACACAGCTTCCCGGGCACACACACAGCCGCACCTGAGAACTTTACAGGTCTTTAAAAGACCATTCGCTTGTAAATGAGGCTTTGTTGTTTTTTCACCCCTTCTAGAGCCCCTGCCTCTGCACTCTAACTATTGCTGGAAGAGTCAGCCCTTCCCCCAAAATCTTTTCTTAGCCCTCCCCAAAATGTGCTTCTAATTGCTCCCCTGCACACACAATAGCACACCCATATACACACCCACCCATGCACACACAAACAGCACGCAAACAGTCATACATTTAAAAGGGTATGTAAAAATCAGACCGGCCCTTAGTTGTACTTTTATGTCTGACCTGTCCTGGGTTTTGCATCTCAAAATATGTGTCTCAATGGTTAGAGCGGCAGACCCTGATGCAGAGGTCTAGCCCGGGACCAGGGTTCCATTCCCCGCCTCGGCGGGTCTTGGGCTCAAAATTCCACGGACCTGATAATTCTCGCCTTGGTGCCTATTCCAATCATGGAGCCCACTCTGCAACTCTGGGCAATAGCTTGCTTAATCTCCACAATGGCCCCCACAACGCTAAGGATTCCTGGCCTTCACCCTGGGGGTGCCCAGGAGTGGACGCCTCACAGGGAAAAGCCAGGACGGGTTCCACAGCGGTATTCGTACAAGCGCTTTAAGACCCTTGCGGGTGAGTAGTGCGCTATACAAGTATCAATTTACATTTTTACTCATATCTATTTGTGACTGCACGGTGAAGGGGTGCCGACACTCCCTCATTTCCATTGAGCAACAAACTCCCATTCGTAGCCCGAATCAGACTGAATAGTGGTTTTCACCAAACTTTAATGTATGGGCTACAAGGATGGCTGTGGTTCAGGGGTGTCGAGCCAGTGGGTGGGCGCATAAACAGCTCTTACCACTGGAAGAAGTGACCGTCATACACACAGGATTGGAACCGTAGAGGGACGATAAAAATGAATTACACAGCAATGAAAGAGAGGAGATGATGTGAGGCAAAGAGAGGTCCCAGGAGACCCCAATAAATGACGAGCTTGTGGGCGGAAGGGCACCCCGGTGCGAGAGATTGAATACGAAGAGCGTAAATGTGCCAGCCAGCCACGACTGACTGCAGACGCAATATCTGATCATAGACGGCTGCCATAACGTCCCTAGACAGACATAAAAATGTTTATTAAGGAAGTTATGATTGTCTGCAGGGATGAGTTACTCATCAGTGATATAAAATCCTTCAGCAGTCTCTGTCTGTTGAAAGGTTGGAATAGTTCCCATCCAGATTTGATAAAAAACAGAAATTCATGATGTAGTGTCGCTCTGCAACCCCAACATCCCCAATCCACCGCTCATCCCCTCGCAATGGCACCCCAGTGACATCAGAGATGACATCACTGATGCAGCAGCCTGTTTTGCATGGCATGGAGATGAAAGGCTGCTGCCTGCACCCCAGGCTTGTCTCAGTGGTATGCTGCTGACTCGTAATGACACACGGCCGATACAGTGAAACTGCGAATGGCTCATCAAATCTCTTATGAATAATTTGATCCCTGGGCCAGAAGATTACAGACAGAAATATATCACTTGACACAAGATGACATGATTTATGAGATTAAATAAAAGCATGCAAAAGATATGAAATGTGCCCACTGAAAATGCAGTAACTTCCTGAGTATATTTTGCAATTTCGCCACTTTAGATCCTCATCAAAACAAATAACAGCATTTAGGGAGTAGAAATAAATGACACAATAATAGCTGCATGAAGAGCGCCATCTCGTCCCCTGCAAAATATTTTTTGTAAAGACAAATGATTATAAATCACAAAGGCTGGAGCTCCTCAGCAACAGTACAAGAGGTTAGACATAGCACTAAAGACCATAGCATGTGTGGGGTCCCTTCATTATGAGACCCCGGGGAGACACTCGGAGCCCTCTACCACTGAAGCGCTGGGGCTTCACCTTACTATTGAGCCCAAAGCTGAGCACCAGGTCCAACCCTTAGGGCAGCCAAGTGGAGCCGCCCAGCGCTCACTCAGTGAGATGGTCACAGAACTCAAGAAGGCGATCAATACAAATCAATAACTCAAGGTCCAGCCAGTGCTTCGTCTTTGAAATGGAAGACTACAGTCCATCACACGCAGCCAGTGAAGCAGATCATACTGGCTGTTCTAACGCGCTTCGACTGTTCGTGGGGCGGAATTCTGTGATGTTTCCATGGCAGAGCCTGTTGTGGTACCCAATGTGCAAAGTCCCAAAGTGTCTCAGTAGATCTTTATGGAAGGGTGTTGGGGTAAGGTAAATCTTTGGGTAGGCTGACCTGCTCAAGAGCACCCACACTCCCAGGTGTTTGGGGGCAGTCCTGATCCATGTGGTGCAGACGCATGACCTACAGAGCCGAGAGGTTTGTGCTTGAGCCCAATTTACTTGCGTGTGAGCTACGGTTACCGCCCCAGCATTGCGAAACAGGTAAATGGAGTTAGCTCCAGCCCCACTCGAGGAGGCTATGGCGGCATCGCAATGCTGTCGGCTCGGCAGATCTTGAAGCTGGGGTGCTTGCTTTGGCCCAGTCACAAAACCCACCACTCAAACCAGCTAGCTGCCCACCCTTGGTCGTGACGGGCGTACTTACATCCTGGTCTCTCAGTTAATGCAAGATTTCCCCCAGCACTCTGTTTTTAACTTTAGTCAGACCACAGACCCTAGTCTGCCTGCTTCTAGTGCCTTTTGACTTTGCTTAGTTTGGGTTCACAACAAAAAATGCACAGACTTGATTGAGTTTGTCGGCACTAGGGGTGGGCGGAACTGGGGGACTCTCAATCCGCAGAATTACATAAAAATTCTGTGGTATTTTGAGGGATTAAGTGAAGGGGCAGGGTGGGCACACAATGCGCAGTGCATACCCCTTGGTGCCCTCACATAAATATGCAACGGCGCCAAGAGTATATCCACTCCGGTGCAGGCAATACCACACAATGTCCTTACAGATTTATGTGAAGGCACGAGGGGTACGTGCTGCACTACAGGGGTTTAAAGAGGGCTGGAAGCGGGGGCAGTCCCTCTATGTTTAAATCATTCCAGGTTAAAGTTTAACCTGCAGTGTTTTTTAAACAAAGAGGGGCTTCTCCCTCTTTGAGCCCTGCTAAAATACAATTTCAGTGCTGCCTAATCCCGCTGGCGAAGTGGCGGAATTTATTAGTAAGTCCGCATTACATGAGTAACGTTGAGTTACTAAATTCCTTCAATTCTGTCGGTGGAATTAAAGATTGCACCCACCCCCAGTCGGAACACTCCATCCATGGGGGCACACCGTTCTTCTGTCTGCACTGCAGGGACTCTTATGAACTCCCTGGCACCATCCTCACGGAGTGGGGAACGTCCTCCCCTGCTGGAAGATGCGGCTCGTCATGTCTGTTCGCCTTCACAGCTCCCCTCCGTCTGAGCAGCATCTTCCTGGACAATGGCACCTGCAATACCCCTCCTGAGCAAATGGTCAGGTCTCATCTTCAAAGCAGGGTCAAGAAAAGTCCTCCGTCAGTCTTTGTCGACGTTCCTCAGGTTTGTGGTCCTGAACCTGGCAAGAGGCGTTGGCGGTAGGTAATCCAACACCAGTGGACAGAAAGTTTCTGGGCCCCACTAGAGTGGAGATGGGGGATTCTGAAATCTTGTCACATGATTGGAAGTTTTCTTTCAATCTTTATGCGAAAGTTGCAAACTGTAGTTGTGTATCGGAACCGCCAGCCCTGATACCGGTTGTGGGCAGTTCTGCTCATGTTGCTTGAACCCGACAAGGACTGGGCACTGAAAAGGTCTGCTGAGTACCCTTCTGGATTGCCCATGGAAAGGGCAGCTCTTTCTTGTAGCCATAGTACCACCCTAGACAGAATAGTATATGTGAAAGATGACAGGCGTCTCCTTAAGGAGGCCACAGTTAGGAGGAAACCCCATTAAAGTGGAAAAGAACCTTTGTCAATCTTGTAATTATTGACTCTGGTGGAGAATTCAGCAGGGCACCTCCTGACAGGATGGAGAAAAGAAAAGAGCTAGGCAATGACGAGTGATGAATCCAGGAAAAATAAATTAATGCAACCTGACAGAGGCAACAGTTAGGGACAAAAACAGTACCAAGGGGCAAAGCTCAAATTGAAAATGTGGGGAACGAAATGCAATGCAATGCATCTTCCTCTCATGCAGCCTCCTTTTTATATGTTTTATGTTTAAATTGTGTTTATTGCGCTGTACATTCAATCTGATATATCATAACGCTTAGCAAACTGGTTCGGCGTCAACATTCGGCCTACCCAGCGTTGATACAGCTTTTAATGACAAAACAACATAGTAACAAGAATGGACAGACTTGCATAATTACGTGCGTTACTCAGACTCCGGTAGTTGGATTTTTATATGTTTTAAATAAGAACTGACATCACTTGAAAAGATTCTGCTACATCTTGGATTGGGAAACTCAGACATCCTTCAATAGAAAGAGTGCCATCTTGGAAAGGGCTGCCCCTTTCCAGTAGCTCACGTTGTTTATTTGACTAGGAAGAAGAAACCCAAATTGGACATTCTGCAAACCTCAAAGAAAACTGTGGCCCTTTGCAAGCGCCGATTTGGAATAACCCAGGATGCAACGATGATCAGCAGCGACTCGAGAGTGGTATCTGGGAGTGCGCTGATGTACTGCTTGATACGCACACTTCGGGCTCGCTGTTTCTGCCAATGGACATTTGGCCACCTCCATGGCAGCGCGTAATGAAACAACTCTGCAGTTGTAGGTGTCAAAATGCCTGTCCACAGGTTGGGAAGGTAACAGTGGTACGCGGAGCATCCCTCATTAAAAAATAAAAGAAAGCGGCAATCACCATGGGGCAAACGCTGGAGTCGATAGAGAGTCGGTGTATGCAACGCAGTGAAATATCCGCAAACCATAGTGCTTGTGAAACGCTTCTTATCCTTCTGAATCCAGGTGGAATCTGTTGTGCTCTGTTCTCTCCTTAGATTCTGGTGCAAATAATACAATTCTGTTCAGAATTACGGAACCAGGGTCTTGTTACAAGGTGCCAGCAGGAAGGTGGAATGGAACTGGGAGTCACCTGGTATGAGAAACCCAGTTCAAGGGCACAAAGAGAAGGGGGCTGACCCATTTAACTACTGCTTCATCTACCTGGGGTGCCTTTCCAGTGAACAATGGACCAAGAAAGAGCTGGGGTGACTCCCTAATCTTCAGATGGACCCTCTGTCTCCTTCCCTCCCCACCTACAAGTCTGACCCCACTCTGCTGATCCCTGAAATGTCCTGAAGAAGGCCTGCTATTCACATCTCCTGTCTGGTTTTTCCCTAACTCTTCATTGTGGGTATCATCTGAAAGCAGCAATTATAAAATGGATTCCAGTGTGGTTTTGGCCACGTGTCATGTCTTTCACACATGTGCTATCTAGGTGCAGATGGGTATACACATGTTACATCCATGACCCACATGGATGGGAAGAAGTACCCGCCGTAGGAGACTGAAACGCTCATTTTTAGAAAAAGGTGAGAGAGGCCTGTAGGACCTCTGCCTGGGAGGGACAGGTAACAGGGCCCGCCTTGTTACCATCATCTGTATTGCTTCTACCACTGTCGGTCCTCTGCGGCCTGCCGCATGGAGGATAGTCTCGCTGGTAAGGTGGGTGCACGTGGGTCGCTCCTTCGCACCACAGAGCCACGCTGTGGGTATCAGTTCTTGTTGCACAGATGTCGCTGGAGCACACACAGGATCTTCGTGAACCTTTTCAAATAATGAAGGAGAGGGTTATTGTGGTTTAGGACAAGGATCCGAATGAAGTTGAGGTGTGCAGAAGGTGTGGGGTTACAGGGAGGAGAAGGGGGTAGGTTAGAGGTAGGGGCAGGCATAGTGTTAGAGATGGAATTAGAGTTAAGCATCCGTGACCAGACTGAGGCTAGGGGCGTGCAAAATTCGGTCATCTGCTTTTGCATAATTTCATGACATTTTGGCAAAATCGTGTGAAATTAAGCATAATTATGTGAACTGTAAATCTGTCATTTTGCGCTGTATTTTATCATGAAATGTATCCTTCTGCCTATTTTTGACTCAAGGGTGCATTTAAGCCAACGCAAACAGCTGCTCGCATTCAGTTGTTCGTGATAACTTCTGCCCGCGTCTAATGGAGGCTTGGTGACTGTTTTAAGGTTGCAGATGAGACACAGAAGGGTAGGTGCAAGAGACCCATGGATACTGTGAGGGGGAGGGGGACAGAATGAGTTAGGGTTAGGCATAGTTAGGATTGGGGAAAATTAAGAGGTTATGGGAAGTGGGTGAGAGCTAAGGTACATACAATAAGGGGTAAGTAATGGGGCCATATTTAGGGTTACAGGTAGGAGTTTGGGATAGGATGCCTAAAGAAAATGCTGGATCCTGTTAAATATAGATTATAAGAAATATTGTCAAAATGTTGAACTTTTACCTTTCAAACTAGTTGCTAAATACATAGGCTACATTACAATGCGATGTTTTGTTTTCTGGCTGTTATTTTCAATTTTTTTGTTTTCTCACTTTTTCATTTCATAATTTACAGTATATATGCAATGAGTATTTTACTTGCCTTCAAACTCATCTGCTGGTGGAAACTTGGTTATTTATGCGATTGAATGCTTTAATAAAGACTGAATCACGATATAAACCCATGAAGTGTACCAAACCTCTTTCAACAGCCTAGTCATGCTGGCCCCTGCCCCCCACCCCCTCCCCCCCACGTGTCCAGGGTGTCCAGAGAGCTCAGGTTCAGCCGCTCCAGGTTTGATCCTGTGTTACCGATGCAGGTGTACCTTTGACAGTGTCGCGTTGTTTTGCAGGTGGTCGCTTGTTGTCACAGGAGACCTTCGAGGGGGACTGCTTGTGCTGCTGGTGGTCATAGATGTGTGTCCTGGAAAGTCTACTGGGTCAGTGAGTAGTTCTGTGAGTTCTAGAGCGCCAAGCCCTTGGAGGAGTTTGTCGCGTCGATGACAACTACACTTCCTCCCATGGGTTAACGTTGCAGAGACTGGTGGCATTGGCTGTGCTTGACTAGGAGAGACTGAGACAGTGCAAGGTGTCCAGGCATTCCTGATGCATCATGGTCCCTGCAGCCCTTTTATTTGGATTGCTGGTCTCTTGTTATTATTTTATATCCAGGTGGTGTGCTTCCTGCTGGATTGTGGCTACACACTCGGCTAGCCAACGTTCGGGTAAGACTAACCAGTCTGCCCGCATGCCCACGTCCTGCTGTGAATTACGTTTTTAAATGCCTACCTTGTTCGACAGGAGTTCATTTTTGGGATTTTGGCTTTTGAAGAAGGGTTGGTCATGGGTCGATTAAAAGGTGGTCGCTGACCTGTATGCATGGATCTTACGGGTCCCATCTTCCTATCCTTGGGACTCTTAAATTCTTCCGGACTGTAGCGGTTCTCAGGGTGGACAGCATTAGGCGAGTAGTTGGCTGTCCTATCACTGTGCTTTCTGCAAAAGACGGCTGATAGCCAGAAACCGGTCCTCGGAAGCTTGATTCCGGTCCAGGGAAGACATGGTTTGGCAGTTCGGGCTGGACTGTTCCCATGAGGCACAGGGTCAAGACTGATTTGCATATGGCCAAGTCTGAACTGGGGTGGCTTGGTGAGCAAAATAACGATGGAGTAAACCCAGATCTGTGACTGGGGGTGAATGTTTTGCCATTGTGCAACATTCCGTCCATCATCTTGTGTGTTTTGCTGTTCACACTTGTGTTAGAGTCAGGGATGGGGTATGTCAGATCTGAGTTGGGCCTGGCATTGTGGCAAATTCAGGGCAGGACTGAAAAAAGTCAGGACACAGGGGCAAACTTCAGGACAAAGGTTAATTTTACAGACATATCCGAGGACAAGGTCAGAGGTGGTGTCATGTCCTGAGTAGTGTGTGGCAATCACACGGGCACATATGTGAAAAAGAGAGAAAAGAGTCTTACTGGGCTAAAAAAGTCCCATCAGACCACCCATATGGCGGCGTTTCATCATATGGGGATTAGCAGTCGCTCCACGCATTCGCCTGTACCATCTCATGTCAATGCATAAGTGGAGAGCGGCAAATATAGCCACAGTAATGCTCAAAAAATAATAATATGAAACTTGTGAAGGGTAGTGCAGTGCTGTTGGAAATGTGCTAACTAAAAATGGCTACCTAGATTGAAGACATTGCTAAACTGAATAGTCTAGGTGTCATGATTAAAAACGCCTGGTAGTGGGTGAGTAAGACTACTTTTAGGCGATGTGCAAGTGGTCAACTAGTTTCAGCTTACAGGAGTATTACTCCAGCTTTCGTCAGGACCTAAAATATTGTATAAGGTAAGCTACTGCAACACAGATAGAGGGGTGCATACACATGTAAAAAAGAATTAATTGTAACAATAACATGTAGTATACTAAAGAAAGTCATGTCTCCCCCTCACAACTTGGACCAACAGTGTCCACTGTTCACAGGAAAAAATCTTCTTCCCAGCTTTGTGTGGGTGAAGACCTCACCTCGCCCGGCAACTGCTCGGGAAATGGAGGCCCCGCTCTATCCGTCGGTACCTCGCTTCTAAATCCGAGCGGAAGGGGAGGCCTCCCCTTCCGCTCGGATTTAGAAGCGAGGTACCGACGGATAGAGCGGGGCCTCCATTTCCCGAGCAGTTGCCGGGCGAGGTGAGGTCTTCACCCACACAAAGCTGGGAAGAAGATTTTTTCCTGTGAACAGTGGACACTGTTGGTCCAAGTTGTGAGGGGGAGACATGACTTTCTTTAGTATACTACATGTTATTGTTACAATTAATTCTTTTTTACATGTGTATGCACCCCTCTATCTGTGTTGCAGTAGCTTACCTTATACAATATTTTAGGTCCTGACGAAAGCTGGAGTAATACTCCTGTAAGCTGAAACTAGTTGACCACTTGCACATCGCCTAAAAGTAGTCTTACTCACCCACTACCAGGCGTTTTTAATCATGACACCTAGACTATTCAGTTTAGCAATGTCTTCAATCTAGGTAGCCATTTTTAGTTAGCACATTTCCAACAGCACTGCACTACCCTTCACAAGTTTCATATTATTATTTTTTGAGCATTACTGTGGCTATATTTGCCGCTCTCCACTTATGCATTGACATGAGATGGTACAGGCGAATGCGTGGAGCGACTGCTAATCCCCATATGATGAAACGCCGCCATATGGGTGGTCTGATGGGACTTTTTTAGCCCAGTAAGACTCTTTTCTCTCTTTTTCACATATGTGCCCGTGTGATTGCCACACACTACTCAGGACATGACACCACCTCTGACCTGGTCTTCTCTCTTTGTTTTTCAAGTTGTTGTAAGGGGCATGAGTGGACAGGTCGTAAAATTATTTCCCCATTTGACCCTCCGCACAATTGTATTTTGAATATCCGAGGACAAGCCATACCCCACTCTTTATCAGTGCATTTATATACTATTTTTATATTGCACGGCTTAGTCACTGTCCTTTGTATGTGATCGCCGCTAGGCGGGCTGTAGTTGGGGGGCACATCATGTCCTTCTTCAATAGTAAATTGATGCCCCTGAGAATGGTGTCATGGGCACCACCCTACCCAGATATGCCCAATCTTTCGCGAAGAGAAAGCAACAGTACCATTTTGATTATATTTATAAACATTTTAAAACCTGTGGCAAATAGTTTGAGACACAGTAAGGTACCTGACTCTTTCTCCTTCTGCAGGTTTAGAGAAGTTGAAGAAAAATATGTGTCTCACCTCACACTTCACTAAATGACAAACCTAAAAATAAATAATGTGTCAGAGCAGACGGTGTGCGTGACAGTCTCACACCTAATATCAAGATGTGAGGTACCCACAACTTATCTGTAGTCGCAAAGCACCAAGAAAACCCGTCAGCCGCATTAGAGAGTGTATCCAGGACCCTACATTTATCTCAGAACTGGAAGCCCGGACTACCAGACAAAGAGAATGGAAGACCAGGAGGACGTTGACAACAAGTGGGAGATCTGTGGTACCTGTAGTAAAGGTTTGGACAAATAAGGAAGAGAAGAATAAGGTGAGACAATCCTAGAAATCAGATAAGATGGGCCTGCCATGAGCGTTCAGCGTTATGTATCTAGAGAATAGTCTCAGCAGAGAGGCCAGAAACAGAGAGGCTCTGTCAAGTGCTTGAGCAAGCAGCAACCCCCAACCTGCAAACTCTGCTGGTGCAATGGTCTGTTGCTCCTGCCTGTGGAGGGCGGGCAGGGGCCAGCTCCTCGGAAGGTGGGGTCCTGGGCAATTGCCCCGTCTTTGCATATTAAAATGGCTCAGCAGTCAAGCCAAGGCCAAACCAGTGACCCGACTTATCCCCTAGTGCCCAAAAACATGCAGAATCCTCAAAATATTTGGGATGCAAATTAAACAACAAAGAACATGGACGAGCATGGGTAAGAAAGAGTTTCTTTAACCTATGGAAGTGTTTCAGTTTAGTACATTAGATCACACCATTGCATTGACATTTATTTGAAGTGAAAGTTTCTTAATATGAACTTTAACACAGGTATTAACTCCCTCTTGACAGCGCCATGAGTGAACAGAGTCAAACAATCGTCTGGTGTTCCTCATATCACGGCCAATGTTATCGTTCTGGATGATCGAACGTTTCAGGCTATTAAAGCCCACACAAGTGAGGTTTTTGTACCGGATCCATCATGAACTGAATTACTTCAAAACGCTTGCAAAAATCACTGTCAAGTAAATTATTCACATAAAGTAAACTGATTTGACTTAGATCACACAATTTAGTCATGTGAGGAAGCCGGGATTTGAACCCAGGTTTCCTGGTCACACATCGAGCAACTAGGCCTCTGAATAGAGTATATTTTTCCTCAAGCTCCTTCAACACCAGAGAATAATGTTTTGTACAATTCTAGTACTACTAGTAGTAGTGTTATATAAACACATATCACAGGTTACTCTGACACGATATCTGAAATAAAGGTACTTAGTGGAGGTAAGGGACGGCAGGACACCATATGCGTTCTGTGAATATTCAATGCAGCGGTCGAAGTGCATTAAAAAACAGGATGGATACAGTGAGCCTGGGTGCAATGGGGTCGGGGGTCAGTGAGCATAGAGGCGGAGGCAAAGGCAAGGCTAAAAAGAAAAAAATATTCTGCAAATATTTTCTTGATCTTACACCATAAGGAAACTACATTTATAATATCACACACCTTAACCCCTCCCCTGCGGGGCTAATTCCCCTGCTGTGCTGGGGGGGAGGGGTAGCGAAGGCAGCACCGCGGTGCTCATGACGAGCTCAGCTCGTCATGCAGCACGGTGCCGCTGTGCTAATGACAAGTTGAGCTCGTCATGACCATGCCCGTTCCAATGGACCGCCCAGCAGAATTATCCCCGCTTGGGCATGACGAGCTGAGCTCGTCATGCGCACGGAACGGCTTAAATAAAAAAAAAATGAAAGTTAAACTAATCAGTGGGCTGTGCACTACTTTATGTTGCGAAACCTCCATTGGTTAATGCGATCATTGCAGACTCCTGTGTGTGCAACCAGAGGCCAATAGTATTGAATCCTGTTTATTGCATCAGGGAGTAGTGACTTGTGTACTTTTAGTGCTAAGAGGTCCTTGCCTGTCACAGAAAGCACTGTGAGCATGTAGTTCATTATTTAATCTTGCATTACCCACAGTATAAGTAAGTGGGGCTGCCACAAAATTTGCAAATAAAAGATAAAAATACTCCGAAGTATAGATTTTGGAATACGTAGATTGTACCTAGTGCAAATATTTTTTATAACTGTCCATGAAAAGCACAACCCCGCAGCTTCCAACATGCTTGTAATACGTCTCAAAAAGAGGAAATCTTTGTCATTAGGAAGCTTAAAGTGACTCCATCAATTAACGCCTCTATCAGCTTCAAAGCAGCCTCTATATTTGCTAATGAACCATTGCACACGTTTTACATTCCTTTCAGGCAGAAGGCACCCTGGTAGGAAGTCTGGTATCTAGTGTAGCTGCCTGCCACTCCCTCAGGATCACAGCACAGGAGACCCCCTTCCCTTCCACTTCAGCTGAGCCATCTCAGTTGTCGGAACGTATAAATAAATAAATGCCAGCATTTGTAAAGCGCACAGCTACCTCCGTCAGGAAGATTAAGCAAGCTATTGCCCAGAGTCACATGATGCTGGGCTAACCTGCCGCCGGAGCCGGGGATCGAACCATGAACCCTGTGGTCCGGAGGCAGGCACCCTGGCCACTGCGCCACACCTCTTCCACCTTTTCCTCTTATCTTTGTCTTGTAGCCGAAAGACTAAAATTACGGACCACTGAACCATCAGTCATAAACAACGGATATTAGGGTTAATTTATGGACACTGTAGTGTAGTTCCTATTTTCCCACTAGGCCCTGCGCATTGGAATAACATAAACAGCAGTGTAGACGTAGGACTGAGGTCATCTACGTCTCTACTGACTATGTTAATCATTTCTTCGCCATGAGGGCACTCCCTGACAAACTCCGGTGGCCAGTCTTTCTCAGCTAACAGAATGTCATAGCCTTTTGAAAGTTTTTCCCAAAAGAGACCTTTTTATTTTCCTAGTTTTATCTCCCTCTATACGTAATGGTATTTCATATAGTTTATGGGGCACACTAACTCGTGTGTCTGCAGTTTCCACCTGAATGTACTCATTCGTGCCCACTGTCTCCAGAAGATTCATCAGGATCTTGCGAGCTATGGGCACTTCTGCTCCGCTGTCTAGCATTGTCTGTGCCCACTCTCCGTTTTTCAGTTGTGTCCACAGAATTCTCTGCATGTTTAATCTTAATACTTGCTACCTTCTTTCTGGGAAATTGTAATTTTTTACTTTGATGAGCAGGTTCCTTGTCTTTGGACTTGACGTGCTCTTCTCTGTGTTCTGACCGTCCTCTTCTTTCCGATTTCTGTGAGGAAGATCGAGAAAGATTCCGTGAGAAGGATCTAGAGGGACGTGTATCAACATCTTGATATCTGTCTGGTTTTCTTATTTTATCCCTATCTCTAAGGTTGTATCTTTTTCAGAGGGCTCCCTTTGGGGAGACTTGTCTTCTCGGCCTGGAGATCTCTCTCTACGCTGAGGAGACCTTCCTCTGGACTGGAAATGCTTTTCCCTGGGAGTGGATTGTCTATTACCATCCCAACTCTTTTTTGGAGTTTTTGAATTATTTTTAATAAATGTTTTTTCAGGATTTTCAGTTAGTTGGGGTTTTACCGGTTTCCCACCCAAACTATCTCTTCCTTGCTCTTCATAGGATTTTTCTACGATTCTGGCAAGTTCAAATAGTTGGTCTGCTATATCTGTTTCCTTCAATTTCTGGAGGTTCTTTATATCATCCCTTGCCAATTGAACTAATTCTCTATATGCCTTTGTTAATTATTTTAATTTAACTAGGAGTTCTTCGCTTGACATTATTTCGTAGTCTGGGTGTGTTGCATAGTTGCATAGGACCGGCCCCGTTGCTTCTGGTCTACCTAGTGGACCGAGCCTGGTGATGTGATTATTATGTTTTAGGGCGCCATTAAACCAGAGCAGGTGCTCTTGGTAATTTAGTGGAATTTCAACGTCCTCGAAAGGAGTGCATTCATCCGGAGGTTCCTCTATTTTGTAATAATGGAAGTCTTTTGTCGTAGCGTGTGCTGCTGGAAAATGTATCCATGAATAGAATACCTCTGTCTGCCGATATTCATGTGCCCCCACCACGAATATGACTGTACCACCTCGCGGTGTCAGTCCGTTTTCTATAAGTTTAAGAGTTATAGTTCTTCTTATATTCACCGGAATGATTATTGCATCCGGGTCGGTGTTTTGCAGAAGTGTGTCGTCCGCTATGAGTTGAGCTGCTAGTCTAGCGTGCTCCCTCTCTTTGTCACTTTCTGACATTTTACTGACTGAAAGTTTTCTGTTGCAGATCGAGTTTCAAGGAAACAAAGATTAGGTGCACAATATTTGGGAACACTGTATCCTTCAACGTTGATCAAACCAAAAACGAACACATAGGATTCTCATCCTACTAAGTTCCGGCGGATATTAACCTTTCACCCACTCCAGACGTCTTTTGGAGTTTTTACGGGAAAAAAGGGGTTCTGTGTGAAAAAGCACAACTGGGTTACTCTAGTGTCTTGCGTTCGATTATTGCCTTACCAAACGTTGGGCGCCATGTAGTGTAGTTCCTATTTTCCCAATAGGCTCTGCACATTGGAATAACATAAACAGCAGTGTAGACGTTGGACTGAGGTCATCTAGGTCTCTACTGACTATGTTAAACTTAGTTTAGGTTTTCTCCAGCTAGCTCAGAGGTCACTGGAAACTTTCTTGAATGAATAGGGAGGGATAAGCTTCCCTGGCTCAGACAAGAAAGGGATTCAGTTTCCGACAACCGCATAAACATGACAACTTTGCTCCCTCAGAATAAGAGTGTATCTCTAGAGTCGTGTGAAAACAATAGACAGCTATTTCACTCAGTCAGCAGTGCATACTTAGTTTCACCAGAATGCAGAGAAATAGAGAGACGGGCGTTTTCAATAAAAGGTGTTATTTATTGAGCAGTTTTCTTTCTCATGCAAGAGAAATGAATTGCCACCATTGCAATACTTAAAGTAAAGTAAAGTGTGTACAGTAAAAGTAGTATTAGGAAATATTACTGTAAAATCATTGATATGGTTTCTTAGCCATATGATACTTTAAAATGGATAAAATATATACATACATAAATACATTGACTAACGTACTCAACTGGTGCTTCTAACTAAGCCTACCCCAGTGTACCTGACCTAAGCCTAATACTTGGGAAGGGATGAGTAAGTAGCAGTTTAAGTTAAGTTGGTTAAGATTATTTTGCCAAGAATCTGCATCAAGAATTCTCTTAAGGGTTTAGTCAGCTCCGTACCTTGGTAATAGAATGTGGGAGGTCTGGTATCTCTTGCCTCAGGACTCGATATCCCAGCAACGCGCAAGGGTAGGCTGGAAACACCGGAGCTGGATTTTCTCGGCTTGAGAAAAAGACAGCGTCTCTCTCAGTGCGTCAAACGGGAGGGGCGGCTTCCGTGGGCTCTTGCATCAGCTGGGCTCTCGGGCAAGTAGATGGCCGCTCTGCTCCAAACCACCGTGTGTTTGCTTAAGGCAACAGTTGGGATTTTATACCTGGAAGGTGCCAGGTTTGACGTAAGGTTGGACATAAGATGTCACTAAGAACTAGCAGTTCTTTCTGGACTTCAGGAGTTCTTGTTCAAATCAAAACAAAAGCAGGGGGGATTTCCCGGGCTCATGGAGGCTTGGTATGTTTAAAGAACACGTTGTGCTTTCTAGGAGTCGATGGGAGTAGCCGTGCTGTGCTTTGGACTGCATGGGCTATTACTGAATATGGATCTGATTCTTATGCCTTTATCAGGATATTATTGATTATAACCTCACAAGGGCATAAATCGGGAATATCGAATTAGGGTCCTAGATATAAACACGACACCCACTCCACGGATTGATGTCCATCATTACTAAAAAACTAAGCAATAGTAAACATTCAATGATGCATGTGTGTTTTCCGACTCACCCCAAAATACATATTTCGCATTTGAAATTATATAAGGTAAATACACGAAAATTAGTGTTGGTACTGTACGCTTTTCAAGCAGTGTCATCATTAAGATAAATGCATATATATATCAGCTGAATGAATTGTGAAAATTACACATGAAATGGCTCTAAATACAGAAAAGAAGGTCGAGACCATTTCATCACATATTTATATAAATTGCTGTATATGTGCTAGAGGCTGAGGTAAAATATTGTCTCTAGTATCCTAAAATAGAAGCTCTGTTCTCTAAGAATAGTTCTACTTTAGCAGAGTACCATGTGCCAAAAAAAGTAAATATTTTGAAAAATGGGCAAAAATAATTTCGCTTTCAGTGGAAAATGAGTTCCAAATATTTTATGTAGCTTTGTTTATCAAAAACTGAAGGCCTTATTCAGAGTTCAGGGAACGCTGTGTGCTCATTGTTTTTATTAAGAGTTATTCTTGTTGATTGGAGAGAACATTATTTCAGACAGACCCGCAAAAAATTGGTCTACCACATCAGGTGAAAGTTCGACCAAATTCGAAAATACTGCAACTGTGCAGTTCTCTGCGTGATTGCTATCATCGATGGTTGGATCGGCAATGCTCACAGAAGGCTGTGCCTGTTTGGTGCTGCTTTCCTCTCGTACTTCACCGCCACCTATTCGTAGTGGTGAAGTCTCAACGAATGCCGTCATCAGAATCGGTAGCCGCTGGGGACAGCACGATGCATAATTCGTTACAGGACCTAGCACAGTATCGATATCCATTGGTACTTCTGATTGTCGTGTAAGACAGACGTCCAACACGCATTCTTCTCCGCATAGCAGACATCGAAGCACAGGTATGATACAATCTTGCCAGATCGGTCTGAATGAAAGAAACCAGGTTGTACTCAGATCTCTTAGCCGGGCCAATCTGAGGACTTTAGTGATACGTCTCGGTATCGTATTGCTAGGATCGTTTCTTCCATCGTTGCTAGAGTCTTGTCTGTGGATTGGCTTGCCATATCGGTGCAGAAGGAGCAAAAATAAAATTCCTGCCACGAGTCCCAAGTTAAGGGTAGGCCCCCAAAGACAGAATGGACAAAATTCGTGAAGATGCCCAGAACCGTTTCAAAGGGTGCTAACAGTCCCGAAAAAATTGTCTTAAATACATGTGCGATGCCACTGGTATCAGACATGTTTAAGATTTGGCTTTGTATTTCTACGAAATGCACGGGGCAATTTGTCGATAAAAGGGAATGTATCTCTGCCGATGTCCTTGCCACTTGCAGATCATACATTTCTTTTGATGACGTTAAAGGCACAGTTGTCTTTAAAAGAATAGACTTCATTCTGCCTAAAGTTTCAATTCGAATAGAAGAGATATTCAACCGAGGCCATAACGCAGCCCCCATATCTGGATTGCTGTGTGGATACAATACTTGCATACAGCAAACGGCCCTGGAAGTTACAGTTGTCAGATAGGCTTTTCCTGGCAGCATGCCACAAAAGCTGTGGTCACTTATTAAAACGTAACTGCCGTTAGAAAGTGGTCTAAAAAATGGCTCTATCCGTTTTGCAGGCGTGCCATGCAGGTGACATGAAAGGTTATTTGAAGACCCTTCGCAGGCTCCATGCAAATTAATACCTGTGTACAGCTTAGTGATTTTTTACAAATTTTCCCACTAAGAAATACCTCCTTGTTACCTTCACTATAACATCTGTGTGTATACGGTTAATCCCAGGTTGATTTGATGTATTCTTTACTCAACCTTTCATAATGGCCTACAGGTATATACTCTTGACAGTATTTAAACTGGAAAGTTGTTATCGGAATTGTAATTGTTCCATGTATTATCCATTCAATGACAGGTCTCTCTGACATTGTCAATGGTAATCTCTCGAGTTTTTCAATGCTCAGAATCGTATAGTCTGCTCCTTTTTGTGCCAAACTGATTTGTTTATCAGTAAGGTGAAAGATACCGAATAATGACGTTGTGTTGATTAATAGCCATGGTACGTAGACTGAACGCAGATTTTGCAACGTCCAACCAAGCTGTACAATAGAACGTAATTGAGACTGACCATGTTGTAACATTAGTAAGTCCTGCTCTATTATATCAAAAGCAGATGATACAATGCTGTCCAGTGAATATATTCTGGAGGACAGAGTCGTTAACCCATTGTCCACAACAGAAAGTGATTTTTCTAAATTTATACGATCAATTTCTCGTATTTTTTCTGCTGTCTCAATTTGCATTACTTTCCATGCTTCGTTGTACGCAGCGTATATACCGGCCACTATGAAAGGTTTTTGACGCTGTTTGCGTGGTCCCATTATGAAATCACGCAAGTCAGCACCGTCTTTAAGTAAAGTCAAGTGTTGCTTAATTTCACCCAGTGTGGATTTCTCTAGCCACTCAAGGCATAGTTTTCCTACACTGTATGTTGTAACTATCCCTGGATGTTGTCTCTGGGAGTATCTAGGGTCTGGTCTGGTCATTTTGAACCCCTGTGTTTTGTTCAGGAATCTACCTTTACAGTTATTCGTGTCGGTTGGCCAGATCAACCACTTTTCCCAATCAGGATGTGTTCTGTTTTGGTGTAAAATATGGGATACGTCTATCTCCACATCTGTAGTGCTGTCACTATCAGTTATGGGTTTCAGAATAGACGGTGTATTTAAATCTTTTATCTTAGCTAGGCCAAGACAAGTAGTTTGTTGAATTGTGTCATTCAAGAATATCATTTGTTCTGGGATCATGCAGGCCCTAAAAAATGCTTCTAGGCCTTGTACTTGCCAATCTTTGGAACCCCAGATCGTTTTGTTTCAATGGTGTTTTTCCAAATTTCGAAACCAAATGTAGACATTTTGTCATAACATTTTTCAGAATAAATCAGTTTAGTATTTGTCAACATTGTTTTCATTCCTGTCCTACTTAACATTTTAAAATAAAACGTTTCTGGATCACTGTTATTAAACCCTGAGAAGTACTGGAATTTCTCATAAAATGTTCTCGAACTGCCTTTTTGGTGGAGTTGGACAGTGTTCCCACTGGTTATAAGATAAAACATTTCTAGGCTGAGCAGTTTTATGCAAATAGTGATCACCATATTGGTTGTAACGGTATAACTCTTCATAATTCATAGTCAGAACTGGTCGCTCCACTCGCAGCTCGCCCCAGCCATCTGTGCCAGCGACCTGCACTCTGCCCTGCTATCTGTGCCAGCGACCTGCTATCTGTGCCAGCGACCTGCATTCTGCCCTGCTATCTGTGCCAGTGACCTGCATTGTGCCTGGTATCGTTGCCTGCATTGATTTCAATTGTGCCAGCTATTTGTGCCTGCGACCGCATTCTGTGCCATTGATTGTGCCAGTGATTGTTTTTTGTGCCCACGACCTCTTTTGTGCCAGTGATCAAGCCCAGCATTGTTGTTGTGCCCTTAACCCGTCTACGCCGCTGCTCCCCCGCTGCCCCACCCCCGCTCCCTCCAGCTCCTACTGACCCTACCCACTCGCCACCCCGCTCCCGCCTCCCAGCTGCTCCTCCTTCCCACAAACAAACTTTAGGCTGATAACGCGAGACGAGGAGCTGTGACCATCCTGACTCCGGTCAGAATTGGTCGCTCCACTCGCAGCTCGCCCCAGCCATCTGTGCCAGCGACCTACACTCTCCCCTGCTATCTGTGCCAGCAAACTGCTATCTGTGCCAGCGACCTGCATCCTGCCCTGCTATCTGTGCCAGCGACCTGCATTGTGCCTGGTATCGTTGCCTGCATTGATTTCAATTGTGCCAGCTATTTGTGCCTGCGACCGCATTCTGTGCCATTGATTGTGCCAGTGATTGTTTTTTGTGCCCACGACCTCCTTTGTGCTAGTGATCTCGCCCAGCATTGTTGTTGTGCCCTTAACCCGTCCACGCCGCTGCTCCCCCACCTCCCCACCCCGCTCCCTCCAGCTCCTACTGACCCTACCCACTCGCCACCCCGCTCCCGCCTCCCAGCTTCTCCTCCCTCGCTCCGCCTCCCTCCAGTACCCACTTATGTCAGAGTAACATACGCGCAGCATGACGCGCCCTATGCGCCCCGAAGGCGCGCCAAAGGTAAGCCCGTCTACGCCCGTCCGCGCCCAGCACCAGACCCTCTGCCCCGCAAAATCCACTCCACCTGCCTAACTTACGACGCCGCAACCCTCTCTGCACTCAACACCGGCCGTCTCCCCGACTGTCACCAAGCCGCCCCAGGACGCACCCATGGACCCTTCATCTACCAATCCTGCAAGTTCGATTGCTTCAAGACCCACACTATATCCACAAACGCCAAACAGAGCTCCGACAACAACCACCTGAAGTGCATCCTGCTCAACACCCGTTCGATCCACAGACACGCCATTGAACTATGGAACCTACTAGACAACACTACGCCGGACATCGCCTTTCTTACAGAAACTTGGATGAACGCCTCATCAGCGCCCGACATCGCCATAGCCATCCCGGACGGTTACAAGATCATCCGAAAGGACCGCATCAACCAGACAGGAGGAGGCATCGCCATCGTCCACAAGAAAACCATCCGCATCACGACCAGATCCGACGACACCCTCACAGCCGCCGAACACCTCCACTTACAGATACACACCGACCCCAAGACCACACTTAGAGGCACCCTCATCTACAGACCACCAGGACCCCGCACACAATTCTGCGAAGACATCACTGACTTCATCAGCCCAAACGCCCTCCCCTCCGAGGACTACATTCTCCTAGGGGACCTCAACTTCCACCTGGAAAAGAACAACAACAATACCATCACCCTTCTGAACAACCTCTCCAATCTCGGACTCAAACAACTGGTGAATACCCCCACCCACTACGCCGGACACACGCTCAACCGGATCTTCTCCTCCAGCAAGCACGTCTCCTTCAATCACGCCACAGGACTCCACTGGACGGACCACAGCTGCGTACATTTCAACTTCAGAAAGACCACGACCCACCACCACCCACAACAAGTCCCCCGCAGAAACTGGAACAAACTCACCACCAACCAGCTCACCACATCGCTAAACCAAAACCCTCTCGCCAAATCATCGGACCCAAATCAAGCAGCCATCAATCTCGCACAATGGATCACCCACTGCGCCGACAAATTAGCTCCCCTGAAAAAGCACCACAGCACGCCAGGTAGCAAAAAAGCCTCTTGGTTCAATGACGACCTCAAAAACTCCAAAAAGAACTGCCGCACCCTCGAGAAAGCCTGGCGAAGAAACCCAACCACAGACAACATGACCGCCCTCAAGGAGGCCACCCGCAAACACCACCAGCTGATCCGATCCACCAAGAAATCAGCATTCAAGGAGCGACTCGACAACAACGCCCACAACAGCAAGGAACTCTTTCACATCGTCAAAGAGCTTACCAATCCCAGCGCCGACACCAACGACATAACTCCCTCTCAAGGCCTCTGCGACTCTCTAGCCTCGTTCTTCCACAGTAAAATCGCTGACATACATAACAGCTTTGGCGACCAGTCCATCCCCCTTACCACCGAACTGAAGCCCCCCACCACCACCCTTGACGCCTGGAACCCAATCAGCACCGAAGACACCATCCGCTTGATGAACTCCATTCACTCCGGATCACCAACCGACCCATGCCCCCACCACATCTTCAACAAGGCCGACTTCATCACCGCCCCCACCTCTGGAATATCATCAATTGTTCCCTCAACACCACTACCTTCCCGGAAAGCTGGAAACATGCCGAACTCAGTGCCCTCCTGAAGAAACCTACAGCAGACCCCACTGAACTTAAGAACTACCGCCCCATCTCGCCCCTCCCTTTCCCTGCCAAAGTCATAGAGAAGGCTGTCAACAATCAGCTCGCCGCCTTCCTCGAGTCTAACGGCTCTGTCGACCCCTCACAGTCCGGTTTCCGAGCCAAACACAGCACCGAGACCGCCCTCATCGCAGCCACAGACGACATCCGATCACTACTCGACAACGGGGAAACAGTTGCCCTCATCCTCCTGGACCTCTCTTTGACACGGTCTGTCATAGCACCCTTGTTCAACGCCTCAACAACATCGGAATACAAGGAAAAGCATTGGATTGGATCATATCGTTCCTCGCCGGAAGAACCCAGGGAGTCCGCCTCCCCCCTTTCAGATCAGAGGCCACCGAAGTAATCTGCGGCGTTCCCCAAGGCTCCTCGCTCAGCCCCACTCTCTTCAACGTCTACATGAGCCCCCTTGCATCCATCGCACGCCAACACAACCTCAACATCATCTCCTACGCTGATGACACACAGTTGATCCTCTCCCTCACTAAAGACCCAAACACCGCCAAAACCAACCTACACGAAGGGATGAAAGACGTAGCCGAATGGATGAAGAACAGCCGCTTAAAACTAAATTCAGACAAGACGGAAGTCCTCATACTAGGATCTTCACCCTCCGCTTGGGTCGACTCATGGTGGCCACCAGCCCTAGGCAGCGCGCCCAAACCAACGGACCATGCTCGCAACCTGGGATTCATTCTAGACTCCTCCCTCTCGATGATCAGACAAGTCAACGCCATCTCATCATCATGCTTTAACATCCTACGCATGTTCAAAAAGATTTTCCGATGGATCCCCACCGAAACAAGAAAGACGGTCACTCAAGCACTTGTCACAAGCCGACTGGACTACGGAAACACCCTATACGCTGGAACCACAGCCAAAGTACAGAAAAAACTCCAACGCATTCAGAACGCCTCTGCCAGACTCATCCTAGACATACCCCACCACGACCACATTTCCGGTCACCTGAGAGACCTTCATTGGCTCCCCGTCAACAAGAGAATAACGTTCCGTCTTCTCACCCACGCACACAAAGCCCTCTATGATCTAGGACCCAAATACCTCAACACGCGCCTAACCTTTTACACCCCCACCCGCCAACTACGATCGTCCAATCAAGCCCTCGCCACGATTCCACGTATCCGTAAAACCACCATGGGAGGAAGATCTTTCTCCTACCTGGTGGCCAAAACCTGGAACTCTCTCCCCACCCACCTCCGCCTTACACAGAACCACCTCTCCTTCAGAAAACAACTCAAAACTTGGCTATTTGATAAGTAACGACCCCCCCCACCCCACTCAAGCGCCTTGAGACCCTACGGGTGAGTAGTGCGCTATACAAATTTTAACTTGACTTGACTTGATGAACCCTGTAAGTAATCATGTTCTGTGAATTTTGCTGACATTACTAAATCTGACATCATATTATAAATGTTTTCAAAGTCCCAATCATCTGAGAATGTACTTGGTGTCACAAAGTCCCTTAATGAAACCTTGAATTGATGTGGATACTTCAAGAGCTCAACCGGGCCAAAAATGTCATAATCAGTTCTGTCCCCTGCTACCCCACCGGGTATTAGTTTGGATGAGATGTTCACAGATGACAGTTCTCTTTTCTCGATGTGAGAGGATGTGTGAGGCTTTAGGACCAAGTTGATGTTCTGACTTGCTATGTCCATTGTACTATATTTTCCATCAATGAATTTTCCCAAACAGAGAACCATGATGAGCCAAAGCAGGAGAGTAAGTTCACCTAACACAATCCAAAATTCAATCCATGGTGAAATCAGATATGTTTCATTTAGTTGGTGAAAAAGTTCAATTACTTTGTCTTTGAAAGTTTTTGTTGGAGGCGTTTCTTCATGCTCGCTTGGATCTTCAGAGAAGTCGTCGAAATTGATGAAGTAGCCAGATGCAGTTCTGTCAATTGTTGGAATTTTTTCTGGATTTTCATTTGCTTTTGCATTTTTCTTTGTTTCATTAGCATAGTCAGAAGCTACATCATTGTAGACTGGTGTTTCTTGACGAACTGTCGTTATTTGGGTTTCAAGAGGCACTAGTTCCATGGCATTATTGCAGAGTCCTTTGTTATTCACTGCAGGTTTATCAAATCTGATTAATCTCTCAGTATGAGCCTCTTGGATTGTAGCAAATATCGGTATTCTGCTATTTCTTGGGAGTCCACTTGGTCTACTACTTATTATTGGCCACATGATTGTGGTTTTACCAGGTCGATGGATACAACTCTGTCCTCCCCTTTACCAGCAAGGGGCGGTAGTACAACTGATCTTGTTCCGCTGATAGCTAAGACAGGTACTGCATATCTGTAAGAAGGCCCAAATTCCTTCTTCACCGCGATCTTTTCTCTGACCAGATCCCCAATCTTTGGAATCCAGACAGGTCTTGCTGAGACAGGTGGTTTTTCTTCAGTGGCTGTCGGCTGTTGTTTCAACTTTATGTTACTCAGGTTTTTTCTTGTTTCATTTAAATCCTGTAAAACAGCCAAAGGATCTTTGATATCAAATGATTTATCTTCTACCACTGAAGTGTGACTATCAAGATCCTGAATAAGCATTCTAGTTCCGAACAATAGTTCGTATGGAGTGAGACCTTTTAGAGAATTTCTTGGCAGATTATTAAGACTACGTTGGATACTTGTTAAATGTTTAACCCACCCATCACCCGAACCTAATACCCTCGCCGTTATAGATTGCTTTATGTCCCGGTTTTTTCTTTCCACAACCGCATTTCCCTCAGGATGGAAGGGAGAAGAGTACCGCAATGCGATGCCCATGCTGTTCATGACCTCTTTGTAAGCTTGAGAGCTAAACGCAGGACCCTGATCAGAATGTAGCATGCCAATTACGTATGTGCCGATATAGACTTGCAAATCTTTTATAACAGTTCTGGCGTCAGCCGAGTGATGGGGCCACATTTTTAAGTGAATCGAGTCTTTATTAATTATGGGACGCATTTCTCCGACTGGATTTCTGTGCTATAGATAGTCTGAAGCTATCTAATAGTGGTATCTGGGCTACAGGCTGGTCCGGTTCACAAGTGCGATCTCTGTTGCAGTTCTTGCAATTTTTTGCAAAATAGTAGATATCTACGCTCATTCCCGGCCACCACTACTCCGATTGTAGTTCCATCAGAGATTTCAGGATCTCTTGGCGCCTCAGACCCAACCCCATATGTGCTTCTTGTAGTAAGAAGATTCTCCAGTTCGTGTTTGGAATTACCCTATCCCCCACTCCAGGGATTCGAGCAAACGGAACGGAGTTTGCATCAATTATGTATGTATTACTGAGTGGATAGTTGAGAGGTAGTGCTGCATAATCGCCTTTTAATGAGGCTTTTACTGCCAGCATAGTTTCTTCATCTTTTTGTTTTTCTGAACGCTTTTCAGTGGCTACGGAAGTCGGTGGAACCGCTTCCGCTGTGGCTGTGTTAGCCAATGAATTCCATGCAACGTGAACGCCATCACGTCGATGACTCAGTGCCTGTATCACGTGAGTCTTTCGTAGTTCTTTCTTTACAAGAACAACTTGTTCCCAAAGCGTTTTATGCTTTATTGTGGCACCTGTGTCATCTTTGTAACCGTTTTTGATCCATGTCTGCATGTCACTGTGGTATGATTTGACGCAGAAATACGAATCGCACACTATTAGTGTGGGGAATTCGCGACCAGCATTTTCAAGCGCCATCTTAAAGTTCTTATTTCAGCTCGCTGAGCTGAACATTTCCTGAGTGATTCAGTTTTGGTAATCATTGGTTTGAATTTACCAGAGCGCCAGCGACCTTTAACAATCGCGCATGCTGCATTGTAGGATTTATTTTCTACATCGTAGTGTTGTGCGAATCTGTCCATATAGATTACGCAGGTATATTGTTCTAGAGGCAGAATTTCAGCTGGCAGAGGATATTCTCGTTCATATACTAGATCATCTAGTTTTTTCAGTTTTGGGTCAAAATAGTATTTCACGTCTTCTGTGGCAAAATAATTTTCCCATTGTATCCATTTTGGATCTAAGGCCACTTTAATCAGATTACGTGGACTTGTTAATGCCTCAAGGGCTGGTTCTGATGAGAAAACAGCTATTCTTCTGCCTTGGGCTAGGGCTCTTTCTTTTGCTACAGCAGTTTGAACCGCAGTCAGAATTTTTTCTGTAGAGCTGAATTTTATTTCAGTTTCAGTGTACAAATGTGATTTGTAAGCTATAGGTACCGTTTCTCCCTCATTAGAGGTCAGGTATGTGAATCCGTATCTTCCTGGGATGACTCGGATTACAAGATTGCGTATGTTTTCGCGAGTTTGTAATTTTGTTTTAGTTAACATGTCTGTTTGTAATGATCTCAAAATCTCTGTTTGTTTCTGATTCCAATTGGTTTGTTTGAAATCTGGTCTTATTAATTCATAGAGAGATTTAACCCTCTCGGCATAATTTAGAATGTATGTTCTTCCGAAATTCAGGAAACCTAGTATTGATTGTAAATTCTTCAGCGTTTTTGGTGCTTGGAGTACAGCACATTTCTCTAAGAAATTGTCTGCCAGGCTTTTGCCTTCACTTGATAATTCATATCCTAAAAATAGGACAGTTAGATGGGCAATTCGTGACTTTTTAAAGTTGAATTTGTAACCCTCTGACGCAAACCCAAGTATTATGGTGTTCACCCTTTTTAAGTGAGTCTCCAGGTCATCACCTGTGAGATAGATGTCATCGACATATGATAAAGCTTCATCATCATATATTTGTAGTAACTCTGTTACTCTAGCTGAGAATAACCCTGGGCTATTCTTGAATCCCTGTGGGAGTCGGCAAAATTGTTTTTGCGATCCAATTATTGAGAAAGCGGTCAAATACCTGCTTTCAGGTGCAATGTTTTGACAGAAGAATCCATTAGAGATATCTAATGTCATTTTGTATTTTTTTTGCACAATGGTATTCATTAGTGCTGCACTATGTGAGTTTTGTACTGCAAATGTTTTACAACAGGAGTTAAGGTGTCTGTAGTCCAAAACTAGACGATATGAATCGTCTGGCTTGGAGACAGGAACTATGGATTGTTCATTTGAGAGGTGCATGTTTCGATCACCCCCTGATATTCAAGTTGATCTAAGATCTCCCTGACTTGCTTTTTAGCTTCTTGTTTAACTGGGTACTGCCTTTGTGCAGTGGGCTGATTTTTTTAACTGGATTTTGTGGGGAGGTGAATCCTTATCCCATCCTACATGATTTTTGTATAAAGCAGGATCTTGGGCCACTGCCCATTTTCTTGCCAATGTGTATTTTTTATGAATCGGGATATGATTTGAGAAGGCAGGCATAATAATTTCTTCGCCATGAGGGCACTCCCTGACAAACTCTTGTGGCCAGTCTTTCCCAGCTAACAGAATGTCATAGCCTTTTGAAAGTTTTTCCAAAAGAGACCTTTTATTTTCCTAGTTTTATCTCCCTCTATACGTAATGTTATTTCATATAGTTTATCGGGCACACTAACTCGTGTGTCTGCAGTTTCCACCTGAATGTACTCATTCGTGTCCACTGTCTCCAGAAGATTCATCAGGATCTTGCGAGCTATGGTCACTTCTGCTGCGCTGTCTAGCATTGTCTGTGCCCACTCTCCGTTTTTCAGTTGTGTCCACAGAATTCTCGGCATGTTTAATCTTAATACTTGCTACCTTCTTTCTGGGAAATTGTAATTTTTTACTTTGATGAGCAGGTTCCTTGTCTTTGGACTTGACGTGCTCTTCTCTGTGTTCTGACCGTCCTCTTCTTTCCGATTTCTGTGAGGAAGTTCGAGAAAGATTGAGTGAGAAGGATCGAGAGGGACGTGTATCAACATCTTGATATCTGT
The DNA here is from genome assembly GCF_964263255.1 of Lissotriton vulgaris. NCBI lineage: Eukaryota > Metazoa > Chordata > Amphibia > Caudata > Salamandridae > Lissotriton > Lissotriton vulgaris. The sequence continues at coordinate 35,439,785 of NC_141697.1, forward strand.
CTGGTTTTCTTATTTTATCCCTATCTCTAAGTTTGTATCTTTTTTCAGAGGGCTCCCTTTGGGGAGACTTGTCTTCTTGGCCTGGAGATCTCTCTCTACGCTGAGGAGACCTTCCTCTGGACTGGAAATGCTTTTCCCTGGGAGTGGATTGTCTATTACCATCCCAACTCTTTTTTGGAGTTTTTAAATTATTTTTAATAAATGTTTTTTCAGGATTTTCAGTTAGTTGGGGTTTTACCGGTTTCCCACCCAAACTATCTCTTCCTAGCTCTTTTCTATGATTCTGGCAAGTTCAAATGGGTGGGCTGCTATATCTGTTTCCTTCAATTTCTGGAGGTTCTTTATATCATCTCTTGCCAATTGAACTAATTCTCTATATGCCTTTGTTAATTCTTTTAGTTTAACTAGGAGTTCTTCGCTTGACATTATTTCGTAGTCTGGGTGTGTTGCATAGTTGCATAGGACCGGCCCCGTTGCTTCTGGTCTACCTAGTGGACCGAGCCTGGTGATGTGATTATTATGTTTTAGGGCGCCATTAAACCAGAGCAGGTGCTCTTGGTAATTTAGTGGGAGTTCAACGTCCTCAAAAGGAGTGTATTCATCCGGAGGTTCCTCTATTTTGTAATAGTGGAAGTCTTTTGTCGTAGCGTGTGCTGCTGGAAAATGTATCCATGAATAGAATACCTCTATCTGGCGATATTCATGTGCCCCCACCACGAATATGACTGTACCACCTCGTGGTGTCAGTCCGTTTTCTATAAGTTTAAGAGTTATAGTTCTTCTTATATTGACTGGAATGATTATTGCATCCGGGTCGGTGTTTTGCAGAAGTGTGTTGTCCGCTATGAGTTGAGCTGCTAGTCTAGCTTGCTCCCTCTCTTCGTCACTTTCTGACATTTTACTGACTGAAAGTTTTCTGTTGCAGATCAAGTTTCAAGGAAACAAAGATTAGATGCACAATATTTTGGAACACTGTATCCTTCAACGTTGATCAAACCAAAATCTAACACATAGGATTCTCATCCTACTAAGTTCCGGCGGATATTAACCTTTCACCCACTCCAGGCGTCTATTGGAGTTTTTACGGGAAAAAGGGGTCTGTGTGAAAAAGCACGACTGAATTACTCTAGTGCCTTGCGTTAGATTATCGCCTTACCAATCATTGGGCGCCATGTAGTATAGTTCCTATTTTCCCAATAGGCTCTGCGCATTGGAATAACATAAACAGCAGTGTAGACGTAGGACTGAGGTCATCTAGGTCTCTACTGACTATGTTAAACTTAATTTAGGTTTGCGCCAGCTAGCTCAGAGGTCACTGGAAACTTTCTTGAATGAATAGGGAGGGATAAGCTTCCCTGGCTCAGACAAGAAGGGATTCAGTTTCCAACAACCGCATAAACATGACAACTTTGCTCCCTCAGAATAAGAGTGTATCTCTAGAGTCGTGTGAAAACAATAGACAGCTATTTCACTCAGTCAGCAGTGCATACTTAGTTTCACCAGAATGCAGAGAAATAGAGAGACGGGCGTTTTCAATAAAAAGGTGGTATATATTGAACTGTCTTCTTTCTCATGCAAGAGAAATGAATTGCCACCATTGCAATACGTAAAGTAAAGTAAAGTGCGTACAGAAAAAGTAGTATTATGAAATAATACTGTAAAAGCATTGATACAGTTTCTTAGCCATATGATACTTTAAAATGGTTAAAATATATACATACATAAATACATTGACTAACGTACTCAACTGGTGCTTCTAACTACGCCTACCCCAGTGTACCTGTACTAAGCCTAATACTTGGGAAGGGATGAGTAAGTTGCAGTTTAAGTTAAGTTGGTTAAGATTATTTTGCCAAGAATCTGCATCAAGAATTCTCCTAAGGGTTTAGTCAGCTCCGTACCTTGGTAATAGAATGAAGGAGGTTGTGTATCTCTTTCCTCAGGACTCGATATCCCAGCAACCCGCAAGGGTTGGCTGGAAACACCGGAGCTGGATTTTCTCGGCTGGATAAAAAGACAGCGTCTCTCTCAGTGCATCAAACAGGAGGGGCGGCTTCCGTGGGCACTCGCATCAGCTGGGCTCTCGGGCAAGTAGATGGCCGCTCTGCTCCAAACCACTGTGTGTTTGCTTAAGGCAACTGTTGGTATATTTATACCTGAAAGGTGCCGGGTTTGATGTAAGGTTGGACATAAGACGTCACTAAGAACTAACAGTTCTTTCTGGACTTCAGGAGTTCTTGTTCAAATCAAAACAAAAGCAGGGGGGTTTCCCGGGCTGCTGGAGGCTTGGTTTCTTTAACACCTAGGCTGCTAGCGATATTTTCCTTCTGCGCTGCATTCTCAGATTTACCATTGTTCACGACGAGCTCAGCTCGTCATCAGCACAGCTCAACTGTGCCTCATGACGAGCTGAGCTCGTCAAGGGCATGGAAGGGGTTACAGAACGCGTTGTTCTTTCTAGGAGTCGATGGGAGTAGCCGTGCTGTGCTTTGGACTGCATGGGTTATTACTGAATATGGATCTGATTCTTATGCCTTTATCAGGATATTATTGATTATAACCTCACAAGGGCATAAATCGGGAATATCGAATTAGGGTCCTAGATATAAACACGACAACACTCTGTGTAAATGACCCTAGATCTGAGCCTTGTCAGTTCAGTCACCACGACAGGCAGGAAGCTGGTCTGACGGGCATGCAAATGTGATGTCTTGAAATTGCATCATGGCCGATAGCATGTCGGCTGACATGTTTGCGATGGTGTCCTGCTAGGTTGGTGACAGACCAGATTTTCTTGATGCTAGGGTGGATAGTTGGGACAGTCTGCTGGCATGTGAGTTTGCTTTTCGAGATGTCTTGATGGTTGGCTGTTCCAGGGCAGGTTGTCCACCGGCACGTGTCCTCTGGTCTCCGGCACCTCTGACTCCGCCATTATCTCTGGCCACCGATCCTTTGTGCCTGACTTATATCTTGGCGGTCGGGTTACTCAGTCACAACGGGACGGATATCCCATCTGCTGAAATATAAATCCTATAGGATATATTGTAACTTATATTTCAGAGAACAGGATATCTGACACTATTGTGATGGAGTAGCCCATCTGCTGGCATCAAAATCAGCCCTGAATTTTGGGGGTAATCCGGACACGATGTCAGCGGTCACACATGGGATTGCGCTCAGCAGGAAGGAGAGAGGAAGATTCATAAATATTAGGGTTATGGAGAGATGTAGTGAAAATTGATGGTTTGAAAGGGTGCAATGGGGCCTGGAGTTTGCGAAGAGAACAGGTGGGACCTGGGAAATGAAAACAAAACACAAATATTATGTGCAATCAACTGTGCACAGCTTTCGAACTCCCACACGCTGACACAACATGCTTTTAGAAAGCAATTTACAAACAAAACAGAATCTTCTCTAATACCCCACCTACACAACAACACACTTTATTGTTTGTTCTTTTAAGAACAGGCAGTCAAGTGCCAGGTTACCGTGTTGAACTTAGTGCTGTCAAGAAGCAGTCTAGTTTGTAAAGAAAAAAAGTTTGCAAGCATTCTAAACAAAATGAAGCAGTGTCATACAAAATATACATATAGTAACAGGGAAAATGTGCAGAATGAATTATGACTCATTAAATATCATCTCTAGGTTGGCATAACGTGAAGAGGGCCCGCTGACCGAAGAATGTTGTGATAATTAATATTAGTTCATTTATTTATGAGTTTTTTATGGTACAGACCACTCCCGCTAGGAATGAATGAGCTTTGTTGAAGGAGTAATCAGAGGCAGACTAGGGCAGGAACTAAGTCCAGGCACCAAACTAACAAGCATTGGTAATGCCAATAGGTCTGGCTTTAACCTCTACCCTGCTGATGACGGAACCGATCCGTCATCACTCGCGGTGGCGCTGTGCTGATGATGGAGCGGTTCCGTCATGGCCCGCCCGACGTGCCTGCGTGGCGCAAATTCCGCGCCTGCGCTGGGCGTTCTATTGAGCGGGCGGGGCCATGACGGAACCGCTCCGTCATAAGCACAGCACAACCGCCGCTGGTGACGGAGTGGTTCTGTCACCAGCATGTGCCCGCCGCGTGGCCGCCCTCCCCCCTTAGCACTGCGGCGGAATAGCTGCCGCATTGAAGGGGTTAAAGGAATGTTGTATGGTAATGTAAAGCATTACAAGTGAATAGCATGAGAATAGAAATGCATTTGTGTTGAAGCAAAGAACTGAAGAATAACATTGGTGTAGATTAAAAGTTCTTCTGACAGTTGAACTTTCAACCCATACTAAATGTGCATGTAGGTTAATGACTGCCCAACTCCCATCTGTGCTGCTGGCAGAGGAAAACACCATACTTTTTCGAATTATCCAAGACCGTATAATAGCATTACAAAATCATGTGTTTGCCCCCAAAAGTTCAAGCTCAGGCAGTTGGATAAATGAACAAAATGATCACAGGTGTGTGGAGGGCAAGCACTTTTTTGTTGAAGCACACAACTTCAGCCCAATCAAAACATGTACTGCTGTCTCCAAACATAGGGGCCATAAAAAGGCCCACTAACATAAAAAAACAGCTCACACACTGACCTGTCAGACCAGCCTCTGGCAGTGCCTGTTCACTCTCTAAACCAGTCTGACCCTAAGAACAGTGCTTAATTTGAGCCAGGGCTTTCCAGTGCTAAGCACCGACACTTAATTTGATTCCGGTGCTTGGCACCAGCACCTAATTGTCAACACCATACCTAAAACAGTCTACCACATGGTGGCGCTGCTCATCTAATTTAGAGATGAGCAGAACAACGGTTGTTTAGCAATACAATATACAATAAAATTGCTCATACCTGCCTCCCCAGCCATTCCTTTAGCTTTGCTGTTGAATTTTCATGCGAGAGAGATGATTAGTAGTGTTTTTGGCAGCAATGACCAGGGCGATGGGTGGTGCACGCTGCAGTGGCCTCCCGGTCAGAGCCCTGGCTCTTAATATTTTACAAATTAAGCACTGCCTAGGAATAATAAACAGAGGAGCGATACAACATGGGAATCAGTCTTTACCATGACGCCCAAACCACAGGCTGCAGTTATAACGTGCCTGTCACTACAAATGCATCTGTACTACGCATTCATGTAAAACACATGTTACAACGACATATCTTATGGAAAGTGGCGTTGGACTTTGCCTACTGTTGTGGTAAAGACGCATTTGTTGTAACGACTGGGGAGTAACAGCATGCGTGGTAAAGGCATGCGTTGTTCCGACATACAACCGTACAACATTGGTCTGGATGAGAAGATCAAGCTAATTGAAGGCTCACTGTGGAGCTCATAAGGGGGGAAATGACAAGAAGCTGGTTCTTGCAGGGAGGGGGAATGACTTACGCCACACATGTTCTGGTGTCTAAAAGGTTACTTTATTTGGAGCAGGTTGAGCTCACATCCTCCCGCGCACAAAATAATATTCCCTAAGCAACATGCTAATGATTACAGGCATCCCTCCCCTCCCTCTAAACAAATATCACACTTACATCACCCAGCTCCCTTACTTATCACCAATACATTTCCAACCATTGTAAAGTCCTAAGGTCCTCTTGTGCTCCCCCTCCTGCGCCTTGCTGTTTCACTTTGCTTGTATGGCCTGTCCACCTCAGGTCCAGGCCTGCCTTGTAGCTCTCTTTTCCTCATCTCCCCCCCCCCCCCGTACCATAATTTTAGGTTTCACTGCACAGCGCTTGCACTGTGCTTTCAAAATCTCTTGTTTTAAAAAAAATCTTAAAAGGGGCTTAGAAACCACCCATTACTTACCTTTACTTTCCATTGGCCAGCTCCCATATGGCTCCCTTTACACTTTACTACCATTGGCTGGCTCCCATCTAACTCTCATTTTGTGCTTGTCAGCGTCTCCTGATTGCCTCCGACTTTGTGCCGTGGAGCCTGGACCAAGTACTGCTTCCACTGGCTGCTTGCTTCTGGAGGTACTTTTTTAGGACTTGGCTAAACAGTGCATGCACTGTCTCTTCAAGACATCTTGTTTACAGATACTGGGCTACAGCCCGTCCACAGGGTCACCATTTAGTAGCTGCAACACCGCCCTCATATTCTTTGTTGCAGTTTGCAATGGCATGCATGCGTCACCCCTCTTCTTGTGTTTGGCCCTCCCCTTAGAGCACGGACCAAGTACTTGTGTCCATCCACTGCTCCCATCTTTTGGAGCTACTTTTTAAGTGTGTTTAAGCACTCCATGCGTGTGCTTGTGTTCTTACTCGCTACTTTCCCCATTCGTGTTGCTTCTTTTCTGTCTCACCCATGCCCCTGCCCCCATCTGTTTTTTCTTTACTTCCCCCACCCCGCCACCCTTTAAGTGTGTTTAGGCGCTTTGCTCGCAACTTAGGTTCCATTCCTTTTTCTTTTACAATGACAAACAAGCAAAAGCCACGGATTTGGTGTTCCATGTTGGGTGAAGCTGCAACGTTTTGCACCCTGAGCATGAGCCGCGGCAAACTCACACAGAGCAGGATGCAAACCCCTAATCTGAAAAGATTGTAATAATTGAGAATGATCTTGAAAACTCGGACCCGGCGCCCGTGCACCCTGCGCTGCCCACTGGCATCATTCAAAGGTATCTATCCCTGGAGTGGCTGAAAGATACTTAAAAAGGAGGAAGCAGCTTGAAGCAGCCATTAGAGTCCAGGGCATGGGGGGCTTGGAATGAACCCTGGGGGCTTCTTTTCAGCCTTGCAGTTACAGGCGAGGAAGAAAGGAAGCTCGAGCGGATACCCACTCGCCTGGAGCAACGCAAACGTTATGCAAAGAGAAAAAATTACAGAAAATGAATATGTTTAACAACATACCTACATTTAAAACAGCTGCCAAGCATTTGAAACAGGCTAGTCTGTTGTTTCTAGTTGTGCCGGCAATGAGATAAATGTGTCCCCGAGCCGGAAAAGTCATTTTTTCAACGAATTGGCTTCACAGCAAGTGCACTTCAGAGCTACAATGCTTCCTCTGCCTCATGACACTGCTTCCCCTCCCTCTGCCTCACACTACTGCCCCTCCCTCAGCCTTGCACTACTGCCCCTCCCTCTGCCTCACACTACTGCCCCTCCCTCAGCCTTGCACTACTGCCCCTCCCTCTGCCTCACACTACTGCCCCTCCCTCAGCCTCACACTACTGCCCCTCCCTCAGCCCCACACTACTTCCCCTCCCTCAGCCTCACACTACTGCCCCTCCCTCAGCCTTGCACTACTGCCCCTCCCTCTGCCTCACACTACTGCCCCTCCCTCTGCCTCACACTACTGCCCCTCCCTCTGCCTCACACTACTGCCCCTCCCTCAGCCTCACACTACTGCCCCTCCCTCAGCCTTGCACTACTGCCCCTCCCTCTGCCTCACACTACTGTCCCTCCCTCAGCCTCACACTACTGCCCTCCCTCAGCCTCACACTACTGCCCCTCCCTCAGCCTCACACTACTGCCCCTCCCTCAGCCTTGCACTACTGCCCCTCCCTCTGCCTCACACTACTGCCCCTCCCTCTGCCTCACACTACTGCCCCTCCCTCTGCCTCACACTACTGCCCCTCCCTCAGCCTCACACTACTGCCCCTCCCTCAGCCTCACACTACTGCCCCTCCCTCAGCCGTGCACTACTGCCCCTCCCTCTGCCTCACACTACTGCCCCTCCCTCTGCCTCACACCTCTGCCCCTCCCTCAGCCTCACACTACTGCCCCTCCCTCAGCCTCACACTACTGCCCCTCCCTCAGCCTCACACTACTGCCCCTCCCTCAGCCTCACACTACTGCCCCTCCCTCAGCCTTGCACTACTGCCCCTCCCTCAGCCTTGCACTACTGCCCCTCCCTCTGCCTCACACTACTGCCCCTCCCTCTGCCTCACACTACTGCCCCTCCCTCTGCCTCACACTACTGCCCCTCCCTCAGCCTCACACTACTGCCCCTCCCTCAGCCTCACACTACTGCCCCTCCCTCAGCCTTGCACTACTGCCCCTCCCTCTGCCTCACACTACTGCCCCTCCCTCTGCCTCACACCTCTGCCCCTCCCTCAGCCTCACACTACTGCCCCTCCCTCAGCCTCACACTACTGCCCCTCCCTCAGCCTCACACTACTGCCCCTCCATCAGCCTTGCACTACTGCCCCTCCCTCTGCCTCACACTACTGCCCCTCCCTCTGCCTCACACTACTGCCCCTCCCTCTGCCTCACACTACTGCCCCTCCCTCAGCCTCACACTACTGCCCCTCCCTCAGCCTTGCACTACTGCCCCTCCCTCAACCTTGCACTACTGCTCCTCCCTCTTCATGCCACTGCTGCCTCTCCCTCAGCCTTGCACTACTGCTCCTCCCTCTTCATGCCACTGCTGTCTCTCCCTCTTCATCACACTACTGCCCCTCCCTCAGCCTTGCACTACTGCCCCTCCTTCTGCCTCACACTACTACTCCTCCCTCTGCCTCATGGCACTGCTGCTCCTCCATTTTCATCGCACTACTGCCCCTCCCTCTTCATCGCACTACTGCCCCTCCCTCTTCATCACACTACTGCCCCTCCCTCTGCCTCGCACTACTGCTCCTCCCTCTGCCTCGCACTACTGCCCCTTCCTCTGCCTCTAACTAATGCCCCTCCATCTTCATCACACTACTGCCCCTCCCTCTGCCTCGCACTACTGCTCCTCCCTCTGCCTCTAACTACTGCCCCTCCATCTTCATCACAATACTGCCCCTCCCTCTGCCTCGCACTACTGCTCCTCCTTCTGCCTCGCACTACTGCCCCTCACTCTGCCTCACACTACTGCCCCTCCCTCTACCTCATGCTACTGCCCCTCCCTCTGCCTCACACTACTGCCCCTCCCTCTGACTCGCACTACTGCCCCCCCTCTGCCTCACACTACTGCCCCTCCCTCTGCCTCACACTGTTGCCACTCCCTCTGCCTCACACTACTGCCCCTCCCTCTACCTCATGCTACTGCCCCTCCCTCTGCCTCACACTACTGCCCCTCCCTCAGCCTCACACTACTGCCCCTCCCTCAGCCTCACACTACTGCCCCTCCCTCAGCCTCACACTACTGCCCCTCCCTCAGCCTTGCACTACTGCCCCTCCTTCTGCCTCACACTACTGCCCCTCCCTCAGCCTCACACTACTGCCCCTCCCTCAGCCTCACACTACTGCCCCTCCCTCAGCCGTGCACTACTGCCCCTCCCTCTGCCTCACACCTCTGCCCCTCCCTCAGCCTTGCACTACTGCCCCTCCCTCTTCATCACACTACTGCCCCTCCCTCAGCCTTGCACTACTGCCCCTCCTTCTGCCTCACACTACTACTCCTCCCTCTGCCTCATGGCACTGCTGCCCCTCCCTCTTCATCACGCAACTGCCCCTCCCTCAGCCTCCCACTACTGCCCCTCCCTCTGTATTGCACTACTGCCTCTCCCTCTTCATCGCACTACTGCCCCTCCCTCTTCATCACACTACTGCCCCTCCCTCTGCCTCGCACTACTGCTCCTCCTTCTGCCTCGCACTACTGCCCCTTCCTCTGCCTCTAACTACTGCCCCTCCATCCTCATCACACTACTGCCCCTCCCTCTGCCTCGCACTACTGCTCCTCCCTCTGCCTCTAACTACTGCCCCTCCATCTTCATCACATTACTGCCCCTCCCTCTGCCTCGCACTACTGCTCCTCCTTCTGCCTCGCACTACTGCCCCTCACTCTGCCTCACACTACTGCCCCTTCCTCTGCCTCACACTACTGCCCCTTCCTCTACCTCACACTACTTCCCCTCCCTTTACCTCACCCTACTGCTCCACCCTCTACATCGCACTACTGCCCCTCCTTCTGTATTGCACTACTGCCTCTCCCTCTTCATCGCATTACTGCCCCTCCCTCTTCATCACACTACTGCCCCTCCCTCAGCCTCAAACTACTGCTCCTCCCTCTGCCTCTAACTACTGCCCCTCCATCTTCATCACACTACTGCCCCTCCCTTTACCTCACCCTACTGCTCCACCCTCTACATCGCACTACTGCCCCTCCCTCTGTATTGCCCTACTGCCTCTCCCTCTTCATCGCACTACTGCCCCTCCCTCTTCATCACACTACTGCCCCTCCCTCTTCATCACACTACTGCCCCTCCCTCTGCCTCACACTACTGCTCCTTCCTCTGCCTCACACTACTGCCCCTTCCTCTACCTCACACTACTTCCCCTCCATTTACCTCACTCTACTGCCCCACCCTCTGCGTCACACTACTGCCCCTCCCTCTTCATCGCACTACGGCCCCTCCCTCTGCCACACACTACTGCTCCTCCCTCTACATTGCACTACTGCCCCTCCCTCTTCATCGCACTACTGCTCCTCCATCTTCATCGCACTACTGCCTCTCCCTCTGCCTCGCACTACTGCTCCTCCCTCTGCCTCTAACTACTGCCCCTCCATCTTCATCACACTACTGCCCCTCCCTCTACCTCGCACTACTGCTCCTCCTTTTGCCTCGCTCGACTGCCCCTCACTCTGCCTCACACTACTGCCCCTTGCCCTACCTCACACTACTGCCCCTTCCTCTACCTCACACTACTTCCCCTCCCTTTACCTCACCCTACTGCTCCACCCTCTACATCACACTACTGCCCCTCCCTCTGCCTCACACTACTGCTCCTCCTTCTGCCTCGCACGACTGCCCCTCACTCTGCCTCACACTACTGCCCCTTCCTCTAACTCACACTACTGCCCCTTCCTCTACCTCACACTACTTCCCCTCCCTTTACCTCACCCTACTGTTCCACCCTCTTCATCGCACTACTGCCCCTCACTCTTCATCACACTACTGCCCCTCCCTCTTCATCACACTACTGCCCCTCCCTCTGCCTCACACTACTGCTCCTTCCTCTGCCTCACACTACTGCCCCTTCCTCTACCTCACACTACTTCCCCTCCATTTACCTCACACTACTGCCCCACCCTCTGCGTCACACTACTGCCCCTCCCTCTTCATCGCACTACGGCCCCTCCCTCTGCCACACACTACTGCCCCACCCTCTACATCACTTTACTGCCCTTCCCTCTTCCTCACACTACTTCCCCTCCCTCTGCCTCACACTACTGCCCCTCCCTCAGCCTTGCACTACTGCCCCTCCCTCTGCCTCACACCACTGCCCCTCCCTCTGCCTCACACTACTTCCCCTCCCTTTGCCTCACACTACTGCCCCACCCTCTACATCGCACTACTGCCCCTCTCTCTCCCTCGCACCACGGCCCTTCCCTCTGCCACACACTACTGCTCCTCCCTCTGCCTCACACTACAGCCCCTCCCTCTTTATCGCACTACTGCTCCTCCATCTTCATCGCACTACTGCCCTTCCCTCTGCCTCGCACTACTGCTCCTCCTTCTGCCTCGCACTACTGCCCCTCCCTCTGCCTCACACTACTGCCCCTCCCTCTGCCTCACAATACTGCCCCTTCCTATACCTCACACTTCTTCCCCTCCCTTTGCCTCACACTACTGCCCCACCCTCGCCATCGCACTACTACCCCTCCCTCTTCATTGCACTACTGCTCCTCCATCTTCATCGCACTACTGCCCCTCCCTCTGCCTAGTACTGCTGCCCCTTCGTCTACCTCACACTACTCCCCCTCCCTCTGCCTCACACTACTGCTCCTTCCTCTGCATCACACTACTGCCCCTTCCTCTACCTCACACTACTTCCACTCCCTTTACCTCACACTACTGCCCCACCCTCTACATCACACTACTGCCCCTCCCTCTTCATCGCACTACTGCTCCTCCATCTTCATCGCACTACTGCCCCTCCCTCTTCATCGCACTATTGCTCCTCCTTCATCGCACTACTGCTCCTCACTCTGCCTCACACTACTGCCCCTCCCTCTGCCTCACACTACTTTCCCTCCCTTTGCCTCACACTATTTCCCCTCCCACTGCCTCTCACTACTGCCCCTTCCCCAGCCTCACACTACTGCCCAACCCTCTACATCACATTACTGCCCCTCCCTCTTCATTGCACTACTGCTCCTCCCTCTTTATCGCACTGCTTCCCCTCCCTCTGCCTCACACTACTTTCCCTCCCTTTGCCTCACACTATTTCCCCTCCCTCTGCCTCACACTACTGCCCCTTCCCCTGCCTCACACTACTGCCCAACCCTCTGCCTCACACTACTTCCCCTCCCTCTGCCTCTCACTACTGCCCCTCCCTCTGCCTCACGCTACTGCCCCACCCTCTACATCGCACTACTGCCCTCCCTCTGCCTCACACTTCTGCCCCACCCTCTACATCACACTACTGGCCCTCCCTCTTCATTGCACTATTGCATCTCCATCTTCCATGCACTACTGCTCCTCCCTCTTTATCGCACTACTTCCCCTCCCTTTGCCTCACACTATTCCCCCTCCCTCTGTCTCACACTACTACCCCACTCTCTATATTGCACTACTGCCCCACCCTCTACATCGCACTACTTCCCCTCCCTCTGCCTCACATTACTGCCCCTCCCTCTGCCTCACACTACTGCCCCTCCCTCTGCCTCACACTACTGCCCCTCCCTCTTCATCGCATTACTGCTCCTCCATCTTCATCGCGCTACTGCTCCTCCATCTAAATCGCACTACTTCCCCTCCCTCTGCATCGCACTACTGCCCCTCCATCTTCATCACACTACTTCCCCCCTCTGCCTCACACTACTGCCCCACCTTCTACATCGCATGACTTTTTCTCCCTCTTCATCGCACTAATGCTCCTCCCTCTTCATCGCACTACTTCTCCGCCCTCTGTATTGCACTACTTCCCCCCCTCTGCCTCACACTACTCCCTCTCCCTCTCACTACTGCCCCACCCTCTACATCGCACTACTGCCCCTCCCTCATCATCGCACTACTTCGTCTCCCTCTGAATCACACTACTGCCTCTCTCTCTACATCGCACTACTGCTCCTCTATCTTCATGGCACTGCTTCTCCCCTGTCCACCACTTGCCACTGCTCCCCATGTTCAGCGCATCACACACCTCTCCACTCCAATCTACCCTACTCCACACTACTTCAATCTGCTCCAGTCTCCCCCATCTACCCTATTGCAATCTACCTCAATCTACCCTACTCCAATCTACATCTAAATTCCCCCAGTATGCCCCCATTTAACCCCACTCCAATCTACCCCACCCAACCTACCCCAATCTAATCCACTCCAATCTGCCCCACCCTATCCACCCAACTCCAGTGTGCCACATCTATCCCACTCCAATCCACCTCACCCAACATATCCCAATTTAACCCACTCCAATCTACCCCACCCAATCCACCCAACTCTAGTTTGCCACATCTATCCCACTCAAATCTACCCCACTCCAGTTTCCCCAAATAACTCAACTCCAATCTATTCTACTTGACCCCACTCCAATCTATCTCGCTCCAATCTACTTCAACCTACCCAATGCCAGTCTACTCCACTCTACTCCAACCCATTCTACCCCACTCAACCTACCCCAATATACCCCACTTCAATGTTAGCCCACTCCAATCTACCCCACCAATCTACCCCACTCCTATCTACCCCACTCCAATCGATTCCACTTGAATCTACCCCACCCCAATCCAACCCAATCCAATCTACCCCAATTCAATATACCCCACTCTAATCTACCCCACCCAATCTGTCCCACTCCAGTCTCCCCTATCTACCCCACTCCAACCTACCTCAATCTATCCCACTCTAATTTACCTCACACCACCCACTCCAATCTACCCCAAACTATCGCTCTCTTAAAAAAAACACCCCATTCCAATGTACCCTTCCCCAATCTACCACAAACGACCTCACTTCAATCTACCCCACGCTACCCCACTACAATGAATCCCACTCCAATCTACATCAACCTACCCCACTCCAATCGACACCACTCCAATCTAACCCACCCATTCAACACCACTCCAATTTACCCCAATCTACCCCACTATAATCTACCCCACTGCAGTCTATTCCAATCTACCCCACTCCAGTCTCTCCAATCTATCCCACTCCAATCTACCCCACCCCATTCTACCCCACCCAACCAACTCCAATTACCCACTCTACTCTAACCCACTCCAATCTACCCCACTATACTTTACTCCATCTACCCCACTCCAATATACCCCATTCTATCCCACTGCAATCTATCCCATGCCAATCTATCCCACGCCAATCTATCCCACCCAAATCTACCCCCAATCTACCACACTCCAATCTACCCCAATCCAATCTACCCCAATCCAATCTACTCCATGTCAATCTACCCCAATCTATCCCACTCCAGTGTACACCACCACTCCTATCTATAATGCTCCAATCCACCACAATCAACCCTACTCCAATATACCCCAAGATACCCCTCCCTAACCCTCTCTACCCCACTCCAAACCACCCCATTCCAATGTACCCCAATGTACCCTACTACAATCTACCTTACACTACCTCACTTCAATCTACTCCACTACAATCAACCACAATCTACCCCACTACAATCTTCCCCACTCATCCTACCCCAATCTACCCTACCTCAATGTGCCCCAATCTACACCACCCCTATGTACCTCAATATACCCCAACCTAATCTACCCCAAACCAATCTACCCCAATCTACCACATCCCTATCTACCCCAATCTACCCTGCCCTAATCTACCCATCTCAATGTGCCCCAAACCACCCAGCTTCAATCTATCAATTAGCCCCACTGGGATCTACCTCAATCTACCCCACTCCAATGTACCCAACTCCAGTCTCCTCCATTTACCCCACTCTAATCTACCCCACTTCAATCTACCCAAATTTACCTCACTCTAGTCTACCCCACTCCAATCTTCTCTGCTGCAGTCTACCCCACTCCATAGTACCCCAATCCAATTTAGCCTAATCTACCCCACCTCAATCTACCCCAATTTACCAACCTCAATCTACCCCAGCCAGCCTACTGCACCCCAATCTACACCACCTCAATTTACCCCACCCAATCTACCCCACAGCAATTCACACCAACCTAAACCACTGCAATCCCCTCAAACTACCACACTCGTATCTACCCCAAACTACCACACTCTGCCCCACTCCAATCTACTTCTTGATAATCTACCCCAAATCTACCCCACTCCAATTTACCCAATCTAGCCCACGCCAACTACTTCAATCTACCCCAATCTACCTCATCCTACTTCACTCTGTTATACACAGTTTTCTCCACTCCAAACTATGGCACTCCAACAGACCCACTGCTAACTACCCCAATCTATCCCACCCAATATACCCAAATCTCCCACACTCCAATCTGCCCACCCCAATCAACCCCACCTAATCTACCTTAATCTGCCCACCCCAATCTATCCCACGAAAATCTTTCCCAATCACCATACCCCTTGTACCCTAATCTATCCTCCCAGTTTACCACACTCCAATCCACCCCACTCCGACTACAAGACTCAAGTCTGGTGTGTGCCCTCCTGACAACAATTGTGCCCAGCTACAGAACAAATGCTGCTTTGCAAACCTTAATGCTTTAAACACTCATAATTTTAAACTGGAATCAATATATACAGTAAATACAGTTTTCACGTTTGCTTCAGATAACGTCATTCGGCAATTACCTGTCCCATTATCCCTAGCTCTTATGCATTACCCTCCGACCTCTCGCGCCTCCACCCTTCGTTACATGCAGTTTTCCATTATGTAGCCGCTGAGCACGAGAACAAAGGTAACATGCTTTATATAAAAAAAAACACATTTACATTCTCTCCATGCAATCCTGGAAGAGAAAGGAGATTAAAGGGCTGATTTATATCTTGGTGGAAGGGTTACTCCATCTCAACGGTGACGATATCCCGTTCTCTGAAATATAAATCCCATAATATCCAATGGGATTTCCATTTCGGCGGACATTGTGACGGAGTAACCTGTCTGCCGAGATCTAAATTCAAGCCCCAAGTGATTTGCCCAGGATCACAGGATGGCAGGCCAATGCCGAGACTCAAACCTTGCTCACAACCGGCAGCTCTGGCCATTAAGCTCCATCATCTCACCAGAGGAGCAGGTGCTTGTAGACAACAAGCATTGGCAAAGTCAATAGGTTTTGCCTATGCAACATCCATTGGCTTTTTGTCAATGTTTTGTACATGTTGCACAGCCATTCAGCTGCTGTGCAATATGACTCATAGTAAAAAAAAAACAATTTCAAAAACTACTTTGATGCTGTCATCATTGACTGCATCATAGCGCTTTGTTTGTTTAGCCATGTTGCACAGCAGCTCAACTGCTGTGCAACATGTAAAAAACATTGCAAAGCCAGTAGATGTTCTAAACTCACCCCTAGCTGTTGTCCAACCGAGGAAGGTGGATACCTGACTATGGTTACCCCAGATTTTTTGCCTTGTGTTTAGCTGGTTTTCGACTTAGTTGGCCTGGTTCCCTGCTAATCAGGGCCCCAGGCTATCTGCTCGCTCTGTAAAATGGACTCCATGTACCTTAGGTACCTCTCCAATTGGATATTGGGTCACCTTATCACTCCCTGCACAGTGTACTATAGGTACCCAGGGCATAGGTGCATCCAAGGCCTACCAGGGCCTGCAGCATATCTTTTGCCACCCCTGGCTGGCTATCCAAACTGACACAACTGGCTGATCACTCAGCTGGGGCAAGGTTGTATAATCACCCCTTGCTTAGATATAGTATACCTATATCTGAACCTATAGCTGGACACATATACACCTATACGTCACTCCTATGGCAGGCCTTATCAATCCTGGGGGCAGAGTGCATGGTTTCATGTGAGATGGTGCTCTAGCATGAGCTGAGCCTGTCTACAGCTGTCGGGAACCACTCCCTAAGCTGTTCCGGGATATTGCCATACCATATACTCTTAAGTGCATTATAATCCTCGCGGTTACTCTTTAACTTTTACGCGCCATTGACTTTGCATTGGTGCATGCGTGTGCTTTAGGCACTGCACGCGTGTCCCGCGGGCCTCTCCCGACTTCATCACTGCTAGTCCCGAGTAGTCCCAGCGATTCACAACGCCCTCGGCCTTACCATTGTTCAAGAGGTGGTACTTATACCACTATTTTAGTATATGATTTGAGTGGCCATCGGGCCTATCCAAAATTGTGCAACTTTTGAATGTTTAACTGTGCTTTTGTTTAAACGCTTGTGCCTCTGCACTCATAAAGAGTACAGAGGATTATTCTAGTAATAAATACATATATTTTTTATAATATATAACTTGTGTGGTGTCCTTTCATTTGATATTACAGGATTGCATATGGTAAAACAGCTGGCTTCACATGCCCTCTTGAGTTTAGCCTAAGACTGCTTAGTCCATGCTACCCCTAGGATAGCTTGTATGTAAAATTGACTTTACAACCACCACCATAAGGGATTGTTTGGACTGATACAGGGTGCCCACAGAACTGTGGACATCATACATCAGGCCAACTTCTCACACCAACGCACTGCCTCCCTGCATTGTGTCCTGTCCACTTCATAATAGAATGACCATACATCCACACCTCCTTCTTCCTATGCTTCCATGCCACTGGACTTGGAAGGCTAGACCATACTACGCTTCGACTACGCGCCTGTTGGTTGTGTGTCTTCCAGTTTGGTCCCCTGCCTCTTCGTTCCGTCTGATGCTGGCAGCGCCGGGACACCTCTTTGCTGGGGCAGCTGCGCGCTATATACATTCAGATAACATTAACATTAACATACCTGTCGGGCCCTATTCCCTCTCCCAGCTGTCCCCTGTTCTCACATAGCCCTACACGCAGTCATTCCTTCACCTACCTATGTCACTCCACTGGGCTTTACTAAACGCTTCATGGCAATCCAGTTCTGAGTGGGTCCCTAAAACTCACTCCTCGCAACTCTCCTGCTTCAGGCATTATCTCAAAATACCCAGCACTTCTCTGTCAGTCATCGTGAAACCATCCTCATGGAGAAGCAATGCCCCCCGTGCTATGCCCTTCATCCTTCCATATACCCATTACCTACTGACATGACAAATCGCTACTTCCCCTGAAAATCTGATCCAAACCACACTCCCTTTCCCCTTTGATCTGTCTTCTTGTCACACAAGTGCCCAGCATCGCTCTTCGCCATCATAGCCCTTTGCTCCTACAACATCTGACTCCATCAAGGCCCGAAGAATAACACTGCTCTAAGCAACGCTCTCCCTCAGAGAGATGCGACTGTGGATCTCGCCTGGTCCATTATTAACCTTACAATATCTGTCATGATTGGCCTCCTCACTGCTCTTCTCCTACCCTTGTCCAGCCTTCCAGGATCCGCCGTCCCACTTCCCCACTTGCATGGTTCACACCACTAGGAACATTTTCCATAAACCCAGTGCTTAATTTGTAAACAACATATGTGCCTGGGCCATTGCCAGGAGGCCACTGCAGCTTGTACCACCCATTGCCCCTGGTGCTGCACCACCCATTGCCCCTGCCAGTGCTGCTAATGACAGTAAGTGTGACAATTCAGACTATTCCAGGAACCCAACGGCAGGTGTTAGTCCTTTTTAACGCATATTGAATTAATAAACAACTATTGTTTTGCTCACTTCTAAATTAGACAGATAATAAGACAGTCTTCCACCATGCGGAAGACTGTCTTTATTGCCAGTGTTGACAATTAAGTGCCAGTGTCGAGCACCGGAAACCTCCGGCTCAAATTAAGCACTGCATAAACCACAGCCTCAGAGACTTTGCTGTCAATAGTCACTAATGCTAATTCTTTCTCAATTTGGATCATAAAAAAAGTAAATCAGGTCAGGCACATGTTCTTTCAGTCCTTCACATTTCTCTCCCTCTTCCTTTGCTTCAAGTCAACAAACTCTGTCCGAGCCAGCTGGTATGTTCTCCTTGTCGACTCCGTACAGGAGTTCTCTGTCCACTCTAGAGCTCTCAAAGTCTTATTGCCCGAAAATCTCCCAACATCGGTGTCCCATTCAAGCACGCTTCGTGGTCCAAATGACAGACTCTTGAACACCCTGAATGAGGCGAAGGGTCAGTATGTGCCTTGCCCTGAACATCACAATCCAAGGCAACGCATCAACACACTAGTATTCTTAACCCTTTCTTTGCCAAGGACATAACAGTTACGTCCTCCTCCACGGTGGCTGTGCGCGGAGGACGTAACCTTTACGTCCTCTGCACATGTCCAGGAATTCCCTCCACTGTATACAGCAGTGGGATTTCATTTTCTTTTCAGCCTCTGGAGCAGGGGAAGTGCTTCCCCTGCCATTTGAATTGGGAGACTTGGGGGAATGTCGGGTGGAAGCAAGTTTGTGGCTCCCTGCAGATTCCAGTACCTTCCATCACAGAGATGTGAAGAAAATGTGTTTTTTATAGTCAAAGTTTGACGTTTGCAAGGGGTTCTGGTTGAAAAAATGTGGTGAGAGCCACGCACGTCAGCCCACCCTGGATAGACCTGGGTTAGCTAGGTTTCCCCGGGTGCTGGATGAGCTAAGGTCCAAACTTGAAGGGAACAAAAATGGTAGAACAAGTCATTTTTCCGGGCCCAGGGAGCCTTCACCTGCGTGGACGGGTCGTGGAGCTCCAACCGGGCTCCTGGCCTACCGCATTGCCAAGAGCCCAGGACAGGGTTTCATCAGACTCGGGGAGGCCTCCCCGCTTTGCCTGCTTAATAAGGTGGCTGCAGGCCCTGTGTTGGAGCTCGTCAGGGCCCTCCTCGCAGCCCTGTGCCTGCTGGGGCTCCGAGCACCCGGGTCACAGTGTCCCCTGAGCCTGGCCATTTGGTTGCACGCCATGCTTTCCAGTAGTGGGGCTGCCCTGGAAGTCCCAATCAGGGCTCATTTGCTTCCTTGAGCCCAGCTAGGGCTCCAGGTCGCCAGGTGTGTGCGCCTTGGGTCCCTTCTGTCACTCAGCACGGATTAAAAGAAAGGAGGGTAGCCTTCCTCCAGATTACTAGGGACAGGGTACACAGGACCCACTTGTGGTCTGGCGTTTCTCAGCCCGTGACCAGTCGGCTCAGGACCCGGGCCCCAGCAAACCCTGGGGTGGGGACCCTTATCCAGATCACCATCTTCAGGCCTGTCACGTGGCAGAGTGCCTGAGACGGGGTCCCGCGGGCCTGGGAAAGCCTTCCCTGTGTTGCCGGGTCGAGGGACTCCGACCGGGGTCCCACCAGGTCCCAAGGCAGGCGCTACTGCCCAGGTTTCTGTCCTCCGGCCTGCCACCCTGCCAAATACCCAGGACGGGGATCAATTGGACCTGGGAAGGCTTCCCCTACTTGGCCTGGTTCAGAAGCCCGGACCGGGGCCACGGCAGGCCATGGGGTAGGGGCCCCCCATTTTGGGTTCTGTCTTCAGGTCCACCGCATGGCCAAACCCCTGACATGGGTTCCTATGGGCCCTGGGAGGCCGATTGGGCCCCGGGCCCTCCTGGCCCCAGGGTGGACACTGCTGCCATGGGCTCTGTATTCCAGCCTGCTGCACTGCCAAATACCTGGGACGGGGTCCATTGGGATTGGGGAGGCTTCCCTTGCTGGTCTCCGTCTTCTGACCCACTCCCTGGCCAAGCACCTGGGACAGGCTCCTGCAGGCCCAAGAAGGCCTCCCCTGCTTGGCTGGATCCAGGAGCTCTGACTGAACCCTGGGGCCCTAGCAAGGCCCCAGTGCACGGGCAGGCTATCCCGCCCTGGGCTCCATCCTCCAGCCTGCCACCCTGCCAAGGGCGTAGGATGTGGGTTCATCAGGCCCGGGGAGGCTTCCCATGCTTGGCCTGGCTCAGAAGCTCTGACCGGGGCCCCAGCTGGCCAAGGGGTGTGGGGCTCGCATCCTGGTCTCCGTCTTCAGGCTCACCGCACGGCCAAGCCCCTGGAATAAGATTCTGCAGGCTCAGGGAGACTCCCGGCGTCGCCGGGTCCAGGTGCCCCGACCGGAACACGGGTTCACGCCTGGCCCGGGGCAGCCGCTCCCACACTGGGCTCTGTCCTCCAGCCGGCTGCACTGCCAAATACCTGGCTGTCAGGCTCGGGGAGGCTTCCCCTGTTTGGTCTGGTTGAGAAGCTCTGACCGGGGCCCCACCAGGCTCCAGGGTAGGGCCCTCCATCCTCCAATCCGTCTTCCGGCGCATTGCTTGGCCAAAACCTGGGATGAACTCCCACGGGCACCAGGGAGGCCTCCCCGCCAGGGCCCAGGGCAAACACCCCTAGCCCTTCTTCTAGTTTTGTGCCAGAGCAGAAGCCATGGGCTCCCAGAACTGGTTCTCACTAGAGAATGCAAGGAGGGTTTCAAACGTACCCTTCAAAGCAGTCTGGTGATGCTGGTAAGTGCCCCCACCCCAGCCCAATACACTAAGTCCTATCTGGGAGGTGGTCACACCTCCCTGTGATAGGAAACCTATTGTTCTGCCTTCACCTGCTCGAGCTTGGCTCAGAAGCAAGAGGGCAGAATTGTGTCTGTGGTCGGCAGCAGCATTAGCTTGCTTGCAAACCCTGGAAAGCTGTCACCAGGAGTACTGGGGGCTTCCAGGAGGAGCCCCCCAGTGCATGGATTCATACCTTCAACACCGGTAATAGTGTAGGGGTGTGGTTCAACATGTTTGATACCAAACATGCCCAAGTTTGGACACACTTACAAAGTCTGGAGACCAAATGGCTGGCCGGCCAGCTGGCTGGGCTGACTCCAACTTTTGTCCTCCCCCAGAGTTAATAGTGGCTCCCCAGTCAGGCCCGCTGGGAGAGAAGGTGGCCTGGGCTTAAACCGTGCCTCAAAAAAAAATGAATGTGTCCTCATGTAATGCAACTGGTGCTATGTATAGCGCTCTGATACCCGATTCGGGTCAAGTTCGCACTATATAAAACTTAAAAAGAAAACAGCAAAAAACACTTCTTTGGCTCCCTAGGCTCCAAGAAGTTGAAAGGCACCAACACAAGGCAGCACCCTGAGCCAACGGTATGGCAGCTAAGAACCCAGGGCCGGGTGGCTGCAAACCTGGGGAGGATTTTCTTGCTCCTGTACTGGGTTTGGGGTAAAGAGCGGAGACCAGCTCTACATGAAGGCCCAGCCTCCACCCCGAGCCACCGAGCTGGAACAGAAGCCTGGAGAGCTCTGAGAAGCTCTCAGCATACGTCTGGGCCTGATTTCGAATGGCCGCAACTGTCGATGTCCCGTGCCACCCAGGAGGTACCATCAGCAGGCCCAGCGCATGACTAGTGTTCTCTTAAGAACAAGCAGGGCCTGGCAAAGGGGAAGCGGCAGGCCCTGGAAGCTCTCTCCTCCCTTCCCCGGCAGGGAGGGAGGCTGCGGTCGCGCCCTTGGTTAGTGCTCCAGCCGGGCCCGGGCGCAATGTGCTGGCCTTCCATGCTGCCAAGCGTGTGGTGGGGGAAATTGGGCTCCACCGTCACGGGCATTCCGCCCATCGAGCCATTCTCGGTTGATGGTGCGCCGGCGGCCCTTGCCCCGCGATGGAAAGACTGGGTTGAGAGGCTGCATTTCTACTTCGAGGGTGCCGGCACGGCCAGGGAAAGGCGCAGAGTGCTGCTGCTTCATCTCGGTGGGAAGGATATCCATCGTATCTACAAGACGCTGACGGAGGCCACCCCTCACACATACGTCACTCTCCTCAACGCGCTCAATGCCCACTTTGAGCCGATGCAGAGCAAGGATTATGAACGGTTCATATTTCGGCAAGCACGACAGGAAGCGGAGGAATCACTCGACGCCTTCCATGGCCGCCTCAAAGAACTGGCGAGCACGTGCTGATTCCGGGATGAGCAAGAGGAGATCCGCGGACAAATCATTCAGGGATGCTATTCCTCTGAACTGAGGGTGAAAATCCTCCAAGAGGACGGCAAACCACTGGTAGACATCCTCAAACTGGGGCGCTCAAAAGAACTATCCCAAGTGAGGGCGTCCCACATGGAGGCAGCTCTGCACAGGCCCGCGAAAACAGAACAAGTGCACGTGGCTGAACTTGTCAACGTAGTGCGGCTCAAACAACGCCCCGCAGGGAGAGGTAGGCCTCAAGACCGCCAGAAGGACTGAGGATACTGCGGTGGCTTGCCGCATAGAGCGCAAGAGTGCCCGGCCCGTGGAAAGAAATGCGGGTCATGCGGGCGCATGAACCATTTTGCCTCGGTGTGCAGATCGTCCAAGCTCAAGTCAGAGACGGCCCACACAGTGCAAGAAAGGCCTGAGAACGAGGATATGGAAGACGACAACGCTAGTTACCCGGTACACTACATACTCGCTATCAGCCAACCACATAAGAAGAACCGACGGCTACCGAAGTGCAGGGTAAACATTCAAAACCAAGAGGTACGAGCGACCATCGATACCGGCGCATCAATCGAACTCATTGCCGCCAATGTCTACGCACAACTGCGGGAAAAACCCAGCCTGCAACCCGCGAAAATCAGGGTTTTCGCCTATGGCCAAAAGGCTCCCATCCCATTGATAGGATGGTTCCAGTCAGATATCTACCACCAGGACAAAAAGGCGTCGTCCACGATCTATGTCACCAAGGAAGGTAGTGGAATGCTGCTGAGTGGTCAAACAGCGGAAGAACTCCACCTTATATCTTTCGCCATGGCGGTTCTAGAGGAGGAACTCGAGACAATCATCGAAGAGTTCGACAATGTCTTCAAAGGCATCGGGTGCCTCAGAGGGAAGGAGGTATCTCAACATGTTGACCAATCCATACAGCCTGTAGCCCTATGCCATCGAAGAATTGCATTCCACCTCCGAAAGAACAGGAACTAGAGAGCCTCAAAAAGCAAGGAATCATCGAGAAGATCAGCGGCCCCACCCTCTGGGTGTCGCCGATCGTAGTGGCGCGAAAACCCAAGCAACCAGGCCAAGTACGCATCTGCGTAGACATGCATCGACCCAACGCCGCCGTCAAACGAGAGAGACATCTGACGCCCACAATAGACGATATACTAGGAGAACTGAACGGGGCGAAATGGTTTTCGAAAGTTGATTTGAGGTCGGGCTATCACCAGCTGCCCCTGCACCCCGACTCCAGATATATCACGACGTTCTCCACTCACGTCGGGCTGAGACGATACCGACGTCTCAATTTTGGGATCTCGAGTGCGGCAGAGGTGTTTCAAAATACCATTCGAGAATTGCTGAGCGGAATAACCGGAGTTCTCAACGTCAGCGACTGTAGTGTAGTTCCTAGTTTCCCACTAGGCCCTGCCCATTGGAATAACATAAACAGTAGTATCGACGTGGAACTGCAGATATTCCAGGCCTCCACTGACTATGCTAAACTTAATTGGGTTGTGTTACCAACTAGCTCAGAGGTCACTGGAAATTTTCTTCTCTGCATAGGAAGTGATCAGCTTCCCTGGCACAGACAAGAAGGGATTCAGCTTTCCAACAACCGTGCAACATGACAACTTTGCTCCTCAGATCAAGAGTCAATCTCTAGGGTCGTGTGAAACAATAGACCTGTATTTCACTCAGTCAGTCTAGTGCAGTTTACTTTCACGAGATGTAGAGAATAGAGAGACGGGCGTTTGTCAATAAAGGGTTAACGTTTATTGCACAGTCTTTCTTCTCGTACAAGAGAAATGTATTGCCACAATTGCAATAATTGTTATTATAAAAAGTACGTACAGTAAGATAAGGATTGCGAAATAGAACTGTAAAAGCATTGATATGGTTTCTTAGCCATACAATGGTTTAAAAGTAATAAAACATATATACAGTCATATATACATTAGGCTAACATACTCAACTGGTGCTTCTAACTAAGCCTACCCCAGTGTGCCTGACCTAAGCCTAACACGTGAAAAGGGGAGTAAGTAAGTAGCTTAAGTTAAGTTGGTTTTGCTAAGGTTTGTTTCAAGAATTCTCGTCTAAGGGTTTAGTCAACACCATACCTCTGAATAGAATGATGGAGGATTGGTATCTCCTTCAGGGGTCTCTCTCGATATCCCAGTCACCCGCGAGGGTAAACCGGAAGCGCCGGGACTGGATTTCTCTGCACGAGAAAGGCAGCGGCTTCTCTTCAGCGCGTCGAGGAAGGAGGGGGGACAGCGTCCGCGGGCAGCTGGAATCTGCTGGATGTCTTCGTAGAGGGACGGCTGTTCAGCTCCTTAAGCGTACTGCACCATAGTTCGCGCTTTAGCGGCGATAATGGTATCAGCAGCTTCACCACCACAGGATAGCAGGCTGCAGCGACAGAGTGCTAGATTCACTAACACGGGGTCTTGCAGCTCACTGCTCACAGCTTACAGCTCTCAGCCCTTTGCTTAAGGCAACGTTGGTAATATTTATACCTGACAGGTGCCGGGTTTGACGCAAGTTTGCTGGACATAAGACGTCAATTAAAGATGTCACTAGGAAGTGATAGTTATCAGTTGCTCATTAGAGTTCCATTACTAATCAAAACATAGCAAGCGGGGATTTCTAGGTTTGCTAAGTTTTTATCTTGTTGAAGAACTCGGAGTGTTATCTAGGAATATCAGATAGTGACTACTGCTCTGTCATTGCACTAATTGGTCGCAAAGGAAGTGGCAGAGGGAACTATGCTGGAATGTGGCTCTGTTCGTGTGAGGCCAGAGATGACTTTTCAGAAAATCGCACTTGAACGGTTATGCCAATATAGGGAATAAATGGATTTATAGCCGAATAGGGGCATAAGGTCACAGTATCGATCAGGAACCTAGATAAACACGCAACACCCACTCCACGGGTTAATGTCCATCAAAATTACTAAAACTAAGCAATTAGATGCATGTTTAACATTGCCCACCCCAAAATACATAAATGCATTCGAAATAGGCGTACTTGTAATACATGGAATATAGGTACTGTACGTTTTTTAAAAGCATAGAAATCATTCACAGGATTATTGCATATGAAATCAATGAACGATTATGCATAAAAATTACACATGAATTATCTCTGACAGAAGAAAAGGCGAGATAAATCATCACATAAAAATGCATTGTAATAACATGTGTGCCAGAGGCTGGTGTAATGTTGTTATGTCTCTAGATGTGTTTAGAAATAGAAGTGTGAAGCTTCTGTTCTCTAAGAATAGTTTTTACGTTAAGCAAAGAATTGTTCGTGCCAAAAAAGGGGTCAATATTAGAAAAATTGTCCAATTCAAAGAAAATAGATTTCCAAAGCTCTTGGCAGTTTTTGTTGATCAAAACTGAAGGCCGAATTCAGAGTTCATGGGAACGCTGTGTGTCGGAAAAAGCTTCTAAAAGTTATTGTTTCTGTACGGGTGAGAACATCGTATCAGACAGGCTCTCAAAGAATTGGTCTACAAATTCAGGTGATAGTTCAACCAAATTAGATAGCGCTGTAACTTGGCAGGTGTGAGAATGATTGCTGTCATCATATTCGGGAGCAGCAATGCTCACAGCTCGCTGTACCTGGATGATGTTGCTTTTGTCACTCGCTCCACTGTTACCACTTGGCTGTAGTACAGGAGTCTCCACAAATGCGTCATCAGGATTGGTAGCCGCTGGGGACAACACAATGCGTGAGCCGTTATTGGACTGAGCAAAGTATCGACGTCCATTGGTACTGCTGATGGAAGTGAAAGACAGATGTCCAACACGCATTCATCGCCGCAAAGCATACATCTCAGCACAGGTAAAATGCAATTTTGCCATATTGGTCTGAATGAAAGGAACCAGGTCATGTTTAGATCTCTCAGCCTGGCCAATCCGAGGACGTTAGTTATCCTGTCCCGGTAGCGCATTGCTAGGATTGTTTCTTCCATTCCCGTGGGAGCTATGTCTGAGCCGAGGCTTGCCATAACGTAGCAGGAGGGTCAAAAATAGAATCCCTGCGACGAGTCCCAAAAATAATGGTATGCCGCCAAAAATGGAGTGCACAAAATTAGGAAAGATTCCCAAAATTGCCTGGAAGGGTGTTAGCAGTCCCGTAAAGACTGTCTTAAATATGCCTGGGATGCTTGTTGCACTAGACATGTTAAGGAGTTGGCTGAACATTTCTACGAAATGCACGGGGCAATTTGTTGATAAAAGGTCATGAACTTCAGTAGCTGTCCTTGCAACTAGAAGATCATACGTCTCTTTAGATGATGTTATAGGCACTGTTGTCTGTAAAAGTACAGATTTAACTTTGCTTAAAGTATCAATTCGTATAGAATAGAGATTCAGACGAGGCCAGATGGGAGTCACTATGTCTGGAGGCCCACTCGGAAACAATGCTTGCATACAGCATTTGACCATGGATGTTACTTCTACTAGATAACTTTTCCCTGGCGCGAGGCCACAACATCTGTGATCCGTTCTAAGAATGTAACTCCCGTTTGCGAGTTGCATAAAGAAGGGCTCTATCTGAGTTGCAGGTGTGACTAGCTGGTGGCATGAAAGGTTGTTTGAATTTCCATCACATGCTCCGTGTAAATTAATACCCTGACACAAAAGTATACCGCTTAGTGAATGTTTACAGTTGTCACCACTAAGAAATACATTTTTGTCACTGTCACTATAGCAAGAATGAGTGTATGGTAATTTCCATTCGGATTTTACATATCCTTTACCCAATTGTTCATACTGGCCAGCAGGTATGTACTCAAGGCACTTTTTAAACCGGAAAGTTGTTATCGGAATTGTGATAATTCCGTGTATTATCCATTCAATGACAGGACTCTCTGACATTGTCAATGGTAATCTCTCGAGTTTTTCGATGCTCAGGATTGTATAGTCTGCTCCTTTCTGTGCCAAACTGATCTGTTTATCAGTAAGGTTAAAACTGGAAAATAATGACGTTGTGTTGATTAAACGCCAAGGCACATAGCCTGAACGAAGATTTTGCAGCGTCCAGCCTAGTTCTATAATAGAGCGTAATTGAGACTGGCCATGTTGTAACATAAGCAAATCTCTGTCTATCACATCAAAGGCAGAGGATACAATATTGTCCAACGAATATATTCTGGAAGACAGAGTCGTTAACCCATTGTCTACCACAGAAAGTGATTTCTCCAAATTAATACGATCAATTTCTCGTATTTTTTCTGCAGTTTCAATTTGCTTTACTTTCCAAGCCTCGTTGTAAGCAGCATAGATACTGGTCGCTATGAAACGCTTTTGACGCTGTTTGCGTGGTCCAAGAATGAAATCGCGCAAATCAGCACCATCTTTTAGTAAAGACAAGTGTTGCTTAATTTCAGCCAGTGTGGATGTTGTTAGCCATTCGAGGCAGAGTTTCCCTACACTGTATGTTGTTATAATCCCTGGATGTTGTCTCTGGGAGTATCTTGAGTCTAATCTGGTCATTTTTAACCCCTGTGTTTTATTCAGGAATCTATCTTGACAGCTATTTGTGTCTGTAGGCCAGATTAACCACTTTTTCCAATCAGGATGTGTTCTGTTGAAATGTAAAATTTGTGACACGTCTAACTCAATATCTGTGGTTGCATTCTCAGGTATTGGCTTTGGTATAGACGGTGTTTTAAGGTCTTTGTTCTTAGCTAGGCCAAGACAGGATGTTTGGTGTATTGTGTCATTTAAAAACAACATTTGTTCTGGTATCATGCAAGTTCTAAATAGTGCTTCAATGCCTTTCACCTGCCAATCTTTTGTACCCCAAATTGTTTTCGTTTCAATATTATTTTTCCAATAATCAAAACCAAATGTCATCATTTTGTCATAAAATGCTTCTGAATATATCAATTTAGAATTTGTCAGCATTGTTTTCATGCCTGTTTTATCTAATAGTTTATAATAAAACGTTTCTGCATCACTGGTGTTAAACCCTGAGAAGTATTTGAATTTCTCAAAAAATGCTTTAGAACTGCTTTTAGGTGGTGTAGAACAATGTTCCCATTGGTTATACATAAAAACAT
The DNA here is from genome assembly GCF_964263255.1 of Lissotriton vulgaris. Lineage (NCBI taxonomy): Eukaryota > Metazoa > Chordata > Amphibia > Caudata > Salamandridae > Lissotriton > Lissotriton vulgaris. Next base: position 35,468,614 of record NC_141697.1, read on the forward strand.
TTCTAGGCTGTGCAGATTTATGCAAGTAATGATCCCCATAGTGGGTGTAACAGAATAATTGCTCATAACTAGATGAACCTTGTAAATAATCATGATCTGTGAATCTAGCTGACATTACTAAATCAGACATCATGTCATTAATACTGTTAAAGTCCCAATCATCAGAGAATGTACTTGGTGTCACAAAGTCACTTAAGGAAACCTTTAGTTGATGAGGATACTTCAGGATTTCGACCGGACCATATATCTCATAGTCTGTTTTCTCCCATACTACCCCACCAGGTATTGGAATTGCTGTGACATTTACTGTTGACAGTTCTCTTTTCTTCACGTGGGATGATCTGTGTGGTTTCAGGACTAGGTTGATGTTCTGACTTGCTGTGTCCATTGTAATATATTTTCCTTCAATGAATTTTCCCAAACACAGTACCATGATGAGCCAAAGCAGGAGGAAAAATACACCTAGACCGAACCAGAACTCTAGCCAAGGGGAAACAAGGTAGATTTCCTTCAGTTGATGAAAGAGTTCCGTTGCTTTTTCTTTAAAAGACTTTTTTGTTTCTGGCATCACTTCGGGTCGTTTAAATCTTCAGAGAAGTTGTCGAAGTTGATGAAATAACCAGAGGCAGTTCTGTCAATTGATGGGACCGCACCCTAGTACGGCGCCTCAGCAACATCGGAATCCAGGACAAGGCGCTGGAATGGATCATCTCCTTCCTCGACGGAAGAACACAGAGAGTCCGCCTACCACCGTACAAGTCAGAGGCCTCCGAAGTCATCTGCGGTGTCCCTCAAGGATCATCTCTGAGCCCCACCCTCTTCAACGTCTACATGAGCCCCCTCGCGGCCATCGTACGTAAACACAACCTCAGCATAATCTCCTACGCCGACGACACCCAGCTGATCCTCTCCCTGACCAACGACCCCACCGCCGCCAGAGCCAACCTGCACGAAGGGATGAAAGAGGTAGCCGAGTGGATGACGACCAGCCGCCTGAAACTGAACTCGGACAAGACGGAGGTCCTCATCCTGGGCCACTCACCCTCCGCCTGGGACGACTCCTGGTGGCCTCCCGCCCTGGGCACCGCACCCAAACCGACAGACCATGCACGCAACCTGGGCTTCATCCTGGACTCCTCCCTCTCCATGACCAGGCAAGTCAACAACGTCTCCTCGGCGTGCTTCAACATCCTACGCATGCTACGGAAGATCTTCTGGTGGATCCCCACCGAGACCAGGAAGACCGTCACCCAGGCCCTCGTCACCAGCCGACTGGACTACGGCAACGCCCTCTACGCCGGTACCACCGCCAAGCTCCAGAAGAGACTCCAGCGGATCCAGAACGCCTCAGCCAGACTCATCCTCGACATCCCACGAACCAGTCACATCTCCGGACATCTGAGAGACCTTCACTGGCTCCCCGTCAACAAAAGAATCACCTTCCGCCTCCTCACCCACGCACACAAAGCCCTACACGACCAAGGCCCGAGCTACCTCAACAGCCGAGTCAACTTCTACGCTCCCAAACGCCACCTCCGATCAGCCAACCACGCCCTCGCCGCCGTCCCCCGCATCCGAAGAGCCACTACAGGAGGAAGGTCCTTCTCCTACCTGGCTGCCAAGACCTGGAACTCCCTCCCGACCGACCTGCGCCTGACCCAAGACCACATCTCCTTCAGGAAGAAGCTGAAGACCTGGCTGTTCGAGCAGTAGCGCCCCCCCCCCCCCCCCCCAGCGCCTTGAGACCCTATGGGTATGTAGCGCGCTTTACAAGTGTCATTGATTGATTGATTGATTGATTCTTTCAATCTGTCTCTCGGTAGCACTTTCTGATGCCACATCATTGTAGACTGGTGTTGTTTCTTGACGAACTGTTTCAATCTGTGTTTCAAGAGGCACGAGTTCCATGGCATTATTGCATAGTCCTTCATTGTGCACTGCAGGCTGATCGAATGTGATTAGTCTTTCAGTTTGAACCTCTTGGATTGTTGCAAGTTTGGGTATTCTGTTGTTTCTTGGGAGTCCACTGGGCCTACTGTTGATTATAGGCCACATGCATGTGGTTTTACCAGATCGATAGACACGACTCTGTTCTCCTTTTTACCAGCAAGGGGCGGTAGCACAACTGATCTTGTTCCGGTGACTGCCAAGACAGGTACTGCTTTTCTGTAAGAAGGCCCAAATTCCTTCTTAACCGCGATCTTTTCTCTGACTAGATCCCCAATCTTTGGAATCCAGACAGGCCTTGCTGGGGCTGTTGCGGGTGGTGCCTCGTCAGTGGTACTTGGCTGTTGCTTTAACTTTATGTTGCTTAATGATTTTCTTGTTTCATTCAGTTCCTGTAAAACAGCCAAACGATCCTTTACATCAAAGTGCTTTGTTTCTTCTTGTACCACTGACATCTGACTATCGAGGTCCTGAACTCGCATTCTAATTCCGAACAATAGTTCGTATGGGCTGAAACCTTTTAGAGAATTTCTTGGCATGTTGTTAAGACTAGTCTGGACACTTATTAAATGTTTGACCCACCCAGCGCCTGAACCTAATACCTTCGCTGTTATAGATTGCTTTATGTCACGGTTTTTTCTTTCTACCACACTATTCCCTTCGGGGTGCGACGGACAAGAATACCGCAACCCAATTCCCATGCTAGCCATGGCCTCCTTATAAGCTCGAGAGCTGAAAGCAGGACCCTGGTCAGAACGGAACGTGGTAATTGCGTATGTGCCGATAAAGACTCGCAAATCTTTTATAACCGTTCTAGCGTCAGCCGAGCGCTGGAGGCCTCATTTTTTTAAGTGCTTTTCGTCTTAATGGTGTACACTGGGACGCGCTTCTCTTCTTTGATTGCGCAGATAGACCGTCTTATGCTGTCTAGAAGGGATCCTGAAACTACACTGGCCTGTTCATTTCTGCGATCTCGGTTGCAGTTTTCACAATTTTGAGCAAAACATTGAATATCTATACTCATTCCTGGCCACCAGTACTCTGATTGTAATTCTTTCAGAGAGGCTTTGATTGTTTTGTGTCTCAGACCCAACCCCAAGTGTGCTTCCAGTAAGAGGAAGCCCCTCCTGCTCCTGTTTGGAATTACTCTATCCCCCACTCCAGGGATTCGAGCAAAAGGAACGGAGTTTGAATCGATTATGTATGCATAATTGAGTGGATAGTTTACGGGTAGTGCTGCACAGTCGCCTTTTACGGTCGTTTTTACTGCCAGCATGGTTTCCCCGTCTATGTATTTATCTGTACGCTTTTTTGTGGCTACGGAAGCCGGGTTAGTTGCTTCTGCGGTGGCTGTATTAGCCAATGAATTCCCTGCAACGTGAACGCCATCACGTTGAAGACTCTGTGCGTGAATCACGTGAGTCTTTTGTAGTTCTTTACTTAAAAGAGCTACCTCGTTCCAGAGCAATTTATGCTTTATTGTGACACCTGTGTCATCTTTGTAGACGTTTTCAATCCAACTCTGCAGTTTGTTATTGTAAGAGTTGACGCAAAAATGAAAATCGCACACTATAAGTGTCGGGAATTCGCGTTCTGCATTTTCAAGCGCCATCTTTAAAGATCCGATTTCAGTTCTCTGAATCGAACACTTTCTTACAGATTCAGTTTTTGTTACTTTTGGTCTGATTTTACCGCACAGCCAACGACATTTAATGATTGCACATTCTGCATCGTAGGATTTTCTCTCTACGTTGAAATGCTGTACAGAGCTATCTGTATAGATTATACAGGCATATTGTGGGAGAGGCAGAATTTCGATTGGCAGAGGATATTCTTCTTCATATTCTAAATCATTCAGTTCTTTGTATTGCGGGGCGAAATAGTATTTCACGTCTTCCGCTCCTAGAGAATCTATGCACTGTATCCATTTCGGATCCAGTGACACTGTAGGCAGGTTTACTGGGCTGAATAGCGCTTCGAAGGCGGATTCCGCTGTGAGGATGTTAATCCTTTTGCCGTGTGCTAGTTCTCGTTCATTTGCTAATGCGATTTGCACTGCGTTCACAGTTCTTTCTGTGTGACTGAATGTTTTTTCTGCTTGTGTGTACAAGTGAGATTTAATTGAAATTGGTACCTTTTCTCCCTCATTAGAGGTTAGGGATGTGAATCCGCATCTTCCTGGGATGACTCGGATTACCAGATCACGTGTGTTGTCACGTGTGTCTAATTTTGTTTTTGCTAACATGTCCGTTTGCAGTGATCTCAAAATTTCTGTGTGTTTTTGAGTCCAATTGATTTGTTTTAAATCAGGTTTAATTAGTTCGTAGAGAGGTTTAACCCTCTCTGCGTAATTTAGAATGTAAGTTCTTCCGAAATTCAGAAAACCTAGTATGGATTGTAAATTCTTCAGCGTTTTTGGAGCTTGGAGTACAGCGCACTTTTCTAAGAAGTTGTCCGCTAGGCTTTTCCCTTCACTTGATAATTCGTACCCTAAAAACAGTACTGTCAGATGGGCAATTCGGGACTTTTTAAAGTTGAATTTGTACCCCTCTGCTGCGAACCCAAGTATAATGGTGTTCACTCTCTTCAAGTGAGTATCCAAGTCGTCATCTGTGAGATAAATATCATCTACGTAAGATAATGCTTCATCATCATAGATTTGTAGTAACTCTGTTACCCTAGCTGAGAATAGTCCTGGGCTGTTCTTGAACCCCTGTGGGAGTCGACAGAATTTTTCTGCGACCCAAATGCGGAGAAAGCGGTCAAATATCTGCTTTCTGGTGCAATGTTTTGACAAAAGAAACCATTAGATATGTCTAATGTCGTTTTATATTTTTTCCTAACTATGTTATTCATTAGGGCTGCACTATGCGAGTTTTGTACTGCAAAAGTTTTACAACATGTATTAAGATGTCTGTAGTCCAAAACTAGACGATATGAATTGTCTGGCTTGGAGACAGGAAACAAAGGATTGTTCATTTGAGAGGTGCATGTTTCAATCACCCCCTGGTACTCAAGTTGATCTAAGATCTCCCTGACCTGTTTTTTAGCTTCTTGCTTTATGGGATACTGCCGTTGGGCAGTTGGTTCCCTTTTTAGTTGGATTTTGTGAGGAGGAGAGTCCTCATCCCATCCTACATGATTTTTATACAAAGCCGGAGCCTGGGCTACTGCCCATTTCCTTGCATATGTATATTTTTTGTGAATCGGAATGTGATTCGAGAAGGCAGGCATAATCACTTCTTCGCCACGAGGGCACTCCCTGACAAACTCTGGGGGCCAATCTTTTTCAGCTAACAGAATATCATAGCCTTTTGAGAGCTTATCCCAAAATAGACCCTTAATTTTCCTAGTCTTATCACCCTCCATACGCAATGTTATTTCGTATATTTTATGGGGCTCGCTAAGTCTGGCGTCGGCAGTTTCAACCTGAATGTATTCATTCGTGTCCACTGTCTCCAGATGACTCATCAAGTTCTTGCGCGCTATACTGATTTCTGCTGCACTGTCCAACATTGTCAATGCCCACTCCCCGTTTTTCAACTGTGTCCTCAGTATTCTCGGCATGGTTGATTACTCTAATACTGGCTACCTTCTTTTTCTGAAATTGAGATTTCTTATTTTGAGCAGGTTCCTTGTCTTTGGACTTGGTGTGCTCTCCTGGGTCTGACCGTCCTCTTCTTTCCGAATTCTGTGGAAGAGATCGAGAGGGACGTGTATCAATACTTTGATATCTATCAGGTTTTTTCAGATTATTCCTATTTCTAAGGTTATATCTTTTCTCAGAGGGCTCCCTCTGGGGAGACTGGCGTTCTCGAGTCGGAGTTCTTTCCCTCCGTCGAGGAGACCTTCCTCTGGACTGGAAACTTTTTCCTTGGGAGTGGATTGTTTATTTCCATCCCAGCTCTTTTTAGGAGTGTTTAAATTATTTTTAATAAATAATTTTTCCGGACTTTCGAGCAGTTGGGGCTTTACTGGTTTCCCACCCAAGCTGTCTCTACCTAATTCTTCATAGCATTTTTCTATGATTTTTGCAAGCTCAACAGGATCTTTTATATCTGTTTCCCTCACCTTCTGGCGAATCGCCACAGATGCTGCTTCTCCTTTAATGTTGGCTAATAATATAGCCGAGACCTGCTTGAAGTCTTTCAGTAATTTCATACCTAGATTTAAAGCGGGCTCTGGACCGAATTCATTTTGAATCTGTTTTAGCACTTCTGGTATTACCGCCATAGACGGAACACCGTGTGTTTTTGTATAAATGGAAGCAAAGACTGTACCCCAAGTGTCGCAGTCCTCCACGTGTGGTGCGATTCCCATAGGAAGGCAGATGGTCAAGATTCTGTGTTTCTCAATAGGGGTAGTATCAGGAAATACTGCCTCTATTTGAGTGATTTTCTGTGCTAACCAGAAAGGAATTTGTTCCCGTTTTACGGGTGTTTTACCAAGACATGACTGTATGTTCTGTGGTGTAATTTTATTTGTGTTCTCCTGATGAGGGGTCAGCTGGTGTGAATTAACAGCTGGCTGGACTGTTGCAGTCCGCATTACATATTGGACTAATTGCCTATGTATTTTTATTAATGTGTTTAGCTGTACTAACAGCTCTTCTCTTGACATTCTTACAATGTCAGGATGTGGTGTGTAGCTGGCTAGAACCGGCCACGTGGCTCCTGGTCTACCTAGAGGACCGAGCCTAGTTATGTGATCATTATGTTTTAGGGCGCCATTAAACCAGAGCAGGTGCTCTTGAAATTTAAGTCGGATTTCAATCTCCTCGAAAGGAGCGTACTCTCCCGGAGGTTCCTCTATTTTGTAATAGTGAAACTCTTGTGTTGTAGCGTTTGCCGCTGGAAAGTTTATCCATGAATAGAATACCTCTGTCTGCCGATACTCGTGAGCCTCTATCACGAAAATTACTGTACCACCTTGAGGTGTCAGTCCGTTTTCTATAGGTTTTAAAGTTATAGATCTTCCTAAGTGAACCGGGATGATAATAGCATCCGGGTCTGCTTGTTCGGGACCTTGCTGAGTCGCGTCTACTGCGGCCCCAGAGGTTCCGTTATTTTCTGGCATTGTAAAAATGCAAGGTTTGCAGAGTAGGTCACCAAGGAGACAAAGATTAGGTGCACAATATTTTGGAACACTGTATCCTTCAACGTTGAATAAACCGGAGCTTTACATAGGAATCTCTTCCTACTAAGGTCGGGCGGATTTTAACCTTTCACCCACTCCAGACGTCTATTGGAGTATTTACGGGAGAAAGGGGTCTGTGTGAAATATGCACGACTGAGTTACTCTACTGTCTTGCGTTAGTTTATCGCCTTACCAAACGTTGGGCGCCATGTAGTGTAGTTCCTAGTTTCCCACTAGGCCCTGCGCATTGGAATAACATAAACAGTAGTATCGACGTGGAACTGTAGATATTCCAGGCCTCCACTGACTATGCTAAACTTAATTGGGTTGTGTTACCAACTAGCTCAGAGGTCACTGGAAACTTTCTTCTCTGCATAGGAAGTGATCAGCTTCCCTGGCACAGACAAGAAGGGATTCAGCTTTCCAACAACCGTGCAACATGACAACTTTGCTCCTCAGATCAAGAGTCAATCTCTAGGGTCGTGTGAAACAATAGACCTGTATTTCACTCAGTCAGTCTAGTGCAGTTTACTTTCACGAGATGTAGAGAATAGAGAGACGGGCGTTTGTCAATAAAGGGTTAACGTTTATTGCACAGTCTTTCTTCTCGTACAAGAGAAATGTATTGCCACAATTGCAATAATTGTTATTATAAAAAGTACGTACAGTAAGATAAGGATTGCGAAATAGAACTGTAAAAGCATTGATATGGTTTCTTAGCCATACAATGGTTTAAAAGTAATAAAACATATATACAGTCATATATACATTAGGCTAACATACTCAACTGGTGCTTCTAACTAAGCCTACCCCAGTGTGCCTGACCTAAGCCTAACACGTGAAAAGGGGAGTAAGTAAGTAGCTTAAGTTAAGTTGGTTTTGCCAAGGTTTGTTTCAAGAATTCTCGTCTAAGGGTTTAGTCAACACCATACCTCTGAATAGAATGATGGAGGATTGGTATCTCCTTCAGGGGTCTCTCTCGATATCCCAGTCACCCGCGAGGGTAAACCGGAAGCGCCGGGACTGGATTTCTCTGCACGAGAAAGGCAGCGGCTTCTCTTCAGCGCGTCGAGGAAGGAGGGGGGACAGCGTCCGCGGGCAGCTGGAATCTGCTGGATGTCTTCGCAGAGGGACGGCTGTTCAGCTCCTTAAGCGTACTGCACCATAGTTCGCGCTTTAGCGGCGATAATGGTATCAGCAGCTTCACCACCACAGGATAGCAGGCTGCAGCGACAGAGTGCTAGATTCACTAACACGGGGTCTTGCAGCTCACTGCTCACAGCTTACAGCTCTCAGCCCTTTGCTTAAGGCAACGTTGGTAATATTTATACCTGACAGGTGCCGGGTTTGACGCAAGTTTGCTGGACATAAGACGTCAATTAAAGATGTCACTAGGAAGTGATAGTTATCAGTTGCTCATTAGAGTTCCATTACTAATCAAAACATAGCAAGCGGGGATTTCCAGGTTTGCTAAGTTTTTATCTTGTTGAAGAACTCGGAGTGTTATCTAGGAATATCAGATATTGACTACTGCTCTGTCATTGCACTAATTAGTCGCAAAGGAAGTGGCAGAGGGAACTATGCTGGAATGTGGCTCTGTTCGTGTGAGGCCAGAGATGACTTTTCAGAAAATCGCACTTGAACGGTTATGCCAATATAGGGAATAAATGGATTTATAGCCGAATAGGGGCATAAGGTCACAGTATCGATCAGGAACCTAGATAAACACGCAACACGACGATCTGTTGATCTATGCCGACACCATCGAAGAGCACCACCGGAGACTTAGGAGCGTGCTACAGAGGATCCGAGACTCAGGCCTCACCCTCCACCGAGAAAAATGCCAGTTCCTAAGGAACACCATCAGTTTCTTCGGGTACACCTTCTCCGACAAAGGGGTAGCACCAGACCCGGAGAAAGTAAAAGATGTACAGGTCGCCCCGGCCCCCACCAACGTGTCGGAGGTACGAAGCTTTCTGGGGATGGTGAATTTCTGCGGGAGGTTCATCCCAGACCTCTCCAACCTAACAAGACCGCTAAGAGAACTCACGAAGACCACCACTCCATGGCACTGGGGAGAGGAACAAGAACTGGCGTTCCAGAACACAAAAGTCGCTTTGTCCGCAGACACCACCCTGTCCTATTTCGACCCCACGAAGTCAACGAACATCGCCGTGGACGCCAGCCCCCACGGGCTTGGAGCTGTACTGACCCAGAGTCGAAATGGAGAAGACTGGGTGCCAATAGCCTACGCGAGCCGTTCCCTCACGGAGACCGAACAGAGGTACTCACAAATTGAAAGAGAGGCCATCGCGATACATTGGGCATGCCGGCATTTTCATGTGTATGTGTACGGTCACCCTTTCACCGTATTCACGGACCATAAACCCCTGCTTCCCCTGTTCAGAGGGTCGGTGTCTAAACCTCCCCCGAGGATCGAAAAATGGATCCTGCAGCTCCAGGAATACGACTACAGGTTAGAATTCAAGCCCGGAGTGAACAACCCGGCTGACTACTTGTCCCGACATCCCCGGGCGGCCACCACGCAAGAAAGAGAAGACGCCGAGGACACGGAGGAGTACGTCAGGAACATTCTGGAGCGCTCCAGGCCTCTGCCAATCAGCCTCGATCAAATCATAGACGCGACCCGCAGCGACGAGCCTCTCCAACTGGCTATTTAAGCAACCAGGAGCAGCGACTGGAAATCACTGGCCAACTCCCTAAGTCAACGAATTCCGGAGGCACGGGGAGTCCTCGAGGCAGTCCTCAGAGTGAAAGACGAACTATCAGGGGACACCCAGGGATGGCTCCTCCGGGGACCCAGAATCGTCATGCCGGCAAGTCTGCAACAACAGGCCGTAGAACTCGCCCACCGTGGTCACCAAGGGATTGTGAAAACGAAGAGCAGGCTCCGGGCGAAAGTCTGGTTCTTAGGGATGGATGAGAAGGTCGAGCAGTGGGTGAAAGCATGCCACTGGTGCCAGGCGGCAGGCCCATTGGACACCCCGGCGCCAATCATCACCGAGGACGAACCAACAAAACCCTGGGAGCGAGTGAGTGTCGATTTTGGTCACCTTCCGGACGGCCGCCACATGCTTGTCGTCATCGACGACCTCACACGATACCCTGAAGTCGAGATCATATCGTCGCTGACCGCCAAAGAAGTGATCACCAAACTAGAGAAAATAATCGCCACACACGGAATCTTCGAACAAATGAAGACGGACAACGGGCCCCCATTTCAAAGCCAGGAACTCGCGGACTATCTCCACGAATGGGGAATCCACCACAGGAAAATCACCCCCAGATGGCCCCAAGCCAACGGGGAAGTGGAGCGATTTATCAGGACCCTGAATAAAGTGATACGAATTGCCCAAGCAGAGGAGACACCGGTCGAGAGGGCCCTGTACACCTTCTTATGAGAATACAGACTTACGCCCCACCGCACTACCACCGCTGCCCCGGGGCCCTCCACCATGGGCCGAATAGTCCGAGATACTATTCCTCACCACCGCACCTGGACTCCCACGAGAGCAAACCCACAACTAGCCCAGGTCAACCGGAGGCGCTCAAACGAATATGCCAGCTTTAGGCACAGGAGCAGGAACTCCCCCATCAAAGAGCGGGACTGGGTCTATGTGCGAGACCGATTCCCGGGAAGCAAGTTCCGACTCCCCTTTGAGCCCCGTCCCTGGACTGTCACACGTCGGTCGGGCACGATGATCACCGCCCAGAGAGACGGCGAAAGTGTTACCAGGAACGTTTCATTCTTCAAGCGAGCAACAGCCACCGCCGGAGGTCGCACTAGCCAGGAACAAGACCCACCAGGGCCGAACCCTTCCGCATCAGACACCCCGGCCTCGTCGGCTGCACCAAGAGGCTCGGGAGAGAGTGCAGAACACCGATGGCCCTCGGACCCCTGGAGGCGGCTCATTGCCGGTCCCGGCCCCATCGAGCACTCCACGAAGGGTCCTGTTCAGGGGAGAGGCCGCGGGCTATGGACTGAGAAGAAACCCCGCGCCTTCATCGCAACTGGCCGACTTTGCTGTGGGCTGAGATGGCGGTATCTGCGACATTAACTGGTAACAGGCCTGCCGGCCATTTTGACTTTTTGTTCTAGCCATGCTTGGTATCATTGATAACTGTTTGAACTGCCAAGACTCTTACAGTGGGCTGGTTGCCCTTGTTGATTTCTGTATTTCGAACTTTAATAAAGGTTGAAAGGGCTGTAATGTTCTAGAAGCCGCATGCGTGCGGGAGAGTTGTCACGTACGCAGCAGTGCGTTAACGCGGCCGTGATACGTCACGACCGCGTAGGCTTTAAATAAAGAGAGGCGGGGCCACGGAGTTAGTCCGGACCACGCGGAGAGTAACAGCGTGTCCTGAGTCCTTGATTGCGCGCCCCACTGTTTGCGCTGCGCAGCTAGCCTAGGACTCGACACTCTCCTCTCCTCTATTGTTGTCTCTGTTTGCCATCCCTTCCTCATGCCGTCCCCACATGGTAAGATTTGTTGGGCTCCCCGTTATTGGCTGTGCATGTCTTGCTATTGATGGTCGTCCAGCTCTTCTGTACCATGATGGATATACAGGACATTGTCTCCGTTGTTATTTTTTGGAGTTTTTGATAGCAATAAAAATAATTGCAACCCCCAAAAAACATTCTTCCTACAAACCATAGTTTCTCTTAATCACTCGTGAATTGATAATGCAGCGAGCCTTTGTTTTATTCTATTACTTTGGCCTCTAGGTGTTAAGCTCAAGATGTTTCCCATCCAGTACTACATTCAAACAAAAGGTGGACTGGGGGCCCTTTAAATGAGGCTTTTGTTTTGGGCCCGGCTGGAAGTGTAAATAACAAAGCCCCCTTGCCGCCTGCACGTGCTGCTCCCACAACGCAGACAATGTGCGGGTGCCACTGAAATGTGTGCTGGTGAGGGAAGATGACACCAGCAGGTGTCCCCGGGAAGCCAGATCCGACCAGAAATAGAGGCCAGAACCGGGATCCGGCTGAGCCCCTGGATTCCATCACTGCCCTGACGCCCTCCACAGCACCACTCCCCTGGGCAGCAAAGGCTGTCAGTTAATCAGGCCTGGAGGCGCCGCCACCCACAAGAGGTCTCTCTCTCTTTCTCTCATTTCTCTCTACCTCCTCTCTGTCTCTCTCTTCCTCTTGCACTCACAGTGTCTCTCTGCATCTGTCTCTCTCTCCCTCCCTCTCTCTCTCTCATCTGTCTCGCTCTCTCTTCATCTCCCAGTCTCTCTCCTCTCCCTCTCTCGCCTCTCTCTCATTTCTCTCCCCCTCTCCTCTGTCTCTCTCTCTCCCTCTCTCTCTCTTGCTCTCACAGTCTCTCTCTCTCTCTCTCTCTCTCCATCTCCCCCTCTCTCTCTCCCACTCTCTCTCACAGTCTCTCTCTTGCTCCCTCTCTCCCTCACCCATGTCTCTCTCCATCTCTCGCCCCCTCTCCCTCTTCCTCACTCTCTCACCACTGTCTCTTTCTATATATCTCTCTCTCTGTCCATCTCTCTCTCTGTCCATCTCCCTCTCTCACAGTCTCTCTCTCTCCTCCCTCTCTCTTTCAACTCTGTGCCTCTCTCTCTCTCTCCCCCCTCTCTCCCTCCCCCTCTCTCTCACCTCTTTGTCTCTCTCACTCTCCTCTCTCATCTCTCTCTGTCCTCTCTGTCTCTCTTCTCTCTCCTATCTCTCTTTCTTTCTCCTATCACTCTCCCTTCTGTGTGTGTGTGTCTCTCCCTCTCTCCCCCCCTTTCTCTCTCTCTCTCTCTCTCTCTCTCTCTCCTTCTCTCTCTCTCTCTTTCTATGTCTGTCTCTCTCTCGCTTACAGAGTTGAAGTGTTTTTTTAATGGCCTCTGTGATTGTGTGTGTAATGGTTCTGGGTCAGTGATAGCAGGACGAAAACCAGAGACATGGGCCAGTCGAACAAAATATTCTATATTGGCATGTCTGCGAATTTAAAATATGCACTTGACGTGGAAAAAAATGCAAGTTAAAACTGAACAGTGGAAACGGCACTTGCTTACGTTATGAAAGCTGCGTTGGTTAATGCAAAACACTTCAGAGGTCGAAGAATTGAATTATGCTTGGGACAGTAGTCCAGTGTGACAAGGTCCCAGAATAAAACAACAGCAACAACACGCATTGCCAAAGCAATAGGTCACAGCAATGCGAGAGCCATGGACTTTCTCAATATCAATATCTTTTAGTCATGCAGTATAGCAGCGTCATTGCGTTTTAGGTCTCGCCTACGCAGCGCTCATGCGCTGCATAGGAGACCTTTAGCCGTCACTCTGCTCTTTTTCGAAGCACATACTTGTGCTTGTGGAGGCATCAACCTTGCGGGAGTGAGCAGGAGCGCGCCACAAGCCCGAGTATGTGCTTCGAAAAGAGCAGACTGCGCGCGCACGCACACACGCATGCACCACTCCCGGGCTAGCAAACACATGATTGCAGTGCTGTGCACGGCTCTCTCTTGTTTATTTTTCTTGTCCCTTTTGCTTCCATCTCTTTGTGTTTTGTCTTTTCCTCCTCGATATCTCACTCGCCTTTCTCTCTCTCTTCCTCTACCACTCCTCTTGCGCATCTGTCTCTTTCTGCAGCTGTTCCTCTCTCTCGTCTCTTATCTTTTTCTCTCTTTCCTTTCACTTTCTCTTTGCGCTTGTTAGCTTCAGTAGTAAGGACTTCCCATTGCGAATTTTGTCACAATACTGTTTTGATGTGCTTTAAACATGTTATTTTTGCATGTACTGTCAAATTGATAGACAAAGAATATAATGTGCATCTTCATTTAATAAATGCAGGGCTTCAAAATAAATTGAATTTCTGAGGACGGATGAGCGAGTGAAGTTCTGAAAAAGAGACACGATTCCCAGGCAGTCTTGCTATAAAAGGTTTAGGAGTTAAACCTGAGCACTGTAATTACGGCAACAAAGTCCTCTTATCAGCCTCCTAACTCTGCCTTGAGATTTGGAGCCTTCCCAAACTCGAACAACAGGAAGCAGGTTCCCCTGACCAATCACAACGCTGCCGTGCAGCATTGTGATTGGTCCGAGCATCCTTGTTGGACGCTCAGCCATGGAATGGGGGCCAGGGCATGTTCTCCACGCAGGTTAAAATGCAGCCTGCATGGAGAACAGTGAAAGTGCGCATATCTGTTAAGGCGGCCCGAGAGGGATGACCAATAGCCATTGCGCACTTTGGAGTGGGTAAGCCACTCCTACCCTACCCTGCTCCAAGAGCAAAGCAGCCCCGCCCACCCACATGCCCCCAAAGCAGCACAAAGCATTGAATGATAATAACTCAAAGTTATTATACGTTTGTTTCTTCTTCGCACTGCTTAAAAGCAGTGGGGCAACTCTCCTCTGCCATTTTAGAGGAGCCGCCACTGTGCCTTGCTCCTCGCTGATCTGCCCGCAGTTTTACAATCAATCTCTTCCCGGGTGTGTAGACCAGATACACCTGTCTTTTTTACCCTGACAATAAGGTTATTTTAGATGTAACTCAGGTGGGTTTGTAGAGGAAATTAGATGTTTTTGAAAAATGTTGCAGCAGAACAAACTCACAACCAACCTCGAAAGAACTAGCACCTTGGTATTTGGGAAGGTTTGTAAGAATTTCTATTGGAAAACTGGAGGTGTTTCGGTGAAAGAGGTCTCGGCCTATAAATATCTTGGGTGTTGTTCAGAAGCAAATTAAAACAGAAGATGCATCATGGTGCTCTAACAAAAAAAGGGAATTAGTCAGCGCCTTGAGAATTTTATGGGTGAGTAGTCACACTTTATAAGAAACCTGATTGATTGATTGATTGACGTAGTAACAAAAAAAATCATAAACTATGGACCAGTTTATGATTTTTTTTGTTACGCTTTTATATAGCTCGAACTTGATGCAAAGGTATTAGAGTGCTTTACATGAGCACCAGATGCATTACCGACAGACACATTCACTTCTAGACACGAGATTACGTGATTTGCCCAGAATTGCGGGATGTTTGAGCCTCCTGCCAGACTCGTACCTGTTCCCCAGCTTCAAGCAGTTCGCCAGCTGTAGCCGTTAAGCCACATCCGCTCTTCTGGTATAAACTGATAGTAGCCAACATCACTGAAGCGTCCACACTATATGTATAATGTATAATCCATTTTATAACGCGTTCTATTACTTGGGAGTATCCTGGCGCGATGGGAAAGAGCGGAGGAAAACAGACTGAAATCAACTTGTGTCACACTCCTGAATCGATGGGTTTTCAGATTTTTCTTAAACTGGGCTACGCACTGAGTGGAGCGCAGGTGGAGGGGAAGGGCATTCCAGGCTCAGGCTGCTACTACAGCTATGGACTGGCCCCCTAGTCTGGTTCGCTTAAAGCGAGGAAGAGTCATCTTGAACAAAGAGGACGATCTAAAGGCTTGTGTGGGAGCATAGAAGGTGAATCTGTTCTTCAGATAGGCAGGTCCTTGATCATGAGTAGCTCTAAACGAGAGCACTAGGGATTTGAACAGGATGCGTTGTGGCACTTGCAGCCAGTGAAGGCTAGACATATGAGAGCGAATGCTCTTCCATCTCGGAACATTAAAAAGGAGACGGACAGCGGCGTTCTGGATAACCAGCAGGTGTTTAACCAAATAGGCGGGGATGCCGCTGAACAGAGCGTTCGCGTAGTCTAGCCTTGCTAGAATGAGAGCTTGAGCGACACTCTCCCTTGCTTCTCTAGGAAGAAGTGGAAAAAATCTTCGTAACATTCTCAGAGTAGCAAAGCATGTCCCAGATAGTTTCTTTATGTGGTCCTCAAATCTTAGGTCCTCCCCGAACCATATGCCAAGATTTTTTGCGGGGCCACCCATCACCTTAGGGCTAGGAATATTCGGGGGCCATAGCGAGTTTTTGAAATGGGAAGGGAAAGAACCGTAGAAGAGGACCTCAGATTTATCCTCATTACATTTCAGCTGAGCCAAGGTTAGCCAGCGAAAGACTGAGGACAAACAAAGCTGGACTGTTGTAGTGTCCAGATGGTCATCTGGCCAAGTAAACAGCAGCTGTGTGTCATCAGTGTACCCTATAATCTTAGCCCCGTACTGTTCCGCTAGAAAAACCAGGGGGGTGATGTAAATATTGAACAGTAGGGGACTAAGGGTAGATCCCTGTGGGACCCCAGTGAGGAGTGGTGTAGGCTCTGAGGCATGAGGCGGCATCCAGACCTGTTGTGTCCTGTCTGAAAGAAATGACGACAGCCAGGCCAGGACACCACCACCGATGCCAATTGCAGACAGCCTGGCGAGGAGGAGCTCGTAAGGAACGGTATCGGACGCGGCAGAGAGGTCCAACAAAATCAGGACCGCTCTGCCGCCTCCGTCCAGACACTCCCGAATCGACTCCGTCATCTCAACCAGGACTGTCTCCGTGCTGTAGGCCGCCCTAAAGCCTGATTGAGCTGGATGCAGAGCATTGGAGGTCTCAACAAAGCTCTCCAGTTGACGAAAGACCACTTTCTCGCATATTTTGGCCAACGCTGGCAAAAGGGATACGGGACGATAGTTCCCGGGAACAGTAGCGTCCAGCCCAGGTTTTTTCAGAAGCGGCAGAAGCCTTGCCTGCTTCCAGCTAATGGGAACCTCTGCGGAGGATAGAGAGAGATTCACTATCTGGGTGACATCACTGCAGACAATATTAGCCACTTCCGAAAGTACCCGGGCAGGGCAGGGATCAGAGGGAGAGCCCGATTTAAGGGACTGAAGAAGAGGCAGCACATCACATTCCGCAACCAGCGAGAAGTTTGTAAACTGCTGGATATCACAATGGCATGGCATAAAGGGGAGGCCAGCCACTGAGCTATCCGCTGGTAGCGCGGAGAGTAAGTCCTGCTGAATTTTAGCTATTTTATTAATGAAAAAGTTAGACAAGTCTTCGCACCATTGCACGGAGGAAGGGAGTATGGTAGTTTCAGCCGTAGGGGATACAAAACTTTTAACAATAGAGAAAATCTCTCTACTGTTATTTTCCGCTTTAGCGATTCTCCCTGCGTAGTAATTCCCTTTGGCTATCTTAATAGTGGCATAGTAGTCTTTTTGGGCTGAGCGTAAGGTGGCCTTTGACTCTGAACTATACCCACGTCTCCAAGCTCGCTCCAGCTTTTTACATCCCAGTTTCAGCTCCCTCAGCTCAGGAGAGAACCAGGTTTGGGAGGGGGTGTGTCGAAACCTGGACACGGTAGAATGTTTCGTAGACGCATTAGCCGCCTGCAGCACCCACCCATTAAAGCCGCTAACCGCCTCCCCCATCACAGGACTAAGCTTCGGGCGAGCTTTAGATAGCGCCTGGCCGAACGCAACCAGGTTGATCTTCTGGGGATGGCTCATGGGCAGTGCGAGAGCTGATCTGTCTGCGCTCTCCACCTCCCATGAGAACCTAACAAGATCATGATCCGACCACGTTACTTTTTCTAAGCTTAGAGCCTTGATGGGAAAGTTAGAGCAAACTAAGTCTAAAAGATGACCTCCAGTGTCAATGAAGTGGCTGGCATGGCCCGTAGGCCTATAGATCAGTGACCCTCCCAGGGTGAAGTGGGGACTGATAGTAAGGGAGAAGTGGAGAACTTCACCATCAACCCCTGCAGCGGATTGCTCAGAGGCGAAGTGCCACCCTTCCTTAAAAATTACAGCTAGTCCACCCCCTCTGCCTAAGGGCCTATCAGCTCTAGCAATCTTAAATCCTCTGGGGACAGCAAGTTCAACAATCGGGGCACACGAGTCAGTAAGCCACGTCTCCGTGATGAAAAGGAGCTCAAGCTGGCCATCCACCAGTATATCAAAGATGTCAGCTACATGTTTCACCACGGATCTGGCATTGATTAACCCGGCCCTGATTGTCGTGTGACCTGTACCACCGGCTGAACGTGGGGTAAGGAGGGCTGGGGGAAAAAAACACAACTCGAGCACTTCGCAGTGGCGCAGTCCCACCCCGCCCGCAAGCAAATACCTCCTCCGGCGGCCAAATTCAGCTTCCAAAGAAATATGTATCCATGAGCTAAGTTGGGCTCTGCGGTAAGAGATCAGTTGGTAAAGATAGCAGGCTTTCTTAAAATACAGAGCAACAAAGAGGGCCCGGGATTTGGAGTACTTACGCACTAAGGGCCTCATTTACAATATTTTGATGCACGGCAGAGCCGCAAGCCTTCTTGCTGTGCTGCCGTGCATCAAAAAAAAAATGGCAGGAATGCTCCCTATCGTCAAGATATGGAGCATTCCTGTCATTTTCCCTTGCGCCGACGCACAATGGCTGCCATGTGCCAATGCAGGGACCCTTGTGCCATGGTGCAATGGTGCGATGTCACCTCCCGGAGCTGAAACACCAAGGAGCTGAAGACAGGCTGAATGGCAAGGCCGTAAATTCAAACCACTGATGTCGGCACGGAAACTGAAGGAATCTGCGATGGGGGGCAAATATAGGAACTGTTAGATTAGCGTCCTTGAGGTCGAGACAAACATTCCAGTTTCCCTCTTGCAAAAGATCTTGCAACATGTGTATGCCTTCCATCTTTATACTCCAGAGGAGTTGGCCTAACGGCTAGGGCGGTTGACCTGGAATCTGGGGAATCAGGTTCGAGTCTCGGCTATGACGCTGAACATCCTGTGATTCTGGGCAAATCACCCCGTGCTGAACAAAAATGAATGTGTCCTCATGTAACGCAACTGGTGCTCATGTAAAGCGCTCTGATACCCGATGTCGGGTCAAGTTTGCGCTATATAAAACTCCATAAAAAAAAAAATCCTCACCTTCTTCAGCATAGTATGCCATCGTGCGTACTGGAGGGGTAGAAGAGGGTCAGGGGGAGAGTACGCCCAAGGGTGAATTGAGGGCTCGAGAGATTCACAGGGCAAGGTGCTCAGGCCAGCAACGTCTTTTAATTTCAAATATTTCAGCTAAAGACTTTGCAAAATACACCGTGGAGGGAGCCTCCCAAAAACTCTCCTAGGGCAAAGCCCTTAATGGTTTTTGCACCCTGTCGGGTGTTCTGAAGGAACAGGGAGGCACCGTCTCGAACACACGCAGGACGAGAAGCCGACCTAAAGTTATTCACTGCGATCGGCCACATGTGCATGCTTAATGCCAATAAACAACAGAAGAGAAGTACCCTTTCTGAGCGCGAAGTGCGCTTGTCCCAGCTCCTGCTCTGCGCTGACCAGGCTATCAGGAGGCTGCTCCCCGTGAGCATTCGCGATCAATCGCCCACGAATCAATATCAAAAGGCAGAATAACGCACACATGAAATCAATAACTACACATACATATAACGCGGTATAAACCAATTAAATGTATCCTGAACTCAGCTCTACAGCAGCAAAGAAAGAGGAAGGACTATGGTTCTGTTGACATTTATTCTCAGGCAAGACTCCTGTGATTGGTGGAGAGAAGGAGCTGTGGGGGCTCATTGGCTGTGTAGTTTTAAGTTTGATTGGCTGCTGTGTTTTCTAAGTAATAATAATAATAATAATAAGGGAGTTTTATAAAGCGCGCGGTTACGCTCAGCTGGCGTGTCCCTGCGCTAGGACAGAAAAACTCATACAGGCAGGCCGCAGAGTCAGCTAGAGTTATCGTTTGTAGAGATGTGTTTTTAGCTTCTTCCTAAAGTCGGCTTCAGACACTTCTAAGCAACGATCCAAGGGTAAAGCGTTCCAGCCCTTCGCCACCAAGTAGCGAAATGATCTACCTCCTATGCGAGCCTTTCTTATCCTAAGTAAAGAAAGAGAAGCATAATCTGAAGCCTCCGTTCCTGACATAGAATCTGTTTTGTTTTCTGCTACATCCTGCGTCACCCAGTGATGCTCTGCGTGTGACTTTAAAAGGCTCATGCACAGGACGTGCATCCTACATGCAAGCCACTAACACAGGTTTATGTTTATACAAGTAACAGAGATACCCATCAGTGCACATCACAGGCAACAACAGCGGTGCCATTACAGAGGCATTGTTGTTACAATCATAGTATCATTCGACCGGGGAGAAAAGCAATTTGCCGGTTCGTGTCATATGCACAAATAGCAATAAAACACAAAAAACATTCTGGCATTCTGTACGTGGGTGCTGTACACAGCTGTGTTTACTACATGCATAGAGAAAAACAAGCAACACTACACGGGGCGGGTGTGGCGAAGGTTAGAAAGCACTATGACGCTGCTTTTTTTGTTTTGGTGGGTGGGGGGCCGACAGGACAACGAACATGAGGGGAACATGGAAAAGAGGTGGGAGGGAAGAAGCAAACACAAAACAGAAGGGTAGGAGGGTGGGAGCAGATGAACAGGGCGGAAATAAAGCACACAGCCAACTACAAAACATGCACTGTGTAGAGTGTGTCAAGAAAAAGAAAAAATAGATCCCAAAAGCGTGAGCAGTGTAAGGACACAAGTCATTGGGCCATGCTTCAAGGGAGGGCCACACAAAAGAAGAGGAAGTGGTGACCACAGCACTGACCAACTGGATTCAAACCATTGAGAGTGACAATGAAAACAACCAATGGTAAGTAAAGGGGAGCCTCCAAGCCCACTGATAGTAAACAAAATGTCTTGAAGACATCTCGCCGAGACCTAAAAAGCAATATATAGTCATCCTTTTAAAAGTGTTAAACTCGGTGCATCTGCTTCCCTACCTGTTCCAGGCATTACAATAGAAACAAGGGTATCTCATGCCCTCTGCACCCCACCCCCCAACACTTTATACTGCCAGACGACTCCCATAGATTGTCACAAGACCCCCAATACAATCTCGGGGAATCTCATAGACTGTCAAAAGAACGCCCTCACTCCTTGCCCTTTCAGGAGACTCTGAGAGACTGTCACAAGATCACTCTCACCCCATATACTCTCAGAAGACTCTCAGTGACTGTCACATGACTGTCAATGCACTGTCAGTAGCCTCCCGGACACCGTTGTAGGAAAGTAGGATCTGCTTCTTATAGTTACCCCCACTTTTTGCTTATGTTTCACTGTTTTCGACTTAGACTGACCAGGATCCTGCTATCCAGGACCCCAGCCTAGCTGCTTTCTCCTCTAAATCGATTGCATGTACTTTAGGTACACTCCAGATTGGATTCTGGGGTACCCTTATCAGTCCCTAGTATTTGGTATACTATGTACCCAGGGCATAGGTACCCCAGAGGCCTCCCAGGGGCTGCTGCAGTACACCCGGTACCAGCTTTCTCGACCTGGGCATCACAAAATGGATGCTGCCAGCCACAGACACGAGTCTGCCCTGATGTTGCTGAGCCAAGCTCGAGCAGGGGAAGGCTTGACAATAGTCTTCCTGCGTCAGGGAGGTTTGACCACCTCCTAGACAGGCTTTAGTCTTTTGAGGCTGGGTGGGTGCACGCTGAGAGTGCTTTGATGTCTGTACTGGAGACACATTTGGTGCCCCTGTACATAGTCCAGCTCAAACCAGTTACAGGTGCCATTTGCTCCTTCTCTGGCGTTATACTGGACAAAGGACATGGGTGTAGCCACCCCTCTGTCCTGACCCTCCCCTAGGTGGGTCCCAGGAGTTTGTCTCACCCCTTCCTTGGGTTTAAAGTAGGAACCCCTGACTACAGGACTTTAGATTTTACCTGGACTAAACTCTGCTACAGAAACCAAGTACTTCGACGATCT
The DNA here is from genome assembly GCF_964263255.1 of Lissotriton vulgaris. Taxonomy (NCBI): domain Eukaryota; kingdom Metazoa; phylum Chordata; class Amphibia; order Caudata; family Salamandridae; genus Lissotriton; species Lissotriton vulgaris. The sequence goes on from NC_141697.1 coordinate 35,490,340, forward strand.
ACACTATGCTGGATGAGTGAAGAATCTTGATTGGAGTAAAGGAGTTACTCCCCTGCAAGGCAGGCACCTAAATGAATCTGACCGGTTTGCATCTCCCAAGTTCCTGAGGACTCCGAAGATTTCTGCAACACAGGAGGTGGATTCCCAAGGTCTCTGAGGTTGATCTGCACTCTCAGCAATTCTGAGGCCTGTATCCCTCGTGGGGACCATGCAACTCGAACCCCTGTGCATCGTGTACTTTAGCAGCAGCATATGTTTTTCGGTGATCCCTGAGGCTGTGCTTTGGGATATTTGTAGAACTAACCCCGAACAGTAATCCCACAAAGATTTCTGCCTACACTCCACGAGTGTTCCGTGGGCTGGTATTTTGTGATTCAGCTCAATGTCCCATCGGATCCCTGGTGCCACCACTGAGAGACCAATCAAACTGACAATACAGGTCTGATACTGCAGCCTGAGTAAGGTGGGGCATGCACCCCTTACTTAGATATAGGTTCTCTATATCTATCATATATCACTGCACTTATAAACCTGTCAGTCACCCCTGTGGCAGGCCTTATCAATACTGAAGGCAGGGTGCTGGGTTTTATGTGAGATGGTGCACCTGCATGAGCAGAGCCTCTCTGCAGCCTTCGGGAACCTATTTTCCGGGTTTGTTTGTGATGCAGCCAACCATATATATTTATGTGCATTATAACCTTGCAGTAAATGCTAACTTTAAAATGGCTCCTTAAAAATATGTTGTGTTTGGTGTCAAACACCTTGGAATCATAGGTGGAGTAGGTATGATTCCACCCTCCTAAAGGGACATATGCGACACACCGGTACACCCGATACCAGCTTTCTCGACCTGGGCATCACAAAATGGATGCTGCCAGCCACAGACACGGGTCTGCCCTGATGTTGCTGAGCCAAGCTCGAGCAGGGGAAGGCTTGACAATAGTCTTCCTGCCTCAGGGAGGTTTGACCACCTCCTAGACAGGCTTTAGTCTTTTGAGGCTGGGTGGGTGCACGCTGAGAGTGCTTTGATGTCTGCACGGGGGGCACATTTGGTGCCCCTGTACATAGTCCAGCTCAAACCAGTTACAGCAGCTATTTGCTCCTTCTCTGGCGTTATACTGGACAAAGGACATGGGTGTAGCCACCCCTCTGTCCTGACCCTCCCCTAGGTGGGTCCCCAGAGTTTGTCTCACCCCTTCCTTGGGTATAAAGTAGGAACCCCTGACTACAGGACTTTAGATTTTACCTGGACTAAACTCTGCTACAGAAACCAAGTACTTCGACGATCTACACTATGCTGGATGAGTGAAGAATCTCGATTGGAGTAAAGGAGTTACTCCCCTGCAAGGCAGGCACCTAAATGCATCTGACCGGTTTGCATCTCCCAAGTTCCTGAGGACTCCGAAGATTTCTGCAACACAGGAGGTGGATTCCCAAGGTCTCTGAGGTTGATCTGCACTCTCAGCAATTCTGAGGCCTGTATCCCTCGTGGGGACCGTGCAACCCGAACCCCTGTGCATCGTGTACTTTAGCAGCAGCATATGTTTTTCGGTGATCCCTGAGGCTGTGCTTTGGGATATTTGTAGTCCTAACCCCGAACAGTAATCCCACAAAGATTTCTGCCTACACTCCATGAGTGTTCCGTGGGCTGGTATTTTGTGATTCAGCTCAATGTCCCATCGGATCCCTGGTCCATTGGCCTGTGGGTCCCTGTGAAGGTAACTTTACCTTTCTGTGGGCTTTCCTGGTTGCCCTAGAAGTGTCCTGACTCTTCGTTGCTTGGAGAGTCCCCAGGACCTTGCTGGTCCTCACCGAAGCTGATTTCCTCTGACCGTGTGGGTTGCAGTTGCCAAGGCTTGTTGGTGTTCAATCTGGACACTGACCCCCCAGCACTTGACATCCTTTGAGGGACAGCTCACCTCCGGACTTTGGTCATTGTCGACATCTCCTGGTCCCCGTGGCTACAGAGTCAAGCATTGTGTCATCTCACCTGAAGCACCTGACATCGGTGGGCATTTGTCTACCGTGCCCCTGGTCACCCTGAAGTGACCCAGACTCTGACCCCTCTGCTTTCAGGCTCTTCTCACTTCGAATCCAGGCTTGGATTCCACCGGACGCTTTTCATCTTCCCGGCAGCAGCACGCCATATAAAAACAACGAAGATTCCCGACATCACTTGACAGCTATGCACCCGGCTCCCCTGGGTTAGGTAACACGGGTACTCCAGTACTCACAAGGGTGCTGGCCTTAGAACCTTCTATGTTTGAAAGGGTTTGCTCAAAGTTCTCTCTGAAGTGTCCTTAATCTTTAAAATTCCATCATCGACTTTCCCATAGGATTGTACGGAGCTCGCGCCTCTGTTCTCACACTGCACCCGCCCTCCGTGGGTCCCCTCTGTCACTACCTTGGGTGGTTTCTTGGGGTCCCAGCAATTCTACATGCTCTAGGCACTGTGTCTAATCAACTCGTGGTTGTTATACCACTTTCTTAGTATATGGTTTGGTCACCCCCGGAGCCCACTGTGTAATGTGCTATTTACTGCCGTTCTAGTGATTTAATATTGTGCGCTTTGTTCTCTTATCTCATAAACAGATTAGTAGAGAGTGTTTAGTAATAAATATATACATTTTATATAAGCCCTGTGTTGTTCTCCTTTCATTTGGTCATTCAGGAGGTTCTGATCTGGTAAATCAAGCTGCGTTACATTCCTTCAAGACTTAGCCTGAAGGCTGCTCTCCCCAGCTACCACTAGGATAGCTTTCAATAAGGTTGTCTTTAACCTAATCATCAATAAGAGTCGTTTGGACTGGTGCGAGGTGCCCACTAGAATAGTGGACAGCATATGCCAGGCCAACTTCTCACAACAATCACATGACAGTGAATACACTGTCACAAGACTCCCGGAGACCGTCACATGACATTCAAGACACTGTCAGAGGACTCTCAGAGACTTCCAGTGGCCCATCAGTACACTGTCGGAAGACTCTCAGAACTGTCAGAAAACCTTGGACACACGGTCAGAGAACTTCCTGAGACTGCCACGGGACCTCTAGTACACTGCGAGTGGCACAGTCCCTCGGAATAGAGTGTCAGAGTGGTCCAAGCCAGTGCAGAGACCCTTAAATGCTGCGAGACACCCTGTGGAGTTTTAGAGGACAACGGAGTGCAGGGACCCTCCGTACAATGCAGAAACATACTCCATTCCACCAGAGGACCGTATTATGATATCAGGGGGTCTGAGAACAAGGGTGGAGTGAAGCTGGTCAGGCAGCTCCCTTCTGCCAGGGCGCTCCAGTCCGCGTGTTCCATGTTACAAGTCATTCCTTTCAGGTTTTAGTTTTAATGGTTCCAATGAATCGACCCAGTACTTCACCTCCCAGGCACAGTGTGCCAGCCCTACGGTGGGGAGGTGGTCAGAGGAAGGACACTGTAGGGCCCCACTTGAGTTGGCTGGGGTGAAAATGACCACCACTCCACCTGGCCCCCTATAAGGCTTCTCAGGTCTTTCCCCGTCACTCAAACATTTTCTGAATAATTCTTCCAGAACACAGGCCGTGAATATACTTTCTATACGGGAAACATCACTTACAGCGCAAGCATTACAACGCACTACCATTACATCGCAACCATTACAACGCAAACCATTACAACGCATTGCGCTGGGGGGCGCTCTAGGATAGGGAATATATTTAATTTACTATCCAACACCTTCCCTACTATCCACGGGGACTGGAGTTGGAATAGTAAATTAAATAATTCACTATCCAGCGCCTAAAAGCACTATGCGTTGTAATGGTATGCGATGTAAAAACCGCGTTGTAACAGCAGGCGTTGTAATAGCCTGCGTTGTAACGTCATAGATCCTTTCTAGACTCCCCTGGCACTAAGGACTGTCAGCATGCCAACTCGAGACAGAAAGCCAGTTGTGTTGACGCCACTCTGCTGACACCTGAGCACTCTGCAGATGGGATGGCTTCTAGGTAACGATCAACCCTACGCGCTTTCACAGAGATGGTTGTAGAGTTCAAACTCTCTTTCACAATGGAAAAGCACACTCAAGAACACTAGGAAAGCGGGGCTATATTTAAAGGATTTATTTTAAAATCAAATTTCTATCCTATTCCACACAGTATTATTGGTAACTAGTATGAAAATCAATATTATAGTGATGGCAACGTTTACTAATAAAGTGAACAACAAGTAGTACTGTAACATATTCTTGAAATTATAGGATTCTTTTTCATTCAAATCTCCAGCCTCACCTTATGATGAACCAACCTGCCCCTAGCACCAAAGGGAAAGCCTCAGTCTGAGTTTCAGAGATAGTTCACACCTCACACCTCCTCTAAACACTTTGAGCCAATGTTCAGTGAGAGAGCATCTTGTCCTATTCTTGTTTGCAATGAAAGGCACATAAATCCATAGAAGACTCCTTCCAGCAACCTTCAGACAAGTAAGATGATACCTCCTGCACAAAGACGATCCAGGACGCAGCACACGTGGAAAGAGAAAGGAATGAGCAGAAATAAAGATATTTCTCCCAGCTTCGCCTCTGTTGGCAAGGAGTACAATTGTGTCAAAAACCCAAGTTTACAAGTCTTTGTAAATTTGGATTTGCGTCTAAATAAATGATGAATGTATATGAATGCCCAGGCTGCACCTTTGTATCGCCTACCCTACACAAAGTGCCACAAAGCAGCTCTATGCGACGTGCTACGTTGTGTTACTCTGTATTTACTAACTCGCCCAAAGCCATGCAAAGTGACTGTCTGGTTATTGAAGGTCAAAAATGATTTTGTGTCATGGGCTGCGCCTCAAACGTGATGCAACCCTGATGCAAGATCAAAGTCAACCTGAGCCTATGTGTCAAGCAAAGGAGACGTGCTCCACCCTTTTTTGTAATTTCCGTATTACATGCAGTACAGGCCACGTTGCTTGTAGTGCTCGCGAACGTAATATTACCTTTACATTTTAATGCTGCGCTTGCAACGTGCAAGGGACAGATTAGCAAGCAGGCTAACTTGTGATCTTATTTATGCAGTCCCTGTGCTTGCTTGTCCTGCTTTTTTCCAACTTAAGCTGACAAGACTGAGGAGGACAATGTTCAATGTTCGTTATTTGGTGCCTGGATTGTTCCAGAATGCTGCAGCAGAAGTGATAGCTCCAAGGTGCTTTACCTTCAGTGTTTTGTCCTTTACGAATGTGGAAGGAAAGTAGCAGTAAGTGATTGTCTACACTTTGTGAACCGGAAGTATTGCTCAGATATCCTACATCAAGATGCAGACGTTGAGCACGAGCTGAGCACTGCTCGCTCTCTTGAAAAAGACTCTTTAGAAAGATATGTAAGGCACTGATACCGAGGCGGGGGGGAGACACAAGAACTGGGGGCTGAGGGGGATTCTGAACCCTGAATATCCGACTTCAGTCCAGAGGGTAAAATAAGATACACCGAGAGGCGCTGCGTGACCTGCCCTATTGCTTAGGACTTACCCGGCCCCCATGCTGTTAGGTGGCTGGGCACAACTTAGGTCAGGGTCTCCAAACCGGTCCTGGAGGCCCGGATCCATGCCAAATTTTTTAAATGGCTACATGTATCTCAATGGGGATATCCAAAAAATCTGGCATGGATCCGGCCCTCCAGGACCGGCTTGGAGACCCCTGACTTAGGTAATACTAGTAGGACAGGGGTGTGTGACGAAATATGATTGGAGCATATTTAAGCTTTGCTTCACTTTGCTTAAGTGTTGCTCGGATGTTTATAATACAGTCATTCAAATACGTACGATTTGTAGACAAACAGTGTATAATACATTTTCATCATACCAGCCATTGTGTCTACTTGCTGACTCTACGGTGCAGGGCGGGGCTATATGAACCCTACCTTTTGAAGAGAGGTTTCCGATAGGTTTTCCTGACTCTTAACTCCCGCTTCCACTTGAGCCTAACTCAACGGGAGCGGATCAGAGACTTCTTCCAGCGAGTTCTCTAGATCTTCTAAAATGTTGTATGCACCCTTTGGGGCTTTGGAGGTTTACTTGGTACGCTAAGAAATTGGGGCTAACACAATGAGTGCTTCCTGATCTGAGTCCATGTAGGCGAGGCCACTGGAGTTATGCAATTGCGCCGCCACAGCGATTTTCACATACTTATAGATTTCCCTCATTGGCCACATAATCCATTATCTGTTGCACAATCTCCACATTTTAACAAAACAAAAAAATGAATGTCTAGCTCAAATGATTCAAACTTTACTAAAAATTCAGCGACACTTGTTGCCGCACAGCGCAAGGCCCTTTGGAATGGTTGATTGGTCACCTTTTTGTTGCTTATTGCTATGTTTTGGTGTTAAAATGGTACTATTGAGCTGCAACCAATTCCCAAACGGTGTCGCCAAGTGTAAAAATGATAAAATAATGAAGTATCACTGTCACAAAATGCACCACATAAGGCTGCACAATGCAACTTTTCTTGCCTCATAATTTAGTTAACTCCGCCTCATAATTTGGCCCTCCCATGCCACATAACTCCACTAGCCGCGCATGTACGATGTAATTAAACCCTGTGTGCAATTCACACCCACTTTGATAGAGAATGCTCCAGTAAATGCTGTTACTGCTTGGGTCTTTTTTAGGTAGCATGATTTAAAAAAAATATCTTGTGCAAAAATTACTTTTCACAAAAACATCTTTTACAATGACATTGTTTTCCCAAAATATCTTAGATGAAATTTATCACTGCATTCTATTGCATAAAAAATGAAGTTTCGCTTACACATATTTGCTTGCAATTTGACTCAACGTTTGAAAAGGAAGATTTATTAAGTTTCACTGAAGAAAATGTTATGAAGAATTTCAAACATACTGTAAACATTTTGAAATGTTCAATGGACATTTTATGCGAAAGTAGACAAAATAAAAGCGGTAAGGTTGCATATCAAAATAAAAGTACGTGTATGTGTGAGTGTATATACATATATATGCCATGGCAGTGGAAATAAATGTGGGCAAATAACATATTACTGAGAGTAACTACACAAATAAACATACATTCTCACATGTATTACTACAGAGCAAAAGTCGAATTTAAGTGTATACTACAGTACAGTCAGACTGACAGTCAGAAGTGCTGTTCCTGCTTCACAGACTGTACATAAAAATGACTTTATTCAGCGAAACAACTCTCCAAAGGGCCACTAGCTTTTCCATTATGAACTTGCATTATTGCACAAAACTAACTCCCTGCATCTTGGTGTCAGTTAAACACATTTTACTAAAAGCAAATGGAATAGCATAAACTATAGATGTAATTTTGCCTAGGATAATATGGCGGCTATTACCAATGTTGATGGAGGGGAGAGGCATCCGGGGCCACTCGAGGCTTCACTACTTGAGACTGATGGCCCCCCCCCCGACACTCAAGAAGAGTAATAAACAGCATATTACACTCTGTGCATCTGCATATACCGCGTGCGAGCGCACACGCACACACACACAGACACACACACACACACACACTCTAGATAGATCACTTATAAACATATAATGAAAGAGGGATTGGGGAAATAGAATATGTTGATAGAAAGAGATTTCAAAAATAAAGAAACACATTAAAAAAATATGTTAAGAGAAGGGCGACGTATTCGAAGATGTTTGGGGGTAAAATAATACACTGCACAGAAAAGCAATGTAATTGTAAAAGATCTTTTTGAAAAGCGACGATGCTGCTGTAGAAACAATTATACTCTTTATGCTTTATGCACTAATTCCACTGGGATAAGAACAATGTTGCAGAGCCCCTTATTTAAATGGAAAGAGGGTGTTAATTGTGGCAGTGCCTTGGTATAGTGTTATCATCCGCCTTTATTCAAATGCAAAAAGAATAACGGATGGACAGAATGCAGAACAATGTCTTACATTCACCCCAGTACAGAGATCTGGGCATAAGTCCACAGTTTTTTTGCTCATCATGCCATTGCAGTTAAAACCTAGTCATATGCAAATGAGTCTTGACCCTGTGCCTCATGGGAACAGTCCAGCCCGAACTGCCAAGCCAGTTTCTCCCTGGTCCAGAAACAAGCATCCAGGGACAGGTTTCGGGGTATCCCCCTTCATCAGCAGGATAGCTTGAACCCAGTAGCACAGTTAGCCTGGGACTCACACCTGGGCATTCTCGGCGCACTTAGGGTGAGAATGCCAAATACACACAGATGATGGACGGAATGCAGAGCAAACCAAACATTCACCCCCAGTCAAGAGATCTGGGTTAAACCCATCGCTCTTTTGCTCACCATGCCACCCCAGTTTAGACCCAGCCATTTGCAAATCAGTCTTGACACTGTTCCTCATGGGAACAGTCCAGTGCGAACTGCCAAGCCAGGTCCTCCCTGGACATGAAACAAGCATCCTGGGACCAGTTTCGGGTTTCACCCCTCATCAGCCAAGCTAGCTTGAATCCAATGGCATGGAGAGCACGAAAACCACGTCTGGGCATATCCGTCCGACTCGGGTGACAAATGCAAAAAAGAACAATTGATGGACAATTGATTCAAATGCAACATACACCTGCCTTCTAGCTCTGAGTGGCAAGAATGGCTATCTGTGGAAAGAAATTAGAGATTCATTAATTGCTTCTTTTTTTATGGTAGTGAAAATAAAATCATGTTCCCTCTTTGGTGGTTATTTAATGAGCTTGCAGGCTCCTTCCCTAAATTAGACAATATTGTGCGTTACCGTACTATATATTTAATTACTTTCATATATTTTTGAAGGGTAAAATGATAATTTATTCAATAGGATTTTACATGTTTTTACTAGATGTGTATTTGTAATTGAAATGTAATTTACCTAATAAACGATCTTTGCTATGTGTGAGTGTGAGGTGTTTAATTTGATTTGATTTTTCTTAATTAATAATAAACTCCTTTTCTGAAAATAGATGGAACTGCTTCTTCTTATTAAAAAAGTGATCACCCCTCATTTAGGAACCCCGCTGGGGTGGACAATTACTCCTCAATTGCAAAATAATCTTTTGTGGCCAGGCTTAAGGACGTGATGGTTGGGAGGCAATTGTGAGTCAACTCAAATTTATTCCGATTTTGTTTTTCTGATTTGACGCTGTAATCGCATGTGATAATCTAAGTCTTTGGAGGCAGAAAAGAGGCCAAGAATCTCAGAGGGTTCTTATACAGTTTATATTCTGACGTTAGCACCACCTTGCAGTGCCGCTGAGATCCATATATTCTCGCTTTAGATTTGAGGAGATCGTCGCAGATTCAAGGGAGTTTGGTGGTTTGTGAGTTGTGATTAGCAGGAGTTCATGAGACCAGAGTTGATGTGTTGTTGTTGATAATTTGATGTGTTGAACATTTGCTAGGTGTGGTGGTGTTTTAACCAAGATGCTTTTGTGCTGCTGCAAGAGGGAGTACCCCGGATGGAATGGGCCAGAGGTATAATGCAGACCTGTTGTTCCCTCACAAATACTAATGGACTCGGAGATTTTGTGACATTTACACAGCGCATCTTTCTGCATGACTTCGCAGGGCCTACTTGGGAAACTATAGCCAGGTGACCATAAACATTTGCTGGAAGGTACATGAAAATATTTAACCCTGATGAAGTCCTCTTCAGGACGAAACGTGTTGGCTGGGCTGGATATTGATGTTTGGAGAATAAAACGAAATATTTTGGATTCAACATTGTGGCTTCAGTGTTTTAATGGACTGAAAGAAGAATTATTTATTTTTGGACTATGTGGAACACTAAATAAAATGAACTATCAATGACGTATATGATACAGTTGAGCGGTCACTAGGTTGTTTTAGGATTAAGTTTCACTTATACAGCGTTTCTGAGCAGTAGGACCCCAGGAGGTGAAGCGCTACCTTTTCTTTTTTTTTAGCTTTGATTGTGCAACTATTGTCACCTGTGCGGTCTTACAGGGCCAGTAATGCTGTTTTTGAAGATATTTGCTAATAACAGCTGTGGTGCTCCAAAATATTGGGTGCTGAATTCAAAGACACATTGTGATTAGAGATTTGGAGACACACATAGTAAAAGGGAGTCCTCCAACTGCAGGATTGAGACCCCTTGACCAGAAGCAATTCTTATAACGCATGTGCGTACGAGCTTCTCACTGATGTTGTGGTCTGTAAGTGGCAACAGCGTTGTGCTCATATAACTTGAAGTATCCTTTAATGCGTTGGATGGTGAAAACCACCTAAAAACGACCCTCTAAAAAGTAATGAAGTAACACTGCCCCTGCCCACACAACCTTCCTGAGGCCACAGCTACAACATTCCCAGACTCTGGGACGGGAAAATCTCCTGAATATGCTCGAAGCACAAGACCACCCAGCGGCCTTGCCCAACACGTAAGGACAGCTCACCCAACCTTCCAGTCCAAATCCTGGTTGATACAAGCACCAGATTGACTTTAGAGGCTCTGGGGAGAGTTGAGGAAAAACGCTGGTATCATTCGCATCGTTTAGGTAGTCCAACTCCAGGGCTTGAAAAATCCTAAAAATGGTACTAGTCCTGCAGGACTAGTACCTTAAAAAATGTCCTCGACCTAACTGCAACCTACTTGACCTCCGTCTCTGAAAGCGGAGCAAATGTGACAAGATAACAAGATTTAAAGGCATCTTTATTGCTCATTAACTTTGTGAGCAATAAAAATGCCTTTAAATCTTGTTATCTTGTCACATTTGTTCTGTTTTCACAGACAGAGGACAAAAGTTGGTTTGTTTTCCTACTCGCCAGAAAGGGCGAGTAGGACCTAAAAACAGCTCGACCTTGTTAAATTTAGCTTGACTATGCTAGCGGTCAAGGGGAATTTTCGAGCCTGAACTCGTGATGTCCTGGCAGATCACAGAAGAACCCTAAGTTAGACCCCGGCAGTTATTGTCTGGTACAAATTAAAGATGGGTCTAGGATCTCCCGCAGGCCACCAGACCATCCATCGAAGACAGGGTTATCCAACGTAGGTGCTGGGGAGACAGATCTATGACATCATTGTGGGATAATGCTGCCAATGTAAAGGAGTTCTATTCTGAAACATTGAATACAAATGTATCTTGGAGATGGAAATCCTGAACATCTGACTTGGATCCGGCCCTTCCGGATACACCTTGAACCAGGAGAAACAATGATGTCAAAACCTTAACGCTGATAGAATGCGCACTATACTCTTATTTGTGCTAGATTAACTCAGGAGTTTTAACCTTCATTTTAGCACCTGAAGTAGGGTGCAAGGCAGACTGATGATACCCTCGAAGACTGTGTGTATCCCTATAATTGTTCAGTTGCTCTATAAGAATTCTGTAGCTTTGGGAAGATGTCTCTCTCTTTAGTCATTTGTTCACAGGGAAAAAGTGGTCACAGTTTCCTAATTAATGGGGCGAATTACGATTGCATCAAAGTCACAGGAAGAGCTGATAGCAAAAAAGAGTCGTTGTTAGTGTTATCAAACAAAGGTTTCATCGAGTGATGCATTTGTTAAGTGGCAAGGCGGGAGGCGGGTCTTGCGGTGAGCAGGAAACCTTCGAGGACATTAGGTGTATCTTGAAAGTGCCGGTGAAGGCCTAATCGGATCACCACACACAACTAGTGGAGCTAAGATGGGGCTTAGGTGATGCTTTGCTTTTAATAATTTTGGAAATGTTGGGCATTTATAACCAATAACCATTAGGTCTTTGATACAGAATTCGCTGTTCACTGTTCAGGAATGATTTTATGGTTAGGGGTTGGCTACGTCTCTTAGAAACTATGCAAAATAACTTTTGCTATCGCTAGGTTAGTTTCATAAAAGTGTTTTTTTCTTCGTAGACTGCCAATTGTGTAATCATTTTGGGCACGAATAGAATGTATTATTAGCTGACAGGTGCACTTAATGCTAGAATTTCAAAACCGCTAGGGGACTCAGCCATTACACAAAGTGCTGCGTATCCTGGTATGATCCTCGGTGCGTCATATCCGCCCATCACCCCCCCCCCCTCAACTAGCAGAGGCCTTTCTTGATCACCTGAGATCAGGACGCCTGCTCTGCAAAGAGGAGGCCACCCTGGCATCATATGAATGCCTCTGCTCGAGCTCCATGGAAAACACAGCAGGAAGCTGCGAAATCGACTGCCCTGACCCTAAGATCGATTGAATGATGGGTGCATTAAATATTCATGCCCTGTGGTGTGTTTATTTATTTATTAGTGCGGTCATAAAACATTTACTCTCCTTATAAAATGTTTCCAAAATAGGCCTCGGAAATCATAGTAGAAAATATGTGAATGGAAACGTGCCAGCTCTTTATTTCATTTCATAATATTAATTAAAATGATATGTTTCCGCAGAGTAATGCATTTCTCAGCTTGTAGTCCACTCTTTAACATGGAGGCTGCGGCGTGTTCTCATTAGCAGAGTCTGTACTTGGCACTGGCTCAGCGCCATCTTGGTTGGGGGCATGAACTGTTGCCTTTGTTTCCTTTGCATGGGTGCCTTTGAGTGAATCTAAGCGCTCTCAAGCCTGGGGAGGGAGGCGGGCAAGCCAAACCCAGACCAATGTATGTGTGAAAAAGGCTGCTTTATTGAAACAGGTGCATATCACATTTAAAAACCTGGCCACTGCCTTCCAAAACGAACACATTTTTATTAAAACCTAAATCTTCTCCAAAATAACTCTTGCAGGCCTGGACCTGGGCCCACTTCACGAAGGAATGCCCCACTACCCAAATTGACATCTCCACGGAGAGGGGTCCAGCCACTGGACCTGAAACGAGAAAAACGGAATGAACTTAAGCATTCTTACTAACTGCGCCAATACCACCAACATTGCTCCGCAGGTAGCGCTTGTAGCAGTTTGATGACCATCTACCCAGCCGCATGAAGTCCCCCTGCTCCCACCCCTTGTTATTCGCCTCAGAAGCTGCACTCATTCTGAAAGAATGTGTCCCAAAGTCCTCGCCATCGATTCCCATATTCTTTAGTGCCTTTCTGAAAACTGACAAAAACTGGAAATCCGTGACCTTGCTTCCCTTTGCATGCGCAAACACTATCCCCTCACTCCCTTTGCTTCCCTTTGCATGCGCAAACACTATCCCCTCACTCCCTTTGGAGATTGCCCTCCACTTTGCTTCCCACCTACAAGGACGAGTGATCTTATGTAAGGATGCTTGCCATGACCCATGACCCATTTCCCCAAACCCCCTTGCTTTTTTATCTGCCCAGCCAAATATGAACCCCTTCAATCCGCACAACCCCTTTTTTTCCTGAATCCTCGCACCCCCTCTGCCCCCCAACAATACCAATACTCTGAATGCGTGAAAACATCCACACCATCAATGTGGAAAATAAGCAAGTCTCGAACCCGTCCGAGCAAATGAGCGGCAATGCATGGATTATTTCCACGAGCAATTGCCCAGACAAAGTCTTCTCAGCCCGTCTCGACTGACCCTGTTCCTTGGCCCAGCCCTCCAGCCTTCGTGTCCCCAATTCACCCGCTGACGGTTAATAGGCCCATAATAGTTTTCCTATAACGGAGTTTCCGGCTAGCTTCCCTGCAATTGTAACTCGCGCTAAACCTCTTTCAATCGTATGCAGAATGAATTGAAACAACATCTTCCCTCTTGTGCTCTGTATTGGAAAGCCGCTGGGCGCCTGAGAGCAAAAACTCCTCCCGGGCTACGTTATACGCTACCCCGGTGGATTCAGTGAGGGACCCTCCCACTTTTGTAGCATCCGGTGTTGCCTACGTACCACAACTGCTGTGGCATGGGTGTCGGGGTCCTGTCGTTGTCCTTAGCTAGCCCCCGGAATCTTCCCCACTGTGAACGAGACCCAGCCTCCGCTATGTTATTGTCCACCTGGCACATATAAAGCTCTCAACACTATACCATGGCGCAAACAGCCTACAACAAACACCCTCCATAATGTCAACACCAGTTCAATGTAACCGCCTTTACCCCCCTCCTTCCATTCTTCAGGCCACTGCTCATCACACCATCTGCCTTGCCAGTAGAGACCAAATCCTTTCCAGTTTTGTACATCCCATATTAGGTCGTCATCTCTCCCAAATGGAAACCCGCTGAAAACTTGCAAAAAGACCCTCCACATTCTCATGTCTTCTCCCACCCCTGCTGACAAGCGAATATGGTGGTGCAGTGGCCTCTGGCACTCCAAATCCCCGCCCAATCTCCTGCAAAAGGTCCTACCTACTCTCCCTACCCTACCTGCAAAGTTGAGATAACCCAGCAACACCAGAATCTCTTTGACTATCACTTTATCCCGAGCTAGCATCTTATTGAGCACTCCCAACATCTTTTGTTTTTATCCTCTGGCCAGCATGCCTGCATTATCCTGTAATCGATTTCGATGCCCAAAAAAGACAGCGCCGTGCTGGGCCTCATTGTCTCCTCAAGAGCCAAAGGCACTCCTAATTCCCTCATCAGCTCTTTGAAGTTTTCCAGAGCCACCTGGCACTCCGTGAAGCCTGAGTTGGCCATGAAGAAGAAATCCTCCAAATAATGCGTCACCAACTAGTGATCCAGACGTTTGAATACAGCCACTGCAGGAAAGTGCTAACACGCTCAAATAATGCGCACAACATAGACCAGCGCATCAGTAATGCTTTGTCCACGTACCATCTCCCTTGAAATGGATGCCCAAAAAACCCCAATTGTCTAGATGGACTGGAGGCAAACGGAAAGCCGACTTTATGTTGCATTTTCCCATTTCTACTGTCGCACCCGCCGTCACAACCAGTGACATGGCCATGTCAACTGAGGAATATGCCACAGTAGCCTCTTTCTCATCAATAAAATCCTTCACTGAGCTCCCTTCTGGCCATGACAAGTGCGGAATAAGCTGGAACTGGCCTTGTTCCTTCTTTGGCACCACCCCAATGAGTGAAACAATCAGATTCCCCATAGGCCAGTCTTTGAAGGGGCCCGCCATCCAACCCTCCCTCACTTCTTTATCTACTTTCCCCTGAACCATGTGAATATGTTCTTTAGCTGACTGCAAATATTTGGCCCATCTTCTGACCCGCAGACCCCCTTATCCTAGATGAAAACCCCACCTGAAACCTTCCTTGCGTACCTCTGCAGCCTTCTGGTTGTCATAACCCTGTAAGGCTGCCCCCCATTCATCTATTTTGAACGGTGTATGAGCCCTTCTGCCAGCCCCCTTTACAAGCCTAAATTCCTCATCGTACTGTGCCCACGCCTATCCCCCCTCCCCAAGTAATCTGCACTTTCTTAATAACTTCCATGTATTTCAATAGAGCCACGCCTCGTTCCAGATATTTCTCACGGTTCACGCTTGCATCCATTAAAAAGGGGCAGCTGTTAAATCTTCAACTGTTAAAAGAACCCTTGGCCTCTTGGCCAGCTCATACTCCTCTTCTTCAGACCCCTCTGTCGTGCGTACTCTCTTATGCAATAGTTTGAACATATTGACATATTCTCCTTTCCAGATGCGCTCCTTGGTTGCCAGCATTAAATGCGTTCCTAGAGACTTTAGTAACCCCCATGTAAGCTAACTTTTTAATCTTCAGTTCTTTACACTTCACGATATCTTTTTTCTCAGTATTTGTCCCTCCCCCGTCAGTTGTCTCCCTGCTTAATTAACCTCCCTATTAGTTGTCAACTGACCATTATCCTCAGTGTCCACGCCAATGTCTAAAATGTACTTACCCTCCCTCAGCCTACCTTCCTCCGCCCCCCTCTCTTCATCCTCCCCTGTCCCTACTGGTAAATTCCTGGCTTCCCCCCCCTTTTCTTGTGCGTTACCTGGCTCCAAGAATGGTACCTGTGTTGCTGCAGTCCGCCTTGCCAGTGGACCCGTGACCTGTGCCAATTTTACTGACTTCCTTGCAGGCTCCGCTGCCCTTCTTGTAACCTGCAAGATACAATGAGACCCGTTACTGCGCCCCCACTTTTCCCCTTCACTCTCTTCTCTTATTTCGCCTTCTTCCATTTGCAACAATCTCTGTGAGGGAAACAACACTTACAACGCAACTTTTACAACGCAACATCCAGTACAACGCATGCCATTACATCGCAACCATTACAAAGCATGTCACTACAACGCATACCACTACAACGCATGTCATTACAACGCAGTCATTACAACGCATACCATTACAACGCATACCTACACTATCCAACACTTACCCTACTGTTGCACCCCCTGGAATTAGAATAGTAATTTTTTCCCCTACACTATACAATGCTTACCCTACTGTTGCACCCCCTGGAATTAGAATAGTAATTGTTACCCCTACACTATCCAACACTTACCCTACTGTTGCACCCCCCTGGAGTAATAATAGGAATTTTTACCCCTACACTATCCAATACTTACCATACATGCAATGTAATGGTATGCGTTGTAATGGTATGCGTTGTAAATGTAGTATGCGTTGTAGTGGAATGCGTTGTAAAGGTAGTTTTAAAGAATTTGTTGTAATGGCATGCGTTGGAATGGAATGCGTTGTAATGGATGTTGCGGTGTAAAAAATGCGTTGTAAAGGTATGCGTTGTAAAAGTATGCGTTGTAACGACATACATCCCTCTGTGATTGCCTCTATCGGGCCCCCAACTCTTTGCCCCGGGCGATGCTGACTGCACCCACCTGAAATCCCCTTCCATCCTCGTTTGCGTATTCCTACGTCCTTTTTGTCCTGTGGACCGCTAATGTCTGTCAGGTGTTGGGGCCAGCGAGACCGCTGGCGTCCTACTTCTGCCAGCCACAACGGGATCCACTCAAGTAATGGGCATGCTGCGCAAGGCTCCACTCTCCCTTCTACTTGGCGCCCCAGAGCCGCTCTCAGCTCTTCCAAGTCCGCACCACGACGTTGCCCCTCCACCTGAAATTATAAGTGACTGGTCTGGTGTGCTGGGCCTGTGTAACCCCTCCCCTACATCCCTTCTCCTCTTCCTACTTAACCCTAATGTACTCTCTGCCCATCCCCGACCGCCTTTAAGTAAATCATCCCCCTCCTGATCACTAACCCCCCTTTCTCCTCTTCCTTCCCTTCACTCCATTACAGCCCGACCGTAACCGCTGATGGTTGACAAGGCCCAAAGCCCGTCCCCCGAGGTGCCCTATTCTGCCCTGCCCCCACCCTCTTTTTGCCCCCTTCCTGATACAGCTCTCTTGCCACTATACCTGCTGAACCACCTTGAGACATGTATGCATCTACCTGCCACAAACCGCTTAAACACCTCCTGTGTCCCATGAGGTGAAATAGTCGAGGCACCTCCCATGCATAGCTACCCCCTGCTGGCGCCAGCTCCCCGGGAAAATCCTCTTCCTCCACCCCTGAATCCCACAAGAGTTGTACCCCTCCCTCCCCCTTCCCAACTCCTCCCTGCTCTCCCCTATTGGGGACCTCACCAGGCTTATCTGCTCTTGCTGGCCCCATCCGGGGTCCAGCTCATCCCCAAAATTGCCCACAACATCATCCCTTGGAGCCCCCCCAGCCCTCTTTCATCCCATGCTCCCATCTCCCCCAATTTCCTGACCTACAGAAACCTCCCTCATAGAGGCAGCAGCCTTTGATCCCTCTACGCCCCACTCCCCCCTCCGTTCCCCCCGCATATCCTGCTGGATGTATGATGTTACCACGCGATCAAAATGATCGCGGTACATCACAACTCAGCTTTTACAACGCAAGTTGTTACCACGACTTGCGCTGTAGGGTGCTGGACTTAGGAATAGTATAATTTACTATTCCAACTCCAGCCTATGTACAGTAGGGAAGGTGTTGAAATAGTAAATCTACTATTCCTTAATCTAGAGCGCCCTCCAGTGCAAGTCGTGGTAACGACTTGCGTTTTAAAATTTGTGTTGTGATGACACTGCGGTGTTTAGACCGTGTTGTAAAGGTTGTTTACTATCCTGCTGCTCTGAGGACCATGGGTTCATTCACCCCGCACTCTTCCAGCGGGCCCTGCCCCCTACGCACCCGCGCCAGAGCCTCCTAGCGTACCCAAGGCTCTGGCAGGCCCACATTTCGGGGCTGCTTTCCTGGCATATGAGCGGCCCGAAGACTCACCTCCCTCATCTTTGAACGCTTGAGCTACAGGCAGCTGCGGCTGCCGGCACCCCCCGACGAGGAGCCCCGTGGGGGGGCGCACGTCTCCTGCCGCTTCAGGTATCAGCTTACTGCACTCTATAATTCTGCATATTAACCCAGCAAGAAAAGCTACCCAAAACGCTAACACTAAAACTGCCTTCAAAAAGGCTAAACTTCCAACACTACCCCAAAAAGCTAAACTGCCTTCACTACCCTGCTCCCAGCCACCAGGTTACCAGAACCTAAAATGGTGGTTGGGGACGTCCTGCGCCAGCCCTTATTACATTGGGCTATAATTGAGCTATAATTAATCAGCCCAAATTACAAAATGGGCGCTAAATGGCCGGCCCCATCCCCTCCCAATCTGCCTGGGGGCACACCTCATGGTGTTCGGCCACCCACCAAACCACCCTTCTGACTGCTGACAGCTATGTCCAGCAAGCAGTGTGTTTAGACAAAGACGAAAGGCAGTATGTTCAAATGCTTTGATGGCTATTTTGATGTTTAATGATGACTGTAAGTCATGCATGAAACTTTGGGTTTAAGATATATGCTATTTTTGGTGGGCTGGCTTTGAGATAGCTTTATCTTTTTACTCATATAATAAACAATCATAACTAAAACATATAAAAACATATATACATAAAAGGGACAGAGGGGGTTTGGGTCAGCCTTCTTCATCCATTGGTCTGTTAAACTGGCATTCAAATGTTTTCTACGCCCACCACAGCTTGTAGAATGTGGCAGTGGGTCAGCCCACACCAGCCAATGCATTTCTTGCACCTAGTGACGTCATTTTGCCTGGGGCAGGCTCTCCATGTGGGTGGAGGAGCGTCGCCCCACTGCTTTCTTTCAGTTCGAGAAGCAGAAACATATAATGGTATTATAAATACAATTTTATGTTTCTGCTTGTCGCACTGCGAGAAAGCAGAAGGGTATGCCTGCTTGGGGGCGGGTGGGTGGGCGGTCCTGATCTAGGGCAGGGAAGGAGTGGCTTGCCCACTCTGAGGGCGCTGTTTGGTCAGCCCCAGGGCTGACCAAACCAGTCATACGCACTCTCCCGTTTCTCCATGTAGGATGCATGCAGCCTACATGGAGAAAATGGCCTACCCATAGACGCCTGTGTGGTCGACGTCCCAACCAATCACAACGCTGCCATTGCAGCATTGTGATTGGCTATGGGGAGGGGAGGGAGGCTGCCTGCTTCCTGTGAGGAGCAGAGAAGCAGAGACAACGCGGGACCAGGCCGGGCAGGGCCGGTGAAGGTAAGTTAACTTTTTACATTTTTTTATTAAACCTCCCCCCGCTACCACTTCTACATGTGACCTCCCGCCCCCCCACCCGCGAGTCATACTGGCGGCGACTGCATTTGGCCAGATCACATGCTTATCTCCAGTACAGTGCCAAAGCTGGTGGACTAAAACGTTACTTTGCTATTGTTTTTGCCTTCCATTTTCCATCCTTTCTTTCTAATTATTTTAATCATTCTTGTGTTTTTAAACTATTTCTTCACTTTACAGAATTGAAAGCCAATAGTGCCTTTATTTTGCACCAATAAGAATTGTAGGAAGGGGGAGTCTCTAGTTGGCGCAGTGCGGCACTGGCGACAAGCAGGGACTCTCTCTTCCTCGTCAGGGCTGAGGGTTACCTTCAAGACAACCTCTGCTTACCCTCTAGGTAGTGTGGCTTAAGCAGTCTCAGGCTAATCTCTGGGGCACATAGGGTTAAACATTTGCAATATTACACCATCACAACCAACCCACCACACAAGGACACCAAACTGTATTTTGTAAAAATATATATCTTTATATAGATTTCAAGCAGGCTTGTAAATACAGTTGTCAAACTTTCAATAGCGGTTCCAGTTTACTTAGTTTCAAGTTGCCACAGTTCTTTCTAGCAATTTAAGCAATCTTTTGGGCCTTCTGCCCAGGTTCAACAAGGTTCAGTGTCTCGTAGCGCCTCAATGCGCGTTCCGCTGTCTCCGCTCGCCTCAGAGAGGAGATCGGGCCCGGCCGGCCAAAGCTCACGCTTCCCGCGTGGGCCTCGAGGACCAGGAGCAGTGCGAGCCTCGGTTTCAGAGGCGGCTCGCGTTGAGGAACAGGCAGCGCGGTGCGAGCTCAGGTCGCAGGACGCTCGCACCGGGAGGACAAAGAACACAGTACCTTGTGGGAGACTTGGTGAGGTGCAGGTCAGGGCGGCAGTCCGCGTCGCGTTGTCTTCCGTCCGATGCTTGGAGCGAGCAGCGGCTCGGCTCTGGCTCGTGGGTCGACGTTGCTGTGCGGGCCGGGTTGCACGGGGCCAGCGCCTCGGGGTTTCCTGATCAGGAGGGCACACTTAGGGGACAGCGCTCCTCGGCGCAGGCCTCTATTGATCCAGGCGACGTTCAGGCACCCCACGCAACAGCTGTTTCTCGGACAGCGGCGGCGCGTTCAGGGGCACAAGACACGAAGGGGGCAAGCAGGCATCGGGCGCCCCTTCTCTTCACGTTGCGAGCTGCAGCTTGGGGTCAGTCACTGTGCTCGGATCAGCTGGGCTGATCTTCACGATGCTTCTGGGCCAGGCAGGCGGCAGTCACTTTGTTTAGAGGGAGGGCAGCTCCCAGAGCGTTGCTGAAGAGCGCGATGGTCACAGCGCGCTCCGCTTTTCCTGGAGAGGCTTGCAGAGGGCAGACAGCGTCTTGCAGTGGTTCCTCTGTCAGGGGGTAGCGCCCACTGTTCCTGGGGCGCTGGTCAGGGGGCAAGTTCACAGGCAAGCCCTTGGAGATCTCTCAGCAAAGTTTGGCACAAAGTTTTACAAAGCAAAAGTCTTCTTGTAGTCTTTTCTTTCCCTCTCCTTCTGCAGCAAGGCACCAGACACAGGCCAGAGACAGCACTCCTCCTTGTCCTTCCAGGTCCTTCTCTTCGGGCAGAGTTTCTTCTGTAGCACAAACAGGATCTAATTTACAAGGAGCAGGGCTCCTTCTTTTATACCCAGTTTCTTTTGTTCTTACAGGCCAGGGGGGCCTTTGCATAGCCACTTTCAGTCTCTGAGTACTTTGTTGGGTGCAATCTGGCTTCTGCTTTCAGTGTGAGGGACAGGCACATCAGACGCTCCACAGGAGGTGGAGCCAGCATTGTGTGGACAGGGGCAGCCAGAAGTACCTTGTTGATGGGGCTTCGCCCTTCCTGGGCCAGGTGTCGGCTGAGTCATCAGTCGCTCCCCAGGAGGGTGGAGCCAGCATTGTGGTGGCAGAGCACAGCCTGATTAAAAGTCCAGGGCCACTCCTACCTCCCACTAAGGTGTAATCTTCGCATTCCCCACCTGCCATCCCCCCAGCCCTGTCACTCACACATCCCAGACAGTCAGATACACATACCAGCAGAGGCGGGCTGAAATGGTTAGGCAAGCAAATGCTAACTTTCTAAAAGTAGCATTTGCAAACACAGGATATTAAAATAAACTTTATTAAAAGAAATATTTTATTATTTTGAGTTCAGGCATACTAAACATGACTCTCTACCATGCTCCCTGAGCCTGCTGGGATTATAGAGTGTAATAATTCCAGCAGCCCATTCTGGCCTAAGGGAAGCAGGTAGCCTTACAATAGTGAAATACGAATTTAGTTGTAATTCACTACTAGGACCTGCCACACACATCAGGGCTTGTCCTACCTTACACTTACAATGCACCCTGCCCTCCGGCCTACCATAGGGGTGACTGATATGAAGTTAAGGGAAGGTTTTAGAGGCTCGCAAGTGGGTGCGCTTGCCCAGCCAGCATGACAGTACGAGACTGCACGCAGGTTCTGCAATGGCAGACCCTAGACACATCTTACGGCTGCTTCTGTGGGTGGCGCAATCAGCGCTGCAGGCCCACTAGCAGTGTTGGCATTCACAAGCCCTGGCACTCCTAGTGCACTTTACTAGGGACTAACAGTAAATCCAATGAACCAACCATGGACACCAATCACATGTACAATTTACAGTAGGGAGCACTTGCACTGCGGCACGGGTTGGCCGTGGCGCAGTGCCCTGAGTAGCGGAAAACCAGCAAAACATCGGAGGCACACCAGCAAAAAGTGGAAGAGAAACTCACGCCAAGGTGCCAGGTCTAACACGTGTCCCCTCCAGCTGAAATGTGGGGGGAACTACCCTTCCCCAGGGAGTTCCACATCACTAAGGCGGAAAAATCTGGACAGACCATCAGCATTGGCGTGATCTGTGCCAGGGCGGTGTTCCACCGTAAAGTCCATACTCTGTAGAGAAATGGACCACCTCAACAGTTTCGGGTTCTCACCCCTCATTTGCATCAACCATCTGAGGGGCCTGTGGTCCGTCTGAACTCGGAAGTGAGACCCAAACAAGTAGGGTCTTAGCTTCTTCAGCGCCCAGACCACAGCAAATGCTTCTCGCTCTATTGCACTCCACCTACTTTCCCGTGGAAGTAACCTCCTACTGATGAAGGCTACGGGTTGGTCAAAGCCCACCTCAGTCATCTGTGAAAGAACAGCCCCTACACCATGCTCTGAAGCGTCTGTTTGCACTATGAATTCCTTGGAGAAATCAGGAGCCAGGAGCACGGGCGCCGTGCACATGGCAGTCTTCAGGGTGTCAAAAGCCTTCTGACAGGTGTCCGTCCAAATCACATTCCTGGGCTGCTTCTTAGAAGTCAGCTCTGTCAAGGGGGTCACAATCGTGCCATAGCCCTTGACAAACCTCCTGTAATACCCAGTGAGCCCCAGGAAGGCTCTCACTGCAGTCTGGGTCTTGGGGGGTTCCCAAGCCAGGATGGTCTCGATTTTGGGTTGCAAGGGTGCCACCTTGCCACTCCCCACTTGGTGTCCCAAGTACACCACGGAACCCTGCCCAATCTGGCACTTGCTTGCCTTGATTGTGAGGCCTGCTCTGCGCAGGGCCATCAACACTTCCCAGAGGTGTCGCAGGTGTTCTGGCCAGGTGCCACTGAACACCGCGATGTCATCCAGGTAGGCGGCACTGAACTCATCCAGCCCAGCCAACACCTGGTTGACCAATCTCTGAAAGGTGGCAGGGGCATTCTTCATTCCAAATGGCATAACCCGGAACTGGAAATGCCCATCTGGTGTAGAGAATGCTGACCTCTCCTTTGCCCCATCGGTCAAGGCGATCTGCCAGTACCCAGACGTTAAATCAAACGTGCTGAGGAACCGGGCAGCCCCTAGCCGATCAATGAGCTCATCAGCTCTGGAGATGGGGTGCGCGTCAGTCTTGGTGACTGAATTGAGTCCTCTGTAGTCCACACAGAACCGGAGTTCAGGTGTGGCTCCCGGCGCAGCAGCCTTTGGGACCAAGACCACGGGGCTGGACCAAGGACTGCTGGAAGACTCAACCACCCCAAGGGCAAGCATCTTGGAGACCTCCTCCTTGATGCAGGCCCTGACCCTGTCAGTCACTCTGTAAGCCTTATGCTTCACAGGTAAGCTGTCTCCTGTGTCCACATCATGGACGCACCAATCTGTGACACTAGGAACCAGGGAGAACAGATCTGGAAACTGCCCCAGCAACTGGCGGCAGTCTTGCTGTTGCTCAGGGGTCAGGGTGGGTGAGAGGTTAACTCCATCCACTGACCCATCTTTCTCAGAGGCCACTAAGAGGTCAGGAAGAGGCTCAGACTCCTCTTCCATTCCATCATCAGTTGCCAACAACATGCCCACTTCGGACCTTCTTAAGTGGGGCTTGAGGCGGTTGACATGTAGGACCCTCAAAGGGTTCCTGGGCGTCTTCATGTCCACCAAGTATGTCACTGGGCTCTTGCGCTCCACAACCTCAAATGGACCTGTCCACTTATCCTGAAGGGCACAGGGTTCCACTGGGGCCAGGACATACACCTCTTGTCCAGGCTGAAGCTCGACCAGAGTGGCATTCTGGTCGTACCACCGCTTCATCTCCTCCTGGCTGGCTTCCAGATTTGCCTCGGCAAGTTGTCTGAAGCGCCTGGTTTGGTTTCTGAAGGCCAGCATGTAGCTATATACATTCTGGGGAGGTTTCCTGGGAGATTGCTCCCAGCCTTCCTTTACCAAACTCAGTGGTCCTCTTACGGGGTGACCGTACAGCAGTTCAAAGGGGCTGAACCCTAGGGACTTCTGTGGCACCTCGCGGTATGCAAAAAGCAGGCATGGTAAGAGGACGTCCCACTTACGCCTCATTGGACCTTCCAGGCCCATGATCATGCCTTTCAGGGTTCGGTTGAATCTCTCAACCAACCCGTTTCCTTGGGGATGGTAAGGCGTGGTGAACTTGTAGGTTACACCACACTCTTGCCAAAGGGACTTCATATACTTGGATATGAAGTTGGTCCCCCTGTCGCTCACCACCTCTAGAGGGAATCCTACTCGTGAGAAAATCCCCATCAGTGCACGCCCCACCACGGGGGCCGTCACTGTCCTCAGAGGGATGGCTTCAGGGTACCGGGTGGCATGATCCACCAAGACCAGGATGAACCTGTTGCCCATGGCTGTCTTGGGGTCCAGAGGCCCAACAATGTCAATACCCACTCGTTGGAATGGCGTACCGACCACAGGGAAGGGTTGGAGGGGAGCCTTGTTCTTCCCTCCGCTCTTCCCACTTGCCTGGCAAGTCGGACAGGTCCTACAATGAGCATCTGAGCTCTTGTGCATTTGGGGCCAGTAAAAGTGGGTGACAAGCCTGTCATAGGTCTTGTCCATCCCCAAATGTCCTGCTAAAGGCACATCGTGAGCCAGCCCCAGTAGGAAGGCTCTGAACTTCTGGGGTACCACCAGCACACGGGCTGACCCAGGTTCAGCAGCCTTAGGCTCTGAATACAGGAGGTCATTCTCCCAGTACACATAATGTGTTTTGGCCTGAACACCATTGGCCTGGTCTGCAGCCTGCTGCCGCATACCCCAGAGAGAAGGGCATTCTTTCTGCTCCCTGCAGAATTCCTCCCTGGAGGGGCCTCCTTCTTGCTGCCAATGGGTCAGCTCAGGCAGGTCCCCTAGTTCGGCAATCTGTTCCCCTGTAGGCTCCAGGTCATCCCCCTCAAGGTCTGCTTCCTCCTGGACCGTGGGAACTTCAGGGGCCGGTTTCCCGCGCCCCCTGCGTCTTCTCCCTAAGGCCGGTTCCTGGGCCTCTCCTTCAGGCCCCAGGACCTCTTGATCACCCCTACTGGCTGCCATCGACCGGGTGGTCACGCACGCCCAGTCAGGTAGACCCACCATCTTCAGGTGAGTCGTCTTCTCCACCTTTTCCCAAGGGGAGTGCTCCAAGTCATTCCCTAGCAAACAGTCAACAGGCATGGTTTTCCTCACACAGACCTGCAGAGTACCAGAGACCCCCCCCCCACTCGAAGGGAACTTGAGCCATCGGACACTGACTCTCTGAATTATCAGCGTTGATAACCGTACAGTATGCATGGGGTACAACCTGCTCTTGAGACACCAGGTGCTGCCTCACTGCAGTCACACTGGCTCCTGTATCTCTAAGAGCCTCAGCTTCCTTACCATTGATGATCACCACCTGCCCATATTTCTTAGTGTTAGAGGGCAGGTAGTTTGTAGGGACCATCTCACTGTCTCCTAGAGAGACTAGGGTCATCTGAACAGGATCTCCACCCCCCCGGACCATCACTTCTTCTCCTAAGTGAACACTAGTCACTTGACGGGGCGGAGCACCAGTGGGCGCTGGTTTTCCAAACAGGCGACACTTGGGGTCACTGGATATGTGCCCCGGCTCACCACATTTGAAACAATTGAAGGGCCCCTTTGGAACAGGTCTACCTGTCGGGGCCCCATTCTGCTTTGGGGGTGGGGGAGGCTGAGAACCTTTCTGCTGGTCCCCTTGGGGATTACTTTGGGGGCCTTTTTGGAACCCTTTCTGTTTTCCCTTGTCCCCCCCACTCTTCTGCTGGGGACCCTGCCCACCCTTGGCGGAGTCTCCCACTGGACCCTTGTGGACCCTGGTGCTGAGCCAGCGGTCCGCCTCCTCAGCAAGCTTCCTCGGCTTGGACAGCTTGCTATCAATCAGGTGCTGGCGTAACTCAGGAAAACAGTGATCAGACAAGTGCTCCCATGCAATTAAATCAAAGAGACCTTGAAAATCATTCACCTTGCTACCCTTCACCCAACCATCCAGTGCTCTGCAAAAAAAAGTCACATACTCCACATACGTATTCCCAGGCCGCTTAGTACACCCCCTAAACTTCTGTCTATACATTTCAGGGGTAAGCCCATACCTGTTCATTAAAGCTTCTTTCATGTGGGAATAGGATCTCTGGTTTTCAATGGGCAAATCTAGCAGGGTGTCCCGCCCTTCGCTAAGGAACCTTCCCCACAACCCCGCTCCCCAATCCTTGTCAGGGACCCGGTGGGAGGACATGGCTACCTCGTATGCCCTAAACCACTGTCCTATGTCATCCCCCTTAAAGAACTCCTTAACTACATCTTTGGGGATGTGCACTCTTGACTCTACCTGCACCGGCGTTGTGCTGCCACCAGAGGGAGGATTATCCAAGCTTCTCTCTTTTAGATTCATCTCCCTCATTTTCAATTCATAATCCATGTGGTGCTTTCGCTCTTCCAGAGCCATTCTCTTGGTCTCCAGTTCCAGTTGGATTTTTAATTCTGCCAGCTTCCTTTCATGATCCCTGGTTTCCTTCCTGTCCGCCAGCTCCTCTGGCGACAGGCCTCTGCCAAAGCTATGCACGCTGTCTGGTTTTTCGAGATCCACCAGATCCACAGGTGCATTCTGATCCTCAGGTGCATTCTGATCCTCAGGTGCATTCTGATCCTCAGGGGCTTTTCTGGACTCTATCCAGGCCTTCAGGGCTTTGTAGAGTTCTGGTTTGTTTCTACACCCTGCGTGTGGAACCTTGAGCTTTTTGCAAAAAAACTTCAGTTCATTTCTTGTGTAATTATCCAGTTTTGCTGCATCCCATTCCACCTCCAACATCTCAGAGGTCGTGGATTCCGCTCCATCAAGGCTCTTTGTGCCCGGCATGGTTTCTGCACTAGGGATCTTCTCTTGGCAAAATTAAAAACCGAAGTCTGTGGCTAAGTTACTGGACTGCAATCACTGTGCAATGGTCAGAAGCTCAGGTATAAAAACTGCAAATGTAAATTCGAAAATCCTCACCGCTGCGTCCAATGTAGGAAGGGGGAGTCTCTAGTTGGCGCAGTGCGGCACAGGCGACAAGCAGGGACTCTCTCTTCCTCGTCAGGGCTGAGGGTTACCTTCAAGACAACCTCTGCTTACCCTCTAGGTAGTGTGGCTTAAGCAGTCTCAGGCTAATCTCTGGGGCACATAGGGTTAAACATTTGCAATATTACACCATCACAACCAACCCACCACACAATGACACCAAACTGTATTTTGTAAAAATATATATCTTTATATAGATTTCAAGCAGGCTTGTAAATACAGTTGTCAAACTTTCAATAGCGGTTCCAGTTTACTTAGTTTCAAGTTGCCACAGTTCTTTCTAGCAATTTAAGCAATCTTTTGGGCCTTCTGCCCAGGTTCAACAAGGTTCAGTGTCTCGTAGCGCCTCAATGCGCGTTCCGCTGTCTCCGCTCGCCTCAGAGAGGAGATCGGGCCCGGCCGGCCAAAGCTCATGCTTCCCGCGTGGGCCTCGAGGACCAGGAGCAGTGCGAGCCTCGGTTTCAGAGGCGGCTCGCGTTGAGGAACAGGCAGCGCGGTGCGAGCTCAGGTCGCAGGACGCTCGCACCGGAAGGACAAAGAACACAGTACCTTGTGGGAGACTTGGTGAGGTGCAGGTCAGGGCGGCAGTCCGCGTCGCGTTGTCTTCCGTCCGATGCTTGGAGCGAGCGGCGGCTCGGCTCTGGCTCGTGGGTCGACGTTGCTGTGCGGGCCGGGTTGCACGGGGCCAGCGCCTCGGGGTTTCCTGATCAGGAGGGCACACTTAGGGGACAGCGCTCCTCGGCGCAGGCCTCTATTGATCCAGGCGACGTTCAGGCACCCCACGCAACAGCTGTTTCTCGGACAGCGGCGGCGCGTTCAGGGGCACAAGACACGAAGGGGGCAAGCAGGCATCGGGCGCCCCTTCTCTTCACGTTGCGAGCTGCAGCTCGGGGTCAGTCACGGTGCTCGGATCAGCTGGGCTGATCTTCACGATGCTTCTGGGCCAGGCAGGCGGCAGTCACTTTGTTTAGAGGGAGGGCAGCTCCCAGAGCGTTGCTGAAGAGCGCGATGGTCACAGCGCGCTCCGCTTTTCCTGGAGAGGCTTGCAGAGGGAAGACAGCGTCTTGCAGTGGTTCCTCTGTCAGGGGGTAGCGCCCACTGTTCCTGGGGCGCTGGTCAGGGGGCAAGTTCACAGGCAAGCCCTTGGAGATCTCTCAGCAAAGTTTGGCACAAAGTTTTACAAAGCAAAAGTCTTCTTGTAGTCTTTTCTTTCCCTCTCCTTCTGCAGCAAGGCACCAGACACAGGCAGAGACAGCACTCCTCCTTGTCCTTCCAGGTCCTTCTCTTCGGGCAGAGTTTCTTCTGTAGCACAAACAGGATCTAATTTACAAGGAGCAGGGCTCCTTCTTTTATACCCAGTTTCTTTTGTTCTTACAGGCCAGGGGGGCCTTTGCATAGCCACTTTCAGTCTCTGAGTACTCTGTTAGGTGCAATCTGGCTTCTGCTTTCAGTGTGAGGGGCAGGCACATCAGACGCTCCACAGGAGGTGGAGCCAGCATTGTGTGGACAGGGGCAGCCAGAAGTACCTTGTTGATGGGGCTTCGCCCTTCCTGGGCCAGGTGTCGGCTGAGTCATCAGTCGCTCCCCAGGAGGGTGGAGCCAGCATTGTGGTGGCAGAGCACAGCTAGATTCAGAGTCAAGAGCCACTCCTACCTCCCACTAAGGTGTAATCTTCGCATTCCCCACCTGTCATCCTCCCAGCCCTGTCACTCACACATCCCAGACAGTCAGATACACATACCAGCAGAGGCGGGCTGAAATGGTTAGGCAAGCAAATGCTAACTTTCTAAAAGTAGCATTTGCAAACACAGGATATTAAAATAAACTTTACTAAAAGAAATATTTTATTATTCTGAGTTCAGGCATACTAAACATGACTCTCCACCATGCTCCCTGAGCCTGCTGGGATTATAGAGTGTAATAATTCCAGCAGCCCATTCTGGCCTAAGGGAAGCAGGTAGCCTTACAATAGTGAAATACGAATTTAGTTGTAATTCACTACTAGGACCTGCCACACACATCAGGGCTTGTCCTACCTTACACTTACAATGCACCCTGCCCTCCGGCCTACCATAGGGGTGACTGATATGAAGTTAAGGGAAGGTTTTAGAGGCTGGCAGTGGGTGCGCTTGCCCAGCCAGCATGACAGTACGAGACTGCACGCAGGTTCTGCAATGGCAGACCCTAGACACATCTTACGGCTGCTTCTGTGGGTGGCGCAATCAGCGCTGCAGGCCCACTAGCAGTGTTGGCATTCACAAGCCCTGGCACTCCTAGTGCACTTTACTAGGGACTAACAGTAAATCCCATGAACCAATCATGGACACCAATCACATGTACAATTTACAGTAGGGAGCACTTGCACTGCGGCACGGGTTGGCCGTGGCGCAGTGCCCTGAGTAGCGGAAAACCAGCAAAACATCGGAGGCACACCAGCAAAAAGTGGAAGGGAAACTCACGCCAAGGTGCCAGGTCTAACAAGAATCATATATTTGCAGCATGTGCTGACGTCGATCATATGCTTTTCAAACTCCTGTCATCTAGTGTTGGACACTGGCGTTGCAAGTTGTGTTTATTCAAAGAGAGCTTTTGATTTTGAGGTGACACGTGATCTCTCCCTGAAACCCACAAAGCACAAAGACTCCACCATGGATTATTTTTTATCACCTTCAGGTTCAGACCTGCTTTTGGAGCTCTGCAACAGAAGACAGTCGTTCAACTCTAAGGACCAGAATTGCCGCCTATTAGACACAAAGACACTGCAGGTAGAAAACCTCATGCTGACTACATAAGCATTTGACATCTATAAATATCCCATGACTACTGGATCTGAAACCTTACGATCATTTAAGGAATGCATTGTATGCCTTACGTTGAAGCCCTGAAGAAGTCTCTTTGGAGACGAAACGCGTTGGCTATGATAAATGGAATTTTAAAGAGAAAATCTGTTTGCGAAAAATAAAGAGAACACTTCATCAAGAAACACACACCCTGGATCTGGACGTTTCTTTATGTGCTACTGGTTTTGAACTCTAACATGATATGCCGATATTATTGTATATAGTGCTGAAACGTATTGCCTTGAACAAAGACACTGCATGTCTGTTGATCTCTTTGGAATCTAAGTGGAGGTTCTCGAGGATAGCTCATACGAGAATGCTTTTGGGGGTATAGTTACGAAGAACACACTATTACAGTTCTGCCCAAAATGCAACTGCAAGTTCTTGTGGCCAGACCAACATAGGGTCTGTAAACGTTACTTAACAAAGGATGACATGAAACGGAACTGTTCAGCTTCCCAGGCATTAACGAACAAGAGGATCATTTGTTACAGGGGAGAAGGTTGGTGAGAAAACTAGAAGATGCTGTGCTGAAGCTACCCTAAGCCATCAACGAAGCTGGACGTCAAGAGTAAAATACTCTGATAGAGAGAGCGGAGGCCCATCCGGTGTCTGGGAAGTCCATATGGAGTGAAGTACAGAATATGTATCTGTTGAGGGCTCTGACTTCAGAGCGCAACATCCTCCAAGAGCTCAGTAAAGGCCACACCCAGGGCATAAGATCCACCGGAATCATCCACCACCTTCGAGGATCTTCTCTCAGGGGTTCAACCTCTACAGGACCCTCAACTCCCTGGCAAACATCAGCATTGAGAGAGCTGAGCTTGTAGCTCCAAGATGGTACTGAAAACGCCATAAGAATTAACACCAAGCGATGTCCCCAAGACCACCTGGCCTTGAAAACAAATCTCAACATTTCCACGTGGCCCACAGCGTATGCCAGCAGGACTATCAGTACTAGCACAGCCAAAAAAGATTAAACTCACATTTGAGGAGGTCATACCTGAGGAACTGGGATCAATTCTTACACTAAATAGGCGGCGGCATACTGACACTCGGACTCATTCACCGTCACAGTAACCAGTGCACTCTCAGTCACCAGGACGTTCATTGCACACAATCTCTGACACCAGGCACATCTTAGACGTTCTCGATCTCTTCAAAAACCCATCAACATGGACAATGAAGATGACCGCCGGAATGATCACGGCATGGTTTACCAAGAAGAAACATCTTTGGAGCCTTATCCCGTACAGCTTTCCATACCGGATGACGCCACAGAACACTATGCCGTCATCCAAAGAGCGGCTGATCCCCACCCGGTTAAACTACACATAGTGTAGGAGGAAGATGACTTCTAGGTGGAGATGCTCTCAGAGATGGATGCTCAATTCAGTTCCTTTCTTTGCTAAAAAGACTAACAAAGTTTGCTGGAGAAAACTTTAAGGACCCGATAAAGCATGTTACCCGAGGGCCAAGCACAAAGACTATCCCTTGTAGATTAGGGGCTGTGTACAAACAGACTCCCTGGTTTTCAGCACAGCTAGAAAAAAGGGAATGTGCTATAGTCCAAAGGAGACCAGACTACCTGACAAGGAAAACAAGAAGGTTGACGCAGTTGGTGAAAGGGTATCTGTGAGCACAGCCACACAGTGGCGCATCACCAACTCAGTGGGCCTAGTGTCCAGATATGACAGACAACACTGGTCGAACACCTGCCAAAGCCCTGCTTGAAAAGAGTTAAGGAGTTGGTGCAAGAGGGGAAGATCCTGACCAGTGGCAATGTCTGAAGATGCTGCATCCAGGAGACAAACAACAGCATCCCGCTCCATCAAAGGGGACAACTTGTTCTCATCCCAGCTGGATGATTTGGGTAAGAAGGCAGCTAAAGACAAGAAATGCATTGCAACCTTTTAGATCATTTAATGCAAAAAGATATTTTCTTCAGAAGAAACATCCTGAATCCTTAAAGAATAAGAAGCCCTTTTAGGGCCAGGATGGTGGTCGGGGAGCTGCAGAAGGAGGAAAATCCAGACCACAATTGCAAACCCAAGAAGAGCAGCAGCTCAGCTGATGGCAATCAATCACTTACTGTGGGAGGAAGAATCAGCTTCTTGTCTCCGGCTTGGCCGGCAGTGATTCCCGACCATTGCGTCCTGGAGATTCATGCATACCAAACTGTATTCAAGAGTCCTCCCCAGGTTCTTAATTTTGTTCGGACCCCATTGCTCAAAGATCTGATAAAATTCCAAGCACTGAAACTCTCTTACAGAAAAATGCAATAACCCGTGTGCTGGATCACCAACATCGACAAGGCTTAAACCAGACAGAAGATTTCATCCAGTATTGGATTTAAAAAAGCTAAACAAATATGTGAAACACATATCATTCAATATGGTAACTCCCCATCAGATAATCCCAGTTCCGTCACGGCTGTCTCCCCTTGCGCGCTCTTACATGCAAATGGTTGGGTAGCAATCAAGTGGGTGCCCAGCCTATAACATGTGCGTTGAGTCTGAACTCCATGTGTTCTTTTTTGCCCGGGTTATCACTCAATCAGATCAAGATGGTTGGTACAGCTTGTAAAAACCTCGGCAAAGCCCATTGCATGGAAGCATTTAGACTTTTAAAGTATAATACTGATTCCCAGTATTTTGAAAAAAAAAAAAAAAATAAAAGGTATTGTCATTTACAATGCCAATAGCTCAAACTCTCGCAAATGTTGCAAATGTTTGTTGGTAACTAGACACCCGTGGGAGTACAGGGTAGTCTGATCCGCATAGATCCCATGACCTTTTTGTACCCACAATGCCCTGCAAACTTCAAATGTTAGCTAAAATCTCAGAATTTCCTCACATTTCTGAGACAGAAACTTCAGAAATCTGCAGGAACCACCAAATTCCTACCACACAGCATTCCCACCCATCACCCAATAAAAAGGGACCAGACTTGTGTACCTGGGCCGAGCACCATCACATCTAAGGTCCTAAAAGCCAACATGGGACTTCAACATATCCTGCAAAGAATTACCTGTTTTGGCGTAGCGGCAGACTTTGTGCCTTGGGTCGGCCACCACCAAGCAAAACATACATAACCCAAACATATCTGAAAACTAGACTCCCAGGGGAGTCCAGGGTGACCTGTCTTGCATGTATCTCAAGACAGTTTGTACTTCCAATGCCCTTCAAACCTCAAACGTTGGGTAAAATCATGCATTTTCCTCACATTCCTGGAATGTAAACTTCTGAAATTTGCGGGATCCACAAAATTCCTACCATCTAATATTCCCACACTTCTTCCATTGGAAACAGTACCCCACTTGACTGGTAGACCTCCAACAACTTACAGTACGTGCCCTGGGGGAAAGGGGGCTGATTTAAAAGCCACCCCACCTTGACCCCAGCTTTTTTTTTAAGGGAGAAGACTGGTGCAAATGGCAGAGGTTCTCCTGCTCTCTCACCCCATGACAGCCGCAGCCCATACAGGTAAGAGAGGTAGGGCCGGGTGGGGTGGGGGATTTGGACGGACGACAACGAGGGAAAATTAATTATTTATTTAATTTTACCTCATCGAATCCTCCACCATGACCAGGCCCCACCGATCTTACCTGCACGGGCCGCTCCTGCCCCATGATGAGAATTTCCAGTCATGCGCACTACGAGGTAGTGCTCAAGACAAGAATACATTGTTTACATGAATACATGTAAACAATCCTCAGCAAAGCCAAGAGGTCTTGCCCTAGCAAGCTGGTGAGGCCTTATTTTTTTAATATAACAAGGATATGTTACAAAAATTTAAAAGTAGAAAAAAAAACATGTCTCCTAAAAAACTGGCGTCCGATGCTTGCAATAAAGATTTTCAGTTAAGTAAAAGAATAAATAACTATTGCATTCAAATTCAATAGAAGAGTCTTGTTCCTTCCTAGCAAGTCAGTGCACTTGGAACAGGTACAATAACCCTTTTTTGTTTTAATGAACATCACAGGAAAATATGAATCTTATTGACACAAAGAAAAGGTACCTTTGGCTCTGAATTACTGTAAACTAAGTCATAGTTTTTAACACACAAAAATTACTAATAAAAAGAGTGTTGGCAATCTGCTTGCAATATCAGAACACACTGAATGTGAATTGGCTCATGAACAACGCTTTTCTACAGCACAGAAATTAAGTGAGATATAAGTGCATAATGTGATCCATCGAATGTGTTTGTACGGACACCATTGCTTGCAAAACGCCACCTGTTGTCTGGGTAGAAGCATTCGGCTACCCTGTTGTAGTCTGTACGTTGGGCCAGCTCTCAATGACTTCTTTCTTCTCTCTTTAGGATGTGGGCTCAACTATCACAAGAGATGCGCGTTCAAGATCCCCAACAACTGCAGCGGGGTGCGGAAGAGACGCCTGTCCAACGTTTCACTGCCCGGCCTGACGCCCATCCGCACTGTGTCGGCCGAGCTCTCCCCCACCATCCCGGATGAAGCCCTTCTGGTAGGTTGGCCTCCGCTGGTTGTCTGTGTTGTCTGTATTGGCCTCCTCTGGTTGTCTGTATTGTCTGGGTTGGTTGACTGTGTTGTCTGTGTTGGCCTCCGCTGTTTGTCTGTGTTTGCCTCCTCTGGTTGTCTGTATTGTCTGGGTTGGCCTCCTCTGGTTGTCTGTGTTTTCTGGGTTGGCCTCCGCTGGTTGTCTGTGTTGTCTGGGTTGGCCTCCGCTGGTTGTCTGTGTTTGCCTCCTCTGGTTGTCTGTATTGTCTGGGTTGGCCTCCTCTGGTTGTCTGTGTTTTCTGGGTTGGCCTCCGCTGGTTGTCTATGTTTTCTGGGTTGACCTCCTCTGGTTGTCTGGGTTTCCTGGGTTGGAATCCTCTGGTTGTCTGGGTTTTCTGGGTTGGCCTTCTCTGGTTGTCTGTGTTGTCTGGGTTGGCCTCCGCTGGTTGTCTGGGTTGGCCTCCGCTGGTTGTCTGTGTTTGCCTCCTCTGGTTGTCTGTATTGTCTGTGTCGGCCTCCTCTGGTTGTCTGTGTTTATTGGGTTGGCCTCCGCTGGTTGTCTGTGTTTTCTGGGTTGGCCTCCGCTGGTTGTCTGTGTTTTCTGGGTTGGCCTCCTCTGGTTGTCTGGGTTTCCTGTGTTGGCCTCCTCTGGTTGTCTGTGTTGTCTGGGTTGGCCTCTGCTGGTTGTCTGGGTTGGCCTCCTCTGGTTGTCTGTGTTGTCCTCCTCTGGTTGTCTGTGTTGGCCTCCGCTGGTTGTCTGTGTTGTCTGTGTTGGCCTCCGCTGGTTGTCTGTGTTTTCTTGGTTGGCCTCCTCTGGTTGTCTGGGTTTTCTGGGTTGGCCTCCTCTGGTTGTCTGTGTTATCTGTGTTGGCCTCCTCTGGTGGTCTGTGTTGTCTGTGTTGGCCTCCTCTGGTTGTCTGGGTGGTTCAGTACTTTTCGGAAGCATTAGTGGTTCGGCTTTGTGTTGTCTGGTTTGGCCTCCACTGGTTGTCTGTGTTGTCTGTGTTGGCCTCCGCTGGTTGTCTGTGTTGTCTGCGTTGGACTCCCCTGGTTGTCTGGGTTGGCCTCCGCTGGTTGTCTGTGTTGTATGTGTTAGCCTCTGCTGGTTGTCTGTGTTGTCTGCGTTGGACTCCGCTGGTTGTCTGTGTTGGCCTCTGCTGGTTGTCTGTGTTTTCTGGGTTGGTCTCCTCTGGTTGTCTGTGTTGTCTGTGTTGGCCTCCACCAGTTGGCTGGGTGGTTCAGTACTTTTCTGAAGCATTAGTGGTTCCCCCTGAAAGCGAAGGCAGTACTTTGCCATTGAACCTCCAGATAAGAAGTTCATGGTCTGCACAGGCATGAGCATGGGCACGCGCATCTCTGTTTCTTTGGTGACTTTAATGTGAGGTTTGTGACCTGGTGAAAGGTGATGCGTTGGAGCCAGAGTAACTGGAAGTCCTCCAGGGCAGTGACAAGCGTTTCCCGCAGCCCAGGGATGCTCACGAGGGTCCTTGTCATTCCATTCTCACCAGGAGCACTAGTATTGTGAGAATGGTGCTTACTTCCCACTCCAGTGCCTTTCCCTGTTAAAAGAGAGAACGGTCAAGAAAAACAAGCTTTGGCAATGCCAATAGGTTGCGTCTGTGGGAACTATTGGCCTTGCCACCGGTTTATAGGGATGCTCTACAGCATCCTCAATGCAGTGCAGTACATCTGAGGTGGAGAAAAAACTATGATTTAGGCATGGGTGCACCTCGTGAGACCTTTTGTTTCTTTTTATTTACAGATCAGAGCTCGATCAGTAAATTGGCAGGGATTGGAAAAAGAAACATGGGAGTTGGGGGGGCTGGGGGCAACATGGCGGGAGGGGTGGAAACAACATTGAGGGCGAGGGGTAAAAGCAACAAGGCGTGCAGGGATTGGAAAAAGAAACATGGAAGGTGTGAGTAGAGAGGGCAAGACAGAGAGCAGGTGGAGGAAGCAGCACAGAGGATGGGTGAGAAACACATGGCATGGCTGAGAGAGAGCAACTTATAGCAACTTACCGCTTCGGCCAACAGGTCGAGGAGATGCTAGAAAAAAATCAAGAAAGATACTGTTATTGCCAAAGTGATGGGCCCCCTACAGACACCGACAACCTTATAGCTCCTTTCGACGCTTCTTCCTCCACATTCACAAGGCCCACACAGCAATCGCCTTCCCCGGGCTACAACAGGAGAGGTTACAGGGGCATAATGATAAGGGTAGAGGAAAGGCAGTAGCTACAAAGGGGGCGGCCCCTCCAAAAAAGTGACACTCTCCACTGCCCCCCTACCCCCTCCCCCCCCCACCGACCACATAACACCTGTCGGGAACAGTTGCAGGAATTTCTGTCCCGTTGGTCAGAAATCACCTCCGACCGTTGGGTTCTCAACATCAAACGGGAGGGATACTGTCTGGAACTCCCTCAGACACCACCAAACATTCCTTCCCGACTACACAAAATGTGCGCAGAACATGTGTGACTCCTTCAGGAGGAGATATGGGCCCTCATGGCCAAAGTGGCCGCAGAGCCGGTTCTGCAACAACACTGCATAAAAGGGGTCTTTTCCTAGTACCTTCTTATGCCCAAAAAGAACGGCTCCCTCAGACCCATTCTCGATATCAGGCCCCTCAACAAATACATTCTATTGGTGCACTTCAGCATTGGTGGCTCCGCGAGACCTCACACCTCTACTCCAGAAAAGAGACTTGATGACAACCCTCGATCTGAAGGACGCCTTCTACATACCCATCCTTGCAGCGCATCTAAGATACCTGATATTGTGGTGAGTGGAGTACTTTACTATTTCAAAGTACTTCCGCTCGGGGTTACCACAGACCCAAGGGTCTTCACCAAATATCTGGCCATGGTAGCAGCTCATCTAAGGAGGAGTGGCATCCATGTGTTTAATTCTCTGTGCCACTTGGTGATCAAGAGCGCCACGTACCAACTCTGCTTAGTGCATACCCAAAGCACCAGCCAGACCGTACCC
This sequence comes from Lissotriton vulgaris, assembly GCF_964263255.1. Lineage (NCBI taxonomy): Eukaryota > Metazoa > Chordata > Amphibia > Caudata > Salamandridae > Lissotriton > Lissotriton vulgaris. Next base: position 35,527,891 of record NC_141697.1, read on the forward strand.
AGTCTAGTCTTCACCATCAATCTGACCAAATCCCACCTCCAACCCCTTCAAGTGCAGCCATCGTAGACTCATGGGTAGGGAAGGCGTTCCCCAGTCCAGCAGAAGCGCAAGCCTTCCAAAACGTGCTGCCTCTTTTTCAGCCAGATCGTCAGGTGAAAGTCCAAACCTTCGATGAGACTGCTCGGCTTGATAGCATCTTGTATAACTATAGTTCCTCATACCGGACTGCACATATGACCATTACAGGAGTGCTTAGCAGCACAGTGGTCTCAAGCGGAGGGTCTTCTAGGGAATCTAGTGTTGGTCTGGGGCCGCACATGTCGCTCTCTGCAGTGGTGGAACACAAACAACCTAATGTAGGGGCGGACTTTCCTCCACCCAGTTCCACAGCGACCGTCACCACAGATGCCTCACTCATCATCGGCTGGGGTGCACATCACAAACATTCCACTTTTCAGGGAAAGTGGACGCCTGCCACATCATTCCACATCAACCACTTGGAGCTACACAGGCTGCTGGCTCTCAGGGCATTTCAGGCTCCAATACTAGACAAGGCGGTCCTGATACGAACAGACAACATGACTGCCATGTTTTACTTACAAACACAGCTGTCCAGTGTGGCCCAGAACATTTGGCCGTGGGTGATAGATCACAGATTACACCTGATCATTCAACATATTCTAGGGACGACAGCGATCTGGCAGACCTGCAGCACGATGCATCTACAAGTCCACGAGTAGGAACTCTACCCCCAAGCCCTACCTCCTACTTCTGACGTTAGAGGTCTCCAATGATAGACCTGTTTGCCACTGCAGAAAATGCAAAATATTAAAAATTAGCCGCCATGCTACAATACTTACAGTCCATGGGCAATGCGCTATGGATGAACTGGTCGGGGATATTTGCCTACGCTTTTCCACCACTCCCACCGTTGTGACGGAATAACCCGTCCGTGGAGAACTAAATCCGACCCAGAGTCGTGAACAGTGAGGCTGCGGCACAAAAGACGCTCTGCAGGAGGGGGTCTGGGAGGTCAGGGAGCAGTGTGTTGTCTCCGGTGAGGTGGGCCCGGGCTTGGCCAGCTGTTCTGTGTTTCACCCAGGTAGAAGGTCCTGCATTTCATGGAACGGGCGAGTTGATGCCAGGAACAGTATATGTCTTTTTAACCATTGCAGTCCCAGGGTTACACATGGGGTGTGTGTGCTCTATTTCTCGGTTCGTCCAGGGTCACACATGGGGTGTGTGTGCTCTATTTCTCGGTGCGTCCAGGGTCACACATGGGGTGTGTGTGCTCTATTTCTCGGTGCGTCCAGGGTCACACATGGGGTTTGTCTGCTCTTTTTCTGGGTGTAGGGGTGCCTGAAAATCAGCTTTTTGATGAAACGTCTTGCGGGGTAATTTGATGGCCTGGGAGTAGCTGGGATAGTTACTGATCTGTGTTGTTTTGTCTGCTGTTGTGTGTGGGGTTTGACCCGGCGGTCTGTGTGTTAGTGTATGGGGTGAATACACATCCCACGCGTCTTTGCTGCTGAATCTCGTGTTGTCATGCAGTTGTGGCCACTTTGGGGCGTGGGTTACTGTTGTGGGTGAGTTGTAGAGGGGCTTAACTTCCCCCGGGTTCAGTTCGGTACTGTGGGGTGTGTTCGCCAGAGTTGTCTGATTTATTTGTCTCCTGCAGAGGGTGGCATGTGGGTTGCTGGGTATGAGGCTAGGGCCTGGGGGGGAGGAGGGGGGTTCTGCTGGGATGGGGCTGGGGCGGCCTGGTCTCCGAGTGTAGAGGGTGCCTTGAATGATTTCCAGCGCATTGAGGGCGTTTCACTGATGGACTCTGAAGGGGGTGCGCGTTATTGACTCTGCCTCGGGTGCTCGAAGTGGCACGCATCACGAAGCCCAATTATCCCCCCTGATGGTAACTAATTACCAGCGCCAGAGAGCGCCGAGCAGGACTTCCGGGAAGCATTTTACTCGGAAAGAGAGGCGGCGCAAGTGACGTCCAATGTCCATCTGTCCTCCTAAACAAGGACACACTGACGCGAGGCATGCTCTGTGTGTAGACTCCGTGGTTCAAAAGGGGTGGTGATGGACGGAGCATCTGAATCACTCAAACACTCACACCCAGTCAAAAGATCTGGGTTTAGTCCATCACCGTTCTTTAGCCCACTCTGCCACCCCAGTTCAGACATGGCCATATGCAAATCAGTCTGACCCTGTGCCTCATGGGAACAGTCCAGCCCAAACTGCCAAGCCATGTCTTCCATGGACCGGAAACAAGCTTCCGAGGACCGGTTTCTGGCATTCCAGCCGTTTTCAGCCCGGCTTGCTTGAATCCAGTGGCAAAGTGAGCAAGGGACTCACGTCTGAGCATACCCTGCCACACTCATGGCGGCCAAAAGTGTTACAAAAGGGGGTGGTGATGGACGGAGCATCTGAATCAATCAAACACTCACACCCAGTCAAAAGATCTGGGTTTAATCCATCACCGTTCTTTAGCCCACTCTGCCACCCCAGTTCAGACATGGCCATATGCAAATCAGTCTGACCCTGTGCCTCATGGGAACAGTCCAGCCTGAACTGCCAAGCCATGTCTTCCCTGGACCGGAAACAAGCTTCCAAGGACCGGTTTCTGGCATGACAGCCGTCTTCAGCCCTGCTTGCTTGAATCCAGTGGCAAAGTGAGCAAGGGACTCACGTCTGAGCATACCCTGCCACACTTAAGGCGGCCAAAAGTGGTACAAAAGGGGGTGGTGATGGACGGAGCATCTGAATCAATCAAACACTCACGACTGGAATGCCAGAAACCAGTCCTCGGAAGCTTGGTTCCGATCCAGGGAAGACATGGCTTGGCAGTTCGGGCTGGACTGTTCCCATGAGGCACAGGGTCAGACTGATTTGCATATAGCCATGTCTGAACTGAGGTGGCAGAGTGGGCTAAAGAACGGTGATGGATTAAACCCAGACCTTTTGACTGGGTGTGAGTATTTGATCGATTCAGATGCTCCGTCCATCACCACCCCATTTTGTACCGCTTTTGGCCGCCATAAGTGTGGCAGGGTATGCTCAGACGTGAGTCCCTTGCTCACTTTGCCACTGGATTCAAGCAAGGCGGGCTGAAGACGGTTGGAATGCCAGAAACCGGTCCTCGGAAGCTTGTTTCCTGGTCCAGGGAAGACATGGCTTGGCAGTTCGGGCTGGACTGTTCCCATGAGGCACAGGGTCAGACTGATTTGCATATAGCCATGTCTGAACTGGGGTGGCAGAATGGGCTAAAGAACGGTGATGGATTAAACCCAGATCTTTTGACTGGGTGTGAGTGTTTGATTGATTCAGATGCTCCGTCCATCACCACCCCCTTTTGTACCGCTGTGTGTAGACTCCAGCAGACTCAAACAGCATGAAAGCTGTCGCTGTTGCATATCTTGCATTTACTGCAGGCTTGTTTTTTCGGGTTTGTAGTGCCTGTGCGTGTATTGTAATTAAAGCGCTGCGGTGTCGCTTGCGTCGACTTCACAGCGCTAGCTAGGTAGAAGTAGGGTGTACAGATGGAAGGTCCTTTTGTGCTCTGTTTCTAGAGGGAGGTGTGAGGTCCTTCAGCAGCGGGGGTGCTCGTGATTTCGTACTAACTGCGGATTTAGGGGGGCACGGGCTAGGGTGTGCGAAGTTTAATGTGGCATCATGTGGGGAGCGTGCGTGTGATGTGGGGGACGTTCTCATGTGAATGGAGGGTCATGTCACACACGACAGGCATGTCCTTTTTTTGTGGCGGTGCTATGGGGAGTGTGGACGATGGCTTATGTAGATGCTGCGTATGGGGATAGCCGTCATGTGGGCACCAGGCTTTGAGGGCACCAGTCCATCTGGAGCCTCGATCATGTGGGCACCGAGCCAGGTGGACACCCTTTCATTGTGGGCATCGGATTGTGTATGTTCCAGTGATGTGGGCACTAACACACATGGACACCCTAGTTATGTGAACACCAGCTCATGTACACGCCCTATCATCATGTGAACATCCCTACATGTATGTGCCTGGTCATGTGGGCACCCCTGGTCATGTGAGCACCACTTCATGTATGTGCCTGGTCATGTGGGCATCCCTTCATGTATGTGCCTGGTCATGTGATCACCCCTTCATGTATGTGCCTGGTCATGTGGGCATCCCTTCAGGTATGTGCCTGGTCATGTGGGCACCCCTTCATGTATGTGCCTGGCCATGTGGGCACCCCTTCATGCATGTGCCTGGTCATGTGGCGCCACCCCTTCATGTATGTGCCTGGTCATGTGGGCATCCCTTCATGTATGTGCCTGGTCATGTGAGCACCACTTCATGTATGTGCCTGGTCATGTGGGCATCCCTTCATGTATGTGCCTGGTCATGTGGGCATCCCTTCAGGTATGTGCCTGGTCATGTGGGCACCCCTTCATGTATGTGCCTGGCCATGTGGGCACCCCTTCATGTATGTGCCTGGTCATGTTGACACTTCTTCATGTATGTGCCTGGTCATGTGAGCACCCTTTCATGTATCTGCCTGGTCATGTGGGCATCCCTTCAGGTATGTGCCTGGTCATGTGGGCACCCCTTCATGTATGTGCCTGGTCATGTGAGCACCCCTTCAGTGTGTGCCCGGCCATTTATGTGCCAGATCTCTTCACCTCTCTCAGACACTCAGTTTCCCTTTAACCCCATCCCCCGTCCATGAATATTTGTTTCATCTGCCTCCTGCACACGTGGTTTTCATTACCACCCACTCACACACACATCTTTCTCTTGTATGCCTCCTCTCATGACTTCTGATTCCCATTTTCCACAACATATTCCCTGTTGTGGTTTCTGGCCGCATCCTCCCCTCTCTCTGTGTATCTGGGTTTGCGGGGTATTTGTGAGGGCCAAGCTTACTCACAAGGGCTTGAGCCCTGACATAGGAGTGAAGGCTGGTTGATTTATTTATTTAATACAGTTGTGTATAGTGCAAACGTTACCCAAAGGTGTCAGAGCACTGTACTAGAGAACCAGGTAAGTTACAAAGGTACACAAGATACTCTAAACAAGTTACATATATGCAGTTACAAAGGTACACAAGAAAGACTGAGCACGCTAACAAGTTACATATATGCAGTTCGGTCCGTTCTTTACTGTGTAAGGGACTTACGAGCTGGAATATGCAGTTCCAACTCCAACTATGTGCATACTTACATTGTGAAGAATAAAAAGGTGTCAGTGTTGGTTAAAACAGGAGTAAAATACATATTTACAAAGTTGACCTCATGCGAGTGCTCGATGGCCGAAAGGGTCAAGAAAAGGGTTGAGTTATTCTAGGAAGTGCCCTTGGAAGAGCAGAGTTTTAGGGTCAGTTTTGAAGGTCCGGAAAGAGGTGGTGGTTTGGAGGGATGGGGGGAGTGAGTTCCAGATTCTGGTTGAATTACCACAGAAGGATTGAGCCTTACATCTTTCCCTTTTAAAGGTCGGAGGTTCGAGCAGTAACTTTCCGCATTTCGTGAGGGTCTAGAGCCACCAGAGATTTTGAGTTTATTTGCCTGGTTATGGAGGGGGCCCTTCTCTGACCCCTGTTGGGTGTGTGTGTGTTTTGGTTTGTAGTGAGAAGGGACTTCATCTTCTCTCTGAATTGCAGGGTGGTTGGAACAGTTCTGATGTCACTGAGGATGGAGGTCCATGTCCTGGGTGTTGGACGGCGAAGGCTCGGCTTATGGTTCTGCCTCCTGCACATCTTTTGGATGTGGAATGGCATGGGGAGCAAGAAAACGATGGATTTAGGCCCAGATCTCTGTACTGGGTGAATGTATGACATTGTTCTGCATTCTGTCCGTCAACTGTTGTTTTTGCATTTGTCACCCCGAGTGGGGCGGGTATGCTCAGACGTGAGTCCTGTGCTCTCCACGCCACTGGAGTCAAGCTATCCTGGCTGAAGACGGCTGATAGCCAGAAACCGGTCCTAGGATGCTTGTTTTCAGTCCAGGGAGGACTTGGCCTGGCAGTAAGGGCTGGACTGTTCCCATTGGGCGCAGGGTCAAGACTGATTTGCATATGGCTTGGTTCAAACTGGAATGGCATGGTGAGCAAAACTAAACAATGGATTTAGGCCCAGATCTCTGTACTGGGGTGAATGTATGACATTGTTCTGCATTCTCTCCATCACTTGTTCTTTTTGCATTTGTCACCCCGAGTGGGACGGGTTTGCCCAGATGTGGGTCCCGTGCTCTCCAAGCCACTCGAGCCAAGCTATCCTGGCTGATGATGGCTGGAAGCTTTAAACCGGTCCTCGGTAGCTTGTTTCCAGTCCAGGGAGGACTGGCCTGGCAGTTCGAGCTGGACTGTTCCCATTGGGCACAGGATGAAGACTGATTTGCATATGGTTGGGTTCCAACTGTAATGTCATGGTGAGCCAAAAAAAAGTGGATATAGGCCCAGATCTCTGTACTGGGGTGAATGTATGACATTGTTCTGCATTCTGTCCATCACTTGTTCTTTTTGCATCCTGCGCATCGTTGTCTGCAGTCTGACAGTGTTTCGGCATCTGAAGCGCGGTGCTCCAGTCCCTGCTTTACCGCCCCATCAGGGCTCTCAAGATGTTCCATGTCAGGCGTGACTATCTTATCCAGTTATGGATTCTTTTTTTGCCTTCTATCATTTGTAGTTTTCTTTTTTCCCATTTTAAATGCAGAACTATCAAGAACAGAATACAAAGAAAAGAAACAAGCCTGGAAGAGCTACCCTTACCTGAACTAGGCAGCTCAGGGGCTCTGCCCATATCAGGTTGGATTCCAGGATATTGAAAGCGCCTTGATGGGGGGAGACGAGGAGCTGTGGGTAGTGTGCAAAAGTGCTTAGAAGAGCAAGTGCCAAGGGAATTTAAGAGATTATCTATGGTGTGGGGAGGATGTCATATACTTGGATCTCCCTCTGTGCCTCTGCATTTTATTGTGCACACAACCCCTCCCCGAACCCTCACACACGCCCCCCCCCCCTACCCTCTCATCCCCCTATGACCCCCTAGTAGACTAGAACCCAACTGTACTCCCGGAGTGGTCGAGGGCTGCCTTTCTCATTTAGGAACCAGATACCTTAGTACACAGGGCTGCCTACGTTTAGGGCTATTTTTCAGGTGTTACTGACACATTTTGCCTCCTGGCCTTAGCGCCTTATTAGTAAAGTAAAAAACGGATTTTGAAATACGGGACTTGTATGGTGGCTGCGAGGAGCTTTAAAGGACTTGGGTCCAATGGGAGCCGTGGAGAGGGGGGACGCAGGGGGTCTTTTCATCAGTCCAGGGGGGCTTCAAAGGACTTGGGTCCAATGGGAGCTGTGGAGAGCTGGGACACAGGGGATCTTTTTTAGCAGTCCAGGGGGGCTTCAGAGGACTTGGGTCCAATGGGAGCTGTGGAGAGCTGGGACACAGGGGATCTTTTCATCAGTCCAGGGGGGCTTCAAAGGACTTGGGTCCAATGGGAGCTGTGGAGAGCTGGGACACAGGGGATCTTTTTTAGCAGTCCAGGGGGGCTTCAGAGGACTTGGGTCCAATGGGAGCTGTGGAGAGCTGGGACACAGGGGATCTTTTCATCAGTCCAGGGGGGCTTCAAAGGACTTGGGTCCAATGGGAGCTGTGGAGAGCTGGGACACAGGGGATCTTTTTTAGCAGTCCAGGGGGGCTTCAGAGGACTTGGGTCCAATGGGAGCTGTGGAGAGCTGGGACACAGGGGATCTTTTCATCAGTCCAGGGGGGCTTCAAAGGACTTGAATCCAATGGACGGCTGTGGAGAGCTGGGACACAGGGGATCTTTTCAGCAGTCCAGGGGGCTTCAAAGGACTTGGATCCAATGGACGGCTGTGGAGAGCTGGGACACAGGGGATCTTTTCAGCAGTCCAGGGGGCTTCAGAGGACTTGGGTCCAATGGGAGCTGTGGGAATCTTAGAAACACTTGTATCTGATTGGCAGCTGTGAGGAGCTCAGCAGTGCTTTGATCTGATGCGCCGCAGTGAGGAATTCACAATCACTTGGATCTGATGTTAAACCGTAAAACACGACATGTCAGGAAGCCTAAAGTCCAAATAGTGTTTAAGGCAGAATAGCCGGCAGCACAGCCAAAGATCACAGACACTCGCCCGTTCTTTTCAAATAATCTTTATTGGGTTTTCCAAGAAAAACGGGAACAGAAGTAAAAATAAAGAAAAACACAAACTGTCATGGGAAGATATGCAATCACAAATGAGATCATAAATGATAATTAATTACAGTTACAAAGAAAGAAGAATTAGAAAAGAAGAGGAAAATTACAAAAGACAGAAAGAAAGGTACAAAAGAAAATTACAAATGGAGTGACAAACGGAATTGCCCTTTTAACTGACCGGGGCTCTCACTAGAAAAAAACGGGCAGTTAGATGATAGAGGTAAAATCACACAAAAATGAAAACTCCATCCCTTGCCCCCTTCCCCTCTCCCTCTCTCTCTCCCACCCCCACCCTCTCCCTCTCTCTTCTCTCTCTCTAATGTCAGGATCTTCTCCCAGAGAAAGGGCTGGAAGTCCTTGAGGAGAGCTCTCATTCATACATACAAACCTAGACTCATTGTCCCCCTGAATCTCGCTTCCACTTGACAGGTTGAAAATGCGAGGCTGGGCCTTCAGGAATGTGCAAATGTACAACCCTGAGGCTTCCAGCTTCAGGCCCTCGTGAGCCCTGACATGAGCGAACATATCCAATGCCGCGAGAAGCGTCAAATACTATAAACAACATCCACAACTGATGATAACATTCTGTACATTCTTGGTTATACACCTGGTGATTGACACTACTACACAGGAGGGTATGAACATGATACAGGCAGGGTTGAAGGTTTTACAGGCAGCCAGAGGTGCTCAGAAGAAACCCATCTGAAGGACAGCTGTGACGGACAGCTGTGACGAGTTCACAAGCACTCCATCTGAGGGACAGCTGTGATGGACAGCTGTGACGAGTTCACAAGCACTCCATCTGAGGGACAGCTGTGATGGACAGCTGTGACGAGTTCACAAGCGCTCCATCTGATGGACAGCTGTGACGGACAGCTGTGACGAGTTCACAAGCACTCCAGCTGATGGACAGCTGTGACGAGTTCACAAGGACTCCATCTGATGGACAGCTGTGACGAGTTCACAAGCGTTCCAACTGATGGACAGCTGTGACGAGTTCACAAGCACTCCAGCTGATGGACAGCTGTGACGAGCTCACAAGCACTCCATCCGATGGACAGCAGTGACGAGTTCACAAGCACTCCCATCTGATGCACAGCTGTGACGAGTTCACAAGCACTCCATCTGAGGGACAGCTGTGATGGACAGCTGTGACGAGTTCACAAGCGCTCCATCTGATGGACAGCTGTGACGGACAGCTGTGACGAGTTCACAAGCACTCCATCTGAGGGACAGCTGTGATGGACAGCTGTGACAAGTTCACAAGCGCTCCATCTGATGGACAGCTGTGACGGACAGCTGTGACGAGTTCACAAGCACTCCAGCTGATGGACAGCTGTGACGAGTTCACAAGCACTCCATCTGATGGACAGCTGTGACAAGTTCACAAGCGTTCCAACTGATGGACAGCTGTGACGAGCTCACAAGCACTCCATCCGATGGACAGCTGTGACAAGTTCACAAGCACTCCATCTGATGGACAGCAGTGACGAGTTCACAAGCACTCCATCTGAGGGACAGCTGTGTTGGACAGCTGTGACGAGTTCACAAGCGCTCCATCTGATGGACTTTTAAAGGAGAAGAAGTTTGACTACAAGGGATTTTGTTTATCTAAAGTATTGTACTATTGCTTTGTAAACAATGTTTTTTGAAGGTCACACCCTTAAAAGTGGTGGACAGCAGATTTAATCAAGACAATAAATGTAAACTTTACATATAATGGCAACTATTAGTTGGTGATATAACAAATCATGAACGGGGCGAGAGGATATATTTCTAAAAGTCATATATTTAATATATGTTCTATAAACTTGATCAGGGAAAACAAGAAATAGAACAGCAACTCAACATAGTTTGTCAGGTGACATCTGTTAACCTATACAATACACTATGTTAACATCTTCTCAAAACAATCAATGTTGAAAAGAGGAAGATGACGTGGTCGATGTTTCGGTCTGTCAAGGGAATGAAACCATCAGACCATCTTCAGGACAAGAAGTTGACTGAACATTCAAATGAAAAAAGTCTGGTAATAGACTGAGACCTGTGACTTCAGTTAAACAGGTATATGGTTTCAGAATTTTTGATGAAAAGAAGAAACAAACGCCTGTTCTATAATTTCACAGGCATGATGATATTGTCGCGCAACTCTCGTCGATGCTGTTCCTAGAGCTGGCGGGATTTTGAAAGCAGTTTGACGACAGAGTGCACAAGGTTCGAATGACTTAGTTGTTGTTTCGTCAGCAATGAAGGTTCCAATTTGCCGAAATCAAGCACTCGGATCTGATGGACAGCTGTGACGAGTTCACAAGCACTCGGATCTGATGGACAGTTGTGAAGAGATAACAAGCGCTCCATCTGATGGACAGCTGTTACGAGTTCACAAGCACTCCATCTGATGGACAGAACTCGGATCTGATGGACAGCTGTGACGAGTTCACAAGTGCTTCAACTGATGGACAGCTGTGACGAGCTCACAAGCACACCATCTGATGGACAGCTGTGACGGACAGCTGTGATGAGTTCACAAGTGCTCCATCTGATGGACAGCTGTGACGAGTTCACAGGCACTCGGATCTGATGGACAGCTGTGACGAGTTCACAAGCGCTCCATCTGATGGACAGCTGTGACGAGTTCACAAGCACTCCCATCTGATGGACAGCTGTGACGAGTTCACAAGCTCTTCATCTGATGGACAGCTCTGACGAGTTCACAAGCGCTCCATCTGATGGACAGCTGTGACGAGTCCACAAGCATTCCCATCTGATGGACAGCTGTGACGGACAGCTGTGACAAGTTTACAAGCGCTCCATCTGGTGGACAGCTGTGACGAGTTCACAAGCGTTCCAACTGATGGACAGCTGTGACGAGCTCACAAGCTCACCATCTGATGGACAGCTGTGACAAGTTCAGAAGTGCTCCATCTGATGTACAGCTGTGACGAGTTCACAAGAACTCGGATCTGAAGGACAGCTGTGACGAGTTCACAAGCGCTCCATCTGATGGACAGCTGTGACGAGTTCACAAGCACACCATCTGATGGACAGCTGTGATGAGCTCACAAGCACTCCCATCTGATGGACAGCTGTGATGAACAGCTGTGACGAGTTCACAAGTACTCCATCTGATGGACAGCTGTGACGGACAGCTGTGACGAGTTCACAAGCGCTCCAACAGATTGACAGCTGTGACGAGCTCACAAGCACACCATCTGATGGACAGCTGTGACGAGTTCACAAACACTCCATCTGATGGACAGCTGTGATGGACAGCTGTGACGAGTTCACAAGCGCTCCATCTGATGGACTGCTGTGACGAGTTCACAAGCACTCCATCTGATGGACAGCTGTGATGAACAGCTGTGACGAGTTCACAAGTACTCCATCTGATGGACAGCTGTGACGGACAGCTGTGACGAGTTCACAAGCGCTCCATCTGATGGACCGCTGTGACGAGCTCACAAGTACTCAAATCTGATGGACAGCTGTGACGAGTTCACAAGCATTCGGATCTGATAGACAGCTGTGACGAGTTCACAAGCACTCGGATCTGGTGGACAGATGTGACGAGTTCACAAGTGCTTCAACTGATGGGCAGTTGCGATGAGCTCACAAGCACACCATCTGATGGACAGCTGTAACGGACAGCTGTGACGAGTTCACAAGTGCTCCATCTGATGGACAGCTGTGACAAGTTCACATGCACTCGGATCTGATGGACAACTGTGACGAATTCACAAGCGATCCATCTGATGGACAGCTGTGGCGAGTTCACAAGCACTCCCATCCGATTTACAGCTGTGATGAGTTCACAAGCGCTCCATCCGATGGACAGCTGTGATTAGTTCACAAGCACTGCACCGGATGGACAGCTGTGACGAGTTCACAAGCGCTCCATCTGATGGACAGCTGCGATGATTTCACAAGCACTCGGATCTGATGGACAGCTGTGACGAGTTCACAAGCACTCCATCTGATGGACAGCTGTGAGGAGTTCACAAGCACTGCCATCCGATGGACAGCTGTGACGAGTCCACAAGCGCTCCTTCCGATGGACAGCTGTGACGAGTTCCCAAGCACTCCATCCAATGGACAGCTGTGACGAGCTCACAAGCACTCCCATCTGATGGACAGCTGTGACAAGTTCACAAGCTCTCCATCTGATGGACAGCTGTGACGAGTTCTAAAGCGTTCCAACTGATGGACAGCTGTGACGAGCTCACAAGCACACCATCTGATGGACAGCTGTGACGGACAGCTGTGACAAGTTCAGAAGCGCTTCATCTGATGAACAGCTGTGACGAGTTCACAAGAACTTGGATCTGATGGACAGCTGTGACGAGTTCACAAGCACACCATCTGATGGACAGCTGTGATGAGCTCACAAGCACTCCCATCTGATGGACAGCTGTGATGGACAGCTGTGATGAGTTCACAAGTACTCCATCTGATGGACAGCTGTGACGAGTTCACAAGCTCTCAGATCTAATGGACAGCTGTCACGAGTTCACAAGAGCTCCATCTGATGGACAGCTGTGACAAGTTCACAAGCACTCCATCTGATGGACAGCACTTGGATCTGATGGACAGCTGTGACGAGTTCACAAGCGCTCCAACTTATTGACAGCTGTGACGAGCTCACAAGCACACCATCTGATGGACAGCTGTTATAGACAGCTGTGACGAGTTCACAAGCGCTCCATCTGATGGACAGCTGTGACAAGTTCACAAGCACTCAGATCTGATGGACAGCTGTGATGAGTTCACAAGCACTCCATCTGATGGACAACACTCAGATCTGATGGACAGGTGTGACGAGTTCACAAGCACTCGGATCTGATGGACAGCTGTGATGAGTTCACAAGCGTTCCATCTGATGGACAGCTGCGATGATTTCACAAGCACTTGGATCTGATGGACAGCTGTGACGAGTTCACAAGCACTCCATCTGAAGGACAGCTGTGATGAGTTCACAAGCGCTTCCATCTGATGGACAGCTGTGACGAGTTCACAAGCTCTCCATCTGATGGACAGCTGTGACGAATTCACAAGCGCTCCATCTGATGGACAGCTGTGACGAGTTCACACGCACTCGGATCTGATGGACAGCTGTGACAAATTCACAAGCGCTCCATCTGATGGACAGCTGTGACGAGTTCACAAGCACTCCATCTGATGGACAGCTGTGATGAGTTCCCAAGCACTCCCATCTGATGGACAGCTGTGATGGACAGCTGTGATGAGTTCACAAGTACTCCATCTGATGGACAGCTGTGACGAGTTCACAAGCTCTCAGATCTAATGGACAGCTGTGACAAGTTCAGAAGCGCTTCATCTGATGAACAGCTGTGACGAGTTCACAAGAACTTGGATCTGATGGACAGCTGTGACGAGTTCACAAGCACACCATCTGATGGACAGCTGTGATGAGCTCACAAGCACTCCCATCTGATGGACAGCTGTGATGAGTTCACAAGTACTCCATCTGATGGACAGCTGTGACGAGTTCACAAGCTCTCAGATCTAATGGACAGCTGTCACGAGTTCACAAGAGCTCCATCTGATGGACAGCTGTGACAAGTTCACAAGCACTCCATCTGATGGACAGCACTTGGATCTGATGGACAGCTGTGACGAGTTCACAAGCGCTCCAACTTATTGACAGCTGTGACGAGCTCACAAGCACACCATCTGATGGACAGCTGTTATAGACAGCTGTGACGAGTTCACAAGCGCTCCATCTGATGGACAGCTGTGACAAGTTCACAAGCACTCAGATCTGATGGACAGCTGTGATGAGTTCACAAGCACTCCATCTGATGGACAACACTCAGATCTGATGGACAGGTGTGACGAGTTCACAAGCACTCGGATCTGATGGACAGCTGTGATGAGTTCACAAGCGTTCCATCTGATGGACAGCTGCGATGATTTCACAAGCACTTGGATCTGATGGACAGCTGTGACGAGTTCACAAGCACTCCATCTGAAGGACAGCTGTGATGAGTTCACAAGCGCTTCCATCTGATGGACAGCTGTGACGAGTTCACAAGCTCTCCATCTGATGGACAGCTGTGACGAATTCACAAGCGCTCCATCTGATGGACAGCTGTGACGAGTTCACACGCACTCGGATCTGATGGACAGCTGTGACAAATTCACAAGCGCTCCATCTGATGGACAGCTGTGACGAGTTCACAAGCACTCCATCTGATGGACAGCTGTGATGAGTTCCCAAGCACTCCATCTGATGGACAGCACTCAGATCTGATGGACAGGTGTGACGAGTTCACAAGCACTCGGATCTGATGGACAGCTGTGATGAGTTCACAAGCGTTCCATCTGATGGACAGCTGCGATGATTTCACAAGCACTCGGATCTGATGGACAGCTGTGACGAGTTCACAAGCACTCCATCTGATGGACAGCTGTGATGAGTTCACAAGCGCTTCCATCTGATGGACAGCTGTGACGAGTTCACAGGCACTCGGATCTGATGGACAGCTGTGACGAATTCACAAGCGCTCCATCTGATGGACAGCTGTGACGAGTTCACACGCACTCGGATCTGATGGACAGCTGTGACAAATTCACAAGCGCTCCATCTGATGGACAGCTGTGACGAGTTCACAAGCACTCCATCTGATGGACAGCTGTGATGAACAGCTGTGACAAGTTCACAAGTACTCCATCTGATGGACAGGTGTGAAGGACAGCTGTGACGAGTTCACAAGCGCTCCATCTGATGGACCGCTGTGACGAGTTCACAAGCACTCGGATCTGATGGACAGCTGTGACGAGTTAACAAGCATTCGGATCTGATAGACAGCTGTGACGAGTTCACAAGCACTCGGATCTGGTGGACAGCTGTGACGAGTTCACAAGTGCTTCAACTGATGGACAGCTGCGACGAGCTCACAAGCACACCATCTGATGGACAGCTGTGACGGACAGCTGTGACGTGTTCATAAGTGCTCCATCTGATGGACAGCTGTGACGAGTTCACAGGCACTCGGATCTGATGGACAGCTGTTACGGATCCATCTGATGGACAGCTGTGATGAGTTCACAAGCGCTTCCATCTGATGGACAGCTGTGAGGAGTTCACAAGCACTGCCATCCGATGGATAGCTGTGACGAGATCACAAGTACTCCATCTGATGGACAGCTGAGACGGACAGCTGTGACGAGTTCACAAGCGCTCCATCTGATGGACTGCTGTGACGAGTTCACAAGCACTCGGATCTGATGGACAGCTGTGACGAGTTCACAAGCATTCGGATCTGATAGACAGCTGTGACGAGTTCACAAGCACTCGGATCTGGTGGACAGCTGTGACGAGTTCACAAGTGCTTCAACTGATGGACAGCTGCGACGAGCTCACAAGCACACCATCTGATGGACAGCTGTGACGGACAGCTGTGACGAGTTCACAAGTGCTCTATCTGATGGACAGCTGTGACGAGTTCACAGGCACTGGGATCTGATGGACAGCTGTGACGAATTCACAAGCGATCCATCTGATGGACAGCTGTGACGAGTTCACAAGCACTCCCATCCGATTTACTGCTGTGATGAGTTTACAAGCGCTCTATCCGATGGACAGCTGTGATTAGTTCACAAGCACTGCATCTGATGGACAGCTGTGACGAGTTCACAAGCGCTCCATCTGATGGACAGCTGTGACGAGTTCACAAGCGCTCCATCTGATGGACAGCTGTGACGAGTTCACAAGCACTCCCATCCGATGAACAGCTGTGACGAGTCCACAAGCGCTCCATCTGATGGACAGCTGTGACGAGTTCCCAAGCACTCCATCCAATGGACAGCTGTGACGAGCTCACAAGCAGTCCCATCTGATGGACAGCTGTGACGGACAGCTGTGACAAGTTCACAAGCGCTCCATCTGATGGACAGCTGTGACGAGTTCTAAAGCGTTCCAACTGATGGACAGCTGTGACGAGCTCACAAGCACACCATCTGATGGACAGCTGTGACGGACAGCTGTGACAAGTTCAGAAGCGCTCCATCTGATGAACAGCTGTGACGAGTTCACAAGAACTTGGATCTGATGGACAGCTGTGACATGTTCACAAACGCTCCATCTGATGGACAGCTGTGACGAGTTCACAAGCACACCATCTGATGGACAGCTGTGATGAGCTCACAAGCACTCCCATCTGATGGACAGCTGTGATGGACAGCTGTGATGAGTTCACAAGTACTTCATCTGATGGACAGCTGTGACGAGTTCACAAGCTCTCGGATCTGATGGACAGCTGTGACAAGTTCACAAGAGCTCCATCTGATGGACAGCTGTGACAAGTTCACAAGCACTCCATCTGATGGACAGCACTTGGATCTGATGGACAGCTGTGACGAGTTCACAAGCGCTCCAACTGATTGACAGATGTGACGAGCTCACAAGCACACCATCTGATGGACAGCTGTGATGGACAGCTGTGACGAGTTCACAAGCGCTCCATCTGATGGACAGCTGTGACAAGTTCACAAGCACTCAGATCTGATGGACAGCTGTGACGAGTTCACAAGTGCTCCAACTGATTGACAGCTGTGACGAGCTCACAAGCACACCATCTGATGGACAGCTGTGATGGACAGCTGTGACGAGTTCACAAGCGCTCCATCTGATGGACAGCTGTGACGAGTTCACAGGCACTCGGATCTGATGGACAGCTGTGACGAATTCACAAGCGCTCCATCTGATGGACAGCTGTGACGAGTTCACAAGCACTCGGATCTGATGGACAGCTGTGATGAGTTCACAAGCGCTCCATCTGATGGACAGCTGTGAGGAGTTCACAAGCACTGCCATCCGATGGACAGCTGTGACGAGTTCACAAGCACTGCCATCCGATGGACCGCTGTGACGAGTTCACAAGCACTCCATCTGATGGACAGTTATGATGAACAGCTGTGACGAGTTCACAAGTGCTCCATCTGATGGACAGCTGTGATGAGTTCACAAGCGCTTCCATCTGATGGACAGCTCTGAGGAGTTCACAAGCACTGCCATCCGATGGACAGCTGTGACGAGTTCACAAGCACTGCCATCCGATGGACAGCTGTGACGAGTTCACAAGCACTCCATCTGATGGACAGCTATGATGAACAGCTGTGACGAGTTCACAAGTGCTCCATCTGATGGACAGCTGTTATGGACAGCTGCGATGATTTCACAAGCACTCGGATCTGATGGACAGCTGTGACGAGTTCACAAGCACTCCATCTGATGGACAGCTGTGATGAGTTCACAAGCGCTTCCATCTGATAGACAGCTGTGAGGAGTTCACAAGCACTGCCATCCGATGGACAGCTGTGACGAGTTCACAAGCACTGCCATCCGATGGACAGCTGTGACGAGTTCACAAGCACTCTATCTGAAGGACAGCTATGATGAACAGCTGTGACGAGTTCACAAGTGCTCCATCTGATGGACAGCTGTGGCGGACAGCTGTGACGAGTTCACAAGCGCTCCATCTGATGGACAGCTGTGACGAGTTCACAAGCACTCCATCTGATGGACAGCACTTGGATCTGATGGACAGCTGTGATGAGTTCACAAGCGCTCCAACTGATTGACAGCTGTGACGAGCTCACAAGCACACCATCTGATGGACAGCTGTGATGGACAGCTCTGATGAGTTCACAAGCGCTCCATCTGATGGACAGCTGTGACAAGTTCACAAGCACTCAGATCTGATGGACAGCTGTGACGAGTTCACAAGCGCTCCAACTGATTGACAGCTGTGTCGAGCTCACAAGCACACCATCTGATTGACAGCTGTGATGGACAGCTGTGACGAGTTCACAAGCGCTCCATCTGATGGACAGCTGTGACGAGTTCACAGGCACTCGGATCTGATGGACAGCTGTGACGAATTCACAAGCGCTCCATCTGATGGACAGCTGTGACGAGTTCACACGCACTCGGATCTGATGGACAGCTGTGACAAATTCAAAAGCGCTCCATCTGATGGACAGCTGTGACGAGTTCACAAGCACTCCATCTGATGGACAGCTGTGATGAACAGCTGTGACAAGTTCACAAGTACTCCATCTGATGGACAGCTGTGACGAGTTCACAAGCGCTCCATCTGATGGACCGCTGTGACGAGTTCACAAGCACTCGGATCTGATGGACAGCTGTGACGAGTTCACAAGCATTCGGATTTGATAGACAGCTGTGACGAGTTCACAAGCACTCGGATCTGGTGGACAGCTGTGACGAGTTCACAAGTGCTTCAACTGATAGACAGCTGCGACGAGCTCACAAGCACACCATCTGATGGACAGCTGTGACGGACAGCTGTGACGAGTTCACAAGTGCTCCATCTGATGGACAGCTGTGACGAGTTCACAAGTGCTCCATCTGATGGACAGCTGTGACGAGTTCACAGGCACTCGGATCTGATGGACAGCTGTGACGAATTCACAAGCGATCCTTCTGATGGACAGCTGTGACGAGTTCACAAGCACTCCCATCCGATTTACAGTTGTGACGAGTTTACAAGCGCTCTATCCGATTGACAGCTGTGATTAGTTCACAAGCACTGCATCTGATGGACAGCTGTGACAAGTTCACAAGCGCTCCATCTGATGGACAGCTGTGACGAGTTCACAAGAGCTCCATCTGATGGACAGCTGTGACAAGTTCACAAGCACTCCCATCCGATGAACAGCTGTGACGAGTCCACGAGCGCTCCATCTGATGGACAGCTGTGACGAGTTCCCAAGCACTCCATCCAATGGACAGCTGTGACGAGCTCACAAGCAGTTCCATCTGATGGACAGCTGTGACAGACAGCTGTGACAAGTTCACAAGCGCTCCATCTGATGGACAGCTGTGACGAGTTCTAAAGCGTTCCAACTGATGGACAGCTGTGACGAGCTCACAAGCACACCATCTGATGGACAGCTGTGACGGATAGCTGTGACGGACAGCTGTGACAAGTTCAGAAGCGCTCCATCTGATGAACAGCTGTGACGAGTTCACAAGAACTTGGATCTGATGGACAGCTGTGACGAGTTCACAAACGCTCCATCTGATGGACAGCTGTGACGAGTTCACAAGCACACCATCTGATGGACAGCTGTGATGAGCTCACAAGCACTCCCATCTGATGGACAGCTGTGATGGACAGCTGTGATGAGTTCACAAGTACTTCATCTGATGGACAGCTGTGACGAGTTCACAAGCTCTCGGATCTGATGGACAGCTGTGACGAGTTCACAAACGCTCCATCTGATGGACAGCTGTGACGAGTTCACAAGCACACCATCTGATGGACAGCTGTGATGAGCTCACAAGCACTCCCATCTGATGGACAGCTGTGATGGACAGCTGTGATGAGTTCACAAGAGCTCCATCTGATGGACTGCTGTGACAAGTTCACAAGCACTCCATCTGATGGACAGCACTTGGATCTGATGGACAGCTGTGACGAGTTCACAAGCTCTCGGATCTGATGTACAGCTGTGACGAGTTCACAAGAGCTCCATCTGATGGACTGCTGTGACAAGTTCACAAGCACTCCATCTGATGGACAGCACTTGGATCTGATGGACAGCTGTGACGAGTTCACAAGCGCTCCAACTGATTGACAGCTGTGACGAGCTCACAAGCACACCATCTGATGGACAGTTGTGATGGAAAGCTGTGACGAGTTCACAAGCGCTCCATCTGATGGACCGCTGTGACGAGTTCACAAGCACTCGGATCTGATGGACAGCTGTGACGAGTTCACAAGCATTCGGATCTGATAGACAGCTGTGACGAGTTCACAAGCACTCGGATCTGGTGGACAGCTGTGACGAGTTCACAAGTGCTTCAACTGATGGACAGCTGCGACGAGCTCACAAGCACACCATTTGATGGACAGCTGTGACGGACAGCTGTGACGAGTTCATAAGTGCTCCATCTGATGGACAGCTGTGACGGATCCATCTGATGGACAGCTGTGATGAGTTCACAAGCGCTTCCTTCTGATGGACAGCTGTGAGGAGTTCACAAGCACTGCCATCCGATGGACAGCTGTGACAAGTTTACAAGCACTGCCATTACATGGACAGCTCTGACGAGTTCACAAGCACTCCATCTGATGGACAGCTATGATGAACAGCTGTGACGAGTTCACAAGTGCTCCATCTGATGGACAGCTGTGACGGACAGCTGTGACGAGTTCACAAGTGCTCCATCTGATGGACAGCTGTGACGAGTTCGCAAGCACTCCATCTGATGGACAGCACTTGGATCTGATGGACAGCTGTGACGAGTTCACAAGCGCTCCAACTGATTTACAGCTGTGACGAGCACACCATCTGATGGACAGCTGTGATGGACAGCTGTGACGAGTTCACAAGCGCTCCATCTGATGGACAGCTGTGATGGACAGCTGTGATGAGTTCACAAGTACTTCATCTGATGGACAGCTGTGACGAGTTCACAAGCTCTCGGATCTGATGGACAGCTGTGACGAGTTCACAAACGCTCCATCTGATGGACAGCTGTGACGAGTTCACAAGCACACCATCTGATGGACAGCTGTGATGAGCTCACAAGCACACCATCTGATGGACAGCTGTGATGGACAGCTGTGATGAGTTCACAAGTACTTCATCTGATGGACAGCTGTGACGAGTTCACAAGCTCTCGGATCTGATGGACAGCTGTGACGAGTTCACAAACGCTCCATCTGATGGACAGCTGTGACGAGTTCACAAGCACACCATCTGATGGACAGCTGTGATGAGCTCACAAGCACACCATCTGATGGACAGCTGTGATGGACAGCTGTGATGAGTTCACAAGTACTTCAT
The DNA here is from genome assembly GCF_964263255.1 of Lissotriton vulgaris. Classification (NCBI taxonomy): domain Eukaryota; kingdom Metazoa; phylum Chordata; class Amphibia; order Caudata; family Salamandridae; genus Lissotriton; species Lissotriton vulgaris. Next base: position 35,548,912 of record NC_141697.1, read on the forward strand.
CTGATGGACAGCTGTGACGAGTTCACAAGCTCTCGGATCTGATGGACAGCTGTGACGAGTTCACAAACGCTCCATCTGATGGACAGCTGTGACGAGTTCACAAGCACACCATCTGATGGACAGCTGTGACGAGTTCACAAGCACACCATCTGATGGACAGCTGTGATGAGCTCACAAGCACTCCCATCTGATGGACAGCTGTGATGGACAGCTGTGATGAGTTCACAAGTACTTCATCTGATGGACAGCTGTGACCAGTTCACAAGCTCTCGGATCTGATGGACAGCTGTGACGAGTTCACAAACGCTCCATCTGATGGACAGCTGTGACGAGTTCACAAGCACACCATCTGATGGACAGCTGTGATGAGCTCACAAGCACTCCCATCTGATGGACAGCTGTGATGGACAGCTGTGATGAGTTCACAAGAGCTCCATCTGATGGACTGCTGTGACAAGTTCACAAGCACTCCATCTGATGGACAGCACTTGGATCTGTAGGACAGCTGTGACGAGTTCACAAGCTCTCGGATCTGATGGACAGCTGTGACGAGTTCACAAGAGCTCCATCTGATGGACTGCTGTGACAAGTTCACAAGCACTCCATCTGATGGACAGCACTTGGATCTGATGGACAGCTGTGACGAGTTCACAAGCGCTCCAACTGATTGACAGCTGTGACGAGCTCACAAGCACTCGGATCTGATGGACAGCTGTGACGAGTTCACAAGCATTCGGATCTGATAGACAGCTGTGACGAGTTCACAAGCACTCGGATCTGGTGGACAGCTGTGACGAGTTCACAAGTGCTTCAACTGATGGACAGCTGCGACGAGCTCACAAGCACACCATTTGATGGACAGTTGTGATGGACAGCTGTGACGAGTTCACAAGCGCTCCATCTGATGGACCGCTGTGACGAGTTCACAAGCACTCGGATCTGATGGACAGCTGTGACGAGTTCACAAGCATTCGGATCTGATAGACAGCTGTGACGAGTTCACAAGCACTCGGATCTGGTGGACAGCTGTGACGAGTTCACAAGTGCTTCAACTGATGGACAGCTGCGACGAGCTCACAAGCACACCATTTGATGGACAGCTGTGACGGACAGCTGTGACGAGTTCATAAGTGCTCCATCTGATGGACAGCTGTGACGAGTTCACAGGCACTCGGATCTGATGGACAGCTGTGACGGATCCATCTGATGGACAGCTGTGATGAGTTCACAAGCGCTTCCTTCTGATGGACAGCTGTGAGGAGTTCACAAGCACTGCCATCCGATGGACAGCTGTGACGAGTTTACAAGCACTGCCATTACATGGACAGCTCTGACGAGTTCACAAGCACTCCATCTGATGGACAGCTATGATGAACAGCTGTGACGAGTTCACAAGTGCTCCATCTGATGGACAGCTGTGACGGACAGCTGTGACGAGTTCACAAGTGCTCCATCTGATGGACAGCTGTGACGAGTTCGCAAGCACTCCATCTGATGGACAGCACTTGGATCTGATGGACAGCTGTGACGAGTTCACAAGCGCTCCAACTGATTTACAGCTGTGACGAGCACACCATCTGATGGACAGCTGTGATGGACAGCTGTGACGAGTTCACAAGCGCTCCATCTGATGGACAGCTGTGACAAGTTCACAAGCGCTCAGATCTGATGGACAGCTGTGACGAGTTCCCAAGCCCTCCATCCAATGGACAGCTGTGATGAGTTCACAAGCGCTCCAACTGATTGACAGCTGTGACAAGCTCACAAGCACACCATCTGATGGACAGCTGTGATGGACAGCTGTGACGAGTTCACAAGCGCTCCATCTGATGGACAGCTGTGACGATTTCACAAGCACTCAGATCTGATGGACAGCTGTGACGAGTTCACAAGCTCTCCATCTGATGGACAGCTGTGATGAGTTCACAAGCACTCCATCTGATGGACAGCACTCAGATCTGATGGACAGGTGTGACAAGTTCACAAGCACTCGGATCTGATGGACAGCTGTGATGAGTTCACAAGCGCTCCATCTGATGGACAGCTGCGATGATTTCACAAGCACTCGGATCTCATGGACAGCTGTGACGAGTTCACAAGCACTCCATCTGATGGACAGCTGTGAGGAGTTCACAAGCACTGCCATCCGATGGACAGCTGTGACGAGTTCATAAGCGCTCCATCTGATGGACAGCTGTGACGGACAGCTGTGACGAGTTCACATGTGCTCCATCTGATGGACAGCTGTGATGGACAGCTGTGACGAGTTCACAAGCGCTCCATCTGATGGACAGCTGTGATGAGTTCACAAGCACTCCATCTGATGGACAGCTGTGACGAGTTCACAAGCGCTCCAACTGATTGACAGCTGTGACGAGCTCACAAGCACTCCATCTGATTGACAGCTGTGACGAGTTTGCAAGCACTCCATCTGATGGACAGCTGTGACGAGCTCACAAGCACTCCATCTGATGGACAGCTGTGACGAACAGCTGTGATCAGTTCACAAGCACTCCATCTGATGGACAGCTGTGACGAGTTCACAAGCGCTCCATCTGATGGACAGCTGTGACGAGCTCACAAGCACTCCATCTGATGGACAGCTGCGATGGACAGCTGTGATGAGTTCACAAGCACTCCATCTGATGGACAGCTGTGACGAGTTCACAAGCGCTCCAACTGATTGACAGCTGTGACGAGCTCACAAGCACTCCATCTGATTGACAGCTGTGACGAGTTCGCAAGCACTCCATCTGATGGACAGCTGTGACGAGCTCACAAGCACTCCATCTGATGGACAGCTGTGATGGACAGCTGTGATGAGTTCACAAGCACTCCATGTGATGGACAGCTGTGACGAGTTCACAAGCGCTCCAACTGATTGACAGCTGTGACGAGCTCACAAGCACTCCATCTGATTGACAGCTGTGACGAGTTCGCAAGCACTCCATCTGATGGACAGCTGTGACGAGCTCACAAGCACTCCATCTGATTGACAGCTGTGATGAACAGCTGTGATCAGTTCACAAGTGCTCCATCTGATGAACAGCTGTGACAAGTTCACAAGCGCTCCATCTGATGGACAGCTGTGACGAGTTCACAAGCACTCGGATCTGATGGACAGCTGTGACAAGTTCACAAGCACTCCATCTGATGGACAGCACTTGGATCTGATGGACAGCTGTGACGAGGGCAACTGCTAATTTGCACACATGCGTCATTTTTATTTTAGAAATGTAACATGGCAGACAGCTAAGTGATATCATTAAATTAAAATGAAAAAAAGTAAAACCGGTCATGCAAAGCATGAGAAAACAGACTAGCAGACTAGCAGCAATTTTCAGCTGCTGTGCTCTAGTAAAAAAAAAACCTAGAAAGAATACATTGTACTTAAAGGCTACATCGAGAATGGAATAAGTTGCACGAAGGGGTTTAGGGAATATAAGGAAATGAAAGAGCGAGCAATCTAACAGTACTTTGCAGCTGCTGGGCTCATTAAAATTTAAATCAAAATATTTTTTACAAAAACACGTGAAATGGGACAGGAAAGGAGGATGGGGTGTAGAACATGAAGAAACGATGGTGGAGTGAGCAGAAAGCGCATGTGGAGAGGAAAAAAGGAAGAGAACAAGAAAAGAAATATGTAGTCTCGTGAAATGCTTAGATCAAAACAAAATTTAAAAAAAAGAGTCCCCGGAAGAATGCAGCGGAAGCATACTACTCATCCAATCACAAGTGCTTGTGGGAAGGAGCGACACAAGAATAAGGAGTCACTGAATCAGGAGCAGGCAACGGAGGTAAAGAAAGCCATAGCAAGGGGCTGACCCCAACCCCTCGTGGAGCCTATGCTCTGCATTGGAAACAGCAGGGGGCATATTTACAATAACTGGCGCATCCCTGCAAATCAGCAGGGATGCGCCAGTTATTGTGCACCACAGCTTCGCCATCATGGATACGCACCATGGGGCAAAAACGGCACAGATGCGTCACGCATCTGTGCCGTAAAAGTGACGCATTGCTGGAGTCGCGTCGCAAGCGCGACGCAGCTCCAACAATGCTCTGGGGGCCCTATTTAGTTAATGCTGCGTCAATTCTTACGCCTGCTTCAGGCAGGCACAGGGTTTTGACGCAGCATGGGCCCAAAAGTGACTGAGTGAAATCTTGCAGATTTTACTCAGCCACTCTTAGGAGGCGTTCCTAAGCCGGAACATTCCTCCCCCTGCACAGGAACGTCTACATGTGGCGCAGGGCTTTACAAACGATGGATTTGGGCCCAGATCTTTGGACTGGGGTGAATGTGTGACATTGATCCACATTCTGTCCATCACCTGTTTTGTTTGCAATTGCCGCCATAAGTGCGCTGGGGATGCTCAGACGTGGGTCCCAGGCACTCCACACCACTGGAGTCAAGCTAGCCGGGCTGATGAGAGGTGTTACCTCGAAACCGGTCCGGTCCTCGGATGCTTGATTCCGTTCTGGGAAGGACATGGCTTTTGTAGTTCGGACTGGACTGTTCCCATGGGGCACAGGGTCAGAGCTGATTTGCATATCGCCATTGTCTAACCCAGGGTGGTGTGGAGTGGAAAAAAACAATGGATTTGGGCCCAGATCTTTGGACTGGGGTGAATGTGTGACATTGATCCACATTCTGTCCATCACCTGTTTTGTTTGCAATTGCCGCCATAAGTGCGCTGGGGATGCTCAGACGTGGGTCCCAGGCACTCCACACCACTGGAGTCAAGCTAGCCGGGCTGATGAGAGGTGTTACCTCGAAACCGGTCCGGTCCTCGGATGCTTGATTCCGTTCTGGGAAGGACATGGCTTTTGTAGTTCGGACTGGACTGTTCCCATGGGGCACAGGGTCAGAGCTGATTTGCATATCGCCATTGTCTAACCCAGGGTGGTGTGGAGTGCAAAAAAATGATGGATTTGGGCCCAGATCTTTGGACTGGGTTGAATGTGTGACATTGATCCACATTCTGTCCATCACCTGTTTTGTTTGCAATTGCCGCCATAAGTGCGCTGGGGATGCTCAGACGTGGGTCCCAGGCACTCCACACCACTTGAGTCAAGCTAGCTGGGCTGATGAGAGGTGTTACCTCGAAACCGGTCCGGTCCTCGGATGCTTGATTCCGTTCTGGGAAGGACATGGCTTTTGTAGTTCGGACTGGACTGTTCCCATGGGGCACAGGGTCAGAGCTGATTTGCATATCGCCATTGTCCAACCCAGGGTGGTGTGGAGTGCAAAAAAACGATGGATTTGGGCCCAGATCTTTGGACTGGGGTGAATGTGTGACATTGATCCACATTCTGTCCATCACCTGTTTTGTTTGCATCTCCCAGATGCGTCACGTTGTAAGTACCCCCGCACCATGGAGCAGGATTTGCGGCGCCGCTGCATCACAAAAGTGATCAACGGCGGTGTAAATAAGGCGCAAGAGGCTTGTAAATCTACACCTAGGTCTTGATAACAGACAGCTAAAACTCTCTGGACCCAGATCTGGAAAGAGAAACCTACATGAAACAAGGAAGCAAAATGCGAGTTTTGTGTTAAGATTGAAAGGAATGTTCACCCAACATTCATCTGGACGATGAGGTAAGTGTGGAAAGTTCCTCCTCAGCTACACGAAATGCCTGAGGGTGGAAATGAATAATCTTGTAATGTCTCCAGATCATCCTCAGCTGCTGGTTGTACGGCTTCCTGAGAGCATAGACTGCCCCAACGAATCACTTCACGCATCACAGCTAAAACAACAAACGAAACCAACATTCCTTCAATCAAGCCGTGTGCCGTGAAGGACACTCTTTTCCCGGTTGTCTCTTGTGCTCAATTATTTCTTCGTGGTCCCTGTTTTTTGAGACAATCACCCTTCTCTAGAAGTTAGGTCATTGGCTTCCTCAGTGTAGACGCGAGGTGACCCCACCTGGACTCTGATTGCAACGGGGCTCCAGGTACATCGAGCAGCCGCGTCGACTCGAGCAGTCATTGGTTCGCAGCCGCTGAACTTCTGGATGGGAGAGTACACTGACCATCAGGGCTCCTGGGGGCCACACGCATCCCTTCTGGGCAAGCCTACAGCCCATTCTGGGAAGACTACTGCCTTCATCACTTTTCTATGGAATTCCATCAGAGGCACCTCAGAGTGTCAGAGGAACTGGCAACATTGTAGGTTATTTTTATAACCACCCGTACTGTCCACTGACCGTAGTTGGGTTCGAAAGCCTTTAATCATGGTCCGCATCTTAACATTCAGCCTGGATCAGGACAGTGTCCTCAAAATGGTGCGTTGCAGTTCCTTGTTGACCTAGGTTGAGTACCGAGAAGCACAGGACTCACGCTCTCACTCAGTACAGGTGGCACCGACCGTCCTGAAGGTCTAACAGACGCCACGATGGGAACGGTTATCAGTTAGTTAGTTGGTTGAGGTCTGTGAGCACATGCTCTCTTCTAAGTACCGTATTTATTGTATAGGATCCTGGCCTTCAAGAGCACAATGGATGTCCCTTTTGGGGTGGGGTCAAGACTGATTTGACTATGGTTGCCCCTTCTGCACTAAAGGAGTGAGCAACGAAACAGTGGAATGGAATGCAGTAAATCAGCAGCATTTTGATTAGTTGTTGTAGCTTCATCAGTAGGTTTCGTTCTTCTTGTTGAGTTGTTCTAGTTGGCTGAAGGCGTCTTGGAGTGTGTATTGTGATCTAACTGGATTTGTTTTTTGGGGCATGGTTAAGAAGACTGATTTGCATATGGCTGGACCCTATCTGTGACGGAGGAATCAATAAAAATTATTGATTGTAATGTGCCCTTGTTAATCAGCAGGGGTAAACTTATTTCAAATATTCCATCCATCATATTTTATTTATAACCTTGCTTGTAATATCTGTGCATTATGATGTATTACGATAGGGAAGTAGAGATTGTGGGTTGATTTTCTGGCTTCAATCAAAAAAGAAATGTTTGCGTCCCATACTCTCTCCCTCAGTGTCTCCTCCCTGGCATCCCCAACTCCAATCCCATCCAAACCAGAGAACACCTGGAGGATTTCGAAACCCATTTCTCAAGATGACCTTCTCGACATTGTCAACAACCTCAAGGCCCCCCTCATACTACAATAATCCTAACCCAGCACCTGTCATCAAGACAGACTTCACTTCGTTGTCTGAATACTGGATCAAAAGGATCACCTCCTCCCTTACCCAAGGCACTTTTCTCGATCTCCTCAAATTTCATCCTTGCTAAAAAAATAAATTAAAAAAAAAACAGGATCACACCCTCCCTGAAAATTACAAATTACGGACCAGCATTTCCAGGCCTGGATAAACCCCTGAAAAATGCCTCTCCCTCAACTCGCCAAATTCATCTGTAAGTAGAAGTTACTGGCAGTCCACAAACCAGGCTTCAGCGGCTGTCACAGGATTGAAACAGCCTTGTTAAAACTCCTGGATGACCTGCACCGTGCATGGACCAGGAATACTCCCTGCTGGTCCTGCTGGACTCAACCGCAGCCTTCAACGCAGTCAATCACCTCAGATTTATCAATTTATTCAAACAACGCTTCAGTTTCAAAGTCTCAGTCCTCAGAATGGTTTACCTCCTTCCTCTTCAATCAAGTTGTAAAAATCAACAAGGGTGTGTCCGAACCATCACCTATCATTGGTGAAGTGCCAAAGGGATCCTTCTGTCCCCCAAACTCTCCAGCCTTTAAGTTGAATCACTGGTAGAAACTTGCACTGACTCAACCGTCTCCGTTCACCAACACGCTGACGAGACCCAGCTCTACCAGAAAACTTCAACTCTAAACAACAGCCTCTCCTTAGGAAAACTCCTTCTCAAAGTTCAAATAGGTATGAACAACAACTTTTTCAGTCTTAATCCAAAAAAGACAGAATTTGGTTCCTTCTCAAATAAAAAAAAACCTTTCAACTAACTTAGATCTTCATTCGCCCCTTGATCTGGCCGATTTCAACCCATCTCTGTCACCATTGGTCCGCTCACTGGGATAACGTTTGACCCTTCCTTAAGCATGGTTTAACACATTAACAACATTGCCAAACATGCTAACTTTCGACTCTAAGGGTCTGATTCACAGAACTAACTTAAGACAAAATCCTAAACTTACTACTTTTGGTATTCACAGAAGTTAGGATTTTGTCTTAAGAAAGACTTAAGACAGTCTTAAAACAGACTTAAGACAGAAACACAACTTAAGTCTGCCTTAAGTCTGTCTAAAGACAAAATCCTAACTTCTGTGAATACCAAAAGTAGTAAGTTTAGGATTTTGTCTTAAGTTAGTTCTGTGAATCGGGCCCTAAATTCTTAAGAACCTAAATCCAGTTTCACATCCTGATCACTGGAGAACGCCCGCCCACGCTGTGCTACCACCTTGATTAGACGTTGACAATTAAGTCGTTGCTGGAGCCACTCATTCCACCTCAACCCCTCTAAAAGCAGTTTAACATGCCGCAGCCAGACTACATTCCTCGTCCAAGAAATACGATCATATTTGCCAAATTCTCGTGGCACTGCACCGGTTCTCTATCGAGCCCAGACACAGATTCAAGCTGGGAGGCCTAGACTTGGAAGCCATCAAAACAAAAGCACCATCCTGCTTGAGCAACCTCGACTTCTGGAGTTTCGAGAAACTTGAGAAGCCGAGAAAAATCTTCTCTTTGAGACGCGATTATTCAGAACCTCTCACGCGCCAAACAATTCCTTCTCTGGAACGTCCGTCTATTGGTACTCCTTGTCGTTGGTCATCAGGATGGTTCAAACTCTTCTGGCCTTCCATGACTAATAAAGGCTCACTTATTCAAGCTTTGCCTGACCCAGTCACTCTTGCCACCAGCCTCACTCCCTTACCCCCCTGCCACTATTCTCACCCTGCCTCTGCCACACACTAGCAGCTCCACCTCCTACCCTCCTTTCCACCTTAAACTGTGTTGTTACTACGGCTTCTTTGCTTCTGCTGTATGTTTTCTCAGTTGTGTGTAAGACCTTGTGTTGGACCACTGTTTCATTGTAAAGAACATATATACCTTATGCAACTATGCGCTACAAAAATCGGTGAAATAAATAAGACATCCTGAGAAAGGTCATGAGTGACAGCTGATGCCTCTTTTTAAAAAAAATTATATAAAAATGTATGCAAACAAAAGAGCCTTGCTAGAATCTTTCTGTTTACTGTAAAACAAAAAATAAACATATCTGAGTCAAATAAGCTATGTATTATGAAATGTTGGCTGATTGACATTAATGTACCGGAAAGACTGTAAATACTGGTTTTAAGTAACCGATTTGCTCAAAACCCTCTCCGACGGTAATGTGTAATTCATGAAGTTGGACAGACAGACCCCTGTGGAGCTCTAGGACTGTAAGACAATAGAACAAATTCATTGAAAACAATGTAAGCCCACTGATGTGGTCAAGAGTCGCTTGAATCTCAGTTATCATCTTGCCCAGTAAATGGCCGACCCTTTGTGGATAACACATTATCTGATTATAACACCGAATATGACATCTAGGAGAATTATTACACCTTGTCTCTGCAGGTTACCATTTCAGCGAGTAAAAGACTGATCTATTGGGATCACACGTGGTGTAATTGTTTTTCAGTGATAGTAGTTTAGGGAGCCAAGTGCATCTCATGTCTGCAGATTGCCCTTCATATCAACCAGTCACCACAGGGGCCATCTTGGTGCAACATCACAGCGTTAGGCTTGGGATGCTGCGATATCACATGACCTTTAAGGGCCATCTCGGCCAATGAATGGGAAAACAGTTGTGGATCATTCCTCATCTCTCTGTGAAACTTCAGGGTCCGTCAAGGGTTTCTCAGACTCATCCCCATTGGCTATCATCTCAAACTGTGAATGGCCAACCTAGTGAGGATCATTTATCTTCTCTCTATTTGAACCTCAGATTTAGTCACAGGGTGCTGTTATCACATGTCACCACGCATTACCATCTCGACCAGTGAATGCTGATCCGTCAAGGACCATCCACCATCTCAATTTCAACGCTTTGGCATTTGACTCGTGAGGGACACCTAGTAACCACTAGTTGAACTGCAGCTCTTTGTAGAATTATTTTGATGTTGGATACTATAATATTCACTGCCGCTGCTAATCTCGTCCCATAATGTTTTGCAGGGCCTTTGTTTAGGATTGTATTTTTGCCCATAACTGTGCTTGGGGTGGTCCTAAGAGGATGGGACCACCACTAAATCGGTCAGCATTATATCCTCTTTGTGTTCAAGGCATCTGCTTGGTCCTTCCCCTAGGTTAGGGGAAAGCCCCAAAATCATCACCTCTCTCATTGCCTGATATTTCCATTTCAAAGTTCACTTTTGTGAATTGGTTATATGCTTTTCAGCATGTAAAGTTGCTTTATCAAAGCATTTGTGGGTGCAGTTTAGTAGCTGTCTACGTGGAGGAACATAGTTTTTGCCTGAATTCCCTGTTTTTCATGGAATGCATAGTTAACAAATCTCTGCAAACTCTGCTAGGAGCGGAGTTCGGTGCTGGTACAATTTATCGCTATTGATGACCATCTCGGCCAAGGAAAGGCCGACCCATTGGGGCCCCTTTATTATCTCCATATCAAACCTCCGCTGCAGTCATGGGGTGCTGGTATGACTCTTCACCACTGATGGCCATCTCTGTCAGTGAGCGGTCGACCCATTAGGGTTCATACATCTTCTCGATATAAACCACAAAGCTCGTCAGAGGATGTTAGCGCATATCCACTCGACTCCATCTCAGCCATTATATCACTGGACCACTGGGATCCATAGACCATGTTCATGCAACACTACAGATGTAATCAGGGGATGTTCATGGCATCTCCATGTACCTCTGTGATGTCACATATACCATACACTGTATAGTCAGCAGGGTGATCCGGCGCGGGCTCCATTTCCACTGCATATTCAGCATGATGACCAGACGTGAGCTGCATTAACAGTGCATAGTGAGCATGATGACCCGGCATGGGTTCCATTAATACTGCATAGTCAACATGAGGACCCAGCGCGCTCTGCATTAACACTGCATAGTCAGCATGATGACCCGGCATGGTATCCATTAACACTGTATAGTCAGCATGATGACCCGGCGTGGGATCCATTAACACTGCATAGACAGCATGATGACCCGGCGCGGGCTGCATTAACAGTGCATAGTGAGCATGATGACCCGGTGCGGGCTCCATTACCAGTGCATAGTTAGCATGATGAGCTGGTGCGAGCTGCATTAAAACTGTGTAGTCAGCATGATGACCCGGAGCGGGCTCCATTACCAGTGCATAGTTAGCATGATGAGCTGGTGCGAGCTGCATTAAAACTGTGTAGTCAGCATGATGACCCGGCGCGGGCTCCATTAACACTGCATAGTCAGCATGATGACCCGGAGCGGGCTGTATTTACCAGTGCATAGTCAGCATGATAACCCGGAGCGGGCTGCATTAACAGTGCATAGTCAGCATGATGACCCGGCGCGGGCTGCATTAACAGTGCATAGTCAGCATGATGACCCGGTGCGGGCTCCATTACCAGTGCATAGTTAGCATGATGAGCTGGTGCGAGCTGCATTAAAACTGTGTAGTCAGCATGATGACCCGGCGCGGGCTCCATTAACACTGCATAGTCAGCATGATGACCCGGCGCGGGCTGCATTAACACTGCATATTCTGCATGATGACTCAGCATGGGATCCATTAAAACTGCATAGTCAGCATGATGACCCGGAGCGGGCTGTATTTACCAGTGCATAGTCAGCATGATAACCCGGAGCGGGCTGCATTAACAGTGCATAGTCAGCATGATAACCCGGAGCGGGCTGCATTAACAGTGCATAGTCAGCATGATAACCCGGAGCGGGCTGCATTAACACTGCATAGTCAGCATGATGACCCGGCGCGGGCTCCATTAACACTGCATAGTCAGCATGATGACCGGGCGCGGGCTCCAATAACACTGACTGCATACTCAGGCCCACCTGAGGAGTCCTCTGGACTGCACATAAAGTATCCTCTGCCTAACACAGTGGTGCCCCAGGTGGGGGGCATTAGTGGACGGCACTCACTGAGACGTCCCCCTGGACTTTGGGTGCATCTGCAAGGTAAATGAACGGATAACCAGTTAGAAGCACCTGTGGATTGAAAGGAGGTATGTTACTGCTCTGGAGATCAGCCAGGCAGCACCTCCAATGATACGGACTCGAGTGTGTGATTCACAGTAACCCTATTTTCTGTCTCTTTTTCCCTCTTGCCTCCTTACCCTTCTTTGTCTGCTCGCCGCCTTCCTGCCCCAGTCTCCAACCAGCCCTGGCTTTGAGGTATGTACAGCTGGGTGTTCCACAGTGTGTTTGTGTCCTTCTTGTAACCTTGCATTGCTTGCATGCGCCCGTGCCAAGTCATATGACAATGATGTATCCATGCAGCCACCAATGAGCACCCATGAGCTGCGCCAGGATACTCCCAAGTAACAGTGCGCGTTACAAAACAATTTATACATACATACATATACATACATGAGCCCTCCGGATGGGGGAGCCGCTTCAAGCAGGAGAGGGCTTAGCGAATGAGGCCTAATGTGGCACAGCCCTGCCAGGCCTGGAGAAGCTACCTCTGCAGCTGGCAGATCTGCCCTGCCAGTGTGCAGCAAGGAACTACTTTCCACACCACCAGGGTAGTGTTCCATCTGTCTTGAAGAATGTTGGGGGTGATTCGGTATTCTACAGGCAACGGTTGTTCTAACCAGTCATTTCTTTATGGTGGTTGTGGAGCTGCCTCCGTTGTGGATTAAATGTGTATTTTTCGACCTCAATGTGTACCGCCTCATTTCTACATGTATTTGGCGACGACCGGGAAGAAGCGAAGGCAGCACTCACCTGTTTGCGTGCTCATCTTCGGTGCTGCAAGGAAGAGTTTTCAGCTCGTGTTTCGCTGGTGTTGCAGCAGATTTGCAGCTTGAATCTCGCTGGTGCCATTGCGAAGTTGACACATTGTCGAGACCCTCTTGAGTTCATTTTTAGGAATGTTCTTGTTTTCTGAGGGTGATAGTGGCAGTTAGCGGTGGATTAGCTTGTGCTGTCCAATGAGACTATGCGTGTGTACTGGATTCTGGAGCGCGTGCTGTCCAGCTTATTGGATCGCCCGTGACATTGCTATTACGTCAGCATATAGGGGCCACATTTAGGTGGCCATTTTGGATCGGGCTGTCTTTTAGGCCTTTTCTTCTGTACTGCCATTCATACTTACAGTGTTCATTATGCCTGCAATGTTATGTAGGCACACTATTGAATTTTATGACAAATACTAGCCTGCACCTTTGGTGACAGGCACACCTGTATGAATAGAAGGTTCTATATTTTGCATTGGCAAAAGCATACTAATTGCAACTTTGGAATATCCAGCCTGTTGTAGATAATCCTGTGAACGAATTTGGTGACGTTCGATAAGTTAACAAAGTAACCCGTAAAGCTTTTCTCCACAGCATACCGCTTCTGATGGCTAGTTGAATAGACTCCTTAACTACTCTGTTGAAGCGTTCTACCTGACCATTAGCCTGAGGATGCTAGTTAGACACCCTCTTATGTAGAACATCCTTTGAGAAACAATTCAAGTTCTTTACTAACAAATTGTGGACTATTGTCGGAAACAAGTTCCTCCGGTAACCCTTCACGACAAAAAACCTCATCAAGAAACTCAATAACATGCGTTGACGTAATCTTTTCTACAATTTTCAACTCTGGCCATTTTGAAAAATAGTCCACAAGAACTAACGCATAACTATCCTTGCCCAGATGTGTACCAAAAGGATCCACAATATCAACACCCAATTTTCTCCAAAGCCCCTGAGCATATTCAATGGGCGTAACATCAACACAAGCACAAGGAGAACACTCTCTGACCCACTCAACCATGCCATCAATCCCAGGCCACCAGTCGAACTCTCTTATTCTTCTCTTAGTGGTGGACATTCCCATATGACCCTCATGGGCCAAAGCACAAATTATTTCCCTTAGTTTACGTGGTGGAACAATTTTGTCCCCCCCCTCATGACTGTTCCATGCAAAAACATAAGCTCCTCACTGATTTTGAAAAATGAAGCTAGTTCTCCACTCAACTTCTTCTCTTAAGGCCAATCATTGTGCAAAAACTTATGAACTTGACTCAAAATACAGTCTTCTTTCATAGCTTCTTTCCATTTCTCCTCAGAAATGGCTTTAGCCGGATGCTCCTCCCCCAAATTTTTATTAACATCATCCATGGTATAAGCTACGTAACATTCCTCCTGCTCCTTGAATTCAGTTACATCCACTAAAGGTAGACGTGACATACTGTCTGCATGAACGTTAACCCGATCTGGAAAATATTCAACCACACACTGGTATTCCTGCAATTTGCCAGCCAATCTCTCTAAACGAGCGGTCAATGTTCTGCCTCCACCAACTGCAAGAATATTAATCAATGGCTTATGTTCAGTTCTTAATCAAAATTTGGTTACCCATAAAAACTGACGTAAATGTTGGGCCTCCCAAGTACAAGCTAACCACAGCACCAAGACTGCCCTCATAGCAGCCACCGACGACATCAGGATCCTGATGGACAATGGAGCAACAACCGCCCTCATACTCCTGGACCTCTCGGCAGCCTTCGATATCGTATGCCATCGCACCCTAATAACCCGCCTCTACAACACTGGGATCCAAGGAAAGGCCCTGGACTGGATCACCTCGTTCCTCTCCGACAGAACCCAGAGAGTCCGCCTCCCTCCCTTCCGCTCAGAAGCCACCGAGATCATCTGCGGTGTACCCCAAGGCTCCTCGCTCAGCCCAACCCTCTTCAATATCTAGATGAGCCCCCTCACCACCATCGCACGCAAACACAACATCAACATCATCTCCTACGCCGACGACACCCAGCTGATACTCTCCCTCACCAAAGACCCAGCCACCGCCAAAACCAACCTACAGGAAGGAATGAAAGACGTCGCAGAATGGATGAAGCTCAGCCGCCTGAAGCTGAACTCAGACAAGACGGAGGTCCTCATCCTTGGACAATCCCCATCCGCCTGAGACGACTCCTGGTGGCCCCCAGCACTGGGCTCCGTGCCGACACCCTCAGACCACGCACGCAACCTGGGATTCATCCTGGACTCCTCCCTCACGATGACCAAGCAAGTCAACGCCGTCTCGTCATCATGTTTCAACACCCTGCGCATGCTCCGAAATATCTTCCGGTGGATCCCCACCGAAACCAGAAAACGGTCACCCAGGCCCTCGTCACCAGCCGACTGGACTACGGAAACGCCCTATACGCAGGAACCACTGCCAAACTACAGAAACAACTACAACGCATACAGAACGCCTCCGCACGTCTCATCCTCGACATCCATCGCCACAGCCACATATCCGCCCACCTGAGAAACCTGCACTGGCTTCCCGTCAACAAGAGGATCACATTCAGGCTCCTCACCCACGCACACAAAGCGCTCCATGACATAGGCCCCGAATACCTCAACAACCGCCTCTCGTTCTACACTCCCACCCGCCAGCTCCGCTCCGCCAGCCTCGCCCTCACCACCGTTCCACGGATTCACAGAACCACCGCCGGAGGAAGATCATTCTCCTACCTGGCAGCCAAAAGATGGAACTCCCTCTCCACACACCTACGAATGACCCAGGACCACCTCACCTTCAGGAAACACCTCAAGACCTGGCTTTTCGAGCAGTAGCAGCATCCCCGCCATCCCCCCCGCCCCCTTCTCAGCACCTTGAGACCTTCACGGGCGAGTAGCGCGCTCTATAAATGTTTTGATTGATTGATTGATTGAACAACTCCTTCTCAATACTAGAGTGATTGCACTCAGAGTCACAAAGCATTCTTGAAGCATATGATACCACATATTCACCAGTACTATCCTTTTGCATGAGCACCGCACCCAAACCTACACTACTAGCATCCACTAATAAAATGCATTCCTTACCAATCGCATAAGATTTTAAATATGGAGCACCAACAATTTCTTCCTTTAGTACATCAAATGACAGTTGTTGATCTTTCCCCCATACAAATCTTGCATTTTTTTTTACCAATAGTCTTAACGGATGCACTTAAGTAGAGTAATATTGTACAAATTTACCAAAAAATTAAGTTAGACCTAGAAATGATAATAGATGCTCTTTGGTTACTGGTGCAGGAGCATTAGAAATACTTTGCCCATGGTTAAATTTAAGCTTGATACCCTCACTGGAAATGTCATGATCCAAATGCTAAACTTTATTCGGCCTAAATTTCCCTTTAGAAAATTTCAAGGTCAACCCTTTATCTTGCACTCTTCTTAACACATCTTCTAAATTCTTGCCATGTTCTTCATATGTTCCTCCAAAAATTAAAATATAATTCTGGAAGGCAATAGCTCCCTTACTGTCTTCCAACAGCTCCTTCATCAAACGCTGAAAAACAGACGCAGGACTTGCCAAACCAAACGGTATTCACAAAAATGGAAACATACCTGTGTTACAAAGGCTGTTAACCGCTTAGATTCCTAATGCAACTCTACTTGGTGGTAGGCACTAGCTAAATCGATAGTGGAGAACACAGAAGCACCTGATAGCATAAATATTCATTTATTTATACTAGAGAGGGGATGTTTGTCAATCCATAGCTCCTTATTCAAACTGTGTAGATCCACACACAAGCGAAGATCCCCTGCACTCTTAAGAGATAAAACAATGGGAGACACCCAAGGTGAGGATTCGATGGGCTTAATTATAGTCTTCCGAACTAAATAATTCAACATAACTTTAAGTTTGTCCCGATATGCTGAAGGTACATTTCTCACCTTGTGCCTGACAGGTATTACCTCATCCTTAAATATAATCTTGTGTCTGAAA
Organism: Lissotriton vulgaris; assembly: GCF_964263255.1. Taxonomy (NCBI): domain Eukaryota; kingdom Metazoa; phylum Chordata; class Amphibia; order Caudata; family Salamandridae; genus Lissotriton; species Lissotriton vulgaris. The sequence goes on from NC_141697.1 coordinate 35,565,811, forward strand.
CTTATGTATTTTCCCAGAGTTCCATCAAAAAGTTTCAGAAATTGTTCTTTGATTCCATTGACAAACTCTTCATTGTCAACAGAAACAACATAGACAGGTGGAGACGCATTGGGATCTAATCTTTTGCTCGTTTATTGCTGATGTGGCCATCTCAGAATAGCCCCTCCTTTAGTAGCCACATATACCTTTCCTCTAGTTCTTTTTCCCTCAACTTCTAAATCTGCCCACATATACCCATCTAAATCGATTTTGTAACCAGAGTACCCACCGGGTTGAATTTCAGGTGGAAATAAGTTTTTTCTCACACCAAAGTTCATTGAACAACTTTTTCCCAATAATGCTATACCAAGCACATGAGTCAACCATCATAGACAGTGGTTTGCCATCAATTATTGCTGTACAGCTGGGAAAAACTTGTAATTAGTGTCACCAACACTAACAATTAATTTAACTCTGAAGGTGCTTCTTCCTCATCATATGTGATGTGATTAACTCTTTGAGAAGATCTACATACCTTTTTTTTAGGACTAGACACATATTTTGTCCCAGGTAGGACACCCTTTGAAATTCCCTACAAGGTTCGTACTGCCACCCCTATAGCAAATTATAGTATTTCTCTTTCCATACAATTTATTGTCAAACATTTTTCCTTCAACCTCCTTCTTGGTGAAACCAGCCAGACTCTTCTTTGGTCCCATTTGGTTCCTTACCACTGAAACTTCAGGGTCAATTTTGACTTTATTCGGTTAAAGAATGATAACCATAAAAGTGCATAAAAACAGTTCATAATAATACAATATCAATACATAGTGCAAAAAAATACAATTAAAACATGGATTGAATTTAAGTAAGCATGATGACCCCTCCCCAACAGATGGGTATAGTCCGCCTTTTACCTTATTGTCCGGAGTATGGTGTACTTTGGGTAAGAGTCATGTAAGTCCCACACAGATATGGTGCCGTCTCCTATTTGGGGCGGGTTGGATCGTAGAAGGGGGACGATGTTCCTATTTCTAAATTTCACTAGGACCAGATCCCCACTGATGTCTTTGGTTAGAGACCCTAGCCAACCCACTCTTCTTACACACAGGATACCACCGTCATGATTGGGTGCTAGTGGTCTGTTTTTAGATAGCCAGAATATGACCTTGTTTAAGAGTTCCTGGCGACTTTCAAGTTTCCCGTGGGAGGGTGCCGGTATTACCGAGAGAACAAGAACAAATGGTGCGGCTTCTGGGGGTAAGTGTATTCTTTTTGGATCCACTCTGGCAGCGGTATACTTAGTAGGCCTAGATTTAGGGACGACTTTAGGGTCAGTTGTAACAGTTTTATTAGGAAGCTGTTGTATAGTTTGAGCATGTTTGCTTAAGTTAATAGGCAAGGGAGCATTGGGGGCAGTAAATAGGTCAAAATCATTGGATATTACCTTCTTAGAGGTAGACGGGGGATTAGGTTTGGTGATTATCTCTTGTGTTGTGGTAGTAGCTGGAAGGGCTCTTCCCTCATTGGATGGATCTCTATTGAGTGAAGGGGAGTTGGATAGAATGATTTTCTCGATACATGTTAATCTATCACCCAGGGCATTGATTTTTCTACCAGTGGTGATACGATAGAATTTAACAGTAACTCTAACTGAGACAGTAGGGGGAAATGGTGAGAAAGAACTTGGTCTTCATAATTTCCAGTCTCCACCGTAGTTAAGGTGGGGATGGTGACTGGCGATGTAAGACCAGCACACGATTTTGGTGTTATCGGGTGATTCCCGCTGTCGTTTGTCCCGTCATGCTTCCCTTTATCATTTGGGCCCTGAAACAAAGCAATACCTTGGGTATTGTCTATTAGAGACGGTGGAGATAAGTCACAGGGTTTCCTAGTTGGGGTAATAGTGCTGATGCTTTTTACGGGGGATGGGGATGCCACTAGGGCATACTTAGTGCCACAAAGAGCATTGATTTCCTCCCAAAAAGGCAAGTTCTGCGGGCTTTCAGGGATCAATGAGGAAGAATGCCTAGTTACTATTGGTTGGCGCAGCTCAATCGCATCTTCTCTGGAGGTGGGAAGTGTTCTCCTGATCGCAGTAAAGTTCAGGATCCCCTGGCCTGGCTCGCGTGTTAAAGGAGATTTCTTATTGGTCCCATTGCGTGACATAGTACAATGTGGTGGTATATAAACGATGAAGAAGGCTTTCAGGGGAAAAATCACAGTCCAAAAAGTGTCAATGTAAAGTGCAAAACAAAGTACCTCCTTTTGTCGCGGTACCAAGGGGGGTGGCCCGTCCTGTCCTCCTCAGGCCTCTGAGGGCCACAGAGGGCCCGCCCTTTGCCCGGGCTTAGCCCGGCGTCCCGCGAGGGAGGGCTGACGGAATTTTAATGCGCCTCCTGGCGCTACAATTGCTCACGTGGTTCTCTGGGCTGCTGGGGCTGGTAGTTTCCCTGTCCTGCACTCACGCAACGGCCAGCGCTTCCCCAGATGGTAGTGGAAGCGGGCAGCGTGAGGCAGGCAGGCGGCAGGCAGGCGGCAATCCCAGTGGGTCTGAAGGGTCAGCAGTCCTCCACCCGGGCTCCCGACGGCAGCAGGCAAGTTCCCAGGTGCAGTATTTTGAACTTTGACATTTTGAGTTCTAATTTCAGTAACACATTTCTCAGACTGTTCCATGCCTTTAGCTATATAAACCACTGCAGAGAAGATTCAGTACCCAACCATAATCCTTCTTGAATCTTTTTACTCTTGGTCTTCATCATTATTTGATCTCTTAATACTTGTTCCTAAGTAATAGTTTCAAAAGCACAAGACCTGGCAAAATTGCGTAGTGCAGATACTATGGGCCATATGTATCAAAATAGCATTTTGCGATTCTCAAATAGCGATTTTTTGCGAATCGCTATTTGAGAATCGCAAAATGGTATGTATGTAGAAATCAGCTTCTTTTTATTGATTTCTTAAGATTCCTTAATTGCGAATAGCAAATTGCTAATCGCAATTAAGGAATAATGTTCCATTCATTCCTATGGGCCAGGAGACCCATAGGAATGAAGGGGAATTTGCGATTAGCAATTTGCTAATCGCAAATTGAGAATATTCGCAAGGGTGCAGGGGTGTCCAAAGGACACCCTGCTGCACCCCTGAAAATGACATGTGTGCGCATATGGCGCACATACATGCCCCAAGGGCATGTATGAGCATCACATGGCACCTTTTGTTTTTACAAAAATTGCTTTTTGAAAGGAATTCGCAACTTACCACCAACTTGAAGTTGGTGGTAATTTGCGATTCCTTAGGGACAATTAGCAATATTTTTTTGCATGATACATTGCATTTAAGGAATCGCACATTGTGCGATTCCTTAAATGCAATCGCAAAATAAGGAATCGCAAATTGTGCGATTCCTTATTTTCAACCACATTTGCTTCATACATACCATATTGAGAATTCGCATTCGCAAAGGCCGAAATTCGGCGAATTTCGGCCTTTGCGAATGCGAATTTCAATGATACATATGGCCCGTAATCTTCTATTGATTCCTCCTCCTTTTGTGTGCATGAATAATATTTGAACCTTTCCACCACTACATTAATCTTCTTTCCAAAACAGACCTTCATCTGTCTGATTGCCTGTTCAAAAACATCCATGGACCCAACATTCTCCATGGGAGGTAGGTTGCTAAATTCCTTCTAGCCTGCACCGCCCAAACAATGCTTAAGTAATGCTAGTTTCCTTTTAGCAGGACAATCCTCTTTCTCAAGAACCTCTACATAGGCTACAAACATAGAAAACCATAGTCTATACTCCATTTTGGGCTCACCTGCCACATGTAAAAAATATGGTGGTTCTGCAATGTTGGCCATAATGATAACACCACCCAACAGTACCACAATTGCCCAAAAGGAATAAAAAAAAATACAGTATGATTCCTACTTTTACTAGAGGAGTGCCTGTCACCGATAATACAGGCTGGATATTTCAACGTTGCAATTAGTGTGCCTGTGCCAGTGCAGAATACAGAACCTTCTATTCACACAGGTGTGCCTGTCACCAAAGGCGCAGGCTAGTATTTGTCATAAAATTCAATAGCGTGCCTACATAACATTGCAGGCATAATGAACGCTGTAAATATGACTGGCAGTACACGAGAAAAGGCCTAAATAACAGCCCGATCCAAAATGGTCGGCAAAATGTGGCCCCTATGTGCTGACGTGACTCCAAGGTCACTGAGGATCTAAAATGCTAGGCAGCACGCGCTCCAGAATCCAGTACATGCTCATAGTCTCACTGGACAGCACGCGCTCCAGAATCCAGTACATGCTCATAGTCTCACTGGACAGCACGCGCTCCAGAATCCAGTACTCGCACAGAGTCTCACTGGACAGCACGCGCTCCAGAATCCAGTACACGCACAGAGTCTCACTGGACAACACGCGCTCCAGAATCCAGTACACGCACAGAGTCTCACTGGACAGCACGCGCTCCAGAATCCAGTACATGCACAGAGTCTCACTGGACAGCACGCGCTCCAGAATCCAGTACACGCACAGAGTCTCACTGGACAGCACGCGCTCCAGAATCCAGTACATGCACAGAGTCTCACTGGAAGGCACGCGCTCCAGAATCCAGTACATGCTCATAGTCTCACTGGACAGCACGCGCTCCAGAATCCAGTACACGCACAGAGTCTCACTGGACAGCAAGCACTCCAGAATCCAGTACACGCACAGAGTCTCACTGGACAGCACGCGCTCCAGAATCCAGTACACGCACAGAGTCTCACTGGAAGGCACGCGCTCCAGAATCCAGTACATGCACAGAGTCTCACTGGACAGCACGCGCTCCAGAATCCAGTACTCGCACAGAGTCTCACTGGCCAGCACGCGCTCCAGAATCCAGTACACGCACAGAGTCTCACTGGCCAGCACGCGCTCCAGAATCCAGTACACGCACAGAGTCTCACTGGAAGGCACGCGCTCCAGAATCCAGTACACGCACAGAGTCTCACTGGACAGCACGCGCTCTAGAATCCAGTACACGCACAGAGTCTCACTGGCCAGCACGCGCTCCAGAATCCAGTACTCGCACAGAGTCTCACTGCCCAGCACGCGCTCCAGAATCCAGTACACGCACAGAGTCTCACTGGAAGGCACGCGCTCCAGAATCCAGTACACGCACAAAGTCTCACTGGACAGCACGCGCTCCAGAATTCAGTACACGCACAGAGTCTCACTGGAAGGCACGTGCTCCAGAATCCAGTACACGCACAGAGTCTCACTGGACAGCACGCGCTCCAGAGTCTAGTACACGCACAGAGTCTCACTGGAAGGCACGCGCTCCAGAATCCAGTACACGCACAGAGTCTCACTGGACAGCACGCGCTCCAGAATCCAGTACTCGCACAGAGTCTCACTGGCCAGCACGCGCTCCAGAATCCAGTACACGCACAGAGTCTCACTGGCCAGCACGCGCTCCAGAATCCAGTACACGCACAGAGTCTCACTGGAAGGCACGCGCTCCAGAATCCAGTACATGCACAGAGTCTCACTGGACAGCACGCGCTCTAGAATCCAGTACACGCACAGAGTCTCACTGGCCAGCACGCGCTCCAGAATCCAGTACTCGCACAGAGTCTCACTGGCCAGCACGCGCTCCAGAATCCAGTACACGCACAGAGTCTCACTGGCCAGCACGCGCTCCAGAATCCAGTACACGCACAGAGTCTCACTGGACAGCACGCGCTCCAGAATCCAGTACACGCACAGAGTCTCACTGGACAGCACGCGCTCCAGAATCCAGTACACGCACAGAGTCTCACTGGACAGCACGCGCTCCAGAATCCAGTACATGCACAGAGTCTCACTGGACAGCACGCGCTCCAGAATCCAGTACACGCACAGAGTCTCACTGGACAGCACGCGCTCCAGAATCCAGTACATGCACAGATTCTCACTGGAAGGCACGCGCTCCAGAATCCAGTACATGCTCATAGTCTCACTGGACAGCACGCGCTCCAGAATCCAGTACACGCACAGAGTCTCACTGGACAGCAAGCACTCCAGAATCCAGTACACGCACAGAGTCTCACTGGACAGCACGCGCTCCAGAATCCAGTACACGCACAGAGTCTCACTGGAAGGCACGCGCTCCAGAATCCAGTACATGCACAGAGTCTCACTGGACAGCACGCGCTCCAGAATCCAGTACTCGCACAGAGTCTCACTGGCCAGCACGCGCTCCAGAATCCAGTACACGCACAGAGTCTCACTGGCCAGCACGCGCTCCAGAATCCAGTACACGCACAGAGTCTCACTGGAAGGCACGCGCTCCAGAATCCAGTACACGCACAGAGTCTCACTGGACAGCACGCGCTCTAGAATCCAGTACACGCACAGAGTCTCACTGGCCAGCACGCGCTCCAGAATCCAGTACTCGCACAGAGTCTCACTGCCCAGCACGCGCTCCAGAATCCAGTACACGCACAGAGTCTCACTGGAAGGCACGCGCTCCAGAATCCAGTACACGCACAGAGTCTCACTGGACAGCACGCGCTCCAGAATTCAGTACACGCACAGAGTCTCACTGGAAGGCACGTGCTCCAGAATCCAGTACACGCACAGAGTCTCACTGGACAGCACGCGCTCCAGAGTCTAGTACACGCACAGAGTCTCACTGGAAGGCACGCGCTCCAGAATCCAGTACACGCACAGAGTCTCACTGGACAGCACGCGCTCCAGAATCCAGTACTCGCACAGAGTCTCACTGGCCAGCACGCGCTCCAGAATCCAGTACACGCACAGAGTCTCACTGGCCAGCACGCGCTCCAGAATCCAGTACACGCACAGAGTCTCACTGGAAGGCACGCGCTCCAGAATCCAGTACATGCACAGAGTCTCACTGGACAGCACGCGCTCTAGAATCCAGTACACGCACAGAGTCTCACTGGCCAGCACGCGCTCCAGAATCCAGTACTCGCACAGAGTCTCACTGGCCAGCACGCGCTCCAGAACCCAGTACACGCACAGAGTCTCACTGGCCAGCACGCGCTCCAGAATCCAGTACACGCACAGAGTCTCACTGGACAGCACGCGCTCCAGAATCCAGTACACGCACAGAGTCTCACTGGAAGGCACGCGCTCCAGAATCCAGTACATGCACAGAGTCTCACTGAACAGCACGCGCTCCAGAATCCAGTACTCGCACAGAGTCTCACTGGCCAGCACGCGCTCCAGAATCCAGTACACGCACAGAGTCTCACTGGAAGGCACGCGCTCCAGAATCCACTACACGCACAGAGTCTCACTGGACAGCACGCGCTCTAGAATCCAGTACACGCACAGAGTCTCACTGGCCAGCACGCGCTCCAGAATCCAGTACTCGCACAGAGTCTCACTGCCCAGCACGCGCTCCAGAATCCAGTACACGCACAGAGTCTCACTGGAAGGCATGCGCTCCAGAATCCAGTACACGCACAGAGTCTCACTGGACAGCACACGCTCCAGAATTCAGTACACGCACAGAGTCTCACTGGAAGGCACGTGCTCCAGAATCCAGTACACGCACAGAGTCTCACTGGACAGCACGCGCTCCAGAGTCTAGTACACGCACAGAGTCTCACTGGACATCACGCGCTCCAGAATCCAGTACACGCACAGAGTCTCACTGGACAGCACACGCTCCAGATTCCAGTACACGCACAGAGTCTCACTGGACAGCACGCGCTCTAGAATCCAGTACACGCACAGAGTCTCACTGGACAGGACGCGCTCCAGAATCCAGTACACGCACAGAGTCTCACTGGACAGCACGCGCTCCAGAATCCAGTACACGCACAGAGTCTCACTGGACAGCACGCGCTCCAGAATCCAGTACACGCACAGAGTCTCACTGGACAGCACGCGCTCCAGAATCCAGTACACACACAGAGTCTCACTGGACAGCACGCGCTCCAGAATCCAGTACATGCACAGAGTCTCACTGGACAGCACGCGCTCCAGAATCCAGTACACGCACAGAGTCTCACTGGACAGCACGCGCTCCAGAATCCAGTACATGCACAGAGTCTCACTGGACAGCACGCGCTCCAGTATCCAGTACTCGCACAGAGTCTCACTGGACAGCACGCGCTCTAGAATCCAGTACACGCATAGAGTCTCACTGGACAGCACGCGCTCCAGAATCCAGTACATGCACAGAGTCTCACTGGACAGCACGCGCTCCAGAATCCAGTACACGCACAGAGTCTCACTGGACAGCACGCGCTCCAGAATCCAGTACATGCACAGAGTCTCACTGGACAGCACGCGCTCCAGTATCCAGTACTCGCACAGAGTCTCACTGGACAGCACGCGCTCTAGAATCCAGTACACGCATAGAGTCTCACTGGACAGCACGCGCTCCAGAATCCAGTACACGCACAGAGTCTCACTGGACAGCACGCGCTCCAGAATCCAGTACACGCACAGAGTTTCACTGGACAGCACTGCTAATCCACCACCAACTGCCACTATCACCCTCAGAAAACAAAAATTTCCCGAAAAGGGAGTCACGAGGGTATTGACAATATGACAACTTCGCAGCTGCACCAGCTAAATTCAAGGTTGCAATTCTGCTTCGGCACCAGCGTAACACGAGCTGCAACCTCTCCTTGTAGCACTGAAGATGAGCAAGCAAGCAGGTGAGTGCTGCCTTCGCGTCTTCCTGGTCGTAACCAAATACATGAGGCGTGTGCAACCTCATTTCTACAACGAGAACCATAAACACAAAGGCATGGTGTAACCACCCGCAGAGTAGTGGCCAAGCATTGATCACATCAGAGCCTCCTGCAGCCAGACAGCATGCAGCTAGGGAAGAGCCTTTTGAAACCCCTTGGCACAGAAAGTGTGTGAGCAAGTCATGAACACCTGGATGTTAACTGTGTGTAGAAGGACTTTACACACTAGTACTGTGAGAAGAATGGAAGTTGAGCACTTTGTATTTCCCTGAACTAGGAGAATGAAAGGGTTCCGAGCTGCACTAAGAGACAAAAGAATGGATAGAAGACAAATATTATTTATAAATTATCATCCAGTTCATACCAATGCTAATGTCAAGGTGGCTTCCGGCGTGAGCTTCTGCATGCAGCGGGGTAACTGTCACCCTGTTCCACATGCCAAGTGCAGGTAGCACTGCTGCTGCTTTACGGATACACTGTTTGTGTATTTCTGTCCGTGGGCTCCTGTTGCAAAATGTACTTCGGCTGCTCCTTGTTTGTGCACCTTTGGTGCAGACAGCATCGCTGCGGTCACACTGTGTCTGTACTTGTTTATACACCTCGGTGCAGGCAGTACTGCTTCTGTCACGCTGTGTCTGTACCTGTTTGTGCACCTCTGGTACAGGCAGCACAGCTGCACTCGCACTGTGTCTGTACTTGTTTGTGCACCTCTGTTGCAGGCAGCACAGCTGCAGTCACACTGTGTCTGTACTTGTTTGTGCACCTCTGGTGCAGGCAGCACTCCTGCTGTGAAGCTGTGTCTGTACTTGTTTGTGCACCTCTGGTGCAGGCAGTACTGCTGATGTCCCATCGTGTCTGTACTTGTTTGTGCACCTCTGGTGTAGGCAGTACTGCTGATGTCCCATCGTGTCTGTACTTGTTTGTGCACCTCTGGTGTAGGCAGTACTGCTGCAGTCTCACTGTGTCTGTACTTGTTTGTGCACCTCTGGTGCAGGCAGTACTGCTGATGTCCCATCGTGTCTGTACTTGTTTGTGCACCTCTGGTGTAGGCAGTACTGCTGCAGTCTCACTGTGTCTGTACTTGTTTGTGCACCTCTGGTGCAGGCAGTACTGCTGATGTCTCACTCTGTCTGTACTTGTTTGTGCACCTCTGGTGCAGGCAGTACTGCTGATGTCCCATCGTGTCTGTACTTGTTTGTGCACCTCTGGTGTAGGCAGTACTGCTGCAGTCTCACTGTGTCTGTACTTGTTTGTGCACCTCTGGTGCAGGCAGTACTGCTGATGTCTCACTGTGTCTGTACTTGTTTGTGCACCTCTGGTGCAGGCAGTACTGCTGCTGTCACATTGTGTCTGTACTTGTTTGTGCACCTCTGGTGCAGGCAGTACTGCTGCTGTCACATTGAGTCTGTACTTGTTTGTGCACCTCTGGTGCAGGCAGTACTGCTGCAGTCACACTGTGTCTGTACTTGTTTGTGCACCTCTGGTGCAGGCAGTACTGCTGCAGTCACACTGTGTCTGTACTTGTTTGTGCACCTCTGGTGCGGGCAGTACTGCTGCTGTCTCACTGTGTCTGTACTTGTTTGTGCACCTCTGGTGCAGGCAGTACTGCTGATGTCTCACTGTGTCTGTACTTGTTTGTGCACCTCTGGTGCAGGCAGTACTGCTGCTGTCTCACTGTGTCTGTACTTGTTTGTGCACCTCTGGTGTAGGCAGTACTGCTGATGTCTCACTGTGTCTGTACTTGTTTGTGCACCTCTGTTGCAGGCAGCACCTCTGCAGTCACACTGTGTCTGTACTTGTTTGTGCACCTCTGGTGTAGGCAGTACTGCTGATGTCTCACTGTGTCTGTACTTGTTTGTGCACCTCTGGTGTAGGCAGTACTGCTGCTGTCTCACTGTGTCTGTACCTGTTTGTGCACCTCTGGTGCAGGCAGCACTCCTGCTGTGAAGCTGTGTCTGTACCTGTTTGTGCACCTCTGGTGCAGGCAGCACTCCTGCTGTGAAGCTGTGTCTGTACCTGTTTGTGCACCTCTGGTGCAGGCAGCACTCCTGCTGTGAAGCTGTGTCTGTACCTGTTTGTGCACCTCTGGTGCAGGCAGTACTGCTGCAGTCACACTGTGTCTGTACTTGTTTGTGCACCTCTGGTGTAGGCAGTACTGCTGCAGTCACACTGTGTCTGTACTTGTTTGTGCACCTCTGGTGCAGGCAGTACTGCTGCAGTCACCCTGTGTCTGTACTTGTTTGTGCACCACGGGCGCAGACAGTACTGCTGCTGTCTCACTGTGTCTGTACTTGTTTGTGCACCACGGGCGCAGACAGTACTGCTGCTGTCTCACTGTGTCTGTACTTGTTTGTGCACCTCTGGTGTAGGCAGTACTGCTGCAGTCACACTGTGTCTGTACTTGTTTGTGCACCTCTGGTGTAGGCAGTACTGCTGCAGTCACACTGTGTCTGTACTTGTTTGTGCACCTCTGGTGCAGGCAGTACTGCTGCTGTCACACTGTGTCTGTACTTGTTTGTGCACCACGGGCGCAGACAGTACTGCTGCTGTCTCACTGTGTCTGTGCTTGTTTGTGCACCTCTGGTGCAGGCAGCACTCCTGCTGTGAAGCTGTGTCTGTACTTGTTTGTGCACCTCTGTTGCAGGCAGCACCTCTGCAGTCACACCGTGTCTGTACTTGTTTGTGCACCTCTACTGCAGGCAGTACTGCTGCTGTCTCACTGTGTCTGTACTTGTTTGTGCACCTCTACTGCAGGCAGTACTGCTGCTGTCTCACTGTGTCTGTACTTGTTTGTGCACCTCTGGTGCGGGCAGTACTGCTGCAGTCACACTGTGTCTGTACTTGTTTGTGCACCTCTGGTGTAGGCAGTACTGCTGCAGTCACACTGTGTCTGTACTTGTTTGTGCACCTCTGGTGCAGGCAGTACTGCTGATGTCCCATCGTGTCTGTACTTGTTTGTGCACCTCTGGTGCAGGCAGTACTGCTGATGTCTCACTGTGTCTGCACTTGTTTGTGCACCTCTGGTGCAGGCAGTACTGCTGATGTCTCACTGTGTCTGTACTTGTTTGTGCACCTCTGGTGCGGGCAGTACTGCTGCAGTCACACTGTGTCTGTACTTGTTTGTGCACCTCTGGTGCAGGCAGCACTCCTGCTGTGAAGCTGTGTCTGTACTTGTTTGTGCACCACGGGCGCAGACAGTACTGCTGATGTCACACTGTGTCTGTACTTGTTTGTGCACCTCTGGTGCAGGCAGTACTGCTGATGTCCCATCGTGTCTGTACTTGTTTGTGCACCACGGGCGCAGACAGTACTGCTGCTGTCTCACTGTGTCTGTACTTGTTTGTGCACCTCTGGTGCAGGCAGTACTGCTGCGGTCTCACTGTGTCTGTACCTGTTTGTGCACCTCTGGTGCAGGCAGTACTGCTGCAGTCTCACTGTGTCTGTACTTGTTTGTGCACCTCAGGTGCAGGCAGTACAGCTTATATTTAACAAAGAGGGGAGGTAGAGTATCAAGTAGGATTCCTACTCCACGGGCACTGTTACATAAACAAGAAGAATCCTACCACTTATTGGGAAGAAAGGTGAGGAAAGGAAGGGGGACACTCAGTGTTGTGTAAAATACCCCTCACACACCAACAGGCCCCTTGGTGTCATGCTTCATCATCGGGGTCTTCGCACCCCGCTAAGGGGATGCGGCACGCTACGACCTACGACTACGCGGGAGCGTTGACAATTCAGTCTATGTGTGGTGTGTGTTGAGTGCAAGTGAAAGGAATAGGATGTGAGTGGGAAGTGTAGTGAGAAAAATTAAAAAGGACCTGGCCAGTGGGTAAAAAGAAAAAACTTTATTCTGTACCTCTGGCTGGTACTATTAAAAAAAAGTGCTAGATGGCGAGGTTTTGTGTCTTAGTAAGGGACAGAACCTCTGGTGTGCGTCGACATGTTTCGGTACATACGTACCTTCTTCAGGACGGGGCACAACTCCCAACCCTACTCACGTTTCTCTACAGAACAAGATTATTGTTCTAACTTTCCTAAAAAAGTGATTACATTTACTGAAGACAAATACAATGTGCCTACAGCGGTTTTACTTGAACATGTAGTTACATGTCTTATTGTATAAGCTGATTAAAGCCTCATGAGCAATTTCAGAACATCAGGGTAGGTAGGTAGGTGGATCCACAATGAAATCCGCCTCAGTCGGCCTCTTTCCTCCACCCTGTGTTGCTCCGTCGTAAAACATGTCGACGCACACCAGAGGTTCTGTCCCTTACTAAGACACAAAACCTCGCCATCTAGCACTTTTTTTAATAGTACCAGCCAGAGGTACAGAATAAGGTTTTTTCTTTTTACCCACTGGCCAGGTCCTTTTTAATTTTTCTCACTACACTTCCCACTCACATCCTATTCCTTTCACTTGCACTCAACACACACCACACATAGACTGAATTGTCAACGCTCCCGCGTAGTCGTAGGTCGTAGCGTGCCGCATCCCCTTAGCAGGCAGTACAGCTGCTGTCTCACTGTGTCTGTACTTGTTTGTGCACCTCTGGTGCGGGCAGTACTGCTGCTGTCTCACTGTGTCTGTACTTGTTTGTGCACCTCTGGTGTAGGCAGTACTGCTGCAGTCACACTGTGTCTGTACTTGTTTGTGCACCACAGGCGCAGACAGTACTGCTGCTGTCTCACTGTGTCTGTACTTGTTTGTGCACCTCTGGTGCGGGCAGTACTGCTGCAGTCACACTGTGTCTGTACTTGTTTGTGCACCACGGGCGCAGACAGTACTGCTGCTGTCTCACTGTGTCTGTACTTGTTTGTGCACCTCTGGTGCAGGCAGTACTGCTGCGGTCTCACTGTGTCTGTACCTGTTTGTGCACCTCTGGTGCAGGCAGCACTCCTGCTGTGAAGCTGTGTCTGTACCTGTTTGTGCACCTCTGGTGCAGGCAGCACTCCTGCTGTGAAGCTGTGTCTGTACTTGTTTGTGCACCTCTGGTGTAGGCAGTACTGCTGCAGTCACACTGTGTCTGTACTTGTTTGTGCACCACGGGCGCAGACAGTACTGCTGCTGTCTCACTGTGTCTGTACTTGTTTGTGCACCTCTGGTGTAGGCAGTACTGCTGCTGTCTCACTGTGTCTGTACTTGTTTGTGCACCTCTGGTGTAGGCAGTACTGCTGCTGTCTCACTGTGTCTGTACTTGTTTGTGCACCTCTGGTGTAGGCAGTACTGCTGATGTCTCACTGTGTCTGTACTTGTTTGTGCACCTCTGGTGCAGGCAGTACTGCTGCAGTCACACCGTGTCTGTACTTGTTTGTGCACCTCTACTGCAGGCAGTACTGCTGCAGTCACACTGTGTCTGTACTTGTTTGTGCACCTCTGGTGCAGGCAGCTCTCCTGCTGTGAAGCTGTGTCTGTACTTGTTTGTGCACCACGGGCGCAGACAGTACTGCTGATGTCCCATCGTGTCTGTACTTGTTTGTGCACCTCTGGTGCAGGCAGCTCTCCTGCTGTGAAGCTGTGTCTGTACTTGTTTGTGCACCACGGGCGCAGACAGTACTGCTGCTGTCTCACTGTGTCTGTACTTGTTTGTGCACCTGATTCTATATGATTTCCCTAATGGCGAAAAACAATCTAAGGATGGAGCCGATGCCCTTGCGCAATATGATCCAAAGGAGGAGTCACCTATCCTGTGACTTCCAAAGGCTTTCCAGGACAAAAAAACAACTGCAAACATCTGGGCCCAACACTAGGTGGCCATCTATGCACAGTGTGTAACTCTGCAGCTCAGCATGCCAAGAACAGATGCATACTGGTAAGTAGCATTTTCCTTCCTGAGGGCCCTAAGAACCTGTTGATTAAATACTAGATTTGAAAGAAATAGTCTGCCAAACTATAGAATGACATTTGTTTAATGGTTCACATATGTTGTGCATCTAGCAATTGTCCTACCATTGACAGTTTGAGCACAAACCTTGGAGATTTTATGGACCAAGATGAAATCCACTAAGTCAAATAAAAAAAAATGTTAGTAGAGAACAAAGACTCTTAAAAACTCTCAAAGATGTATGAAGATCCATACACTCTACCATCTTCCCTGGTCACACTAAGGGAAAAAAGAAGGGATCTCAAATGTTCTGTCAAGAGAGGATCTATTGAAGAATCCACTTGCAAAAATACGCTTTCAATGTGACAGACCGCTGAGGCCTCGGATACAAAATCCTCATGGTGCGCAAGAAACCCACAAGGTACTTAACAGAAATAAATGAGCACCATTCGAGAATAAAGGGGAAGTCGGTCCTAACACAAGAGTCACCATGCTCCACCGCATGCTGAGACAAATGCTGAATCAGGCATAAGCCGGTGGCCAGAGAAGAAAAGGTCCCAATCAGGCCTACGGAAGGGAGGAGAACAACCTTAATCTGAAAATAAACTCTGTGAAGAGATCTGTAGGGATAGGAATGGCATACATGAGGATCAATGGGAAAACCCTGCGGCTGAATCCCCTACATGGTGAAAACAGCACCTTGGGGATCGTAAACTAAATCCAAAATATATTTACGTGGGCGTAATCATTATCCATTCACTCCACATGGTTGTAAGTAGTGTGAGTAGATAGGAAAATGCAGAAGTGTATTTTAGCTCAGGAGAAACTGACTGATGACTGTGTTATTACATGGGGCTTTAGACATGCCATACAGAGAGAAACATCCCTATGGTACTAATACTTAACACAAATTTGGCTAAATGCTGACCCAGCTTAGGAACAAACCAAACAAAAACTCTGGATGTAGAAAGCTTTGTAAAAACATATATCAAATGCTCCATCCATCATGCTGAAACACTTTTTCCCACAAGAGTGTGGCGGCCAGCAACTCCCCTGATGTCGACAGCTAAGGAGAAGACCTCAAAAGGAAGTATGAGAAGAAAAAATACTGCATGTTCTTCTAATGACTAAACCGAGGACAACTATCTTCCACCATCATCCTTTAAAAAAAAGAAAGGTAGATATTAATCAGAAACATCCTTTAAAAAAAGAAAAGTAGATATTAATCAGCAACATCCTTTAAAACAATAAAGGTAGATATTAACGAGCAAGTGAGCCATTAGGGTGGCTTCATACCTCTTTTCTGTCACCTTAGTAAATACTGGAGTCTTGGTCTACTACAAAAACGGCATATCCATACTTAAGAGGGTACCATGTGGGATCCTTAATACACACGGCCTTATAAGACACAATCCATGACCTTTGAAATCATACACCGTAACCTAGTCTGTGTACCCCATGCCTCTGTATTTAAGGGCGAGCCTTCTTGATACAACTTATGAAAATGATTAATCAACCCAACTTCAGCCTGAAGTCATTGATCACTTATAGAAAAATGAGTTAACCTGCTTGAAATCTAAAGATAGACAAGCAGGTCTACTTTATTGTTGAAACATTAGGCTGAAAAGACTCCCAACCTACACGACCACGAGACAGTAATCGATGATCGAAGCATACAACTCCGTGTTGAAAGGCTGCAGCTCCCGTCCACAAGTCACCTCTCGTCTAGCGAAGGCATGCCCAGGCGAGGAAGTATTGTGAGAGGATCATTTCCAATCCTCTACTCATTCAGGATAATATTACCATGAGGTTCTCAATCTTCACAATAATCATTAAACATCATCAATCATTAGAGAGATCTTAGAAAACCCTTGTGAAATGGGCAAGACCTCCAAACAGTTCCCTGCACAAGTCATACATCTCTCATCTTCAGACCAACAGTATTAGATCTTGTTGGCACTCACAATATCATGAGCCCTGTAAATACCAAGCAGATTAGGGCCACTCAAAGCTAGGGGTGGGCGGAATTTGCGTAATCGCGTTACGCAAATCTCAGCGAAACTGTAAAAATCTCTGCGAACAAGCAGAAATTTCGCGAGCACGCGGAATTGCGTGTTCACAATGCTTTTTTACAGTTCGCAATCGCTGTTTGCGTGCTCGGGGGGAAATATCTTGCGAACATGTATTTTGAGAATGCAAACAAGAAAACATTTCGTGAAGTCGCGGAACGCAGAATTTTGGGTAATTTCGCGTTCTCCGCGGAACCCGAAATTACCCAAATTCCGCAAACTCCGCGAGCGGAACGGAATTTAACGCCCAGGCCTAGAAGCCCAAATCAGTGACATTGATGGCACCTGGATTTACAAAACGGAGATACCCGTGAGACCGGAGGCTAATGGACCTGCCACCTGCAGTAGCTCCCTCCTCCCAGGCTATATATTAACTCTTATTGTGACATAAAACCAGAGTCAATGGTTCATTTGTAAATGAGTAAAAGCTGGGGCCCAGAGATTTCACAGAAACGGGTGCCCAGAGCTATCAAACGTCAGAGGTACCAAATAATAGGTCTGCCAAGTAGTGAATCCACCTTAGGTTTCTTTCATCCACCACAAAGCACTCTGCCCCTTTATTTGATTCTTGAAGGTTCTTTCTCTTCCCTGCTTTCTCCCTTTCTCCCACATCTTCTTTTCTCCCTTGCATGTCTTCTCTCTGTTGTTCTGGGTCAATGTCTGATGAGGAAACATGAGTGCCCCACAAATGAGTGACGACAGGCCCCACTTGCAACCACCGGCTCTACCAGAGTATTCACTTCCTCAGAAAAGGCAGTGGGACTTGAACCCTCAATTCTTTTAAATGGTTAAGAACAAAAGACAAATAGAACACAGACAGAGAACTTCAGGAGCCCTGTATGCAAGCCACAGGTGCCAGTGAGTGAATGTATCAATGCTACAACAGGATTAGAATAAAAAAACAAATGAAAGAAACCCCTCCTTAAAAGAACTTACCTGACTTCGACCTCAGAAGGATAAAAAGCTGAATCCTGAATTGGAGCCTGAGGCCATGTTATGAACACAACAATGAAATACAGCGAAGAAAATTATATCACAAAAAACATTGATACCCATACAAAATAGATATACTTTTTACTAAGACCATAATACAAAAATACAATACAACCTTAAACTAACGGTGCTCACACAATTACACAAAAACCAAGATCAGTAAACACAATTACCAGTGTGAACAGAAAAACAATGGCAGAAGCAGATAAATTCACAAGAAACACTGATTGGACAAAACACAAAGCCAGGAGAGGCAATTAATGCATCCTCTTAAATGAGTGGCAAAGATAAGCATCAACGGCGTTTCGACCAAATAGAGTAGGTATGGTCATCATCAGGACAAACACAACAATTGACAGAGCATCCAACAAGGAATTTGATTTAAGATCTCATTCAAGTTTATACGCTAATAATTTTGCAGCCATTAGAAAAATAAATGTCATCACAAAGGCTCGGAATGAGTCAGGAGTCCAGTCATAAAAGTACTGAAACAAGGGTGGAGAGGGGCATCAGAACAAATCTCGGCCCTCAGACGAAAGCTGGTACAAACTCAATGGCTGACACGAAGAGAGATGATTTAGGGCCAGATGTATCAAAGGGTTTTGCCCATTCTGTGTCTATGGGGAAATGTGTTGATACATATGGCCCCTAATGTCTATCCGAAACTACGGATCTGCATCGATTTAGGACGACATACAAGCAATGCTAGTATTGTCAGGGCCCGCTCCGCAGGATACGATCGATGAACAAAGGGGTCCACCTCCCAATGTTACCAACACCCTGAATATAAACACAGGGGGTTCGAACCATCAGGCGAGGGATAAATAATGAAAATAGACCGGGGAAGGGTAAGGGTCAGCAGGGACAAGGGATCTGAAATGACAAAGCATAGGAATTATAACACCAATCTACTTACAATTCTACTCTCAATAAGTCTCGCTAGAACTATAATACCTTATGAGGCTGTACACATTCCTCCAACCACAATAAGACAGATTTAGTCCAGCTTCCTGCAATGAAACACACTTGTTATCACATCAGTCGCAAATCAGTACACCCCCAAACTATCTCAGAAAAGCCCATACTAGTACACACCATATCATATGGAGATGGACTTTATCATGACCCAATATTAGCTGCAAGTTTCTCTACTCAAACCATTGTAGAGTTCACTTCCCCAGTAGTTCAGAAACCTTAAAAGAGTTGAAGAGAAGAAGCTCTGTAAGCACTCAAATTAGGCAACGTCCATTTTACTGTAAGGACAAAGAAATGATAATCCACTCTGGACGGAGACAACAGGTTTGTGTCCACCTTACTCCTATCTTTGTGAAATAAGAAACGGTAACGTGTGGTTGCGACCACCACCACGCTCCGCTACTTTCTATGCTGTACCAATAATCCCACTACACCGGTGGTAGGTAGTTGTGACCACCACACTACCCCGGTAGTATTGTATTTATATATGGCACCCGGTAACGTTACGGATTCCCACAACACTCCGCTTCAATTTAGCTTATGGGAAAAATGTCAAATAGAAAACAAACTTCACGGCAACTAGCAGCGGGAGCCGCTCAGTTCCGCGGAACGGATTTTAGTTTCGCTATCCCCAAACCGGCACGCATCAGCCGATGCGTCTCCTTCAGTTCAAACACGGAGAAAACAAACAATCAAAAGAGCGTGCGAGCAAAACGGCTCCCAGCGGCTCATGTGCAAAACACAGTACCTTAAATAGAACTGGTGATCGCGGTTCCGTATAGTTCCTACCGCAAACAGCGGCACGACGCCACAGCAGCCAGGACTCTCTCCAAACAACAGGCAAAACCAACAAAGGACTCAAAATTACGTGCAACTTCCTTCCTGTCTCCACCGACCATATACTTCCTGCAACAGAGGCTCATGGGAATTGTAGTTTATTACAGTTTAGGTAGGCGCGGTGAGGCAGGAACCTGACAAGTATGGCGTCCTAAATCGATGAAGATCCTAAGTTTTTTGTGATATAATTTTCTTCACTGTTTTTTATTGTTGTATTATATTTATGCTTTGTATAATTATATACTTGAACCTGTGTTAGTATTATCATTTTCAATGTCCCCCTTGTTCAGGTAATAGGGCTGCCCCTGTTTGATGTAATCATGATATGAACACAGAAATACGGAGTGGACGAATTAGCTCACTGAGCCACCAATCAGATTTAGTATACAGAAATGATCCAAAGGAGGGTCCATGAACCACCTGAATACGATCTCAGAAGGATGAAAAGCAGCGTGAGTCCACCTAGATTCAAACCTGCGACCATGAGATCAACTCAGGCTTCTGAAGTAGCTGCATATCCCACTCGAGGTATTCAGAACTGAAGGCAATACCCCAGATGACACCTTCAGAACTGAAGGCAATACCCCGGATGAGGCTTCCGGAACTGAGGGCAATACCCCAGATGAGACCTCCAGAACTGAAGGCAATACCCCGGATGAGACCTCCAGAACTGAAGGTAATACCCCAGATGAGTCTTCCAGAAATAGAGGCAATACCCCGGATGAGGCTTCCAGAACTGAAGGCAATACCCCAGGTGAGACCTCTAGTACTAAAGGCAATACCCCGGATGAGACCTCCAGAACTGAAGGCAAGACCCCGGTTGAGACCTCCAGAACTGAAGGCAATACCCCGGATGAGACCTCCAGAACTGAAGGCAAGACCCCAGTTGAGACCTCCAGAACTGAAGGCAATACCCCGGATGAGACCTCCAGAACTGAAGGCAATATCCCGGATGAGACCTCCAGAACTGAAGGTAATACCCCAGATGAGTCTTCCAGAAATAGAGGCAATACCCCAGATGAGGCTTCCAGAACTGAAGGCAATACCCGGGATGAGACCTCCAGAACTGAAGGTAATACCCGGGATGAGACCTCCAGAACTGAAGGCAATACCCCGGATGAGGCTTCCAGAAATAGAGGCAATACCCCAGATGAGACCTGCAGAACTGAAGGTAATACCCCAGATGAGTCTTCCAGAAATAGAGGCAATACCCCGGATGAGGCTTCCAGAACTGAAGGCAATACTCCGGATGAGACCTCCAGAACTGAAGGCAATACCCCGGATAAGACCTCCAGAACTGAAGGTAATACCCGTAATGAGACCTCCAGAACTGAAGGCAATACACCGGATGAGGCTTCCAGAAATAGAGGCAATACCCCAGATGAGACCTCTAGAACTGAAGGCAATACCCCGGATGAGGCTTCCAGAACTGAAGTCAATACCCCGGGTGAGACCTCCAGAAGTGAAGTCAATACCCCGGATGAGGCTTTCAGAACTGAAGGCAATACACTGGATCAATCAATCAATCAAGAAATTTGTAAAGCGCACTACTCACCTGTGAGGGTCTCAAGGTGCTGGGGGGTAGGGGTGCCGCTACCGCTTGAAAAGCCAGGTCTTGAGTAGCCTCCTGAAGGTTAGTAGGTCCTGGGTCTGCCGTAGGAGGATGGGGAGGGTGTTCCAGGTCTTGGCGGCGAGGTAGAACGATCTGCCGCCGGTGGTCGCTCTTCAGATGCAGGGGACAGTGGCGAGGGTGAGGTCGGCGGAGCGGAGCTGGCGGTTCGGGGTGTAGAAGGTGAGTCATTTGTTGAGGTATGCTGGTCCGGTGTCGTGGAGTGCCTTGTGTGCGTGGGTGAGGAGCTTGAAGGTGATCCTCTTGTTGATGGGAAGCCAGTGCAGGTCTCTCAGGTGGGTTGTAATGTGGCTGTGGTAAGGGATGTCGAGGATCAGGAGTGCAGAGGCGTTCTGTATGCGTTGTAAACATTTTAGGAGTTTGGCCGAGGCTCCTGCATAGAGGGCGTTTCTGTAGTCTAGCCTGCTGCTGACGAGGGCCTGGGTCACCGTTCTTCTAGTTTCAGTGGGGATCCACCTGTAGATCTTGCAGAGGGTGTTGAAGCAGGAGGATGAGACGGTGTTGACTTGCTTGGTCATGGAGAGTGTTGAGTCGAGGATGAACCCCAGGTTGTGTGCGTGGTCGTGGGCGTTGGTGCTGCTCCCAGTGCGGTCAGCCACCAGGAGTCGTCCCAGGCGGAGGGGGTGGGGCCGAGTATGAGGACCTCCATTTTGTCCGAGTTCAGCTTCAGACGGCTGTTCTTCATCCATTCGGCGATGGCTTTCATTCCTTCGTGGAGGTTGGTTTTGGCAGTGAGGGGGTCCTTGGTAAGGGAGAGGATCAGCTGGGTATCGTCGGAGTAGGAGATGATGTTGAGGTCGTGCAGTCGGGCAATGTGGGCGAGCGGTGCCATGTAGATTTTGAACAGCGTCGGGCTGAGGGAGGAGCCCTGGGGGACGCCGCAGATGATCTTGGAGGCTTTGGAACGGAAAGGGGGGAGGTGGACGCTCTGGGTTCTGCCAGATGAGACCTCCAGAACTGAAGGTAATACCACACCTGAGGCTTCCAGAACTGAAGGTAATACCCCAGATGAGTCTTCCAGAAATAGAGGCAATATGGCTCTTGAGACCTCCAGAGCTGCAGATGATACCCCTGAGCAGCCCCCCAAACTGTGCACAATATTCCTGTTTTTATGAATAACTGGGTACAACAGAGTCGGTTGGGCGTGGCCTGGGCAGACTCACAAGGGATGGAGTCTGCCTTGTGGTGACTCCGGCTGCCTGCAGCGTCGCTGTTGCTCCTGAAGGAGGCGCAGTGGCAGTGAGACCCAGGTGTGCAAGGGGTGTCCCACTCACCAGGTGCTTCAGCCCCAGCCTCAAATGACCCAGCTGCTAGGGGGCGCCCTTCTCTGTTCTTGCAGGGCCGGCTGGCTCGTGGTGCACGATGCGGCGAGGGTCACAGCAGGCCCAGAGCTGGCGCTGCGCTCGGCGCCTCGTGTGATCTCAGGCGACCCCTGTGGCAGAAAGAAAACAAACCGAGGTTTGCTGTCCAGCCTGCTGCCGGTTGACTCATTCTGGGCGCTTTGTTTAAAAGCACAGTTTCCAGCCGTCTGCAGGAGCCATGTCTGAGTCATCATTAAACACACGGGCTGCGAGTCTGCGTGGTGCCAGCACACACTCATTGTGTTTATTCAGGAGCGGAAATGGATCCGATGCTGCTGGGTTTCTGCTGGGTGGTGTAATCAGCTGGGCTGTCGCTTTGTGTTACATTTCCAAGGCAATGCGGTGTAAAAATAGGCTGCGTGCCACTGTACGGGCGCACATGGGGGCATATTATCTAGATGTGCGTTATATAACGCACATCGCACATTTCCATATCGACGGCTATCGCCGGATTTTTTTGCCGTGTAGGCACGTAATTATCAATGCGCAACACGTAGGCGAAATTAAATCCGGCGATAGTCGGCGATATGGAACATTAGCACATGAAAATAAACGTTGTTTTCACGCGCTAATGTGTGCCTTGATAATATGGGGGGGTGGATTCAGCGTTATGATCCACACCCCCATGTTATCAATGCCTTAACACCTGGTCAGAGCAGGCGTTGGGAGACCTGCGATAAACGAGTTTATCGCAGGTCTCCTTCTCCCAACGCCTGCCTTGGTAATAGGGTGTTCCCACCCAGGGGCGGCTAGTGACATTTGAAAGTGGTGTGGCGTAAACTAATTTGCATATTGCACCGCAGCGAGCGAGCGCAGCAAGCGAGCCGGAATCACCTTGCATCCATCCATACATCATTCATGCATCCACCCATCCATCCACCCACCCATCCTGCATCCATACATCATTCATTCATGCATCCACCCACCCATCCATCCATCATCCATCCTGCATCCATTCATGCATCCACCCATCCATCCATCCATCCTGCATCCATCATTCATTCATGCATCCACCCATCCATCCACCCACCCATCCATCCTGCATCCATCATTCATTCATCCATCCACCCACCCATCCATCCATCCATCCATCCACCCTGCATCCATCATTCATTCATGCACCCATCCATCCATCCATCCACCCATCCATCCTGCATCCATCCTGCATCCATCATTCATTCATGCACCCATCCATCCACCCATCCATCCTGCATCCATCCTGCATCCATCATTCATTCATGCACCCCTCCATCCATCCATCCACCCATCCATCCACTCATCCATCCTGCATCCATCATTCATAAAGGGGTGGGGATCGTGGGGAATAAACATTGCATGTAACACTGACAAACACAAATGTTGCAGAAGGGCAGCAAAACGAGTGTAAATGAGGGCAGCAAAACGAGTCTAATTGACGGCAGAAGGGCAGCAAAACGAGTCTAATTGACCGCAGAAGGGCAGCAAAACGAGTTGCAGAAGGGCAGCAAAACGAGTGTAAATGAGGGCAGAAGGGCAGCAAAACGAGTGTTAATGAGGGCAGAAGGGCAGCAAAACGAGTCTAAATAAGGGCATCAAAACGAGTCATTAGCAGTTAGATGGCCGACAAAGCTACACTCATTTGTAGCAGCGCGCCAAAAACCGCCATTCCAAGCGCTGCATAACGTTACTTCCTATAGTTTCTTTAATGCGTTAATCAGGTATTTACTTTTCTATCACCACATTTCATAAGCAAACCTGTGCTGCCTGAATGGCGATTGCTACTGCGGCATAATTTAATAAATAAAAATCACTCGGCATCTATATTTCTCAAGGTCGGATTTCACTTTCCGTGTACACACTACTACAGTGAACGCGTTTAGTAAACAATGTTCCTTCATAGCACTCTGATCATACCTGAGCTGGTGTGAACGCCGGGTCTCCCTGGCCGAGCGGTTCCTTCGGACTTGACTGTCGCAGTGTTGCCCTCTCAAGTATTCCTTCCTGGGTCTGGTCAGGTCAGGTCTGAGGTCAAGTCTTCCATCAACCGAACCCCATAAACAAACAGAGGCCGCAGTACGAGGGAGGGAGAGAGCTCTGGCCCCCCAGACAGGGGGTTATGTACCCGGGCTAGGTATTGACCAGCCAATCCTGGCGCTGTATGGTGCCCCCCCAGCCAGGATTGGCTGGGGGGGGCACCATAACTGCTCGCCCAGTCGCCCTGTACAACCCCGGGGGCTGCCGCCCGCCCCCATGTCCTCTCTCTAAAGGGAAAATCAGGGGGGAAACAATCTGCGCATGCGCGGGCATGTTTGTGCCCAAAAGTCGACATGCGCAGCTTTAGCAGGCCCATCAGGCCCCCACCACCCCTGCACACTCCGGGAAAGTCGGGTGTCTCCCGGATTCCCGGCCGGCAGGTAGCGCGATTTTTTAAAAAATTTGTATGTGGTTTAGTGGCGACGCGGTGGGTCCATGGGGCTTAGTGGGGCTACGCCCCTACGCCCCAATGGACGCACCGTGCCTGTTCCCACCTCCAACCACATTTTACATGTGGTTGGACGTGGGAACGCCCACTTTGCATGTCATTAGCGATGTTTCTCGCTGACATGCAAAGTGGGCTTGAGGCAGGCGTTAGCATGCCCTTGTTAATAGGGCGCTGGAAGTATCGCCGCCTTCTCGGCACAATTCGCCAAAAAAGCGGCAATACTTCAGCTTGCTAATGTGCCCCACGGTGCTTTTCCAGACCATGGACGTCGAAAATAAATACCAACCTGAGTTGCGTCGACTACACAACATCAACATCCAACTGCACGTGGTTTCGACATTTCGTGCTCACACAACTGCCCACGTTCATTTACACAGATAGGAAACAGTGGCTTCCCCGCCCCCACTCTCTGAGGACACGTACATGTGTGGGTCATTAATTGGACAAAATGCAGTGCAATAAAAACCCACATTTCACAGGTATTCATCGAACAGGTTTCCATATTTTTGCGAAATGACATCAGAATGCCAACCTCTGTGAGGTTTCACCAGTGCCCATTATTAAACGAGTGTCTTCTTTGTGTTAGCTAAAGCAAAACCATCCCCATGCAATCGGGGCCCAGTGTTAGCTGTCAGGGTATAAGAAGTAACCAACACAATTAACCCTTCAGAACCCCACACCAACATTTCCAAAGGCAAATTAGTAAACGGATTTACACCAAAGTACAAAAAGCTTTCTTGATAAAGTTCTACTTGCATTTATATATTTATTAATGTGTAGATTTTCTATAACGTGCTTGAACTATAAGCATTAGATGTCAAGTTTAGGGTAAATCTGTTTAATGGTTTTTGCTGTAGCTGAGAGCCTACCACCTAGAACATTTGAAACTTTTGCCCGGAGGTCTGCGTTAACCTTGCCACACTGAGGTTTTGTTCCATACACCAAGTGAGTTCCAAATTCTGTGTAAATTCACCAAATTGTGCCAAAGTTATCAAAACAAAAATGCACACCGGGGTGAAAAAGTGACATTTCCCATTTTAACTCCAATGGGATTCTTTGCCCCTAGATCAGTGGTTCCCAAACGTGTCACAACCACGACCCACTTTTTAGAAGAACAAACTTTTGCGACCAACCTACCTTTAATGGACACGATGCGGGGGATTTTAGAATGTACCCAAAACATCATGTGGACGGCATTGTCATTTACAGACGGCACATTTTCCAATGAAATGGCCACTACAAGAGCACAGATGTACTGTTTTACTGATAACCCTATAGAGCACCCCAATAATAATGAGTGGAAATCGGGTTTTGTTTCTAGCACAGTTCAGAAATAGAAAAAAAGGGCTTAATTTTTGCTTCTCTAACTGCTGGATGCATACAGTTCATTTACAGGTATTTGCATTTTGTTGTGGACTGAAAAAACAACTTCTTACATTGTCACATAATTCATTTTAAAAACTCTTCTCACTTTGCAGTCAGACAAAGAAAAGTGAACACCAATCCCATGTTAAAAAAATAGAGCAACCTGACCTTTGACCTCTGTCTTTGAATCACTGGCAAATGTGACAAGTTTAAAACAGAATTTAAAGAGGTCTATCTATTGCTCTAACTTTCCCGACCCACCAAAATTAAAGAGGTCTTTATCTATTGCTCTAACTTTCCCGACTCACCAAAATTAAAGAGGTCTTTATCTATTGCTCTAACTTTCCTGACCCACCAAAATTAAAGAGGTCTTTATCTATTGCTCTAACTTTCCCGACTCACCAAAATTAAAGAGGTCTTTATCTATTGCTCTAACTTTCCCGACTCACCAAAATTAAAGAGGTCTTTATCTATTGCTCTAACTTTCTTGACCCACCAAAATTAAAGAGGTCTTTATCTATTGCTCTAACTTTCCCGATCCACCAAAATTAAAGAGGTCTTTATCTATTGCTCTAACTTTCTTGACCCACCAAAATTAAAGAGGTCTTTATCTATTGCTCTAACTTTCCCGACTCACCAAAATTAAAGAGGTCTTTATCTATTGCTCTAACTTTCCCGACTCACCAAAATTAAAGAGGTCTTTATCTATTGCTCTAACTTTCCCGACTCACCAAAATTAAAGAGGTCTTTATCTATTGCTCTAACTTTCCCGACTCACCAAAATTAAAGAGGTCTTTATCTATTGCTCTAACTTTCCCGACTCACCAAAATTAAAGAGGTCTTTATCTATTGCTCTAACTTTCTTGACCCACCAAGAATCATCTGGGGATCCACCAGTGGTCACGACCCACGGTTTGTGAAGTACCGCCCTAGATAAAGAGAGCTGAACAGATTTACATCATATCAGGATGACAGATGAAGTTCTCTCAAGGACTCAGGGAAGTCCCTTGCCTGCTTTGATGTAATCGTAGTCAGTAGTTTTTATAGAAATTATTCAAACATTATTTCAGTCTGGACATGGAAAGCTTACATTTTGGAAAAATTAATTTTTGATTTGCCTATAACTTTAGTGGCTGATGAATTTCAACAATATCTGGCAGATGGTTGGCGTATTCTTGGCATTTCTGAATTTGTGCAGATTCACCCATGGGAGCAAGTTAAAATGGGGTCAAAAATGTCTCAATTTGCTCTTTAGTGAATGCAGTTGGCAGGCTGGTAGCATGACAGGCCTAGTGCAGGGATCTCAGGCTTTATCTGCATCACGCAGACCCAACAAGTGAGACACAATTACATGGGGGTGTCCAAAATAATGTAATAACTGTGGCTCAGTAGTGTAGATCTGCACAACGTCTGGCAAACACCATGTTTGGCTCTCTTTTGCTCTTTGAGGCTTCATGCAAATTCATCACAGAAGGAATGCTTGACGTGGTGGTCGAAAAAGTATTGTTACCCATTTTAACTCCAAAAGTAATATTTGCTCTTCATCACAGAAATAACCTTGAATGAAATTACACCAAACGTGGGGTGAATATTCCACAAACAATCCTTGAAGTCTGTCCACAGACTGTCAGTCGCAGACTGTCCGCAGACCTAAATTTAAAAATAAAACCCTCCCCATTCGACAAGGACGCTTTTTGCTTCTTCTATCCATTTCATGTCTGCGGTACCAATCTTGGTTCTGTGAACTGCAAAACAATGTTTGCGAACGCTTAAAAACTTTAAAACTGGGCAAGGCCCCATGCCAATCCCTACAGCCAACCACTGCTGCGCCAGCCTTCAGCATTATAGCATTACAAAATGCTGGGCGCTGTTGCAAATCCCCTTCTAAACACAGCTGAAAGTTGTGTGAAGTGGGTGTTGTTTGTAAATAGGAGGTTAAGAGCAAAGAATAGCTGGAGGTGATATATAGCCATGCAGGGGTAACCCCTGGGCCAATGGGCTGTCCATTGCAGGTTGCACCCGCCTCCTAGTCCTAAAAATCTACTCTTCACTTGTGTCCCTAAATCCAACCCTCAGGGCCACTGCCCTCAGATGGTGTATTGTGGAGCAACCTTGGTACTCACACCCTCAGACCCCCCTGCCCTCCCTTTTGACAACTCACAGCCTAGTACACAGTCTACAGGTAAGTTTTGCAACACAGCTGCCCTCCTCCACTACAGTCCAAGGCCACTTGCGTCATATGGCGGTCACATTTTCCTGCATGAACATTCCTGATTCTGTATATTGGACCCTCTACGTGCTGCTCCAGGGACACCCAGTGTGCAATGCACCATGATCTGGGTGGCACAGATATCTAGCAGTGTAGGCACTGTGACACCATTCAATCAGCCGCCTGAAAGTACTTTCCACCGCTCTCAGGAACCACTGGCTTACCATACCATCATAACCCACCTCTCAGCAAAGAGATACTATGGCTTGTTCTACACATGCCCTCTTAGTGTCTACCCCCCCCACGCCCACCCCCCTGGCCACACTAGCTTAAACCTTAAAACCTTCTTTAATGGCAGGAAACAGGGATTAACAGCATCACCTCCGCAGCCAAAGATATCGTCCAAACATGTTTCGGGCTGACTAGCCCTTGATCACTGGTGTCCAGAGAGGCACAGCTGCAGGGAATCATCCTTGTGAAAGAGTGGAAGACCTCCTCTCACTCTAATATAACCTTTGATACACACATTCGAAAATAGAAACAAAATTTTTCAAGAAAATGTAGATACCAATACCAGTTAAAACAACCTATTCCAACATCTACTTCCACATCCACTCATTCACCAACAGTTCTATATAGTCACTCATACATGTACTCAATCATCATATGTACTCATACACCTATACATCCTGTTACACACCGATACTCATCCATAGAGTTACTTACACACATACTCACACATGCAAATAAACTATCAAACATCCATTTACTTGCATATACAGCTATACACACAAACATACACATACTGACTCTCTTAAACGATCACTTATAGAAACCCATACTTAGTTATACAGGAACTCTTCAAATCTCTCACTCTCATATATACTCACTTATATACACCAATACTCACATATAGTAGTTTAACACATATGTACTTAGTCATAAAGATAGTATTGAGACAGTCATTCACTCACTAACACACCTATACACACACTCATCCACCCATACAGTCCTGCACACATGCTGTCTTCAAAACACATATAAACAGTGAGTCACTCATTAATGCATCTATGTGCTAAGTAATATCCCCACCAAACCATACAAACACTCAGACACTCATACTGATACTCAAAAAAACAACTAATAACCTATATAGTAATTACTCACCAACCCATGCAGCCACTTATTCAAAAAATGTGTGAGACTGATACAGATATTTACATATTTATACAAGTGCTTTGCAGTGGAGACCCGGCGCCCGGTTACAACAAGAATAAGACTTATCAAGGTCTTCAAGAACCCTTCACTCAACAATATAAGATTTTTTCTCCACACAGCGAGTTGCACCCCTATAACAACCTTGAAAAAGCCCTGGAGAGGGCGAAACACGTGTCGGCAGTGTAAAGCTGGAAAAATCTTTTAACCTATTTGAATAATAAAGAACTTGAATCACAAGATTTGGTCTTTGGATCCATATGTTTGAATTAACATCGAAGCATTGAAGAATGTTGATGCAAAAACCTTGGAATTAACTACATTCATGTTCATAGATTAATGGACTGCTAAGAGGGTGCTTGTGTGACTTGGTTTTCTCTCTTGATTTACAGATATTTACATATTTAAACATTACTCACTAACCCATGTTTTCACTAAGATACAATTAATCAGTCAGTTATACATTCAATTTTACAAAAAAGTCATCCATTTAGACCCTTACTTACCCATTTATTCTTCCATCGACCTTTAGATATACATATATAAAAAATATGTATTTTTCAGAAAGACACACATCCACTGGATGATGTCATCAGTGATGTCATTTGAGATGTCATCAGTGATGTCATGAGTGATGTTACTGACCATGTCATGAGTGATGTAATATGTGACGTCATCAGCAGTGCATTGCGGGCGCGCGAGTTATAGTTAGCTGAACTAACTACAACGGGGGAATTTCAAGGGTTTTGTATGAGTAAAATGACCAGCTAACTATAACTGGTGTGAAACCTATGGTTTTTTCAGTGTATATATATATATATACACATATTACCTACTGGCGGTCGCCAGTAGGTAGTTATAGTTAGGATCTACTTTCCATAGGAAATCCGCAACATTCTATTGGGAATAACTTTGACGCCGGTGGACGAATCTTCGCGAATTTCTCAAAGTAGGTGGCCCGCTCCGCTCCTTCCCTGAAAATGTGGGGGGGATTCGTCAAGCGGGGTCCGAGATAAAAGGGGGGTCCCAAAACGTGTTTTCTCCATGTTAATTTCCATAGGGCGGTCGAACTCACTTTTAGCCCGAACGGCTGAATGGATTTCCACCAAACTTGGCAAAATTGTAGGGACTGGTAGCCCGATGTGCCTTTGCTATGTCTCAAGATATATGCTCCAGTGGTTTTTACTAAAATTAACTTTGAAAAAATATATATTGGGCTACATTGGGCTATATATATGTTAGAGCCCAAATGTAGCCCAATGTAGCCCAATGCAGCCCAAAGATGGCCACCAGAGACAAAAAAAAACAAATGTAGCCCAAATATCAGCCAGATGTAGCCCAACTATGGCCCAATGACAGAATGTCCCAGAGTGTTCTAAAGAACAACTAGAGCGCTAACAGTCTTACTTATAAAGTGAGACTTATAGTTAGGAATTAGCATTTAAAAAAACCTTTGAAAATTCACTGAAAAAACCATAGGTTTCACACCAGTTATAGTTAGGAATTAGCATTTAAAAAACCTAAGAAATTCACTGAAAAAACCATAGGTTTCACACCAGTTATAGTTAGGAATTAGCATTTAGTTCAGTTCTTTAGCTTTATTCGATTTTTGTTTAAAATCATAAAAGCATACATTTAAAAACACTCATGACAAGAGTTACATACAAAAAGCACAAAAAATGGCAAAAAGATAAAACATTTGTCCATGTTGCATGAATAAGTTCCTTTTTTTTCATAGTAGAATTCATGATTTTCCATACCCATGGCCAATGTACATTGTTACGGGGTGATTGAAGGCGGAAGAGTCATGGCCACACAGTGCACTGGTGTTTCTGCCCTTCGGGTAAGCTGACTCTGCCCTTAGTTTTAGTTGAGGGGTATATACCATGCTAGGGTAAAAGTCGCGTAGGTCCCAGATGGATATAGGGCCAACACCTTCACGGGGGTACAAAGTTCGCAGGTAGGGAACGACTGAACTGCTTCTAAATTTTATTAGAACAAGGTCACCATCAATATCTTTTTGTAGGGGGCCTAGCCAGCCCACCCTTCTAACAGACATGATGGTACCGTCAAAACCTAGGGGCAGGGGCCTGTTTTTAGTTAACCAATACGTGACTTTGTTAAGTAAGTCTTGTTCCCGCTCAGTTTTTCCATGTTTGATTGCCGGGACTCCCGCAAGAACACACACAAAGGGTGCAGCCTCCGGGGGTAGCTGTATGTGCTCTACTCTTTAAGCAGTATATTGTAAAGGGCCCGGTTTGTGGTTAGCTTTAGGTGCATTGGGGGGTGGAAGGATAGGGACTAGGGAGTGAGTTTGATTATTACTGTTTGTACCAGGTGGGTTGGAACAGATTGATGTTACAGATTTTTCAGTGCGAGTTTGGTTGGCCTTAATACATTTCTCTAATCCCAACAGCCTATCCTCTAGGGTGGTAATTTTGACAATCAGTGGAGAAATGAGTGAGCTAACCATTTGTTCAATCTGGGACAGAAAGTTTGAATTGAGGGAGGTTACCAATTGGTCTATTTTTTCTTCCAGTTTTAGAAGAGGGTTAGTTGCAGTCAGTGGGGAGCTAAAACACAGTTTTTGTTGTTTTGGTTTATTCCCTGTGGGCTTGACCCCATCCCACTTCCTTTTGCTAGATGAGGACTGGGGAAAAACTGTGTTTGGTGTATTGACATTTTTGGGTTGGGGAAGTTGTACCAGGGGGCTGGTGATTGGGGTTGACATACTGGTTTGTTTAGCGAGGCAAGGGGAGGAACTTTTGATTTCATTTCTGGCTTCCACAGTGGCATACCTTGTTTTGCAGAGGGAATTTAGCTCCTCCAGCAGCGAGAGGTGTTGCACTATACCATTCGTTGGGTCGGGCGGTTGGTTGGTGGATATGCTAGACTTGGGAGGTTCATTCGTAATGGCGGTGGGCGGAGATGGCCTACATAGAACTTGTGACCCTGAGTGCAAGCCTCTCTGGCTGATAGGTTTATTGGTCACCCCTTTGTGAGTCATCATGGCGTGTACAAATGTTAGGCTATAACAAGGCCTCAAGGAAATCTGGGGGTATTAGAACATTTTCAACTAAAGTCCAGTTTGTAGTCCCTTGCCAGAATGTCAGGAAGGTCAAAAAGTTGTTACCTTAGCAGTGTGATGGAGACAAGGGGGATGGCCCCGTCCCGTCCTCCTCGTGCCTCTGAGGGCCACAGAGGGCCCGCCCTTTGCCCGGGCTTAGCCCGGCGCGTCCCGCGCGCGTCCACTCGGGACGAGGAAGTGGGCAGTGCTTTATGCGCCTCCTGGCGCTGTGTGATGAGGGGGGCGGCGTCCTGCACACGAGGCTGGAGGGAGGTGTAGTCCTGACCGGCGGAGCCAACCCCGGCCAGTCAGGAAGTCCAGTGCAGGTTACTCAGCGGAGCAAAGCCCGGCCGCCACGCTGAACAGGAGACAGGAGACAGATGCAAACGCCTCAGCGGAGCTGAAGAGCTCGGCCGGCGTGGAGACCCCTTGACAGCCCACACTTGGTCCTCTGCAGTGGGCAGTGCTTTATGCGCCTCCTGGCGCTGTGTGATGAGGGGGGCGGCGTTCTGCACACGAGGCTGGTGGGAGGTGTAAGTCCAGTGCAGGTTACTCGGCGGAGCAAAGCCCGGCCGCCACGCTGAACAGGAGACAGGAGACAGATGCAAACGCCTCAGCGGAGCTGAAGAGCTCGGCCGGCGTGGAGACCCCTTGACAGCCCACCATTAGCATTTAAAAAACCTATTAAATTCACTGAAAAAACCATAGGTTTCACACCAGTTATAGTTACCTGGAAATTTTACTGACATAAAACCATTGAAATTCCCACGTTATAGTTAGTTGGACTCACTATAACTTGCGCGCCTGCAATGCACTGCTGATGACGTCACATATTACATCACTCATGACATGGTCAGTGACATCACTCATGACATCACTGATGACACCATCCAGTGAATGTGGGTCTTTCTGAAAAATAAATATGTTTGCATTCAGAGCAGTGATGGCACTGTCGTAGTCGTTATCAGCACCTGTGTTGGGGAGGCTACGAAACAGTTTGAAAACCTCTTTCCCACGTAGTGCAACAAGAAGCAACGTTTTGTCCCACAGTCTGTCTCCTTGGTGGCCTTGAAATAATTGTCGGGTCGAGCTACCCAGGTGCCCCAGGGGGGTGCGGCGGTGATGGGCTCACCGAGTTCACTGAAGGGGGCAGTGGGTTGGACATGCCTCAACAGCATGGGCACGCAGGAGGCGCTAAGGAGGGGTAGCTTGCACCTTCTTTTGGTGAACCACACTCATGGCGAAGAGCTGGAAGACAGACTGAGCGGGATGCCGCACGTGATGTGTTCGGGCAAAGAGGGCCAGCACTCACGGGAGTTTGTCTGGGCTGTGCACTGGGTGCTGCAGAAGTCCCTGGAAAGACACTGCTGGAGCGGGAGATGCAGGGGCAACTCGTGTAAAGATGGCAGCTCCTGCACATGGTATATATGGGTCGTCTGGATGGTTTCAGGCGGTGAAGGCAAAGGCCTTGCATGGATGAGGGTGGTGTAGGCGCCCTGCACACATGGGAGACAGCACCTGCTTGGCATTTTGTGCAGCCGTGGAGGGTTGGCAGGCAGTTGTTGTGGACGAGGGGGTGGGGGGGATGTTGCAGGATCGTCTCCGTTCCTCGTCGCCACTGTAGTGAGGGCCACTGAGAGGCCATGCTGGTCAAGCAACGAGGGCACTGGCATAAAGGCACACACTGGCTCGGGGTCTGCTCCGCGCCGAGAACTAGCACGTGGGCTGGATACGCCTCTTTTATTAACTCACCCTGACCTCTAAAGAGGGGTCAAGGCGTGCATACGTCGCACCGCGGGGGCGTGACCTCGCACGTGTTACAAATACATCAGTGCTTGATTGTTAAGAGATATCAGTTGGTTTTGCTAATCATTGTTACGATAACAGACGTTTTTCCCTGCACTGAGAGGCAATGTCAGGGCTTCAAGTGGGATGAAAAAAAAGTGGGGGTCCCCTTAAAGAGGCGTGGCCTGTGTAGGAGCGTGGCATAAACACGAAAAACTACAATTGTGCTAACTACAAAATCCTGGAGAAAGCTAACTCTGAGGGCGTCCAAGATTAAAGGGAACGCACGAGACAGAAGGCGGAGCTAAACTGCAGAACCAGATTACTGGAATGTTTATGAGCTCATTTTTCAGAAATAGATCAGTGCTTTGCCACTAAAGTTAAGGCCATGAATACAGAACCCGATAGGAACCAATTTCAATGTCCGTTTTTATTTTTTAACTAGCTTACCCGTCGCGCGTTGCTACGATCTCAGAAGAAAGGAAATTTAAGGAAACTTGTTATAACATTCAATTTACATTGTGTCATTTGTATTGAAACTTATTCATTTTAATATGGAAAACATTTTAAAATGTTGTTTTAATTCTGTTTATTTATTCGAGTGCTTGTGGATACACCTTATTTTTTGTTTCTCCGTCTGGTGCATACACGACAAAATCAGAAGGTTTTCCAACGTGTGAGCTGGCCACATACAGTTGTCCATGTGAGAAGCACGGATTCTCCAAATCTAGTCCACACACTTGCAGCGATTGTCCTTGTGCTTTGTTGATGCTCATTGCAAAAGCGAGTCACACCGTAAACTATAAACGTTCAGTTTTGGAAGATTATGAGGGCCCTGTGGGGCCGGGGGGCCAGTGGGCCGAGATTTAACATTTTTTTTGCCAGAAACCTTCGCAGGAGTGTACTCAACAACTTTTACCAAATTTTTTTTTTTTTTAAATTTTTTAATTATTTTTTTGACAGAAACCTTTGCGGGAGTGTACTCAACAACTTCCCAAAGTTTCATGGCAATCGGATGAATGGTGTAGTAATGCATAAAGGACAAACAGACATACTTTCGTTTTTATATATATAGATTACTACCGGGTTTGAGACGCGTAGAGACCCGGTTTACTTAAAGCCATGGGAAATGTCATGGTGAGATAAATGTTCCTCCCACTAAACCAGCCTGGCCTGAGTTGTTCTGGCACAAGTGGCTCTGGACTGGCCCTGCTGACGCTTGACGGGTCCCGTTGGCTCTTGACTGGCCCTGCTGACTCTTGACGGGTCCTGGTGGCTCTGGACTGGCCCTGCTGACGCTTGACGGGTCCCGTTGGCTCTGGACTGGCCCTGCTGACTCTTGACGGGTCCTGGTGGCTCTGGACTGGCCCTGCTGACGCTTGACGGGTCCCGTTGGCTCTGGACTGGCCCTGCTGACTCTTGACGGGTCCTGGTGGCTCTGGACTGGCCCTGCTGACTCTTGACGGGTCCCGTTGGCTCTTGACTGGCCCTGATGACTCTTGACGGGTCCTGGTGGCTCTGGACTGGCCCTGCTGACTCTTGACGGGTCCTGGTGGCTCTGGGCTGGCCCTGCTGACTCTTGACGGGTCCTGGTGGCTCTGGACTGGCCCTGCTGACGCTTGACGGGTCCCGTTGGCTCTGGACTGGCCCTGCTGACTCTTGACGGGTCCTGGTGGCTCTGGACTGGCCCTGCTGATGCTTGACGGGTCACGTTGGCTCTTGACTGGCCCTGCTGACTCTTGACGGGTCCTGGTGGCTCTGGGCTGGCCCTGCTGACGCATGACGGGTCCTGGTGGCTCTGGACTGGCCCTGCTGACGCTTGACGGGTCCTGGTGGCTCTGGACTGGCCCTGCTGACTCTTGACAGGTCCTCGTGGCTCTGGACTGGCCCTGCTGACGCCTGACGGGTCCTGGTGGCTCTGGGCTGGCCCTGCTGACTCTTGACGGGTCCTGGTGGCTCTGTGCTGGCCCTGCTGACGCATGACGGGTCCTGGTGGCTCTGGACTGGCCCTGCTGACGCTTGACGGGTCCTGGTGGCTCTGGACTGGCCCTGCTGACTCTTGACAGGTCCTGGTGGCTCTGGACTGGCCCTGCTGACGCCTGACGGGTCCTGGTGGCTCTGGGCTGGCCCTGCTGATGCTTGACGGGTCCTGGTGGCTCTGGACTGGCCCTGCTGACTCTTGACGGGTCCTGATGGCTCTGGACTGGCCCTGCTGACTCTTGACAGGTCCTGGTGGCTCTGGACTGGCCCTGCTGACTCTTGACGGGTCCTGGTGGCTCTGGACTGGCCCTGCTGACGCTTGACGGGTCCCGTTGGCTTTTAACTGGCCCTGCTGACTCTTGACGGGTCCTGGTGGCTCTGGACTGGCCCTGCTGACTCTTGACGGGTCCTGGTGGCTCTTGACGGGTCCTATTGGCTCTGGACTGGCCCTGCTGATGCTTTTGGGGGACCTGGTGGTTCTGGACTGGCCCTGCTGATGCTTGACGGGTCCTGGGGGCTCTAGAATGGCCCTGCCGACTCTTGACAGGTCCTGGTGGCTCTGGGCTGGCCCTGTTGACGCTTGACGTCCGGGTCCTGGTGGGTCTGGGATGGTCCTGCTGGCGCTTGACGGTTCCCGTTGGCGCTTGACTGGCCCTGCTGACTCTTGACGGGTCCTGGTGGCTCTGGACTGGCCCTGCTGACTCTTGATGGGTCCTGGTGGCTCTGGTCTGGCCCTGCTGACTCTTGATGGGTCCTGGGGGCTCTGTAATGGCCCTGCTGACTCTTGACGGGTCCTCGTGGCTCTGGACTGGCCCTGCTGACTCTTGATGGGTCCTGGTGGCTCTGGACTGGCCCTGCTGACTCTTGATGGGTCCTGGTGGCTCTGTAATGGCCCTGCTGACTCTTGACGGGTCCTGGTGGCTCTGGACTGGCCCTGCTGACTCTTGACGGGTCCTGGTGGCTCTGGACTGGCCCTGCTGACTCTTGATGGGTCCTGGTGGCTCTGGACTGGCCCTGCTGACTCTTGACGGGTCCTGGTGGCTCTGTAATGGCCCTGCTGACGCTTGATGGGTCCTGGTGGCTCTGGGCTGGCCCTGTTGACACTTGACGGCCGGGTCCTGGTGGATTTGGACGAAACTAGTCAGTGCAGGATTCAACCTTTCGGCACTGGCCTTCCTTCCTAGGACTGGCCTTACCAGGCTTGCACCGAGCCAGCCGCGGCAGCTGGCCTCCCTTTCAATTGGACTAGCGGGGTCGGTGTTGTACTTTCCCCGCGGGTTCCGGACCGGCTCTGTTGTCGCTTGGGAGGCCCTCTCACTTCGGCGCTAGCCTTACAGGGCCTGGACATGGCCTTGATGATGGCGCTGGACATCTGGTTTATGGCCCAACCTGCGGGCTCTGACCCGGCCTCGTCTGGCAGGCTCCGGGCTAGCCTGCCTTCCTCCCACCAGTGCAGCCACAGAGGGTGTGCGCGACGCCCAGCGCGCCCCTCTTTCAACCCTGTAATCTGGCTCACAACATTGGTTTCCTGGACTGTTCCTGATCGCGCTGAAGCAGTCTTGCTGGCTGCGGACCCACTCTTGTGATCATTTTCCCACCTTCTTGGCGCTAGTCCACCCTTCGTGGTCCTGTGCTTCCAAGTTCCACAGCTGGTGTGCATCCACATCAACCCCTCTTTACACGCTGTAATCTGGTTCTGAGCAGCTGTTTCCTCTACTTCTCTACTGCTGTTGGACAGGCCTTGTTATTATTGGTGTAGCAGTACCTTCCCTGGATCGACCCCACTGGGGGACCGGCCTTGCTAGCGCCGGACCGCTCTTCTTGGCACTGGACTGGCTTCCTAGTGCAGAAACCCTCACCGGATGAGCACAGCACTTCGGTCGCCATTTCTCCCCCCTCTTATAATCTGATTGAGAGCAGTTGCCTGGGCTGTCGCTGCACAGGACCCTCGCTTTCAACTCACTACACTGGCCCTGCTAACGTGGGACTGGCCTTCTTGGCGTGGGGCCACCCCTCCAATGCCAGAGCGAGCACCCACTCTTAGTGCAGGGCCACCCCTCTGATGCCAGGGCAAGCACCCCCTCTTAGCGCAAGGCCACCTCTCCGATGCCAGGGCAAGCACCCCCTCTTAGCGCACAGCCACCCCTCTGATGCCAGGGCGAGCACCCCCTCTTAGCTCATGGCCACCTCTCTGATGCTAGGGCAAGCACCCCCTCTTAGCACAGGGTCAGTGCTCCGATGCCAGGGCGAGCCCCCCTCTTAGCGCATGGCCACCCCTCCGATGCCCGGGCGAGCAACCCCTCTCAGCGCATGGCCACCCCTTTGATGCCTAGGCGAGCACCCCCTCTTAGTGTACGGCCACCCCTCCGATGCCAGGGCGAGCACCCCCTCTTAGCGCATGGCCACCTCTCCGATGCCAGGGCAAGCACCCCCTTTTAGCACAGGGTTACCTCTCCGATGCTAGGGCGAGCACCCCCTCTCAGCTGGAATCCAAGAAAAGGCCCTGGACTGGACCACCATCTTCCTCTCCGGTAGAGCACAGAGCGTCCACCTTCCCCCTTTCTGCTCCGAAGCCACCGAGATCATCTGCAGCGTACCCCAGGGCTCATCCCTCAGCCCAACTCTGTTTAACATCTATATGGCACCGCTCGCCCACGTCGCCCTTCGGCACAACCTCAACATCATCTCCTACGCCGATGACACCCAGCTGATCCTCTTCCTCACCAAGGACCCCCACACCTCCAAAACCAAATTGTTGGACTTGGCCCTTCTGGCAGGTTCACCCCTAAACTTTTTGCTTATGAATGTGACTTGGCGTTAGTGATTTATGGCTGTGGCGCACTTTCCCACTGTGTCCCAGGGTAAAGTGCGTGCGTGTAGTGAGGTTGGCCTGCCCTCCCATAGGAATGCATGGGGAATGTTTGTGTCCCTGGTAGTTCCTTATGCGTGGGGAGTGCAAGCTAGAGTTTGATATGTGCGGACTCGTGTGATTAAATAATACGTGATGATGTGTGCGGCATGATTGTGTCTAGTGTGGAAGTGCCACTTCTAGAAGTTGGTGTACCTGTGCAGTGAATGTGCTGGCTTGTGATTGGCTGGAGCTGGCTGGTGTGCCAGGCTCCAGGAGTCAGGATGGGTCTGCCCCGGTGGCGAGTGGAGAGATTAGCATGCTGATGTGAGGGAGGAGTGCACCTGGGACCTGAATAGGGCTGCGCTTTCCCCACACAATGCTGGCTCCGCCCCCTGTGGTGCGTCTAATGTCCCTAGCCTGGCCAGTGAATGAGAAGAGGGGCTGAGCACATTACAGTGCTCCAAAACCAGCTGCGACTGGTTTTTCCCCCACCCTGCACACAGACAAAGGATTTACCTGTATAAAAAGGGGCTGTGTCCCCAGAAATGTTGTTCTCTTCCTGGATCCTTTCTTGAGGGGGGCTGCTGTTGCTGGGCGCCAGGAGGACTGCCACTGGGACTGCCTTCCCGACTGGAAGGCCCTGTGAGCTGGATCCTGGGCCCAGCCTTTGCCCCCCTGCCTGCCTACAGGACTTTGCCTGGACTTGTGGCTGTGTTTCCCCACAGCGCCTGGGAGCGCTTTATTTTCTCTTCAAGCGCCTGGGAGCGCTTGATTGGCCCTTTTTGTATTTAAGGGAGCATGTGCCCACCATGCATTTCCCCGCTTATCTTGTCAAGTTATTAAGTCCCTGGCAGGTGCCCCCCCCCGCCAGGGACCTTGCCGCTATTCTTTTTATTTCCTTAAACGGGAGCCTACCCCATATTTACCCCTCAAAATCACCGCCGCGGCCCGGAGATCGCTTAGGAAGGCGCTGGGCCCGCCTCCCTCCCTAGGACCACGCTGCCATTGGGGGCCCCTAGTAACTGGAAGCCAGGCAAGCAGTGGTGTGACGTGGGCGGGGCCTCAAGCAAACCAGAAGCAGACGGGAGCCCACCCCGCGCTCCGGGACAAGCAAAAGAAGAAGCCGGCGTCTCCCCCACCGGGGCTCCCATGAGCGAGGGAGAGCCCCGCATACAGCCCGCCCTCTGGCAGGAGAAGCCGGAGTAGCCGTGACGAGTGAAGCGGCGAGGCCCCTCTGAGGGAGAGAGAAACCCGCAACGTCCGCCTGACAACGTCGAAAGCACTCCGAGAGGCAGGGCTCCCGCAGCTGCGGTGCGAGCCCTGCGTGACGCAGAGGAGTCCTTCCAACCGGTGAGTGGGGCCCCGGAGCTGCGGTAAAGAGAGGGGGCGTCGGGGCACATTGCCGGTGCCCGCCCCCCCAGTGCTGCAGGCGTCCTTCTGCCGGCAGTGTCCAGGGTAGAGCGGCCCGACAGGCAGCGGGCCGCTCCCCGAGCGAGGTAGCATTTGTAACAAGCCCTGAGCGGCTCTTGGGGGCATAAATTACTTTGAGTCCCCCGAGAGGGACTCTGATGTCTTTAGGGGCACTTTGAGGGTGGTAGAGCGGCCCCGGCAGGCAGCAGGCCGCTCCCCCACACTGGGCATTCTTTCTTCAGAGCACCGAGGCGCCCAGCCCGCATTGTTGTTTCTTGAGCCCACGAGGCTCCAAGGGGGCAATTTGTGTTCAGAGCCCATGAGGCTCCAACGTGTTGGCCCCATTGTTTCCACAGCTGCCCAGCACTTAGTGGGCAGCTGCTCCGTTTAGGCCCCCCTGACATTTTGGACACAGGGCTGGTCAGCCCCTGAAAGGGCAGGTTGGCCAAGGGACCGTTACATGCTTTGGCTTATGTGATTTCTGAGCAATTGTTCCTTGCTGCACCTTTGAATGTGTTTTTATGCGTTGTGTGCTTTTCCCTGCACCTCTAAATGTGTTGTGATGCATCATGTGTAATGTTTTCATACCCATACCCCTAGATGTATGTGATCCTTAGGTGGTTGTTCTTCCTAGTGCAGGTGTTGCTAGTGAGGTCCTGATTCCCTGCGTAATATTTTCCTAAGGGGGTTAGGGTTGCGTAGGTGGTACTTACCTGTTACCAGTGATTACTGGTTGTGTGCTCATTTTCTATTTGGTTCTACAATTGTTCTATGTGCTAAGGGTTATCCCTACAAAGTGCTAATTCTACCAAGTGTTAGTTCTAAAAGTGTTTATTCCTGACAGTGGCGCCCGTGGCCCTGTCCCATGTACCTAACCCCCTGTAAATTCTGCCCGTGCCTATGGCACATTGTAAGGTGTGTATTTATTATCTAATGTGTTTTGTACAATACAAAGGCTATTTTTATGTGTAACCTTGTGTGGAGTTTCCTTTGTGGTGGGCCTTGGGTGTTGTTGCTGGGTGCGCGTGCAAACGCTTTACACCTTGCCTCCGAGATAAGCCTGACTGCTCGTGCCAAGCTACCAAGGGGGTGAGCAGGGGTTATCTTGGCGGGTGACTTCCTTGCCCTGACTTAGAATGGTGGTTTCTGCCTGACTTTGGCACAAGCCTTAGCCAACCACAAATCCCATTTCTAACACAAACCTTCACAAAGGAATAAAGGCCGTCGCCAACTGGATGAGGAGCAGCCGTCTGAAGCTGAACTCGGACAAGACGGAGGTCCTCATCCTAGGCTCTACCCCGTCAGCTTGGGACGACTCCTGGTGGCCGACTGCACTGGAAACCGCTCTAACACCCACCGACGACGCACGCAACCATGGGGCCATCCACGACTCCACCCTCTCCATGACTTAACAGGTCAACACCGTCTCCTCCTCCTGCTTCAACAC
The DNA here is from genome assembly GCF_964263255.1 of Lissotriton vulgaris. Taxonomy (NCBI): domain Eukaryota; kingdom Metazoa; phylum Chordata; class Amphibia; order Caudata; family Salamandridae; genus Lissotriton; species Lissotriton vulgaris. Next base: position 35,607,983 of record NC_141697.1, read on the forward strand.
CCTCTGCATACTCCGCAAGATCTACAAGTGGATCCCCAGCGAAACAAGAAGAATGGTCACCCATGCTCTCATCAGCAGCAGGTTGGACTACGGAAACGCCCTCTATGCAGGAGCCTTGGCCAAACTCCTGAGACGGCTCCAGCGCACCCAGAACGCCTCTGCACGCCTGATCTTTGACATCCCCCGCCGCAGCCACATCACACCCCACCTGAGAAACCTGCACTGGCTCCCCGTCAACAAGAGGATCACCTTCAAGCTCCTTATCCACGCACGCAAGGTATTCCACAAGACTGGACCAGCGTTCCTCAATGTATGACTCAGCTTCTACACCCCCACCCACCAGCTACGCTCCACCTCGCCCTCGCCACTGTCCCCTGCTTCTGAAGAGCGACCTCCGGTGACAGATCGTTCTCCCATCTTGCCGCTAAGACCTGGAACACCCTCCCCATCCACCTGCGGCAGACCCAAGACCTGCTGACCTTCAGAAAACTCCTCAAGACCTGGCTTTTCGAGCAGTAGCAGCATTCCCCACCCCAGCGCCTTGAGACCCTCACGGGTGAGTAGTGTGCTTTACAAATGATATGATTGATTGATTGATTGATTGATTGCTTAGTGCGGGCCACCCCTCTGATGCCAGGGTGAGCACCTCCTCTTAGTGCATGGCCACCCCTCTGATGCCAGGGCGAGCACCCCCTCTTAGCGCATGTCCACCCCTCTGATGCCCGGGCAAGCACCCCCTCTCAGCACATGGCCACCCCTCCCATGCCAGGGTGAGCACCCCCTCTTAGCGCATGGCCACCACTCTGATGCCAGGGCGAGCACCCCCTCCTAGCGCATGGCCACCCCTCCAATGTCCGGGCAAGCACCTCCTCTCAGCTCATGGCCACCCCACCGATGCCAAGGCGAGCACCCCCTCTTAGCGCATGGCCACCCCTCCGATGCCAGGACGAGCACCCCTCTTAGTGCATGCCCACCCCTCAGATGCCAGGGCGAGCACCCCCTCTTGGCGCAGGGCCACCCCTCCGATGCCAGGGCGAGCACCCCTCTTAGCGCATGGCCACCCCTCAGGCCCAATCCTTTTCAGGCAACGCGGTGAGAATATGGAACTCACTTCCGCCTCAGCTCCGGACCACCACCTCCTCCCAGGTCTTCAAAACGGACCTTAAAGTTCTCCTCCTCCAAAGACACCTCCTAAAGTAAGTCACGCCCTCTCTATTATCTGAAGGAAGACCTCCCATCACTGAAAACTCTATTCTCTATGACGATGGAAGTGCCTTCCCAGTGTGTTCGTTTTGGAGTGTATGCCATTTATTGCAGTATTATCCTTGTACCTGTGTTGGTTCTCTTTTGTAACATGCACACGCCACTGTTCTCTTGTAACACACTGTTGGCTACCTCTCACATTTTGTTTGTTTTTGATACTTGCACAAGTGCCACCATTGCCTACGTAACGTTTGTTCTTGTGCCTGAGTGTTCAGCATATATTGCACTATTATACCTCTAATTGTACTTTGTTTTCTCTTGTAACCTGCACACTTGTCACTCTTTCCTCCTGTAATGCACTGTTTTCAACCTCATGTATTTTGTTTTGCTCACAATTGTCACTTTTACCACATGTAACTTATTGTCTGCTTTTGTAATTTGTTCACTTGTAATTTTCTGTTCCTATTGTGAAGCGCTCTGACGCCTTCGGGTAAAGTTCACGCTGTATAAAAACGCATAAATAAATAAAAGATGCCAGGGCGAGCACCCCCTCTTGGCGCAGGGCCACCCCTCAGATGCCAGGGCGAGCACCCCCTCTTAGCGCATGGCCACCCCTCCGATGCCAGGGCGAGCACCCCTCTTAGTGCATGCCCACCCCTCAGATGCCAGGGCGAGCACCCCCTCTTGGCGCAGGGCCACCCCTCCGATGCCAGGGCGATCACCCCTCTTAGCGCATGTAATCTGGTCGAGAGCAGCTGCTTCTGGGGTCTGGGCGGATTCCAGATGCGGCTCGGGCCTCACAGCCCCTGGCCCGTCTCCAAGGCCAGAATGTAAATTATATCCGCAATAAACGCGGCGGCAGCACGCCCACCCCACTCGCCACAGTCAGCTGGACGCCCCCCGTCGCTGGGGCACTGTTATTCTGCTGTTGAGGAGGGACCCGGCCGCGGCCAGGAGCCAGGGTCTCCCCTTCACCACAGTGAGGTGTGAGGCACCCACCCACAGCTGGCAGCCTGCGGCGCCAGATGTGAGGGGGTGTGACAGAGGCCCCGCCCCTGTCAGCCAGCCACAGGCATCAGAGCTGACCCATGAAGCCTTCAAGAGGGGTGGGAGGGGGGGACAGTCTCTAAGCCCTCTCCCCCCCTCCCCCCACAGACACGTCACGCCCAGCTGTCAACAAGAAGGGTCAGTGTCTGCGATGGACTAGTCTTTATTCTCTCTCAGGAGCCCGTGTGACCACACAGACACGTCTACTTTCATATGAGTGTGAGAGTGAGACTCAGGACTCAGGAGCCCGTGTGACCACACAGACACGTCTACTTTCATTTGTGTGTGAGAGCCTTTGCCCCAGGTGCTCCCGGGCAGGTACACAACCCAGGTGCACACATCCACGCGTACCACGTGCTCGGCGCAGTAGGCACTACGCCCCTTGTGGCACACAAATGGTGGCATTGTAGAGGCGCGTGCCTGGCGTGGGAAGGCCCACAGCCTGTGAAAAGAGCACTATTTGTGTCAGCGGCACAACGTGGGCAGACAGACACAAACATACACACTGCAGTGTTTGCATCACAGCCCCGGCGAGGCTCGACGGATGGACTCTACATAGAGGCGCAACTGGAGCCACATTTCGGGTGGGGGGTAATAAACATTTGGGGGGGGGGGGCGGGGGCTAATTCTTCCAGCTATAGGCGGAGTGGAGATGCAGGGCTTCTAAGAAGGTCTCGGCCTCTCCTCGTTGTCAAGCCAGAGTAGGTTTGGGATGTAGGTGGGTATTTCGCTCGTGCTCTGTGGACTCTGGAACGCCAAAGCCTGTGAGTAAGATTATCCTAGCAGCATGAGGAGGAAGGACACCCCATCCTTGGTACCCCCTGAATTCCTGCACTGCCCCTTCGGTGTCCAAACCCCTGCTGTTCCTAAGAACAATCCAGAAGGTTCTAATGGGTTTCATTTCTGTGTTAGTTCCACTGGGGCTCTCTTGAACTGTTGGGTTTGGGACTTTAATATATGTGTTTCCATTAGCAGTGCTTCCGTGGTAATTTCGGTCATCCATGACACACTATCAACCATAAAAATACTACAATGCACATACTTGCAATGTAAGGTACAAGAACATTGACTACATTAATGTGGAACTAAATATTGTCTTTGCATAGGTAAGAACATATCTATCTACCTACTTACCTATCTATCTATCGATCTATCTATCTATCTATCGCCGTCACACTATCTATCTATCTATCTATCTATCTATCTATCTATCTATCTATCTATCTATCTATCTATCTATCTATCTATCTATCGCTCTATCTATCACTGTCACTCGATCTATCTATCTATCTATCTATCTATCTATCTATCTATCTATCTATCTATCTATCTATCTATCTATCTATCTATCTATCTATCTATCTATCTATCTATCTATCTATCTATCTATCTATCACTGTCACTCTATCTATCTATCTATCTATCTATCTATCTATCTATCTATCTATCTATCTCCTATTTTTTCCAAGTACCATCAGTCCTTTCTCTGACATCCATGAAGCACTTTCTCCAGACAATCAGAGTGGAAATTTAGCTCAGTTTATACAAATTAATTTTAACTTCATTATTATGTTTGCACTTGTAAAGCGCGCTGCTACCCGGAGGTTTCCTGGCGCTGTGCAACGCTGGGGAACCCGTCCTGGCTTTCCCTGTGGGATGGTCCCTGCTGGGAGTCCCCAGGGTGGAGCCAAGCATCCCCGGCGTTGGGGGGGGGCCGTTGTGGAGATTAGGCAAGCTAATGCCCAGAGTTGCCGAGTGAGACCCCAGATTAGAGTAGGCACTGAAGCGAGAATTATCGAGTCCGCTGACCCAAGTCCACGACCCTGCCGCGTCGGGAATTGAACCCTGGTCCCGGCCGACTTCTGCTCCCGGGTCTGCCGCCTCTAACTGGTGAGCCACACCACTCCACATGCAGTTGGCTGTAAGAGTGGCGCGTTTCGCCATGACGCCTTCCACTGGGCCTATCATCAACACATCCTCCACATGTATTCATATTGTCCCTTCTCAGTTTCATTGCCCAACAACAACTGGGCCGCTAACCCAAGTATAATTATGGATCTGTACGTCCTCCATTTCGGCACATGCCAAATAGAAGGATTAGTAATCATCATACAATCTGATTTGATAATCATATTATTATTGTAAGCGCAATAGAGGATAATCATTTATCTCAAATCCAAGCTCCGAATAATTTATGAAATCATGTGCCTAATTTACAATACTGTAGTGTATTCATGTGGTCTGATACGGGGCGCAAGCCAAATATATGGCCCTTCTCCTGGCTAAACCTAATTTCTCAAAGTTCTGGATAATTTACATATGCGACTTAGTCTATATGCACCAATTGTTTTATTTCTAGTGTGCATTCCATTTTCAAGATACATATACATATATATCAATGAAAAGACCCAAGGTTAAAACTTAGTTATAGTTATGTAACGGGGTGGACGAACGGGGACGTAAGGGATCCCATTCCCGGGAATGGTGGGCTGTTGATTCTGATATTGCCACCTCTCTCCCACCTACCCAGAGCGAGTGGAGCGCTGACAAGCGACCCCTATGGCCCACCCAGGAGGACGAATTAGGCCTTGGCTCTTTTAATTGGGAGTACGCTACAGAAGAGGAAGACCCGGCCCGAATGACGCTCTCCTGGTCGGATTGGCCAAAAAGAAGGAAGAAGGTGGTTCAGCGTGTGACATCACCCCCGAGGCTTTTGGCGTGGCGAGCGGAGTTGGAACAGAGTCGGAAGGAGATCACAGGAGCTGGGAGGCGAGCTGTTTTCAAACAGAGCGAGGAGAAGTGCTGCCGAACCGGGAGACGAGTGACCTGGGAGAGAGTGTTGGAGCGCCAGGAGGCCAACGTCCCCACGAGTCGCCGGTCCACACTCCTGGAGGAGTGTGGCTTCAGCAGGTACGACAGCGGGTTACAGGTTGGGTGGGGAGGCGGGGAAACTCGTCTAGCTGGTGAATCACGATTTGTGAAATACCCACTGGTTGCCTTGTAACTAACCTCTCCTGACCTCCCCATACTTCTTTCCCAAAACAAGCTTTCCTCACTTCTGTACCTCGCACTTTCCCTGTATATAAGCGTTGTACATTTACTTATTCAGCGGGGCTCCTCTCACCCCCTGGGAACCCTCTCGGGCATTTAAACGAAGAGGACGGTGTCCTGACCAATTGCATCATTTTTGTTTTCGCATGCTCTATCGGGACAAAGCTGAAGAGAAGCAATACCAAGAAGAGAGCAAGACCGGAGAAGACACCCAGAAGGGGGAAATTGTTACCATGGATACCGCAGCTTTACCCGGGAGAGACTCTCCTCAAAGAGTAAAAGGACCTTTACTAAAATAAAACCCTACTTAGCAAGATCCAGTCTCCGAGCCCTTTCTTCAACCCTGCCACAAGTTAGGAAAACTTTATTTATTCTTTCTATATAAACCAAACTTAAACTACACAAACATTACAAATTCTAAAGTCATAGTTATCCCGTCCATTTATAATCTACGCACACCTTCAAATTAATAAACTCTTTTTATTCTTTCCATACAAACCAAACTTAAACTACACAAACATTACAAATTCTAAAGTCATACTTATCCCGTCCATTTATAATCTGCGCACGCCTTCAAATTACTAAACTCTTTTTATTCTTTCCATACAAACCAAACTTAAACTACACAAATATTAGAAATCGTGAACTTATAGTTATACTTACATTTAAGGGGTCCCTTAAAGGCACTCTATGTGCAGCAGCATGTCTCATGTAATGTGAAAAGCAGTGAGTCTCCTCAGACCCCCAATGCTGCCCGGTGCAGGGTCACCTTTAATTCACCTTGAATTCGCTATCAAAATAATGAGGCAGGCGCTGGAAACTGGAAGACAAGAAAAAGGTTTATTTCTCATGAGGCGAACCTGTCAACAGACACCTTGGTAATCTGCTGAGGTGTTCTACCGGTAACTCCTTTGGCTCGTGCGTTTATACAGGTTTGACACAATGCATTTGTTTCATCAACATGGTTACACAAGCTTTTGTTTCATCAACATGGTTACACAAGCTTGGAGAGCCCCCCCCCCCCCAGGCCAGTTGTCACACAAGCCCACAGTAATTCTCTTTCCACCCAAAACAGACAATCGTATCTTGCAGCTGGACATTGCTTCAGGATCTAAAACATGTGAGACCGGCCAGATCTAAGAGTCTGTTTTGTTGATAAAAACAGGTCCCATTGTTGACAAAAACAAGTCTTGCTGTTTACAGTGCAATAAACCATGTTGTCAAGAGTCTGTGTGGTATTTGGAACCTGTTTGTGTAAGAGTGTCCAAGGGTTTGTCTGTAAACAGAGATGAGAGGAAAAACGAGTTTGTGGCAGCAAGTAGTGCACACATATCAGGTTTGGTCAGAGGGTCAGATGGATGCTAGTGAGGGCAGGGTGAAACAAGGGTGACCAATAGAGGACAAAATGGCTGTGGTGAACATGAATGAACGCCGCTTCTGTACACCTAAAGTTTATCGGTTTTAACAGTCCCCGCTTTTTAACATAAGCTAGGTCATTTTTGTTCAGGTTCATCTGTTGTGGTGGTGTACAAGTTAACATGATTATACATGAAGCAGAGGATGGGTAACCAACTATGGTAATCGGTTGGAGGGGAATGAGGGTGGTAGAGGAGAGGATGGTATCATTATCGAGTCCATTTTTCTTTGTCAATATTCATCGCCATAAGTCCCTTTACTTCCTGCCCCATAGCTAAACATGTCGTTGAGCTGTTCATTGGAGTCTTTGGTGGCATACAGGTTGTACAGGCAGATGCACAGACAGCAGGAGAAGAAGATTGCTATCAGTACAAACAGCATTGTCAATAACCTATGCAGTGAATTTAACAAACTGGGTGACAGTGTATACAAAAGGGTTTTTGCTGTTCCACACGTTTGAACATTGGTGATGAGCATAATTCCTAGATGATGCAGTAAATTCATTCTAACACAAACATGAGTTTATCATACTAATTGTTTTGTAGGATAAGGACCTCTAAGTGCATTATTGAGAACTGAACGGTGTGAGGAGCCAAACTAATAATTATATTCATGAGGGCAACTGGCGTTGTATAATCCTTGTGATACACAGTTTACTCTTTCTTCCATATGGTATGATATTCCTATGGTAATATTAATACAATGACAAGATGGATGCAATTGATCTGGAATTTCAAAGGAAACCCTTTTTCTTGTCCAGTTGGGGCATAATGAATACAAGGTGATTGGGAGAGAAATTCAACCTAATATAATTGATGGTCAGGGAATGATATTTGTAAAAGCTCTTCTTTCCAGTGTCCTTTACAGTGAGCCATCACTGGTAGGCTCCCATTGTTCATCTAGCGTTGGCGCTGTTGAGCACCAGCGGTGGAGCTATGCGTCCAGCTCGGATCCAGGTTCCACATTGCAGGGCGAGGTCGTTCTTTTTCTGAGATCACAGTCCCTTTGCCCTGTTCACTAACTAATCTATCGCTGGTACCTTAGACAGGGTACCCACACCCTATTCTTGATCCGTGAAGTCCATCCCTACTAACCCTATCCTATCTTTGTCCATCGTTCCTTCATCAAGTGGATTAAAATCCCATGTGAAAAAGGGGGTTGGGGGAGTCAAAGGAGGAGAGGGTGGAGTGGGATCAAACTGGAGATGGGCCAAGGGGGGGCAGAGACTCCACACAAGTGAGCCCACCAATTAGGCCCAATGGGCTGAGACTTCAGGCACAAGTAGACCAACAGGCTGGGGGCTTCTGGACAGCCCTTCTCTCTTTCATTCTTCTTGTCGGTGATAGTGCCTCGTCCAGCATATCATTGCTCTGCGGCTCCACCATGGTCGTGGTCATAGGCGTTTCATGACAAGCAGCCAGGCTGTGCATCGCATCCGACCTCTCTCTTGACTGGAGGGCGTCCTGAATCTAGTAGTGAGTACAAAATGAATTTTTAGAGAACTGGATGGGGAAGACGTTAAACAATTTAGTTTTCTCTCCCAATCCCAAGCAGCTGGGGAAATATGTATCATTTACTTAAAAAGGAAGATAATATGGATACTCTGAATCTTTACATCTGTGTATATTATTCACTTATGAACCTTCACTGTTGTGCATGTCTGCAAACACCTCTAGGAATTTCCAGCGTACGTATTATCTCTTGTGTCCATTCCTTTTACGTTTATGGTTGTGGCAAGAAATCTAAAATTGTTAATTATATAGCCTTTCAAATTTAAACTGACTTCTCCAGCAAAAACCTGTTGTTACAAACAAATTCCTGCAGGGCTATATTTTTTTCAAGATCTGCTAACCACAATAAAAAGTGTGATGCACTATTATCATGAGCATACAGGTACCCTTCCTAATATTGTTAAGCATGAGCGAATTTTGCGGATCTCGCGTTCGCGAATTTTGCGGATTTGCGGATTCGCAATCCGCAAAATCCGCGAATTCCCGCGAATTTGCGGATTTTTTTTTTTTTGTGTTCGCCCGTGTTTCTGCCAGTTCGCGAGGGTTTTGTACACTTTCGCAAATTGCGAACTTACCTGTCGGGTCGCAAGTTTCGCGAACTTGTTGTTTCTACGTGTCCAGCCTGTTTGGGACACTCTTCTTCATCACTGCCACTCTCTGTCACTACTGCCACTCTCTGACTACTCATGCCACCCTCTGGCCCACCCATGCCACCCTCTGTTTCATCACCACACCCTCTGGTTGTCCAGTGTACATTATTTTCGGCAAAGCAAAGCACACCTTCCCTGCCTCAAGTGACCTGAATTAATTTGGGGCTGATTAATGTGTCACAGAATATTTTTTTAGCTGGCACCTGCTTCCTTAGTGCGCCCTGATTAGTGATCTTTTGCACTTGCTAAGTGCTTTCATTGTTGCAAAATTAGTTACAACACCTGCCCTGCCCCAACTGACAATAATGAATTAGGGGCTGATTAATGGATTTTAACTTCCAGCCTGGCTCCTGCTTGTCTCCCTTAGCTGTAATTCAGGACCTTTGTGGCATATGTGTAACTATTCTGAGGTTCAGAGCAGGGTCACATAATAGTTTCAACTGGCAACTGAACTCTGGAGGGGCCCCTCAGGAAGCACTACAGGAAATGGCTACTAATGATGAGCCTGAACTTTTGAACCTGGTAAGTAGTTACTTTCAGTTTTGCTAAGATTGTATTTCTGCAATTTTGCACTTATTCGCGGGGCGCGAACTCACGCGAACTCACGCAAACAGTGCGAGCAGTGCGAGCAAAATCCGCTGCTCGCGGATTTGCGGATTTTGCGGGAGATTCGCAAATCTCGCGGATTGCGGATTTCCCGAAAATCCGCAAAATCCGCGAGCGGAACGGATTTTCCGCCCATGCTTAAATATTGTGCACCATAAAGTACACAGGCTGAGCACTGTCCGATCCTGTCAATGTTCCTTACTTTTAACTAAACATCTTGACCTCAGTACCCACTCAGCTGGGCTTACTACAACATTCCTTTCAGTTTAGTTCAAATCATTTTCTGTAAACATTATTCTTATTTTTACATCATCCTTTACAACCTAGCTACTTCACTAGTCAATGAAGGACTTGCGATGTCCCTACAACTTATATGCAATGTTTGTGGTAACATGAACGGTGATGGTGGTGCCACTAGGGCATTCAAACTAAAGCCACCGACATATAGCTCCCTTTTAAGGGTCAGATTAGGGGACATCAGTCGTCTACCCTTCCTTTCATTTTCCGCAAATTGAAATTCCATCATTTTACAGAAAGGAGGGGCAGTAACATGGCATAATATGGCATTTTGTTCCTGTCAATTTGTTCAAACACTGTTGTGTTAAAGCCAATTAGACGTGTACTTGTGAGGTACAGTGTCTTCATTTATTCAAAAGCGTATTCACAGCATTCCGTGAAGTGGATGGCTAAGAGTGAGTCCACCCAGTTGTCTTATGGAATTGGTCCTAGCATGGTCATTCCTGGACAGCGTAGGTAGGCTCAAAGAGAGAGAGAGAGAGAGAGAGTGTGCACAACAACAAGCTATCCAGTGCACTTACCACGTAGAACAGTACAGGACAATTCGCATAATAAGCACATAAGCCAAAGGAAAACATAAAACGCACAGTCTTTATATACACACAATACAGAATAGGACGCAACAATACATGCACCAAGCACAGAAACCGAAGAAAAACGCAGTGTTAGTTGCACAAAAGGACTTTTTCATGGACGTCGTGCATCTCATAGTTCATTTGATTTACCCAGGGGCCAGGCTCCTTCCTCCACAGCCCCCCCTTTTTGACAGTAGATGACCTAAGCAGGTGACCTTCTTTTGAAAATACTTACTCTTTTTAATGGCTGGACACAAGCACAGTCGTACTAATACTCACAGTGGTGTCCCCCAACATCTAGCAACGATAGTCCGAGTTGAGGTATTGGTGTAAAGTAGGGATGCCAGTCAGATGTGCAATGGTACAGCTCTTATGTTTCTATGTGGATGGAAGAAGAAGGGGTAAATCTGAAACATGACAATGCCTCTAACTTCTGGGTGGAGGGAGATAGGATGAACCCCAACCCAGGGGACCACTTCTCCATTTGGTCAGTACATAAATCAAATTCATCATTCTCACTAGTGTGCGTTACTTCGGTCTAAATAGGATAGAAAGTGTTCCTAGGAAAAGTGAAAGGTCGCACACTTGTGATACTTGCTGGAGCCGGGCTCTTTGTACTGCACTAAACCTTCAGGCTCCTGATGTAAACTGCCCTGCCATTCACTGGCTTCCAGGAGAAACGTTTTTAGTAAGGAATGTGTCATATTTTAATAAAAAATGCTATTTGTCTTTCGCATGTGGGCACCAGGTTCGGGCCTGTTTTTCACATCCCATTGGCCACTTGGTTAGCAACCCAGCCATACAAAAGGGTTCTCATATTGACCCATATGCACATGACACGTACACATACATACTATACAAACATTTCACGCCCTCAGAGATAGTTCCTACACACAATGCACAATTTCATAACACTAGCCTATTTTCGCATTAAAAGACAGTGTGCTAAGCCTTTCCAATCTTCAGTTGAAACACCGCTATAACCTAAAGAAAAGGGGGGGGGGCAGCATCTAAAGCACATCAATACGCATGATGATGAGATTTTTAACCCACCATGAATCAGACTCATCTCTGAGATGCAGTCCTTGGCACCTTGGTATTGAAGCCCAGAAAGATTGTTAGTGCGGCAAGGTTAACTAATGGCGGAACGTTCACTACATCGATCATTCAAGTGCAACATTACGGACCGCGTGTAGGAAAAGGTCAGATGCCAGAGGTATTCAGTATAAGGTAGGGGGATGATGGATTAATGCTTTCATTAAAAAAAACAATCTACAATGGTCTGGGGCTGTCCCCATTCACAGCATAGGGAAACTATAGGAGGTGGCAAGTTTCATTGGGTGCATCCTCGTTTCTAAGTCTGTACATTTTGGCTACAGTGGCAAGACCACTAACAAACTCGTTCAATGTTTGCATGGAGATCAGTTTGCGGGCGGATGGGGGAAACAGTGCAGCTTCCAGTTCAAAAAACGTGGGGGCACAGCTGTGCCAGGAAACCACAGATTTGTAACTGCCAGGGCTGGTAGACCTACCCATGGAGTCCGCAACCACTGACTAGGACATGCCTTAAATGCTTGTGCAGGGTGCACCACTCTATATGAAATAAAAGAAGCCGTGCCTTTCTAAAACCAGCAATATGTGTGTGTGCCTGACTCCTAAAATGCGGTGTCTAGAAAAGCTTTTCCATATTACAATCTAAACAGATGACCTTTTTCCTAGGAGGTTTTGGATGGTTAAAACAGAGCAAGACTTTCCTTAAATGCTCATTCAGGTCATGTAACTTGTGCAAGAACATCAAATGCTAAAACTTAAAATGAGCTTTCTTGTGATGTTTCTCCGAGCCCTGGCTTTGGCCATGCAAGCAATGTGTTAGGGAAGATATTTTCTTTCTTTTCATTTAATAGATTTACATCTTACTTCTGTGTAATGTTAGACTGGATGGCATACCCCTGGTAAGGCTCAGGAGCGTTTGAAAAACCCCTCTGAAGGTCGGCAAGATTATTAGAGTGGAACGTGGGTGGGAAGGTAGGTGAAACACATGGTGTGCAAAATAAAAAGATTACGATGTTTAGGACCCCAAGAACCAGAATGCACCTGGGGCTCACAGTCAACCAATATCTGGCTAAAGTACTCCCTTGGAAACTATACAATAGTAGTACCAAAATGTTTAATGAGAAAAATGTGTGCTTTTGCTCCTTCAAGGGAGCTTCGAAGTAAAAAGAGGCTGAATTTACTGTCCTCCTCATTGACATATCTAAACTCCAGGGTCTTACAAATTGCTTATGTTGTAGAAGTGCAAATAAGTAAAACATATCTTGACTATTCTTTTAGCGTTGTTTCTGCGTACTGCCTCTTTTTAACTTTTTTAGAATTGAATTACTCATTCTACTGGCCACTGTAAATCGAGTTTTTTCTTAGTGTATTTGTTCCACAATGAGCCATACATTATGGGACAAATACCGTACTTTATATCTAACAAACGATTCGAGCTTTAACAACCATTTTTCAACAACTTTAGAAAAGACAGGCATGATGGATATCGGTTAAAATAAATCGCTCAATTAATCCTAAATTCAGACAAGAAGTCTGCATTACCTTCCCTTTACTATTTGCAAATAGTCACTTCTGTTCAAACAATCAATCATTCAATATTCACGAGGCTAATCCATATTTAACATATATGTCTTTGTTAGGGGTGCCTTCCGGCAGTGCAGGCTGACTGACCTCTAACAAACGTTCAGGTCTAAAACAACTACAAAACAATGTAGAGAAAACAGGCATGATGTATTTACTGGTCAAAATGAATATCTCAATCAAACAATTTTAGACAAAAAGCCTTCCCTACCTGTCCTTCGCTGTCTGCAAAGAGAGAGAATATTCCTATTCTCTGTTGTTTGCAAGCAGGGAATGTCTCAAATAACTCAAAAAGGAATACTAGTTTTCAATCAAACTATTAAATCAATCAAACAATCAATTTGTCGCTTTTTCACGACCTTACCCGGACCATATGGACAGTTATTCGTCTTCCCCTTCCAGCGCCTGTTTGTCCTCTCACTCCAATATCAATGCGGCACTCCTCTAAGGTCCCAGTCAGGACCGCAGGTCACTCGAGAGAGGTTCATTCGGAACCGGTGAAGTTCAGTTGATCGGCAGCCAGACGAGGGTCTTTTCAGGGCAGGTTAACTCCAATCGTTTAGATGTTCACTTCCTCGTTAGGACCTCTCTCGCCGGACCCACGTGTCGCTGATGGACCCCACGTTTGGGACGCCAATTTGTGAAAAGCAGCGAGTCTACTAAGACCCCCAATGCTGCCCGGTGCAGGGTCACCTTTAATTCACCTTGGATTCACTATCAAAATAATGAGGCAGGTGCTGGAAACTGGAAGACAAGAAAAAGGTTTATTTCTCATGAGGAAAACCTGTCAACAGACACCGTGGTAATCTGCTGAGGTGTTCTGCCGGTAACTCCTTTGGCTCGTCCTTTTATACAGGTTTGACACAATGCATTTGTTTCATCAACATGGTTACACAAGCTTTTGTTTCATCAACATGGTTACACAAGCTTGGAGAGCCCCCCCCCCCCCGGCCGGTTGTCACAAAAGCCCAACAGTAATTCTCTTTCCACCCAAAACAGACAATCGTATCTTCCAGCTGGACCTTGCTTCAGGATCTAAAACATGTGAGACCGCCCAGATCTAACAGTCTGTTCTGTTGATAAAAACAGGTCCCATTGTTGGCAAAAACAAGTCTTGCTGTTTGCAGTGCAATAAACCATATTTGCAAGAGTCTGTTTGGTATTTGGAACCTGTTTGTGTAAGAGTGTCCAAGGGTTTGCCTGTAAACAGAGATGAGAGGAAAATCGAGTTTGTGGCAGCAAGTGGTGCACACATATCAGGTTTGGTCAGAGGGTCAGATGGATGCTAGTAAGGGCAGGGTGAAACAAAGGTGACCAATAGAGGACAAAATGACTGTGGTGAACATAAATGAACGCCGCTTATGTACACCTAAAGTTTATCGGTTTTAACAGTAGGGCCTGAAGAAATATGATCTCTTCACCTTCATTTTGATGGAACCCCCTTGACTCTCCTTGCCAGCACATGCCATTTTCAAAACCAGCTGTATTATTTGCAAAGCCATCACAATCAGCACCCCTGCTGGTCTTCCAGACAAGCTAACTTTTCTTGTATTTGTATTAACACATTAAAAAAAAGAATAATAATAAAAAAATAAACTTACCTTTTCCTTTGCCGCCACCTCTCCTCTGTCCTCTTCGGGCAAGCTACAGCACTGGAAGCATTCAAGCTTCCGGGCTCTCCCAGCCAATCACGACGCTGCAGAAGCAGCGTCCTGAGTGATCTGACCGTCCTGTTTGAACACTCCGGCAGTGCCTGGGGAGGCTGGGCAAGTTCTCCACAAGTTGTGCAACACATCCCAAGTGCGCATGATGGTTTGGCCGGCCCCAGAGGGGCCAAATTGTCATGTGCACTTATTAAAGTGCATACCACTCCTCACTCTGCTTAACCTCAGGGAGCCCAGCCCGCCCCCATCTGGCTCTGAGTGCCGCATAGAAAAATAAAATGATATTAAAGTCCTGTTATTATTATTTTATTTTTCCCTTGTTACACTGCTTAAATAGCAGTGGGGCGATGCTCCTCCTGCCACTGCATGCTCCTGACCCCGACCGCCGCTTACTGCACTGCTGCCGCACCCCATCATACAACACGGAAGGAGCATTTACATGCTCTACCTGCAAGTTCTCATCCACTCTCCTACACCTTACACTCAGCACCCCTGCATCAACTGCTCCCTCTACCCCACTTGCTCACACTCACAGACCAAACATCACCCAAACAACATGCAACACTGAATGCTCCCCAACACCTCCTTGTTCACCAAACACACCACAGAGATATGGGACTTACTGCACTACCAGGGTCCTGACCCTCTCTTTCTCATGGAAACATGGGTAAACCCAACCTCAGCCCCAGACTTTTCTACAGCCATCCCCATCAGTTACAAGATCGTTAGGCAAGACTGTCAGCACAAACCTGGAGGTGGAGTCAGCACCAAATTCAAGGATAACCTTTAGCTGCACCACCTACACGAACACCCCCACCAGCTACATGGACCACCTCATGTTCAACATACGCATCACAGCCAACTTCCTCTCCAGCGGAACCCTTGTATACAGACCACCAGGGTCTCGACACAATTTCACCAGAGACATCACAGACTTCATCGCACCCCTCGTCATCAACACCAGCGCCTTCATCCTCCTTGTAGACTTCAACTTTCACCTAGAAGACTGCTAAGCTCCAAGCTCTTCGGTCCTCAAGAAAACCTTGGAAAACTTGACCTCACCCCCATACATTACTGAACTGACTGACACGGCTGGAAACCTATGGGAACCGATTTTCTCATCAATCAGCCACATCACAGTCGACTATGACCTGGACAGACCATACCCAGGTCAGTTTTAGAATACCCATCGCACATCATCATAGACTTTTTTTGCCGGAGAACACCAGTTACTTGCTGAAAGGCATCAAAACCTCAACAGCTGCATCACCACATGCACCAACACCCTGGCTCACTTCAAGCGCAATACAACGGCAAGAGCCCGATCACAAGCCAACGGGTACACTGAGGAACTTAGGCTGATGCAACACCACTGCAAGCAACCGGATCACAAATGGAGAACAAGTTGAGACTCTGTAGATAAACACATCTTTAAATCAGCCTTAAAACCATATCAGCAGTGGAACACCAAGTGCACATCTCTTGCAGATCGCATCTTCACCAGCACTATCAATAGCAAGGAAATATTCGCCATCATCAAAGATTTCACTGCACCTCCAGCAACATCACCTCAACACAAAACCTTTGCAACAAGCTCTTGAAATTTTTCTTTGAGAAATTTACCTCCATGTGCAGCAGCTTTGACCCTCAACCCGGACCGCAACACCATCACACCTCAACTTCCCATCATGGCCGATGAACGAATCCTGACGTAGCGACTTGCTGTCATCGTCAACTCAATCGCTGCTACCATGAAAGCCATCCACTTGGGGTCTCCATCTCACCCTTCCCCTCACCTCCATCAAAGGAATCCTACCGATCAGTGAAGCACTCTCACCCACCTTCAACGACTCCATCCACCTACACCTGGAAACATGCCACCATCAGGCCGCTGCTCAAGTAACCATCCGCTGATCCAGCCACGTTTTCCAACTATAGACCCGTCTCTCTCCTACCATACCCAAAGGTCTTAGGGAAACTAATCAACTGATATCTCAGCAATTACCAGCTCCTCAATGCCAGGAAGTCTGCATTCAGGCTGAACAGAAACAGCACTCCGCCGCCACAGACGCCATCCGCATGATCCTCGCCAGAGGAGACACAGCAGCTCTTACCCACCTGTACCTCTCTGCCTTTCAAGGTTAGCAGGTACTCCTGCAATCCCATTCATCATGTCCCACCTACAACTAACTGCCAGCTTTTGTAAACAGAAGCTACCCCCTGTGGTGTTCCATAGTTCTGAGGCTCCTACTGTATCCGAGGCTATCACCGGGCGGTTATCAGCACTAAATAAATAAATAAACACATGTGTATTATGTAATTAGTATAAAAAGTCACACGTGCACACAAAACACATACACACTATAAACACAACACTACTTGTATAGTTTCCTTATTATAGGGAGTCACACACACGCACGACATACACACCCACACCCACACCCACACACACACACACACACACTATAAACACAGCATGGCGCGTTCTAAGGGGCAGATTTACAAGCCCCTTGCGCCACTTTTGCGTCACTTTTCCCATGTTAAAAGTGATGCAAAAGTGGCGCAAGGGGCTTGTAAATCTGCCCCAGTGTGTTTAACACCTTCGATGCTCATGACGAGCTCAGCTCGTCATGAGGTACACCTCTCGTACACTCATGACGAGCTGAGCTCGTCATGAACTATGGGAAAAATTAGTTGTCAGCATAGGAGGAGAATACCATCAGCATTGATGGTGTTAATATAGGGACTCACCCGTGTGTACATTTACAGAGTAAAGAAGTTGAGCCAAGATCTTTACAAGTGAAGAGTAAATCCTTTACTAATGAAATGTTCAATTCTTTATTGATTCGATAATTAGTTTAATTAAAATCAATAGCTGGTTCGCTTGAAAAGAGTGGACTTCAGAGCACTTCAATTATATCCAGAGGGTTATGCGGCCACAACAGGAAAAAGCTAAGACGTATTTTCTGACACTTGTAATTAATTCGTTTTTTAAAATTTATCTTAGTTCGTCGACCGCTCTCGGTATAATTGTCGAACATTAAGTAAGATCTATCACAGAATCTAATACTGTTTTGCTTTTTAACCATCAATTCTTAGGAAATCTACACTTGTGAGAAAAAAAATAGTTCCTTGAACCTATTTTTAGCTGTTGATTATTAATCTACAATCCGTCTCGTTTGTGATATAAGGAGCAGCAGTGCTGACCGGAAGAAGTATTCCATTTGGGCACTTCCGGTTATACTAGCAGCAGTGCGGACCAGAATAGGAACTCCATTTGGGCACTTCGGGTTATACTAAATCCTGATTCCTATTTTTACTCGATAAGACTCATCCAAGAGGAACCGTCCCTTCTAGTCAGACCTAAAGCACCTCAGCGGGCTTCATCACTAATGCGAAACATGCCTGCTCTGCTCCTTCAAAAGGTGATATTTAGGGTTCACATTTAAATTAGCAGTTTATGCTTAATAATTTTTGGTCTGGGTCTTTGAGTGTGTGCGGCATTGCTGACACAGCACTTGCTGCCTGGGTGTTTGTAGAGTTTCTGGTGGGTTTTTGGGTCTTTGAGTGTTTGCGTCATTGCTGACACCGCACTTGCTGCCCGGGTGATTGTAGAGTTTCTGGTGTGTTTTCGAGACTTTGAGTGTATGCGGCATTGCTGACACCGCACTTGCTGCCCGGGTGATTGTACAGTTTCTGGGGTGTTTTCGGGTCTTTGAGTGTGTGCGGCATGCTGACATCGCATTTGCTGCCTGGGTTTTTGTATAGCTTCTGGGGTGTTTTCGGGTCTTTGAGTGTGTGCGGCATTGCTGACACCGCACTTGCTGCCTGTGTGTTTGTAGAGTTTCTGGTGTGTTTTCGGGTCTTTGAGTGTTTGCGGCATTGCTGACACCGGACTTGCTGCCTGGGTGTTTGTAGAGTTTCTGGTGTGTTTTCGGGTCTTTGGGTGTTTGCGGCATTGCTGACACCGCACTTGCTGCCTGGGTGTTTGTAGAGTTTCTGGTGTGTTTTCAGGTCTTTGGGTGTTTGCGGCATTGCTGACACCGCACTTGCTGCCTGGGTGTTTGTAGACTTTCTGGTGGGTTTTTGGGTCTTTGAGTGCGTGCGGCATTGCTGACACCGCACTTGCTGCCCGGGTGATTGTAGAGTTTCTGGTGTGTTTTCAGGTCTTTGAGTGTCTGCGGCATTGCTGACACCGCACTTGCTGCCCGGGTGATTGTAGATTTTCTGGTGTGTTTTCAGGTCTTTGAGTGTGTGCGGCATTGCTGACACCGCACTTGCTGCCCGGGTGTTTGTAGAGTTTCTGGTGGGTTTTTGGGTCTTTGAGTGTGTGCGTCATTGCTTACACCGCACTTGCTGCCCAGGTGATTGTAGAGTTTTTGGTGTGTTTTCGAGACTTTGAGTGTATGCGGCATTGCTGACACCACACTTGCTGCCCAGGTGATTGTACAGTTTCTGGGGTGTTTTCGGGTCTTTGAGTGTGTGCGGCATTGCTGACATCGCACTTGCTGCCTGGGTGATTGTAGAGTTTCTGGTGTGTTTTCGGGTCTTTGAGTGTGTGCGGCATTGCTGACACCGCACTTGCTGCCCGGGTGTTTGTAGAGTTTCTGGTGTGTTTTCGGGTCTTTGAGTGTGTGCAGCATTGCTTATACCGCACTTGCTGCCTGGGTGTTTGTAGAGTTTCTGGTGGTTTTTTGGGTCTTTGAGTGTGTGCGTCATTGCTGACACCGCACTTGCTGCCCTGGTGATTGTAGAGTTTCTGGTGTGTTTTCGAGACTTTGAGTGTATGCGGCATTGCTGACACCGCACTTGCTACCCAGGTGATTGTACAGTTTCTGGGGTGTTTTTGGGTCTTTGAGTGTGTGCGGCATTGCTGACATCGCACTTGCTGCCTGGGTGTTTGTATAGCTTCCTGGGTGTTTTCTGGTCTTTGAGTGGGTGCGTCATTGCTTAGACCGCACTTGCTGCCTGGGTGTTTGTAGATTTTCTGGTGTGTTTTCGGGTCTTTGAGTGTGTGCTGCATTGCTGACATCGCACTTGCTGCCCTGGTGATTGTACAGTTACTGGGGTGTTTTCGGGACTTTGAGTGTGTGCGGCATTGCTGACACCGGACTTGCTGCCTGGGTGTTTGTAGATTTTCTGGTGTGTTTTCAGGTCTTTGAGTGTGTGCAGTATTGCTGACACCGGACTTGCTGCCTGGGTGTTTGTAGAGTTTCTGGTGTGTTTTCGGGTCTTTGAGTGTGTGCGGCATTGCTGACACAGCACTTGCTGCCAGGGTGTTTGTAGAGTTTCTGGTGTGTTTTCGGGTCTTTGAGTGTGTGCGGCATTGCTGACACCGCACTTGCTGCCTGGGTGTTTGTAGAGTTTCTGGTGTGTTTTTGGGTCTTTGAGTGTGTGCGGCATTGCTGACACCGCACTTGCTGCCTGGGTGTTTGTAGAGTTTCTGGTGTGTTTTCGGGTCTTTGAGTGTGTGTGGCAATGCTGACACAGCACTTGCTGCCCGGGTGATTGTAGAGTTTCTGGTGTGTTTTCGAGACTTTGAGTGTATTCGGCATTACTGACACCGCACTTGCGGCCCAGGTGATTGTACAGTTTCTGGGGTGTTTTTGGGTCTTTGAGTGTGTGCGGCATTGCTGACATCGCACTTGCTGCCTGGGTGATTGTAGAGTTTCTGGTGTGTTTTCGGGTCTTTGAGTGTGTGCGGCATTGCTTATACCGCACTTGCTGCCTGGGTGTTTGTAGAGTTTCTGGTGGGTTTTTGGGTCTTTGAGTGTGTCCGTCATTGCTGACACCGCACTTGCTGCCCTGGTGATTGTAGAGTTTCTGGTGTGTTTTCGAGACTTTGAGTGTATGCGGCATTGCTGACATCGCACTTGCTGCCTGGGTGTTTGTATAGCTTCCTGGGTGTTTTCTGGTCTTTGAGTGGGTGCGTCATTGCTTAGACCGCACTTGCTGCCTGGGTGTTTGTAGATTTTCTGGTGTGTTTTCGGGTCTTTGAGTGTGTGCGGCATTGCTGACATCGCACTTGCTGCCCTGGTGATTGTAGAGTTTCTGGTGTGATTTCGGGTCTTTGAGTGTTTGCGGCATTGCTGACACCGCACTTGCTGCCTGGGTGTTTGTAGAGTTTCTGGTGGGTTTTTGTGTCTTTGAGTGTGTGCGGCATTGCTGACACCGCACTTGCTGCCCAGTTGATTGTGGAGTTTCTGGTGTGTTTTCGAGACTTTGAGTGTGTGCGGCATTGCTGACACCGCACTTGCTGCCTGGGTGTTTGTAGAGTTTCTGGTGGGTTTTGTGTCTTTGAGTGTGTGCGGCATTGCTGACACCGCACTTGCTGCCCAGTTGATTGTGGAGTTTCTGGTGTGTTTTCGAGACTTTGAGTGTATTCGGCATTACTGACACCGCACTTGCGGCCCAGGTGATTGTACAGTTTCTGGGGTGTTTTTGGGTCTTTGAGTGTGTGCGGCATTGCTGACATCGCACTTGCTGCCTGGGTGATTGTAGAGTTTCTGGTGTGTTTTCGGGTCTTTGAGTGTGTGCGGCATTGCTTATACCGCACTTGCTGCCTGGGTGTTTGTAGAGTTTCTGGTGGGTTTTTGGGTCTTTGAGTGTGTGCGTCATTGCTGACACCGCACTTGCTGCCCTGGTGTTTGTAGAGTTTCTGGGGTGTTTTCGGGTCTTTGAGTGTGTGCGGCATTGCTGACATCGCACTTGCTGCCTGGGTGTTTGTATAGCTTCTGGGGTGTTTTCTGGTCTTTGAGTGTGTGCGGCATTGCTTACACCGCACTTGTTGCCTGGGTGTTTGTAGAGTTTCTGGTGTGTTTTCGGGTCTTCGAGTGTGTGTGTCAATGCTGACACCGCACTTGCTGTCTGGGTGTTTGTAGAGTTTCTGGTGTGATTTTGGGTCTTTGAGTGTTTGCGGCATTGCTGACACCGCACTTGCTGCCTGGGTGTTTGTAGAGTTTCTGGTGGGTTTTTGTGTCTTTGAGTGTGTGCGTCATTGCTGACACCGCACTTGCTGCCCGGGTGATTGTAGAGTTTCTGGTGTGTTTTCGAGACTTTTAGTGTGTGCGGCATTGCTGACACCGCACTTGCTGCCTTGGTGATTGTACAGTTTCTAGGGAGTTTTCGGGTCTTTGAGTGTGTGCGACATTGCTGACACCGGACTTGCTGCCTGGGTGTTTGTAGATTTTCTGGTGTGTTTTCGGGTCTTTGAGTGTGTGCGGCATTACTGACACCGCACTTGCGGCCCAGGTGATTGTACAGTTTCTGGGGTGTTTTTGGGTCTTTGAGTGTGTGCGGCATTGCTGACATCGCACTTGCTGCCTGGGTGATTGTAGAGTTTCTGGTGTGTTTTTGGGTCT
Organism: Lissotriton vulgaris; assembly: GCF_964263255.1. Taxonomy (NCBI): domain Eukaryota; kingdom Metazoa; phylum Chordata; class Amphibia; order Caudata; family Salamandridae; genus Lissotriton; species Lissotriton vulgaris. The sequence goes on from NC_141697.1 coordinate 35,629,998, forward strand.
TTGAGTGTGTGCGGCATTGCTGACACCGCACTTGCTGCCTGGGTGTTTGTAGAGTTTCTGGTGTGTTTTCGGGTCTTTGAGTGTGTGTGGCAATGCTGACACAGCACTTGCTGCCCGGGTGATTGTAGAGTTTCTGGTGTGTTTTCGAGACTTTGAGTGTATTCGGCATTACTGACACCGCACTTGCGGCCCAGGTGATTGTACAGTTTCTGGGGTGTTTTTGGGTCTTTGAGTGTGTGCGGCATTGCTGACATCGCACTTGCTGCCTGCCTGGGTGATTGTAGAGTTTCTGGTGTGTTTTCGGGTCTTTGAGTGTGTGCGGCATTGCTTATACCGCACTTGCTGCCTGGGTGTTTGTAGAGTTTCTGGTGGGTTTTTGGGTCTTTGAGTGTGTCCGTCATTGCTGACACCGCACTTGCTGCCCTGGTGATTGTAGAGTTTCTGGTGTGTTTTCGAGACTTTGAGTGTATGCGGCATTGCTGACATCGCACTTGCTGCCTGGGTGTTTGTATAGCTTCCTGGGTGTTTTCTGGTCTTTGAGTGGGTGCGTCATTGCTTAGACCGCACTTGCTGCCTGGGTGTTTGTAGATTTTCTGGTGTGTTTTCGGGTCTTTGAGTGTGTGCGGCATTGCTGACATCGCACTTGCTGCCCTGGTGATTGTAGAGTTTCTGGTGTGATTTCGGGTCTTTGAGTGTTTGCGGCATTGCTGACACCGCACTTGCTGCCTGGGTGTTTGTAGAGTTTCTGGTGGGTTTTTGTGTCTTTGAGTGTGTGCGGCATTGCTGACACCGCACTTGCTGCCCAGTTGATTGTGGAGTTTCTGGTGTGTTTTCGAGACTTTGAGTGTGTGCGGCATTGCTGACACCGCACTTGCTGCCTGGGTGTTTGTAGAGTTTCTGGTGGGTTTTGTGTCTTTGAGTGTGTGCGGCATTGCTGACACCGCACTTGCTGCCCAGTTGATTGTGGAGTTTCTGGTGTGTTTTCGAGACTTTGAGTGTATTCGGCATTACTGACACCGCACTTGCGGCCCAGGTGATTGTACAGTTTCTGGGGTGTTTTTGGGTCTTTGAGTGTGTGCGGCATTGCTGACATCGCACTTGCTGCCTGGGTGATTGTAGAGTTTCTGGTGTGTTTTCGGGTCTTTGAGTGTGTGCGGCATTGCTTATACCGCACTTGCTGCCTGGGTGTTTGTAGAGTTTCTGGTGGGTTTTTGGGTCTTTGAGTGTGTGCGTCATTGCTGACACCGCACTTGCTGCCCTGGTGTTTGTAGAGTTTCTGGGGTGTTTTCGGGTCTTTGAGTGTGTGCAGCATTGCTGACATCGCACTTGCTGCCTGGGTGTTTGCATAGCTTCTGGGGTGTTTTCTGGTCTTTGAGTGTGTGCGGCATTGCTTACACCGCACTTGTTGCCTGGGTGTTTGTAGAGTTTCTGGTGTGTTTTCGGGTCTTCGAGTGTGTGTGTCAATGCTGACACCGCACTTGCTGTCTGGGTGTTTGTAGAGTTTCTGGTGTGATTTTGGGTCTTTGAGTGTTTGCGGCATTGCTGACACCGCACTTGCTGCCTGGGTGTTTGTAGAGTTTCTGGTGGGTTTTTGTGTCTTTGAGTGTGTGCGTCATTGCTGACACCGCACTTGCTGCCCGGGTGATTGTAGAGTTTCTGGTGTGTTTTCGAGACTTTTAGTGTGTGCGGCATTGCTGACACCGCACTTGCTGCCTTGGTGATTGTACAGTTTCTAGGGAGTTTTCGGGTCTTTGAGTGTGTGCGACATTGCTGACACCGGACTTGCTGCCTGGGTGTTTGTAGATTTTCTGGTGTGTTTTCGGGTCTTTGAGTGTGTGCGGCATTACTGACACCGCACTTGCGGCCCAGGTGATTGTACAGTTTCTGGGGTGTTTTTGGGTCTTTGAGTGTGTGCGGCATTGCTGACATCGCACTTGCTGCCTGGGTGATTGTAGAGTTTCTGGTGTGTTTTCGGGTCTTTGAGTGTGTGCGGCATTGCTTATACCGCACTTGCTGCCTGGGTGTTTGTAGAGTTTCTGGTGGGTTTTTGGGTCTTTGAGTGTGTCCGTCATTGCTGACACCGCACTTGCTGCCCTGGTGATTGTAGAGTTTCTGGTGTGTTTTCGAGACTTTGAGTGTATGCGGCATTGCTGACATCGCACTTGCTGCCTGGGTGTTTGTATAGCTTCCTGGGTGTTTTCTGGTCTTTGAGTGGGTGCGTCATTGCTTAGACCGCACTTGCTGCCTGGGTGTTTGTAGATTTTCTGGTGTGTTTTCGGGTCTTTGAGTGTGTGCGGCATTGCTGACATCGCACTTGCTGCCCTGGTGATTGTAGAGTTTCTGGTGTGATTTCGGGTCTTTGAGTGTTTGCGGCATTGCTGACACCGCACTTGCTGCCTGGGTGTTTGTAGAGTTTCTGGTGGGTTTTTGTGTCTTTGAGTGTGTGCGGCATTGCTGACACCGCACTTGCTGCCCAGTTGATTGTGGAGTTTCTGGTGTGTTTTCGAGACTTTGAGTGTGTGCGGCATTGCTGACACCGCACTTGCTGCCTGGGTGTTTGTAGAGTTTCTGGTGGGTTTTGTGTCTTTGAGTGTGTGCGGCATTGCTGACACCGCACTTGCTGCCCAGTTGATTGTACAGTTTCTGGGGTGTTTTTGGGTCTTTGAGTGTGTGCGGCATTGCTGACATCGCACTTGCTGCCTGGGTGATTGTAGAGTTTCTGGTGTGTTTTCGGGTCTTTGAGTGTGTGCGGCATTGCTTATACCGCACTTGCTGCCTGGGTGTTTGTAGAGTTTCTGGTGGGTTTTTGGGTCTTTGAGTGTGTGCGTCATTGCTGACACCGCACTTGCTGCCCTGGTGTTTGTAGAGTTTCTGGGGTGTTTTCGGGTCTTTGAGTGTGTGCGCATTGCTGACATCGCACTTGCTGCCTGGGTGTTTGTATAGCTTCTGGGGTGTTTTCTGGTCTTTGAGTGTGTGCGGCATTGCTTACACCGCACTTGTTGCCTGGGTGTTTGTAGAGTTTCTGGTGTGTTTTCGGGTCTTCGAGTGTGTGTGTCAATGCTGACACCGCACTTGCTCTCTGGGTGTTTGTAGAGTTTCTGGTGTGATTTTGGGTCTTTGAGTGTTAGCGGCATTGCTGACACCGCACTTGCTGCCTGGGTGTTTGTAGAGTTTCTGGTGGGTTTTTGTGTCTTTGAGTGTGTGCGGCATTGCTGACACCGCACTTGCTGCCCAGTTGATTGTGGAGTTTCTGGTGTGTTTTCGAGACTTTGAGTGTGTGCGGCATTGCTGACACCGCACTTGCTGCCTGGGTGTTTGTAGAGTTTCTGGTGGGTTTTGTGTCTTTGAGTGTGTGCGGCATTGCTGACACCGCACTTGCTGCCCTGGTGATTGTAGAGTTTCTGGTGTGTTTTCGGGTCTTTGAGTGTGTGCGGCATTGCTTATACCGCACTTGCTGCCTGGGTGTTTGTAGAGTTTCTGGTGGTTTTTTGGGTCTTTGAGTGTGTGCGTCATTGCTGACACCGCACTTGCTGCCCTGGTGTTTGTAGAGTTTCTGGGGTGTTTTCGGGTCTTTGAGTGTGTGCGCATTGCTGACATCGCACTTGCTGCCTGGGTGTTTGTATAGCTTCTGGGGTGTTTTCTGGTCTTTGAGTGTGTGCGGCATTGCTTACACCGCACTTGTTGCCTGGGTGTTTGTAGAGTTTCTGGTGTGTTTTCGGGTCTTCGAGTGTGTGTGTCAATGCTGACACCGCACTTGCTCTCTGGGTGTTTGTAGAGTTTCTGGTGTGATTTTGGGTCTTTGAGTGTTAGCGGCATTGCTGACACCGCACTTGCTGCCTGGGTGTTTGTAGAGTTTCTGGTGGGTTTTTGTGTCTTTGAGTGTGTGCGTCATTGCTGACACCGCACTTGCTGCCCGGGTGATTGTAGAGTTTCTGGTGTGTTTTCGAGACTTTTAGTGTGTGCGGCATTGCTGACACCGCACTTGCTGCCTTGGTGATTGTACAGTTTCTAGGGAGTTTTCGGGTCTTTGAGTGTGTGCGACATTGCTGACACCGGACTTGCTGCCTGGGTGTTTGTAGATTTTCTGGTGTGTTTTCGGGTCTTTGAGTGTGTGCGGCATTGCTGACACCGGACTTGCTGCCTGGGTGTTTGTAGACTTTCTGGTGGGTTTTTGGGCCTTTGAGTGTGTGCGGCATTGCTGACACCGGACTTGCTGCCCGGGTGATTGTAGAGTTTCTGGTGTGTTTTCAGGTCTTTGAGTGTCTGCGGCATTGCTGACACCGCACTTGCTGCCCGGGTGATTGTAGATTTTCTGGTGTGTTTTCAGGTCTTTGAGTGTGTGCGGCATTGCTGACACCGCAATTGCTGCCCGGGTGTTTGTAGAGTTTCTGGTGGGTTTTTGGGTCTTTGAGTGTGTGCGTCATTGCTGACACCGCTGAACACTCTGCCATTGGCCTTACGCTGTACCTCTAATCTGCTGTCTTTCAGGAAGGGCCTTAAAACTTGGCTTTTTACCTTCTAGTATGTCTCCTTTACTGTTAATGGATGTTTTTATCTGTGTTGTGTTTTTCTTCTTCTTATGAGCTGCCAATAAAAAGCGCCGGGACACTCCATTGGAGTAGCTGTGCGCTATAGAAATTAAAACTAACATAACATAACATAACATAACATAACATAACACCGCAGTTGCTGCCCGGGTGATTGTAGAGTTTCTGGTGTGTTTTCGAGACTTTTAGTGTATGCGGCATTGCTGAGACCACACTTGCTGCCCTGGTGATTGTACAGTTTCTGGGGTGTTTTCGGGACTTTGAGTGTGTGCAGCATTGCTGACACCGGACTAAGCATGAGCGGATTTTGCGGATTGGCAATCCGCGAATTTTGCGGATATGCGGATTCGCAATCCGCAAAATCCGCGAATTCCCGCGAATTTGCGGATTTTTTTTTTTTTGTGTTCGCCCGTGTTTCTGCCAGTTCGCGAGGGTTTTTACAATTTCGCAATTTGCGAACTTACCTGTCGGGTCGCAAGTTTTGCGAACTTGTTGTTTCTACGTGTCCAGCCTGTTTGGGACACTCTTCTTCATCACTGCCACTCTCTGTCACCACTGCCACTCTCTGACTACTCATGCCACCCTCTGGCCCACCCATGCCACCCTCTGTTTCATCACCACACCCTCTGGTTGTCCAGTGTACATTATTTTCGGCAAAGCAAAGCACACCTTCCCTGCCTCAAGTGACCTGAATTAATTTGGGGCTGATTAATGTGTCACAGAATATTTTTTTAGCTGGCACCTGCTTCCTTAGTGCGCCCTGATTAGTGATCTTTTGCACTTGCTAAGTGCTTTCATTGTTGCAAAATTAGTTACAACACCTGCCCTGCCCCAACTGACAATAATGAATTAGGGGCTGATTAATGGATTTTAACTTCCAGCCTGGCTCCTGCTTGTCTCCCTTAGCTGTAATTCAGGACCTTTGTGGCATATGTGTAACTATTCTGAGGTTCAGAGCAGGGTCACATAATAGTTTCAACTGGCAACTGAACTCTGGAGGGGCCCCTCAGGAAGCACTACAGGAAATGGCTACTAATGATGTGCGTGAACTTTTGAACCTGGTAAGTAGTTACTTTCAGTTTTGCTAAGATCGTATTTCTGCAATTTTGCACTTATTCGCGAGGCGCGAACTCACGCGAACAGTGCGAGCAGCGCGAGCAAAATCCGCTGCTCGCGGATTTGCGGATTTTGCGGGAAATTCGCAAATCTCGCGGATTGCGGATTTCCCGAAAATCCGCAAAATCCGCGAGCGTAACGGATTTTCCGCCCATGCTTACACCGGACTTGCTGCCTGGGTGTTTGTAGATTTTCTGGTGTGTTTCCGGGTCTTTGAGTGTGTGCCGTATTGCTGACACCGGACTTGCTGCCTGGGTGTTTGTAGATTTTTTGGTGTGTTTTCGGGTCTTTGAGTGTGTGCGGCATTGCTGACACAGCACTTGCTGCCTGGGTGTTTGTAGAGTTTCTGGTGTGTTTTCGGGTCTTTGAGTGTGTGCGGCATTGCTGACACCGCACTTGCTGCCTGGGTGTTTGTAGAGTTTCTGGTGTGTTTTCGGGTCTTTGAGGGTGTGTGGCATTGCTGACACCGCACTTGCTGCCTGGGTGTTTGTAGAGTTTCTGGTGTGTTTTCGGGTCTTTGAGTGTGTGTGGCAATGCTGACACCGCACTTGCTGTCCGGGTGATTGTAGAGTTTCTGGTGTGTTTTCGAGACTTTGAGTGTATTCAGCATTGCTGACACCGCACTTGCTGCCCAGGTGATTGTACAGTTTCTGGGGTGTTTTCGGGTCTTTGAGTGTGTGCGGCATTGCTGACATCGCACTTGCTGCCTGGGTGTTTGTATAGCTTCTGGGGTGTTTTTGGGGCTTTGAGTGTGTGCGGCATTGCTGACACCGCACTTGCTGCCCGGGTGATTGTAGAGTTTCTGGTGTGTTTTCAGGTCTTTGAGTGTGTGCGGCATTGCTGACACCGCACTTGCTGCCCGGGTGTTTGTAGAGTTTCTGGTGTGTTTTCAGGTCTTTGAGTGTGTGTGGCATTGCTGACACCGCACTTGCTGCCCGGGTGATTGTAGAGTTTCTGGTGTGTTTTCGAGACTTTGAGTGTATGCGGCATTGCTGACACCGCACTTGCTGCCCGGGTGATTGTACAGTTTCTGGGGTGTTTTCGGGTCTTTGAGTGTATGCGGCATTGCTGACACCGCACTTGCTGCCCGGGTGATTGTACAGTTTCTGGGGTGTTTTCGGGTCTTTGAGTGTGTGCGGCATGCTGACATCGCATTTGCTGCCTGGGTTTTTGTATAGCTTCTGGGGTGTTTTCGGGTCTTTGAGTGTGTGCGGCATTGCTGACACCGCACTTGCTGCCTGTGTGTTTGTAGAGTTTCTGGTGTGTTTTCGGGTCTTTGAGTGTTTGCGGCATTGCTGACACCGCACTTGCTGCCCGGGTGTTTGTAGAGTTTCTGGTGGGTTTTTGGGTCTTTGAGTGTGTGCGTCATTGCTTACACCGCACTTGCTGCCCAGGTGATTGTAGAGTTTTTGGTGTGTTTTCGAGACTTTGAGTGTATGCGGCATTGCTGACACCACACTTGCTGCCCAGGTGATTGTACAGTTTCTGGGGTGTTTTCGGGTCTTTGAGTGTGTGCGGCATTGCTGACATCGCACTTGCTGCCTGGGTGATTGTAGAGTTTCTGGTGTGTTTTCGGGTCTTTGAGTGTGTGCGGCATTGCTGACACCGCACTTGCTGCCCGGGTGTTTGTAGAGTTTCTGGTGTGTTTTCGGGTCTTTGAGTGTGTGCAGCATTGCTTATACCGCACTTGCTGCCTGGGTGTTTGTAGAGTTTCTGGTGTTTTTTTGGGTCTTTGAGTGTGTGCGTCATTGCTGACACCGCACTTGCTGCCCTGGTGATTGTAGAGTTTCTGGTGTGTTTTCGGGTCTTTGAGTGTGTGCAGTATTGCTGACACCGGACTTGCTGCCTGGGTGTTTGTAGAGTTTCTGGTGTGTTTTCGGGTCTTTGAGTGTGTGCGGCATTGCTGACACAGCACTTGCTGCCTGGGTGTTTGTAGAGTTTCTGGTGTGTTTTCGGGTCTTTGAGTGTGTGCGGCATTGCTGACACCGCACTTGCTGCCTGGGTGTTTGTAGAGTTTCTGGTGTGTTTTTGGGTCTTTGAGTGTGTGCGGCATTGCTGACACCGCACTTGCTGCCTGGGTGTTTGTAGAGTTTCTGGTGTGTTTTCGGGTCTTTGAGTGTGTGTGGCAATGCTGACACAGCACTTGCTGCCCGGGTGATTGTAGAGTTTCTGGTGTGTTTTCGAGACTTTGAGTGTATTCGGCATTACTGACACCGCACTTGCGGCCCAGGTGATTGTACAGTTTCTGGGGTGTTTTTGGGTCTTTGAGTGTGTGCGGCATTGCTGACATCGCACTTGCTGCCTGGGTGTTTGTAGAGTTTCTGGTGGGTTTTTGGGTCTTTGAGTGTGTCCGTCATTGCTGACACCGCACTTGCTGCCCTGGTGATTGTAGAGTTTCTGGTCTGTTTTCGAGACTTTGAGTGTATGCGGCATTGCTGACATCGCACTTGCTGCCTGGGTGTTTGTATAGCTTCCTGGGTGTTTTCTGGTCTTTGAGTGGGTGCGTCATTGCTTAGACCGCACTTGCTGCCTGGGTGTTTGTAGATTTTCTGGTGTGTTTTCGGGTCTTTGAGTGTGTGCGGCATTGCTGACATCGCACTTGCTGCCCTGGTGATTGTAGAGTTTCTGGTGTGATTTCGGGTCTTTGAGTGTTTGCGGCATTGCTGACACCGCACTTGCTGCCTGGGTGTTTGTAGAGTTTCTGGTGGGTTTTTGTGTCTTTGAGTGTGTGCGGCATTGCTGACACCGCACTTGCTGCCCAGTTGATTGTGGAGTTTCTGGTGTGTTTTCGAGACTTTGAGTGTGTGCGGCATTGCTGACACCGCACTTGCTGCCTGGGTGTTTGTAGAGTTTCTGGTGGGTTTTGTGTCTTTGAGTGTGTGCGGCATTGCTGACACCGCACTTGCTGCCCAGTTGATTGTGGAGTTTCTGGTGTGTTTTCGAGACTTTGAGTGTATTCGGCATTACTGACACCGCACTTGCGGCCCAGGTGATTGTACAGTTTCTGGGGTGTTTTTGGGTCTTTGAGTGTGTGCGGCATTGCTGACATCGCACTTGCTGCCTGGGTGATTGTAGAGTTTCTGGTGTGTTTTCGGGTCTTTGAGTGTGTGCGGCATTGCTTATACCGCACTTGCTGCCTGGGTGTTTGTAGAGTTTCTGGTGGGTTTTTGGGTCTTTGAGTGTGTGCGTCATTGCTGACACCGCACTTGCTGCCCTGGTGTTTGTAGAGTTTCTGGGGTGTTTTCGGGTCTTTGAGTGTGTGCGGCATTGCTGACATCGCACTTGCTGCCTGGGTGTTTGTATAGCTTCTGGGGTGTTTTCTGGTCTTTGAGTGTGTGCGGCATTGCTTACACCGCACTTGTTGCCTGGGTGTTTGTAGAGTTTCTGGTGTGTTTTCGGGTCTTTGAGTGTGTGTGTCAATGCTGACACCGCACTTGCTGTCTGGGTGTTTGTAGAGTTTCTGGTGTGATTTTGGGTCTTTCAGTGTTTGCGGCATTGCTGACACCGCACTTGCTGCCTGGGTGTTTGTAGAGTTTCTGGTGGGTTTTTGTGTCTTTGAGTGTGTGCGGCATTGCTGACATCGCACTTGCTGCCCAGTTGATTGTGGAGTTTCTGGTGTGTTTTCGAAACTTTGATTGTGTGCGGCATTGCTGACACCGCACTTGCTGCCCGGGTGATTGTAGAGTTTCTGGTGTGTTTTCAGGTCTTTGAGTGTGTGCGGCATTGCTGACACCGCACTTGCTGCCCGAGTGTTTGTAGAGTTTCTGGTGTGTTTTCAGGTCTTTGAGTGTGTGCGTCATTGCTGACACCGCACTTGCTGCCCGGGTGATTGTAGAGTTTCTGGTGTGTTTTCGAGACTTTTAGTGTGTGCGGCATTGCTGACACCGCACTTGCTGCCTTGGTGATTGTACAGTTTCTGGGGAGTTTTCGGGTCTTTGAGTGTGTGCGACATTGCTGACACCGGACTTGCTGCCTGGGTGTTTGTAGATTTTCTGGTGTGTTTTCGGGTCTTTGAGTGTGTGCGGCATTGCTGACACCGGACTTGCTGCCTGGGTGTTTGTAGACTTTCTGATGGGTTTTTGGGCCTTTGAGTGTGTGCGGCATTGCTGACACCGGACTTGCTGCCCGGGTGATTGTAGAGTTTCTGGTGTGTTTTCAGGTCTTTGAGTGTCTGCGGCATTGCTGACACCGCACTTGCTGCCCGGGTGATTGTAGATTTTCTGGTGTGTTTTCAGGTCTTTGAGTGTGTGCGGCATTGCTGACACCGCAATTGCTGCCCGGGTGTTTGTAGAGTTTCTGGTGGGTTTTTGGGTCTTTGAGTGTGTGCGTCATTGCTGACACCGCTGAACACTCTGCCATTGGCCTTACGCTGTACCTCTAATCTGCTGTCTTTCAGGAAGGGCCTTAAAACTTGGCTTTTTACCTTCTAGTATGTCTCCTTTACTGTTAATGGATGTTTTTATCTGTGTTGTGTTTTTCTTCTTCTTATGAGCTGCCAATAAAAAGCGCCGGGACACTCCATTGGAGTAGCTGTGCGCTATAGAAATTAAAATTAACATAACATAACATAACATAACATAACATAACACCGCAGTTGCTGCCCGGGTAATTGTAGAGTTTCTGGTGTGTTTTCGAGACTTTTAGTGTATGCGGCATTGCTGAGACCACACTTGCTGCCCTGGTGATTGTACAGTTTCTGGGGTGTTTTCGGGACTTTGAGTGTGTGCAGCATTGCTGACACCGGACTTGCTGCCTGGGTGTTTGTAGATTTTCTGGTGTGTTTTCGGGTCTTTGAGTGTGTGCCGTATTGCTGACACCGGACTTGCTGCCTGGGTGTTTGTAGATTTTTTGGTGTGTTTTCGGGTCTTTGAGTGTGTGCGGCATTGCTGACACAGCACTTGCTGCCTGGGTGTTTGTAGAGTTTCTGGTGTGTTTTCGGGTCTTTGAGTGTGTGCGGCATTGCTGACACCGCACTTGCTGCCTGGGTGTTTGTAGAGTTTCTGGTGTGTTTTCGGGTCTTTGAGGGTGTGTGGCATTGCTGACACCGCACTTGCTGCCTGGGTGTTTGTAGAGTTTCTGGTGTGTTTTCGGGTCTTTGAGTGTGTGTGGCAATGCTGACACCGCACTTGCTGCCCGGGTGATTGTAGAGTTTCTGGTGTGTTTTCGAGACTTTGAGTGTATTCAGCATTGCTGACACCGCACTTGCTGCCCAGGTGATTGTACAGTTTCTGGGGTGTTTTCGGGTCTTTGAGTGTGTGCGGCATTGCTGACATCGCACTTGCTGCCTGGGTGTTTGTATAGCTTCTGGGGTGTTTTTGGGGCTTTGAGTGTGTGCGGCATTGCTGACACCGCACTTGCTGCCCGGGTGATTGTAGAGTTTCTGGTGTGTTTTCAGGTCTTTGAGTGTGTGCGGCATTGCTGACACCGCACTTGCTGCCCGGGTGTTTGTAGAGTTTCTGGTGTGTTTTCAGGTCTTTGAGTGTGTGTGGCATTGCTGACACCGCACTTGCTGCCCGGGTGATTGTAGAGTTTCTGGTGTGTTTTCGAGACTTTGAGTGTATGCGGCATTGCTGACACCGCACTTGCTGCCCGGGTGATTGTACAGTTTCTGGGGTGTTTTCGGGTCTTTGAGTGTGTGCGGCATGCTGACATCGCATTTGCTGCCTGGGTTTTTGTATAGCTTCTGGGGTGTTTTCGGGTCTTTGAGTGTGTGCGGCATTGCTGACACCGCACTTGCTGCCTGTGTGTTTGTAGAGTTTCTGGTGTGTTTTCGGGTCTTTGAGTGTTTGCGGCATTGCTGACACCGGACTTGCTGCCTGGGTGTTTGTAGAGTTTCTGGTGTGTTTTCGGGTCTTTGGGTGTTTGCGGCATTGCTGACACCGCACTTGCTGCCTGGGTGTTTGTAGAGTTTCTGGTGTGTTTTCAGGTCTTTGGGTGTTTGCGGCATTGCTGACACCGCACTTGCTGCCTGGGTGTTTGTAGACTTTCTGGTGGGTTTTTGGGTCTTTGAGTGTGTGCGGCATTGCTGACACCGCACTTGCTGCCCGGGTGATTGTAGAGTTTCTGGTGTGTTTTCAGGTCTTTGAGTGTCTGCGGCATTGCTGACACCGCACTTGCTGCCCGGGTGATTGTAGATTTTCTGGTGTGTTTTCAGGTCTTTGAGTGTGTGCGGCATTGCTGACACCGCACTTGCTGCCCGGGTGTTTGTAGAGTTTCTGGTGGCTTTTTGGGTCTTTGAGTGTGTGCGTCATTGCTTACACCGCACTTGCTGCCCAGGTGATTGTAGAGTTTTTGGTGTGTTTTCGAGACTTTGAGTGTATGCGGCATTGCTGACACCACACTTGCTGCCCAGGTGATTGTACAGTTTCTGGGGTGTTTTCGGGTCTTTGAGTGTGTGCGGCATTGCTGACATCGCACTTGCTGCCTGGGTGATTGTAGAGTTTCTGGTGTGTTTTCGGGTCTTTGAGTGTGTGCGGCATTGCTGACACCGCACTTGCTGCCCGGGTGTTTGTAGAGTTTCTGGTGTGTTTTCGGGTCTTTGAGTGTGTGCAGCATTGCTTATACCGCACTTGCTGCCTGGGTGTTTGTAGAGTTTCTGGTGGTTTTTTGGGTCTTTGAGTGTGTGCGTCATTGCTGACACCGCACTTGCTGCCCTGGTGATTGTAGAGTTTCTGGTGTGTTTTCGAGACTTTGAGTGTATGCGGCATTGCTGACACCGCACTTGCTACCCAGGTGATTGTACAGTTTCTGGGGTGTTTTTGGGTCTTTGAGTGTGTGCGGCATTGCTGACATCGCACTTGCTGCCTGGGTGTTTGTATAGCTTCCTGGGTGTTTTCTGGTCTTTGAGTGGGTGCGTCATTGCTTAGACCGCACTTGCTGCCTGGGTGTTTGTAGATTTTCTGGTGTGTTTTCGGGTCTTTGAGTGTGTGCTGCATTGCTGACATCGCACTTGCTGCCCTGGTGATTGTACAGTTACTGGGGTGTTTTCGGGACTTTGAGTGTGTGCGGCATTGCTGACACCGGACTTGCTGCCTGGGTGTTTGTAGATTTTCTGGTATGTTTTCGGGTCTTTGAGTGTGTGCAGTATTGCTGACACCGGACTTGCTGCCTGGGTGTTTGTAGAGTTTCTGGTGTGTTTTCGGGTCTTTGAGTGTGTGCGGCATTGCTGACACAGCACTTGCTGCCTGGGTGTTTGTAGAGTTTCTGGTGTGTTTTCGGGTCTTTGAGTGTGTGCGGCATTGCTGACACCGCACTTGCTGCCTGGGTGTTTGTAGAGTTTCTGGTGTGTTTTTGGGTCTTTGAGTGTGTGCAGCATTGCTGACACCGCACTTGCTGCCTGGGTGTTTGTAGAGTTTCTGGTGTGTTTTCGGGTCTTTGAGTGTGTGTGGCAATGCTGACACAGCACTTGCTGCCCGGGTGATTGTAGAGTTTCTGGTGTGTTTTCGAGACTTTGAGTGTATTCGGCATTACTGACACCGCACTTGCGGCCCAGGTGATTGTACAGTTTCTGGGGTGTTTTTGGGTCTTTGAGTGTGTGCGGCATTGCTGACATCGCACTTGCTGCCTGGGTGATTGTAGAGTTTCTGGTGTGTTTTCGGGTCTTTGAGTGTGTGCGGCATTGCTTATACCGCACTTGCTGCCTGGGTGTTTGTAGAGTTTCTGGTGGGTTTTTGGGTCTTTGAGTGTGTCCGTCATTGCTGACACCGCACTTGCTGCCCTGGTGATTGTAGAGTTTCTGGTGTGTTTTCGAGACTTTGAGTGTATGCGGCATTGCTGACATCGCACTTGCTGCCTGGGTGTTTGTATAGCTTCCTGGGTGTTTTCTGGTCTTTGAGTGGGTGCGTCATTGCTTAGACCGCACTTGCTGCCTGGGTGTTTGTAGATTTTCTGGTGTGTTTTCGGGTCTTTGAGTGTGTGCGGCATTGCTGACATCGCACTTGCTGCCCTGGTGATTGTAGAGTTTCTGGTGTGATTTCGGGTCTTTGAGTGTTTGCGGCATTGCTGACACCGCACTTGCTGCCTGGGTGTTTGTAGAGTTTCTGGTGGGTTTTTGTGTCTTTGAGTGTGTGCGGCATTGCTGACACCGCACTTGCTGCCCAGTTGATTGTGGAGTTTCTGGTGTGTTTTCGAGACTTTGAGTGTGTGCGGCATTGCTGACACCGCACTTGCTGCCTGGGTGTTTGTAGAGTTTCTGGTGGGTTTTGTGTCTTTGAGTGTGTGCGGCATTGCTGACACCGCACTTGCTGCCCAGTTGATTGTGGAGTTTCTGGTGTGTTTTCGAGACTTTAAGTGTATTCGGCATTACTGACACCGCACTTGCGGCCCAGGTGATTGTGGAGTTTCTGGTGTGTTTTCGAGACTTTGAGTGTGTGCGGCATTGCTGACACCGCACTTGCTGCCTGGGTGTTTGTAGAGTTTCTGGTGGGTTTTGTGTCTTTGAGTGTGTGCGGCATTGCTGACACCGCACTTGCTGCCCAGTTGATTGTGGAGTTTCTGGTGTGTTTTCGAGACTTTAAGTGTATTCGGCATTACTGACACCGCACTTGCGGCCCGGGTGATTGTAGAGTTTCTGGTGTGTTTTCAGGTCTTTGAGTGTCTGCGGCATTGCTGACACCGCACTTGCTGCCCGGGTGATTGTAGATTTTCTGGTGTGTTTTCAGGTCTTTGAGTGTGTGCGGCATTGCTGACACCGCAATTGCTGCCCGGGTGTTTGTAGAGTTTCTGGTGGGTTTTTGGGTCTTTGAGTGTGTGCGTCATTGCTGACACCGCTGAACACTCTGCCATTGGCCTTACGCTGTACCTCTAATCTGCTGTCTTTCAGGAAGGGCCTTAAAACTTGGCTTTTTACCTTCTAGTATGTCTCCTTTACTGTTAATGGATGTTTTTATCTGTGTTGTGTTTTTCTTCTTCTTATGAGCTGCCAATAAAAAGCGCCGGGACACTCCATTGGAGTAGCTGTGCGCTATAGAAATTAAAATTAACATAACATAACATAACATAACATAACATAACACCGCAGTTGCTGCCCGGGTAATTGTAGAGTTTCTGGTGTGTTTTCGAGACTTTTAGTGTATGCGGCATTGCTGAGACCACACTTGCTGCCCTGGTGATTGTACAGTTTCTGGGGTGTTTTCGGGACTTTGAGTGTGTGCAGCATTGCTGACACCGGACTTGCTGCCTGGGTGTTTGTAGATTTTCTGGTGTGTTTTCGGGTCTTTGAGTGTGTGCCGTATTGCTGACACCGGACTTGCTGCCTGGGTGTTTGTAGATTTTTTGGTGTGTTTTCGGGTCTTTGAGTGTGTGCGGCATTGCTGACACCACACTATTTGCTTTTTGGGTGTTTGTAGAGTTTCTGGTGTGTTTTCGGGTCTTTGAGTGTGTGCGGCATTGCTGACACCGCACTTGCTGCCTGGGTGTTTGTAGAGTTTCTGGTGTGTTTTCGGGTCTTTGAGGGTGTGTGGCATTGCTGACACCGCACTTGCTGCCTGGGTGTTTGTAGAGTTTCTGGTGTGTTTTCGGGTCTTTGAGTGTGTGTGGCAATGCTGACACCGCACTTGCTGCCCGGGTGATTGTAGAGTTTCTGGTGTGTTTTCGAGACTTTGAGTGTATTCAGCATTGCTGACACCGCACTTGCTGCCCAGGTGATTGTACAGTTTCTGGGGTGTTTTCGGGTCTTTGAGTGTGTGCGGCATTGCTGACATCGCACTTGCTGCCTGGGTGTTTGTATAGCTTCTGGGGTGTTTTTGGGGCTTTGAGTGTGTGCGGCATTGCTGACACCGCACTTGCTGCCCGGGTGATTGTAGAGTTTCTGGTGTGTTTTCAGGTCTTTGAGTGTGTGCGGCATTGCTGACACCGCACTTGCTGCCCGGGTGTTTGTAGAGTTTCTGGTGTGTTTTCAGGTCTTTGAGTGTGTGTGGCATTGCTGACACCGCACTTGCTGCCCGGGTGATTGTAGAGTTTCTGGTGTGTTTTCGAGACTTTGAGTGTATGCGGCATTGCTGACACCGCACTTGCTGCCCGGGTGATTGTACAGTTTCTGGGGTGTTTTCGGGTCTTTGAGTGTGTGCGGCATGCTGACATCGCATTTGCTGCCTGGGTTTTTGTATAGCTTCTGGGGTGTTTTCGGGTCTTTGAGTGTGTGCGGCATTGCTGACACCGCACTTGCTGCCTGTGTGTTTGTAGAGTTTCTGGTGTGTTTTCGGGTCTTTGAGTGTTTGCGGCATTGCTGACACCGGACTTGCTGCCTGGGTGTTTGTAGAGTTTCTGGTGTGTTTTCGGGTCTTTGGGTGTTTGCGGCATTGCTGACACCGCACTTGCTGCCTGGGTGTTTGTAGAGTTTCTGGTGTGTTTTCAGGTCTTTGGGTGTTTGCGGCATTGCTGACACCGCACTTGCTGCCTGGGTGTTTGTAGACTTTCTGGTGGGTTTTTGGGTCTTTGAGTGTGTGCGGCATTGCTGACACCGCACTTGCTGCCCGGGTGATTGTAGAGTTTCTGGTGTGTTTTCAGGTCTTTGAGTGTCTGCGGCATTGCTGACACCGCACTTGCTGCCCGGGTGATTGTAGATTTTCTGGTGTGTTTTCAGGTCTTTGAGTGTGTGCGGCATTGCTGACACCGCACTTGCTGCCCGGGTGTTTGTAGAGTTTCTGGTGGCTTTTTGGGTCTTTGAGTGTGTGCGTCATTGCTTACACCGCACTTGCTGCCCAGGTGATTGTAGAGTTTTTGGTGTGTTTTCGAGACTTTGAGTGTATGCGGCATTGCTGACACCACACTTGCTGCCCAGGTGATTGTACAGTTTCTGGGGTGTTTTCGGGTCTTTGAGTGTGTGCGGCATTGCTGACATCGCACTTGCTGCCTGGGTGATTGTAGAGTTTCTGGTGTGTTTTCGGGTCTTTGAGTGTGTGCGGCATTGCTGACACCGCACTTGCTGCCCGGGTGTTTGTAGAGTTTCTGGTGTGTTTTCGGGTCTTTGAGTGTGTGCAGCATTGCTTATACCGCACTTGCTGCCTGGGTGTTTGTAGAGTTTCTGGTGGTTTTTTGGGTCTTTGAGTGTGTGCGTCATTGCTGACACCGCACTTGCTGCCCTGGTGATTGTAGAGTTTCTGGTGTGTTTTCGAGACTTTGAGTGTATGCGGCATTGCTGACACCGCACTTGCTACCCAGGTGATTGTACAGTTTCTGGGGTGTTTTTGGGTCTTTGAGTGTGTGCGGCATTGCTGACATCGCACTTGCTGCCTGGGTGTTTGTATAGCTTCCTGGGTGTTTTCTGGTCTTTGAGTGGGTGCGTCATTGCTTAGACCGCACTTGCTGCCTGGGTGTTTGTAGATTTTCTGGTGTGTTTTCGGGTCTTTGAGTGTGTGCTGCATTGCTGACATCGCACTTGCTGCCCTGGTGATTGTACAGTTACTGGGGTGTTTTCGGGACTTTGAGTGTGTGCGGCATTGCTGACACCGGACTTGCTGCCTGGGTGTTTGTAGATTTTCTGGTGTGTTTTCGGGTCTTTGAGTGTGTGCAGTATTGCTGACACCGGACTTGCTGCCTGGGTGTTTGTAGAGTTTCTGGTGTGTTTTCGGGTCTTTGAGTGTGTGCGGCATTGCTGACACAGCACTTGCTGCCTGGGTGTTTGTAGAGTTTCTGGTGTGTTTTCGGGTCTTTGAGTGTGTGCGGCATTGCTGACACCGCACTTGCTGCCTGGGTGTTTGTAGAGTTTCTGGTGTGTTTTTGGGTCTTTGAGTGTGTGCAGCATTGCTGACACCGCACTTGCTGCCTGGGTGTTTGTAGAGTTTCTGGTGTGTTTTCGGGTCTTTGAGTGTGTGTGGCAATGCTGACACAGCACTTGCTGCCCGGGTGATTGTAGAGTTTCTGGTGTGTTTTCGAGACTTTGAGTGTATTCGGCATTACTGACACCGCACTTGCGGCCCAGGTGATTGTACAGTTTCTGGGGTGTTTTTGGGTCTTTGAGTGTGTGCGGCATTGCTGACATCGCACTTGCTGCCTGGGTGATTGTAGAGTTTCTGGTGTGTTTTCGGGTCTTTGAGTGTGTGCGGCATTGCTTATACCGCACTTGCTGCCTGGGTGTTTGTAGAGTTTCTGGTGGGTTTTTGGGTCTTTGAGTGTGTCCGTCATTGCTGACACCGCACTTGCTGCCCTGGTGATTGTAGAGTTTCTGGTGTGTTTTCGAGACTTTGAGTGTATGCGGCATTGCTGACATCGCACTTGCTGCCTGGGTGTTTGTATAGCTTCCTGGGTGTTTTCTGGTCTTTGAGTGGGTGCGTCATTGCTTAGACCGCACTTGCTGCCTGGGTGTTTGTAGATTTTCTGGTGTGTTTTCGGGTCTTTGAGTGTGTGCGGCATTGCTGACATAGCACTTGCTGCCCTGGTGATTGTAGAGTTTCTGGTGTGATTTCGGGTCTTTGAGTGTTTGCGGCATTGCTGACACCGCACTTGCTGCCTGGGTGTTTGTAGAGTTTCTGGTGGGTTTTTGTGTCTTTGAGTGTGTGCGGCATTGCTGACACCGCACTTGCTGCCCAGTTGATTGTGGAGTTTCTGGTGTGTTTTCGAGACTTTGAGTGTGTGCGGCATTGCTGACACCGCACTTGCTGCCTGGGTGTTTGTAGAGTTTCTGGTGGGTTTTGTGTCTTTGAGTGTGTGCGGCATTGCTGACACCGCACTTGCTGCCCAGTTGATTGTGGAGTTTCTGGTGTGTTTTCGAGACTTTAAGTGTATTCGGCATTACTGACACCGCACTTGCGGCCCAGGTGATTGTACAGTTTCTGGGGTGTTTTTGGGTCTTTGAGTGTGTGCGGCATTGCTGACATCGCACTTGCTGCCTGGGTGATTGTAGAGTTTCTGGTGTGTTTTCGGGTCTTTGAGTGTGTGCGGCATTGCTTATACCGCACTTGCTGCCTGGGTGTTTGTAGAGTTTCTGGTGGGTTTTTGGGTCTTTGAGTGTGTGCGTCATTGCTGACACCGCACTTGCTGCCCTGGTGTTTGTAGAGTTTCTGGGGTGTTTTCGGGTCTTTGAGTGTGTGCGGCATTGCTGACATCGCACTTGCTGCCTGGGTGTTTGTATAGCTTCTGGGGTGTTTTCTGGTCTTTGAGTGTGTGCGGCATTGCTTACACCGCACTTGTTGCCTGGGTGTTTGTAGAGTTTCTGGTGTGTTTTCGGGTCTTTGAGTGTGTGTGTCAATGCTGACACCGCACTTGCTGTCTGGGTGTTTGTAGAGTTTCTGGTGTGATTTTGGGTCTTTGAGTGTTTGCGGCATTGCTGACACCGCACTTGCTGCCTGGGTGTTTGTAGAGTTTCTGGTGGGTTTTTGTGTCTTTGAGTGTGTGCGGCATTGCTGACACCGCACTTGCTGCCCAGTTGATTGTGGAGTTTCTGGTGTGTTTTCGAAACTTTGATTGTGTGCGGCATTGCTGACACCGCACTTGCTGCCCGGGTGATTGTAGAGTTTCTGGTGTGTTTTCAGGTCTTTGAGTGTGTGCGGCATTGCTGACACCGCACTTGCTGCCCGGGTGTTTGTAGAGTTTCTGGTGTGTTTTCAGGTCTTTGAGTGTGTGCGTCATTGCTGACACCGCACTTGCTGCCCGGGTGATTGTAGAGTTTCTGGTGTGTTTTCGAGACTTTCAGTGTGTGCGGCATTGCTGACACCGCACTTGCTGCCTTGGTGATTGTACAGTTTCTGGGGAGTTTTCGGGTCTTTGAGTGTGTGCGACATTGCTGACACCGGACTTGCTGCCTGGGTGTTTGTAGATTTTCTGGTGTGTTTTCGGGTCTTTGAGTGTGTGCGGCATTGCTGACACCGGACTTGCTGCCTGGGTGTTTGTAGACTTTCTGGTGGGTTTTTGGGCCTTTGAGTGTGTGCGGCATTGCTGACACCGGACTTGCTGCCCGGGTGATTGTAGAGTTTCTGGTGTGTTTTCAGGTCTTTGAGTGTCTGCGGCATTGCTGACACCGCACTTGCTGCCCGGGTGATTGTAGATTTTCTGGTGTGTTTTCAGGTCTTTGAGTGTGTGCGGCATTGCTGACACCGCAATTGCTGCCCGGGTGTTTGTAGAGTTTCTGGTGGGTTTTTGGGTCTTTGAGTGTGTGCGTCATTGCTGACACCGCACTTGCTGCCCTGGTGTTTGTAGAGTTTCTGGGGTGTTTTCGGGTCTTTGAGTGTGTGCGGCATTGCTGACATCGCACTTGCTGCCTGGGTGTTTGTATAGCTTCTGGGGTGTTTTCTGGTCTTTGAGTGTGTGCGGCATTGCTTACACCGCACTTGTTGCCTGGGTGTTTGTAGAGTTTCTGGTGTGTTTTCGGGTCTTTGAGTGTGTGTGTCAATGCTGACACCGCACTTGCTGTCTGGGTGTTTGTAGAGTTTCTGGTGTGATTTTGGGTCTTTGAGTGTTTGCGGCATTGCTGACACCGCACTTGCTGCCTGGGTGTTTGTAGAGTTTCTGGTGGGTTTTTGTGTCTTTGAGTGTGTGCGGCATTGCTGACACCGCACTTGCTGCCCAGTTGATTGTGGAGTTTCTGGTGTGTTTTCGAAACTTTGATTGTGTGCGGCATTGCTGACACCGCACTTGCTGCCCGGGTGATTGTAGAGTTTCTGGTGTGTTTTCAGGTCTTTGAGTGTGTGCGGCATTGCTGACACCGCACTTGCTGCCCGGGTGTTTGTAGAGTTTCTGGTGTGTTTTCAGGTCTTTGAGTGTGTGCGTCATTGCTGACACCGCACTTGCTGCCCGGGTGATTGTAGAGTTTCTGGTGTGTTTTCGAGACTTTTAGTGTGTGCGGCATTGCTGACACCGCACTTGCTGCCTTGGTGATTGTACAGTTTCTGGGGAGTTTTCGGGTCTTTGAGTGTGTGCGACATTGCTGACACCGGACTTGCTGCCTGGGTGTTTGTAGATTTTCTGGTGTGTTTTCGGGTCTTTGAGTGTGTGCGGCATTGCTGACACCGGACTTGCTGCCTGGGTGTTTGTAGACTTTCTGGTGGGTTTTTGGGCCTTTGAGTGTGTGCGGCATTGCTGACACCGGACTTGCTGCCCGGGTGATTGTAGAGTTTCTGGTGTGTTTTCAGGTCTTTGAGTGTCTGCGGCATTGCTGACACCGCACTTGCTGCCCGGGTGATTGTAGATTTTCTGGTGTGTTTTCAGGTCTTTGAGTGTGTGCGGCATTGCTGACACCGCAATTGCTGCCCGGGTGTTTGTAGAGTTTCTGGTGGGTTTTTGGGTCTTTGAGTGTGTGCGTCATTGCTGACACCGCTGAACACTCTGCCATTGGCCTTACGCTGTACCTCTAATCTGCTGTCTTTCAGGAAGGGCCTTAAAACTTGGCTTTTTACCTTCTAGTATGTCTCCTTTACTGTTAATGGATGTTTTTATCTGTGTTGTGTTTTTCTTCTTCTTATGAGCTGCCAATAAAAAGCGCCGGGACACTCCATTGGAGTAGCTGTGCGCTATAGAAATTAAAATTAACATAACATAACATAACATAACATAACATAACACCGCAGTTGCTGCCCGGGTGATTGTAGAGTTTCTGGTGTGTTTTCGAGACTTTTAGTGTATGCGGCATTGCTGAGACCACACTTGCTGCCCTGGTGATTGTACAGTTTCTGGGGTGTTTTCGGGACTTTGAGTGTGTGCAGCATTGCTGACACCGGACTTGCTGCCTGGGTGTTTGTAGATTTTCTGGTGTGTTTTCGGGTCTTTGAGTGTGTGCCGTATTGCTGACACCGGACTTGCTGCCTGGGTGTTTGTAGATTTTTTGGTGTGTTTTCGGGTCTTTGAGTGTGTGCGGCATTGCTGACACAGCACTTGCTGCCTGGGTGTTTGTAGAGTTTCTGGTGTGTTTTCGGGTCTTTGAGTGTGTGCGGCATTGCTGACACCGCACTTGCTGCCTGGGTGTTTGTAGAGTTTCTGGTGTGTTTTCGGGTCTTTGAGGGTGTGTGGCATTGCTGACACCGCACTTGCTGCCTGGGTGTTTGTAGAGTTTCTGGTGTGTTTTCGGGTCTTTGAGTGTGTGTGGCAATGCTGACACCGCACTTGCTGCCCGGGTGATTGTAGAGTTTCTGGTGTGTTTTCGAGACTTTGAGTGTATTCAGCATTGCTGACACCGCACTTGCTGCCCAGGTGATTGTACAGTTTCTGGGGTGTTTTCAGGTCTTTGAGTGTGTGCGGCATTGCTGACATCGCACTTGCTGCCTGGGTGTTTGTATAGCTTCTGGGGTGTTTTTGGGGCTTTGAGTGTGTGCGGCATTGCTGACACCGCACTTGCTGCCCGGGTGATTGTAGAGTTTCTGGTGTGTTTTCAGGTCTTTGAGTGTGTGCGGCATTGCTGACACCGCACTTGCTGCCCGGGTGTTTGTAGAGTTTCTGGTGTGTTTTCAGGTCTTTGAGTGTGTGTGGCATTGCTGACACCGCACTTGCTGCCCGGGTGATTGTAGAGTTTATGGTGTGTTTTCGAGACTTTGAGTGTATGCGGCATTGCTGACACCGCACTTGCTGCCCGGGTGATTGTACAGTTTCTGGGGTGTTTTCGGGTCTTTGAGTGTGTGCGGCATGCTGACATCGCATTTGCTGCCTGGGTTTTTGTATAGCTTCTGGGGTGTTTTCGGGTCTTTGAGTGTGTGCGGCATTGCTGACACCGCACTTGCTGCCTGTGTGTTTGTAGAGTTTCTGGTGTGTTTTCGGGTCTTTGAGTGTTTGCGGCATTGCTGACACCGCACTTGCTGCCCGGGTGTTTGTAGAGTTTCTGGTGGGTTTTTGGGTCTTTGAGTGTGTGCGTCATTGCTTACACCGCACTTGCTGCCCAGGTGATTGTAGAGTTTTTGGTGTGTTTTCGAGACTTTGAGTGTATGCGGCATTGCTGACACCACACTTGCTGCCCAGGTGATTGTACAGTTTCTGGGGTGTTTTCAGGTCTTTGAGTGTGTGCGGCATTGCTGACATCGCACTTGCTGCCTGGGTGATTGTAGAGTTTCTGGTGTGTTTTCGGGTCTTTGAGTGTGTGCGGCATTGCTGACACCGCACTTGCTGCCCGGGTGTTTGTAGAGTTTCTGGTGTGTTTTCGGGTCTTTGAGTGTGTGCAGCATTGCTTATACCGCACTTGCTGCCTGGGTGTTTGTAGAGTTTCTGGTGGTTTTTTGGGTCTTTGAGTGTGTGCGTCATTGCTGACACCGCACTTGCTGCCCTGGTGATTGTAGAGTTTCTGGTGTGTTTTCGAGACTTTGAGTGTATGCGGCATTGCTGACACCGCACTTGCTACCCAGGTGATTGTACAGTTTCTGGGGTGTTTTTGGGTCTTTGAGTGTGTGCGGCATTGCTGACATCGCACTTGCTGCCTGGGTGTTTGTATAGCTTCCTGGGTGTTTTCTGGTCTTTGAGTGGGTGCGTCATTGCTTAGACCGCACTTGCTGCCTGGGTGTTTGTAGATTTTCTGGTGTGTTTTCGGGTCTTTGAGTGTGTGCTGCATTGCTGACATCGCACTTGCTGCCCTGGTGATTGTACAGTTACTGGGGTGTTTTCGGGACTTTGAGTGTGTGCGGCATTGCTGACACCGGACTTGCTGCCTGGGTGTTTGTAGATTTTCTGGTGTGTTATGGGTCTTTGAGTGTGTGCAGTATTGCTGACACCGGACTTGCTGCCTGGGGGTTTGTAGAGTTTCTGGTGTGTTTTCGGGTCTTTGAGTGTGTGCGGCATTGCTGACACAGCACTTGCTGCCTGGGTGTTTGTAGAGTTTCTGGTGTGTTTTCGGGTCTTTGAGTGTGTGCGGCATTGCTGACACCGCACTTGCTGCCTGGGTGTTTGTAGAGTTTCTGGTGTGTTTTTGGGTCTTTGAGTGTGTGCGGCATTGCTGACACCGCACTTGCTGCCTGGGTGTTTGTAGAGTTTCTGGTGTGTTTTCGGGTCTTTGAGTGTGTGTGGCAATGCTGACACAGCACTTGCTGCCCGGGTGATTGTAGAGTTTCTGGTGTGTTTTCGAGACTTTGAGTGTATTCGGCATTACTGACACCGCACTTGCGGCCCAGGTGATTGTACAGTTTCTGGGGTGTTTTTGGGTCTTTGAGTTTGTGCGGCATTGCTGACATCGCACTTGCTGCCTGGGTGATTGTAGAGTTTCTGGTGTGTTTTCGGGTCTTTGAGTGTGTGCGGCATTGCTTATACCGCACTTGCTGCCTGGGTGTTTGTAGAGTTTCTGGTGGGTTTTTGGGTCTTTGAGTGTGTCCGTCATTGCTGACACCGCACTTGCTGCCCTGGTGATTGTAGAGTTTCTGGTCTGTTTTCGAGACTTTGAGTGTATGCGGCATTGCTGACATCGCACTTGCTGCCTGGGTGTTTGTATAGCTTCCTGGGTGTTTTCTGGTCTTTGAGTGGGTGCGTCATTGCTTAGACCGCACTTGCTGCCTGGGTGTTTGTAGATTTTCTGGTGTGTTTTCGGGTCTTTGAGTGTGTGCGGCATTGCTGACATCGCACTTGCTGCCCTGGTGATTGTAGAGTTTCTGGTGTGATTTCGGGTCTTTGAGTGTTTGCGGCATTGCTGACACCGCACTTGCTGCCTGGGTGTTTGTAGAGTTTCTGGTGGGTTTTTGTGTCTTTGAGTGTGTGCGGCATTGCTGACACCGCACTTGCTGCCCAGTTGATTGTGGAGTTTCTGGTGTGTTTTCGAGACTTTGAGTGTGTGCGGCATTGCTGACACCGCACTTGCTGCCTGGGTGTTTGTAGAGTTTCTGGTGGGTTTTGTGTCTTTGAGTGTGTGCGGCATTGCTGACACCGCACTTGCTGCCCAGTTGATTGTGGAGTTTCTGGTGTGTTTTCGAGACTTTGAGTGTATTCGGCATTACTGACACCGCACTTGCGGCCCAGGTGATTGTACAGTTTCTGGGGTGTTTTTGGGTCTTTGAGTGTGTGCGGCATTGCTGACATCGCACTTGCTGCCTGGGTGATTGTAGAGTTTCTGGTGTGTTTTCGGGTCTTTGAGTGTGTGCGGCATTGCTTATACCGCACTTGCTGCCTGGGTGTTTGTAGAGTTTCTGGTGGGTTTTTGGGTCTTTGAGTGTGTGCGTCATTGCTGACACCGCACTTGCTGCCCTGGTGTTTGTAGAGTTTCTGGGGTGTTTTCGGGTCTTTGAGTGTGTGCGGCATTGCTGACATCGCACTTGCTGCCTGGGTGTTTGTATAGCTTCTGGGGTGTTTTCTGGTCTTTGAGTGTGTGCGGCATTGCTTACACCGCACTTGTTGCCTGGGTGTTTGTAGAGTTTCTGGTGTGTTTTCGGGTCTTTGAGTGTGTGTGTCAATGCTGACACCGCACTTGCTGTCTGGGTGTTTGTAGAGTTTCTGGTGTGATTTTGGGTCTTTGAGTGTTTGCGGCATTGCTGACACCGCACTTGCTGCCTGGGTGTTTGTAGAGTTTCTGGTGGGTTTTTGTGTCTTTGAGTGTGTGCGGCATTGCTGACACCGCACTTGCTGCCCAGTTGATTGTGGAGTTTCTGGTGTGTTTTCGAAACTTTGATTGTGTGCGGCATTGCTGACACCGCACTTGCTGCCCGGGTGATTGTAGAGTTTCTGGTGTGTTTTCAGGTCTTTGAGTGTGTGCGGCATTGCTGACACCGCACTTGCTGCCCGGGTGTTTGTAGAGTTTCTGGTGTGTTTTCAGGTCTTTGAGTGTGTGCGTCATTGCTGACACCGCACTTGCTGCCCGGGTGATTGTAGAGTTTCTGGTGTGTTTTCGAGACTTTTAGTGTGTGCGGCATTGCTGACACCGCACTTGCTGCCTTGGTGATTGTACAGTTTCTGGGGAGTTTTCGGGTCTTTGAGTGTGTGCGACATTGCTGACACCGGACTTGCTGCCTGGGTGTTTGTAGATTTTCTGGTGTGTTTTCGGGTCTTTGAGTGTGTGCGGCATTGCTGACACCGGACTTGCTGCCTGGGTGTTTGTAGACTTTCTGGTGGGTTTTTGGGCCTTTGAGTGTGTGCGGCATTGCTGACACCGGACTTGCTGCCCGAGTGATTGTAGAGTTTCTGGTGTGTTTTCAGGTCTTTGAGTGTCTGCGGCATTGCTGACACCGCACTTGCTGCCCGGGTGATTGTAGATTTTCTGGTGTGTTTTCAGGTCTTTGAGTGTGTGCGGCATTGCTGACACCGCAATTGCTGCCCGGGTGTTTGTAGAGTTTCTGGTGGGTTTTTGGGTCTTTGAGTGTGTGCGTCATTGCTGACACCGCTGAACACTCTGCCATTGGCCTTACGCTGTACCTCTAATCTGCTGTCTTTCAGGAAGGGCCTTAAAACTTGGCTTTTTACCTTCTAGTATGTCTCCTTTACTGTTAATGGATGTTTTTATCTGTGTTGTGTTTTTTTTCTTCTTATGAGCTGCCAATAAAAAGCGCCGGGACACTCCATTGGAGTGGCTGTGCGCTATAGAAATTAAAATTAACATAACATAACATAACATAACATAACATAACACCGCAGTTGCTGCCCGGGTGATTGTAGAGTTTCTGGTGTGTTTTCGAGACTTTTAGTGTATGCGGCATTGCTGAGACCACACTTGCTGCCCTGGTGATTGTACAGTTTCTGGGGTGTTTTCGGGACTTTGAGTGTGTGCAGCATTGCTGACACCAGACTTGCTGCCTGGGTGTTTGTAGATGTTCTGGTGTGTTTTCGGGTCTTTGAGTGTGTGCCGTATTGCTGACACCGGACTTGCTGCCTGGGTGTTTGTAGATTTTTTGGTGTGTTTTCGGGTCTTTGAGTGTGTGCGGCATTGCTGACACAGCACTTGCTGCCTGGGTGTTTGTAGAGTTTCTGGTGTGTTTTCGGGTCTTTGAGTGTGTGCGGCATTGCTGACACCGCACTTGCTGCCTGGGTGTTTGTAGAGTTTCTGGTGTGTTTATGGGTCTTTGAGGGTGTGTGGCATTGCTGACACCGCACTTGCTGCCTGGGTGTTTGTAGAGTTTCTGGTGTGTTTTCGGGTCTTTGAGTGTGTGTGGCAATGCTGACACCGCACTTGCTGCCCGGGTGATTGTAGAGTTTCTGGTGTGTTTTCGAGACTTTGAGTGTATTCAGCATTGCTGACACCGCACTTGCTGCCCAGGTGATTGTACAGTTTCTGGGGTGTTTTCGGGTCTTTGAGTGTGTGCGGCATTGCTGACATCGCACTTGCTGCCTGGGTGTTTGTATAGCTTCTGGGGTGTTTTTGGGGCTTTGAGTGTGTGCGGCATTGCTGACACCGCACTTGCTGCCCGGGTGATTGTAGAGTTTCTGGTGTGTTTTCAGGTCTTTGAGTGTGTGCGGCATTGCTGACACCGCACTTGCTGCCCGGGTGTTTGTAGAGTTTCTGGTGTGTTTTCAGGTCTTTGAGTGTGTGTGGCATTGCTGACACCGCACTTGCTGCCCGGGTGATTGTAGAGTTTCTGGTGTGTTTTCGAGACTTTGAGTGTATGCGGCATTGCTGACACCGCACTTGCTGCCCGGGTGATTGTACAGTTTCTGGGGTGTTTTCGGGTCTTTGAGTGTGTGCGGCATGCTGACATCGCATTTGCTGCCTGGGTTTTTGTATAGCTTCTGGGGTGTTTTCGGGTCTTTGAGTGTGTGCGGCATTGCTGACACCGCACTTGCTGCCTGTGTGTTTGTAGAGTTTCTGGTGTGTTTTCGGGTCTTTGAGTGTTTGCGGCATTGCTGACACCGGACTTGCTGCCTGGGTGTTTGTAGAGTTTCTGGTGTGTTTTCGGGTCTTTGGGTGTTTGCGGCATTGCTGACACCGCACTTGCTGCCTGGGTGTTTGTAGAGTTTCTGGTGTGTTTTCAGGTCTTTGGGTGTTTGCGGCATTGCTGACACCGCACTTGCTGCCTGGGTGTTTGTAGACTTTCTGGTGGGTTTTTGGGTCTTTGAGTGTGTGCGGCATTGCTGACACCGCACTTGCTGCCCGGGTGATTGTAGAGTTTCTGGTGTGTTTTCAGGTCTTTGAGTGTCTGCGGCATTGCTGACACCGCACTTGCTGCCCGGGTGATTGTAGATTTTCTGGTGTGTTTTCAGGTCTTTGAGTGTGTGCGGCATTGCTGACACCGCACTTGCTGCCCGGGTGTTTGTAGAGTTTCTGGTGGGTTTTTGGGTCTTTGAGTGTGTGCGTCATTGCTTACACCGCACTTGCTGCCCAGGTGATTGTAGAGTTTTTGGTGTGTTTTCGAGACTTTGAGTGTATGCGGCATTGCTGACACCACACTTGCTGCCCAGGTGATTGTACAGTTTCTGGGGTGTTTTCGGGTCTTTGAGTGTGTGCGGCATTGCTGACATCGCACTTGCTGTCTGGGTGATTGTAGAGTTTCTGGTGTGTTTTCGGGTCTTTGAGTGTGTGCGGCATTGCTGACACCGCACTTGCTGCCCGGGTGTTTGTAGAGTTTCTGGTGTGTTTTCGGGTCTTTGAGTGTGTGCAGCATTGCTTATACCGCACTTGCTGCCTGGGTGTTTGTAGAGTTTCTGGTGGTTTTTTGGGTCTTTGAGTGTGTGCGTCATTGCTGACACCGCACTTGCTGCCCTGGTGATTGTAGAGTTTCTGGTGTGTTTTCGAGACTTTGAGTGTATGCGGCATTGCTGACACCGCACTTGCTACCCAGGTGATTGTACAGTTTCTGGGGTGTTTTTGGGTCTTTGAGTGTGTGCGGCATTGCTGACATCGCACTTGCTGCCTGGGTGTTTGTATAGCTTCCTGGGTGTTTTCTGGTCTTTGAGTGGGTGCGTCATTGCTTAGACCGCACTTGCTGCCTGGGTGTTTGTAGATTTTCTGGTGTGTTTTCGGGTCTTTGAGTGTGTGCTGCATTGCTGACATCGCACTTGCTGCCCTGGTGATTGTACAGTTACTGGGGTGTTTTCGGGACTTTGAGTGTGTGCGGCATTGCTGACACCGGACTTGCTGCCTGGGTGTTTGTAGATTTTCTGGTGTGTTTTCGGGTCTTTGAGTGTGTGCAGTATTGCTGACACCGGACTTGCTGCCTGGGTGTTTGTAGAGTTTCTGGTGTGTTTTCGGGTCTTTGAGTGTGTGCGGCATTGCTGACACAGCACTTGCTGCCTGGGTGTTTGTAGAGTTTCTGGTGTGTTTTCGGGTCTTTGAGTGTGTGCGGCATTGCTGACACCGCACTTGCTGCCTGGGTGTTTGTAGAGTTTCTGGTGTGTTTTTGGGTCTTTGAGTGTGTGCGGCATTGCTGACACCGCACTTGCTGCCTGGGTGTTTGTAGAGTTTCTGGTGTGTTTTCGGGTCTTTGAGTGTGTGTGGCAATGCTGACACAGCACTTGCTGCCCGGGTGATTGTAGAGTTTCTGGTGTGTTTTCGAGACTTTGAGTGTATTCGGCATTACTGACACCGCACTTGCGGCCCAGGTGATTGTACAGTTTCTGGGGTGTTTTTGGGTCTTTGAGTGTGTGCGGCATTGCTGACATCGCACTTGCTGCCTGGGTGATTGTAGAGTTTCTGGTGTGTTTTCGGGTCTTTGAGTGTGTGCGGCATTGCTTATACCGCACTTGCTGCCTGGGTGTTTGTAGAGTTTCTGGTGGGTTTTTGGGTCTTTGAGTGTGTCCGTCATTGCTGACACCGCACTTGCTGCCCTGGTGATTGTAGAGTTTCTGGTGTGTTTTCGAGACTTTGAGTGTATGCGGCATTGCTGACATCGCACTTGCTGCCTGGGTGTTTGTATAGCTTCCTGGGTGTTTTCTGGTCTTTGAGTGGGTGCGTCATTGCTTAGACCGCACTTGCTGCCTGGGTGTTTGTAGATTTTCTGGTGTGTTTTCGGGTCTTTGAGTGTGTGCGGCATTGCTGACATCGCACTTGCTGCCCTGGTGATTGTAGAGTTTCTGGTGTGATTTCGGGTCTTTGAGTGTTTGCGGCATTACTGACACCGCACTTGCGGCCCAGGTGATTGTACAGTTTCTGGGGTGTTTTTGGGTCTTTGAGTGTGTGCGGCATTGCTGACATCGCACTTGCTGCCTGGGTGATTGTAGAGTTTCTGGTGTGTTTTCGGGTCTTTGAGTGTGTGCGGCATTGCTTATACCGCACTTGCTGCCTGGGTGTTTGTAGAGTTTCTGGTGGGTTTTTGGGTCTTTGAGTGTGTGCGTCATTGCTGACACCGCACTTGCTGCCCTGGTGTTTGTAGAGTTTCTGGGGTGTTTTCGGGTCTTTGAGTGTGTGCGGCATTGCTGACATCGCACTTGCTGCCTGGGTGTTTGTATAGCTTCTGGGGTGTTTTCTGGTCTTTGAGTGTGTGCGGCATTGCTTACACCGCACTTGTTGCCTGGGTGTTTGTAGAGTTTCTGGTGTGTTTTCGGGTCTTTGAGTGTGTGTGTCAATGCTGACACCGCACTTGCTGTCTGGGTGTTTGTAGAGTTTCTGGTGTGATTTTGGGTCTTTGAGTGTTTGCGGCATTGCTGACACCGCACTTGCTGCCTGGGTGTTTGTAGAGTTTCTGGTGGGTTTTTGTGTCTTTGAGTGTGTGCGGCATTGCTGACACCGCACTTGCTGCCCAGTTGATTGTGGAGTTTCTGGTGTGTTTTCGAGACTTTGAGTGTATGCGGCATTGCTGACACCGCACTTGCTGCCCGGGTGATTGTACAGTTTCTGGGGTGTTTTCGGGTCTTTGAGTGTGTGCGGCATGCTGACATCGCATTTGCTGCCTGGGTTTTTGTATAGCTTCTGGGGTGTTTTCGGGTCTTTGAGTGTGTGCGGCATTGCTGACACCGCACTTGCTGCCTGTGTGTTTGTAGAGTTTCTGGTGTGTTTTCGGGTCTTTGAGTGTTTGCGGCATTGCTGACACCGGACTTGCTGCCTGGGTGTTTGTAGAGTTTCTGGTGTGTTTTCGGGTCTTTGGGTGTTTGCGGCATTGCTGACACCGCACTTGCTGCCTGGGTGTTTGTAGAGTTTCTGGTGTGTTTTCAGGTCTTTGGGTGTTTGCGGCATTGCTGACACCGCACTTGCTGCCTGGGTGTTTGTAGACTTTCTGGTGGGTTTTTGGGTCTTTGAGTGTGTGCGGCATTGCTGACACCGCACTTGCTGCCCGGGTGATTGTAGAGTTTCTGGTGTGTTTTCAGGTCTTTGAGTGTCTGCGGCATTGCTGACACCGCACTTGCTGCCCGGGTGATAGTAGATTTTCTGGTGTGTTTTCAGGTCTTTGAGTGTGTGCGGCATTGCTGACACCGCACTTGCTGCCCGGGTGTTTGTAGAGTTTCTGGTGGGTTTTTGGGTCTTTGAGTGTGTGCGTCATTGCTTACACCGCACTTGCTGCCCAGGTGATTGTAGAGTTTTTGGTGTGTTTTCGAGACTTTGAGTGTATGCGGCATTGCTGACACCACACTTGCTGCCCAGGTGATTGTACAGTTTCTGGGGTGTTTTCGGGTCTTTGAGTGTGTGCGGCATTGCTGACATCGCACTTGCTGCCTGGGTGATTGTAGAGTTTCTGGTGTGTTTTCGGGTCTTTGAGTGTGTGCGGCATTGCTGACACCGCACTTGCTGCCCGGGTGTTTGTAGAGTTTCTGGTGTGTTTTCGGGTCTTTGAGTGTGTGCAGCATTGCTTATACCGCACTTGCTGCCTGGGTGTTTGTAGAGTTTCTGGTGGTTTTTTGGGTCTTTGAGTGTGTGCGTCATTGCTGACACCGCACTTGCTGCCCTGGTGATTGTAGAGTTTCTGGTGTGTTTTCGAGACTTTGAGTGTATGCGGCATTGCTGACACCGCACTTGCTACCCAGGTGATTGTACAGTTTCTGGGGTGTTTTTGGGTCTTTGAGTGTGTGCGGCATTGCTGACATCGCACTTGCTGCCTGGGTGTTTGTATAGCTTCCTGGGTGTTTTCTGGTCTTTGAGTGGGTGCGTCATTGCTTAGACCGCACTTGCTGCCTGGGTGTTTGTAGATTTTCTGGTGTGTTTTCGGGTCTTTGAGTGTGTGCTGCATTGCTGACATCGCACTTGCTGCCCTGGTGATTGTACAGTTACTGGGGTGTTTTCGGGACTTTGAGTGTGTGCGGCATTGCTGACACCGGACTTGCTGCCTGGGTGTTTGTAGATTTTCTGGTGTGTTTTCGGGTCTTTGAGTGTGTGCAGTATTGCTGACACCGGACTTGCTGCCTGGGTGTTTGTAGAGTTTCTGGTGTGTTTTCGGGTCTTTGAGTGTGTGCGGCATTGCTGACACAGCACTTGCTGCCTGGGTGTTTGTAGAGTTTCTGGTGTGTTTTCGGGTCTTTGAGTGTGTGCGGCATTGCTGACACCGCACTTGCTGCCTGGGTGTTTGTAGAGTTTCTGGTGTGTTTTTGGGTCTTTGAGTGTGTGCGGCATTGCTGACACCGCACTTGCTGCCTGGGTGTTTGTAGAGTTTCTGGTGTGTTTTCGGGTCTTTGAGTGTGTGTGGCAATGCTGACACAGCACTTGCTGCCCGGGTGATTGTAGAGTTTCTGGTGTGTTTTCGAGACTTTGAGTGTATTCGGCATTACTGACACCGCACTTGCGGCCCAGGTGATTGTACAGTTTCTGGGGTGTTTTTGGGTCTTTGAGTGTGTGCGGCATTGCTGACATCGCACTTGCTGCCTGGGTGATTGTAGAGTTTCTGGTGTGTTTTCGGGTCTTTGAGTGTGTGCGGCATTGCTTATACCGCACTTGCTGCCTGGGTGTTTGTAGAGTTTCTGGTGGGTTTTTGGGTCTTTGAGTGTGTCCGTCATTGCTGACACCGCACTTGCTGCCCTGGTGATTGTAGAGTTTCTGGTGTGTTTTCGAGACTTTGAGTGTATGCGGCATTGCTGACATCGCACTTGCTGCCTGGGTGTTTGTATAGCTTCCTGGGTGTTTTCTGGTCTTTGAGTGGGTGCGTCATTGCTTAGACCGCACTTGCTGCCTGGGTGTTTGTAGATTTTCTGGTGTGTTTTCGGGTCTTTGAGTGTGTGCGGCATTGCTGACATCGCACTTGCTGCCCTGGTGATTGTAGAGTTTCTGGTGTGATTTCGGGTCTTTGAGTGTTTGCGGCATTACTGACACCGCACTTGCGGCCCAGGTGATTGTACAGTTTCTGGGGTGTTTTTGGGTCTTTGAGTGTGTGCGGCATTGCTGACATCGCACTTGCTGCCTGGGTGATTGTAGAGTTTCTGGTGTGTTTTCGGGTCTTTGAGTGTGTGCGGCATTGCTTATACCGCACTTGCTGCCTGGGTGTTTGTAGAGTTTCTGGTGGGTTTTTGGGTCTTTGAGTGTGTGCGTCATTGCTGACACCGCACTTGCTGCCCTGGTGTTTGTAGAGTTTCTGGGGTGTTTTCGGGTCTTTGAGTGTGTGCGGCATTGCTGACATCGCACTTGCTGCCTGGGTGTTTGTATAGCTTCTGGGGTGTTTTCTGGTCTTTGAGTGTGTGCGGCATTGCTTACACCGCACTTGTTGCCTGGGTGTTTGTAGAGTTTCTGGTGTGTTTTCGGGTCTTTGAGTGTGTGTGTCAATGCTGACACCGCACTTGCTGTCTGGGTGTTTGTAGAGTTTCTGGTGTGATTTTGGGTCTTTGAGTGTTTGCGGCATTGCTGACACCGCACTTGCTGCCTGGGTGTTTGTAGAGTTTCTGGTGGGTTTTTGTGTCTTTGAGTGTGTGCGGCATTGCTGACACCGCACTTGCTGCCCAGTTGATTGTGGAGTTTCTGGTGTGTTTTCGAAACTTTGATTGTGTGCGGCATTGCTGACACCGCACTTGCTGCCCGGGTGATTGTAGAGTTTCTGGTGTGTTTTCAGGTCTTTGAGTGTGTGCGGCATTGCTGACACCGCACTTGCTGCCCGGGTGTTTGTAGAGTTTCTGGTGTGTTTTCAGGTCTTTGAGTGTGTGCGTCATTGCTGACACCACACTTGCTGCCCGGGTGATTGTAGAGTTTCTGGTGTGTTTTCGAGACTTTTAGTGTGTGCGGCATTGCTGACACCGCACTTGCTGCCTTGGTGATTGTACAGTTTCTGGGGAGTTTTCGGGTCTTTGAGTGTGTGCGACATTGCTGACACCGGACTTGCTGCCTGGGTGTTTGTAGATTTTCTGGTGTGTTTTCGGGTCTTTGAGTGTGTGCGGCATTGCTGACACCGGACTTGCTGCCTGGGTGTTTGTAGACTTTCTGGTGGGTTTTTGGGCCTTTGAGTGTGTGCGGCATTGCTGACACCGGACTTGCTGCCCGGGTGATTGTAGAGTTTCTGGTGTGTTTTCAGGTCTTTGAGTGTCTGCGGCATTGCTGACACCGCACTTGCTGCCCGGGTGATTGTAGATTTTCTGGTGTGTTTTCAGGTCTTTGAGTGTGTGCGGCATTGCTGACACCGCAATTGCTGCCCGGGTGTTTGTAGAGTTTCTGGTGGGTTTTTGGGTCTTTGAGTGTGTGCGTCATTGCTGACACCGCTGAACACTCTGCCATTGGCCTTACGCTGTACCTCTAATCTGCTGTCTTTCAGGAAGGGCCTTAAAACTTGGCTTTTTACCTTCTAGTATGTCTCCTTTACTGTTAATGGATGTTTTTATCTGTGTTGTGTTTTTCTTCTTCTTATGAGCTGCCAATAAAAAGCGCCGGGACACTCCATTGGAGTAGCTGTGCGCTATAGAAATTAAAATTAACATAACATAACATAACATAACATAACATAACACCGCAGTTGCTGCCCGGGTGATTGTAGAGTTTCTGGTGTGTTTTCGAGACTTTTAGTGTATGCGGCATTGCTGAGACCACACTTGCTGCCCTGGTGATTGTACAGTTTCTGGGGTGTTTTCGGGACTTTGAGTGTGTGCAGCATTGCTGACACCGGACTTGCTGCCTGGGTGTTTGTAGATTTTCTGGTGTGTTTTCGGGTCTTTGAGTGTGTGCCGTATTGCTGACACCGGACTTGCTGCCTGGGTATTTGTAGATTTTTTGGTGTGTTTTCGGGTCTTTGAGTGTGTGCGGCATTGCTGACACAGCACTTGCTGCCTGGGTGTTTGTAGAGTTTCTGGTGTGTTTTCGGGTCTTTGAGTGTGTGCGGCATTGCTGACACCGCACTTGCTGCCTGGGTGTTTGTAGAGTTTCTGGTGTGTTTTCGGGTCTTTGAGGGTGTGTGGCATTGCTGACACCGCACTTGCTGCCTGGGTGTTTGTAGAGTTTCTGGTGTGTTTTCGGGTCTTTGAGTGTGTGTGGCAATGCTGACACCGCACTTGCTGCCCGGGTGATTGTAGAGTTTCTGGTGTGTTTTCGAGACTTTGAGTGTATTCAGCATTGCTGACACCGCACTTGCTGCCCAGGTGATTGTACAGTTTCTGGGGTGTTTTCGGGTCTTTGAGTGTGTGCGGCATTGCTGACATCGCACTTGCTGCCTGGGTGTTTGTATAGCTTCTGGGGTGTTTTTGGGGCTTTGAGTGTGTGCGGCATTGCTGACACCGCACTTGCTGCCCGGGTGATTGTAGAGTTTCTGGTGTGTTTTCAGGTCTTTGAGTGTGTGCGGCATTGCTGACACCGCACTTGCTGCCCGGGTGTTTGTAGAGTTTCTGGTGTGTTTTCAGGTCTTTGAGTGTGTGTGGCATTGCTGACACCGCACCTGCTGCCCGGGTGTTTGTAGAGTTTCTGGTGGGTTTTTGGGTCTTTGAGTGTGTGCGACATTGCTTACACCGCACTTGCTGCCCGGGTGATTGTAGAGTTTCTGGTGTGTTTTCGAGACTTTGAGTGTATGCGGCATTGCTGACACCGCACTTGCTGCCCAGGTGATTGTACAGTTTCTGGGGTGTTTTCGGGTCTTTGAGTGTGTGCGGCATTGCTGAGATCGCACTTGCTGCCTGGGTGATTGTAGAGTTTCTGGTGTGTTTTCAGGTCTTTGAGTGTGTGCGGCATTGCTGACACCGCACTTGCTGCCTGGGTGTTTGTAGAGTTTCTGGTGTGTTTTCGGGTCTTTGAGTGTGTGTGGCAATGCTTACACTGCACTTGCTGCCTGGGTGTTTGTAGAGTTTCTGGTGGGTTTTTGAGCCTTTGAGTTTGTGCGTCATTGCTGACACCGCACTTGCTGCCCAGGTGATTGTACAGTTTCTGGGGTGTTTTCGGGTCTTTGAGTGTGTGCGGCATTGCTGAGATCGCACTTGCTGCCTGGGTGATTGTAGAGTTTCTGGTGGGTTTTTGGGTCTTTGAGTGTGTGCGACATTGCTTACACCGCACTTGCTGCCCGGGTGATTGTAGAGTTTCTGGTGTGTTTTCGAGACTTTGAGTGTATGCGGCATTGCTGACACCGCACTTGCTGCCCAGGTGATTGTACAGTTTCTGGGGTGTTTTCGGGTCTTTGAGTGTGTGCGGCATTGCTGAGATCGCACTTGCTGCCTGGGTGATTGTAGAGTTTCTGGTGTGTTTTCAGGTCTTTGAGTGTATGCGACATTGCTGACACCGCACTTGCTACCCAGTTGATTGTACAGTTTCTGGGGGGTTTTCGGGTCTTTGAGTGTGTGCGGCATTGCTGACATCGCACTTGCTGCCTGGGTGTTTGTATAGCTTCTGGGGTGTTTTCTGGTCTTTGAGTGTGTGCGGCATTGCTTACACCGCACTTGCTGCCTGGGTGTTTGTAGAGTTTCTTGTGTGTTTTCGGGTCTTTGAGTGTTTGTGGCAATGCTGACACCGCACTTGCTGTCTGGGTGTTTGTAGAGTTTCTGGTGTGATTTTGGGTCTTTGAGTGTTTGCGGCATTGCTGACACCGCACTTGCTGCCTGGGTGTTTGTAGAGTTTCTGGTGTGTTTTTGGGTCTTTGAGTGTGTGCGGCATTGCTGACACCGCACTTGCTGCCCAGTTGATTGTAGAGTTTCTGGTGTGTTTTCGAGACTTTGAGTGTGTGCGGCATTGCTGACACCGCACTTGCTGCCCGGGTGATTGTAGAGTTTCTGTTGTGTTTTCAGGTCTTTGAGTGTGTGCGGCATTGCTGACACCGCACTTGCTGCCCGGGTGTTTGTAGAGTTTCTGGTGTGTTTTCAGGTCTTTGAGTGTGTGCGTCATTGCTGACACCGCACTTGCTGCCCGGGTGATTGTAGAGTTTCTGGTGTGTTTTCTAGACTTTTAGTGTATGCGGCATTGCTGACACCGCACTTGCTGCCCTGGTGATTGTACAGTTTCTGGGGAGTTTTCAGGTCTTTGAGTGTGTGCGGCATTGCTGACACCGGACTTGCTGCCTGGGTGTTTGTAGATTTTCTGGTGTGTTTTCTGGTCTTTGAGTGTGTGCGGCATTGCTGACACCGCACTTGCTGCCCGGGTGATTGTAGAGTTTCTGGTGTGTTTTCAGGTCTTTGAGTGTGTGCGGCATTGCTGACACCGCACTTGCTGCCCGGGTGTTTGTAGAGTTTCTGGTGTGTTTTCAGGTCTTTGAGTGTGTGTGGCATTGCTGACACCGCACTTGCTGCCCGGGTGATTGTAGAGTTTCTGGTGTGTTTTCGAGACTTTGAGTGTATGCGGCATTGCTGACACCGCACTTGCTGCCCGGGTGATTGTACAGTTTCTGGGGTGTTTTCGGGTCTTTGAGTGTGTGCGGCATGCTGACATCGCATTTGCTGCCTGGGTTTTTGTATAGCTTCTGGGGTGTTTTCGGGTCTTTGAGTGTGTGCGGCATTGCTGACACCGCACTTGCTGCCTGTGTGTTTGTAGAGTTTCTGGTGTGTTTTCGGGTCTTTGAGTGTTTGCGGCATTGCTGACACCGGACTTGCTGCCTGGGTGTTTGTAGAGTTTCTGGTGTGTTTTCGGGTCTTTGGGTGTTTGCGGCATTGCTGACACCGCACTTGCTGCCTGGGTGTTTGTAGAGTTTCTGGTGTGTTTTCAGGTCTTTGGGTGTTTGCGGCATTGCTGACACCGCACTTGCTGCCTGGGTGTTTGTAGACTTTCTGGTGGGTTTTTGGGTCTTTGAGTGTGTGCGGCATTGCTGACACCGCACTTGCTGCCCG
Organism: Lissotriton vulgaris; assembly: GCF_964263255.1. Taxonomy (NCBI): domain Eukaryota; kingdom Metazoa; phylum Chordata; class Amphibia; order Caudata; family Salamandridae; genus Lissotriton; species Lissotriton vulgaris. The sequence goes on from NC_141697.1 coordinate 35,667,545, forward strand.
GGTGATTGTAGAGTTTCTGGTGTGTTTTCAGGTCTTTGAGTGTCTGCGGCATTGCTGACACCGCACTTGCTGCCCGGGTGATTGTAGATTTTCTGGTGTGTTTTCAGGTCTTTGAGTGTGTGCGGCATTGCTGACACCGCACTTGCTGCCCGGGTGTTTGTAGAGTTTCTGGTGGGTTTTTGGGTCTTTGAGTGTGTGCGTCATTGCTTACACCGCACTTGCTGCCCAGGTGATTGTAGAGTTTTTGGTGTGTTTTCGAGACTTTGAGTGTATGCGGCATTGCTGACACCACACTTGCTGCCCAGGTGATTGTACAGTTTCTGGGGTGTTTTCGGGTCTTTGAGTGTGTGCGGCATTGCTGACATCGCACTTGCTGTCTGGGTGATTGTAGAGTTTCTGGTGTGTTTTCGGGTCTTTGAGTGTGTGCGGCATTGCTGACACCGCACTTGCTGCCCGGGTGTTTGTAGAGTTTCTGGTGTGTTTTCGGGTCTTTGAGTGTGTGCAGCATTGCTTATACCGCACTTGCTGCCTGGGTGTTTGTAGAGTTTCTGGTGGTTTTTTGGGTCTTTGAGTGTGTGCGTCATTGCTGACACCGCACTTGCTGCCCTGGTGATTGTAGAGTTTCTGGTGTGTTTTCGAGACTTTGAGTGTATGCGGCATTGCTGACACCGCACTTGCTACCCAGGTGATTGTACAGTTTCTGGGGTGTTTTTGGGTCTTTGAGTGTGTGCGGCATTGCTGACATCGCACTTGCTGCCTGGGTGTTTGTATAGCTTCCTGGGTGTTTTCTGGTCTTTGAGTGGGTGCGTCATTGCTTAGACCGCACTTGCTGCCTGGGTGTTTGTAGATTTTCTGGTGTGTTTTCGGGTCTTTGAGTGTGTGCTGCATTGCTGACATCGCACTTGCTGCCCTGGTGATTGTACAGTTACTGGGGTGTTTTCGGGACTTTGAGTGTGTGCGGCATTGCTGACACCGGACTTGCTGCCTGGGTGTTTGTAGATTTTCTGGTGTGTTTTCGGGTCTTTGAGTGTGTGCAGTATTGCTGACACCGGACTTGCTGCCTGGGTGTTTGTAGAGTTTCTGGTGTGTTTTCGGGTCTTTGAGTGTGTGCGGCATTGCTGACACAGCACTTGCTGCCTGGGTGTTTGTAGAGTTTCTGGTGTGTTTTCGGGTCTTTGAGTGTGTGCGGCATTGCTGACACCGCACTTGCTGCCTGGGTGTTTGTAGAGTTTCTGGTGTGTTTTTGGGTCTTTGAGTGTGTGCGGCATTGCTGACACCGCACTTGCTGCCTGGGTGTTTGTAGAGTTTCTGGTGTGTTTTCGGGTCTTTGAGTGTGTGTGGCAATGCTGACACAGCACTTGCTGCCCGGGTGATTGTAGAGTTTCTGGTGTGTTTTCGAGACTTTGAGTGTATTCGGCATTACTGACACCGCACTTGCGGCCCAGGTGATTGTACAGTTTCTGGGGTGTTTTTGGGTCTTTGAGTGTGTGCGGCATTGCTGACATCGCACTTGCTGCCTGGGTGATTGTAGAGTTTCTGGTGTGTTTTCGGGTCTTTGAGTGTGTGCGGCATTGCTTATACCGCACTTGCTGCCTGGGTGTTTGTAGAGTTTCTGGTGGGTTTTTGGGTCTTTGAGTGTGTCCGTCATTGCTGACACCGCACTTGCTGCCCTGGTGATTGTAGAGTTTCTGGTGTGTTTTCGAGACTTTGAGTGTATGCGGCATTGCTGACATCGCACTTGCTGCCTGGGTGTTTGTATAGCTTCCTGGGTGTTTTCTGGTCTTTGAGTGGGTGCGTCATTGCTTAGACCGCACTTGCTGCCTGGGTGTTTGTAGATTTTCTGGTGTGTTTTCGGGTCTTTGAGTGTGTGCGGCATTGCTGACATCGCACTTGCTGCCCTGGTGATTGTAGAGTTTCTGGTGTGATTTCGGGTCTTTGAGTGTTTGCGGCATTACTGACACCGCACTTGCGGCCCAGGTGATTGTACAGTTTCTGGGGTGTTTTTGGGTCTTTGAGTGTGTGCGGCATTGCTGACATCGCACTTGCTGCCTGGGTGATTGTAGAGTTTCTGGTGTGTTTTCGGGTCTTTGAGTGTGTGCGGCATTGCTTATACCGCACTTGCTGCCTGGGTGTTTGTAGAGTTTCTGGTGGGTTTTTGGGTCTTTGAGTGTGTGCGTCATTGCTGACACCGCACTTGCTGCCCTGGTGTTTGTAGAGTTTCTGGGGTGTTTTCGGGTCTTTGAGTGTGTGCGGCATTGCTGACATCGCACTTGCTGCCTGGGTGTTTGTATAGCTTCTGGGGTGTTTTCTGGTCTTTGAGTGTGTGCGGCATTGCTTACACCGCACTTGTTGCCTGGGTGTTTGTAGAGTTTCTGGTGTGTTTTCGGGTCTTTGAGTGTGTGTGTCAATGCTGACACCGCACTTGCTGTCTGGGTGTTTGTAGAGTTTCTGGTGTGATTTTGGGTCTTTGAGTGTTTGCGGCATTGCTGACACCGCACTTGCTGCCTGGGTGTTTGTAGAGTTTCTGGTGGGTTTTTGTGTCTTTGAGTGTGTGCGGCATTGCTGACACCGCACTTGCTGCCCAGTTGATTGTGGAGTTTCTGGTGTGTTTTCGAGACTTTGAGTGTATGCGGCATTGCTGACACCGCACTTGCTGCCCGGGTGATTGTACAGTTTCTGGGGTGTTTTCGGGTCTTTGAGTGTGTGCGGCATGCTGACATCGCATTTGCTGCCTGGGTTTTTGTATAGCTTCTGGGGTGTTTTCGGGTCTTTGAGTGTGTGCGGCATTGCTGACACCGCACTTGCTGCCTGTGTGTTTGTAGAGTTTCTGGTGTGTTTTCGGGTCTTTGAGTGTTTGCGGCATTGCTGACACCGGACTTGCTGCCTGGGTGTTTGTAGAGTTTCTGGTGTGTTTTCGGGTCTTTGGGTGTTTGCGGCATTGCTGACACCGCACTTGCTGCCTGGGTGTTTGTAGAGTTTCTGGTGTGTTTTCAGGTCTTTGGGTGTTTGCGGCATTGCTGACACCGCACTTGCTGCCTGGGTGTTTGTAGACTTTCTGGTGGGTTTTTGGGTCTTTGAGTGTGTGCGGCATTGCTGACACCGCACTTGCTGCCCGGGTGATTGTAGAGTTTCTGGTGTGTTTTCAGGTCTTTGAGTGTCTGCGGCATTGCTGACACCGCACTTGCTGCCCGGGTGATAGTAGATTTTCTGGTGTGTTTTCAGGTCTTTGAGTGTGTGCGGCATTGCTGACACCGCACTTGCTGCCCGGGTGTTTGTAGAGTTTCTGGTGGGTTTTTGGGTCTTTGAGTGTGTGCGTCATTGCTTACACCGCACTTGCTGCCCAGGTGATTGTAGAGTTTTTGGTGTGTTTTCGAGACTTTGAGTGTATGCGGCATTGCTGACACCACACTTGCTGCCCAGGTGATTGTACAGTTTCTGGGGTGTTTTCGGGTCTTTGAGTGTGTGCGGCATTGCTGACATCGCACTTGCTGCCTGGGTGATTGTAGAGTTTCTGGTGTGTTTTCGGGTCTTTGAGTGTGTGCGGCATTGCTGACACCGCACTTGCTGCCCGGGTGTTTGTAGAGTTTCTGGTGTGTTTTCGGGTCTTTGAGTGTGTGCAGCATTGCTTATACCGCACTTGCTGCCTGGGTGTTTGTAGAGTTTCTGGTGGTTTTTTGGGTCTTTGAGTGTGTGCGTCATTGCTGACACCGCACTTGCTGCCCTGGTGATTGTAGAGTTTCTGGTGTGTTTTCGAGACTTTGAGTGTATGCGGCATTGCTGACACCGCACTTGCTACCCAGGTGATTGTACAGTTTCTGGGGTGTTTTTGGGTCTTTGAGTGTGTGCGGCATTGCTGACATCGCACTTGCTGCCTGGGTGTTTGTATAGCTTCCTGGGTGTTTTCTGGTCTTTGAGTGGGTGCGTCATTGCTTAGACCGCACTTGCTGCCTGGGTGTTTGTAGATTTTCTGGTGTGTTTTCGGGTCTTTGAGTGTGTGCTGCATTGCTGACATCGCACTTGCTGCCCTGGTGATTGTACAGTTACTGGGGTGTTTTCGGGACTTTGAGTGTGTGCGGCATTGCTGACACCGGACTTGCTGCCTGGGTGTTTGTAGATTTTCTGGTGTGTTTTCGGGTCTTTGAGTGTGTGCAGTATTGCTGACACCGGACTTGCTGCCTGGGTGTTTGTAGAGTTTCTGGTGTGTTTTCGGGTCTTTGAGTGTGTGCGGCATTGCTGACACAGCACTTGCTGCCTGGGTGTTTGTAGAGTTTCTGGTGTGTTTTCGGGTCTTTGAGTGTGTGCGGCATTGCTGACACCGCACTTGCTGCCTGGGTGTTTGTAGAGTTTCTGGTGTGTTTTTGGGTCTTTGAGTGTGTGCGGCATTGCTGACACCGCACTTGCTGCCTGGGTGTTTGTAGAGTTTCTGGTGTGTTTTCGGGTCTTTGAGTGTGTGTGGCAATGCTGACACAGCACTTGCTGCCCGGGTGATTGTAGAGTTTCTGGTGTGTTTTCGAGACTTTGAGTGTATTCGGCATTACTGACACCGCACTTGCGGCCCAGGTGATTGTACAGTTTCTGGGGTGTTTTTGGGTCTTTGAGTGTGTGCGGCATTGCTGACATCGCACTTGCTGCCTGGGTGATTGTAGAGTTTCTGGTGTGTTTTCGGGTCTTTGAGTGTGTGCGGCATTGCTTATACCGCACTTGCTGCCTGGGTGTTTGTAGAGTTTCTGGTGGGTTTTTGGGTCTTTGAGTGTGTCCGTCATTGCTGACACCGCACTTGCTGCCCTGGTGATTGTAGAGTTTCTGGTGTGTTTTCGAGACTTTGAGTGTATGCGGCATTGCTGACATCGCACTTGCTGCCTGGGTGTTTGTATAGCTTCCTGGGTGTTTTCTGGTCTTTGAGTGGGTGCGTCATTGCTTAGACCGCACTTGCTGCCTGGGTGTTTGTAGATTTTCTGGTGTGTTTTCGGGTCTTTGAGTGTGTGCGGCATTGCTGACATCGCACTTGCTGCCCTGGTGATTGTAGAGTTTCTGGTGTGATTTCGGGTCTTTGAGTGTTTGCGGCATTACTGACACCGCACTTGCGGCCCAGGTGATTGTACAGTTTCTGGGGTGTTTTTGGGTCTTTGAGTGTGTGCGGCATTGCTGACATCGCACTTGCTGCCTGGGTGATTGTAGAGTTTCTGGTGTGTTTTCGGGTCTTTGAGTGTGTGCGGCATTGCTTATACCGCACTTGCTGCCTGGGTGTTTGTAGAGTTTCTGGTGGGTTTTTGGGTCTTTGAGTGTGTGCGTCATTGCTGACACCGCACTTGCTGCCCTGGTGTTTGTAGAGTTTCTGGGGTGTTTTCGGGTCTTTGAGTGTGTGCGGCATTGCTGACATCGCACTTGCTGCCTGGGTGTTTGTATAGCTTCTGGGGTGTTTTCTGGTCTTTGAGTGTGTGCGGCATTGCTTACACCGCACTTGTTGCCTGGGTGTTTGTAGAGTTTCTGGTGTGTTTTCGGGTCTTTGAGTGTGTGTGTCAATGCTGACACCGCACTTGCTGTCTGGGTGTTTGTAGAGTTTCTGGTGTGATTTTGGGTCTTTGAGTGTTTGCGGCATTGCTGACACCGCACTTGCTGCCTGGGTGTTTGTAGAGTTTCTGGTGGGTTTTTGTGTCTTTGAGTGTGTGCGGCATTGCTGACACCGCACTTGCTGCCCAGTTGATTGTGGAGTTTCTGGTGTGTTTTCGAAACTTTGATTGTGTGCGGCATTGCTGACACCGCACTTGCTGCCCGGGTGATTGTAGAGTTTCTGGTGTGTTTTCAGGTCTTTGAGTGTGTGCGGCATTGCTGACACCGCACTTGCTGCCCGGGTGTTTGTAGAGTTTCTGGTGTGTTTTCAGGTCTTTGAGTGTGTGCGTCATTGCTGACACCACACTTGCTGCCCGGGTGATTGTAGAGTTTCTGGTGTGTTTTCGAGACTTTTAGTGTGTGCGGCATTGCTGACACCGCACTTGCTGCCTTGGTGATTGTACAGTTTCTGGGGAGTTTTCGGGTCTTTGAGTGTGTGCGACATTGCTGACACCGGACTTGCTGCCTGGGTGTTTGTAGATTTTCTGGTGTGTTTTCGGGTCTTTGAGTGTGTGCGGCATTGCTGACACCGGACTTGCTGCCTGGGTGTTTGTAGACTTTCTGGTGGGTTTTTGGGCCTTTGAGTGTGTGCGGCATTGCTGACACCGGACTTGCTGCCCGGGTGATTGTAGAGTTTCTGGTGTGTTTTCAGGTCTTTGAGTGTCTGCGGCATTGCTGACACCGCACTTGCTGCCCGGGTGATTGTAGATTTTCTGGTGTGTTTTCAGGTCTTTGAGTGTGTGCGGCATTGCTGACACCGCAATTGCTGCCCGGGTGTTTGTAGAGTTTCTGGTGGGTTTTTGGGTCTTTGAGTGTGTGCGTCATTGCTGACACCGCTGAACACTCTGCCATTGGCCTTACGCTGTACCTCTAATCTGCTGTCTTTCAGGAAGGGCCTTAAAACTTGGCTTTTTACCTTCTAGTATGTCTCCTTTACTGTTAATGGATGTTTTTATCTGTGTTGTGTTTTTCTTCTTCTTATGAGCTGCCAATAAAAAGCGCCGGGACACTCCATTGGAGTAGCTGTGCGCTATAGAAATTAAAATTAACATAACATAACATAACATAACATAACATAACACCGCAGTTGCTGCCCGGGTGATTGTAGAGTTTCTGGTGTGTTTTCGAGACTTTTAGTGTATGCGGCATTGCTGAGACCACACTTGCTGCCCTGGTGATTGTACAGTTTCTGGGGTGTTTTCGGGACTTTGAGTGTGTGCAGCATTGCTGACACCGGACTTGCTGCCTGGGTGTTTGTAGATTTTCTGGTGTGTTTTCGGGTCTTTGAGTGTGTGCCGTATTGCTGACACCGGACTTGCTGCCTGGGTATTTGTAGATTTTTTGGTGTGTTTTCGGGTCTTTGAGTGTGTGCGGCATTGCTGACACAGCACTTGCTGCCTGGGTGTTTGTAGAGTTTCTGGTGTGTTTTCGGGTCTTTGAGTGTGTGCGGCATTGCTGACACCGCACTTGCTGCCTGGGTGTTTGTAGAGTTTCTGGTGTGTTTTCGGGTCTTTGAGGGTGTGTGGCATTGCTGACACCGCACTTGCTGCCTGGGTGTTTGTAGAGTTTCTGGTGTGTTTTCGGGTCTTTGAGTGTGTGTGGCAATGCTGACACCGCACTTGCTGCCCGGGTGATTGTAGAGTTTCTGGTGTGTTTTCGAGACTTTGAGTGTATTCAGCATTGCTGACACCGCACTTGCTGCCCAGGTGATTGTACAGTTTCTGGGGTGTTTTCGGGTCTTTGAGTGTGTGCGGCATTGCTGACATCGCACTTGCTGCCTGGGTGTTTGTATAGCTTCTGGGGTGTTTTTGGGGCTTTGAGTGTGTGCGGCATTGCTGACACCGCACTTGCTGCCCGGGTGATTGTAGAGTTTCTGGTGTGTTTTCAGGTCTTTGAGTGTGTGCGGCATTGCTGACACCGCACTTGCTGCCCGGGTGTTTGTAGAGTTTCTGGTGTGTTTTCAGGTCTTTGAGTGTGTGTGGCATTGCTGACACCGCACCTGCTGCCCGGGTGTTTGTAGAGTTTCTGGTGGGTTTTTGGGTCTTTGAGTGTGTGCGACATTGCTTACACCGCACTTGCTGCCCGGGTGATTGTAGAGTTTCTGGTGTGTTTTCGAGACTTTGAGTGTATGCGGCATTGCTGACACCGCACTTGCTGCCCAGGTGATTGTACAGTTTCTGGGGTGTTTTCGGGTCTTTGAGTGTGTGCGGCATTGCTGAGATCGCACTTGCTGCCTGGGTGATTGTAGAGTTTCTGGTGTGTTTTCAGGTCTTTGAGTGTGTGCGGCATTGCTGACACCGCACTTGCTGCCTGGGTGTTTGTAGAGTTTCTGGTGTGTTTTCGGGTCTTTGAGTGTGTGTGGCAATGCTTACACTGCACTTGCTGCCTGGGTGTTTGTAGAGTTTCTGGTGGGTTTTTGAGCCTTTGAGTTTGTGCGTCATTGCTGACACCGCACTTGCTGCCCAGGTGATTGTACAGTTTCTGGGGTGTTTTCGGGTCTTTGAGTGTGTGCGGCATTGCTGAGATCGCACTTGCTGCCTGGGTGATTGTAGAGTTTCTGGTGGGTTTTTGGGTCTTTGAGTGTGTGCGACATTGCTTACACCGCACTTGCTGCCCGGGTGATTGTAGAGTTTCTGGTGTGTTTTCGAGACTTTGAGTGTATGCGGCATTGCTGACACCGCACTTGCTGCCCAGGTGATTGTACAGTTTCTGGGGTGTTTTCGGGTCTTTGAGTGTGTGCGGCATTGCTGAGATCGCACTTGCTGCCTGGGTGATTGTAGAGTTTCTGGTGTGTTTTCAGGTCTTTGAGTGTATGCGACATTGCTGACACCGCACTTGCTACCCAGTTGATTGTACAGTTTCTGGGGGGTTTTCGGGTCTTTGAGTGTGTGCGGCATTGCTGACATCGCACTTGCTGCCTGGGTGTTTGTATAGCTTCTGGGGTGTTTTCTGGTCTTTGAGTGTGTGCGGCATTGCTTACACCGCACTTGCTGCCTGGGTGTTTGTAGAGTTTCTTGTGTGTTTTCGGGTCTTTGAGTGTTTGTGGCAATGCTGACACCGCACTTGCTGTCTGGGTGTTTGTAGAGTTTCTGGTGTGATTTTGGGTCTTTGAGTGTTTGCGGCATTGCTGACACCGCACTTGCTGCCTGGGTGTTTGTAGAGTTTCTGGTGGGTTTTTGGGTCTTTGAGTGTGTGCGGCATTGCTGACACCGCACTTGCTGCCCAGTTGATTGTAGAGTTTCTGGTGTGTTTTCGAGACTTTGAGTGTGTGCGGCATTGCTGACACCGCACTTGCTGCCCGGGTGATTGTAGAGTTTCTGTTGTGTTTTCAGGTCTTTGAGTGTGTGCGGCATTGCTGACACCGCACTTGCTGCCCGGGTGTTTGTAGAGTTTCTGGTGTGTTTTCAGGTCTTTGAGTGTGTGCGTCATTGCTGACACCGCACTTGCTGCCCGGGTGATTGTAGAGTTTCTGGTGTGTTTTCTAGACTTTTAGTGTATGCGGCATTGCTGACACCGCACTTGCTGCCCTGGTGATTGTACAGTTTCTGGGGAGTTTTCAGGTCTTTGAGTGTGTGCGGCATTGCTGACACCGGACTTGCTGCCTGGGTGTTTGTAGATTTTCTGGTGTGTTTTCTGGTCTTTGAGTGTGTGCGGCATTGCTTACACCGCACTTGCTGCCTGGGTGTTTGTAGAGTTTCTGGTGTGTTTTCGGGTCTTTGAGTGTGTGTGGCAATGCTGACACCGCACTTGCTGTCTGGGTGTTTGTAGAGTTTCTGGTGTTATTTTGGGTCTTTGAGTGTTTGCGGCATTGCTGACACCGCACTTGCTGCCTGGGTGTTTGTAGAGTTTCTGGTGGGTTTTTGGGTCTTTGAGTGTGTGCGGCATTGCTGACACCGCACTTGCTGCCCAGTTGATTGTAGAGTTTCTGGTGTGTTTTCGAGACTTTGAGTGTGTGCGGCATTGCTGACACCGCACTTGCTGCCCGGGTGATTGTAGAGTTTCTGGTGTGTTTTCAGGTCTTTGAGTGTGTGCGGCATTGCTGACACCGCACTTGCTGCCCGGGTGTTTGTAGAGTTTCTGGTGTGTTTTCAGGTCTTTGAGTGTGTGCGTCATTGCTGACACCGCACTTGCTGCCCGGGTGATTGTAGAGTTTCTGGTGTGTTTTCTAGACTTTTAGTGTATGCGGCATTGCTGACACCGCACTTGCTGCCCTGGTGATTGTACAGTTTCTGGGGAGTTTTCGGGTCTTTGAGTGTGTGCGGCATTGCTGACACCGGACTTGCTGTCTGGGTGTTTGTAGATTTTCTGGTGTGTTTTCGGGTCTTTGAGTGTGTGCCGTATTGCTGACACCGGACTTGCTGCCTGGGTGTTTGTAGATTTTCTGGTGTGTTTTCGGGTCTTTGAGTGTGTGCGGCATTGCTGACACAGCACTTGCTGCCTGGGTGTTTGTAGAGTTTCTGGTGTGTTTTCGGGTCTTTGAGTGTGTGCGGCATTGCTGATACCGCACTTGCTGCCTGGGTGTTTGTAGAGTTTCTGGTGTGTTTTCGGGTCTTTGAGGGTGTGCGGCATTGCTGACACCGCACTTGCTGCCTGGGTGTTTGTAGAGTTTCTGGTGTGTTTTCGGGTCTTTGAGTGTGTGTGGCAATGCTGACACCGCACTTGCTGCCCGGGTGATTGTAGAGTTTCTGGTGTGTTTTCGAGACTTTGAGTGTATTCAGCATTGCTGACACCGCACTTGCTGCCCAGGTGATTGTACAGTTTCTGGGGTGTTTTCGGGTCTTTGAGTGTGTGCGGCATTGCTGACATCGCACTTGCTGCCTGGGTGTTTGTATAGCTTCTGGGGTGTTTTTGGGGCTTTGAGTGTGTGCGGCATTGCTGACACCGCACTTGCTGCCCGGGTGATTGTAGAGTTTCTGGTGTGTTTTCAGGTCTTTGAGTGTGTGCGGCATTGCTGACACCGCACTTGCTGCCCGGGTGTTTGTAGAGTTTCTGGTGTGTTTTCAGGTCTTTGAGTGTGTGTGGCATTGCTGACACCGCACCTGCTGCCCGGGTGTTTGTAGAGTTTCTGGTGGGTTTTTGGGTCTTTGAGTGTGTGCGTCATTGCTTACACCGCACTTGCTGCCCGGGTGATTGTAGAGTTTCTGGTGTGTTTTCGAGACTTTGAGTGTATGCGGCATTGCTAACACCGCACTTGCTGCCCAGGTGATTGTACAGTTTCTGGGGTGTTTTCGGGTCTTTGAGTGTGTGCGGCATTGCTGAGATCGCACTTGCTGCCTGGGTGATTGTAGAGTTTCTGGTGTGTTTTCAGGTCTTTGAGTGTGTGCGGCATTGCTGACACCGCACTTGCTGCCTGGGTGTTTGTAGAGTTTCTGGTGTGTTTTCGGGTCTTTGAGTGTGTGTGGCAATGCTTACACTGCACTTGCTGCCTGGGTGTTTGTAGAGTTTCTGGTGGGTTTTTGAGCCTTTGAGTTTGTGCGTCATTGCTGACACCGCACTTGCTGCCCTGGTGATTATAGAGTTTCTGGTGTGTTTTCGAGACTTTAAGTATATGCGACATTGCTGACACTGCACTTGCTACCCAGTTGATTGTACAGTTTCTGGGGTGTTTTCGGGTCTTTGAGTGTGTGCGGCATTGCTGACATCGCACTTGCTGCCTGGGTGTTTGTATAGCTTCTGGGGTGTTTTCTGGTCTTTGAGTGTGTGCGGCATTGCTTACACCGCACTTGCTGCCTGGGTGTTTGTAGAGTTTCTTGTGTGTTTTCGGGTCTTTGAGTGTGTGTGGCAATGCTGACACCGCACTTGCTGTCTGGGTGTTTGTAGAGTTTCTGGTGTGATTTTGGGTCTTTGAGTGTTTGCGGCATTGCTGACACCGCACTTGCTGCCTGGGTGTTTGTAGAGTTTCTGGTGGGTTTTTGGGTCTTTGAGTGTGTGCGGCATTGCTGACACCGCACTTGCTGCCCAGTTGATTGTAGAGTTTCTGGTGTGTTTTCGAGACTTTGAGTGTGTGCGGCATTGCTGACACCGCACTTGCTGCCCGGGTGATTGTAGAGTTTCTGTTGTGTTTTCAGGTCTTTGAGTGTGTGCGGCATTGCTGACACCGCACTTGCTGCCCGGGTGTTTGTAGAGTTTCTGGTGTGTTTTCAGGTCTTTGAGTGTGTGCGTCATTGCTGACACCGCACTTGCTGCCCGGGTGTTTGTAGAGTTTCTGGTGTGTTTTCTAGACTTTTAGTGTATGCGGCATTGCTGACACCGCACTTGCAGCCCGGGTGTTTGTAGAGTTTCTGGTGTGTTTTCGGTTCTTTGAGTGTGTGTGGCATTGCTGACACTGCACTTGCTGCCCAGGTGATTGTACAGTTTCTGGGGTGTTTTCGGGGCTTTGAGTGTGTGTGGCAATGCTGACACCGCACTTGCTGTCTGGGTGTTTGTAGAGTTTCTGGTGTGATTTCGGGTCTTTGAGTGTTTGCGGCATTGCTGACACCGCACTTGCTGGCTGGGTGTTTGTAGAGTTTCTGGTGGGTTTTTGGGTCTTTGAGTATATGCGGCATTGCTGACACCGCCCTTGCTGCCCAGGTGATTGTAGAGTTTCTGGTGTGTTTTTGAGACTTTGAGTGTGTGTGGCAATGCTGACACCGCACTTGCAGCCCGGATGATTGTAGAGTTTCTGGGGTGTTTTCGAGACTTTGAGTGTATGCGGCATTGCTGACACCGCACTTGCGGCCCAGGTGATTGTACAGTTTCTGGGGTGTTTTCGGGTCTTTGAGTGTGTGCGGCATTGCTGACACCGCACTTGCTGCCCGGGTGATTGTAGAGTTTCTGGTGTGTTTTTTCGAGACTTTTAGTGTATGCGGCATTGTTGACACTGCACTTGCTGCCCTGGTGATTGTACAGTTTCTGGGGTGTTTTCAGGTCTTTGAGTGTGTGGGGCATTGCTGACACCGCACTTGCTGCCCGGGTGTTTGTAGAGTTTCTGGGGGGTTTTCGGGTCTTTGAGTGTGTGCGGCATTGCTGACATCGCACTTGCTGCCTGGGTGTTTGTATAGCTTCTGGGGTGTTTTCTGGTCTTTGAGTGTGTGCGGCATTGCTTACACCGCACTTGCTGCCTGGGTGTTTGTAGAGTTTCTTGTGTGTTTTCGGGTCTTTGAGTGTGTGTGGCAATGCTGACACCGCACTTGCTGTCTGGGTGTTTGTAGAGTTTCTGGTGTGATTTCGGGTCTTTGAGTGTTTGCCGCATTGCTGACACCGCACTTGCTGCCTGGGTGTTTGTAGAGTTTCTGGTGGGTTTTTGGGTCTTTGAGTGTGTGCGGCATTGCTGACACCGCACTTGCTGCCCAGTTGATTGTAGAGTTTCTGGTGTGTTTTCGAGACTTTGAGTGTGTGCGGCATTGCTGACACCGCACTTGCTGCCCGGGTGATTTTTAGAGTTTCTGTTGTCTTTTCAGGTCTTTGAGTGTGTGCGGCATTGCTGACACCGCACTTGCTGCCCGGGTGATTGTAGAGTTTCTGGTGTGTTTTCGAGACTTTGAGTGTATGCGGCATTGCTGACACCGCACTTGCTGCCCAGGTGATTGTACAGTTTCTGGGGTGTTTTCGGGTCTTTGAGTGTGTGCGGCATTGCTGAGATCGCACTTGCTGCCTGGGTGATTGTAGAGTTTCTGGTGTGTTTTCGGGTCTTTGAGTGTGTGCGGCATTGCTGACACCGCACTTGCTGCCTGGGTGTTTGTAGAGTTTCTGGTGTGTTTTCGGGTCTTTGAGTGTGTGTGGCAATGCTTACACCGCACTTGCTGCCTGGGTGTTTGTAGAGTTTCTGGTGGGTTTTTGAGCCTTTGAGTTTGTGCGTCATTGCTGACACCGCACTTGCTGCCCTGGTGATTGTAGAGTTTCTGGTGTGTTTTCGAGACTTTAAGTGTATGCGACATTGCTGACACCGCACTTGCTACCCAGTTGATTGTACAGTTTCTGGGGGGTTTTCGGGTCTTTGAGTGTGTGCGGCATTGCTGACATCGCACTTGCTGCCTGGGTGTTTGTATAGCTTCTGGGGTGTTTTCTGGTCTTTGAGTGTGTGCGGCATTGCTTACACCGCACTTGCTGCCTGGGTGTTTGTAGAGTTTCTTGTGTGTTTTCGGGTCTTTGAGTTTGTGTGGCAATGCTGACACCGCACTTGCTGTCTGGGTGTTTGTAGAGTTTCTGGTGTGATTTCGGGTCTTTGAGTGTTTGCGGCATTGCTGACACCGCACTTGCTGCCTGGGTGTTTGTAGAGTTTCTGGTGGGTTTTTGGGTCTTTGAGTGTGTGCGGCATTGCTGACACCGCACTTGCTGCCCAGTTGATTGTAGAGTTTCTGGTGTGTTTTCGAGACTTTGAGTGTGTGCGGCATTGCTGACACCGCACTTGCTGCCCGGGTGATTGTAGAGTTTCTGTTGTGTTTTCAGGTCTTTGAGTGTGTGCGGCATTGCTGACACCGCACTTGCTGCCCGGGTGTTTGTAGAGTTTCTGGTGTGTTTTCAGGTCTTTGAGTGTGTGCGTCATTGCTGACACCGCACTTGCTGCCCGGGTGATTGTAGAGTTTCTGGTGTGTTTTCTAGACTTTTAGTGTATGCGGCATTGCTGACACCGCACTTGCTGCCCTGGTGATTGTACAGTTTCTGGGGAGTTTTCAGGTCTTTGAGTGTGTGCGGCATTGCTGACACCGGACTTGCTGCCTGCGTGTTTGTAGATTTTCTGGTGTGTTTTCTGGTCTTTGAGTGTGTGCGGCATTGCTTACACCGCACTTGCTGCCTGGGTGTTTGTAGAGTTTCTGGTGTGTTTTCGGGTCTTTGAGTGTGTGTGGCAATGCTGACACCGCACTTGCTGTCTGGGTGTTTGTAGAGTTTCTGGTGTTATTTTGGGTCTTTGAGTGTTTGCGGCATTGCTGACACCGCACTTGCTGCCTGGGTGTTTGTAGAGTTTCTGGTGGGTTTTTGGGTCTTTGAGTGTGTGCGGCATTGCTGACACCGCACTTGCTGCCCAGTTGATTGTAGAGTTTCTGGTGTGTTTTCGAGACTTTGAGTGTATGCGGCATTGCTGACACCGCCCTTGCTGCCCAGGTGATTGTAGAGTTTCTGGTGTGTTTTCAGGTCTTTGAGTGTGTGCGGCATTGCTGACACCGCACTTGCTGCCCGGGTGTTTGTAGAGTTTCTGGTGTGTTTTCAGGTCTTTGAGTGTGTGCGTCATTGCTGACACCGCACTTGCTGCCCGGGTGTTTGTAGAGTTTCTGGTGTGTTTTCAGGTCTTTGAGTGTGTGCGTCATTGCTGACACCGCACTTGCTGCCCGGGTGATTGTAGAGTTTCTGGTGTGTTTTCGAGACTTTGAGTGTATGCGGCATTGCTGACACCGCACTTGCTGCCCAGGTGATTGTACAGTTTCTGGGGTGTTTTCGGGTCTTTGAGTGTGTGCGGCATTGCTGACATCGCACTTGCTGCCTGGGTGTTTGTATAGCTTCTGGGGTGTTTTTGGGGCTTTGAGTGTGTGCGGCATTGCTGACACCGCACTTGCTGCCCGGGTGATTGTAGAGTTTCTGGTGTGTTTTCAGGTCTTTGAGTGTGTGCGGCATTGCTGACACCGCACTTGCTGCCCGGGTGTTTGTTGAGTTTCTGGTGTGTTTTCAGGTCTTTGAGTGTGTGTGGCATTGCTGACACCGCACCTGCTGCCCGGGTGTTTGTAGAGTTTCTGGTGGGTTTTTGGGTCTTTGAGTGTGTGCGACATTGCTTACACCGCACTTGCTGCCCGGGTGATTGTAGAGTTTCTGGTGTGTTTTCGAGACTTTGAGTGTATGCGGCATTGCTGACACCGCACTTGCTGCCCAGGTGATTGTACAGTTTCTGGGGTGTTTTCGGGTCTTTGAGTGTGTGCAGCATTGCTGAGATCGCACTTGCTGCCTGGGTGATTGTAGAGTTTCTGGTGTGTTTTCGGGTCTTTGAGTGTGTGCGGCATTGCTGACACCGCACTTGCTGCCTGGGTGTTTGTAGAGTTTCTGGTGTGTTTTCGGGTCTTTGAGTGTGTGTGGCAATGCTTACACCGCACTTGCTGCCTGGGTGTTTGTAGAGTTTCTGGTGGGTTTTTGAGCCTTTGAGTGTGTGCGGCATTGCTGACACCGCACTTGCTGCCCGGGTGATTGTAGAGTTTCTGTTGTGTTTTCAGGTCTTTGAGTGTGTGCGGCATTGCTGACACCGCACTTGCTGCCTGGGTGTTTGTAGATTTTCTGGTGTGTTTTCTGGTCTTTGAGTGTGTGCGGCATTGCTTACACCGCACTTGCTGCCTGGGTGTTTGTAGAGTTTCTGGTGTGTTTTCGGGTCTTTGAGTGTGTGTGGCAATGCTGACACTGCACTTGCTGTCTGGGTGTTTGTAGAGTTTCTGGTGTTATTTTGGGTCTTTGAGTGTTTGCGGCATTGCTGACACCGCACTTGCTGCCTGGGTGTTTGTAGAGTTTCTGGTGGGTTTTTGGGTCTTTGAGTGTGTGCGGCATTGCTGACACCGCACTTGCTGCCCAGTTGATTGTAGAGTTTCTGGTGTGTTTTCGAGACTTTGAGTGTGTGCGGCATTGCTGACACCGCACTTGCTGCCCGGGTGATTGTAGAGTTTCTGGTGTGTTTTCAGGTCTTTGAGTGTGTGCGGCATTGCTGACACCGCACTTGCTGCCCGGGTGTTTGTAGAGTTTCTGGTGTGTTTTCAGGTCTTTGAGTGTGTGCGTCATTGCTGACACCGCACTTGCTGCCCGGGTGATTGTAGAGTTTCTGGTGTGTTTTCTAGACTTTTAGTGTATGCGGCATTGCTGACACCGCACTTGCTGCCCTGGTGATTGTACAGTTTCTGGGGAGTTTTCGGGTCTTTGAGTGTGTGCGGCATTGCTGACACCGGACTTGCTGTCTGGGTGTTTGTAGATTTTCTGGTGTGTTTTCGGGTCTTTGAGTGTGTGCCGTATTGCTGACACCGGACTTGCTGCCTGGGTGTTTGTAGATTTTCTGGTGTGTTTTCGGGTCTTTGAGTGTGTGCGGCATTGCTGACACAGCACTTGCTGCCTGGGTGTTTGTAGAGTTTCTGGTGTGTTTTCGGGTCTTTGAGTGTGTGCGGCATTGCTGACACCGCACTTGCTGCCTGGGTGTTTGTAGAGTTTCTGGTGTGTTTTCGGGTCTTTGAGGGTGTGCGGCATTGCTGACACCGCACTTGCTGCCTGGGTGTTTGTAGAGTTTCTGGTGTGTTTTCGGGTCTTTGAGTGTGTGTGGCAATGCTGACACCGCACTTGCTGCCCGGGTGATTGTAGAGTTTCTCGTGTGTTTTCGAGACTTTGAGTGTATTCAGCATTGCTGACACCGCACTTGCTGCCCAGGTGATTGTACAGTTTCTGGGGTGTTTTCGGGTCTTTGAGTGTGTGCGGCATTGCTGACATCGCACTTGCTGCCTGGGTGTTTGTATAGCTTCTGGGGTGTTTTTGGGGCTTTGAGTGTGTGCGGCATTGCTGACACCGCACTTGCTGCCCGGGTGATTGTAGAGTTTCTGGTGTGTTTTCAGGTCTTTGAGTGTGTGCGGCATTGCTGACACCGCACTTGCTGCCCGGGTGTTTGTAGAGTTTCTGGTGTGTTTTCAGGTCTTTGAGTGTGTGTGGCATTGCTGACACCGCACCTGCTGCCCGGGTGTTTGTAGAGTTTCTGGTGGGTTTTTGGGTCTTTGAGTGTGTGCGTCATTGCTTACACCGCACTTGCTGCCCGGGTGATTGTAGAGTTTCTGGTGTGTTTTCGAGACTTTGAGTGTATGCGGCATTGCTGACACCGCACTTGCTGCCCAGGTGATTGTACAGTTTCTGGGGTGTTTTCGGGTCTTTGAGTGTGTGCGGCATTGCTGACATCGCACTTGCTGCCTGGGTGATTGTAGAGTTTCTGGTGTGTTTTCGGGTCTTTGAGTGTGTGCGGCATTGCTGACACTGCACTTGCTGCCTGGGTGTTTGTAGAGTTTCTGGTGTGTTTTCGGGTCTTTGAGTGTGTGCGTCATTGCTGACACCGCACTTGCTGCCCTGGTGATTGTAGAGTTTCTGGTGTGTTTTCGAGACTTTGAGTGTATGCGACATTGCTGACACTGCACTTGCTAGCCAGTTGATTGTACAGTTTCTGGGGTGTTTTCGGGTCTTTGAGTGTGTGCGGCATTGCTGACATCGCACTTGCTGCCTGGGTGTTTGTATAGCTTCTGGGGTGTTTTCTGGTCTTTGAGTGTGTGCGGCATTGCTTACACCGCACTTGCTGCCTGGGTGTTTGTAGAGTTTCTGGTGTGTTTTCGGGTCTTTGAGTGTGTGTGGCAATGCTGACACCGCACTTGCTGTCTGGGTGTTTGTAGAGTTTCTGGTGTGATTTCGGGTCTTTGAGTGTTTGCGGCATTGCTGACACCGCACTTGCTGCCTGGGTGTTTATAGAGTTTCTGGTGTGTTTTCGGGTCTTTGAGTGTTTGAGACATTGCTGATACCGGACTTGCTGCCTGGGTGTTTGTAGATTTTCTGGTGTGTTTTCGGGTCTTTGAGTGTGTGCGGCATTGCTGACACCGGACTTGCTGCCTGGGTGTTTGTAGATTTTCTGGTGTGTTTTCGGGTCTTTGAGTGTGTGCGGCATTGCTGACACAGCACTTGCTGCCCGGGTGTTTGTAGAGTTTCTGGTGTGTTTTCGGGTCTTTGAGTGTGTGCGGCATTGCTGACACCGCTCTTGCTGCCCGGGTGTTTGTAGAGTTTCTGGTGTGTTTTCGGGTCTTTGAGTGTGTGCGGTATTGCTGACACCGCACTTGCAGCCCGGGTGTTTGTAGAGTTTCTGGTGTGTTTTCGGTTCTTTGAGTGTGTGTGGCATTGCTGACACTGCACTTGCTGCCCAGGTGATTGTACAGTTTCTGGGGTGTTTTCGGGGCTTTGAGTGTGTGTGGCAATGCTGACACCGCACTTGCTGTCTGGGTGTTTGTAGAGTTTCTGGTGTGATTTCGGGTCTTTGAGTGTTTGCGGCATTGCTGACACCGCACTTGCTGGCTGGGTGTTTGTAGAGTTTCTGGTGGGTTTTTGGGTCTTTGAGTATATGCGGCATTGCTGACACCGCCCTTGCTGCCCAGGTGATTGTAGAGTTTCTGGTGTGTTTTTGAGACTTTGAGTGTGTGTGGCAATGCTGACACCGCACTTGCAGCCCGGATGATTGTAGAGTTTCTGGGGTGTTTTCGAGACTTTGAGTGTATGAGGCATTGCTGACACCGCACTTGCGGCCCAGGTGATTGTACAGTTTCTGGGGTGTTTTCGGGTCTTTGAGTGTGTGCGGCATTGCTGACACCGCACTTGCTGCCCGGGTGATTGTAGAGTTTCTGGTGTGTTTTTTCGAGACTTTTACTGTATGCGGCATTGTTGACACTGCACTTGCTGCCCTGGTGATTGTACAGTTTCTGGGGTGTTTTCAGGTCTTTGAGTGTGTGGGGCATTGCTGACACCGCACTTGCTGCCCGGGTGTTTGTAGAGTTTCTGGGGGGTTTTCGGGTCTTTGAGTGTGTGCGGCATTGCTGACATCGCACTTGCTGCCTGGGTGTTTGTATAGCTTCTGGGGTGTTTTCTGGTCTTTGAGTGTGTGCGGCATTGCTTACACCGCACTTGCTGCCTGGGCGTTTGTAGAGTTTCTTGTGTGTTTTCGGGTCTTTGAGTGTGTGTGGCAATGCTGACACCGCACTTGCTGTCTGGGTATTTGTAGAGTTTCTGGTGTGATTTCGGGTCTTTGAGTGTTTGCGGCATTGCTGACACCGCACTTGCTGCCTGGGTGTTTGTAGAGTTTCTGGTGGGTTTTTGGGTCTTTGAGTGTGTGCGGCATTGCTGACACTGCACTTGCTGCCCAGTTGATTGTAGAGTTTCTGGTGTGTTTTCGAGACTTTGAGTGTGTGCGGCATTGCTGACACCGCACTTGCTGCCCGGGTGATTGTAGAGTTTCTGTTGTGTTTTCAGGTCTTTGAGTGTGTGCGGCATTGCTGACACCGCACTTGCTGCCCGGGTGATTGTAGAGTTTCTGGTGTGTTTTCGAGGCTTTGAGTGTATGCGGCATTGCTGACACCGCACTTGCTGCCCAGGTGATTGTACAGTTTCTGGGGTGTTTTCGGGTCTTTGAGTGTGTGCGGCATTGCTGAGATCGCACTTGCTGCCTGGGTGATTGTAGAGTTTCTGGTGTGTTTTCGGGTCTTTGAGTGTGTGCGGCATTGCTGACACCGCACTTGCTGCCTGGGTGTTTGTAGAGTTTCTGGTGTGTTTTCGGGTCTTTGAGTGTGTGTGGCAATGCTTACACCGCACTTGCTGCCTGGGTGTTTGTAGAGTTTCTGGTGGGTTTTTGAGCCTTTGAGTTTGTGCGTCATTGCTGACACGGCACTTGCTGCCCTGGTGATTGTAGAGTTTCTGGTGTGTTTTCGAGACTTTAAGTGTATGCGACATTGCTGACACCGCACTTGCTACCCAGTTGATTGTACAGTTTCTGGGGGGTTTTCGGGTCTTTGAGTGTGTGCGGCATTGCTGACATCGCACTTGCTGCCTGGGTGTTTGTATAGCTTCTGGGGTGTTTTCTGGTCTTTGAGTGTGTGCGGCATTGCTTACACCGCACTTGCTGCCTGGGTGTTTGTAGAGTTTCTTGTGTGTTTTCGGGTCTTTGAGTGTGTGTGGCAATGCTGACACCGCACTTGCTGTCTGGGTGTTTGTAGAGTTTCTGGTGTGATTTCGGGTCTTTGAGTGTTTGCGGCATTGCTGACACCGCACTTGCTGCCTGGGTGTTTGTAGAGTTTCTGGTGGGTTTTTGGGTCTTTGAGTGTGTGCGGCATTGCTGACACCGCACTTGCTGCCCAGTTGATTGTAGAGTTTCTGGTGTGTTTTCGAGACTTTGAGTGTGTGCGGCATTGCTGACACCGCACTTGCTGCCCGGGTGATTGTTGAGTTTCTGTTGTGTTTTCAGGTCTTTGAGTGTGTGTGGCATTGCTGACACCGCACTTGCTGCCCGGGTGTTTGTAGAGTTTCTGGTGTGTTTTCAGGTCTTTGAGTGTGTGCGTCATTGCTGACACCGCACTTGCTGCCCGGGTGATTGTAGAGTTTCTGGTGTGTTTTCTAGACTTTTAGTGTATGCGGCATTGCTGACACCGCACTTGCTGCCCTGGTGATTGTACAGTTTCTGGGGAGTTTTCAGGTCTTTGAGTGTGTGCGGCATTGCTGACACCGGACTGGCTGCCTGGGTGTTTGTAGATTTTCTGGTGTGTTTTCTGGTCTTTGAGTGTGTGCGGCATTGCTTACACCGCACTTGCTGCCTGGGTGTTTGTAGAGTTTCTGGTGTGTTTTCGGGTCTTTGAGTGTGTGTGGCAATGCTGACACCGCACTTGCTGTCTGGGTGTTTGTAGAGTTTCTGGTGTTATTTTGGGTCTTTGAGTGTTTGCGGCATTGCTGACACCGCACATGCTGCCTGGGTGTTTGTAGAGTTTCTGGTGGGTTTTTGGGTCTTTGAGTGTGTGCGGCATTGCTGACACCGCACTTGCTGCCCAGTTGATTGTAGAGTTTCTGGTGTGTTTTCGAGACTTTGAGTGTGTGCGGCATTGCTGACACCGCACTTGCTGCCCGGGTGATTGTAGAGTTTCTGGTGTGTTTTCAGGTCTTTGAGTGTGTGCGGCATTGCTGACACCGCACTTGCTGCCCGGGTGTTTGTAGAGTTTCTGGTGTGTTTTCAGGTCTTTGAGTGTGTGCGTCATTGCTGACACCGCACTTGCTGCCCGGGTGATTGTAGAGTTTCTGGTGTGTTTTCTAGACTTTTAGTGTATGCGGCATTGCTGACACCGCACTTGCTGCCCTGGTGATTGTACAGTTTCTGGGGAGTTTTCGGGTCTTTGAGTGTGTGCGTCATTGCTGACACCGGACTTGCTGTCTGGGTGTTTGTAGATTTTCTGGTGTGTTTTCGGGTCTTTGAGTGTGTGCCGTATTGCTGACACCGGACTTGCTGCCTGGGTGTTTGTAGATTTTCTGGTGTATTTTCGGGTCTTTGAGTGTGTGCGGCATTGCTGACACAGCACTTGCTGCCTGGGTGTTTGTAGAGTTTCTGGTGTGTTTTCGGGTCTTTGAGTGTGTGCGGCATTGCTGACACCGCACTTGCTGCCTGGGTGTTTGTAGAGTTTCTGGTGTGTTTTCGGGTCTTTGAGGGTGTGCGGCATTGCTGACACCGCACTTGCTGCCTGGGTGTTTGTAGAGTTTCTGGTGTGTTTTCGGGTCTTTGAGTGTGTGTGGCAATGCTGACACCGCACTTGCTGCCCGGGTGATTGTAGAGTTTCTGGTGTGTTTTCGAGACTTTGAGTGTATTCAGCATTGCTGACACCGCACTTGCTGCCCAGGTGATTGTACAGTTTCTGGGGTGTTTTCGGGTCTTTGAGTGTGTGCGGCATTGCTGACATCGCACTTGCTGCCTGGGTGTTTGTAGAGTTTCTGGTGTGTTTTCAGGTCTTTGAGTGTGTGCGTCATTGCTGACACCGCACTTGCTGCCCGGGTGATTGTAGAGTTTCTGGTGTGTTTTCTAGACTTTTAGTGTATGCGGCATTGCTGACACCGCACTTGCTGCCCTGGTGATTGTACAGTTTCTGGGGAGTTTTCGGGTCTTTGAGTGTGTGCGGCATTGCTGACACCGGACTTGCTGTCTGGGTGTTTGTAGATTTACTGGTGTGTTTTCGGGTCTTTGAGTGTGTGCCGTATTGCTGACACCGGACTTGCTGCCTGGGTGTTTGTAGATTTTCTGGTGTGTTTTCGGGTCTTTGAGTGTGTGCGGCATTGCTGACACAGCACTTGCTGCCTGGGTGTTTGTAGAGTTTCTGGTGTGTTTTCGGGTCTTTGAGTGTGTGCGGCATTGCTGACACCGCACTTGCTGCCTGGGTGTTTGTAGAGTTTCTGGTGTGTTTTCGGGTCTTTGAGGGTGTGCGGCATTGCTGACACCGCACTTGCTGCCTGGGTGTTTGTAGAGTTTCTGGTGTGTTTTCGGGTCTTTGAGTGTGTGTGGCAATGCTGACACCGCACTTGCTGCCCGGGTGATTGTAGAGTTTCTGGTGTGTTTTCGAGACTTTGAGTGTATTCAGCATTGCTGACACCGCACTTGCTGCCCAGGTGATTGTACAGTTTCTGGGGTGTTTTCGGGTCTTTGAGTGTGTGCGGCATTGCTGACATCGCACTTGCTGCCTGGGTGTTTGTATAGCTTCTGGGGTGTTTTTGGGGCTTTGAGTGTGTGCGGCATTGCTGACACCGCACTTGCTGCCCGGGTGATTGTAGAGTTTCTGGTGTGTTTTCAGGTCTTTGAGTGTGTGCGGCATTGCTGACACCGCACTTGCTGCCCGGGTGTTTGTAGAGTTTCTGGTGTGTTTTCAGGTCTTTGAGTGTGTGTGGCATTGCTGACACCGCACCTGCTGCCCGGGTGTTTGTAGAGTTTCTGGTGGGTTTTTGGGTCTTTGAGTGTGTGCGTCATTGCTTACACCGCACTTGCTGCCCGGGTGATTGTAGAGTTTCTGGTGTGTTTTCGAGACTTTGAGTGTATGCGGCATTGCTGACACCGCACTTGCTGCCCAGGTGATTGTACAGTTTCTGGGGTGTTTTCGGGTCTTTGAGTGTGTGCGGCATTGCTGACATCGCACTTGCTGCCTGGGTGATTGTAGAGTTTCTGGTGTGTTTTCGGGTCTTTGAGTGTGTGCGGCATTGCTGACACTGCACTTGCTGCCTGGGTGTTTGTAGAGTTTCTGGTGTGTTTTCGGGTCTTTGAGTGTGTGCGGCAATGCTTACACCGCACTTGCTGCCTGGGTGTTTGTAGAGGTTCTGGTGGGTTTTTGAGCCTTTGAGTGTGTGCGTCATTGCTGACACCGCACTTGCTGCCCTGGTGATTGTAGAGTTTCTGGTGTGTTTTCGAGACTTTGAGTGTATGCGACATTGCTGACACTGCACTTGCTAGCCAGTTGATTGTACAGTTTCTGGGGTGTTTTCGGGTCTTTGAGTGTGTGTGGCAATGCTGACACCGCACTTGCTGTCTGGGTGTTTGTAGAGTTTCTGGTGTGATTTTGGGTCTTTGAGTGTTTGCGGCATTGCTGACACCGCACTTGCTGCCTTGGTGTTTGTAGAGTTTCTGGTGGGTTTTTGGGTCTTTGAGTGTGTGCGGCATTGCTGACACCGCACTTGCTGCCCAGTTGATTGTAGAGTTTCTGGTGTGTTTTCGAGACTTTGAGTGTGTGCGGCATTGCTGACACCGCACTTGCTGCCCGGGTGATTGTAGAGTTTCTGTTGTGTTTTCAGGTCTTTGAGTGTGTGCGGCATTGC
Source organism: Lissotriton vulgaris (assembly GCF_964263255.1). Taxonomy (NCBI): domain Eukaryota; kingdom Metazoa; phylum Chordata; class Amphibia; order Caudata; family Salamandridae; genus Lissotriton; species Lissotriton vulgaris. Next base: position 35,691,488 of record NC_141697.1, read on the forward strand.
TGACACCGCACTTGCTGCCCGGGTGTTTGTAGAGTTTCTGGTGTGTTTTCAGGTCTTTGAGTGTGTGCGTCATTGCTGACACCGCACTTGCTGCCCTGGTGATTGTAGAGTTTCTGGTGTGTTTTCTAGACTTTTAGTGTATGCGGCATTGCTGACACCGCACTTGCTGCCCTGGTGATTGTACAGTTTCTGGGGAGTTTTCAGGTCTTTGAGTGTGTGCGGCATTGCTGACACCGGACTTGCTGCCTGGGTGTTTGTAGATTTTCTGGTGTGTTTTCTGGTCTTTGAGTGTGTGCGGCATTGCTTACACCGCACTTGCTGCCTGGGTGTTTGTAGAGTTTCTGGTGTGTTTTCGGGTCTTTGAGTGTGTGTGGCAATGCTGACACCGCACTTGCTGTCTGGGTGTTTGTAGAGTTTCTGGTGTTATTTTGGGTCTTTGAGTGTTTGCGGCATTGCTGACACCGCACTTGCTGCCTGGGTGTTTGTAGAGTTTCTGGTGGGTTTTTGGGTCTTTGAGTGTGTGCGGCATTGCTGACACCGCACTTGCTGCCCAGTTGATTGTAGAGTTTCTGGTGTGTTTTCGAGACTTTGAGTGTGTGCGGCATTGCTGACACCGCACTTGCTGCCCGGGTGATTGTAGAGTTTCTGGTGTGTTTTCAGGTCTTTGAGTGTGTGCGGCATTGCTGACACCGCACTTGCTGCCCGGGTGTTTGTAGAGTTTCTGGTGTGTTTTCAGGTCTTTGAGTGTGTGCGTCATTGCTGACACCGCACTTGCTGCCCGGGTGTTTGTAGAGTTTCTGGTGTGTTTTCAGGTCTTTGAGTGTGTGCGTCATTGCTGACACCGCACTTGCTGCCCGGGTGATTGTAGAGTTTCTGGTGTGTTTTCGAGACTTTGAGTGTATGCGGCATTGCTGACACCGCACTTGCTGCCCAGGTGATTGTACAGTTTCTGGGGTGTTTTCGGGTCTTTGAGTGTGTGCGGCATTGCTGACATCGCACTTGCTGCCTGGGTGTTTGTATAGCTTCTGGGGTGTTTTTGGGGCTTTGAGTGTGTGCGGCATTGCTGACACCGCACTTGCTGCCCGGGTGATTGTAGAGTTTCTGGTGTGTTTTCAGGTCTTTGAGTGTGTGCGGCATTGCTGACACCGCACTTGCTGCCCGGGTGTTTGTTGAGTTTCTGGTGTGTTTTCAGGTCTTTGAGTGTGTGTGGCATTGCTGACACCGCACCTGCTGCCCGGGTGTTTGTAGAGTTTCTGGTGGGTTTTTGGGTCTTTGAGTGTGTGCGACATTGCTTACACCGCACTTGCTGCCCGGGTGATTGTAGAGTTTCTGGTGTGTTTTCGAGACTTTGAGTGTATGCGGCATTGCTGACACCGCACTTGCTGCCCAGGTGATTGTACAGTTTCTGGGGTGTTTTCGGGTCTTTGAGTTTGTGCAGCATTGCTGAGATCGCACTTGCTGCCTGGGTGATTGTAGAGTTTCTGGTGTGTTTTCGGGTCTTTGAGTGTGTGCGGCATTGCTGACACCGCACTTGCTGCCTGGGTGTTTGTAGAGTTTCTGGTGTGTTTTCGGGTCTTTGAGTGTGTGTGGCAATGCTTACACCGCACTTGCTGCCTGGGTGTTTGTAGAGTTTCTGGTGGGTTTTTGAGCCTTTGAGTGTGTGCGGCATTGCTGACACCGCACTTGCTGCCCGGGTGATTGTAGAGTTTCTGTTGTGTTTTCAGGTCTTTGAGTGTGTGCGGCATTGCTGACACCGCACTTGCTGCCTGGGTGTTTGTAGATTTTCTGGTGTGTTTTCTGGTCTTTGAGTGTGTGCGGCATTGCTTACACCGCACTTGCTGCCTGGGTGTTTGTAGAGTTTCTGGTGTGTTTTCGGGTCTTTGAGTGTGTGTGGCAATGCTGACACTGCACTTGCTGTCTGGGTGTTTGTAGAGTTTCTGGTGTTATTTTGGGTCTTTGAGTGTTTGCGGCATTGCTGACACCGCACTTGCTGCCTGGGTGTTTGTAGAGTTTCTGGTGGGTTTTTGGGTCTTTGAGTGTGTGCGGCATTGCTGACACCGCACTTGCTGCCCAGTTGATTGTAGAGTTTCTGGTGTGTTTTCGAGACTTTGAGTGTGTGCGGCATTGCTGACACCGCACTTGCTGCCCGGGTGATTGTAGAGTTTCTGGTGTGTTTTCAGGTCTTTGAGTGTGTGCGGCATTGCTGACACCGCACTTGCTGCCCGGGTGTTTGTAGAGTTTCTGGTGTGTTTTCAGGTCTTTGAGTGTGTGCGTCATTGCTGACACCGCACTTGCTGCCCGGGTGATTGTAGAGTTTCTGGTGTGTTTTCTAGACTTTTAGTGTATGCGGCATTGCTGACACCGCACTTGCTGCCCTGGTGATTGTACAGTTTCTGGGGAGTTTTCGGGTCTTTGAGTGTGTGCGGCATTGCTGACACCGGACTTGCTGTCTGGGTGTTTGTAGATTTTCTGGTGTGTTTTCGGGTCTTTGAGTGTGTGCCGTATTGCTGACACCGGACTTGCTGCCTGGGTGTTTGTAGATTTTCTGGTGTGTTTTCGGGTCTTTGAGTGTGTGCGGCATTGCTGACACAGCACTTGCTGCCTGGGTGTTTGTAGAGTTTCTGGTGTGTTTTCGGGTCTTTGAGTGTGTGCGGCATTGCTGACACCGCACTTGCTGCCTGGGTGTTTGTAGAGTTTCTGGTGTGTTTTCGGGTCTTTGAGGGTGTGCGGCATTGCTGACACCGCACTTGCTGCCTGGGTGTTTGTAGAGTTTCTGGTGTGTTTTCGGGTCTTTGAGTGTGTGTGGCAATGCTGACACCGCACTTGCTGCCCGGGTGATTGTAGAGTTTCTCGTGTGTTTTCGAGACTTTGAGTGTATTCAGCATTGCTGACACCGCACTTGCTGCCCAGGTGATTGTACAGTTTCTGGGGTGTTTTCGGGTCTTTGAGTGTGTGCGGCATTGCTGACATCGCACTTGCTGCCTGGGTGTTTGTATAGCTTCTGGGGTGTTTTTGGGGCTTTGAGTGTGTGCGGCATTGCTGACACCGCACTTGCTGCCCGGGTGATTGTAGAGTTTCTGGTGTGTTTTCAGGTCTTTGAGTGTGTGCGGCATTGCTGACACCGCACTTGCTGCCCGGGTGTTTGTAGAGTTTCTGGTGTGTTTTCAGGTCTTTGAGTGTGTGTGGCATTGCTGACACCGCACCTGCTGCCCGGGTGTTTGTAGAGTTTCTGGTGGGTTTTTGGGTCTTTGAGTGTGTGCGTCATTGCTTACACCGCACTTGCTGCCCGGGTGATTGTAGAGTTTCTGGTGTGTTTTCGAGACTTTGAGTGTATGCGGCATTGCTGACACCGCACTTGCTGCCCAGGTGATTGTACAGTTTCTGGGGTGTTTTCGGGTCTTTGAGTGTGTGCGGCATTGCTGACATCGCACTTGCTGCCTGGGTGATTGTAGAGTTTCTGGTGTGTTTTCGGGTCTTTGAGTGTGTGCGGCATTGCTGACACTGCACTTGCTGCCTGGGTGTTTGTAGAGTTTCTGGTGTGTTTTCGGGTCTTTGAGTGTGTGCGTCATTGCTGACACCGCACTTGCTGCCCTGGTGATTGTAGAGTTTCTGGTGTGTTTTCGAGACTTTGAGTGTATGCGACATTGCTGACACTGCACTTGCTAGCCAGTTGATTGTACAGTTTCTGGGGTGTTTTCGGGTCTTTGAGTGTGTGCGGCATTGCTGACATCGCACTTGCTGCCTGGGTGTTTGTATAGCTTCTGGGGTGTTTTCTGGTCTTTGAGTGTGTGCGGCATTGCTTACACCGCACTTGCTGCCTGGGTGTTTGTAGAGTTTCTGGTGTGTTTTCGGGTCTTTGAGTGTGTGTGGCAATGCTGACACCGCACTTGCTGTCTGGGTGTTTGTAGAGTTTCTGGTGTGATTTCGGGTCTTTGAGTGTTTGCGGCATTGCTGACACCGCACTTGCTGCCTGGGTGTTTATAGAGTTTCTGGTGTGTTTTCGGGTCTTTGAGTGTTTGAGACATTGCTGATACCGGACTTGCTGCCTGGGTGTTTGTAGATTTTCTGGTGTGTTTTCGGGTCTTTGAGTGTGTGCGGCATTGCTGACACCGGACTTGCTGCCTGGGTGTTTGTAGATTTTCTGGTGTGTTTTCGGGTCTTTGAGTGTGTGCGGCATTGCTGACACAGCACTTGCTGCCCGGGTGTTTGTAGAGTTTCTGGTGTGTTTTCGGGTCTTTGAGTGTGTGCGGCATTGCTGACACCGCTCTTGCTGCCCGGGTGTTTGTAGAGTTTCTGGTGTGTTTTCGGGTCTTTGAGTGTGTGCGGTATTGCTGACACCGCACTTGCAGCCCGGGTGTTTGTAGAGTTTCTGGTGTGTTTTCGGTTCTTTGAGTGTGTGTGGCATTGCTGACACTGCACTTGCTGCCCAGGTGATTGTACAGTTTCTGGGGTGTTTTCGGGGCTTTGAGTGTGTGTGGCAATGCTGACACCGCACTTGCTGTCTGGGTGTTTGTAGAGTTTCTGGTGTGATTTCGGGTCTTTGAGTGTTTGCGGCATTGCTGACACCGCACTTGCTGGCTGGGTGTTTGTAGAGTTTCTGGTGGGTTTTTGGGTCTTTGAGTATATGCGGCATTGCTGACACCGCCCTTGCTGCCCAGGTGATTGTAGAGTTTCTGGTGTGTTTTTGAGACTTTGAGTGTGTGTGGCAATGCTGACACCGCACTTGCAGCCCGGATGATTGTAGAGTTTCTGGGGTGTTTTCGAGACTTTGAGTGTATGAGGCATTGCTGACACCGCACTTGCGGCCCAGGTGATTGTACAGTTTCTGGGGTGTTTTCGGGTCTTTGAGTGTGTGCGGCATTGCTGACACCGCACTTGCTGCCCGGGTTATTGTAGAGTTTCTGGTGTGTTTTTTCGAGACTTTTACTGTATGCGGCATTGTTGACACTGCACTTGCTGCCCTGGTGATTGTACAGTTTCTGGGGTGTTTTCAGGTCTTTGAGTGTGTGGGGCATTGCTGACACCGCACTTGCTGCCCGGGTGTTTGTAGAGTTTCTGGGGGGTTTTCGGGTCTTTGAGTGTGTGCGGCATTGCTGACATCGCACTTGCTGCCTGGGTGTTTGTATAGCTTCTGGGGTGTTTTCTGGTCTTTGAGTGTGTGCGGCATTGCTTACACCGCACTTGCTGCCTGGGTGTTTGTAGAGTTTCTTGTGTGTTTTCGGGTCTTTGAGTGTGTGTGGCAATGCTGACACCGCACTTGCTGTCTGGGTATTTGTAGAGTTTCTGGTGTGATTTCGGGTCTTTGAGTGTTTGCGGCATTGCTGACACCGCACTTGCTGCCTGGGTGTTTGTAGAGTTTCTGGTGGGTTTTTGGGTCTTTGAGTGTGTGCGGCATTGCTGACACCGCACTTGCTGCCCAGTTGATTGTAGAGTTTCTGGTGTGTTTTCGAGACTTTGAGTGTGTGCGGCATTGCTGACACCGCACTTGCTGCCCGGGTGATTGTAGAGTTTCTGTTGTGTTTTCAGGTCTTTGAGTGTGTGCGGCATTGCTGACACCGCACTTGCTGCCCGGGTGATTGTAGAGTTTCTGGTGTGTTTTCGAGGCTTTGAGTGTATGCGGCATTGCTGACACCGCACTTGCTGCCCAGGTGATTGTACAGTTTCTGGGGTGTTTTCGGGTCTTTGAGTGTGTGCGGCATTGCTGAGATCGCACTTGCTGCCTGGGTGATTGTAGAGTTTCTGGTGTGTTTTCGGGTCTTTGAGTGTGTGCGGCATTGCTGACACCGCACTTGCTGCCTGGGTGTTTGTAGAGTTTCTGGTGTGTTTTCGGGTCTTTGAGTGTGTGTGGCAATGCTTACACCGCACTTGCTGCCTGGGTGTTTGTAGAGTTTCTGGTGGGTTTTTGAGCCTTTGAGTTTGTGCGTCATTGCTGACACCGCACTTGCTGCCCTGGTGATTGTAGAGTTTCTGGTGTGTTTTCGAGACTTTAAGTGTATGCGACATTGCTGACACCGCACTTGCTACCCAGTTGATTGTACAGTTTCTGGGGGGTTTTCGGGTCTTTGAGTGTGTGCGGCATTGCTGACATCGCACTTGCTGCCTGGGTGTTTGTATAGCTTCTGGGGTGTTTTCTGGTCTTTGAGTGTGTGCGGCATTGCTTACACCGCACTTGCTGCCTGGGTGTTTGTAGAGTTTCTTGTGTGTTTTCGGGTCTTTGAGTGTGTGTGGCAATGCTGACACCGCACTTGCTGTCTGGGTGTTTGTAGAGTTTCTGGTGTGATTTCGGGTCTTTGAGTGTTTGCGGCATTGCTGACACCGCACTTGCTGCCTGGGTGTTTGTAGAGTTTCTGGTGGGTTTTTGGGTCTTTGAGTGTGTGCGGCATTGCTGACACCGCACTTGCTGCCCAGTTGATTGTAGAGTTTCTGGTGTGTTTTCGAGACTTTGAGTGTGTGCGGCATTGCTGACACCGCACTTGCTGCCCGGGTGATTGTAGAGTTTCTGTTGTGTTTTCAGGTCTTTGAGTGTGTGTGGCATTGCTGACACCGCACTTGCTGCCCGGGTGTTTGTAGAGTTTCTGGTGTGTTTTCAGGTCTTTGAGTGTGTGCGTCATTGCTGACACCGCACTTGCTGCCCGGGTGATTGTAGAGTTTCTGGTGTGTTTTCTAGACTTTTAGTGTATGCGGCATTGCTGACACCGCACTTGCTGCCCTGGTGATTGTACAGTTTCTGGGGAGTTTTCAGGTCTTTGAGTGTGTGCGGCATTGCTGACACCGGACTTGCTGCCTGGGTGTTTGTAGATTTTCTGGTGTGTTTTCTGGTCTTTGAGTGTGTGCGGCATTGCTTACACCGCACTTGCTGCCTGGGTGTTTGTAGAGTTTCTGGTGTGTTTTCGGGTCTTTGAGTGTGTGTGGCAATGCTGACACCGCACTTGCTGTCTGGGTGTTTGTAGAGTTTCTGGTGTTATTTTGGGTCTTTGAGTGTTTGCGGCATTGCTGACACCGCACATGCTGCCTGGGTGTTTGTAGAGTTTCTGGTGGGTTTTTGGGTCTTTGAGTGTGTGCGGCATTGCTGACACCGCACTTGCTGCCCAGTTGATTGTAGAGTTTCTGGTGTGTTTTCGAGACTTTGAGTGTGTGCGGCATTGCTGACACCGCACTTGCTGCCCGGGTGATTGTAGAGTTTCTGGTGTGTTTTCAGGTCTTTGAGTGTGTGCGGCATTGCTGACACCGCACTTGCTGCCCGGGTGTTTGTAGAGTTTCTGGTGTGTTTTCAGGTCTTTGAGTGTGTGCGTCATTGCTGACACCGCACTTGCTGCCCGGGTGATTGTAGAGTTTCTGGTGTGTTTTCTAGACTTTTAGTGTATGCGGCATTGCTGACACCGCACTTGCTGCCCTGGTGATTGTACAGTTTCTGGGGAGTTTTCGGGTCTTTGAGTGTGTGCGTCATTGCTGACACCGGACTTGCTGTCTGGGTGTTTGTAGATTTTCTGGTGTGTTTTCGGGTCTTTGAGTGTGTGCCGTATTGCTGACACCGGACTTGCTGCCTGGGTGTTTGTAGATTTTCTGGTGTATTTTCGGGTCTTTGAGTGTGTGCGGCATTGCTGACACAGCACTTGCTGCCTGGGTGTTTGTAGAGTTTCTGGTGTGTTTTCGGGTCTTTGAGTGTGTGCGGCATTGCTGACACCGCACTTGCTGCCTGGGTGTTTGTAGAGTTTCTGGTGTGTTTTCGGGTCTTTGAGGGTGTGCGGCATTGCTGACACCGCACTTGCTGCCTGGGTGTTTGTAGAGTTTCTGGTGTGTTTTCGGGTCTTTGAGTGTGTGTGGCAATGCTGACACCGCACTTGCTGCCCGGGTGATTGTAGAGTTTCTGGTGTGTTTTCGAGACTTTGAGTGTATTCAGCATTGCTGACACCGCACTTGCTGCCCAGGTGATTGTACAGTTTCTGGGGTGTTTTCGGGTCTTTGAGTGTGTGCGGCATTGCTGACATCGCACTTGCTGCCTGGGTGTTTGTAGAGTTTCTGGTGTGTTTTCAGGTCTTTGAGTGTGTGCGTCATTGCTGACACCGCACTTGCTGCCCGGGTGATTGTAGAGTTTCTGGTGTGTTTTCTAGACTTTTAGTGTATGCGGCATTGCTGACACCGCACTTGCTGCCCTGGTGATTGTACAGTTTCTGGGGAGTTTTCGGGTCTTTGAGTGTGTGCGGCATTGCTGACACCGGACTTGCTGTCTGGGTGTTTGTAGATTTTCTGGTGTGTTTTCGGGTCTTTGAGTGTGTGCCGTATTGCTGACACCGGACTTGCTGCCTGGGTGTTTGTAGATTTTCTGGTGTGTTTTCGGGTCTTTGAGTGTGTGCGGCATTGCTGACACAGCACTTGCTGCCTGGGTGTTTGTAGAGTTTCTGGTGTGTTTTCGGGTCTTTGAGTGTGTGCGGCATTGCTGACACCGCACTTGCTGCCTGGGTGTTTGTAGAGTTTCTGGTGTGTTTTCGGGTCTTTGAGGGTGTGCGGCATTGCTGACACCGCACTTGCTGCCTGGGTGTTTGTAGAGTTTCTGGTGTGTTTTCGGGTCTTTGAGTGTGTGTGGCAATGCTGACACCGCACTTGCTGCCCGGGTGATTGTAGAGTTTCTGGTGTGTTTTCGAGACTTTGAGTGTATTCAGCATTGCTGACACCGCACTTGCTGCCCAGGTGATTGTACAGTTTCTGGGGTGTTTTCGGGTCTTTGAGTGTGTGCGGCATTGCTGACATCGCACTTGCTGCCTGGGTGTTTGTATAGCTTCTGGGGTGTTTTTGGGGCTTTGAGTGTGTGCGGCATTGCTGACACCGCACTTGCTGCCCGGGTGATTGTAGAGTTTCTGGTGTGTTTTCAGGTCTTTGAGTGTGTGCGGCATTGCTGACACCGCACTTGCTGCCCGGGTGTTTGTAGAGTTTCTGGTGTGTTTTCAGGTCTTTGAGTGTGTGTGGCATTGCTGACACCGCACCTGCTGCCCGGGTGTTTGTAGAGTTTCTGGTGGGTTTTTGGGTCTTTGAGTGTGTGCGTCATTGCTTACACCGCACTTGCTGCCCGGGTGATTGTAGAGTTTCTGGTGTGTTTTCGAGACTTTGAGTGTATGCGGCATTGCTGACACCGCACTTGCTGCCCAGGTGATTGTACAGTTTCTGGGGTGTTTTCGGGTCTTTGAGTGTGTGCGGCATTGCTGACATCGCACTTGCTGCCTGGGTGATTGTAGAGTTTCTGGTGTGTTTTCGGGTCTTTGAGTGTGTGCGGCATTGCTGACACTGCACTTGCTGCCTGGGTGTTTGTAGAGTTTCTGGTGTGTTTTCGGGTCTTTGAGTGTGTGCGGCAATGCTTACACCGCACTTGCTGCCTGGGTGTTTGTAGAGGTTCTGGTGGGTTTTTGAGCCTTTGAGTGTGTGCGTCATTGCTGACACCGCACTTGCTGCCCTGGTGATTGTAGAGTTTCTGGTGTGTTTTCGAGACTTTGAGTGTATGCGACATTGCTGACACTGCACTTGCTAGCCAGTTGATTGTACAGTTTCTGGGGTGTTTTCGGGTCTTTGAGTGTGTGCGGCATTGCTGACATCGCACTTGCTGCCTGGGTGTTTGTATAGCTTCTGGGGTGTTTTCTGGTCTTTGAGTGTGTGCGGCATTGCTTACACCGCACTTGCTGCCTGGGTGTTTGTAGAGTTTCTGGTGTGTTTTCGGGTCTTTGAGTGTGTGTGGCAATGCTGACACCGCACTTGCTGTCTGGGTGTTTGTAGAGTTTCTGGTGTGATTTCGGGTCTTTGAGTGTTTGCGGCATTGCTGACACCGCACTTGCTGCCTGGGTGTTTATAGAGTTTCTGGTGTGTTTTCGGGTCTTTGAGTGTTTGAGACATTGCTGATACCGGACTTGCTGCCTGGGTGTTTGTAGATTTTCTGGTGTGTTTTCGGGTCTTTGAGTGTGTGCGGCATTGCTGACACCGGACTTGCTGCCTGGGTGTTTGTAGATTTTCTGGTGTGTTTTCGGGTCTTTGAGTGTGTGCGGCATTGCTGACACAGCACTTGCTGCCCGGGTGTTTGTAGAGTTTCTGGTGTGTTTTCGGGTCTTTGAGTGTGTGCGGCATTGCTGACACCGCTCTTGCTGCCCGGGTGTTTGTAGAGTTTCTGGTGTGTTTTCGGGTCTTTGAGTGTGTGCGGTATTGCTGACACCGCACTTGCAGCCCGGGTGTTTGTAGAGTTTCTGGTGTGTTTTCGGTTCTTTGAGTGTGTGTGGCATTGCTGACACTGCACTTGCTGCCCAGGTGATTGTACAGTTTCTGGGGTGTTTTCGGGGCTTTGAGTGTGTGTGGCAATGCTGACACCGCACTTGCTGTCTGGGTGTTTGTAGAGTTTCTGGTGTGATTTCGGGTCTTTGAGTGTTTGCGGCATTGCTGACACCGCACTTGCTGGCTGGGTGTTTGTAGAGTTTCTGGTGGGTTTTTGGGTCTTTGAGTATATGCGGCATTGCTGACACCGCCCTTGCTGCCCAGGTGATTGTAGAGTTTCTGGTGTGTTTTTGAGACTTTGAGTGTGTGTGGCAATGCTGACACCGCACTTGCAGCCCGGATGATTGTAGAGTTTCTGGGGTGTTTTCGAGACTTTGAGTGTATGCGGCATTGCTGACACCGCACTTGCGGCCCAGGTGATTGTACAGTTTCTGGGGTGTTTTCGGGTCTTTGAGTGTGTGCGGCATTGCTGACACCGCACTTGCTGCCCGGGTGATTGTAGAGTTTCTGGTGTGTTTTTTCGAGACTTTTAGTGTATGCGGCATTGTTGACACTGCACTTGCTGCCCTGGTGATTGTACAGTTTCTGGGGTGTTTTCAGGTCTTTGAGTGTGTGGGGCATTGCTGACACCGCACTTGCTGCCCGGGTGTTTGTAGAGTTTCTGGGGGGTTTTCGGGTCTTTGAGTGTGTGCGGCATTGCTGACATCGCACTTGCTGCCTGGGTGTTTGTATAGCTTCTGGGGTGTTTTCTGGTCTTTGAGTGTGTGCGGCATTGCTTACACCGCACTTGCTGCCTGGGTGTTTGTAGAGTTTCTTGTGTGTTTTCGGGTCTTTGAGTGTGTGTGGCAATGCTGACACCGCACTTGCTGTCTGGGTGTTTGTAGAGTTTCTGGTGTGATTTCGGGTCTTTGAGTGTTTGCGGCATTGCTGACACCGCACTTGCTGCCTGGGTGTTTGTAGAGTTTCTGGTGGGTTTTTGGGTCTTTGAGTGTGTGCGGCATTGCTGACACCGCACTTGCTGCCCAGTTGATTGTAGAGTTTCTGGTGTGTTTTCGAGACTTTGAGTGTGTGCGGCATTGCTGACACCGCACTTGCTGCCCGGGTGATTGTAGAGTTTCTGTTGTGTTTTCAGGTCTTTGAGTGTGTGCGGCATTGCTGACACCGCACTTGCTGCCCGGGTGATTGTAGAGTTTCTGGTGTGTTTTAGAGACTTTGAGTGTATGCGGCATTGCTGACACCGCACTTGCTGCCCAGGTGATTGTACAGTTTCTGGGGTGTTTTCGGGTCTTTGAGTGTGTGCGGCATTGCTGAGATCGCACTTGCTGCCTGGGTGATTGTAGAGTTTCTGGTGTGTTTTCGGGTCTTTGAGTGTGTGCGGCATTGCTGACACTGCACTTGCTGCCTGGGTGTTTGTAGAGTTTCTGGTGTGTTTTCGGGTCTTTGAGTGTGTGTGGCAATGCTTACACCGCACTTGCTGCCTGGGTGTTTGTAGAGTTTCTGGTGGGTTTTTGAGCCTTTGAGTTTGTGCGTCATTGCTGACACCGCACTTGCTGCCCTGGTGATTGTACAGTTTCTGGGGGGTTTTCGGGTCTTTGAGTGTGTGCGGCATTGCTGACATCGCACTTGCTGCCTGGGTGTTTGTATAGCTTCTGGGGTGTTTTCTGGTCTTTCAGTGTGTGCGGCATTGCTTACACCGCACTTGCTGCCTGGGTGTTTGTAGAGTTTCTTGTGTGTTTTCGGGTCTTTGAGTGTGTGTGGCAATGCTGACACCGCACTTGCTGTCTGGGTGTTTGTAGAGTTTCTGGTGTGATTTCGGGTCTTTGAGTGTTTGCGGCATTGCTGACACCGCACTTGCTGCCTGGGTGTTTGTAGAGTTTCTGGTGGGTTTTTGGGTCTTTGAGTGTGTGCGGCATTGCTGACACCGCACTTGCTGCCCAGTTGATTGTAGAGTTTCTGGTGTGTTTTCGAGACTTTGAGTGTGTGCGGCATTGCTGACACCGCACTTGCTGCCCGGGTGATTGTAGAGTTTCTGTTGTGTTTTCAGGTCTTTGAGTGTGTGCGGCATTGCTGACACCGCACTTGCTGCCCGGGTGTTTGTAGAGTTTCTGGTGTGTTTTCAGGTCTTTGAGTGTGTGCGTCATTGCTGACACCGCACTTGCTGCCCGGGTGATTGTAGAGTTTCTGGTGTGTTTTCTAGACTTTTAGTGTATGCGGCATTGCTGACACCGCACTTGCTGCCCTGGTGATTGTACAGTTTCTGGGGAGTTTTCAGGTCTTTGAGTGTGTGCGGCATTGCTGACACCGGACTTGCTGCCTGGGTGTTTGTAGATTTTCAGGTGTGTTTTCTGGTCTTTGAGTGTGTGCGGCATTGCTTACACCGCACTTGCTGCCTGGGTGTTTGTAGAGTTTCTGGTGTGTTTTCGGGTCTTTGAGTGTGTGTGGCAATGCTGACACCGCACTTGCTGTCTGGGTGTTTGTAGAGTTTCTGGTGTTATTTTGGGTCTTTGAGTGTTTGCGGCATTGCTGACACCGCACATGCTGCCTGGGTGTTTGTAGAGTTTCTGGTGGGTTTTTGGGTCTTTGAGTGTGTGCGGCATTGCTGACACCGCACTTGCTGCCCAGTTGATTGTAGAGTTTCTGGTGTGTTTTCGAGACTTTGAGTGTGTGCGGCATTGCTGACACCGCACTTGCTGCCCGGGTGATTGTAGAGTTTCTGGTGTGTTTTCAGGTCTTTGAGTGTGTGCGGCATTGCTGACACCGCACTTGCTGCCCGGGTGTTTGTAGAGTTTCTGGTGTGTTTTCAGGTCTTTGAGTGTGTGCGTCATTGCTGACACCGCACTTGCTGCCCGGGTGATTGTAGAGTTTCTGGTGTGTTTTCTAGACTTTTAGTGTATGCGGCATTGCTGACACCGCACTTGCTGCCCTGGTGATTGTACAGTTTCTGGGGAGTTTTCGGGTCTTTGAGTGTGTGCGGCATTGCTGACACCGGACTTGCTGTCTGGGTGTTTGTAGATTTTCTGGTGTGTTTTCGGGTCTTTGAGTGTGTGCCGTATTGCTGACACCGGACTTGCTGCCTGGGTGTTTGTAGATTTTCTGGTGTATTTTCGGGTCTTTGAGTGTGTGCGGCATTGCTGACACAGCACTTGCTGCCTGGGTGTTTGTAGAGTTTCTGGTGTGTTTTCGGGTCTTTGAGTGTGTGCGGCATTGCTGACACCGCACTTGCTGCCTGGGTGTTTGTAGAGTTTCTGGTGTGTTTTCGGGTCTTTGAGGGTGTGCGGCATTGCTGACACCGCACTTGCTGCCTGGGTGTTTGTAGAGTTTCTGGTGTGTTTTCGGGTCTTTGAGTGTGTGTGGCAATGCTGACACCGCACTTGCTGCCCGGGTGATTGTAGAGTTTCTGGTGTGTTTTCGAGACTTTGAGTGTATGCGGCATTGCTGACACCGCACTTGCTGCCCAGGTGATTGTACAGTTTCTGGGGTGTTTTCGGGTCTTTGAGTGTGTTCGGCATTGCTGACATCGCACTTGCTGCCTGGGTGTTTGTATAGCTTCTGGGGTGTTTTTGGGGCTTTGAGTGTGTGCGGCATTGCTGACACCGCACTTGCTGCCCGGGTGATTGTAGAGTTTCTGGTGTGTTTTCAGGTCTTTGAGTGTGTGCGGCATTGCTGACACCGCACTTGCTGCCCGGGTGTTTGTAGAGTTTCTGGTGTGTTTTCAGGTCTTTGAGTGTGTGTGGCATTGCTGACACCGCACCTGCTGCCCGGGTGTTTGTAGAGTTTCTGGTGGGTTTTTGGGTCTTTGAGTGTGTGCGTCATTGCTTACACCGCACTTGCTGCCCGGGTGATTGTAGAGTTTCTGGTGTGTTTTCGAGACTTTGAGTGTATGCGGCATTGCTGACACCGCACTTGCTGCCCAGGTGATTGTACAGTTTCTGGGGTGTTTTCGGGTCTTTGAGTGTGTGCGGCATTGCTGACATCGCACTTGCTGCCTGGGTGATTGTAGAGTTTCTGGTGTGTTTTCGGGTCTTTGAGTGTGTGCGGCATTGCTGACACTGCACTTGCTGCCTGGGTGTTTGTAGAGTTTCTGGTGTGTTTTCGGGTCTTTGAGTGTGTGCGGCAATGCTTACACCGCACTTGCTGCCTGGGTGTTTGTAGAGGTTCTGGTGGGTTTTTGAGCCTTTGAGTGTGTGCGTCATTGCTGACACCACACTTGCTGCCCTGGTGATTGTAGAGTTTCTGGTGTGTTTTCGAGACTTTGAGTGTATGCGACATTGCTGACACTGCACTTGCTAGCCAGTTGATTGTACAGTTTCTGGGGTGTTTTCGGGTCTTTGAGTGTGTGCGGCATTGCTGACATCGCACTTGCTGCCTGGGTGTTTGTATAGCTTCTGGGGTGTTTTCTGGTCTTTGAGTGTGTGCGGCATTGCTTACACCGCACTTGCTGCCTGGGTGTTTGTAGAGTTTCTGGTGTGTTTTCGGGTCTTTGAGTGTGTGTGGCAATGCTGACACCGCACTTGCTGTCTGGGTGTTTGTAGAGTTTCTGGTGTGATTTCGGGTCTTTGAGTGTTTGCGGCATTGCTGACACCGCACTTGCTGCCTGGGTGTTTATAGAGTTTCTGGTGTGTTTTCGGGTCTTTGAGTGTTTGAGACATTGCTGATACCGGACTTGCTGCCTGGGTGTTTGTAGATTTTCTGGTGTGTTTTCGGGTCTTTGAGTGTGTGCGGCATTGCTGACACCGGACTTGCTGCCTGGGTGTTTGTAGATTTTCTGGTGTGTTTTCGGGTCTTTGAGTGTGTGCGGCATTGCTGACACAGCACTTGCTGCCCGGGTGTTTGTAGAGTTTCTGGTGTGTTTTCGGGTCTTTGAGTGTGTGCGGCATTGCTGACACCGCTCTTGCTGCCCGGGTGTTTGTAGAGTTTCTGGTGTGTTTTCGGGTCTTTGAGTGTGTGCGGTATTGCTGACACAGCACTTGCAGCCCGGGTGTTTGTAGAGTTTCTGGTGTGTTTTCGGTTCTTTGAGTGTGTGTGGCATTGCTGACACTGCACTTGCTGCCCAGGTGATTGTACAGTTTCTGGGGTGTTTTCGGGGCTTTGAGTGTGTGTGGCAATGCTGACACCGCACTTGCTGTCTGGGTGTTTGTAGAGTTTCTGGTGTGATTTCGGGTCTTTGAGTGTTTGCGGCATTGCTGACACCGCACTTGCTGGCTGGGTGTTTGTAGAGTTTCTGGTGGGTTTTTGGGTCTTTGAGTATATGCGGCATTGCTGACACCGCCCTTGCTGCCCAGGTGATTGTAGAGTTTCTGGTGTGTTTTTGAGACTTTGAGTGTGTGTGGCAATGCTGACACCGCACTTGCAGCCCAGATGATTGTAGAGTTTCTGGGGTGTTTTCGGGTCTTTGAGTGTGTGCGGCATTGCTGACACCGCACTTGCTGCCCGGGTGATTGTACAGTTTCTGGGGTGTTTTCGGGTCTTTGAGTGTGTGCGGCATTGCTGACACCGCACTTGCTGCCCGGGTGATTGTAGAGTTTCTGGTGTGTTTTTTCGAGACTTTTAGTGTATGCGGCATTGTTGACACTGCACTTGCTGCCCTGGTGATTGTACAGTTTCTGGGGTGTTTTCAGGTCTTTGAGTGTGTGGGGCATTGCTGACACCGCACTTGCTGCCCAGGTGTTTGTAGAGTTTCTGGTGTGTTTTCGGGTCTTTTAGTGTGTGCGGCATTGCTGACACCGCACATGCTGCCTGGGTGTTTGTAGAGTTTCTGGTGTGTTTTCGGGTCTTTGAGTGTGTGTGGCATTGCTGACACAGCACTTACTGCCCGGGTGTTTGTAGAGTTTCTCGGGGGTATTTTCGGGTATTTGAGTGTGTGCAGCATTGCTGACACAGCCCTTGCTGCTTGGGTGTTTGCAGAGATTTCAATGTGGGGGAGAGTCTTTGAGTATTTACGACACAGCACTTGGTGCCTGGGCGTTGCAGAGGTTTTGGTGAGGAGGAGGGTCTTTTTGTGCAGCATTGCTGACCCTGCTTGTTGCACTAGTGTTTGCAGAGTTTCTGTGATCTGGGGTTTCTGATTATGTGCAACATTGCTGACATGGTACTTGGTGATAGGGTGATTGTGAAGTTTTCAGTGTGGTACGGGGTCTTTGTGTGCAGCATTGCTGACACAGTACGCGTTGATTGGGTGTTTGTAGATTTTCTGGTCTGGTATGAAGACTTTGTTCGTGTGCAGCATTGCTGAGACAGTACTTGGTTCTTGGATGCTTGTAGAGTTTCTGGTGTAGTCTAATGTCATTGATTGTGTGCAGCATTGCTGGTACGGTTTTTGGTGCTTGAGTGTTTGTAGATTTTCTCGTGTGGTCTGAGGTCATTGATTGTATGCAGCATTGCTGGCACGTTATTTGATGCTTTGGTGTTTGTAGATTTTCTGGTGTGGCAGTGGGTCTTTGAGTGTTTGAAACATTGCTGACTCAGTACTTGGACGTTTGTAGACTTTGAGGTGTAGCAGAGGTTGTTTGAGTGTTTACAGCATTGTTTGCTCAGTACTTGGTGCTTGGCTGTTTGCAGAGTTTGTAGTGTGGCAGTGGGTCTTTGAGTGTTTACAACATTGTTTGCTCTGTACTTGGTGCTTGACTGTTTGTAGAGTTTGTAGTGTGGCAGTGGGTTTTTGAGTGTTTGCAGCATTGCTGATTCGGTACGTGGTGCTTGGGTGTTTGTAGATTTTCCGGTGTGGCATAGGGTCTTTGAGTGTTTCCAGCATTGCTTGCTCTGTACTTGGTGCTTGGATGTTTGCAGAGTTTGTAGTGTGGCAGTGGGTCTTTGAGTGTGTTCAGCATTGCTGACTTGGTACGTGGTGCTTGTAGTTTTACCGGTGTCGCAGAGGGTCTTTAAGTGTTTGCAGCATTGCTTGCTTTGTACTTGGCTGTTTGCAGAGTTTCTAGTGTTGCAGTGGTTTTTGAGTGTTTCCAGCATTGCTGACTCGGTATTTGGTGCTTGGCTATCTGCAGGGTTTCTAGTGTTGCAGTGGTTTTTTACTGTTTGCAGCATTGCTGACTTGGTACGTGGTGCTTGGCTGCCTGCAGAGTTTCTGGTGTGGCAGTGGGCCTTTGAGTGTTTGCAGCATTGCTGACTTGGTACGTGGTGCTTGGCTGTCTGCAGAGTTTCTGGTGTGGCAGTGGGCCTTTGAGTGTTTGCAGCATTGCTGACTTGTTTGCAGCATTGCTGACTTGTTTGCAGCATTGCTGACTTGGTACGTGGTGCTTGGCTGCCTGCAGAGTTTCTGGTGTGGCAGTGGGCCTTTGAGTGTTTGCAGCATTGCTGACTTGGTATGTTGTGCTTGGCTGCCTGTAGAGTTTCTGGTGTGGCAGTGGGCCTTTGAGTGTTTGCAGCATTGCTGGCTTGGTATGTTGTGCTAGGCTGCCTGCAGAGTTTCTGGTGTGGCAGTGGGCCTTTGAGTGTTTGCAGCATTGCTGACTTGGTATGTGGTGCTTGGCTGCCTGCAGAGTTTCTGGTGTGGCAGTGGGCCTTTGAGTGTTGGCAGCATTGCTGACTTGGTACGTGGTGCTTGGCTGCCTGCAGAGTTTCTGGTGTGGCAGTGGTTTTTAAGTGCTTGCAGCATTGCTGACTTGGTACGTGGTGCTTAGCTATCTGCAGAGATTCTGGTGTGGCAGTGGGCCTTTGAGTGTTTGCAGCATTGCTGACTTGGTACGTGTGACTTGGCTGCCTGCAGAGTTTCTGGTGTGGCAGTGGTTTTTGAGTGCTTGCAGCATTGCTGACTTGGTACGTGGTGCTTAGCTATCTTGCGAGTTTCTGGTGTGGCAGTGGTTTTTTAGTGTTTCAGCATTGCTGACTTGGTACGTGGTGCTTAGCTATCTGCAGAGATTCTGGTGTGGCAGGGGTTTTTTAGTGTTTCAGCATTGCTGACTTGGTACGTGGTGCTAAGCTATCTGCAGAGATTCTGGTGTGGCAGTGGTTTTCGAGTGCTTGCAGCATTGCTGACTTGGTACGTGGTGCTTAGCTATCCGCAGAGTTTCTGGTGTGGCAGTGGTTTTTTAGTGTTTCAGCATTGCTGACTTGGTACGTGGTGCTTAGCTATCTGCAGAGATTCTGGTGTGGCAGTGGTTTTTTAGTGTTTCAGCATTGCTGACTTGGTACGTGGTGCTTAGCTATCTGCAGAGTTTCTGGTGTGGCAGTGGTTTTTTAGTGTTTCAGCATTGCTGACTTGGTACGTGGTGCTTAGCTATCTGCAGAGATTCTGGTGTGGCAGTGGTTTTTTAGTGTTTCAGCATTGCTGACTTGGTACGTGGTGCTAAGCTATCTGCAGAGATTCTGGTGTGGCAGTGGTTTTCGAGTGCTTGCAGCATTGCTGACTTGGTACGTGGTGCTTAGCTATCTGCAGAGTTTCTGGTGTGGCAGTGGTTTTTTAGTGTTTCAGCATTGCTGACTTGGTACGTGGTGCTTAGCTATCTGCAGAGATTCTGGTGTGGCAGTGGTTTTTTAGTGTTTCAGCATTGCTGACTTGGTACGTGGTGCTTAGCTATCTGCAGAGTTTCTGGTGTGGCAGTGGTTTTTTAGTGTTTCAGCATTGCTGACTTGGTACGTGGTGCTTAGCTATCTGCAGAGATTCTGGTGTGGCAGTGGTTTTTTAGTGTTTCAGCATTGCTGACTTGGTACGTGGTGTTGCTTGGCTGTTTGCAGAGTTTCTGGTGTGGCAGTGGGTCCATGACCGTACTCACCTTTTTAGGGGTGGAGCGTTGGAAGGCAGGCCCCCGGTTGCTCAGGCTTACAAACACCTGAAGGACTAGAGGGCACTGACGTTTTCATCCAGGGTCCTGCCGTAAAGACTCCTGGGTTTTGGCATAGGGCACCCCTGTTCTGTTCCTTATGTACCAATGAGCCTACGGATCACCCTGTAACTCCACCTGCAACACAAAATTAACATGTTCCCTACCTGGCCGAACCCGCCAGCCAGCACGCAGGGTATGCGGTAGGGAGGGAGACGGCGTGACAAGGAGAAACAAAGAGTAAGGCCAGTGGGCGGGGGCAGGTATAAGTACCTCGTCCGACCCTCTGAGCACCGGAAGTGATGTGGCCTCAGTGCCGGACTTTTGGGAACTCCCCGGGGGTCCCCACGACTAGAGTGTGGAGACGTGCCGTATTGCGGCACTAAGGTGGCCGCCCTTTTATATGGGCACACTGCGTGCAGCCTCAGATTGGATGCTTACATGTTTGTAGTGTTGCTGACTTGGAAATGGGTGTTTTGTTGTTTGCAATTTTCATATCCTGGGTGGGGGTGTATTGGTGTTTGCATCAGTGTTGGCGTGGTGCTGGGTGTTTGCAGTGTTTCAGAGATGACGATTAGGGGTTTCAGTGTTGCTGACCTGGGCCAAGGCTCATCCTATCTTGCTGATCTGATGCTGCATTGCTTACCACCTCTCTGACGTCACCCTTCTTTTTGAACCCACAGCAGAAGTCCCCTTCAGAAACATTCATGGGCCGGGAGAAGCGCTCCAACTCCCAGTCGTACATCGGACGCCCCATCCAGCTGGACAAGATTCTGCTGTCCAAGGTCAAAGTGCCGCACACCTTCGTCATCCACTCGTACACGCGGCCCACGGTGTGCCAGTGGTGCAAGAAGCTGCTGAAAGGCCTCTTCCGGCAGGGGCTGCAGTGCAAGGGTGAGTGGGAACTCACGGGGCTGCAGTGCAAGGGTGAGTGTGTTCTCACATGGTGTGAGAAGCTAGGTTAGTATATTGTGCTCACGTATGTAAGTATAGCACCCTGCACTAATCCTGGCGACCCTTATGGTGATTTTAGCGGTTTAGATAACCATAGAAAGCTCTGTACTTCTAAAAATAGATATTTATTACAATCACTCACTAACACTTTACGGTATCTCCTACCCGGAGATACACACAATGCACCAAATACTTTGGACATAGAACAGTCAGTAGCACCAATACACAGTGGTCCCCAAGGGGGTGATCGGACCATATATTAAGATAGGGGATTACGAACCACGACGTAAGTCGAGATTGGACCCAGGAGATGTAGAAGAGTCGGGACCCAAAGAATCACGGTTCATCATTGGGCTCCCTCCGCACATTGGGGTTGCAAGGGCCCAGATGTGGGCTACGACTCTCCGCCTAGTGTAGTGGGTAGAGAGGAGCTGAGGTGTTTTCAGGCAGAGGGATGCCACAAAGTGATTTAGGTGAGCAAGGGACAGAGTGCAGTGAAATAGTGCATGATGGGTTAAAACTATCTCTAGGGCTCAAATTATTTATTCAGTAGTGTCCTTGGATAGGATTAAAAAGAAGAGGACAGGAGGTTCAAAGCAAATATACCCCCTTAAAGAGCAACACTTTTCTGCCTTTGTGGGACTCCAAACGGAGTTCAAGGCTTGCTTCAGGACCAAATATTCGTACAAGTCACTCTGTAAATACGTATACCACACACATGTAAAGCAAGATGGCTATACTGGCCGTATTCAGATGTGAACAACAGAAATGTGGGTAATTAATACACCATCTCCATCTGCTGGAGGAGACAGACTTAGGCTCTCTGCAGCCACAAGGTACCCCGCAACCACTTTGGCTCACCGATCACAGTCCTCAGCCAAGTGTACTGTGCAATGTGGGGTCCTGGCACTCGCCAATACCCCACGTGTATTAATTACCCACGTGCAAGTGTGCCTGCGTTGCTGGGGTGATTGTTTTTGTGCAGGAAGGGACACCTTCCCGCACAAAACAATCCTAAGAGGCGTTTTCCTCTTTCTGTGTGTACTGAAGGCAGCACACACAGAAAGAGGAAACAACGAGGAGAAATGAAAACATTTCTCCTCGTTGCCCCTCTTTAAGCCTCCCCTGTGGAGGTGTAGCATTCCGACGCATTTCCAGGTTTACGAAACATTGTGCATTTGGGTATGTGGCAGAATTTATGGGTGTTGCATGGGAACACCCACAGCAACGTCCATGGCATGGCCCTTTCACGCAAAGTTATGCGTGATAAAGGGACATATTTACAATGCCACAAACTTGTAAACATGGGGCATCACACAGTGTTGCCGGTATCTCACGAAAAGAGACGCACCGGCGGCTCAAGGGCCTTCTAAATATGTCCCTTAGGCTTTAGTAGGAATTTGACCCTACTTTAAGCTCCATCTGATGACCCATCATCCTCTGTTGGCTTTTTTGATCCTTTATATTTCAAGTGGACACATTTCAATTTTCTAGCCGGCTATTCTCATGTACGGTGTTCAATCGCATAATATCTTGAGATACCAAAATCTACCAACTATTACTCTCTCTGGCATAATTCTTTATTTCCAGATTTTTCACACATTGCTTTTGTTTCTTTATTGTATAGCTCCCCACATTTTATACAAAAATTAAACATTTAGGAGTTTTTACCAGCAATTTAAGTGAGAGCGACAGACACTATGTTCTACCCAGAAGAAGGAGGAATTGATAAAGTGGGGGATGTTATCTCAGAAGATGATATTCTTGAGAGATTTGTGTTGAGACATGAGGTTCTCAGTGTTTAATGCTTCACATCCCAGCGCTATAATTTGATACAGGAAATCTTTTAGACGCCTACAAGGCTCTATTCTTGGTACCTCGGGCCGGACTCTCAATGCTTCTGGTGCGGGGAGCCTGACGCTGATACTATTCACATTTTTATTAATTGTACAAAATTGGAGACTATTGGGGTAATATAGTCCAGCAACTGAACAGCTTGAACAGACCAATTTCCCACTTAACAAAGATCCACTCACCCAATTCTGCTTAGGTTCTCCCTACGCTTACCAATGTTATATGAAATAATTTTATTGGTTGCAATAGTTTTATCAAGAAGCTGTATTGTGAAATCCTGGATTGACAGCAAACCACCCAGGGCGCACAAGCAGTGGTGTCAATTTCTAGATTTCTGCAGTTTAGAGATGGCTATTATAAAAAAAAACAAGCAAAATAATTTGCATAAGATTTTGAATTCTATTTCTGTATGGTTTCAAAACATGTGTGTCGTAAACGTACTTCCGAATAATTTAAAATCCTAGGATATGAATGGACCCCATGGATTGTTCGTTCTGTATGATTTTCTCTATATCTCATATTTAGCTCATCACCCGTCTTTGCATACCTCCACCTTCGTTGTTTTTCTTCCTTTTCTGGTTCCCTCGCGAGTAGGTTCGCTGTTAATTAAATGCTTTGCATTTTTTGCTTTTCTCTTGGTATTTTCCCACTTCCCTCTTCAGTTGCAGTACCTCACCTCTCTGGGGTTTCCTGGGCTCCATGCCTGGTTCTTGGTGGATTTTGGGACTTGATGCAGTAAGCCATCACCCGGAGACTGGCGAGCCATTCCGTTAGACTTAACTGCTAAACAACCATGTTTACAGCGTTGCTTTACCAAATCCTCAAATTCTTGTTTAGTGTTTGTCAATAGTTTACATAGTACTTGTATCCTGCCATCTGCTTACCCGACCAGGCGGGGTGCTTTACCGCCTTTGGAGATAGGGCCCAGTGATTCTCTCTCCCTTTACCACTGCCCCCTTCCAGGGCTTTAAGTGGGTTGAATAAACTAGGGCGTCTCTCAAAGGGGCGTGGCAAATGTAATTAAGGGCGTGGCTTAACATCTGTGCTTACCATAGGTGTGCGGCCCGACTTGTATTTTGCTGTTTCTGTCATTGCATCCAGATATGTTATACAACAAGTAACATCATACCTACAGGTCAGGACTATTGGCTTTGTCAATGGTTGTAAGTTACATGAGATAAATAAGCAGCAACTGTGGCTTGTATATAATATTGAAAAAGCTTCCACTTAAAGCCCTGGTGACACCACGACAATGTTGCTGCTCCTGAGTTTCAAAAAGAGAAGCGAAATCCAGAGAGAAAATGACTCTCTTTAAAGGATTTCCCTTCCTCTACAATCCCCCTTTGGCATGACATAACTTCTCCACTAGTGGGAAGTGAGCAGTGTGAACACACGCACATGATGTGCCTGCTGTCACTGCAGTCGGAAACAAGCATTTGCAATGCAATAGGTCTCGTCTTTACACAAGTTTAAGCTATAGGCATTGTAAATGACAATGCCTTTTATTTATGTTTTGGTTTTTAAAACATAAATAAAAGGCATTGTAATTTACAATGCCTATAGCTTAATCTTGCGTAAAGGCGAGTCCTATTGCATTGTAAATGCTTGTTATATTACGCCCTGAGCTTTACAAAATGTGCCTCATCCTTAGCCGAGACGAGGCTGAGAGGGCTCAGGCTTTCTTTACCAGCACATCTCACCAACCCACTCGTGGCAGCTGCGATTGTGTTGTCCCTTGGGAGGTTTGAGAGTCATCCAGTAGGTGTAGATCTTTGTGATCAATTGCACGTAATGTAGTAAACTGAAGAAATATGTGGGGTTTGAATCTTGCCACCTGAACTTTGTTACTGTGTATCACTCGATACGGTATGAGTTTTCTGACGCCCAAAGGTTCACAGATGCCGTGGATATCTAAAATAATACAGAGCAAAGCAAACACCATGGTGATTCAACAGCATTAGTGAGAGTACCGCCAAAGAAAGGGAACAGTGTCTTGTTTTCAAATGCGTGTATTCATCAAGAAAAGGGTACGGTGCAGCCTGGCACAATGGAAAGTGCAAGTTTTCAAGCTTACAAGGCTTACTACAGACCACAAGGTTCTCTGATCCAGGTACATAGCCAAACGGGTGCTGGATTGCAACCATTAACAGGAGAACGCAAAACATTTTCAATAGTAACAAGCGCCGCTACGAATGTGAAAACGACCGCGCTGTGTTAATTAGTAACATGATCCAGGAATGCAGCTGGCACCCTGCGCGCCGCTGCTCGCTCCAGAGACCCAAACGCCATGGGAGTGAACGTTCAGAGAATAGGCGAGACATGCACCCGTCTACGGCCATTTGCGTGCTTTCATTATTGAAAGCCACACGCAAAGGCCAATGGAATCTGTGGGAGTTGCCAGACCCACACGAAGAAGTCTCGGGGAAGTTTGGAGTGCTTACAAGAAGCCTCCCATACAGCAGCGCATGCGCGCTGCGCTAGGCTCGACCTAAAAACGGGCCGCCTGTGCTCAGCACCGGTGAGACCCGGCCCACTTAAAGCCCTGCCCCCTTCTTTCACCAAACTCCACCCTTGGAGTGTTGTCAGTTCACTATGAGTGGGGCTACAGGATCACTGGGGCTATCGACCAGTCTCCTTGTAAGACCACTCATAAGCCTGATAAAGCAGTCAGCGTTCATTCAATATATTCACTATCCGAAGAGCAGGTGTCATCGTCCATTCTGTCTGAAATCAAAGTATTCCTTCTGATTCGCCCACATTTGTTTGTAATTGTTGATGTCAGACAGTAAAGGGACATATTTCACGGCTGTACAACTTCTGATAGTGGAGCATGCCTGGCAGAGTTGATAGCAGCCCGGAGAAGTGCACTTGAAGCTGGACAAATGTGTCTTTTAGGCGGTCGTCTTGTGCTGGGAAAGAGCCTTCAGGGGCTCTTCCTGGAAACCTTAAATGCTCTCCAGATATCTGCTCTTTAAAGCATCTTCTTCTGGCAGCTCCAGGGCCTCTTCAAAGCTGCTTCAGATGTTTTTCACAGACAGTTTAGGGCTCTTCGATGTAACCTTGTGTGCTTTTCAAGGAAACTCCAAGTGCTCTTCTAGGCACCTCTAGGTCTCTTCAAGGTGCACTTAAGTTCTGTATAACATAACTGTTTGTACTATATGCTGTTCTAGATCACACGATGTGCGCGGTTTGGCTTTCTAGTGTTGCGCACGGACCGTACAAGTTGTTTTTCATGGTATAGGTTTCAGTTTCGAGGCAACTTGTGATCCCTGTGTACAAAAAAGGGACTAGGGGGCTTTTTCCTCTCTAAGGAAGGTGGGAGATCCAGCATACTAGGGCCCCAGTGTAAAGATTCAAAAAGTAAGATGTGTTGTTCCTCTTGTGTCAGGGAATAAGAGTCAGGGAAACTGGAACCAACTGTGCCCCATCAGGGGTTTTAAAGTTGGGAATCCATATGTTGGATTGTAATGCCCTCACACACCCTCTCAGGTGTCATGCTTCATCATATGGGCTGTCCTCGTTGGGTCGGCGGTGCAATACCCAACGGGCTCCCTGAAGTAGGGGCACTTTATCGTTGGAGTGTCCTTGTTGAGAAGTGTAGGTCTACCCAATTCTGTAAAATAACCAGGCTTCAACAGCACCCAGTGGGGCACGCATAAGGCTTTGCTCCTATGTGTAACTAAGGTTCAGCGTTCTGCGCTGCGCCCACGACCTACCCACTCCACCGGGTACAGAATTGGGTAGATCCAGGTCCAAACAGGTACACTAATAAATAAACATGTTTACTGTGATGACTATTTGATGTCACTATTTTTAGTTCCTGAAGAATCGCAAGTGGAACACACTTAGAGCAAGAAACATGTTGACCTACACTTCTCAACAAGGACACTCCAACCCGAGACATTACTCTTGGGTGAGAGGCCTGTTGTTTGTTTTTACCTAGGCTCGGAGACCCACAGTATAAAGTTTGGCCTTCAAGGTACTCTGAACCCTATTTTGTGTACCTTCCTACATCTACACAGTTCTGGCCCCACAACCGCACTTCACCATACGGCTATTGGATAAAAGATCTCCGATAAAGAGCCCCTACTACAGGGAGCCCGTTGGGTGTTGCACCGCCTACCCAACAAGGAGGAGCCAATATGATGAAGCATGACACCTGAAAGGGTGTGTGAGGGCATTGCAATCCAATATATGGATCCCCAACTTTAAAACCCCTGATGGGGCACAGTTGGTTTCGGTTTCCCTGACTCTTATACCCTGACACAAGAGGAACAGCATGATCCTACTTTTGTGATCCCTCCCTGACCCGACAATGCACTGGTCCAAAGTTTTCACCTCAGACTTTGAGGTAACTCATGAAAAGGGGACACTCAATCAGAATCCCAGCTCAGTCAGTATCAGAACCTCATTCCAAGGGCCACGGGGCCAAAGGGTTGAGTTTGAGGCCTTTTACTCCTGATGTCCAGGGGTCCGGCCTACCATGGATTCTGAGCACTTGGGCCAAGCACCCCTTCGGCTCTTAGCTCTCAGTGGTAGTACGGGTCAAGCAGTCCAAGGCTTCTCGGGAGGTGAGGGAAGAGATAGACACAGGGGTGAGCACAGGCTCACAACTCAAAAAACCATGAGCAGCAGCAATACATGATTGTCCAGTCAAATACTTGCTTTTATTAAAAAAGGAGTTTTCATATACAAACACAAAGTAAAATATAAATTCAGAAGCAACGTACACAGTCCCTAAGGCCAGGGCTCTGGTGTTTTATACGCGGGTCCCTGAGTCCTACTCCCCTCCTGCTAGCCATAGTGGTTATTCCCTATTCACTATAGGTTACATTAAGGTTAAGCCCTACTAGTACTCTGAGTGTCAGGAGTCGCACTCCGACTCTTTATGAAAGTCAAAAGTGTTCAAGCGCCAAAGCGCTACAAGGCAGGCAAGTTCCCCTGGAGCCAGCTGGCCTGTAAATCAGTCTTACTCATAGCAGCAGGATCTGAGTGACCCGAGTCTCTGAGCAACCCTAACGCGGGTGCTGAAGGTGCAGGGATTGTCTCCGGTAAGTGCCTCTACAACCAGGGTAGGAGGGGTCGGGATCAAGGGGAGGTTTGGGGATGGGGAGTCGACTATGCTCCTCCGATGCTGATAAATGTTTTGGAATCCTTCCCACGGGCTTGAAAGGGGGGTTGTCCTCAGTTGGGGATTGCGACCTCCCAGGTCACTACACCGCCTCCTCCTCACGATGACAGTCTTGACCAGACCACACTCTTTGCCTTGTCCCTGGCATACGGTGTCACCCTCTCCATTCTGTACGCTCGCTGTGACCCGTTCAGCACAATAGAAATCTTCACTTCCTACCTGGCATATAGGTTGTCGACTTAGCCCCACACACGGATTACAGCCCAATCGGCATGGTATCCTACTTCAACGGTGGCCTCACCTGGCATACAGAGTTGCTGACTTACAACCTGCACACGGGTAATTGCCCGATTGGTGAAGCAACGGTTATGGGTCACTTAACAGCAGCCCTCCTGTGGAATACGGGAGTTGCTGACCTTTCCCTGCACATTGGCAATGACACGATTGCTGCAGCATCCTCACACCTGCTATAGGGACCCAAATGACAGAATCCCCCACTGGACCTACCTCCAGCGTTCTCCTCGTCCTCACAGGGCACACTGGTCTTGGCAAACACAAGGAGATGATGGACAGAGTGCTGAAACTTTTCATACACTCACCCACAGTCACAGATCTGGGTTGAATTCATCATCATTCTTTAGCTCACTTCGCCACCCCAGTTCAGACCCAGCCACATGCAAATCAGTCTTGAGCCTTTTCCCTTATGGGAACAGTCTAGCCTGAACTGCCAAGCCAGGACTTCTCTGGACAGGAAACAAGCATCTGGGGCCGGTTTCGGGGTAACACCACTCAGCAACTAGCCTAGCTTGAATCCAGTGGCAAAGTGAGCAAGGGACCCACGTCTAAGCACACTCTGCCAACTTAGGGTGAACAAAGCAAATACAAGGGGATAATGGACGGAGAGCGGAAACTTTTCAGACACTCACCCCCAGTCTCAGATCTGGGTTGAATCCATCATCGTTCTTTTACTTAGCTTCGCAAATCAAGTTCTGACCCAGACATATGCAAATCAGTCTTGACCCTGTTCCTCATGGGAACAGTCAAGATCAAACTACCAGGCCCGGTATCCAGTGGCAAAGTGAGCAAGGAAACGTTTGCCTTTCACTCAATCACTGCAAGGCTGACTGTGACCAAGTCATGATATGGGATTAACCCCGGACCGCGCTACAAAAACAAGATGAAACCTTACTGAAAATCGGTGCAAGAGATGCTCTAAAGGGACGGGACACGCCCTGTCAGAGATGACATATTTATCTGGCTATACAGTTACAAGACATTAGAAGCCTTGAAAAAGCCCTGGTCGACTTGACCGAACGGGCGAAACACGTGTTGGCTGACATCCTTTGTTCAATTAGTTGAATCGCCTGAATTATTTGAATCCTGTCAAAAAGTTTCTTTGAAAATAAATATACAAAGCTGCTTTCAAAAAGAGGATTTGAATCCTTGTCTTCTTATTTATCCTTCTTGAACTGAAATGGAGGAGCATCAACTCACAAAACTGTCCTGCATGAACTCCCTGTGAGGCCTGAGAGGTCCTGGGCCTTGAGTAAATACTCCTCCGTAACTCACTTATGTTCAAAATTAGGCAATACTATCCAGTGCTGGGATCCTAGGACTTCCTTAACCGACAAACTGTAAAGGCTGACAGTGTCACTTTCAAGTCTTTCTGGTTAAAAAAGACTCTTCAGGGTCAAAGGGCGCATCAACTGGAAATGTCTTGCTGCCGAAAAAACAAAACTTCTGACATTTTTGGTTAGGAGCGTGCCCAGTTGGAGCCTGCTGTCAAAGAGATCTCAGGCCCTGATGTGGAGGAGGAAATGGAGCACACCCTGCCAATCGGGCAGCGCATGAATACTGTCGCCCCAGATCCTGCTCCACCACACAAAAAGACTTCCGAACACATGCCCTTTCCACTCTTAAAGGTAAAGGTGGTCAGACCGCCACTGCCATCTGGCCATGGTCCAATCTAAAAAAATACTTTGGATGCCACGCCTTTGGGCCCGGCACCGAAAACTTCCACCAAGGCTTTGTATCGCCATCCTCAGATCGAGCACATTCTCGGATCTCCACCCAGCCCTCGGGACCAAAACAGCAACCAACTCCATCTCCCTCGGTGCCAGTCAAAAACTTTCCTCATCTTCAAATGCCTTGATACCAAACCTCAGAGACAAAACCCTTGAAGCAACCCTCAGTCTCTATGGTTCCCGTTGAGTAAAACCTTAAGAAAATGGACATTGGACAGAGAAAAATCCACATTTAAGACAAATTAGGACTCTCCCCCACCAAAGAGGCAATTGACTGTAGAGAAGGAATTGGACTTTCCTGTGCCTCTCAAAAAGAGGACACAGGACAAGGCTACCAGCCCTACTCATCATCCTCTACAACCTCCTTCATCATCATCACCACCTCCGCCATCCTCTCCTTCTTCTTCATCTCCACATCATGAACCTCTCGATGCTACACATCCAGGATCTCCAAGGTCAAACACCAAGGGTATATGAGAACCATTAGTAGATCCTGACCCATGGGACACGTATGATACAGATCCCATAATGCCAAGTGATCCGGATCTTTGTCCAGCTCACTCTTCTTGAAGACACTCGTGCTTATCAGCAGATAGTTGCAAGGGCGGCTGCTTACTGCGGAGTCCAACTACACAAGGAGTCTCTAGAAGATGACTTCCTTCTTGATGCACTGTCATCCCCCACAAAGCCACACAGTTTTGCCCAAACCTGTTTAAGAGCAAGAGGTGTACTGTTTCCCTTCCTCTACAGTACAGTTGAATTTCAGAGACACTTGCTGCTTTCACGACAACTGCGCGGGAGTTAACCAAGCAGTAATTTGCTAATAAACTTGATTTCCTGGCAGTTAATGCCCTGATGGGAAGTTTGAGATACAAAGTGAAGCCACTAAGTCAATATTGTTGTTTAAACCTTTAAATATAGAAACCCGCAAAAACAGAAGCACTTTTCAGATTCTTTGAGTTTATTTACTACATGCTCAGAGTTTGTTTAGCAGTTTTGCAAAGCATTTTGGACCCTGCCCAATTAGATAGGTTATCTCCCATGGTCCTAACTCTCATAATTTTAGTACAAAAGCTGAAATATAGCTATGTATAGCACCGCAGTACTGATCCCTACTGTAAGGAATCCCATGTAATCCCATTTAATTCATAGGACGTTTGAGCTTTTGCGGTATATTAGTTTCAGGACAGACTCTCCCTTGGAGCGGTCCTTCCAAGATGGCTGCTGTAGCGTCCTCCCCAGCCTGGGAGCATGAAAATGAACACACCACACACAGAGCTCTGAAATGTATGTCTTTATTCTTCAACCTACAATCACACACTGTCCTCTGATTACGTCATAACCATTAATGGCCACACCTTAAGACCTCCCAGCAAGTTACGTACTTCCTCCATTAAGTCCAGCCAGAACCGCAAGAGTCCTAGCGCACATAGTCTCACAACAGTAAAGTTGCCTTGTCCCATTGATGCTGGAGATCTGGGGCCCGATGTAGGTAGCCCTTTACCGATCGGAATCGGCCGAAAATACCGATTTTCGGCCGTTTCCGATCGGTAAAGGGCTATCGAGATGTAGGGGCACATTTTCGGTAATTTTACCGAATCGTTATCATTACCGAATCGGTAAATTTACCGAATCGGTAATATTTACCGATTCGGTAATGATAACGATTTGGTAAAATTACCGAAAATGCAATGTAGGTAGCCAATGTTCCATCAGCACATGGCTTACAGAATCGGTATTTTACCATGGAATACAAATCCATGGTAAAATACCGATTCCTGTGTACATGCACATCTGTGCTTGTACACATGTGCCATGTGACAGAGAGACGTGCCCTTAGGGCATGTCTATGTGCCACATTGCACACATGCCCGTTTTGGGGGTGCTAGAGGGTGTCAAAGTGACACCCCCTGCACCCTTGCCAAATTCGGTATTTACCGATTCGGTAAATACCGATTCGGTATTTGACTTTAATCCTATGGGCTTCAAAGGACCATAGGATTCAATAGCAAATACCGATTCAAATACCGAATTTGTAAGGAATCGGTAACGATTCCAGATGTTGGGACCTACATCCCATTTACCGATTTTGAAATACCGAATCGGTAAAATTCGGTATTTCAAATTCGGTAAATGGGATTTACCTACATCGGGCCCCAGGAGCTGCTTCAGAGACAGCCATGGTGGGAGGGCAAGACATCTTTTCTGGCCACGGGCTCTGAGGTGGAGTTACCAGACCAATATGAAGCAAGTGGGCGGAGTTAGCGTACCAAGCCTAGTGCTGGCCAATAGGCTTCTGGCATTTTTTACATATTAGGAAACATGAGCCATGTGGTGATTTCATAGGTGTTGAGCCTCAGAACTCCTCAAGTGTTGGAGCTGTGAGTTAATTAACCTGCACTGTAATAATGTAAATATTTTTGATTTTTACTCAGATTGTAAGTTCAACTGTCACAAGCGATGCTCACCGAAAGTGCCAAATAACTGCCTGGGAGAAGTGGCCTTCAATGGAGGTAACAATCAGGAACTGCATATGGGGTGAAGTGGGGATAGCAGGGGTGGAGGGGGTGTTGAGCAGTTGATATTGATGGTGTATGGGTGAGAGGGTTGAGAAGCGATGAGTGGAGGGCCAGAGGGGAAGAAAGACCTGTGAGAAGGGGGCTGAGTATGAAGTGAGGTGTGGGGGTGAGGAGGTGATGCAGGAAGAAAAACTGGAGATGTGGAAGAGAAGGGGTAGTAAAGAGGAAAAAGGATGTTGTTGGGAGAGGGAACAAGATGTAGTGGGGAGCACTCGAGGTGCATAGAAGGGGAATGAGGAGTGATAGAGAAGGGTATGTAGAGATGGAACAATGGGTGGTGTAAAGGGAAGGAGGAGATATGGGAGAGGGGAACAAGGTGTGATAGAGAGGTAAACATGAGATGTGGTAGAAAGGGAAAGTGGAGGTGTGGCAGAGTTGGGAGCAAGGTGTGGTATGAGACTGGGGATTGGCAGAGAAAGAAAGAGAGGCACTTAAACTGCAGGGACAATATGTGCAGGAGAGGGAAAGTGGACATTTGGAAGAGAAGAAACAAGGTGTGGTAGAGAGAGAGAATATGTTTGTTAGGAATGGAAAGTGGAGTTGTGATAGAGAGGAAACAAGATGCGATAGAGTGAGAAAGGGGGGTTGTGGTAAAGGGGGAGAAATGGACTGAAGGTAGAGATAGAGGCGGTGTAGTAATGGAAAGTGGAAATGCTGTACAGAGGGCACAAAGCGTGGTAGAGAGTAAACAATGTTTGGTAGAGAGGGAAAGGGCTGACGTAGAGAGTGAGTAATGTGAGATAGAGAGAAAGAAAGGTGTAGTGGAGAGTAAATAAGAAGGCATGGTAGAGAGTGGTAGCAAGGTGTACTAGGGAGAGAAAGTGGAGGTTAGGTAGAGCGAGGACACGGTGTGGTAGAGAGGAAATAAAGGATGTTTTGGAGGGCATTAGGCAGTGTGGTAGAGAAGGAACAAGGTGTGGTACAAAACAACTGTAGAGAGGAAGAGAAAAGCTAGGGTAAAAAGGGAGCAAAGTGTGGTAGAGAGGGCATTAAGAGGTGTACGAGAGAGCAAAATGTTGTAGTGAAGGAGCAAAGTGTAGTTTAGAGGAAAAGTAAAGATGGTGTAGAGATGGAACAAGTTGTGTAGAGAGACAATAAATTGTGGAATGGGGTAATGAAGCAGTGTGGTAGAGAGGGAAAAGGGTGTGGTAAAGGAAAAGCAGATTTAATACAGTATGGTAGAGAGGGAATTAGAAGGTGTGGGAGAGAGGGAGAAAAGTGTGAAAGAGAGGGGATGAAGGGGTGTGGGAGATAGAGAGCAAGATGTTTTAGAGACTGAACAAAATGTAGCGGAGAGGGAAAATGGAGACAAATTAGGGATGGGGTTAAGTGTGGTTTAAGTGAAATAGAGGATGGTTTGGAGGGAATGAATTTGTGTTGCACAGGGAACGGATGTGGTAGGGAGAAGAGAGGTGCAGTCAAGAGAGGGTAAGCTGTGGTAAAGGTGGGAAGAGAAGGAATGGCAGAGAGGGAACAAGGTGTGGTAGAGAGAAGAGCGGTGTGGCCGAGAGGGAGCAAACTGTGGTAACAGTGGGAAGACGAGGAGTAGTAGAGTGGAAAAGAGAGGTGTGGTAGAGAGGGATTAGCGTGTGGTAGAGAGAAGGGAGGTGTGGTATAGAGAAGAGAGGTGTGGTAGAGAGGGATTTGCGTGTGGTAGAAAGAAGGGAGGTGTGGTATAGAGAAGAGAGGTGTGGTAGAGAGAAGAGAGGTGTGGTCGAGAGAAGAGAGGTGTGGTAGAGAGAAGAGAGGTGTGGTAGAGAGAAGAGAGGTGTGGTATAGAGAAGAGAGGTGTGGTGGAGAGAAGAGAGGTGTGGTGGAGAGAAGAGAGGTGTGGTAGAGAGAAGAGAGGTGTGGTATAGAAAAGAGAGGTGTGGTGGAGAGAAGAGAGGTGTGGTAGAGAGAAGAGCAGTGTGGTAGAGAGAAGAGAGGTGTGGTAGAGAGAAGAGAGGTGTGGTAGAGAGAAGAGAGGTGTGGTATAGAGAAGAGAGGTGTGGTGGAAAGAAGAGAGGTGTGGTGGAGAGAAGAGAGGTGTGGTAGAGAGAAGAGAGGTGTGGTATAGAGAAGAGAGGTGTGGTAGAGAGAAGAGAGGTGTGGTCGAGAGAAGAGAGGTGTGGTCGAGAGAAGAGAGGTGTGGTAGAGAGAAGAGAGGTGTGGTAGAGAGAAGAGAGGTATGGTAGAGAGAAGAGAGGTGTGGTATAGAGAAGAGAGGTGTGGTGGAGAGAAGAGAGGTGTGGTGGAGAGAAGAGAGGTGTGGTGGAGAGAAGAGAGGTGTGGTAGAGAGAAGAGAGGTGTGGTATAGAGAAGAGAGGTGTGGTGGAGAGAAGAGAGGTGTGGTAGAGAGAAGAGCGGTGTGGCCGAGAGGGAGCAAACTGTGGTAACAGTGGGAAGAGGAGGAGTAGTAGAGCGGAAAAGAGAGGTGTGGTAGGGAGGGAGCAAGCTGTGGTAACAGTGGGAAGAGGAGGAGTGGTAGAGAGGGATTAGGGTGTGGTAGAGAGAAGGGTGGTGTGGTAGAGAGAAGGGTGGTGTGGTAGAGAGAAGGGAGGTGTGGTAGAGAGAACAGAGGTGTGGTAGAGAGAAGAGAGGTGTGGTATAGAGAAGAGAGGTGTGGTAGAGAGAAGAGAGGTGTGGTAGAGAGAAGAGATGTGTGGTAGAGAGAAGAGAGGTGTGGTAGAGAGAAGAGAGGTGTGGTCGAGAGGGAGCAAACTGTGGTAACAGTGGGAAGAGGAGGAGTAGTAGAGCGGAGAAGAGAGGTGTGGTAGAGAGAAGAGAGGTGTGGTAGAGAGAAGAGAGGTGTGGTAGAGAGGGAGCAAACTGTGGTAACAGTGGGAAGAGGAGCAGTGGTAGACAGGAGAAGAGAGGTGTGGTAGAGAGGGATTAGGGTGTGGTAGAGAGAAGGGAGGTGTGGCCAAGAGGGAGCAAGCTGTGATGGAAGGATCAAGCTTTCGTAGAGGGAGAGAGAGAAAGTGTAGTAGAGATGGAACAAGCTGTGCAAGAGAGGTGAAGAGGAAGAGTGGCAGAAAGAGAAAGTGGAGGTGTGGTTGAGAGGGAGAAAGTTGTAGGAGGGAAAAGTGAAGGTGAGGTGGGGAGGAGACATTGTGTGGGGGAGAGGGAAAAAGAAAGCCTGGGAGTGAGGGAGAAAGGTGTGGTTGAGAGGGGAAGAGGAGGTGTGGTAGAGAGAAGAAGTGTAGTATGGAAAGCAGACAGGGGTAAGTTAGAATGGCCAGGTGCCCCTGGGGTAGAAGAGGCAAGCAGAAGTGAAGTACAGGCGTCGTGTGGAGGTGGAATTGAAAGAGAAATAGGAGTTGTGAAAGAGAGCAGGATGAGGTGGAGTAAAGAAAGGTGGAGAAGATGCGAGTAAAAGGTAGGTGAAAGAGGAGTTAGAGCAGAGTTGATAGAGCACTTAAGAATACAAAATGAACCAGAAGGTGGCCTAGAAAGAGAAGGTTTACATGGGGCAGATGTAACATCAGAAGATGGTGTAGAAAGAAGGCAGGAGAGGGAGATGGGATAGGTATTTGGATAAAAGAAATAGCCAGAAGGGACGGAAGAAGCCTGGAATGGGAATATACAAACAGTGGGGCAAAGGGGGAAATAAGCATGAGGAATGGGATATTTTGGAAGAAATGGCAAGATGGGAAGAAATGGCAATATGAGATGTGAATGAGAAAGCAACAGAAGTGCAATCTAGAGAGTTTAAGAAGGTGGGATAAGAGATCAGATGGGTTGTTAGTGTGGGGTTTAAAGGGTGAGTGTTCTTAGAAAGAGTACATATGGTGCACTAAGTGTGGAGAATGCCAGGGAAAAAGCTTATTCGAAATATCCTAGATGAGAGTACCTGGGAAGTACTACTGTGGGATACTGCGGGTCAGATACCCTGAGCAAGAATGCCAGGGATGTATTAATGCGAGATTGGCTAATTACGGGTGCAAGGGGGTTATTAGTTTAGAATGCCCACTGTGAAGATGCCATTGAAGCAATAGCATTGCAGTGTGCAGCATCTAATGGAGCAGGTGCCAGGGACGTGTTATTGCGAGATACCCTAGGTCAGCGTGCCAGAGGATGCCAGGATGTAGAATACCCAGGGTGAGCAAAGAAGTGTTCATCTGAGATATGTGAATCTCAAGATGCCTGGAATGTACTTGCCTAAGATTCTCAATATGGTGCTGTCAGGGGCTTGTTGCTGTTAGATACCAAGGGACCTACTGCAGTGAGAGACGCAGGGCCATGTTGCAGTAGAATACCCACGTTGTTGGTGCCAAGGAGGTATTAGTGAGGTATACCCGATGCTGAGGTGCCGGAAAGGAGTCAGTCAATCATAGCTGGGATGAGGATCCAGAAAAGTGTTCTTGTGGGATATCCATAGGTGAGGTCATCATAAAAGTGTGTGTGTTCAAGAGTGGAAACCCTGCTGATGTTTGGACTCACCTTACTCCCTGCGAAGTTCTTCATTTACCCTTTAGTCACAGATCAGAAGTTGGCAATTCTTGCCTTTGCCATTGGTTCTCCCGGTGAGAAGCGTGGCTTCCTCTGTGCCAAGAGTTTCCGTGCCTGATGGTACTAATGCATGTGGTTACTATCAACCCCACTGTTGGTGTCATCTTTGCTGTCTTGCTGAATGATGAAGGTGACCCACTGCTGTGATGGACGCTTCTTTTCTCAGACCTGCTCAGCCCCGGCGCCGAGTCTGATGTGGTCATGGATGTGGGAGGCGAAGAGAACGGAGGTGCTGGTGACGAGAGCCGCAGGGGGCTGATAGAGGACCTGGATGAAACTCTAGCCCAGGAGTCTGGGACCTGCCCGACCAACGACCACCGTGACAATGAGGAGCTGCAGGACCATGATGCCGACCCAGACGACGGCAACAGGATGATCAGGTAAGCCAGTGGTTGTCCATCAAGTCTGATGACTTGACCAATCTCTAAGGAGCTCTGGTAGCCTCAATGTGCATCTCATACACTCATACTTCTGCAATGGTGGCCTACGTGGTATAAAACTATGAATGTTTTGTTATGTTACGTTATGTTCATGGTACTTATTTAACATACATCCTCGAATGCATCATTAGCCCGTACTCAGCCTGTAAGGTCCATTGTCCTCTACAGAATTTGGGCCATATGTATCATTCCAAATTGCAATCGCAAACGCTGAAATTCGCAGAATTTTGGCGTTTGCGATCGTAATTGGGCTTAATGGTATGTATTAAAGAAAAATTGCCTCGCAAAATAAGGAATTGCAAAATTAGCGATTCCCAGTTTTGCGATTGCATTTAAGGAGTTGCAAATTCCGATTCCTTAAATGCAATGTAAGAGGCACAGAAAAATTGCAATTTGGCCTTAAGGAATCGCAAATTACCACCAACTTCAAGTTGGTGTCAATTTGCGATTTCTTTGAAAAATGCCCAAGAGGGCCGGCAAAGCAGTTGTGTGCATTTAGGGAGTGCAAACCAATCCTCCCCATACACTGGACAGCCCCACCGCGCCCACGAGCCAAGTGACTGCAATAGGAAAACTAAAATGATAATAACGCTATGTTATTATCATTAGGTCGAGCTATTATATAGCTCTGACATATTGTAGGGGAAACAAACTCTTTGACCAAGCGGATTCGAAGCGGATTATGTCCAGTTCATGTGGTGCACTCGTGTGAAACCCATCAGCCTCGCTCCCATTGGTTAAACCCATCAGCCTCGCAGCACCAGACTTCATGTGCACTTCATGTTATCCAGTCGTGTGAGACGCGCGTAGCCTCGCACCCATTCGCTCACAAGGAATACCTTCCGCTCTCCCCCCTCCCCTCCCCACCTCACAAACCACCATTTGTCGCACGCATCAGACCCGCCACAGCGGGAGCTTCAGACTTCAAAGGAATGCTCTCCCCCGCCCCCCTCTGCGCAATGCCAGTTGTCTCTCTTACACCATTAGACATCAAAGGCTGCTGCTCCCCCACCCGACCTCCCACAGCAATGCCGAGAGCTTGTTTGATTTACTCTTCATGCTTAATGTATACTTTACTGCGAGATGCAACTCTTTCACTGCCGCACGGCATTACTATCACTGCAGTGCAGCCAATGCTTTTTTCCTACTTCCCCTCCTTGCCCCAGTGATTTACACAAACAAAGCACTTCACAGAAGGAGTCCTAGGGCACCTACATTACCCTGCTAAAGCCAAACACAACTATTTCATTTGCCAAGGAGCACACCATTTGCCCTGCTGAGAGCCTTCAGCCCGATTACTTCATGGGTCATGTCTTTCTGCATATGTCTTACTGCTTACAGACAGACAGTGGTAGCCATTTGCTCTGCATTCCTGGACTGTAAAAACATTGCAGCTGAGATCACGATGCAGCAACAGCACACCCACAAAAATATATTATAAAAGCACGCTTGACAGTGC
Source organism: Lissotriton vulgaris (assembly GCF_964263255.1). Taxonomy (NCBI): domain Eukaryota; kingdom Metazoa; phylum Chordata; class Amphibia; order Caudata; family Salamandridae; genus Lissotriton; species Lissotriton vulgaris. The sequence goes on from NC_141697.1 coordinate 35,729,445, forward strand.
CCTGAGGGTATTCCCACCCGCTGCCCCCTCACAGCAGTTTAAAAGCTTGCATTTTCTAAATGTGGAAAATAAATATGTAATTAAAGTATATTGTATATATTTTTTTGGACCAAAATAGATACGAGTGAATGTTTTTAGCAATTACTCTCCCTTCATACTCGGTCCTTACTTGCACCCGCCTCCCATTTAGAGGATGCTTTCACCCGCCCACTGCCCACGTTTATTTTGCGCCCTTCCACACAGAGGCCATTCCCACTCGCTAACTTTTCAGATCAGCAATAGACAGTATCCACTTTTCACCCTATTAATGTGGAACAAAGGCTGTGCACAAAATGGAAAACATTGCGCAATGATGCCTTTTGTCTGGCACTAATCTCCGTATCCAGCACATTTAGCTTCTTAACTGAGACAATTTCAACTCTGGAGAGCCGCTCAATGCGAAAATTCAAACCCCGGGGCCGCTGCAGGTAGTAATGAGGAGCAAAGCTGCAGTGAGTGCGTGCGACACCATTAGCAAGTGTTAGCTGGGAACAGACAACAGGCGCCACTGTGGCTCTCTAAACACCTCTCTCTCTCTCCCTCTACACACATCTCTCACTCTCTCTAAACACTGCTCTCACTCTCTTTCTTAACACACCTCTATCTCTCTCTATCTCTACCTCTCTAAACACCTCTCTATCTCGCTTTCTCTCCAAACACCTCTCTCTATCTCTCTCTCTAAACATCTCTCTATCTCGCTCTGTCTCTAAACACCTCTCTCTCTCTATCTCTCTCTCTAAACACCGCTCTCTCTCTCTCTCTCTCTCTCTCTCTCTCTCTCTCTCTCTCTCTCTCTCTCTCTCTCTCTCCTCTCTCTATCTCTCTCACTCAAAACCCCTCTCTCTATATATATCTCTCTCTATCTCTCAATAAACCCCCTCTATCTCTCTCTACACACAGCACCACTCAGCGCACAGCATCCCTCAACGCACTGCACCACTCAACGCCACAGCACCACTCAACGCCACAGCACCACTCAACACCACAGCACCACTACAGCACCACTCAACGCCACAGCATCACTCAACACCATAGCATCACTCAGTGCCACAGAATCACTCAGCACAACTGAATGCCACAGCACCCCTCAATGCCACAGCACCACTCAATGCCACAGCACCACTCAATGCCACAGCACCACTCAACGCCACAGCACCACTCAGCGCACAGCATCCCTGAATGCCACAGTATCACTCAATGCCACAGTATCACTCAACGCCACAGCATTACTCAATGCCACAGCATCACTCAACGCCACAGCATCACTCAATGCCACAGCATCACTCAGCACCACTCAACGCCACAGCACCACTCAACACCACAGCACTACTCAATGCCACAGCACCACTCAACACCACAGCACCACTCAACACCACAGCACCACTCAATGCCACAGCATCACTCAATGCCACAGCATCACTCAGCGCCACAGAATCACTCAGCACCACTGAATGCCACAGCACCCCTCAATGCCACAGCACCACTCAATGCCACAGCACCACTCAACGCCACAGCACCACTCAACAACACAGCACCACTCAGTGCACAGCATCCCTCAATGCCACAGCATCACTCAACGTCACAGCATCACTCAACGTCACAGCATTACTCAACGCCACAGCATCACTCAATGCCACAGCATTACTCAACGCCACAGCATCACTCAATGCCACAGCATCACCCAACACCACAGCATCACTCAGCACCACTCAACGCCACAGCACCACTGAATGCCACCGCATCACTCAGCACCACTGAATGCAAAAGCATCGCTCAGCACCACTGAACGTCACAGCATCATTCAGCACCACTGAAGGCCACAGCATCACCCAGCACCACTGAAGGCCACAGCATCACTCAGCACCACTGAACGCCACAGCATCACTCTGTGCAACCATTCAACAACAACTGGTTCTAATATGTTCTCTCAATGTTTCAAGCTTTTTTACAAATGTCACAAAAAGATGTTAATATTTCACTGCTGTTCTTGGATTTTCATCACAATAAAATACACTGAACATAATCTTCCCAAAAGTTATTTACAAAAGTTTAAGCTATTGCCATTATAAATTACAATAACTGTTATTTAAGTATTAATTATAAAAAAATAAAAGCCATTGTTATTTGTAATATTATTACATCTAAGTCATGTAAATACAACACATATTGCATTACAAATGCTATAGGTGTCACGTTTGCGAAAGTTAAAACTATTGGCATTGTAAATGACAAAGCTATTAATTTCGCTATTTTCAAACCCAACAAATAAATAAAATATTTGTCATTTACAATACCAATAGCTCAAACTTTCCTAATGTGAGACCTATTGCATTGCAAATGCTTGTTCCTTTTTCTCTTTGAGCACTGGAGCGACGCTCCTCTGCCTTAGCAGAGGAGCCGCCACTGAGCTTGGGTCGAACCTTGCTCTGGTCCCCTGGTGAATTACCAGATTGCTTGGCACCATCATTCCGCCCCTAACAACCTAGCTTTTTTTACTCAGCACCCCTCCCCTGAGAGCTTGGTAGTGCAAGCTTTCACCAGTCAGACACACCTGAATACCTTCCCGTCTACTCCCCCAGATAAGGAGTCTAAAAGAAAGGAGACTTTTGGGAAGACAGTATTTTTCCCACAAGTTTGGCTCTCCAATCTGTCAATTCCAGTTGCCATTTGGGCCGCTGTTACCAACCTCTCTGGGGTTCTGCCTCTCAAGTCCTTCCAGGTGTACCCGAAGACCTTCATCCTGTACGGACCCACGTCATACAGGATAGCTGTGACACCGCTAAATTTAACATCCGTTGTGGCCTGCATACCACAGATTCCATTGGGTGAACCATTGGCACTAGCGTTGCTATCCATCGCCATGCCTGGTTTAGATCAGCAGGTTTTTCGGGTGATGTTCAGTCGTCTCTTATGGACATGCCCTTTGATGTCCTTATGGGATAAAGCGGACTCCGCTCTGAAGCGTTCCAAAGGAAGCAGGGCCTCAGTGCACTTCTTGGACTGGTCTGCTCCACCACACCAACTGCATCAGCCCTTTTGATCTCACTGCGGCTCTGGTAGGGGTGCCGTATGCAGACAGTCACCCACTATAGCCTCAAGAAGGTTCCCAGCTGTTTTGTGGCCGTGACCCAGCAGTCTGGGATAGTGCTCCAGTCAGTCCACCACTTCCTCCTGCCTCCGACCTGTCTTATTTGAGTCCTCTCAGCACCTTCCTTTGGATGGACCTGTTCGAGATGCTCTCTCTGGCCCAGTTCTTGTGTGCCATCAACCCTGGACCCTGGAGTTGGACAAGCAGGGTGCTTATTTTCACATCCTTGCCCTGTGGGCCCTTAGGCACGATCTGCTGTTCATGTTGGGACAGGAGCATTTTCAGTTTGCTGTTCTCCCCTTTGGTTTTACCAAGGCTCCTTGGGTGTACACAAAATTGATGATGTGGTGGCAGCACACCTTCGGAGGTCAGGGATCCCAGTCTTCCCCTACCTCGACGACTGGCTGCTGAAAGCGGGTTTGCCCCAGACAGTCGTCACCCACCTCCAGGCTACGGCGAAACTCCCAACATCCTTGGGGTTCACTTATCAACATGCCAAAGCCATACCTAACTCCTTCTATGACGCTCGCTTCCATCGGAGCCATCCTGGACACAGTCCGGTTTCTTGCCTTACCTCTGGACAGGTGAGTCCAGGACATTCAGCATATGATCTTGATCTTTGAACCTCTGTCCTGGATTTCAGTGGGGTCAACTCTTGGACTGCTGCGACGGATGACCTTCTGCAGCCGGCTGGTCAATAACACAAGTTGACTTATGCAGGCTCCACAATGAGATCGGAAGTCTCAGTGGGCCCACCATTAGGGAATCTCTCCGACCATGTCCAGATCTCGGTGGAGACTGCAAATGACCTGCAGTGGTGGCTGCTGAGCCGTGTTTGGGTCAGTGGCAGAGCCTTCACCTTACCCCACCCAGCACTGACTGAGGTAACTGATGCCTCTCTCCTGGGTTAGGATGGGCACCTGGGAGAGGTGGAGATCAGAGGCCTCTGGTCACCGGCCACGGTCCGGCTCCACATTAACTTTCTAGAACTTCAGGCCAATCGCTTCGTGTTGAAAGCCTTCCTGCCCTCCATCAAGTGAAAGCTGGTGTAGTTACTCTCTGACAACGCCACCGCCATGTGGTATTGCAACAAACAACATGGGTTTGGGTTGTGGACCCTCTGCTGGGAGATGGCTTGACTACCGGGGGAGCTTCCTGGGGATAAACCACCTGCCGGGATCTTTGAACCCCAGAGTGGAAGAACTCTCTCGTCGATGCTTAGCGGATCACCAGTGGCAGTTACAGCCAGATGTCGTGCAAGGTTTCTTTCGCGCATGGGGATAACCTTGGTGCGATCTCTTCGCCACCGCCAAGATCTTGCAACGGCAGCAGTTCGGAACGTTGGAGTTCCCAATCTGTCTCTCTCTCTCTCTGAGTCGAGTTCCACCTTCCGTGGACTCCTTCCTACTGATGCATCTTCAACCTCGAGTTCTGAAAAAGATCAGAACTGACTTTTCCTAAGTCATCCTAGTGGCTCCAGATTGGGAACAGAGGGCCACATGTACAATGTATTTTTGTTGTTGCAAAAGAGCCGATTGGCAGAATTGGCCCGTTTGTGAATGCAAAAAGGCTTTAAAAAATGTACAAAGCCCTATTTGCCATTTGGTAACCTTTTACCGAATCGCAAATTGGGTTTGAGATTTGGTATACGGAAGGGGCGTGTTTAGGGCGTCCATTCCTAATACAGAATCGCAGTGGTATGTGTGAATGTTTTGCGACCAAAATGCGGTCGCAAAACATTTGCATTTTACTGCCTACTTCAAATAGGTGATAAACCATTCGCAATGTCTTTTTAATTGTAACATCAGTGGTCAATTGTAATAGGAGAATGGCATCACTCCTCTTCTTTAATAAGTTATTACAGTTGAGTTTTGGTGTCACAATGCCTGTAGTCGGCGCCGACAGACCGCGTGAAGAACAAGCCCCGCCCCCGTAGGCCTGTGGCTGCTGTTTGCACCTTGGAAGGGATCCTTAGCTTCCAGCTCTTTTTCAGGAGGGTCTGTCATGAATATGCGCTGTCACGAGCTGATAAGGAGACATTTATGATGCAATGTTTATTTACTGCACGGCTGGGGTTCAAGATAATAGTCAGGAACCTGTCCGCGCGCTTCCACTCTCTGAATTGTAGCCACTTTTAAAAGCGGAATATTAAACTGCTTAAATTATTCTCAAAGAAAATCTGCAGACGCGGATCTGAGTCTGAAAGGGTTTATTAACAAAATGAAAAAAACATGTTCTGTGAATCACAGATTTATTCCACCAGGGGGTCCCAGCAAAGCATGTTGGAGCAAAGTAGGTAAAGAAAGGCAAGGCAGAGACACACAGCATCCATACAGAGGCGTCCACAGAAGATCACACAGCTCTGAAACAAAGGAGGTGCACACCGAGAACGGAAGACGTCCTTCGGTTGTGACAAGAATGTCGACTTTTCAGATAAACGAATCGACACATTCTCGTCTCGGGAGCAAGGCTCCATAAAACTTTCATGTATGTTATGGATCTGTCTTGTATGCCCCGGGAAACGGCAGATATGAAAATACAACACTCATTCCTGCAGTTGGACCAACTCCACCTTTGAGAGCCGTGCATCATTTGTAAAACAAGCATTTGCAATGCAATAGGTCTTGCATTTGCGAACTTTTAAGCCATTGGCATTGTAAATGACAATGCCTTTTATTGACGTGTTTTTTAAAGCAAAACATTATAAAAGGCTTTGTTATTTTTTTTTTTTTTTTAAATTTTTGAAAACCTTTATTCAGAGCAGAGCACACAGCTATTCAGCCTGACATCCCGGAGGCAAGGCAGCACAGGTAATAGGAGAGCAGTAGTGCAAAAAGATCAAAACATAATCATCGAAGGTTAATTTTATATTAAGATGAAGAACTCAACAAAGGAGCTCCCAGGGGCGCGAAAAGATGGCAATAGAGTCAACATGAATCAGGGCGTCAAGGGACGGGTAGGGGAGGAAAGGCAGGGAAGCGATCATCAAGGAGAGGATATCAGAATGGGAAGGGGGGGGGGGGAGGACAACAGGAGAATGAGGTACATCAAAGCTCAGTTGGTGTCACAGGTCAGAGTGACACATGTTCGTCCAGGGAGACTGGTTCGGGTGGCAAGCACACGTCTCCCCTATATTCATTCCAGGCCCCCCACACTTTATTCCATGTTCGGGGTCTCCCTCTTGCCACATAGACTGTCTTCTCCCGGAACATGCACCAGTCCATATTGGCTTTCCATCGTACCACCAGGGGGGCCGTGGACGCACCCCACTTCTGAGCAATGTCCCTTTTGGCCACCATGTTCCCCAGGGTCACCCACCTAGTCTGCGCTGCGCTGTGGTCAGAAGGCTCCCACACGTTCAGGAGGCATCTACGAGCTTCCGCGTGAGCAATCACGCCAGTAACTTCTTCCATGATTCGGTGCACCCTCCTCCAGTAGGAGGCTATTACGGGGCATTCCCAAAGGATGTGCAGGAAGGTGGCGAGGGCCCCACAACCTCTGCGGCAGAGCCCGTCAGGCGAATATCCCATGCGCATCAATCGGGGCCCCGTCACGTACACCCGGTGCAAGATCTTGAACTGCACGAGGCGGAGACGAGAGGAAATTGCGACCTCCTTAGGGGAGGAAATTGCGCTCTGCCAATCCTCATCGTCGAGTTCCAGACCATCCGCCACCCACTGGTCTCGCAAGCCAAGGAGGAGATCTATGCGCACGTTTATCAGTTTCTTATATGATAGGGAAATCGCGCTGTCCGGCATGTGCCCATCCAATATCCTATCCTCCAGAGGGGAGCTTTCAGGGATGTCGCCGTCCGGCGGGGTGGCCGAGAGCAGCGCATGCTTCAGCTGGGCGTAACGGAAAAACTCCGTCGCACCCAGTTGGTATTCGGTCTGCAGCTTGGGGAAGGTCTTAATCGCGCCCCTGGAGAGCATGTCCTCAACTCTGCTAATACCGATGAGGTCCCATTTATCAAACCCCTTGGTGTGCCACAGTCTACCCAGGATGTCCGAATCAAAGAGGGGGGTGAACCTAGTCAGTCTGTCTTGCCAACCTTGCGCCTTGGTGATCGCCCGCCAAACGTGGATCGCCGTCCGTGTAGGACCCGTCAACCGTCGGTCGAAGGACTTCGAGTACAGGGCCCGATAATAGTTGCCGTCACCCACGAGCCATCTATCCATGGCATAGCCGGGGCTATCCACAGGGCCATAGAACCCGTGGTTGAGGGCAGCAAGTTGAGAGGACCAGTAGTAGCGGCGTACGTCCGGAAGGGCGATGCCGCCGTCGTACCACGGAAGCGTGAGTTTATGGATGGCAACACGAGGTCGACCGTCCCAGAGAAGATTTCGCAGAAGACCTTCAAGGTCTCGGAAATAGCGCGCCGGAACCGGATCTTGGGCATTCTGCAGGGCGTACAAGAACCTGGGCAGGGACATCATCTTAAACAGCGCAGCACGGCCAAGGAGGGAAAGCGGGAGCTTACGCCAGCTGTCCACATCGCGCTGTAGACTCTGGAGAGGAGGGAGTAAGTTGAGGTCGTACCGCAATTTGGGGTTACCGGAGATGTAAATGCCCAGGTACTTGAAGCCACGTACGGCAATCTGAATGTTGCAGCCCCTGGGGAGCCGTGGAGTATCTCCTTTAAGGACGTACAAGGACGACTTGGCCCAATTTATGATCAGGCCAGAATAGCGTCCAAAGAGTCTGAGTACGTCACAGGCCACGATGAGGGACTTTCAGGGGGAAGTCAAATAAAGTAAAATGTCATCGGCATACAAGGATACCCTGTCTTCAAGACCAGGGGCCCAAGTAATACCGTGTAAATCAGGATGCGTACGCAGTAGGGCTGCGAGCGGTTCAAGGGCCAAGGCGAACAGAAGGGGCGACAGGGGACAGCCCTGTCTGGTACCCCGATGTAAGGGGAATGGCGTCGACAGGCGACCGTTGACCGTGACATTAGCCATCGGTTCAGCGTACAGCAGCTTCACCCAGCTCACAAAGATCGGCCCAAATCCGAGTTTGGACAGAACTGCCCAGAGGTATGGCCACTCGAGAGAATCGAAAGCCATCGTGGCGTCAAGGGACGCGAGGACAGCTGGCTCTTCGAGGGTGTGGGCTCTAGCCATGACACCGTGAAGGCGGCGTAAATTGAGGGCGGTATTCCGGTGGGGGATAAAGCCCGACTGATCGGGGTGTACAAGGTCGCCAATGACACCAATCAGCCGGTTGGCGAGCAACTTGGCGAGGACCTTGGGTTCCACATTCAGGAGAGAGATAGGACGATACGAGCGGCAGACGTCTCGTGGTTTACCCTCCTTGTGGATGACCACAATAGTGGCCAATCTTTGATCCAAGGGGAGACGACCCCTCTCAAAGGATTCCAGGAACATTTTTCGCATATGCGGAGACACCGCGTCCGGGCGGATTTTATATAGTTCAACCGGGATACCGTTAGGTCCCGAGGCCTTACCGGTGCGTAATGAACGGATCGCCAAGGCAATCTCGTCAGCGGTGATCTCTCTGTCTAAATCCGCGCTTTCGTCCTCGGAGAGACAGGGAAGTTCAATACCCGAGAGGAAAGCCGACGAGTCCGCCTCAGAGAAGTCTGAAGCGGACTCATAGACCCCCCGGAAGTAACCAGCGAAGGAGTCGACAATAGCACTCGGGTCCGTAAGGACCACTCCGTCGTCTCCCAAGAGTTCAGGCACCACTCGGCTGGCCATCTCCCTCCTGTCCAGCCAAGCCAACAACTTCCCGGCCTTGTCTCCTACATCATAGATACGGCCTTGCTGCTCTTTAGCAAGAGTGAGTGCGGCATTTGTGGCAAGATCGTGGTATTCCGCTTGCTTCAATGAGAGGGTATGCAAAACCGAGGGGTCTGGCTCGGGCCCCAGCTGGGACTCGAGACGTAAGACCTCCTGCTCAATATTCAGCAAGTCGGCATCCCTAGTCCGACGGGCCTCCGCAATGAGCGCATGGGCCTCGCCCCGGAGCACTGTCTTAAAGGCCTCCCACAGCGTAGCGGCCGAACCAACCGAGCCCACGTTTTCAGCAAAATAAAGGTCAATGGCTTTGGCCAGGAGGGAGCGGGTCTTGATGTTGCGAAAATACCACGGATTGACCGTCGCCGGTCGCTCCGACAAGACCACGCCAAAGTCAAAGGAGACCCACAAAGGGGAGTGGTCAGAGATGCCCCGCGCTAAGTAAGGGCTTCGGAAACGGCCGATGCGTGCGATGCCAGTGTAAGGATATAGTCAATGCGGGAGAGACTCCCATGTGCACCCGAGAGGAAGGAAAATTGACGGAGTGTCGGATGGAGAAGGCGCCAGCCGTCCACCAGGCCCATGGACTCAAGAAAGGAGGGAAGCCACATCTTTGAGCTGCGGAGGTCCCGAGTCGGTTGGCGATCAAGCAACCCAGAGCAAACCGAGTTAAAGTCACCCCCCACTATCAACAGGCCATCCGGCATAGACAAAATGGCACCACCAAGGTCCTGAAAGGTACTGGATTGCAACCCCGGGGGGACGTATACAGAAAACAACGAAAGGGAACGCCCTTCCCATCTACCCGCCACGGCAGCGTAACGCCCCCTGTCGTCAATCATGGTGACATCTATCTCTAGGGGAAGGGACGCGCGCATAAGGATACCCGCCCCCCGGGATCCGGAAGAGAACCCCGAGTGAGCCACCATTTTGTAGCCTTTACGATTCAAAGCTTTACACGTGTTACCCACCAGATGTGTCTCTTGAAGGAGGACAATATCAGGCATATGACGTTTGATCAGCTGTATCACCACCCCTCTTTTGACTCGGTCACCCAACCCGTTGACATTCCAACTGAGAATTCTTAACTTCCTACCCCCCATCACCCCGCAGCCCGCCCCACCCAGTCCCAGGAGACGCCAATCTCAAATACAGTTCAGGAGCATAAGTGACCCATTGCCAGACGGAGAAAAGAAAGAAATAACCAGCAAACAAAATAACTCTTCCCAACATACCCCCCACCCTGCACCCCTGCATCAGACTAAGAAGCCCTCCCAACCAGCAGTGTGCCTGTCGCCCCATTAACTAATCTACGAAAGACCCAGAGGAGTAGGGAATCTCCATGAACCCGTCCCGCCACCCACCATGTAAGGAAAGGAGAGTCAGGTTAAGTCACAGATACCAGCTCCGGCAGTCATTCGAGGCGGGGGAGCCGCCAGCCCCCATTTAGTCTCACTGTTCCGCTCCACCAGAGGCACCTCCATCTCTGTCCTCCTGTTCATCCCGATGAGGCGAGACTGTGTCCAACCATTCGCTAACGTTTTCAGGGAAGTCAAAGAAAAGGGCACGTCCCTTATGTTCAACACGGAGTTTAGCAGGGAACATCATCGAGTATTTGTAGCCCATGTCCCTGAGGCGCCTCTTCACTCCCGCGTAGCTCTGACGTTGGCGCTGTACCGACCTAGTGAAGTCCGGATAGAAGTGCACCTCCGCATTCTGGTAATGGAGTGGCCCATGCGATCTAGAAGCTTGCAGGATCACGTCCCGATCTCTAAAGTTGAGGAGGCGCGCCACAATAGGCCGTGGCGCCACCCCTGACTTTGGCGGGCCACCCGGTACTCGGTGGGCGCGTTCCACCGAGAAAAAGTTGCTCAGTCCAGAGGGTGCCAAATGGGTTTTAATCAAGTCCTCCACGAATAGGTCCGTCGCAGCATCCTCGGATCCCTCCGGTACGCCGACTATGCGAACGTTCTGCCGCCTGGCTCGCCCCTCAAAGTCCTCCAGCCGCCTCGAGAATAGGTCCGTGGTCATCCGCAGGTTGCGGACCTCGGTCTGCAACTCGGAAACGTCGGAGGTCAGGCTGGAGGTCTTAATGTCGAGCGCCTTCACACGCTCATTGGTCTTGCCTAAATCGGCCCTTATAAGAGTGATATCAACGGCCATTGAGTCGACCTTGTGATTCAGAGTTTCGTGCTGTTGTTGCATATCGGCCCGGAAACTCGTGATGGCGCCCATGATGTCGCCGAGGGTAGGGTCCGATCCATCCTGCGGGCTCGTCGATGGGGGCCCCTTAGACACGGCCCCCGATGTAGGCGGCGACTTTAGGTTCACATATCGCTCAATGCGATTCTGTTGCGTTTGCGACTTGCCCCGGCCACCTTTGTTCGATGCCCTGTCCGAGTCGCCTCTGCCCGCCATGATGGGTTCGAGAGAACAAAGGCAAGGCGCCCCTCAAGTCCGGGTCCTCAGACGACGGGCAGGCAGGGCCGAGAAGACAAAACCAGGGTGTAGAAGGCACAGGCTGGAAACACTATCACTCCGCCAGTGAGGACAGCAGGCAGCCACTACGCAGATCAATCGTGCGAAGTGGCGAAGTTCGAAGGGACAATGGCACCGTCCCGGCGCGAAGTTCAACTCGGTGTAACTCTGCACAGGAACCACCGATTTGGAAGCCGAGGGCAGTCCCAGCCTCAGCAGACCACCAGCAATAAGGTTCCACCAACGTGGATCAGGATTTCAAGCAGGATATTTGCGGTGGGTCGGACGGTCCACGGAGCTCCGAGCTTACGCGGCCATCTTGGTTGCCCGCGAAGCTCCTCCGGCTTTGTTATTTTTAATGCCAACAGCTCAAACTCTCGCAAATGTGAGACCACTCTAATGGTGGCCGCGCCTCTTTCTTTAGATGCTGCTCGCCGTTACAGCGAGCAGCGTTCGGTGAAAGGGGCGTGGCCAAAATTAAAGTGAAAGCGCATATGGTCAGCTTTCAGCCAAAGCAAAACATTTTAAAATAAATTTAAAAGGTTCCGTAGCGCAGCCACTAAAGTGAAAGAGGCCCGCACTGTAAGTGAAATAATCAAATACGTGCGGCTGCTATAGTTAACCCCTTAAGCGCTGCCGTCGGCCAACAGTCGTCACGTGCACTACCTTGCCAGTGCTGCGCACGACCGTTGGCCGACGCGGCCCCACCCGTTATTTGAACGTTCAGCACTGGGCACTGAACGTTCGACGCTGTAAACGGGTTAAAGCGAACTCCTCTATAATTTAAAAACAAATAATATAAAAGCAGATAGCCTGCTGGATGCTGTGGGTGGAATAGGGGAAGATCATTAAAGAAAATAGTGCTCACTGACTTATAAAACAGACCGTGTAACAACACAATTAAAAAGTCTAATTGTTATGGGAGGTTACAAATGCAGACATTGCGGTACCAAGGAGGGACTAGTAAGCCTTTAAACAAATGAAAAGCAACGATTTTGTAAGGACAGTAACAGAGCCACTTGAAAAGATGGGCAGGAAATGGGCGGAGCTTCTGTACCGTACCTCAGTACAGCATGCCTCGCAGAGCAGCGCATGCGCTGCCCAGGCTCGACCTAAAAAATCAGTATCAGTGCCCTTGCCAGAAGGCCGCTACAGCTTGCACCACCCATTGACCATCCCAACATTTAATTTTTATTCTGTTTTTATTTATTTCATTTCCCAAACAGTAGCATAGTTAAAGGGGCGACATGTCAACACAAGTTACAATATCTGATTAGTTTCGCTCTTTGACATCAAGTGCAATATGCCAGAGGGGCATGCCCTCGATACAATGGCAGGATACGCACCTCCGAAAGGGGGGGAGGGGGAGCTCTTGTGTTTTACTGTAGGAGCTCCAACGTATTGTGTTAACAGAGCGCCCCCTTGGACAACCTCAACAATACCGTGAGGCGGGGGGGGAATAAAGAAGAGACAAAGTAAGATTACAAGGGTAACATGGCCCAACTTCAGGGTCCCCGAACCTCGCCCTTACCTCTGTCCCAACAAATATATAAACAACATGCACATTTCGAAGCTGTTATTACATCAAACCATGTTTATCGTGTGAGGGTAACGTGCTAATTTTAGCCACCACTCTCAAGTTTGCTATTGGGTGGTGTGACCACCCTCATCGTCCTCCTCCATCTGTGGCATTATGGATTTTGGGTTCTTTCATTCCAGGCGTGGCTTGTTTTGAAAGTCTTGCAGTATTGTGTGCCCGTAGACGGCAATAGGGGTCTTGCGAAGCCTCAGCGGCCTTCCCTGTGTAATGCAATACTCTCAGCCTTGGCCCATGTCAACATCGATTGCCTCCAGGCCACCAGCGGCAGTCACCGGTGATTTCTATTTCCTAGTGATTAAATGTTTGTCACCAGCATTCCTAGGGCTAAGAAACAAGTGGTCACCTTAAGTCGTTTACTTCTATGGCAAAGGCCCAGGATGCATACCGCCCATGTGTGTGCCATTGTGCGGCCCATGCCGTTGGATAGCTGGGTCATGACTCCCTGCCAGGAAGGGGTGAGGAGTGGGCAGGCCCATGCCATGTGTGGGAGATCAGCATCTGGCTTGTGGTATCTGGGGCAGGCGGTGTCTGCAAGGTGGAAGGATCTATTTATTTTTGCAGGAGTGAGGTATGCTGCCTGGGTGATGTAGTACGGGATGATGCCAAAGTGGGCCCTGCCCGGGATTCGGACTGGGCTTTCTAGTATGGCAGCTCATTCCTCGTCAGTGCATGGAGGGGCCAGGTCTGCGTCTCAGTGCTGTCTCAAAGGCAGGACCCATACCACTGTGTGGAGGCACAACGTGGTCGCAAACCACTTTGTGAGGTGTCTACCTGACCCTATAACATGTAGGTATTGGAGAGTTAGGTGTATCTGGTGCTCCGCTGACATTTCTCCCCATTTGCCACCCAGAGCTGCTATTAGTGAAGCATGAAGTTGGAATCCATCAATATACCATATTTTAGTAGGGCACCATCCCAGTAGAGGTTGCCTGGCATTTATATACCTGCTGTCTGCCAGTTGGTGAACTCCACAGATGTGGTGGTGACATGACCTCTCGGCGTGCCCAGCAGTGGCAATGCCGGTGCACACGGAACCATGGACCGTATGATGTATAGGCTTTTGTGGTGACAACAGTATGTGACTCCCAGAAGCAGTGGTATCGGCCTACCACGAGCACCGCGTCAACCAATCAATCAATCAGGGTTGTTAAAGCGCAACTACTCACCCATGAGGGCCTTAAAGCCCGGGGGATGGGGAAATAGGCATCTCCGTTGAGTGCTGGGATCATCCATAGAGCCAGGTATTGGGCAGGAGTGGAATAGCTAGAGCAGCGCCGAGTTCCCAGGCGAGTGAAAGCGTGGCAGGGTCAGATTGCTGTTACATCACCATCCAACCGGGCCATCCATTGAAGCTGAGCGGCGAGATAATATTGTTCCATGTTGGGAATTACCTGCCCGCCTTGAGTTTAGAGAATGCCACTCGGCAACGGGTGTTATTCCAGAAATTCTCTCTTGATGCTCTCAAATTTGTAAAAGATAGAGACGCAATGTAGAGGGGCAGGTTTGTGAAATAGTATGATAGCCGTGGTAAGACTACTATCTTGAGAAGTGCAACTCGATCCATGACCGATCGGGAAGTGTGCGCCAGAATATCATCTCGATTCTGATAGCTGTTCTAGCTCTTCTGAGATTACCTTCCAACAGGTCAATTGGCTGGTGAGAGATTCTAATCTTCAAATACCTAAACATAGCAGGTGGTACCTGATGGGAATGCCATTAAGTGGGTAAGCGGGGTCAGGACAGTCCTCGTTGAATGGGAACAAAGATGAATTGGCCCAGTTGACCCGTAGGCCAGAAAGGTCAGCAAAGTCATTAAGAGTCTGAGCTAGCTCTGACGTTTCCTATTGGATGTACAGGAGAAGATCGTTGGCAAACAGTGAAATGTACCCAGACGAGACTGGTAAATCACAGGAGATACCTGCGAGTGCAGGTGACCCCTGCTCCTCAAAATGCAAAAGAGCCTCACCTTAATTAACAATAAACTGGACTCTCTTATATCTAGAGTAGACCAGATGAAAACAACACTCAACGAACAGAGAGAATTTTTATTGCTGAAACACTCATATCTGCTCTTGGGACCCCACAAGTTTAGATAAATACTTGCTTTCATCAACGTAATAAAATAGCCCAAGTTTGCATTAAGATGGAGTGTATATGGAGCGGTGGCCACATATGCCTCACATACCAGAGGCACTGCCATCAGTGAAGTCTGAAGAAAATGTTTAGTCTTTCAATAAAGCGTTATTAAATCACCATCTACCCTTTGGTCTGGGAACAGGATTCATGTCCAAATCAGTAATGACCGGGGCATGGTCTGAAATCAGAATGTACCCAATTTTACTGGAGGCAACGTTTTGGGATACATTTTTGCTTAAAAAGATATGATCCAATCTGGATAATGATCCTTGGACTGGGGAGTAGAAAGTATTATCTCAGAAGTTGGGATTACAAAGTCTTCATCTATCGATCAAAGCTCTCCGAGACACGGTGGAGCAAAACTGCTTATGCATTTTATGTGGTATGAATTTAACAGAGGATGGATGGTCTAGAAAAGGGTCCATTATCTGATTATAGTCACCCCCAATAGAAAATAATTGTCCATATATTGAAGACACTTTCCCTACACATTAGTCCAGAATGTTATCATCATTCTGTGTGGGAGCATAAACAGCAAATATCGTCAAGGGAATTTTGTTAATTAAAACTTTAACAATTATCAACCTACCATCATCGTCAGTTTCCTGGGATAAGACAGTAAAATTTAACTTTCTGTAATAATAAATAATAGCCCACTGTTTCTTGTTAAGGTCAGAGGAAGAAAGGACTGTCCCCACCCAATTCTTTTCAAGTCTCTGCGCTTCAAGTTCAGAAAGATGAGATTCCTGGAGCAGAACCAGATCTTGATTAAATTTACCTAGATGTGAAATAACTCTCGGCCTCTTTATGGGGTTAAAAACCTTTAACCCTGAACGATATTAACTGTAAAAAAAAATTGGTAATACACTTGGGGGAAGATTTACAATAACTGGCACATCCCTGCAGATTAGCAGGGATGCGCCAGTTATTATGCGTGACGTTAGGAACCCCTTGTGCCACCATGCATGCGCCGCATTTACAATGCTTTTAGACAACAGTGGTCCCTCACAGGAGAGAGAATTAGGAACAATGAATATAGACTCAGTCGTTACTATATTGAATTAACATGTCCAGCCGGACAGAGGTCTGATATTTACTTGTAAACAATAGAGAAAAGGTATTACACAGCAATACACAAGGTGGGGCACAGGCCTGTGCCCTACTTAACACACGAGCAACATACAGTAAAGGACAAAACAGGGAACAAAGGGCTTTCAGGCAAAAGCTTAAGGTTCGTTGCACCAGTTTTTGCACAGTGTCAAAGTGCAAAACACAACCTACACCTTTACACTTTAAGTACACATAAAGTTTGGAATGAATAAGGTGTTTTCAAATTGTCGATGACGTTTCGATCCTTTAAAGCGTTACGCGGATCATCATCAGGAAATAGATATTATGCCTAACAATAGTAAGCTTCAATTGCCGAAATAGTGAAGGCGGGACATGGGCGATGAGGTGAATCGCGATGCGAATAGGATCCGGTGGGAAATGAGAGCCGGGTCAGCCAACTCAGACGTGCGGAGTTTGCAGGAGGTTCCCTAATGGGTTCCAGGAGTGAGCATCAGCAGGTTAGCCATGGATGGAAAACCACTCTGCACGATCGCAGGTTCTATTAGTTGATCGCTCAGGAAGTAGGCGGCGGCATGATAGCCGGGCAAGTAATAACAGAGCTGCACAATCTCATTTTCTGTGGGGCAAGTCACAATGTTACAATGTGGAGCACCGTGGCGCAAGGAGAGACAAATGCGGGACACATCTGTCAGCGTATAGATGACGCAGTGCTGGAGTCGTGTCGCAAGCGCAACGCAACTCCAGCACTGCTCAGGGGCAGCCCACACCCATAGTGCTCCGTCACTGCTTGCACCTGCTACAAGCAGGCCTAAGAGTTTGACGCCGAGGGGACGTAAAAGTGACTCCGTGAAATCTTATAGATTTCACTGTGTCACTTTTATGGGCTTCCTTGCGACGGAATGCCCACCCTACATACATTATACCTGAGGCAGGTATAATGTTGCGCAGGGCTTTACAACTTGACGCATCTTACTAGATGTGTCACGTTGTAAATCTGTCGCATGGTGGCGCATTGTTTACGATGCCGCTGCATCACAGAAGTGACGCAACGGTGTTGTAAAAATGTCGCAAGGGGCTTGTACATCTGCCCCTTGGTCTTCACCTTTGACCACGAAAAACAGTACAATAGAGAACAAGCAAGTGAATAAAATGAGGGGAAAGTCCAAATGAAAGAAAAAAATAAAAGAAAAAAAGAGGAAACACAGATGAGAAAAAGGGAAACAAGATAAGAGCGAAAAAGACAGTACATGTAAAAGAAGCAATGACTGAAATAATTATCTGACTGGAGTGATAAAAAGGGGGATTGGGTGATGACAACACCGAGTGAAGGTAGTATGACTAGGGAGCCTTGCACTTCAACGCCAATATGTATGATATGATAAACAAGGATAAACAAGGACTTCACTTTATTGAATACATCTGCGGCGGAAAGAAAAGGGAAAAGTTAAAAACACCAATCGTAAAATCTTGGCTACAATACAAATAACCAAGACATCCATGAAGATAACAAGGAATACAAAAACATATCTGAAAACCAGAAGAACTGCAACAAATAAAACAGATTAGCTAGAAAATGTATTACTGTAAGGAAGATCTCAACAAGTCTACAACCTCACTTGTATGATTGTGAATGAACTTCTGGAGTTCAGTGGGGTCCTCCTAGGCTATAATCTTATCTTTATAAGTGACTTGAAAAAATAAATAGATGGAACAACCCATAAGGAGTACCCAGAGCATGAATTGATGGATGAAGGTCAAGAAATTCCTTGCAGAGATTGGCAGTGATCCTGGCAATATCCAGAGAAAGGAAAATCTTTCTTCCAGACCAAATTAATAGCTTTTGTAGCATTAAGCACCTTGAGGAGGTCTGTACATTTCAGAAATAAATAATAACACCTGTGAGTTTAGAGAGAGAAGTAGGTGAACTCATATGTTAACTGAATATTTAACCCAGTTGAAGGTGGTAAATCAACAAGCTGAGGTAGAAAGGAGGCAAAACATGAGACAGGATCTGCACCCTCTATTTCTTCTGGAAGACAATAAATTCATAGATTGTTTTGTCTACTCCTATTTTCCAAATTTTCCAATTGCCTCTTCAACAATGATACTTCCTTTTCCAATATGGTAACTCTGTGCATATCATCTTGCAGGCCACTGACTCTCTGCTCCACTTTGGAGACCCTTGCCTATGTGAGAGACCATTGTCATCCAGGATCTGTATGCACTTATTTGTCTCTTCAACAAAAGGACTCAGTGCTCTGATCTCATCTTTCAATTACGCCAAAGAAATAGGCGAGGATGGTTTGCAACATGAGGGAGGATCATGCTTAAGTCTCTTGTTTGCAGTAAAGGCAACTTGCGATTTTGAGGAAGAAGACAATGCCACAGGTTTCGGACTAGCAGAGGGAAGTATCTCACTGAAAGCAAGACTGGTTGCCATTGCAGTCAGGCAAGGTGCAGAGGTCACTGGTGCCAGAGCCAATTTAGACTTCAGCTTTATGCTTCTACCCATGCTTAAGAGAGAACTGGAGCATGAACAGACCAACAAAGGGGATACAAAGCTAGTGGATAAATAAGCCCAAATTCAGAAAACGTAGGAAATATCTTATGAGATCAATGGACGAGCCCTATGGATTGGAAATATATTACAAATGCCCCAGGAAGTCTCTCCACCTGAAATCATCTTAAATCCTCTGGGAAAGAGTTGTTCTCCTACATTGAGTAACTTTCATGAAAATATCAGCAAAGTGACACAGGGTGTGAGGAGAAAGGAGAATCTGTCATTAATGCCAGCAGCTTTGACGCTGTGAGAAAATGGCTGCTGCGGCCGGCTCCTGAGATGGGATCAATGACCATCACACATTTCATAGGAAATAAACCACTGAGAGGAAGAAAAAGGACTTGGCACAACTCCCTGCATTATTGGAAGGACGCCACCCCACTGCTCCCTCTTCCCTGAAGTTCCAAAGACAACTCCGGCAGTATTAAATAGATGATGCAGCATGGACCTCGTACCCTAGGCGTCCATTTTCATTGGCAGACAACCCATGCCTGTGGTAAAAAATGTAAAAGTAATATCCTTTTGAGAGTGGTGAGCGTTTATCAGGGGCCCATATTATATATGAAGATTGTGATGATGGTGTTTTGAGACATATTTTAGGTACTTTAAATATTAGTCATGTTACACCAGGAATTTTTGGGGAATCAGTCTTAATTGACTTAATTAATTAAAATTGGGTATCAAACCTGAAGTGTTTTAAAACTGTGTGCATTTAGGTGTAAATAAAAGGTGAATTTTCATGAATTGAAGAATTCTGTTTTTTGAAAATCTTCTAGACTCAAACGTGTTATTATATTTATTTATACAAAATTGCAAAGTTAGAGTCTTTAATATTGGTTGTTTGAAATTTGATTATTACTTTTATGTGGGTACACTAATCAGATGTATCTAATTTTGGTGTTTATCTCACTTTTTCCCTGTCCTCGTGGCGGAACGGCGGGTCGTCCACCTATATATAAATCACCCTCTTTGCCTTTTGTGATATTGCTGAGTCAGGTGTGAGACTCAACAATAGCAGATCATAAATCCCACTCCACCTCTAAGGTCTTGTTTCTAAACCTGACCTTTCTGTTCCAGAGTTAGTACGCGTGATTATGTGAGGGTCATTGCTGTTATGGTCAATAGACTGACCAGACACCAATGTGATATCAAGTCAATTACGCCACAGTTGTCTCAAGTGGTTTGATCCATTTATTGTCATTCCCTAACAGTTTTGTTGGGCCATTTCTGGGATACTTCAGCAACAAATCTTGCAACACCATGGGACCCATTGTAGCTTCTTGTCCAACACATGTGGCAAGACTAGTTCAATTTGATATTTCCTCTATGCTCTTTTTCCTTTTAGCCCCTGTGCCAGCAATAACATCCCCCTGATGCGAGTGGTGCAGTCAGTAAAGCAAACGAAGCGGCAGAGCAGCCTGGTGCTGAAGGAGGGCTGGATGGTGCATTACACCAGCAAGGACACTTTGGTAAGACGTGTGTGGACCTCATATGTGTGGAGACATTTCCAAGACTCCCATCAACCTCCTTTTCCTGCCTTGACTCACTGGTGTTCCTATGCCTTGCTCCGCCAACTTAGATGGCTTAGAAATTACTGGGATTATGTTGTATCCGACATCAGGCCCCTAACATCCTCTTCTGTATAAGCGTCTACTGATCGGCCACAGGTAGCACTTGAAAAATATCGTTCAGTGTCCAAGCTCACCTTTGAGGTTTCCTAGCTCCCCCTAATATCAACACTGTCTGGCAAAAAAGAGGAACATGTTCTTCCCTATCTGTGTTGTGATAATGGCCAGGGCAGGTGGGGTTGTGTAGAAAGGGAACTAAGAATGCACCTGAAACTCCCCATATTGAGCTCACAAAACATGTTCTTATGATCCAAATGTGTCTCATCTGCAAGCCAGTCTTTTTAATAACTCATATTTTTGGCATTTATTCAACAAACAAATTCAGTACAAGGCCCATTAGAGTTGCACCTGGGTTATTAGCAATGTGACAGTTGAATATCCGTGTACATCCTTTCTGCAATAAATGGTAAAAGTCAAGCCAACTCCTTCATGGCAAAAAGGCATGGCTCATGCCTGGGTCCCAAAATGAGTCAATCATGCTTCCCAGATCTTTGCATGTTTCTTTGGGAATGCCTTAGCTGGTAGATGGATTTGTTGAACATGGCACGTTTGCCCATTCCCAGCAACAACTCTAGAAGGGGAGTGAGATTGGCTGGCATTGTCCTGTTTACCCAGTCAAAAACCTAAACCGATTAGTCTATGTGCTCCTCATGGGAATCCCGCCTCTTCCATGTGTCCTAGTTGTGCCAGTCTGAGGGACAAGTCGATGAGGAGGTGGAGGACCCCTGGTAGCGTGTTAGATATGCATACAAGTACGCCTGAATCGTTCCACACACACCGCCAGCTTGTGTGGAGTTAGCTCCATTTGGGTACTTGACATCTGAAGCACTGTGGGGAGGGGATGTTACCCACCTTCCAGATGTTGCTCTGCTGTAAAGTATAGCCGTGCCCTGTATTTGAACAGAATCAAGTGGAGCGTTACATGGATCACTAGCTCCAAGCTGCCATTTGAGCCTCACGCCAATCACGGTCTTACAGGTGACCAATAACTGCCTCCCGGGCCATCACCACTTCCTGTGCCTCATTCTAGGGCATTAGTTACTAGAGTTCCAAGTACCTGTGATGTTTTGTTTTCCCCCAGCAGGCTGAAAATCAATCCAGCTCCTAATGGGTGGTATTCAGACACATCTCTCAAATGCTCCTGGTGTCTCACTAATGAATGCCTAACTTGGGGGTATCTGAAGAACTGGGTCCTGTGAATGCCAAAAGTTTATCTAGGTCAGAAAGCAACTTCACCTGCTCCCATACATTTCCCACCCTGGATGTGTCTATTGCATCCCATTGCCTTAATCCACTCAGCTGGTTCACTGATGTTTGCAATGTTCCACTCCAGAGTGGAGCTTCCCGGGACACTCGATGATTCCTGCCCATCCGTTCGAGGGTTAGCAGCCGATCACCGCCTTGGAAACTGGAGATGTGACGGGGGGCTCTAGAAGGTGGAGTAGAACCAGCTATGTCAGTGTGGCAAGTTCCAGCATTGTAGCTGGGCCACCAGTTGGTGCTGCCCAGTAATCTAACTATACATCTGCAATGGCCGTTCAGCCTTCGTTCCTAGATTGCACACATTTATCATATGGCACTCTAGGTGCTTTATTTTACAAGCCAATCTTTGCTGCCTCTTTAGTAGCATCTATCCGAAATACGTGCATCCCAGGCCTGCAAGTCTGTTAAGACTTTCCATCCTTCGTGTCAGAGCACCGGTCACATGTCATCTCTTCAGAATGTGAGGAAGCCCTCCACGGACATGGCTGCATCTTTTAATGTTCTTAAACTAACCTCCCCATTGTGACCCTTCAGTTTCATCTTGAGTCTCTCCAGCACAATACACAATCCATCTTTCTGCCAATGCTGCCCATGAGTGTTCAAAAACCAACATGTTCAACATACTATCAACAACCTCTCTTCCAGACTGAAGAGTGAACCACCTGTGCTGCCCCCGGCTTCCATTCTGTTATGTCGTGAAATCTGGCATCGCCCACTTCCCATCCAGTCTTTCTCTCCCTGCCATAACTCCAAGATTCTGCAGCCCATGTCCCCACCTTTGGTTCATACCTCTAGAAATATTTGCCACGTCACACATGTCACCGGGTAGAGTCCCTGTCAATGACTTCCTGAGACACAATCTCCCTTCTCCATCTAATGTTTCCAGAACCCCAAAGCCTGTATATGGCACACTTCTTCGAAATCCCAGATAAACTTGCCTATGTAGGACTGCTTGATGGATAGAACCAGAGCTCTTTCGGACAGATGAAGAGCCCTCATTGGTTCTGTGCGTCACCTTTACACCCAGCCTATGAAATCTCTGTCACTGTGAACGAGAGACCCTATGGAGGTCGAACAGGAATGCATCCTTGCCATACGTGTACATGCGCATGTGGAAGCTGGTTGTATGAGTTAGAAGACATAGGGACATTGCATAAAACTGTACACGTGAGAGCTTTCTACAACCCGCGACTGCTGTTAATGTGAAAGGTGGCTGTAACCCTAATTAGAAATCTAAATACAGAGGATACCACAGCACTCACTGGTATCATATAATGTGTAAACTTTAGTCCAATGAGTCAAGGTCAGGAAAAGTCCAATCCAATTTCTTGTTTATTGTTCAAATTCATGTAGCAAAGTGACATCAGAAGATACAGCAAACACGTGTTTCGTCACTTGTGCGACTTCTTCAAGGCTGCAAAATGTATATAATACAGTAAAAAACAACAGAAACAATAAGAAGTTATCTATATGTGTATTTGCAAACCAGCCTATTCCAAAGAGGCAGGAACAAACATATACATTGAGAATAAAGACTTTGGGCAGAGGCAAGAAAAGAAATAAGAAGTCCCAAAATCCATCAATAAATACCAGTAGGTATAACACCATATTGTGCGGCTATATTCTTAGGTCAAAAGATTGTGACGATTTAAAGGAAAAGAGACTTTGGAACCCGCCTGAGTCAGTCAAGGTGCAATATATTTGCAACCAAAGAGAAAAGAGCGGGAAGTCTTGCTGTTCAGGAGCACACACCTCTTCTTTTTACTGTATTATACAAATTTTGCAGCCTTGAAGAAGTCCCTGTATTCATGTTATGAGCGGTGGCCTTAAAATCCATCACCTGTTTTGACACCATTGGTAGTAGGGTGTCTGATATCAACTAGTACCTCAGTGCTTTTTTGTTACTATTTGCATTCTTAAAATATCCACCTGAATTTGTTGCACAATAGGAAGTGCGACCCTGTAAACTACTTATACCATTTTTTTATTTCTAATTTAAAATCTGGTAACTCAGTCAGTATACGTGTTACTGACTGTGATATCTGGGTACACCTATTACTTCTAGGCAATGTGTGATCTGTTGTACCTTTATTGCAAATGTGGCAACTAGCTGTACCAGTCACTGCTGGCAATGTGGAAGCAATCTATAACCGTAAGTGGGAATGTAGGAGAAGCATAAATGTATTCTTGAGGAGCTCACAGAAGACCTGACATGCCTCTGTTAGGCAGGTTCAAGTTGGGTCTCTGTTGCTGGGCATGCAGAGTCAGGCAGCCTGTTCCTGGTGAGGAAACTATGGAAACACGCAGTCCCTCATGTAAACCTTTAACTCGAACTATGGGTTAGTTGATGGAACTAGGTCACCGAGCCATAACATTCACCATTTAGCTTTCTTTTTTATTCTGGAGACCCTTGGCTGAGAACGCCAAGTCCTTTGTGGAGTGTGGTCTTTAGTGCCAACTGTGCAGGGGCGATGGTTGTTGTCCACGTGCCACCAGTGTTGAAAATAGTCTGCGGGGGGAGGGGGGGTGACTCCATATAAAAGCACCTTTCCGTCACACTAGTGTCTCTGCATCTTACATGCCCACACACCGCTAACCCTTGACTGCTGTCAGTCATTTTTTGGGGGTTTCCCAGTAACTAACGTTGAGGTGTCACTGTGGAGACTATGGTTGTTGCATTGCGTGGTGAGAACCCCACATGTCCAAGGCTTTAGAATGATGGTCACGAGGGGTCGTATCAATAAAGTGTCACCTCACTTGGGGCAGTGATTTTCCTGGACAGACCTTGTTAGGCGTGGAGTGCCTACACTTTTACTTTGAAAGAGAGAGCACCAGCACTTGTCAGCAGTGGTGCACTACTTTTACTGGAACATTACTGACACTTCTCAGAAGGAACTGGTCCTAGGAGATAGTGAGTTCCTGCACTTCTCTATTTCCATCTCAAGCAATGACCTGGGGCATCTCAGATCCTTCCACCATCACTACCAGTGACAGGAAATATCTGACGAATAACATTTTCATTTTCTGTTTCAGAGGAAAAGACATTATTGGAGGCTGGACAGCAAGTGCCTGATCCTGTATCAGAATGATACCAGCAGCAAGTATTACAAGGTACGTCCAACATCTGTTCATTCCACGTCTCCTGCGCCAAACTTGGTAGGGGCAGTAGTGTAACATAGACCAGGCAGTGCGGGGGGAACCCTGAGCTCCGCGGGGGTCCCTCACGCACTATGACAGGCGACAGGCCCTGCCACGAGAGCTACTGACTAGGTCCACAGCATAGGGGCCCTCTTTGTGTATTTGCAGGGGGTCCTCTCCAGTTTCTTTCCGCCACTGGGTAGGTGCACCTGCACCCAGTGAATTGATAATCGCATGCTATCTCTGCAATCACGCCTCCTGTGGGACTATCGACAGGTGTACCTGCACCCGCTGCACTGATAACCGCACGCTATCTAAGCAAACCCGCCTCCTGTGTGACTATCGACAGGGGTACATACACCCGCTGCGCTGATAACAACACCCTATCTCTGTGATCACGCCTCCTGTGGGACTATCGACAGGGGTACCTGCACCTGCTGCACTGATAATCGCACCCAATCTCTGCAATCACACCTCCTGTGTGACTATCATCTGGTGTACCTGCACCCACTGCGCTGATAACCGCACGCTATCTCTGCAATCACGCCTCCTGTGGGACTATCATCAGGTGTACCTGCACCCACTGCGCTGATAACCGCACGCTATCTCTGCAATCACGCCTCCTGTGGGACTATCATCAGGTGTACCTGCACCCACTGCGCTGATAACCGCACACTATCTCTGTAATCACGCCTCTAGTGGGACTATCCACAGGTGTACCTGCACCCGCTGCGCTGATAACCACACGCTATCTCTGCAATCACACCTCCTGTGTGACTATCGACAGGTGTACCTGCACCCACTGCGCTGATAACCGCACGCTATCTCTGCAATCACGCCTCCTGTGGGACTATCATCAGGTGTACCTGCACCCGCTGCGCTGATAACCACACGCTATCTCTGTAATCACGCCTCCTGTGGGACTATCCACAGGTGTACCTGCACCCGCTGCGCTGATAACCACACGCTATCTCTGCAATCACACCTCCTGTGTGACTATCGACAGGTGTACCTGCACCCACTGCGCTGATAACCACACACTATCTCTGCAATCACGCCTCCTGTGGGACTATCATCTGGTGTACCTGCACCCACTGCGCTGATAACCGCACGCTATCTCTGCAATCACGCCTCCTGTGGGACTATCATCAGGTGTACCTGCACCCACTGCGCTGATGACCGCACACTATCTCTGTAATCACGCCTCCTGTGGGACTATCCACAGGTGTACCTGCACCCGCTGCGCTGATAACCACACGCTATCTCTGCAAACACGGCTCCTCTTGGGACACAACAAACTAAATATTAAAGCCCATGTGACCTTCACGAGGTACTAAATCCTTTATCCCAGAATCTGATATTAGAACTGTAGGTCAATGTTTTCTCCTATCAAGGTTGGAGGACGGAATCTTCCTACTCAGGGATCCCTAAGATACACCTTGCACCTCCGACAGGACGGCTACCTGCTGCCTCAAGGGGGTGGAAGGGGGGAACTGTCTTCATCCCATGTGCCCTGAACCTATTCCACTACAGCGCTGCCCATTACATTCAGCCCGGCCTGTTCTGGGAGCAAAGCTCTCCATTCAGGAGGTGCAAACACCTGGAACCGAGAACCAGATGTTCAAAGCATTGATGAGGTCGCAAATGGCCCGATTCACAGAATCGAACCTGCTGGATCTTAAAGACTATTGGCCGGAGCAGTTAGTGACAAACTATTCAGACGAAGATTGGTCGGAACTTATGTCTAACCACGACCACACCTTGCGGGAAGCCCCCACATAAAATACATAAGGCTAGATTCATGATGCTTGCTGGGGGTGCGCCGGGGAGGGATGTGACGTATACCATATCTTCTGTGGACTTGTCTGCACTGGTCCCGTATTGCATGAAATAGGAGTACGCTGCATCTTACCAGTACAGAGGGCATGGAGCGCGGATGCCGGTCTGAAGACAACGGCCATTGTTGAACAGGTACATGTCCTGGCTGAGGGAGATGTGTTCACCCTGCCCCAGGTCAGGGCATGATAGGGGCGGGCAGGAGGGCTTGGTGATGTGGCTTCAATCTCATGGCAGTGGGTGCTTTGTATATTGTTGCTTAAGGAGGTGCCATCAGCAGAATGCCTTTCGACCTTGAGAGATCCCAGAACCCATGGAGGGGTCGATAGAATGACGTGATTGGAGCAGATGCACTCACCATGGTATATTATTTTGAATGCTACTCTTGTACCTTTTCTTCCTTTCATTTGGTCTCTCTCTTTCAAATATACTATCATCCTCTGTCCTAAGAGAAGTCTGAATGGACTCAATTCTTCTGTATTTATTCACACATAATTGTTTCCTTGTAATCCACACAAATGGACACTATGTAAAGAAAGAAACAAAACGAATAGAGAAATAATACAACAACATCAACAACAAAAATGAGCCAACAGTGGTCCCATGGACTGCTGCTTACTCTTAAAAAGGAAACGCAAACATTTAATTTTGTTTTTTTAAACAAATCCTGTTTTCCTTTAAGGAAAATGGGTTGCATAAAAAAAATGTTGACTTATTTAAAAGCAATCACGGACTTGGTGGTCTGTGACCTCAGAAGAGTACCTACCATCCGTGTGATGGCTGGTATTCCTAATGGGTCTCATACTGCGATCTTCCTCTTTAATACTCATGAGGGAGGTCGATTGTCAACTCACTTGGAATCGCAAACACGTTTTTTAAAAAATTGCATACATTAGGAATAGCGATTTCCTAACTACTATTCGGACAGAATAACAATTAGGGAGTCGCTGTTCCTACTGTTAGTACGTCTGGCCCAAAGTGTGAGGTTTTCGGGTGGCCCTTCTGCTCTGCAGGGCTCCAACACTCTTCTCCCAGAAAGAGCAGTCTTCAAAAAACAAAGCACACCTGGTTGTACAAGACTTTAGCTCATCACTACGGGCCATATGTATCCTCAACCTGATTTGCGATTCTTAAATAACAATTTGTTAGCAATCGCTATTTCAGAATCGCAAATTGGGATGTATGTACAAATTCGCAATTTTTTTGCAAATTCTTGTATTCCTTAATTGCGATTTGCAAATTGCGAATCGCAATTAAGGAATACTTTCCCATTTATTTCTATGGGCCAATTTGCATTTTTTTTCGATTCATACATTGCATTCAAGGAATCGCAAAATTTGCGATTCCTTAAATGCAATTGGCAAATAAGGAATCGCAAATTTTGCGATTCCTTGTTTTGCACCAGATTTTCCTTAATACATACTGTGAGACCTGGGGTTACCAGCCCTCAAGGGGGTAGCATGGCACGAGCAGCAAGGCAGCCAGGGGCTTGTGTGTAAAGCAGCTACTTAACGCACACATTCAATGTAAGACACAGTGGCGCAATAATGGAGACCACACCAGAAGTTGTATTTGAAAGAATCAAGATCTTTTATATAAGCTTTCAAATAGAGCGTTGCATTATTAATTCGTCAGCATCACATTGAGACTTTTCATGAATTACGTTCCAGTTACATTTCCTATAAATAGGTGAACATTTCATTAGATTAATAACCCGCTTATCTAGCAGTGAATCACTAACTAACCCCGCCTGTTGTATCAAACTCTCTGACAGGCAACGGGGTAACTGTATTAACCTGGAGGATCCTACAAGAAGCGACTATAGTAATGCATTTGAATATCACATCAGAGCCTCTCATAGACGCTTTTCCTTACAGGTAATACAACATATCGGCAAGTACTTATCAGTTCAACAAGGAACTCCAAAGAACAATGTGACAAGCTTTTCTTCTTGTGAATTCCGGCTGGCTTGCGACCTAGATTAGATCATCAGAATTCTATGGAAGCCCACCTCTGCAAGAAAATTCAGTACAGTGAAGTGAATCTCCCTCTCAATTCAGGCTTGTAAATACGGTGCACTATAACCTTTCAAGCTTGTAAATACGGTGCACTATGAACAGTTCAGCTTACAATTATGTGCTCTCTGAACATTACAGGCTTGTAAATATGGCGCACTATAACATTGCAGACTTGTAGATATGGTGCACTATAACATTGCAGACTTGTAAATATGGTGCACTGTAACATTGCAGTCTTCAACCTCCATACTCTTGAGGCACAATCGAAGGGGGGCCAACAGGGCCCAGTCTCAACTAACCCCGGGGAGGGGCACCTCGGGCCTCCCTCGGCCTACGGCCCTCCTCCCCAGGGGGTTACCTTGTGTTCTTCGGCCCTCCGGGGCCCTTGCGAAGTATCTACTTTGGGGGAAGCAGCTCCGGCCCTGTGTGACGCGGGGGCAGTTCTGGAGCCCCAGCGCCGGGGCGAAGCTGGGCCTGCGTTTGGGGCGACAAGCGGAGGGGGGCTCTCAGGCTCAGCGGCCCCCTCCGATGGAAATGCAGCTCTCTTCAGCCGCCGGGCCGTGTCAGCGAGGCCCGTGGAGACGGCCAAGGTAGGAACAGTGTGGGCCCGGCCGCGGGACCAATCGCGGTGCCAGGAGACGGGGGCGCGGCCAATGACAAGGCCGAACCCCTCGTCACGTGACGAAGGCAGCTTCTGGCTTCAGGCCTAACGAGGCCTGACTAGATTACGCGGCGGCCCTCTCCAAGCTCCGGGGGCCGCCGAGCGACGTCACAGCGCCTCCGCAGCTGTGGGGGCGATCCGGTGCGCTGCGCGGCAGCGGCAGACAGTGACAGGCCCACGCAGCGCTCGGAGTCAGCAGGTGAGCGCTTAGGGTAGATGCAGCGCCTCTCTGACCGGATGATTCCTGAGGGGGAGAAGCGCTTTAAAATGCCAGTGCCTCACTGTAGGACTTCAGCGCTGGAGTCTCGAGGCCACAGTTAAAGCAGGATGGGAGCAATTACTTCACAGCGCTTGGCAGAGTCAATGACTTCACAGTGCTTGGCAGAGTCAATTACTTCACAGCGCTTGACAGGGGCAATTACTTCACAGCGCTTGACAGAGTCGATTACTTCACAGCGCTTGGCAGAGTCAATTACTTCACAGCACTTGACAGGGGCAATTACTTCACAGCGCTTGACCCACAGTTCAGTCAGGGGAATACAGGTCAGCCCAATTGTAGGCAGGGGATGCGCAGGGCAGCACAGTCCAGTACCTGATCCCAGAAAGCAGTCTTCTTGGCGCTTGGATGGCTCTGCGCCCTTGGTTGCTGGTTACTTGAAGTTACTGGGGGGGGGGGGGGGGGGGGGGTGATGAGTTGAGGGCCTGAGGAATTTCTTTTCAGTCACTGCAGATGGTCCCTGGGGTTCCCTACCACTGGGCCAGATCAGGGGGGCTAGCTTGGGACACCTCACCCAGCTTAAGAGGCAGCACCTACATCCTGTCACTCCCAGTAGCATAGGTTCCTCACTAGGCCCTCTCGCCTAAACTCCTGCGTGGGTTCCCCAGGTCAGTGATGCCCCAACTGACTAGAAAGTTTCCCTCCCTTTCCTTATATAGTGTCAGTTGGCAGTTGGCAGTGGCAGTTGGTGCCTCCCCTATTCTGGAAGGTTCCAGGAGCTTCCCTCGGTCTAGCTATGGGCAGGCTGGCAGGCTGGTATGGCAACATTGTTTAAGGGTTCCAGCCAGCTCCTGGCTACTAGAGTGCGCCTATTCAGACCACGCTGCAGTAGCAGGGGTCAGTGGTAGCCATGTTGGGAGAAGAGAGCACCTGCACCCTGGCATTGATTAGCAATGGGAGGGTGCCCAGAGTCCTAAAGCCAACCAAAAGTAGGTGTGAAAAATGAGGCAAGGGCAAAAAATACAGGGAAAGACCACCCTAGGGCTGACAAGTCTAACATATACCAGTTAGCAAATTCGCATTCGCAAATGCCGAAATTCTGCGAATTTCAGCGTTTGCGAATGCAAATTTGCTTGATACATATGGCCCTACATCATCACAGTAGCCATATAATTTATTTTCTTACTGCCACATCTACTTACCTAGACTTTCCTTGCAACTTAGTGCTGAGGTTGAGGGGTGCAATATTTTTGCCACATGATATATAAAGCATGTCATATAGTTATGATGTAGGGAAACTTCCACAGCCATCCAGGGCGAGTGCTCCCAAGGTATGGGATTGTAGTCCCACGTTGGTAGGGCCTATCCCTTCCCAGGGAAGTTTACTGTTCCAAGGCCACTTCCTGTTGCAACCTGTTTCATCCTCCCCTGGTTATCTTTGGTGTTCCTGTTTCTCTGAAATCCTGATTAGTCCTGTGCAATTATATATACATTTCTATGTTTGTGATGCAATTCGTGTATATTCCGGGTGCTTATATATGCTATTAGGGATTGGTCCTTTTCTTTACAATGTTCACTTTTGCCACTGTATAATAATTGGCATTTCTATTTTCCCAGCTTTTTTTGTTCTCTTTGAAAGCTTTCTGACACCAAATAGGTGTGTTTTGAGATCTACTAACAAATACAAATCTTTCAATCTGACCTCTGCTTCCAAAACAGCTCTTTAAATGCACCTTTTAGTTTGCGTTTGAGAAACAGCATCAGACCTGCAAACTTCTTCCATCAAAGAGCCCTAAGTCTCTCCAAAGTATTGCTTAGCTGCACACTCGATAAAACAGATTGATTGTTGCAGACGTTTTTGAAGCAACTCCATAGAAGAGGACTTTTATAAACCGCTCGACTGCTGCACGCATTTCTGCATCACTGCACACTTTTAGAAAACACTTCAATAAATATACAATTGAATAAAAGCGCTCTGTAACTGCACACATGCATGCAATGTTTTGCTGCCTCACTACACACTTTTAGAAAACTTGTCAACTGTACAATGTAATGAAAGTGCTCTGTAACTGCACCCAATTATCAAAGTACATTTTTAGAAAATATATCAGTAACTGTACAATGTAATGAAAGTGTTCTGTGACTGCATGCACCACTGCACACTTTCAGAAAACATCTCGGTAAATCTACAATTGAATGAAAGTGCTCTAACTGCACACATGCATGAAACGCTTTGTTGCATTACTTCAAACTGAAAACATCTCAATAACTGCACAATTATTTCAAAGTGCTCTGTGCACGAATGCATGAACCCGTTGTTGCATTACTGCACACTTTTAGAAAATATATCAGTAACTGTACAATTTAATGAAAGTGCTCAGTAACTGCACACATGCATGATGAGGTTTGCTGCATCACTGCACACCTTTAGAACACATCTCAGTAACTGCTCAATTTAATAAAAGTGCTCTGCAACTGCACACTTGCATTAGACGCTTTGCTGCACCACTGCACACTTTTGGAAACATCTCAGTAACTGTATGATTTAAAGAAAGTGCTCTGTAACTGCACACTTGCATTAGACGCTTTGGTGCATCAATCTACACTTTTAGAAAACATCTCAGGAACTGTACAACTTAATGGAAGTACTCTATAACTGAACATATGCACGAGACGATTTGCTGCATCACTGCACACTTTTATAGAACTTCTCAGTAACTATATATTTAATAAAATCGCTACGTAACTGCACACATGCAGGAAACATTTTTCTGCTTCACTGCACACTTTTAGAAAACCTCTCAGTAACTGTACAATGTAATAAAAGTGCTCTTTAGCTGCACACATGCATGAAAAACTTTGCTGCATCACTGCACACTTTTAGAAAACCTCTCAGTATCTGTACAGTTTAATGAAAGTGCTCCATAACTGCATATATGCAGGAAACACTTTGCTGCATCACTGCACACTGTTAAAAAACATCTCAGTAACTGTAGAATTTAATGAAAGTGCTCTGTAACTGCACACATACAAGAAACGCTTTGGTGCATCACTGCACACTTTTATAAAGCATCTCAGCTGTACAATGTAATAAAGTGGTCTGTAAGTGCACACATGCATGAAAAACTTTGCGGCATCAGTGCACACTTTTAGAAAAAATCTCAGTAACTGTACAAAGTAATAAAAGTGCTCAGTAACTGCACACATGTATGAGAAGGCACCACCACTGTGTACTTTTATAAACACCTCGATGAATACCCACTTGTATTTAACTGCTGAAGAATAATACACACTTTATAAATACATACTTTAATAAACATCTTAATAAGTGCACACTTTCAATAAATCGGTCTGTAACTGCACACCAGCAGTCCTGCAACTGCAAGCTTTTATAAACCAATTCTCTACTGCACATGCCACAAAATAGCTACTTCACTGCACACGTTGATAATGTAGCAGTATAAACTCTTTTAAGCAGCCCTCTAGCTGCATACTGTTATAACAACGCCACTGTAGCTGTACTCTTTTATAAAAGCGCTCAGGTGGCCTCCTTTGTATAAAATCAGTTTCCTCTGTGATTTTATTTGTATGACCGGCTCCTGCTTGTTTGCAGCCCTTGATACAGACCTTTGAAGCATTTGAGGTTCTCAGACACAAGTGTGTGTTCACTGACCCGGCGTATTGTAAGTTGTGGGTCATTCATCGCGACTTCAGCGGCTTTGCATTTATATTTCAATCAGTTGATGGTGAAAAACGCAGAAATAACAGGGGTTTTGGGGGACTGGTGCTCAGCCCTGGGGAGCAGGTTTAGCTGCAGCACTTACTTTCCGGTGATTACGTTTTCATTTCTTTCCATTTTAGGAAATTCCGCTCTCTGAGATTTTGAGCCTGGAACCTGCCAAGAACTTGAGCCTGCAGCCTGCCGGCACCAACCCACACTGCTTTGAGATCACGACAGCCAGCATGGTGTACTACTTCGGCGAGAACCCGCTGAACGCGCCCAGCACGCCTCCCATGAACAATGTCGCGACCAGTGGTGCTGGCTTGGAGGTGGCCCGCATGTGGGAGACGGCCATCCAGCACGCCCTGATGCCCGTGAACCCCAAGGGACTGAGGCCGGGGTCGGTTCATGGGCACCACAGTGAGTTTAGTGGGCCATGGTGGGCTTTGCTTGAAAAGGGGCAGTCACTGAGGAGCAGTGGGCGGGATATAAAGATTAGGACATGTTGACAAGTGTTTTCTGATGCCACGAAGGAGATGCCGGTCTGCAGTCTACCTGCTGGTGCCGTAAAATTGTCACCATTAAGCTGACCTCCCTGGATAATAACGACATTTAGTGGGTAGAGTTTAGTATTGGCTGCGATGGTGCCTACAATCTGCCTCTCAAACAAAAGGAGGCACTGTTGTGTTCCGGCTGCACAAGGTAAGGTGGCAAAGGTGAAGTAGTAGGCCAAATCCATGGTCCTGGAAGAGGTCATCATCATCCCAATAGAAGGGGAATCTGATGTATCCCTCTCTGGTATGGGTGGAAGACAGTGACACTGACTGCCAAGTTGTAAGTAGCTTGCTCAAGTGCTCTGCCTCACAGGCATCACCTCAGACCATGCAAATGCCTTATTTTTTTGCCACGGGTTGCATGCCCTCGCCTTCTTTTGGTCCAGGTCATCCGGTTGGCAGCCCCCACTAGTGTTGGCTAATGCCGAGTCGAATGTGTGGCGACTGCCTCTTGCCCTCTCACTCCTTACTCTATTGCAGGGATGGCAGTGCCCCATTCGGGCGACAATAGTTTGTCAAATATCTCATGAATGGCTTTGTTAAGTCTGTGTTAAGTCTGTATTGGCTTGACAACTGTTCGAGAATTCCTCCCAAATGGAATCTGTTTTTATATTTACCTAGTGTGGTCCTCACCACAAGGCGGCAAGCTCTTCACTGGTAACAAATAAGAGCTAACATTACCCAGCAGAAGCTCTGCCCATAACCCATAAAGTTTAAAAGATACTTGTGATTTTCCATAATACAAAATTATACCGTACCCGATTCTGTAAAATGCCCCCAGAAACCACGTGGATCCCTGGCATGTTCATTTGTAAGTGTGTGGGCAACTTATCTTAAAAAGGCCCTTTCACTTTTCAAGAGGTAAAAGTTGTCTTAAAGCCAGGTCTGTTTTTATTCTACACTTGGCAGATAATGTACAATACAACCAAAAAGAGGAAGAAGAAGAAAGGTAATAATGTATTATGAATTAAGTAAAACAATCCAGTTAAAAGGGTCACTGTTACTGAAAAACAATACAACTTACAGAGTTCAATGAAAGATTGTTCAGTAAATAGAAACAAAAATAGCCTCTGGTCCACTTCAATTGCAAAGCAGGCTGATGATTCAGGACAAGAGGGGCTTACAAAAAGTGTAGTATTTATTTATACCATGCGCTTCACCCCTCAATTGTAGCAAAGCGTCGTCCATACATTTAGCTAGTTTCACTGCCATTTGGGGATCTTACCTGCTCCAATGCAAATCTCAAAACCTTTTTGATGAAAAGTGGCCTTAGCCATTTTCGTCGCTCGAGAAAGAAAGTCTGAGCAAAGACGCAGAGTGTGGACTAGTGTTGTAAGTAGGCCTGGGTGTGAAATTCTTCTCCGCTTGCGGAGTTTGCAGAGTTTTTCCCGCTCCGCTTAGCGCGTAGAGTATCAAAAAACTCTGCTTCGCATAGCTGACTTTTTTCCTCACTCGCGCTTCCCAAATTTAACTTCGCAAGCGAGGAAAATCTTACTTTAGACTACTGACCGGTGTCATTTCTCAACACGGGCGGTCTCGGATGGTCGCTACTGTTTGCGTTGAGAAACCTTCCATTTGCGTTGAGGAAGCTGCCGCTCGAGTAGATCATCTACTCGAGCAGCAGAAGGAAGCGGCGCCCTCTTGCGCTGCACATGGTGCTGTTGGTACTAATTTTCTAGCAACGGACAAACATCCGCCTCTAAAAATCTGCTTGAACGGCGCAACCAAATGCCACTAGCGGAACTCCGCGTGCCCCGGCAGAGTTTTTTGGTCACTTCTCAGAGTTCGGCATAGCGGAACTCCACGAACTCCGCCCAGCCCTAGTATCAAGCCTCGTGCCCTAGAGGCGGCAGCATTAACAACCTTCGAATGATGTCCACGCGCATCTAAACTCCATTAAAGGAGTGCATAGGAACGCATCTACGGATAAAGCTATGTCTCATCGTTTTGGCCAAGAGAAACAAAAGATCATTTAGGCAGTT
Organism: Lissotriton vulgaris; assembly: GCF_964263255.1. Lineage (NCBI taxonomy): Eukaryota > Metazoa > Chordata > Amphibia > Caudata > Salamandridae > Lissotriton > Lissotriton vulgaris. Next base: position 35,765,194 of record NC_141697.1, read on the forward strand.
TCATTTCTGATAAACTCATGACAATGTCATCTAAATGGTTTTGTGCTCAAATTCTCAGTGCCCCTTACAACAGATAAAGCTCTGTTTTTTGCCAGCAGTTTAAAACATCCTTTGGAAGTTGACGCCTTTTATAATGCTGCAAGGTTTAGAGTGCACTGTGTGTAATTTAAATATCTTGGCCAGAATGAATGTATAGCAGGAACAGTTGAAGAACATGCCAAACGCTGGCTCTCAAAGTATATTGTAGTGCATGCAAAAAGAATAGCAATTGAAGAAATAACACAAACTATCACACTATTATGCAGCACTTGAAACAACCCTGGGTGTAGGCAACACTCTGCAACACCCTTCTACCCAGACAGACCGTTTGTCCAGACGTGAGCATTTACACTGTGTGCTGCACTCTTTTACTCTGATCCAAGTGTTTACATTAGGTACATGACTCATTTATTCGGAGCAGGGTGTTTATAGTGTGAACAGCTCTCCTGATCGGAGGCCAGAATCTTTACAGTGTGATCATCACTCCTGTTCACAGACCTGGGTGTTTACAACTCAGACCTGGGAGTTTACAATGTGTATATCACTCCTCATCTGACTCACCTGACTCTATATTTACAGTGTGACCAGCACTCCTATTCCCAGAACTTAGGGGCATATTTACAAGGGGATTGCACCTCCGGAGCATCACTTTTTTCGACGTTCCGGTGGTGCAACGCCCTGTTCCATATTTACAAAGTGGCGGTGAGCATGCAGTACACATCGAAGTAGCAAATCGCCGTATTGATTTTTTTTTGTGCAGGAAAGGATACCTTCCTGCACATGAACAATCATCCCTGTGACACAGGCACCCCTCCACTATGGTGCAAGGGTGTCTGTGTTGGCGCTAGGCAGGTTTTTTAATGCCTGCCAAGGAAAAACACGGGGTGCACTGTATTACTGTAAATACAGCGCATCCCTGCATTTTTTAAATGGCACAGCCCAGCACTATAAATTTGGCTCTGTGCTGCCCCATTTCCTTGTACATATGCTTATATGTTCTGGGAATAGGAGTGCTGTTCACACTGTAAACACTGAGGCTTAAGAACAGGGGCGCTAATTTGTTGTTTGTACGAGGCAACTTTAATGCCACTCTTAGATGACATCATTGCCCAGCAGTGACAGCTCTAGTCAAGGACATGGAGAGTCTTCAACTCGTCCAACTTGTTCTCGCCCCCACACACAGATTAGGGCATACACTCGATCTAGTGTTCGCCAACATGGCTTTTGTGGAAACTTTACCCCCAATTCCTCTGTTGTGATCAGATCATCTGGCCATCCCTATAAGCTTATCCCATGTTAGGACACCAATAAATCATGCCCTTGCTCCCATGTGGGCAGAACGATGGCCTAAGGTGACCCCTTAGAGGGTTAGTTAAGCCCTCAACAAAAGACGTCTGACTTTTGACTGCTCTGTCGACAAAGCCAGCAGTCCATTTGATGGCCGGCTTAGAGGAGCACTTGATCAAATTGCCCCTATCATAAGATAGCCGCACGCAGAAATAAACCATCAGCAGGATGGTTCAGAAATAAACTCTCAGTCCTTAAAAAGAAATGTAAGAGGCTTGAGCGCCTTCGGCTCAGAGCCTACGATGCAGGCTGCAAAGCTGAGTACAAGGTAGCTTTGAAAACCTATCACCTGCACATGAACCAGCCCCGACGAGAATATTATTATATGAAAATCTCCACTTCCTATAACTCCTCTTGAGAAATCTTTTTAATTGTGCAATCTCCCACCTCGCTATCTTCTGTCTCGCCCTCCTCTCTTCCGTCTGAAGAGAGGTACAATGCCCTGGCCTAAATTTTCTATGAAAAGGTTGAAAACATCTACACCTCCTTTTCGGTGGAAGCCATAAACGACCCTCAGCTAGCGTCATGGTTTGACACCTCGGTGGACAGTGTCAATCTCAAGCATTTCGGCCCCATCCAACTTTAGGAGCTTGCTTCCCTTTGCACGGCCGCCAAATCTGGATCCCCAGTTGACCTCATCTCTCCCTCCATCTTGGAGCAGGGCTGCGAAAATATTCAGCGGGTACTATATGAACTCATCAACCTCTCTCTGTCCGCCGGATGTGTCCCACAGCAGTGGAAACATGCCATGGTGGTAACCCTTCTAAAGAAGCCCCTACGTGAACTGCTAAGTTGGAAGATTATTGACCTATTTCTCTGTTTCCTCTATTCTGCTGTTGCTGAGAAGCAGCTCTTCAGCTATCTGGAGTCCAACAATCTCTTGCACAGGACTCAATCTGGCTTCTGCCCCTTCTACATTACCCAAATCCGCCTTGCTGCTGGCCTCTGAGGTGGCTTGTTGGACCAGGGAGTAGGGTGACACGGCGGCCATCTTGATGCCAGACCTCAGTGGTGCCTCTGACACCGGCTCTGAAATTGAGGCATTGGCGGCAATGTTTTGTGCTGGCTGACCTCATTCTTGCATGGATTTGTATTTCAGGTCTCTAAAAACCCTTTAACTTGATGGTGCGCCCCTTGCAGCAGGGATTTCCGGAGCGCTCTTCACACAGCCCAACCCTTTTCAATGTATTTGTCCGCCCCCTGGCAGAGGTCAATGAGAAACATTTGGGGGGAATTCAAAGGTCAATTATACCATCAGACCCAGGGAACTTCCATGGGGAGCACCATGGCCCCTAGTGCAGCCTGTTTGTACATGGCCTCTTTTGAAGAGGAATTCATTTTAAACGACTCCAACCCATACCAGAAAAATCTATGCCTCTAGAAGAGGTTTATAGATGATATCATCATCTTCTGGCAAGGCAATGTGGATACACGTAATGGTTTCTGCGTGTGGAATAATACTTTGAATCCTTGATAAGGCTAGATAATGGTACCTTGAGCACAACAATATATAGGAAGCGAAGGGATCGCAACAGCCTTCTACTGTTCAGTAGTTGCCATCCGCGTGCCCTTAAAGAGACTCTCCCTGTGGGACAGTTTCTGAGACTCTGCAGAAATTGTAGCCAACTGGAGGACTATAAAACAGAAGCAGAAACATTGGCAAAAAGCCTTGCACGACGTGAATAACCCGCACACCGATTGCCCTTTCAAAAAACTGAGCAAGAAACAATAACAGGGAGGCTCTATTAGAGCCCAGACAAAAAGCAGAACCAGAGATGTTGACATGTGTTACGACATATACCCCAGCCTCTATCAGGATTAAAAATGCCATCAGGAAACATTGGGGCATATTAAATACTGGGAGCATGACCCTTGAACAACCACGCTTTGCCTTTAAACAATCAAAGACTCTGAAAGACATACTGATCCATACCAGGCCTCAGACACGAACGGTTAACACACAAAGACAGCAGTGGGACCTTCCACCAGTCCAGGGTCACTACCCGTGCAGCACTTGCACAGTCTGCGCCCTCACAACTGTGACTAAGAATATCATCTTCAATGCCACCTTCACACGAGAATTGCATAAACACACAAATTGTAATACAACAAATTGCATGTATATGATTACGTGTCCCTGCAATCTCAGATACATAGGGATGACTACACGTCCGGTCAAAGTGAGAATCACGGAACATCGAAGTAATTTCCGGTGTCATAAAGTGAATACCAAAATGTGCACACACTTCTTTAACACCCAACATTCACCAACCTCTTTTTGTTGGGTAATTCTTGAAACACTCACTAAAATCACCAAAGAAGCTTTGTTTTACAAAGAACAAAAATGGGTGCATCGTCTGTCTTCTGACAGACAAGGACTGAATGAGGACATTCCTTGGAGCGCTTTAAGCACTTAAAAACTCCCTTGGAATAGCATCTTATCACTGCATCGCTGACACCTATTGCCCGTCATTTAAACCCAGTACACTAAGATTCACTTTTAGGTGATATTATATATTGGGGATGCTTTGCCGGACATGATATTGAAGCTTTATTGTTTTTTTATCCACTCCAAAATGGCCCCCAAGCTTTCCATAGATTTCAAAATGGCCCCCATCCTCCTTTTCTTCTCTTTACCATGAACGGAGGATGCGCCAAACTCACGATGGTTGCCAACTAATATTACCCTTATAAACTCAATACATAACTTATTAGGTTACTCTCCTATCTGCATTTCACACAGTGCGGGCAGAACAATATATATCTTCAGTAGCCTCACGACCGCTCACCATGTATATACTTTTTATTGAAAATGAGGTGGAAGCCCGGGCGGTCGAGTATTTTATTAATTACACAACCTCCAAAACCCTGCACCTGATCGCGGTTGTTTTCAGAGCCTTCAGATTTAGAAACTGACTGGCTGCTCAAGATGGGGTACCCACTCCAAGATGGCGCCAGCAGTATAGAGAACAGCACAATGGCTGTTCTCACTCACGCGAACGGTCCATCAGCAGCTGGTAGCAATGAGGAGTTAACGAGGAGGAGCAGCAGGTATTTAAACATGGCTTTTTCACTACACCATACCTCCCGGTCCCGACAGCAGTAGGTAGGTGCTTGGACACATTGCGTACTATGCAAACATGAGTACTATGGTAACCTTTATGGTCTGTTGATGTTCTGCACTCCCAACCCCTGTTAAAGGGTTCCCAGCCAGTTTAAAACATTCAACGAGGTAGACATATCCCCACCTCCTCTCCCTTTTTGGTTTCTTTAGCCCAACTTCAGTAACAAACATGAAGCTTGGGTAGGTCCACCATAACCGGGATCACTGTTTAATGCTGTGGGCAATGTTAATGAACTACCCCTGAATGATGTGCACTTCTCTATGTGCCAGATAGCGTGATGTATCATCGTGTCAGTGTATGTTCTAAGGAGGCCCACATATCTAATCCTCTAGTCTATCCAATTAAAACACTATTAACTTCGCAACCTGGCAGCTTTTCACTGTTCCTTTTAATCTGCACACCCCTGTAGTATATCGGGAAGTTCCTCATATCTTAACCTACCGGGGATTGATGAAGCAGTAGTATATCTCAATTAGGGTGAGTCTTGTGCTCTTTCTGCGGATTTTTGTTTTTAATACACAGATTTGGTCAATACACACATGAGCAATAATGTGACCACCTCAATACTTGGCACCTGGTGTTATTATACCTACAACACCTCACCATTGTTTGCTGTGATTTAGACACACAGGGAATAGGACAGTAGTGTTTGATACTTGTGATATTTGTTTGACATCATACATTAATATGTGATTTTTTATCCATAATAGGTAGAACCAGTACTACCAGTCATTAGACAGAGTAAGTCATGGTGGCTTAAATCCCAAATATTCATTCATTATTGTTTTCCAGTCCACCTTAGTGTAGATAGTTTTTAGGTCCTGTCCTATTAATCTGGCAAGCGATAATTGGACGAGAGTATAGAGGGCAAACCAAGCTCTGAAACCACCAGGCGGATTACGTCGAGTGCATGTGCTCGTGCACGCGCTTGCCATTTGCTCCCCGAGCCGCCTGCCTCCGAGAGCTTCACTTCAAAGGGACGCTCGCCCCGCCCACACAATGCCGAGAGCCTGCGCTTCCCTCCCGCTTGGCCTCACTTCTCCTCCCCCCTATTTACATCCCTTACATCCCTGCTTCACAGTAGAAAGGAATGCGCATTTCCCGGCCGCTTTTAATTTCATTTCGCTGCCACTTTACTGTGTCCTTTGTTGTCTTTCTTTCTCTCAATCTGTGCCCCCCCACTCACCCTCTCTTCCCAACCTCGCCCTCTCTTCCCACCCTCACCCTATCTTTAATTTTACTATTAACTTCTCTCTGACCCCTTGTCTCCTATTCCCTTCCCCCTCGTGCATGTCTGCCTCACCGCCCCTCTCCAGGCGCTCATGTCTCCCTCGACTCCTCCTTTCTACCAGCCTCCCTCTTTCCCTCTGTTTCCCGTCATCTTTTCTCGCATGCATCTCTCTAACCCCCCTTCCCCTCATCTTTCCAGATGTGTGTCCCCCTCTCATGTCTCTTTCTGTTGCCCTCTGTCTCACTCAGCCCTTCTCTCATCCTTCCTGTTTTGTTCTCCCTTCATTTCGTTATGCCCCTCTTTCCCTTATGCCACCTCTCATCTCTGTTATGCCTGCACGTGAGGATACTGACAGCATCAACACGGGCCCTCGGCCTCTTTCCAGCTCGGATTCATGCACAGCGGGGATGGCTGCAATGCCAGCGTCTCCGCTACTGGCAAACGCTGCAGGCCGCATTGCAGTCCATCGTTTTTCGCCCACTATGTCACTCGACAGACACCAGCACGTGCACAGCAGCTTTGGAGCTGCCCCGTCCAGCCCCAGCGGGCAGGCCAGGGCTTCTCTGGATGGGAAACAAGCCACTGCTGACCGTTCCAGCCCAAGTCTGCCCGGCCAGGGGGTGGTGCCCGAGTTCTGTGGCAAGATGACCGGTGCTTAATTGGTTTCCGGTGCTGAGAGATAAGCAAAATGGCAGTTTATGAATACAGTATGCATTCAAAATGACTAATACCTGCCCCCCCAGACTATGGTTTAGCTATGGGGACTTGGAATAAAGAGCACTTGCTACCCAAAATATGCACTAATGTGAAATAGAACCTCTGGTAAAAAGTACACCATCATGAAGTTACCTATTGGAGTTTTTGGTCGGGAGGGGGAACATGCCTTTATGCATTGGGGTGTAGAGGAATGACTTGGCAAACTGGATGACTAGCTTATTGCAAGAGACTGAGTGTTTTAAGGTTTACATCACTCTACTGCCCTCACTCTACCGCCCTCACTCTACCACTCTACCACTCTACCACCTCCACTCTACCACCCTCACTCTACCAATCTACTGCCCTCACTCTACCTCCCTGACTCTACCACTCTACTGCCTTCACTCTACCTCCCTGACTCTACCACTCTACCGTCTTCACTCTATCGCCCTCACTCTACCACCCTCACTCTACCAATCTAGTGCCCTCACTCTACCTCCCTGACTCTACCACTCTACTGCCTTCACTCTACCTCCCTGACTCTACCACTCTACTGCCTTCACTCTACCTCCCTGACTCTACCACTCTACTGCCCTCACTCTACCTCCCTGACTCTACCACTCTACTGCCTTCACTCTACCTCCCTGACTCTACCACTCTACCGTCTTCACTCTACCACCCCAACTCTACCACCCTCACTCTACCAATCTACTGCCCTCACTCTACCTCCCTAACTCTACCACTCTACTGCCTTCACTCTACCTCCCTGACTCTACCACTCTACCGTCTTCACTCTACCACCCCCACTCTACCACCCTCACTCTACCACTCTACTGCCTTCACTCTACCTCCCTGACTCTACCACTCTACTGCCCTCACTCTACCTCCCTGACTCTACCACTCTACTGCCTTCACTCTACCTCCCTGACTCTACCACTCTACCCTCTTCACTCTACCACCCCCACTCTACCACCCTCACTCTACCAATCTACTGCCCTCACTCTACCGCCCTCACTATACCACTCTACCGCCCTCACTCTACCACTCTACCGTACTCACTCTACCGCCCTCATTCTACCACTCTACCGCCCTCACTCTACCACTCTACCGCCCTCACGCTACCGCCCTCACTCTACTGCCCTCACTCTACTGCCCTCCTCTACTGCCCTCACTCTACCACTCTATCGCCCTCACGCTACCGCCCTCACTCTACCGCCCTCACTCTACCGCCCTCACTCTACCGCCCTCACTCTACTGCCCTCACTCTACTGCCCTCACTCTACCACTCTACCGCCCTCACTCTACCACTCTACCGCCCTCGCTCTACCGCCCTCTCTACCACTCTACTGCCCTCACTCTACCGCCCTCACTCTACCACTATACCGCCCTCACTCTACCACTCTACCGCCCTCACTCTACCACTCTACCGCCCTCACTCTACCGCCCTCACTCTAACACTCTACCGCACTCATTCCCTCACTCTACTGCCCTCACTCTACCACTCTACTGCCCTTACGCCCTCACTCTACCGCCCTCACTCTACCACTGTACCACCCTCATGCCCTCACTCTACCTCCCTCACTCTACCACTCTACCGCCCTCATGCCCTCACTCTACCACTCTACCACCTCCACTCTACCACCCTCACTCTACCAATCTACTGCCCTCACTCTACCTCCCTGACTCTACCACTCTACTGCCTTCACTCTACCTCCCTGACTCTACCACTCTACCGTCTTCACTCTATCGCCCTCACTCTACCACCCTCACTCTACCAATCTACTGCCCTCACTCTACCTCCCTGACTCTACCACTCTACTGCCTTCACTCTACCTCCCTGACTCTACCACTCTACTGCCTTCACTCTACCTCCCTGACTCTACCACTCTACTGCCCTCACTCTACCTCCCTGACTCTACCACTCTACTGCCTTCACTCTACCTCCCTGACTCTACCACTCTACCGTCTTCACTCTACCACCCCCACTCTACCACCCTCACTCTACCAATCTACTGCCCTCACTCTACCTCCCTGACTCTACCACTCTACTGCCTTCACTCTACCTCCCTGACTCTACCACTCTACCGCCTTCACTCTATCGCCCTCACTCTACCACTCTACCCCCCTCACGTGCTCATTCTACGACTCTACCGCCCTCACTATACCACTCTACCGCCCTCACTCTACCACTCTACCGTACTCACTCTACCGCCCTCATTCTACCACTCTACCGCCCTCACTCTACCACTCTACCGCCCTCACGCTACCGCCCTCACTCTACTGCCCTCACTCTACTGCCCTCCTCTACTGCCCTCACTCTACCACTCTATCGCCCTCACGCTACCGCCCTCACTCTACCGCCCTCACTCTACCGCCCTCACTCTACCGCCCTCACTCTACTGCCCTCACTCTACTGCCCTCACTCTACCACTCTACCGCCCTCACTCTACCACTCTACCGCCCTCGCTCTACCGCCCTCTCTACCACTCTACTGCCCTCACTCTACCGCCCTCACTCTACCACTCTACCGCCCTCACTCTACCACTCTACCGCCCTCACTCTACCACTCTACCGCCCTCACTCTACCGCCCTCACTCTAACACTCTACCGCACTCATTCCCTCACTCTACTGCCCTCACTCTACCACTCTACTGCCCTTACGCCCTCACTCTACCGCCCTCACTCTACCACTGTACCACCCTCATGCCCTCACTCTACCTCCCTCACTCTACCACTCTACCGCCCTCATGCCCTCACTCTACCACTCTACCACCTCCACTCTACCACCCTCACTCTACCAATCTACTGCCCTCACTCTACCTCCCTGACTCTACCACTCCACTGCCTTCACTCTACCTCCCTGACTCTACCACTCTACCGTCTTCACTCTATCGCCCTCACTCTACCACCCTCACTCTACCAATCTACTGCCCTCACTCTACCTCCCTGACTCTACCACTCTACTGCCTTCACTCTACCTCCCTGACTCTACCACTCTACTGCCTTCACTCTACCTCCCTGACTCTACCACTCTACTGCCCTCACTCTACCTCCCTGACTCTACCACTCTACTGCCTTCACTCTACCTCCCTGACTCTACCACTCTACCGTCTTCACTCTACCACCCCCACTCTACCACCCTCACTCTACCAATCTACTGCCCTCACTCTACCTCCCTGACTCTACCACTCTACTGCCTTCACTCTACCTCCCTGACTCTACCACTCTACCGCCTTCACTCTATCGCCCTCACTCTACCACTCTACCCCCCTCACGTGCTCATTCTACGACTCTACCGCCCTCACTATACCACTCTACCGCCCTCACTCTACCACTCTACCGTACTCACTCTACCGCCCTCATTCTACCACTCTACCGCCCTCACTCTACCACTCTACCGCCCTCACGCTACCGCCCTCACTCTACTGCCCTCACTCTACTGCCCTCCTCTACTGCCCTCACTCTACCACTCTATCGCCCTCACGCTACCGCCCTCACTCTACCGCCCTCACTCTACCGCCCTCACTCTACCGCCCTCACTCTACTGCCCTCACTCTACTGCCCTCACTCTACCACTCTACCGCCCTCACTCTACCACTCTACCGCCCTCGCTCTACCGCCCTCTCTACCACTCTACTGCCCTCACTCTACCGCCCTCACTCTACCACTCTACCGCCCTCACTCTACCACTCTACCGCCCTCACTCTACCACTCTACCGCCCTCACTCTACCGCCCTCACTCTAACACTCTACCGCACTCATTCCCTCACTCTACTGCCCTCACTCTACCACTCTACTGCCCTTACGCCCTCACTCTACCGCCCTCACTCTACCACTGTACCACCCTCATGCCCTCACTCTACCTCCCTCACTCTACCACTCTACCGCCCTCATGCCCTCACTCTACCACTCTACTGCCTTCACTCTACCACTCTACCGCCCTCACTCGGCCACTTTACCGCCCTCACTCTACCAGACTCACGCCCTCACTTTACTGCCTTCACTCTACCACTCTACCGCCCTCACTCTATCTAGCTATCGCCCTCCCTCCCTCACTCTATCTATCTATCGCCCTCACGCTATCTATCGCCCTCACTCTATCTATCTATCTTTCAACCTTACTCTATCTATCTTTCGCCCTCACTCTATCTATCTATCTTTCGCCCTCACTCTATCTTTCACCCTCCCTCTAGCTATCTATCGCTCTCCCTCTAGCTATCTATCACCCTCACTCAATCCATCGCCCTTCCTCTAGCTATCTTTCGCCCTCCCTCTAGCTATCTTTCGCCCTCCCTCTAGCTATCTATCGCCCTCACTCTATCTATCTATCGCACCACCACTGCATCACTCAGGGGTACCACAACATCACACAGGGGCACCACAACAGCACTATGCGTTACCACAGCATCACTGAACGCCATGGGCATCACTCATCGCCACCACAACATCACTCAGCGCCACCACAGTATCAATCTGTGCAACTATTCAACAATAACTGGTTCAAATATTTTCTCTCAATGTTTCAAGCTTTATTACAAATGTCACAAAAAGATGTTAATATTTCACTTCTGTTCTTGGATTTTCATCACAATAAAATACACTGAACATAATCTTCACAAAAAGTTATTTACAAAAGTTTAAGCTATTGCCATTATAAATTACAATAACTTTTATTTAAGTATTAATTATTTAAAAAAATAAAAGCCATTGTTATTTGTAATATCAATACATTAAAGTCACGTAAATACAAAACATGTTGCATTACAAATGCTATAGGTGTCACATTTGCAAAAGATAAAAGTATTGGCATTGTAAATGACAAAGCTATTAATTTAGCTATTTTCAAAACCAACACATAAATAAAATATTTGTCATTTACAAGTCCAATAGCTCAAACTTTCCTAATGCGTGACCTATTGCATTGCAAATGCTTGTTAACTTTAGGTCCTGACGAATCGCCTCAAGACTTGTAGAATTGCGAAGAAACATGTTGACCAACCACACGGAAGGGCGCCACACCTAAGACATTAACTTAGCATTGCGCCTTTCTCTTTATTTTAATCAGGGTAGGAGACCCCACAATTAACGTTATTTTTGCCGGTACTCCCAATCCTGTTTTAGCTCACATAAACATCACACACCACTTATTCATCTACACTCACTAAATCTCTCAACCCCACGGCACAAAACAGCTATTTGGAAAAAGATATCCGCCAAAGTGCCCCTCATCGGGGGCCCGTCTGGCATTGCAGCGCCGGCCAGACGAGGAGCAGCCCGATGATGAAGAATGACACCCTGCTGGGTGTGTGAGGGCATTACATTCCAAGAAATGGATTCCCATCTCTTTGACTCTGTAGCCTACCGTCCTTTGTGTATTGCTCAATTCTAGATCATTCAGGAACAGCACAACTTTAATTTTCAGAGGTCATTGAGTGACATAGTTTTCCATTATTTCATACTCCGATGGCAAACAGATTGTTATCACTCTATAACAGAACAGCAACTCCGGCCTCCTCCCTTCGCCTATGCCTGTCAAAAGTAGTGCATGGATGGACTCAAACTGTTTAAAACTAAATGCCGGGAAGATGGAGGAAGAATTGATTCTAGGCAAGCACCTCATCATGTGGTCGAATGCATGGTGATCTGATAGCCTTGGCCCTCTGCCCCTTCCAAGCCCAAGGGTACGACTCTGGGCATCTTGTTCGACGGAAAACTCTCCTTCGATGCCCAGATTACTGTGCTCACAGGCAAACAGTTTAGGATGGTGAGATCCATGAGGAAAATTCTACCTCTCCTCCCTGAATCCACCCAAAAAACAGTGGTCCAGGCGCTATTGGTATCCAGGCTGCACTACTGCAATGTTCTCTATATGGGTGTATCCCAATCCCGCCTGAACAGACTTCAACGGGTCCAGAATGCAGCTGCTCGGGCACTGCTCAAGCTACCCAAGCGGGCCTCTATCAGTCCTGCACTGAGAAGCTGTACTGGCTTGCCTTCAAGGCGCTCTAAGCCCTTTCCTCTCAAGGCCCTTACTATCTTCGGTCAATGGGGCCTAAGATCAGCCGGAGCAAATGGGCCATCATTCCAAAATTCAACAGGGGCAGAATATGAGGCTGTTCATTTGGACTTTTCACGCCCAAAATCTGGAACTCTCTCCCTGTGGAAATTATGCTGCCCCCTCCGAAATCCTTTTCAGAAAAAAACTTGAAAACTGTTTTTTTGGATCTGGTTGAGTCTTCTTCGTGTGATGGGCGGCTTCCTTCATTTTAGTCAGTTTAATAGCGATGGGCCCTTTTGCAAGGAGTATCCATGCGCTCTATAAATCCACTTATTAATATTGTTATTATCAGCACTCCCGTCCTCACATCCGAGTGTGAGTGTTTACAACAATCCTAGTTACAGTTGCTGTTCACAGTATGCACAGGACTCCAGTACCCAGACTTCAGTGTTCACAGTATGCACAGAACTCCTGTACCCAGACTTCAGTGTTCACAGTATGCACAGAACTCCTGTACCCAGACTTCAGTGTTCACAGTATGCACAGAACTCCTGTACCCAGACTTCAGTGTTCACAGTATGCACAGTACTCCAGTCCCCAGACTTCAGTGTTCACAGTATGCATAGGACTCCTGTACCCAGATTTCAGTGTTTACAGTATGCACAGAACTCCTGTCCCCAGACTTCAGTGTTCACAGTATGCACAGGACTCCAGTACCCAGACTTCAGTGTTCACAGTATGCACAGAACTCCTGTACCCAGACTTCAGTGTTCACAGTATGCACAGTACTCCAGTCCCCAGACTTCAGTGTTCACAGTATGCATAGGACTCCTGTACCCAGATTTCAGTGTTTACAGTATGCACAGAACTCCTGTCCCCAGACTTCAGTGTTTACAGTATGCACAGGACTCCTGTACCCAGACTTCAGTGTTTACAGTATGCACAGAACTCCTGTCCGCAGACTTCAGTGTTCACAGTATGCATAGGACTCCAGTCCCCAGACTTCAGTGTTCACAGTATGCACAGGACTCCTGTACCCAGACTTCAGTGTTTACAGTATGCACAGAACTCCTGTCCGCAGACTTCAGTGTTCACAGTATGCACAGTACTCCAGTCCCCAGACTTCAGTGTTCACAGTATGCATAGGACTCCTGTACCCAGACTTCAGTGTTTACAGTATGCACAGAACTCCTGTCCCCAGACTTCAGTGTTCACAGTATGCATAGGACTCCTCTCCGCAGACTTCAATGTTCACAGTATGCACATGACTCCTGTCCGCAGACTTCAGTGTTCACAGTATGCACAGAACTCCAGTCCCCAGACTTCAGTGCTCACAGTATGCACAGGACTCCTGTACCCCGACTTCAGTGTTCACAGTATGCACAGGACTCCTGTCCGCAGACTTCAGTGTTCACAGTATGCACAGGACTCCAGTCCCCAGACTTCAGTGTTCGCATTATACACAGAACTCCAGGCCCCAGACTTCATTGTTCACAGTATGCACAGGACTCCTGTCCGCAGACTTCAGTGTTCACAGTATGCACAGGACTCCAGTCCCCCGACTTCAGTGTTCACAGTATGCACAGAACTCCTGTCCGCAGACTTCAGTGTTCACAGTATGCACAGAACTCCTGTCCGCAGACTTCAGTGTTCACAGTATGCACAGAACTCCAGTCCCCCGACTTCAGTGTTCACAGTATGCACAGAACTCCTGTCCGCAGACTTCAGTGTTCACAGTATGCACAGAACTCCTGTCCGCAGACTTCAGTGTTCACAGTATGCACAGAACTCCTGTCCCCAGACTTCAGTGTTCACAGTATGCATAGGACTCCTGTACCCCGACTTCAGTGTTCACAGTATGCACAGAACTCCTGTCCGCAGACTTCAGTGTTCACAGTATGCACAGAACTCCTGTCCGCAGACTTCAGTGTTCACAGTATGCACAGAACTCCTGTCCCCAGACTTCAGTGTTCACAGTATGCACAGAACTCCTGTCCCCAGACTTCAGTGTTCACAGTATGCATAGGACTCCTCTCCGCAGACTTCAATGTTCACAGTATGCACAGGACTCCTGTCCGCAGACTTCAATGTTCACAGTATGCACAGGACTCCTGTCCGCAGACTTCAGTGCTCACAGTATGCACAGAACTCCTGTCCCCAGACTTCAGTGTTCACAGTATGCACAGAACTCCTGTCCGCAGACTTCAGTGTTTACAGTATGCACAGAACTCCTGTCCGCAGACTTCAGTGTTCACAGTATGCATAGGACTCCAGTCCCCAGACTTCAGTGTTCACAGTATGCACAGGACTCCTGTACCCAGACTTCAGTGTTTACAGTATTCACAGAACTCCTGTACCCAGACTTCAGTGTTCACAGTATGCACAGTACTCCAGTCCCCAGACTTCAGTGTTCACAGTATGCATAGGACTCCTGTACCCAGACTTCAGTGTTTACAGTATGCACAGAACTCCTGTCCCCAGACTTCAGTGTTTACAGTATGCACAGGACTCCTGTACCCAGACTTCAGTGTTTACAGTATGCACAGAACTCCTGTCTGCAGACTTCAGTGTTCACAGTATGCATAGGACTCCAGTCCCCAGACTTCAGTGTTCACAGTATGCACAGGACTCCTGTACCCAGACTTCAGTGTTTACAGTATGCACAGAACTCCTGTCCGCAGACTTCAGTGTTCAGAGTATGCACAGTACTCCAGTCCCCAGACTTCAGTGTTCACAGTATGCATAGGACTCCTGTACCCAGACTTCAGTGTTTACAGTATGCACAGAACTCCTGTCCCCAGACTTCAGTGTTCACAGTATGCATAGGACTCCTCTCCGCAGACTTCAATGTTCACAGTATGCACAGGACTCCTGTCCGCAGACTTCAGTGCTCACAGTATGCACAGGACTCCTGTACTCCGACTTCAGTGTTCACAGTATGCACAGGACTCCTGTCCGCAGACTTCAGTGTTCACAGTATGCACAGGACTCCAGTCCCCAGACTTCAGTGTTCACAGTATGCACAGAACTCCTGTCCCCAGACTTCAGTGTTCACAGTATGCACAGGACTCCTGTCCGCAGACTTCAATGTTCACAGTATGCACAGGACTCCTGTACCCCGACTTCAGTGTTCACAGCATGCACAGGACTCCTGTCCGCAGACTTCAATGTTCACAGTATGCACAGAACTCCTGTCCGCAGACTTCAGTGTTCACAGTATGCACAGAACTCCTGTCCCCAGACTTCAGTGTTCACAGTATGCATAGGACTCCTGTACCCCAACTTCAGCGTTCACAGTATGCACAGAACTCCTGTCCGCAGACTTCAGTGTTCACAGTATGCACAGAACTCCTGTCCGCAGACTTCAGTGTTCATAGTATGCACAGAACTCCTGTCCGCAGACTTCAGTGTTCACAGTATGCACAGAACTCCTGTCCCCAGACTTCAGTGTTCACAGTATGCACAGAACTCCTGTCCCCAGACTTCAGTGTTCACAGTATGCACAGGACTCCTGTCCGCAGACTTCAATGTTCACAGTATGCACAGGACTCCTGTCCGCAGACTTCAGTGCTCACAGTATGCACAGAACTCCTGTCCCCAGACTTCAGTGTTTACAGTATGCACAGGACTCCTGTCCGCAGACTTCAGTGTTCACAGTATGCACAGAACTCCAGTCCCCCGACTTCAGTGTTCACAGTATGCACAGAACTCCTGTCCGCAGACTTCAGTGTTCACAGTATGCACAGAACTCCTGTCCGCAGACTTCAGTGTTCACAGTATACACAGAACTCCTGTCCCCAGACTTCATTGTTTACAGTATGCACAGAACTCCTGTCCCCAGACTTCAGTGTTTACAGTATGCACAGAACTCCTGTTCCGAGACTTCAATGTTCACAGTATGCACAGAACTCCAGTCCCCAGACTTCAGTGTGTGCAGTGTGATCAGCACACCTATTACCAAACCTCAGGGTTTACAGTATGCACAGAACGTCTGTCCCCAGACTTCAGTGTTTACAGTGTGCACATCACTCCTGTTCCCAGGCCTGGGTTTTTACAGTGTGCACAGTGCCCCTGTTCCAAGATGTCAGCATTTACAGTGTGATCAGCTCAACTATTACCAAACCTCAACGTCTACAGTGGGATCAGCACTCCTGTCCCCAGACATTAGTGTTTACAGTGTGCACATCACTCTTGTTCCCAGACCGGGGTGTTTACAGTGTGTACAGGGCTCCTGTTCCCAGATGTCAGTGTTTACAGTAGGATCAGCACTCCTGTCCCCAGACTTTAGTGTTTACAGTGTGCACATCACTTCTGTTCCCAGACCTGGGTGTTTACAGTGTGCACAGTGCCCCTGTTCCCAGATGTCAGTGTTTACAGTGGGATCAGCACTCCTGTCCCCAGACTTTAGTGTTTACAGTGTGTAGATCACTCTTGTTCCCAGATCTGGGTGTTTACAGTGTGTACAGTGCCCCTGTTCCCAGATGTCAGTGTTTACAGTGGGATCAGCACTCCTGTCCCCAGACTTTACTGTTTACAGTGTGTACATCACTCCTGTCTGCAGACCTTAGTGTTTACAGTCTGCACGTCACTTCTGTTCCCAGACCTGGGTGTTTACAGTGTGCACAGTGCCCCGGTTCCAAGATGTCAGTGTTTACAGTGGGATCAGCACTCCTGTCCCCAGACTTTAGTGTTTACAGTCTGTACATCACTCTTGTTCCCAGACCGGGGTGTTTACAGTGTGTACAGTGCCCCTGTTCCCAGATGTCAGTGTTTACAGTGTGATCAGCACTCCTGTCCCCAGACTTTAGTGTTTACGGTGTGTACATCACTCTTGTTCCCAGATCTGGGTGTTTACAGTGTGTACAGTGCCCCTGTTCCCAGATGTCAGTGTTTACAGTGGGATCAGCACTCCTGTCCCCAGACTTTACTGTTTACAGTGTGTACATCACTCCTGTCTGCAGACCTTAGTGTTTACAGTCTGCACGTCAATTCTGTTCCCAGACCTGGGTGTCTACAGTGTGTACAGTGCCCCTGTTCCGAGATGTCAGTGTTTACAGTGGGATCAGCACTCCTGTCCCCAGACTTTAGTGTTTACAGTCTGTACATCACTCTTGTTCCCAGACCCGGGTGTTTACAGTGTGTACAGTGCCCCTGTTCCCAGATCTCAGTGTTTACAGTGGGATCAGCACTCCTGTCCCCAGACTTTAGTGTTTACGGTGTGTACATCACTCTTGTTCTCAGATCTGGGTGTTTACAGTGTGTACAGTGCCCCTGTTCCCAGATGTCAGTGTTTACAGTGGGATCAGAACTCCTGTCCCCAGACTTTACTGTTTACAGTGTGTACATCACTCCTGTCTGCAGACCTTAGTGTTTACAGTCTGCACGTCACTTCTGTTCCCAGACCTGGGTGTTTACAGTGTGCACAGTGCCCCGGTTCCAAGATGTCAGTGTTTACAGTGGGATCAGCACTCCTGTCCCCAGACTTTAGTGTTTACAGTGTGTAGATCACTCTTGTTCCCAGATCTGGGTGTTTACAGTGTGTACAGTGCCCCTGTTCCCAGATGTCAGTGTTTACAGTGGGATCAGCACTCCTGTCCCCAGACTTTAGTGTTTACAGTGTGTAGATCACTCTTGTTCCCAGATCTGGGTGTTTACAGTGTGTACAGTGCCCCTGTTCCCAGATGTCAGTGTTTACAGTGGGATCAGCACTCCTGTCCCCAGACTTTAGTGTTTACAGTCTGTACATCACTCTTGTTCCCAGACCGGGGTGTTTACAGTGTGTACAGTGCCCCTGTTCCCAGATGTCAGTGTTTACAGTGTGATCAGCACTCCTGTCCCCAGACTTTAGTGTTTACAGTGTGTACATCACTCCTGTCTGCAGACCTTAGTGTTTACAGTCTGCACGTCACTTCTGTTCCCAGACCTGGGTGTTTACAGTGTGCACAGTGCCCCGGTTCCAAGATGTCAGTGTTTACAGTGGGATCAGCACTCCTGTCCCCAGACTTTAGTGTTTACAGTCTGTACATCACTCTTGTTCCCAGACCCGGGTGTTTACAGTGTGTACAGTGCCCCTGTTCCCAGATGTCAGTGTTTACAGTGGGATCAGCACTCCTGTCCCCAGACTTTAGTGTTTACAGTCTGTACATCACTCTTGTTCCCAGACCGGGGTGTTTACAGTGTGTACAGTGCCCCTGTTCCCAGATGTCAGTGTTTACAGTGTGATCAGCACTCCTGTTCCCAGACTTTACCGTTTACAGTGTGTACATCACTCCTGTCTGCAGACCTTAGTGTTTACAGTCTGCACGTCACTTCTGTTCCCAGACCTGGGTGTTTACAGTGTGCACAGTGCCCCGGTTCCAAGATGTCAGTGTTTACAGTGGGATCAGCACTCCTGTCCCCAGACTTTAGTGTTTACAGTCTGTACATCACTCTTGTTCCCAGACCGGGGTGTTTACAGTGTGTACAGTGCCCCTGTTCCCAGATGTCAGTGTTTACAGTGTGATCAGAACTCCTGTCCCCAGACTTTAGTGTTTACGGTGTGTACATCACTCTTGTTCCTAGACCTGGGTTTTTTACAGTGTGCACAGTGCCCCTGTTCCACGATGTCAGTGTTTACAGTGTGATCAGAACTCCTGTCCCCAGACTTTAGTGTTTACGGTGTGTACATCACTCTTGTTCCTAGACCTGGGTTTTTTACAGTGTGCACAGTGCCCCTGTTCCACGATGTCAGTGTTTACAGTGGGGTCAACTCGTTAGTGAGACGAGGTCCCACAACAGCATCATCAGAAGGACCCCACAGTGACAAACCAAAGTCTTGCAAATTTCATGGCTCTCTTTTTGAAGCACCCCAACATATAAAACTATCTCTATGGTAATGACACACAACTGTACAGGAATGCCCATCAGCCTTTGTCCAGGGGTGCAACACAGGCCCCTGGGGCCCCTCCAACGCAGGGGACCCCTGTCCTTCAGGGGACTCCATCCTTTCACTCCAAGGCCAATGGATATTGGTGAGATATGGGGGACTCGGTGGCCCCTCTTCAAATTCTGCAGGGGGCCCCATCATTTTGTGCTACTCCACTGCCTGGGTCATGTCCCCTCTTCCCGAAGACGGCTGGACCTGGATGCCCCCAGACCTCCTCAAACTCAACCCTTTAAATTGAATTTCTTCTGTTCTCCCCACCTCACTGGTCGGCATGGATGCCAAGTTGATTGGACTCGCGTTGTGTTCTTGATTCTTGGCAGAGAACCCTTGAATACTCAAGATCCATTTCATTCACACTCGAGAATATCACCTCGAAGCCCAGGTTGGACCCCTTTGAGAGAGGCTGACCCTGTCAGAGATGTGAGGATTTGAGGAAACAACAACTGTACTAGCAACACAATTACCATAAAGACTAATAGACGACTAGTAAAGGTATAATTGCATTGATACAACTAGAGAGCTGAAAAGTAGAAAGTCAGATCTGTAAATAAAATATATTCCTAAATAACTGGAAACCCTGACCATTTTCTAAGCAGATTAAATGGACCGGACAGATATATAGCATCAACATGTTCATTCAACAAACATATTGACAAGAGGACTTCAGTGAGCCAGGCTTGTTGGCACAAGTCAGCAGGTCTGAGTCTGAGATGAAGTCAATGACCTGGGTGGAGTCAGACTAGTTGTCTTGGATGAACTTCTTGTTCAAGTACAGCTTGTCATGCCTGCAGAGTTCCATTGCTGGTACACTGCATACTGAGGCCCTGGCATGTGCAGATTTTAAATCTGTATGCTGGCCCACCAGCCCAGTTACACACGCATGCTGTGATTGTGAAGGAGTCCTCCACCTGGCCTTGATGTCTCTTGTGTGTCCATGTGAAGTTCGCAGAGAGTGTGAGGACCAAACCTCAGCCAGGCGTGGGGCTGTGGGGCTGCTGGCCAGCTAAAAGCCAGGAGAGGTGGCGAGGGGCTCATAGCCGGGGCTCTCAACTCTTTGGGAAGACAGACCAGTCTAGAGGTGGCAGGTTCAGCAATTTCTCAGGCCGCTAGCTGAATGAGCAAGTCCAGGCTTGCTGTAGGCATAGTGAGCATGTCCAGTGTACCCCGCTCCTCCCTTTGCTAGGCACAGAACTTCAAGCAGGCTAGAACTACATTGAGAGGTGACTGCAGCTTCTGACCTGTCCTTTCTTCCTTGATTACAATGTGTCAGGCAGGACTCAGATAAAGAGGAGTCAGAGGTGGGAGACATGCACAGCACAGGGCTCTGACATCACACACCAGACTGCATAGGGTGGCCCTGCAACCGCGTGTCAACGGCCTCCGTGTCATGACAGAACCATTACAAATAATAGCGAGGTGGGGTGTATTTGAGGTCCGACGCACATGTTCTGTTTTACAGGTTCCACAGGCACCAGACTATACAGGCATGTTAAACTTGGCCTCTCCTGCTTCCCATGATGTGTCAGGAACTAGGCTTCCCCCGTCCTGGTGGGCATGCTCAGTCCAACAGGGGCTCTGCAGTAATGGAGAGCAGATCTGCCTGATGTAGAAAGTAAGGAAGTCTTCCAGACTTAACACTTCTACAACAGGCATCTGGCTTTAATGCACTATGTGTATGAACGCGGACACTCACATAAGTGCACGTACTATCTGTGCCCTGTCCCTTTCTAACTGCTGCATGGCACCCCAATCTTGAGAAATCAAAAACAAGGCATGGACATGGCAAGCAAGGTAGACGCAGGTACGCAGAACCAATAGTATGTTCAGATGTATGCACGCCTGTTTTGCATGCATTAGCACATTAAAGCCAGACCTTAAATCTCAGTGAATGCCCTTAAGCTCAGAGAGTAAAAAAACATGCATCTGTGACTCTCTGTCATTTCTGATGCACACACCTCATCAGCTGGGCACTCTTTGATGGGGTCATACACATTAATGTCACTACAAATGGTTGTTGGGGTCAGAGGAGTGCCTGGATACAGTGAGAGGGGGGCCACATTGGGTTCCGCCCAGGGTGCTCTCTGAGCACAGGCCAGTTCTAGACGTGTCTGATGCTTTCTGAAGTAGATGATAGTGAAACCTTGGGTCGACAGAAGTCTATTTTATGTCTAATCTACGCTTGAGCTACCAGCCCAGCGAATATACTAAAAGTTACCAATAGTAGGTTGTATTGACACTGATCTGTCATACAAGGGGAGGCGTGCTCTGGGAAGAGTGTATGACGTTCAGAGAGGGAGGCTGCTCCTCAGATGGAGACTAAAGATGTGTTTGGACCAAATCATCCACAGCAAGTCTTAGTGACAGATGTAACGGAAGAGGACAAATGGAGAGATTTTGAAAGTATTCAGTGCCACTTTAGGTAGGCTGAGGGGATTTTTCATCTTATTATTTTGAGAAAGGAGACTATAACTTGATTCCACAAAGGGGGGGGGGTCCCATTGTCTTTGAGGGGTACGTTAAAAGCAGAGTTACTAAAGCTGTGTGATGAATGAGTGAGAGGAATGGAACTCCTGGAAGGATCGGATTGGTTGAGTCCTGTTGTTTTGGCCAAGAAATCTGACGGAAAACTATGCTTGTGTTTTGATCTAAACGATTTGAACAGTTGCATTTGGATAAATAGATATATAATTTGCCAAATGTGAGGCAAATGTTTGCACGATGATGCAAGGAACATTTTTCATTCAAGGAATATTGATTTGTCTAAAGCTTTCCATCAAGTTGCACTTCATCCTGACTCTAGACATTTAACATCTTTAGTGACGCCAAAGAGAGCTTATCTCTTTGAGATGCCATTTGGGTTGGCAGGTGTGGGAGCAGTTTTCAAAAGAGAGATTCATTGTTTCCACCTTGGCTGTCTGATTTGTGGCAAGGATCAAACAGAGCATGATGGATTGTTATGGCTAGTTTTACTTAGACTAAGGAATTAAGGCTGGACTACAGGTGTTGATACATTTTCAGTGTCTGAGGTAGAATACTTGGGTTATGTTGATGAAAATAGTATAAAACCTAAATTAAGAATGTGGGAAGCTATAGAGAATGCCCTGTGCTCAACTAAAAAGTAACAGTGAAGGTCGTTCTTGGGTCTTGCAGAATACTGTGTGAAATTCATAGACCATTTTACTGAAAAGGCCAATGAGATGAGGCAGTTGCTGTAGAAGCGGTCAAATATGAGTGGTCACCTGAATGTAAAAATTCATGTTTGCATACCAAAAGGGTCATGGTGGAAACTCCCATATTAAAACCCTTTGATCCTGAGGTTAAGACATTAGTATTGACAGATGCAAGCGCACTGGGCCGGCTTTAGCACTGGTGGCGCCCTGTGCGACAATGTTTGTTGGCGTCCCCTCCATTAATACCTCCGCCACAGATACACACACTATCACCATTTGACAGTGCTCCTCAAGTCTCAATAACCACTGTCTCTTAGATTTATTTATTTTTATAGTGAGACTCGTACCAGTTTAAGGTGTCAGAACACTTAACATCACACAGACACACACACACTGCACAATCATACACGTGTAAATGAGTGTATAGGACATTTTACATAAGGCAAGGGCCTACAAGGTGTAGGAGTAAAATGTCATCCGTTCTGGTGATAGAGCGCGCAGTTCACCCAGGTCACCGAGTTTACCAATTACTTACACGCACTGGGCCCTGGCATGCAAAAATTATTAATACACCACTGACATTTGGGGTGAACCGGGTGATGGTTTCTTTTTCTCCAACCGAACGCTTCTATGAGCAATTAAGGTTTGGCTTTACACCTCTGCTGACCATGCACCTGACTTACCACAGGCACAAATACTTATGACAGATCTGGAGCTATTAGGGAAAAAGTAGACAGGTGACCTAGAAAAATACCCTTTATACCTCAGAACATACTTATCCACAATTTTCTGTAAAATGACCACAGACACCTGATGAAGTTAAAAGTTTTATATAGGAATTCAAAGAGAATATGCCAAGGCAATAAGCGATATGCAGAATAACACGTCAAACATCAAAATCAAAACCATTAAGTAACTGTGAACTAAGACTAAGACCATTTGAGTATATGGGAAGACTAAAGGTAGGAATCTAGAACAAGACTAGTCACTGCAACTTTATACTAGGACATAGGATATGAATGGGACCTAAACATGTACTTAACCTAAGTTCTTTAGACTATTCTTGCTAAGTTCACCGCAATCATACTAAAGGAAAGGGAAAACTTGGAACATACTAATAAATTCAACAGTTCAGCAAAGTTCTAAAGGAAGGGAGAGATGTGGAACAAGTCTAATAAGCAAAACATATATGGTTTGGCATTTCAAGAACGAATATCAAAGTCAAGAATATTCCCTTTAAGAAGAAGGAAATGAGTTTAAGTGAGGAAAGACTATGAGAAAACGCAAACCCACACCTTATATTTACCTAAATGGGAGTGAAGACTAACCCTGGCCATGGGTCAGTTTGGAAAGACGGGGACAGGACCCTCAAGGAATTGGAATACCAGGATGCGAGCAGGTACAGCCCACGGACAGATCAAGACAGGATACCCCTCAGGTTTCGGGTCAAGACTGGGCCTCCCAGGGTACGACCAACACCTACAGCTTCGGACAGCAACGCCTGCGTTACCCCCTCCTGCAAGTAATCCGCCAGTAACCCCGATTGGGTTTTCGAATTTCCCCAGCAAAGTGCTTCGCCAGCACTTAGGATTATTTCCACCCCTTAGGAGTTTGTGGAAAGTATGGACAGAGTGCTCCGCAGCACTTCTCAGATTGAGCACCTATAGAGTTCGTAGGGTCAGTGACAGGTCTGCTACTCGGACAAGTCGGACAATTTTCCTAAGCTAAACTAGGGCAATTATACTATTTTGGGGTCCCTCAGACCACCCACTAATGTTGCAAGTGACAGCTTCCCACACTATGATTGGTCAGGAGAGATGGTGCGGTCATTACCACCTCCTAGAATTTGACTTTCTCACCCTCAATATTATAATTTTCCTACCCGCCCCTTGGGTTCACGTTCCCATGCATAAGCATACAGCAATACAGTAAAGTTCATGATAGGTAGCAACAGAATTGCTTCTTCCAAGGTGAGAGTCAGTCTTCCCAGGGATCTTCTCAGGCGCATTGTGCTTCAGGAGCCAGCTGGCTTGTTTCAGCTTCTGCGCAGTAGAGTTTTTCCCTGGTCACCTGATGGAGCCCAGCAGAGCCTCAAGTATGGCTCCGCTCCCGAATTTCCCAGCCCCAGAGACGCGGTACATGAAAAGTAAGCGAAAACAAATTAAAATCACATATAAAATGATCACACTGTATACCATGATAAATTCTAAACATCCCTTACTTTATAATAACTATAGGGTTACGTTTTAGTGCGAAAGGACAGATAGGCTGAAGCAGCTGTAGCAAGCACAGAGCGTGGTAAAAGACAAGCGGCCATGTTTGCAACAGTGCGCATGTGCAATAGATTCCCTCCAGAATGCGAGTGCGTCACATCACATGGGTATGACCGACGCATGCGCAGACTGAATTTCAGCGAAGCAGCCGTTTCTTTAGTGCAAGCTTCGTTAGTATGGAAAAGACATACGAGCAAGCATCCTGGGGACACCCGCGGGTTTGGGAAAACACATAATAAATGACGAACAACTGGATTAATAGGATTATACATTAGGCGAGGTTCTTGTCTGTGCGCAAGGCGCTTTACGTGCGAATCCTTGCTCCATCAATCCCCTCTTTGATGATATTTACTATCATCACCACATAAAGGAAACAGATGCCAACTTTTTCATTCATCCACATCACTCATTTGGATTTCAACAAACTTATTGTTGAGTTTTCTTTCAGCTTCTCTATGAGAGTGGTGATTTTTCACCTTTTTGTAGACTTCATTTCTTAATTCTTCTAATTCTAGTTCATCAATATTTCTCTTCACCCCCCTCTTATTTACTTGAGACTTCTTTTTGCATTTCTGGCATTTGCAGCAGATGAAGATAATCAATACAACCACACCTATCACAACTATTGGCATCAGTATTTTCCACAAAATATTTCTACCTAGGTTAGAAAACCAACTACCTATAGAGGAGAGACCTCCAGTTAGTCTCGTCCAGGCACTGTCAACCTCCAATGGTTTGAGTTCTTTTTCCAAATTAGTTATGTTCTTCACATATTGGTTTAATTCGATACTTTTATCAGGAATGTAAGTGCAACAATGTTGCGCCTTCAGCATTCTACAGACTCCGCCCTCTTTTGCTAATAGGGTGTCAAGAGCAAGGCGGTTTTGCAAAACCATTGATCTGATCGCAACCATTTCAGTATTGACCATCAGGAATCCAGCAGCAGTGTCCGTTGATAACCGGTCCACTACTGTAGACAATTTGCAGATTCTATGGGTGTTCAAAACTACCCCCATTCCAGGTATCAGTGCACTAAAAATATCACCTATAATTTCACCTACACTCTCACGTTTACTACGCACTAAGCCATTAGTTTCTTCATCGCTTCCAGCTGCATTATTCACATGGTATATTTTCAGGAAAACAATGCCAAAGTAGCAGCTTCCATACCAGTGATCCGGTAATTTGAAATAAGCCTTGTTCCCACATATATAATATATTCCGGGAAACACAGGTTCTGACCCATTTTTGAAACCCCAACCTCCAATTACCTTGTAATTATGTTCACACTCGCTGGAACCGATGAATACATTGTTATAGTACTCTGTCTTTTCCCTATGGATACAGAGTTTCCCCTTTCGTTCAAAATCCAACAACAAGGCAGGATTAGCTTCGCCTTGCGAGGTGTTATCCATGTGCTCAGCCCACTTAGGGACTCTATCCTTTTCGTCATTTGCCTTCTTCTGAAACTTTTCTCTCCTTCTGTCTGCCATCTTTATAAACATCTTTTCCTGCTCTTGCAGAGAACAGGTCAGATTAGCTTGTCTTGCTTCGTCTAAATCTATGTTGCCTATAGTCAGAAAATATTCTCCCATATAACGGGTCACCTCACTCCTAACATGTACAAGGTTCAGGTGTCCTCTAATGGGAAGCTCAGAAAACACTACGTCAGCATTTGAATAATAGTACTGCAACAACAAGCTAGCTAAAATACTACAGGAAATTCCATAGGTTAAAGGTAGATGGTGATATGTCACACCTTCAGCCACTGAGGTAGGTAGCTTCATGCAGACATAACAGTCCTCTATTTCCATGGCTTCTACGTAATGCACTAACAAGTTAGCAAAAACATTTAAATGCGTCCTGTTTTTCATTTTGGGAAAGTGTAGTCCAGCCTCATCTGATGCTTCTAAGTTAGGTCGTGTGTGTGTCAGACTCACTTGTTTGTCACGTCTTTCTAAGCTTCGTGGTGTTTCTGCAGTCGGTACGGCCCCTACGTCTACTGCTTCTGGTTCAGTAGGGGATAAGTTAGGATTTTTACTTATCATAAAAGGTAAGAAAACTGTTAGTCCTATCCACATTACTATTAGCATAGCTATACTACATAAGCATATTTTACAGCAGGTTTTGCAACACCCAAATCTGGACCTTCCAGAGACACTCGAATCAGACATTTTAGCTTACAGGTGGCTTTTGCTACTTTTCTTCGTTTCTTTGTACCAGAGGCTCACTTCGAGGCTCTTTCAAGGAGGGTCTTCGTCAGAACTCCGATCAGCGGTGGACTCTTCTTCACTTTTGCCATTGTGGTGGGGCTCATCAATTTCCTCCAACACAAAGTAAGTCCATTCAGGGCTCCGATACAGTCGGTTCTGTTTCTTTACTCTGTCGCTCTTTCTTAGCGACTTGCCTCGGGCTGCCTGTCTTTCACTTTCAGCCCTTTTTCGGTCTTTCAGCTTTTCTTCGACTGTCTTTAGTCTGAGCCTCAGTCTTTTGACGTATCGGGGTGCACTTCTGCCTCCGTGCCTCCCAGTAGTTGAGGAAACTTGGCCTTCCTCGTGCACTCTTTTTACTTTTTGTTGTGGCACTTCTGTTTCCCTACCTATCTGACTAGCTCCAGGTCTTTCATCTATTTCTTCTGCCTGGTCCCTAATCTGATCCTGTTCAAGTTCAAATCGTACTTGCTTTTTATTTTCGGTTGATTTTATTTCAGTTGCCTGAACACGTTGGTCTATTTCTATCTGTTCCTGTTCATGCTCTTCGATCTCTTCGTTTTCTTCTGCATGAACGTCAGCTCTAATTATTATCTGTCCCTCTCCAGACTCCGGAGTTTCAGGAGGAGTCTCGATGTTTTGATCTGACCCTACTTGGCCTATTTCCTGATCAGGTGTGATGTGAGTCTCGTTGACCTGACCTTCTTCTTCTATTTCTAACTCACCTGGGCTATCCCACTCACTGTCTAAGTAGGAATATTTCCTGGTTCGTATTGGATCATGAACCTGGTCGTCGGCGGGGAACCACTCAACGTCTCGACTTGTGCTCGGCAGTTCGATGTCAGCTAGTTCCGGACTCTCTTCCTCGGAAGCCTCTTCAGCTGCGCTGCCTTCAGCTCCAGTCGCGTTTTCTCCAGTTACCCGCTTCGTATGGCTGGCGTGGATCCACTTCGGTACACCAGCGCACTTTACAGCAGTTGTAGTGACGAGGATCACTTGTCTTGGCTTTCCCCACCTCGGTTTCAGGCAACTGCTCCGGGTGTGTTTCTTTAACACCACCCAATCTCCTGGTTGCAGTTTATGTGCTGGAGTCTTTGGCCATTCGTCAGCTGTCTCTCCAATCTGCTGAGAGAGAGAACGCACTTGGTCACCCAGCTGCTTGCAGTATTCTAGCACCATATCATCAGAAATGCTTAGCAGTTTGTGTCCGGGTACCCATGCCTGCCGCATCACTCTTCCCATTAACACTTCATGGGGGCTCGGGACAGTTTTTCGGTTCGGGATACTTCTCAAACTCATCAGCACAAGGGGTAAAGCCTCTATCCAGTTCATCTTTGTAGAATCACACATTTTAGCCAATCTGGATTTCAGGGTGCCATTTATTTGTTCCACTACCCCAGAAGCCTCTGGACGGTAGGCACAATGCAGTCTTTGCTTCATTTTGAATGCTTTACAGAGTTCCTCTAGAACATCGTTGGCAAAATGCCCACCTTGGTCCGTTTCGATTGTCTCAGGAATTCCATACCTAGGTATCAACTCCCTGAGCAATAATTTGGCTGTAGTTAGGGCATCATTTTTCTTTGCGGGATAGGCCTCCACCCACCGGGAGAATAGGCAAACTATGACTAAGATGTATCTGTACCCTTGACACCTAGGCATTGTTATAAAGTCTGCCTGCATTCTGACAAAGGGACCTACTGCCTTCCCAATATTACTCTGTTCCACTACAGTCCTTTTTCCTGCATTGAATTGCTGACACACTAGGCACCTCTGGCAAAGCCTTTCCGCCTGGTTCCTGAATTTTGAATTATAGAACACTTTGTCAAACACTCGACACATTGCGTCCCTTCCCATATGTGTTGGTTCATGTATCATTCTGATCATGGGGTCTATCAAGCTATCAGGCAGTACAGGCACCCCAGTCGAGTTTACCACCACGCCATCATCTCTCAATTTGCATCCATCTGCTGCCCACCTGCCTTTTTCTTGCCTGTCTGTTGCCTGTTGCAAATCCTTTAATTCTTCCCACGTTGACACATTCTCAAACAACATAAGTTGGCAGCTGGTTCCACCCCACAACGCAATTTGGAGGGACATTTGGTATCGGGCGCAAAATTGGGCAATTTGGTCAGCGTACCTATTACCGGCTGTCACATCATCATTTCCAGATCTGTGAGCCGCACACTTGACCACAGCCAATTCTTTGGGCAATTGGATAGCTTCCAGTAAGTTATGCACCACCTTTCCATTTCTGATAGGGGTACCTGAGGAAGTCATGAATTCTCTTTGCAACCACAATTGGCCGAAGTCATGAACAACCCCGTAACAGTACTGGCTGTCGGTGTAAACAGTTATTCTTTTGTTCTTACCCCTCTTACATGCTCTGGTTAGCGCAATGAGTTCTGCCACTTGTGCAGACTTCACTTCGCATAGGTAAAATGCTTCTATGGTGTGCGTCAATGTGACCACAGCATATGCAGCACACAGTCCTCCACTTTCATGTCTTAAACACGAGCCATCCACGAAGACGGTAAGATCTCCATCAAGTAAAGCTATCTCGCGGATGTCAGGACGGGGCTTAGTACTGAATTCGGTTAAATCGATGCAATTATGTTCCCCTTCCTCTTCAATCTCTACATCCAGAGGAACAGGTAACAGTGTCGCAGGGTTTAGGACGTTGCACCGGGAAATGGTCACATTTTCAGCGCCAATCAGAATTCTCTCATACTTAGTCAGCCGACTAGGTGTGAGGTACTGGGTCTTAGTTCTAGTTAGTAGGATTACAACAGAATGAGGAACATATACAGTGACATGATGTCCCATGACAATGTTCTCACTCTGTTCCAGACTGACGCAAGTAGCAGCCACTGCCTTCAGGCATCCAGGTAATCCAGCAGCCACCGGATCTAGGGTGGCCGAAAAATAGGCCACCGGACGTCTGACCAATCCATGCTCCTGGGTCAGAACTGAAAGAGCACAATTTTCTCTAGTGTCACAGAATAGTTCAAATGACTTAGAGTAATCAGGCATACCCAATGCAGGAGCGGTACATAGACAGTTTCGCAATGTTACCCAAGCGTTCATGCTTTCACTGTCCCAACTGACGGGGTCTTCTACTCCTTTCTTGGTCATTTTTATCAGAGGTTTTGCTAGAGCTGCAAATCCTACAATCCATTGTCTGCAGTAACCCACAACTCCTAGGAACATTCTCACCTCTTTCTGAGTTCTGGGCAGTTCCATTGCTTTAATTATTTTTATTCTTTCTGTAGTAACTTTCCTGATTCCTTTTTCTATCTGGTGCCCCAGATACTTCACTGAGTTCTTACAAAACTGTAGTTTGTCAGGTGACACTTTATGTCCTCCCTTTCCTAGGTGATTTAGCAAGGCAATTGTGTCGGTAACACAGTCCGTCTGGGTTTTAGATGCCACTAATAGGTCATCTATGTACTGCACCAAAACAGATTCTCTCTGCAGCACTAGGGTTTCAAGGCATTTCTTTAGTATCTGGTTGAAAATCGATGGACTTTCGGTGTACCCCTGGGGGACACGATTCCAGACATAGATATGACTGTCAAATTCAAAACTGAAAAGGAACTTGCTTTCTGGATGCAATGGGATGGAAAAGAATGCATGGCACAGGTCGATGACAGTGAACCATTCTGCATTCCAGGGAATCTGATATAGTATCACTGCAGGGTTAGGCACAACAGGACAGCAAGGCACAACAATTTGGTTTACCTTGCGCAAATCTTGCACCACCCGGTACTTTCCACTAGGCTTTTTGATCCCAATGATAGGCGAATTACAGGGACTGCTCATCACTTCCTCTATTATTTCTGCTTCGAGCAGCCTGGTAATCTCAGTCGCTACTCCTGCTTTCACTTCTGCACTCATTTTGTACTGTCTGGTTTTGGGGTATACAGCATTCGTTTTTATTGTTATTTTAACTGGGTCCACATTTGCCATTAAGCCTACATCTTTTCCTGTGAAGTCCCACACTTCTGGTACTACTCTTAATTGGAGCTCTTCAGGTAAATCTTCAACAGTCAAGGGTTTAATATCAGAATCTTGTCTGACCAACATCAGTTTGTACAGGCCATCTTCATCGGGGGTCTGAATTTCGACGCCTTTTGGTGTGCAATAGATGGTACAGTGCATTTTGCACAACAAATCACGTCCTAACAGGTTCACAGGACTGGAATCACAGACTACAAATCTGTGCATTTCCTTGAAATTTCCTATAGAAATTTCCATTGGTTCAGTTACTGGAGTACTTATTATTTGATTGGAGACGCCCACTACTTGGATCGCCTCTCCCGAGAGGGGTAGGTTAGGAACATCCACCGTTCTTACAGTAGATCTGGTAGCCCCAGTGTCCAACAGAAAGGTGACGTATTTTCCCTCAACCTTTCCTTCAATGTATGGTCCAGTCTGGTCTACCGGTAAGGAGGCGCCAAGCACGCACTCCTCGTCCTCCCCTCTCAGGCCCCGTCAATCTTGATTTTCATAGAGGAAGGTGTCATTTAACAAGTACTGTGGAATGACTGCATCTCTTTCATTCTCGACTTCCCATACTTCCGCCCTCTCATTCTGCTGACCCTGATTCTTAAAATTTTGTCTAGGAGCGCGAGGTACTGGAGGTAATTTTACCTGTTGCTGGTTCTTTCTTGTCCCCTCTTTCTGCACCTGTGGATTTAAACCATTTACAGGGGCATTACCGGCCTGCAGGTGTGGACACTCGTCTCTCCAATGCCCTATCTGGCCGCACCCATGGCACGGAAACTTCTTCATAGCCTCTTCTCGACTCATTTTAGTTCGGGGCTTCCCTCCTCCCCCAACAGTGGCATTCTGAGCATTATTATTAGTATTTAATTTACTTAACTGTTTTTCCTGCTGTTCAGCTAATTTCACCTGTGCCCACATTACCTTTTCCTTGAGAGCCTTCTTTTTATTTTCGATTTCATCTTCGCAATATTTTGCGTATTTCAAGACATCATCTATAGGTTTTCCCTGCCAACTGATTTTATTATCTCGAATCCATTGTGATATTTCAGGCCTTAGTCCTAGCACAAATCTGTAACTGAAATGGGTCATGTCCTTCATGTCCACATTATCGATACCACTGTAAGTTTTGAATACTTGCAGTAACCTTTCATAAAAGGCGTGGACAGATTCATCACGCTCTTGGGTAGTCCTATCTATTCAGGTCCAATCTGTTTCCTTTGCGGGAACCTTTTTCTTGAGGTATTGTATGACTTGCTCATACTTCCTCATTACTTCAGGTGCGGGAGCTCCTGTTTTCTCGTCTCTCGCAAATTCCTCACTAGGCCAATCAATCTCAATTTTGCAATCGGTCCATAAATCTACAGGGACTACAATGTCGAAAAACCCATCCAGGTCTTTCAGGAGACATTTCTGAACCTTGATGAAGCGTTCAACCTGTCTGTACCAGTCAACTGGTTTCTCCCGTAATTTCGGGAAGTCATTAGTAAATGACACGATATCCTGTCGGGACCAAGGGACATGGACATACTTTCCCCCCGGGACCTCTCTCATGGGACACAGTTTTTCTGCAGGAGTCACTTCTTTCAGTACATATTCTGATGCTTGTGATTTCGCTCTAGTGTCTTCCTTTTTCTTTGCCCACCGGGTTCCCCACTTTCCTACATCCCCCCATTTCTGTAAGAGTTTCAGCAATTCTTTTATTTGGATCTGTTTTCCCATTACATTTAAGCTTTCCAAGTCTTTGTCGGAAAAATCTACTCTGTAGGGTTTCTGAAGAATTTTGGAGCGGCTAATATCTATCCCCATTTCTGTGGCAGTGTCCAATAACCTTTCATGGAGCAACCTAGCGTTTCGGGTAAGGTTTTTACTGATGAACAGTAACTCTTCTTCACTGAAAGAGTTCAGGCGTTCCACTCCCACATTTCCAGCCATCATTTCTTCTATTTCTATTCTCAATTTATATATTTCTAATGCTTTGGGTTGGGGAGTGGTCTCTTTCTCCAGCTCCTTGGTCCATCTGTCTAATTCTTCTGGGGATACTACTGTGGCACTCCTAATCCCCGACGTGCTCCCAATCAGAACCTCTTTTGCCTTATTCTGACTTCTGGATCCTGACATGCTAGTTCTGTTTTCCCTGATGGGCATATCCATCAGAACCACGGATTCACATTCACTTTCTTGATCATCATCTATGAGCATTTCTTTTCTCGGGAGTGGAATGCTAAGAGTAGGCATTATTGGGGTGATAACAGGGGGACGAGGACTAGCCAGGTCATCCCTATACAGTGGAATAGCAGGACCAATAGTTACTGGAATAGTCAGGGAATCCGGATGGGGATGTATCTGGGCAATGGTTCGAACCAAATCATCTCGCTGCCTAGCCAGGGCTTCTTTTTCCTTTTCTCGTAAAGCCTTTTCTGCGGAATTGTCATGCAATACCTGAGGTACCAAGGGAGGATAAATACTTGGAGCAGTCGGAGTAACCAACCGAGGTGGATCTTCTCCGAACGGCTGATAATTTGGGACCGTAGTTTTTGGTCTGCAAAACCCATCCCCATTGCTGGTTTTACTGTCTGTACCCGTTCCATCTGTATCACTATCCCTCCGACATCTGGGATATTTCGAAAATGGGTTTGGAGATTGCACAGGTTCTGATTCGGCAACATAGGGAGGTGGATTTTTCATTAACAAATCTTCTAAGTGCTCATCTTCTGAGTCCCCTACAGGCATTAAATGATGGGTCTTTTCTATACATTTTCCTTTCCTCTCTTCCAACACCCCCATCATTGGAAACAATCCCTCTGTCATCATATTTTGCCTCCACTGTTTCATTTTCTGCTCTTTGGTTTGCGCTTGAACCCTCGGATACCATTTACTTACTCCCTTGTCCATCCGGGGTCTATCTCTTTCTAGAGCCTCAATCTCCCATTCTTCCAGAGCTTCATACTGGGTCAACCTAGGTCTAGGGTGTAATTCATTCATGCGGGTCCTTAGGTTAAACAGGATCCGACCATTAAACGTACCGTCAACAGGGAATGCTAGGACTCCGTCATCAGCAGTATATTTTGCCCAGTTTTCTAGCCATACACAGGTATGGTACCCTTTATCAAACATCATGAAAGAGGCAGGAGTATTTGGCGGGGTAATGAGCACACCTTCCCTCGTTCTAATGGGTTTATCAGTTTTGAAAAAATTCTTTCTTTTATCAGTAAATGACATTTTCCTTTTTATTCCATACATCATGTGTGGTCTACCTCGTAAAATCTGCTCCTTATGAAATCCTAGATACTTTGGATTCGGTATAAAATCTGGATACCACATACAACTCTCCAGACTCGCTTCTAACTCGGCCTGATTAATTTTGTTTACCTTTGTGCTTCCAATGCTAGCGCGACTTTTATTTCGTAGTACCCAATCAATTTGGAGAATACAAAAATCCTTAACCAATGGGTGCGCGGCCTTTTCGCAAGACAGAGTCTCACGCTTCGGCACTCACCCCTCCTTCACAAATTCGGCTTCACTACACACCCGCTGTTTCGACCAAAACCAGCGCGGCACAGAGTGACGTCAGAGCAGTCTTCCGACCGACTCCCTCCTTCACAAGGTAACGGAGACTTTTTACTCTCTCTAAAGTGCGAATGCAAATCTTAGTCAACAACACGCAACGTTTGCCACTATGTCTGAGTGTTCTAAAGAGATAAAATAATTTTCTTTCGCTGCTAGTAAACCACTTCTGTCTACTTTTCATTCACTCTAGGTAGACTTCTTTGCCTAACCTTTCACATACGTAAAATAGAACCTGTTATTCCCCTGACTTATCCACTTCTTCCTGGGATATATACTAAGTCAGGCTTTCACCAGCGGACTAATTTACTTACCATTCAAGCCTCGGAGACCCTACTACACCTTCCGTATGCGACCCTTACTAGGTGATATCGCAATGAAAGTTTTATAAAGGACTCGT
The DNA here is from genome assembly GCF_964263255.1 of Lissotriton vulgaris. NCBI lineage: Eukaryota > Metazoa > Chordata > Amphibia > Caudata > Salamandridae > Lissotriton > Lissotriton vulgaris. The sequence continues at coordinate 35,800,177 of NC_141697.1, forward strand.
AGCTATCATTTACTCAGATGCAAACAAAGGTCCTAATTAGTGCTTCCAGTTATTCCTAACCCTGCACTAATGACTCAAACCAGTGACTTCAACAGCTAACCGGATTCTGCTCACGGTTAGCTAAATACTTCCCTGGGGATTCGGACTACACTGAACACTTACAAACAATTCGTTTGTTAATATAGCATACACACTAATAGCAGCAATGCAACATTCATATACATAGACATATATATCCTTAAAACATTTCAAATCTTTAAGTCAATGTTATAAAAAAAATCAGCAGCATAGAAATTTCAGCAGCACATTTTATTTTCACGGTTTATTTATCAGCTATCCTGTCTACCTAATCTAACTAGTCCAAACCATCCTCTGGTTACCAGAAAATCACTGATAGAGCGCGCAGTTCACCCAGGTCACCGAGTTTACCAATTACTTACACGCACTGGGCCCTGGCATGCAAAAATTTTTAATACACCACTGACATTTGGGGTGAACCGGGTGATGGTTTCTTTTTCTCCAACTGAACGCTTCTATGAGCAATTAAGGTTTGGCTTTACACCTCTGCTGACCATGCACCTGACTTACCACAGGCACAAATACTTATGACAGATCTGGAGCTATTAGGGAAAAAGTAGACAGGTGACCTAGAAAAATACCCTTTATACCTCAGAACATACTTATCCACAATTTTCTGTAAAATGACCACAGACACCTGATGAAGTTAAAAGTTTTATATAGGAATTCAAAGAGAATATGCCAAGGCAATAAGCGATATGCAGAATAGCACGTCAAACATCAAAATCAAAACCATTAAGTAACTGTGAACTAAGACTAAGACCATTTGAGTATATGGGAAGACTAAAGGTAGGAATCTAGAACAAGACTAGTCACTGCAACTTTATACTAGGACATAGGATATGAATGGGACCTAAACATGTACTTAACCTAAGTTCTTTAGACTATTCTTGCTAAGTTCACCGCAATCATACTAAAGGAAAGGGAAAACTTGGAACATACTAATAAATTCAACAGTTCAGCCAGTTCTAAAGGAAGGGAGAGATGTGGAACAAGTCTAATAAGCAAAACATATATGGTTTGGCATTTCAAGAACGAATATCAAAGTCAAGAATATTCCCTTTAAGAAGAAGGAAATGAGTTTAAGTGAGGAAAGACTATGAGAAAACGCAAACCCACACCTTATATTTACCTAAATGGGAGTGAAGACTAACCCTGGCCACGGGTCAGTTTGGAAAGACGGGGACAGGACCCTCAAGGAATTGGAATACCAGGATGCGAGCAGGTACAGCCCACGGACAGATCAAGACAGGATACCCCTCAGGTTTCGGGTCAAGACTGGGCCTCCCAGGGTACGACCAACACCTACAGCTTCGGACAGCAACGCCTGCGTTACCCCCTCCTGCAAGTAATCCGCCAGTAACCCCGATTGGGTTTTCGAATTTCCCCAGCAAAGTGCTTCGCCAGCACTTAGGATTATTTCCACCCCTTAGGAGTTTGTGGAAAGTATGGACAGAGTGCTCCGCAGCACTTCTCAGATTGAGCACCTATAGAGTTCGTAGGGTCAGTGACAGGTCTGCTACTCGGACAAGTCGGACAATTTTCCTAAGCTAAACTAGGGCAATTATACTATTTTGGGGTCCCTCAGACCACCCACTAATGTTGCAAGTGACAGCTTCCCACACTATGATTGGTCAGGAGAGATGGTGCGGTCATTACCACCTCCTAGAATTTGACTTTCTCACCCTCAATATTATAATTTTCCTACCCGCCCCTTGGGTTCACGTTCCCATGCATAAGCATACAGCAATACAGTAAAGTTCATGATAGGTAGCAACAGAATTGCTTCTTCCAAGGTGAGAGTCAGTCTTCCCAGGGATCTTCTCAGGCGCATTGTGCTTCAGGAGCCAGCTGGCTTGTTTCAGCTTCTGCGCAGTAGAGTTTTTCCCGGGTCACCTGATGGAGCCCAGCAGAGCCTCAAGTATGGCTCCGCTCCCGAATTTCCCAGCCCCAGAGACGCGGTACATGAAAAGTAAGCGAAAACAAATTAAAATCACATATAAAATGATCACACTGTATACCATGATAAATTCTAAACATCCCTTACTTTATAATAACTATAGGGTTACGTTTTAGTGCGAAAGGACAGATAGGCTGAAGCAGCTGTAGCAAGCACAGAGCGTGGTAAAAGACAAGCGGCCATGTTTGCAACAGTGCGCATGTGCAATAGATTCCCTCCAGAATGCGAGTGCGTCACATCACATGGGTATGACCGACGCATGCGCAGACTGAATTTCAGCGAAGCAGCCGTTTCTTTAGTGCAAGCTTCGTTAGTATGGAAAAGACATACGAGCAAGCATCCTGGGGACACCCGCGGGTTTGGGAAAACACATAATAAATGACGAACAACTGGATTAATAGGATTATACATTAGGCGAGGTTCTTGTCTGTGCGCAAGGCGCTTTACGTGCGAATCCTTGCTCCATCACTGGTAGGCAGTATAGTTTAAGAGTCCTTGGTCTGCAAAAGCACAAATTTAGAATTTAAAATGTGACACTGTTATCAGTTTTCTGTAATAATAAGAATTGATTACAACATAAATGAACCCTTGTTGCAATATTAGGATAACAAATGACTGGAAAAAAACACATAGCTCTAAGACATTCCTGGCAGTTTGCATGCAGCTGTTTGATGACCGTTAATATATTAGGATTTTAGCTTCTACAAGTAACAACAGGATCACTCTGAGAAAAGCAGTAACCCATTGACCAATTTATATTTTATGCACTTCGTGATATAAGTGGACACGTTATTTGCAGCAGGCATGTTAACCCTCTGTACTACAAGGCAACTTTTCTTAGACGAAGCTCTTGTCTCTCTCTCCAGGAAGAAAATTATTCAGATGAGTTATCTTGATATTTTTATTGCTGGAACTAAGGAACGGGGCACGAGCTGCTTGTAAAACAATAAACATAACGCCCTCATCCCAAGTCAGCGTCCGGTGCGATGGCACCGATCGCACCGCCCTAGAGCCGGCCCTGCAGGCGCATATGGTACAGGAGCATCTTGACCGACGAGATGAGAGGATAATTGCTTTTACTTCACGAACCTTGAGAGGGGCAGAAGAAAACTATTTTCTTCTTGAGAAAGAAGCTATTACTTGTTAATTAGCAATCCTGCATTTCCGCATGTTGTTGTCAGTACAAACGTTCAAACTGTGCAGTGATCACTGCTGGGATATATTTTTACCACCAAGGAACAGGCAGAGAAACCCCCAAGTGGCTAAGAGACCTCTCATGTGAGGTGAAGTATGTGCCATGTTTTAGAAACATAACAGCTGCCTATTTATCCAAACTTTCTTTGTCGAATGTGCAAGCACAGGTTGAAGATTCAGCGCCAGGACACCGCTCGGTAACCGCGTGCTTTATAAATGGTATAAATAAATAAATAAATAAATAAGATGACTGGCTCGTAGGTGGTATTGAAACAGTGGCCAAAGGTGTCATTGCTGAGAAGAGTGGGACCAAGGTGTGGGTAGTGACGAAGAATTGATGTGCACAAATGAAAGAATCGTGAGAAGCCGAAATTATGATTTAGCTCGCAAGCCGTTTTGTTTGCCGGGACTTTCGCTGGGAGCATAATCAGCACATCACAAACTTTTCTACGAGGATTCTGGCCAGCAGGAGCACCAATTAATCAAGCCGGGCTCACTGAGGGGAACCTGACAACAGCAGCAGCAGGGGCCGGGACTGCGAGATCCAGCATTCCAAGCGCTTCAACAACACAGCGCAGCTGGGGTGTCTTTCCGCCCCTGCCCTCCCTTTATATAAACACGCCCTCTCCCGCGGATCCGCGGGACGCGCGCGGGACGGAGCACGGGGCGAAGCCTGGGCAAAGGGCGGGCCGTTTGAGGCCGTTCGAGAACGGGCGAGACCGGGACCGGGCCACCCCCCCTGGTCTCTTTGTCTCTTGTGAATAGAAAAAAAGAATATAACCATCTTCGAGGATGTCCACGAGGGAAACAAGGAGCAAAAGCGCGTTGGCAGCAACTGGAGCTGCCAAAGGTACTTTGGACAATTACTTTGTAAAAGCGGGGTCATTACTGATTGATGAAATTACTATACTAGAGAGGCGTATTTCGCAAGAAATAGATTGGGTGAGGAGATCCTCTATGGGTCCCCTGGCCCAGGCCAAGACCCCAGATACAAGACATGAGCGTATCGATATTACTGAGTGTAATAATGGGGGAAGCAGTGCTAGAGAGAATTCTCCGAATCTAGATTTGACCAACTCCACCTCTCACATTAGCACGAAGGACCTTAGTGACCTTGGCGATCTGAGTCTGTTAAATCTGCCACTGGCCCAACCCCGCCTTATCCTACCACCCCCTCCTGAATGCGCTCCCGATGCGGATAACACCAACGGCGGAGACACTAACGTGCTACAGGGGGCAAGGGAAGGAGCTATCCCAAAACGGAAAAAAGGGGCCCAAAACAAAGGGGGAAGGAAGGCAAAAACTCAGAAACTCAATCCTACCCCGGAGGCTGATAGCCCTGGATTGAGCATAACGGGGATTTTGCCTATTGATAGAGCTGAGGCCCCACCCATTGAAATTCTACATGCAGAGACTGTAGTGTAGTTCCTATTTTCCCAATAGGCCCTGCACATTGGAATAACATAAACAGTAGTATAGACGTAGAAGTGCGGATCTTCCAGGTCTCTACTGACTATGCTAAACTTAATTGGGTTTGTTACCAACTAGCTCAGAGGTCACTGGAAACTTTCTTGACTGAATAGGAAGTGATCAGCTCCCCTGGCACAGACAAGAAGGGATTCAGTTTTCCAACAACCGCATAAACATGACATTTGCTCCTTAGAATAAGAGTCAATCTCTAGAGTCGTGTGAAACAATAGACAGTTATTTTACTCAGTCAGTTTTGTGCAGATTACTTTCACCAAGATGCAGAGAATAGAGAGACGGGCGTTTTCAATAAAAGGTATTATTTATTGAACATTCTTTCTTCTCGTGCAAGAGAAATGAATTGCCACAATTGCAAGACTAGTTATTATAAAAAGTACGTACAGTAAAATGAGGATTGCGAAATAATACTGTAAAAGCATTGATATGGTTTCTTAGCCATACAATGGTTTAAAAAGAATAAAACATATATACATTCATATATACATTAGGCTAACGTACTCAACTGGTGCTTCTAACTACGCCTACCCCAGTGTACCTGACCTAAGCCTAATACTTGGGAGGGAGTAAGTAAGTAGCAGTTTTAGTTAAGTTGGTTTTGCCAAGGTTTGCTTCAAGAATTCTCTCTAAGGGTTTAGTTAACACCATACCTCTGGAATAGAATGTTGGAGGTCTTGTATCTCCTTCCAGGACTCGATATCCCAGTCACTCGCAAGAGTAGGCTGGAAACGCCGGAGCTGGATTTCTCGGCAGGAGAAAAGACAGCGTCTCTCTCAGCGCGTCGAGGAAGAGGAGGGGCAGCGTCCGTGGGCAGCTTGTATCTGCTGGGCTCTGCACGGGACAGCTGTTCTGCTCCTATGTTCACCACACCATCGCTATCATCGATGTCGTTGAGACAGCAGTAGCGGCAGTAGTAACATCAGCGTTTGCTTAAGGCAACGTTGGTAATATTTATACCTGAAAGGTGCCTGGCTTGACGTAAGTTTTTGGACATAAGACGTCAATAAAGATGTCACTAGGAAGTGATCGTCTCTCAGTGCTCATTAGAGTTCTATTACTAATCAAAACATAGCAAGCGGGGTTTTCCCAGGTTGCTGAGTTTTATCTTGTTGAAGAACTCGGAGTGTAATCTAGGAATCTTAGATAGTGGCTTCTGCTGTGTCATTTGCTCTAATGAGCTGCAGAGGAAGCTGCAGGGGAAGAGACTCTGAAATGTGGCTCTGATCGTGTGAGGCCAGAGACGAGTTTCTGAAATATCACTCATGATCGTTTATGCCATTATCGGGGAATAAATGGATTATAGCCGTATAGGGGCATAAGGTCACAGTATTGATCGGGGTCCTAGATTAATACGCGACACCCACTCCACGAATTTATGTCCATCAATTTACTAAAAACAATAGCAAAAGATGCATGTGTAACATTACCCACCCCAAAACACATATATGCATTTGAAATGGCGTATTTGAAATACATGGAATGTACTGTACGTCTTTAAGCATAGAAATCATTCAAAATTATAGCATATGTAATCAATGAACGATTTTGCGAAAGAATTACACATGAATTATCTCTTAATACAGAAATGAAAGGCGAGATAATTCCATCAGATATAAATGCATTGCTTTAAAATGTGCTAGAGGCTGATGTAAAGTTATTATGTCTCTAGAGTTACCTAAAAATAGAAGCTTCTGTTCTTTATGAATAGGTCTACTTTAAGCAAAGAATTTTTGTGCCAGAAAAAGGTAAATATTTCAAAAAGTGTTCAATTCAAAAAAATTCTTGTTGAACGGGGGAATAGAGTTCCAACGCTTTTCAGCAGTTTTTGTTGATTAAAACTGAAGGCCGAATTCAGAGTTAATCGGAACGCTGTGTGTCGGAATGCTTTTCTAAATTATTGTTTCTGTTCGGGGGAGAACATCATATCAGACAGGCTCTCAAAAAATTGGTCTACAAAATCAGGTGACAGTTCGACCAAGTTCGATAACGCTGTAACTTGGCAGGTGTGAGAATGATTGCTATCATCAAAGTCTGGATCAGCAATGCTCACAGAAGGTCGTACCTGGGTGATGTTGCTTTTATTTTTTACTCCACTTTCACCACCTAGTCGTAGCACAGGAGTCTCAACGAATGCCGTCATCAGGATTGGTAGCCGCTGGGGACAACACAATGCGTGAGCCGTTATAGGACTTAGCAAAGTATCGATATCCATTGGTACTGCTGATGGAAGTGCAAGACAGATGTCCAACACGCACTCATCTCCGCATAGCATACATCGAAGCACAGGTAAGATGCAGGTCTGCCATATCGGTCTGAATGAAAGAAACCAGGTCATGTTCAGATCTCTCAGCCTGGCCAATCCAAGGACTATAGTTATGCGGTCCCGGTAGCGTATTGCTAGGATCGTTTCTTCCATCCTTGTCGGAGTCATGTCTGAGTTTTGGCTTGCCATATCGGAGCAGGAGGGTCAAAAATAAAATGCCTGCTACAAGTCCCAAAAATAGGGGTATGCCGCCAAAGACTGAATGGACAAAATTAGGAATGATTCCCAGAATTGCTTGAAATGGTGTTAGCAGTCACATAAAAATCATCCTAAATATGCCTGGGATGCCTGTGGCACTAGACATGTTAAGGAGTTGGCTAAGCATTTCTGTGAAATGCACGGGGCAATTTGTTGATAAAAGGTCATGAATCTCTGATGTTGTCCTTGCAACTAGGAGTTCATACGTCTCTTTTGATGACGTGATGGGCACTGTTGTCTGTAAAAGCACAGACTTCATTCTGCTTAAAGTATCAATTCGTATAGAAGAGAAATTCAAACAAGGCCATATGGGAGTCTCAGTGTCTCCAGGGCCGTTTGGAAACAATGCTTGCATACAGCACTTGACCATGGAAGTTACGTGCACGAGATATGCTTTCCCTGGCAAAAGACCACAACAGCTGCGATCCGTTCTTAGAATGTAACTCCCATTCGAGAGCTGCTTAAAGAAAGGCTCTATCTGCGTTGCAGGTGTGACATGTTGGTGGCATGAAAGGTTGTTTGAATTACCTTCACAGGCTCCGTGTAAATTAATACCCTGGCACAAAAGTGTACCGCTTAGTGAATGTTTACAGTTTTCACCACTAAGAAATACATTTTTGTTGCTGTCACTATATCATGTGTGTGTGTATGGTAATTTCCATGCTGACTTAACGTATCCTTTACCCATACTGGCCAGTAGGTATGTATTCAAGGCAATTTTTAAATCGGAAAGTTGTTATCGGAATTGTGATAATCCTGTGTATTATCCATTCAATGACAGGACTTTCTGACATTGTCAAAGGTAATCTCTCAAGTTTTTCGATGCTCAGGATTGTATAGTCTGCTCCTTTCTGTGCCAAGCTGATTTGTTTATCAGTAAGGTTAAAGATGGAAAACAATGACGTTGTGTTTATTAAACGCCAAGGCACATAGCCTGAACGAAGATTTTGCAGCGTCCAGCCTAACTGTACAATAGAACGCAATTGTGACTGGCCATGTTGTAACATTAGCAAGTCTTTGTTTATTATATCTATGGCAGATGATACAATATTGTCCAACGAATATATTCTGGAGGACATTAACCCATTGTCCACTACAGAAAGTGATTTTTCCAAATGAATACGATCAATTTCTCGTATTTTTTCAGCTGTTTCAATTTGTGTGACTTTCCAAGCCTCGTTGTATGCCGCATAGATGCTGGCCGCTATGAAGTGTTTTTGACGCTGTTTGCGTGGTCCCAGAATGAAATCGCGCAAATCAGCACCATCTTTAAGTAAAGATAAGTGTTGCTTAATTTCAGCCAGTGTGGATGATTCTAGCCATTCAAGGCACAGCTTCCCTACACTGTATGTTGTTAGTATCCCTGGATGTTGTCTCTGGGAGTATCTAGGGTCTGGTCTGGTCATTGTTAACCCCTGTGTTTTATCAGGAATCTATCTTGACAGTTATTCGTGTCAGTAGGCCAGATTAACCACTTTTTCCAATCAGGATGTGTTCTGTTTAGATGTAAAATTTTAGATAGATCTATTTCAATATCTGTTGTTGCATTATCAGGTATTGGCTTTGGAATAGACGTTTGTTAAGGTCTTTGATCTTAGCTAGGCCAAGACAGGTTGTTTGTTGAATTGTTTCATTTAATAACATTATTTGCTCTGGGATCATGCAGGCTCGAAATAATGCTTCTAGGCCAATCTTTTGTACCCCAGATTGTTTTTGTTTCAATGTTGTTTTTCCAAAAATCAAAACCAAATGTCATCATTTTTTCATAAAATGCTTCTGAATATATCAATTTAGTATTTGTCAGCATTGTTTTCAATCCTGTTTTATCTAACAGTTTATAATAAAACGTTTCTGCATCACTGGTGTTAAACCCTGAGAAGTACTGGAATTTCTCATAGAATGTTTTAGAACTGCTTTTAGGTGGTGTAGCACAATGTTCCCATTGGTTATACTTAAAAACATTTCTAGGCTGTGCAGATTTATGCAAGTAATGATCACCATAGTGTGTGTAGCAGAACATCTGTTCATAACTAGACGAACCTTGTAAATAATCATGTTCTGTGAATCTTGCTGACATTACTAAATCAGACATCATATTATTAATACTTTCAAAGTCCCAATCATCAGAGAATGTACTAGGTTTTACAAAGTCACTTAATGAAACCTTGCCACCCGCAGACATCACCAGCTCATCCGCACCACAAAGAAGAAATCTCTGAAGGAACGACTGGACAAGAATGCCCATGACAGCAAGGAGCTCTTCAACATCGTCAAGGAATTCTCCAACCCCAGCACCGGCAACAACGACATCACCCCCTCACAGGACCTCTGCGACTCCCTCGCCTCGTACTTCCACCGCAAGATCTCCGACATCCACAACAGTTTCAGCGCTCAACCCCCGCACCCACCGGTCGAACCTACGCACCCAGCCGCCATCCTCCAGACATGGACCGGGGTGACCCCCGAAGACACGACAAGCATGATGAACACCATCCACTCCGGATCGCCGATTGACCCGTGCCCCCACCACATCTTCAACAAAGCGGCCCCCACCATCGCACCCCATCTCCGAGACATCATCAACACCTCCTTCAACACAGACACCTTCCCTGAGAGCTGGAAGCACGCCGAGCTCAGCGCACTACTGAAGAAACCAACAGCGGACCCGACCGACCTCAAGAACTTCCGCCCCATCTCGCTCCTTCCCTTCCCGGCCAAAGTCATCGAAAAGGTCGTCAACAAGCAACTGGCCGCCTTCCTCGAGACGAACGGATCCCTCGACCCATCGCAGTCCGGATTCAGAGCCAATCACAGCACCGAGACCGCCCTCATCGCAGCCACTGACGACATCCGAGCCCTGCTTGACAACGGTGAAACAGCGGCACTCATCCTCCTAGACCTCTCCGCTGCATTCGATACTGTTTGCCACCGCACCCTAGTCCAACGACTCAACGACACCGGCATCCAGGGGAAGGCCCTGGACTGGATCACCTCATTCCTCTCCGGAAGAACACAAAGAGTACGCCTCCCGCCGTTCCGCTCGGAGGCCACCGAAGTCATCTGCGGCGTCCCACAAGGATCTTCGCTCAGCCCTACTCTCTTCATTATCTACATGAAACCACTAGCTGCCATCGCCCGCAACCACAACCTGAACATCATTTCCTACGCCGATGACACCCAGCTGATCCTCTCCCTCACCAAAGACCCCGACACCGCCAAAGCGAACCTTCACGAAGGGATGAAAGACGTCGCCGAATGGATGAACAGCAGCCGCCTTAAGTTGAACACGGACAAGACAGAAGTCCTCATCCTGGGAACATCCCCCTCCGCATGGGACGACTCCTGGTGGCCCCCAGCCCTAGGCACCGCGCCCAAGCCAACAGACCACGCACGCAACTTGGGCATCATCCTGGACTCCTCCCTATCGATGACCAGGCAAGTCAATGCTGTCTCCTCATCTTGCTTCCACACACTCCGCATGCTCCACAACATCTTCCAATGGATTCCCACCGAGACAAGGAAGACGGTCACCCAGGCCCTCATCACCAGCAGACTGGACTATGGAAACACCCTCTACGCCGGAACAACAGCCAAGCTTCAGAAGAGACTCCAGCGCATCCAGAATGCCTCCGCCCGACTCATCCTGGACGTCCCCCGACGCAGCCACATCTCGAGCCACCTGAGAGACCTACACTGGCTCCCTGTCAACAAGAGGATCACGTTCAGACTCCTCACCCACGCACACAAATCCCTCCATGACCTGGGCCCTAGGTACCTCAACGACCGCCTGACCTTCTACACGCCCACCCGCCAGCTACGATCGGCGAACTTCGCCGTCGTGCCTCGCATCCAGAGAGCCACCGCTGGAGGAAGATCCTTCTCCTACCTAGCGGCTAAGACATGGAACTCCCTGCCCGTCCACCTGCGACTGACCCAGGACCACCTCGCCTTCAGGAAACAGCTCAAGACCTGGCTGTTCGAGCAGTAGCAGACCCCCCTCCCCACGCGCCTTGAGACCCTTCCGGGTGAGTAGTGCGCGATATAAATGCCATGATTGATTGATTGATTGAATTGATGAGGATACTTCAGGATTTCGACCGGACCATATATTTCATAGTCAGTTTTGTCCCATACTACCCCGCGGGTATTGGAATGGCTGTGACATTTAGTGTTGACAGTTCTCTTTTCTTCACGTGGGATGATCTGTGTGGTTTGAGGACTAAGTTGATGTTCTGACTTGCTGTGTCCATTGAATTGTAATAAACTTTCCTAAAATTAAATCTAAAATTAGGCATAGTAGGAGTATAAATACCCCTGAAATAATCCAATGCTCAATTAATGGTGCATCCAGATATACTTCTTTGATTTGATGAAAGAGTTCTGTTGCTTTTTCTTTAAAAGTCTTTTTTGTTTCTGGCATCACTTCGGGTCGCTTTGATCTTCAGAAAAATTATCGAAGTTGATGAAGTAGCCAGAGGCAGTTCTGTCAATTGTTGGGATTGTTCTTTCAATTTGTCTTTCGGTAGCACATTCTGATGCCACATCATTGTAGACTGGTGTTTCTTGACTAACTGTTTCAATCTGTGTTTCAAGTGGCACGAGTTCCATGGCATTATTGCATAGTCCCTCTCTGTGCACTGCAGGCTTATCAAATGTGATTAGTCTTTCAGTTTGAACTTCTTGGATTGTTGCAAGTTTGGGTATTCTGTTGTTTCTCAGGAGTCCACTGGGCCTACTGTTGATTATAGGCCACATGATTGTGGTTTTACCAGGTCGATTGATACAACTCTGTTCTCCTTTTTACCAGCAAGGGGCGGTAGTACTACTGATCTTGTTCCGTTGATTGCTAAGACAGGTACTGCTTTTCTGTAAGAAGGCCCAAATTCCTTCTTCACCGCTATTTTTTCTCTGACTAGGTCCCCAATCTTTGGAATCCAGACAGGCCTTGCTGGGGCTGGTGGTGCCTCGTTAGTGGTAGCTGGCTGTTGCTTTAACTTTATGTTGCTTATGGATTTTCTTGTTTCATTCAAGTCCTGTAAAACAGCCAAACGATCTTTGATGTCAAAGTTTGTTTTCTTCTACCACTGATACCTGACTATCTAAGTCCTGAATTCGCATTCTAGTTCCGAACAATAGTTCGTATGGGCTGAAACCTTTTAGAGAATTTCTTTGCAAGTTGTTTAGGCTTAACTGGACACTTATTAAATGTTTGACCCACCCAGCACCTGAACCTAGTACCTTCGCTGTTATAGATTGCTTTATGTCCCGGTTTTTTCTTTCTACCACACTGTTCCCTTCGGGGTGTGACGGACAAGAATACCGCAGGCCAACGCCCATGCTGGCCATGGCCTCCTTATAAGCTCGAGAGCTGAAAGCAGGACCCTGGTCAGAATGGAACATGGCAATTGCTTATGTGCCGATAAAGACTCGCAGATCTTTTATAACCGTTCTGGTGTCAGCCGAGCGCTGGGACCACATTTTTTAAAATGTATTTAACCTTAATAATTAATAGGACGCTGGATGGCATGTAGACAGCATTACGCTGTTTCTAATTGGTAGCCGAGCAACAGACTGGACCAGTTCACTACTGCGATCCCTGTCACAGTCGGGACAGTTCTTTACATATATTCGATGTTGCACGCTCATTCCTGGCCACCAGTATACTGATTGTAATTCAGTCAGAGATTCCTTGATCTTTTTGTGCCTAGGACCCAATCCCATGTGTGCGTCTGCTATTAAAAATATTCTCCTGTTCATGTTTGGAATTACCCTATCCCACACACCAGGGATTCGAGCAAAAGGAACGGAGTTTGCATCAATTACGTATGCATAATTGAGTGGATAGTTCACGGGTAGTGCTGTACAGTCGCCTTTTACGGACGTTTTTACTGCCAGCATGGTTTCCCCGTCTATGTATTTTTCTGAACGCTTTTTTTGGCTACGGAGGCCAGTTTAGTTGCTTCCGCTGTGGCTGTATTAGCCAATGAATTCCCTGCAACGTGAACCCCATCACGTTGATGACTCAGAGTGGGATGTATGATGTTAGCACGCACACTTTTACCACGCATACCATTACCACACATTTTTTACAACGCGATTCCTTTACAACGCATAGTGCTTTGGGTGCTGGATAGTGAATAGTTTAATTTACTATTCCAACACCAGTCCCCGTGGACACTAGGGAAGGTTATTGGATAGTAAATTACCCTATTCACTAGCCATTCCCTAAGTCAGATCGCCTCAAAGCGCTATGCGTTGTAATGGTATGCGTTGTAACAGATGCGTGGTAATGGTAGTGCGTGCTAAAAGATGTGTGCTAAAGGTTGTATACCCTCAGAGTGTGTATCACGTGAGTCTTTTGTAGTTCTTTCTGTAAAAGAGCTACTTGTTTCCAAAGCTTTTTATGCTTGATTGTGGCACCTGTGTCATCTTTGTAATAATTTTTAATCCAGCTCTGTAACTTGTTATTGTAAGAGTTGACGCAAAAATGCGAATCGCACACGATTAGTGTCGGGAATTCACGTTCTGCATTTTCGAGCGCCATCTTTAAAGATCTGATTTCAGCTCTCTGAGCCGAACAGTTTCTCACTGATTCAGTTTTTGTTATTTTCGGTCTGAATTTACCGCACAGCCAACGACCTTTAACAATCGCACAGGCTGCATCATAGGATTTGTTCTCTACGTTGAAATGCTGTACGAATCTATTGGTATAGATTATACAGGAGTATTGTTGGAGAGGCAGAATTTCGATTGGCAGAGGACATTCTTGTTCATAAGTCAAATCATTCAGTTTTTTCAGTTGCGGGGCGAAATAGTATTTCACATCTTCCACTCCTAGAGAATTTACACACTGTATCCATTTCGGATCCAGTGACACCGTAGGCAGGTTTACTGGGCTGAATAGTGCCTCGAAGGGGGATTCCGCTGTGAGGATATTGATCCTTTTGCCATGTGCTAGTTCTTGTTCATTCGCTATTGCAGTTAGTACTGCTTTCACAGTATTTTCTGTGAGACTGAATGTTTTTTCTGCTTGTGTGTACAAGTGAGATTTGTAAGCTATTGCTACCTTTTCTCCCTCATTAGAGGTCAGGTACATGAATCCGCATCTTCCTGGGATGACTCGGATTACAAGGTTGCGTGTGTTATCACATGTTTCTAATTTTGTTTTTGCTAACATGTTTTTGCTAACATGTCTATTTGCAATGATCTCAAAATTTCTGTGTGTTTTTGAGTCCAGTTGATTGGTTTAAAATCAGGTTTAATTAATTCGTAGAGAGGTTTAACCCTCTCCGCATAATTTAGAATGTAAGTTCTACCGAAATTCAGGAAGCCTAGAATCGATTGTAAGTTCTTCAGCGTTTTTAGTGCTTGGAGTACAGCGCACTTCTCTAAGAAGTTGTCCGCTAGGCTTTTCCCTTCACTTGATAAGTCGTATCCTAAAATAATACTGTCAGATGGGCAATTTGGGACTTTTTAAAGTTGAATTTGTAACCCTCTGCTGCGAACCCAAGTATAATGGTGTTCACTCTTTTCAAGTGAGTCTCCAAGTCGTCGTCTGTTAGATAGATGTCATTGACATAAGATAATGCCTCATCATCATACATTTGTAGTAACTCTGTTACTCTGGCTGAGAATAGTCCTGGGCTGTTCTTGAATCCCTGTGGGAGCCTACAGAAATTTTTCTGAGACCCCATTACTGAGAAAGCGGTCAAGTATCTGCTTTCTGGTGCAATGTTTTGACAAAAGAAACCATATGTCTAATGTCGTTTTATATTTTTTCCTAACTATTTTATTCATTAGTGCAGCACTATGCGAATTTTGTACTGCAAAAGTTTTGCAACATGCGTTAAGATGTCTGTAGGCCAAAACTAGACGATATGAATTGTATGGTTTGGAGACAGGAAACAAAGGATTGTTCATTTGAGAGGTGCATGTTTCAATCACCCCCTGATATTCAAGTTGATCTAAAATCTCCCTGACTTGTTTTTTAGCTTCTTGCTGAATGGGATACTGCCTTTGTGCAGTCGGTTGACTTTTTAACTGGATTTTGTGAGGAGGAGAGTTCCCATCCCATCCTACATGATTCTTATATAATGCAGGTGCCTGGGCTACTGCCCATTTCCTTGCATAAGTATATTTTTTGTGAATCGGAATGTGATTTGAGAAGGCAGGCATAATCATTTCTTCGCCACAAGGGCACTCCCTGACAAACTCTGGGGGCCAATCTTTTTCAGCTAACAGAATGTCATAGCCTTTCGAGAGTTTATCCCAAAATAGACCCCTTATTTTCCTAGTCTTATCACCCTCTATACCCAGTGTTATTTCGTATATCTTATGGGGCTCGCTAACTCTGGTGTCGGCAGTTTCAACCTGAATGTATTCATTCGTGTCCACTGTCTCCAGATGACTCATCAGGATCTTGCGGGCTATAGTGATTTCTGCTGCACTGTCTAACATTGTCTGTGCCCACTCCCCGTTTTTCAACTGTGTCCTCAGTATTCTCGGCATGTTCGATTACTCTAATACTGGCTACCTTCTTTTTTGGAAATTGAGATTTTTTTACTTTGAGCAGGTTCCTTGTCTTTGGACTTGGTGTGCTCTCCTGGGTCTGACCGTCCTCTTCTTTCCGATTACTGCGAAAAAGATTGAGAGGGACGTGTATCAATACTTTGATATCTATCAGGCTTCTTCAAATTATCTCTATTTCTAAGGTTATATCTCTTCTCAGAGGGCTCCCTCTGGGGAGACTGGTGTTCTCGAGTCGGAGTTCTTTCCCTCCGTCAAGGAGACCTTCCTCTGGACTGGAAAGCTTTTTCCTTGGGAGTGGTTTGTTTATTTCCATCCCAGCTCTTTTTAGGAGTGTTTGAATTATTTTCAATAAATAATTTTTCAGGATTTTCGAGCAGTTGGGGCTTTACTGGTTTCCCACCCAAGCTGTCTCTACCTAATTCTTCATAACATTTGTCTATGATTCTGGCCAGCTCAATTGGTTGATCTGTTATATCTGTTTCCTTAAATTTCTGGCGGATCGCCACAGATGCTGCTTCTCCTTTTATATTGGCTAATAATATAGCCGAGACCTGCTTGAAGTCTTTCAGTAATTTCATACCAAGAGTTAAAGCAGGTTCTGGACCGTATTCATTCTGAATCTGTTTTAGCACTTCTGGTATTACCGCCATTGACGGAACACCATGTGTTTTTGTGTAAATGGAAGAAAAGACTGTACCCCAAGTGTCACAGTCCTCCACGTGTCGTGCGACCCCCATTGGAAGGCAGATGGTCAGAATTCTGTGTTTCTCAATAGGGGTAGTATTCGGAAATACTGCCTCTATTTGAGTAATTTTCTGCGCTAACCAGAAAGGAATTTGTTCCCGTTTTATGGGTGTTTTACCAAGACATGATTGTATGTTCTGTGGTGTAATTTTATTTGTGTTCACCGATGAGGGGTCAGCTGTGGTATGTTAACAGCAAGGGATTTGTTTGGCACTTAGAATTTAACAGTATAGCGCAGTCTATGTTGCTTAGACTTGGCAGCCGAATGAAACAGCAACTGTTCAATTTATTATGAACCTGTTCTCCAAGATCTATGGTAACTACCACACTAGCCCCATAGAGCTAACAGATTGTGAAAAACTTGTAGTTTCAAACAGTAAATGAGGTATTGAACACAAGTTCAATACCTCATTTACTGTTTGCTGTTGCTGTTTCATTCAGCTGCCAAGTCTAAGCAACATAGACTGCGCTATACTGTTAAATTCTAAGTGCCAAACAAATCCCTTGCTGGCAACCTTCCTCAGAATACTTTGACTGCCCAAGCCCGCAAGGGTATATTGGGTCACCCACCGCTATCACTAGTGGTATGTTAACAGCTGTTTGGACTGTAGCAGTCCGCATTACATATTGGACTAATTGCCTATGTATTTTAATTAATGTTTTTAGCTGTGCTAAAAGTTCTTCTCTAGACATTTTTGCAATGTCTGGATGTTGTGTGTAGCTGGCTAGAACCGGCCACGTTGCTCCTGGTCTACCTAGTGGACCGAGCCTGGTAATATGATCATTATGTTTTAGGGCGCCTTTAAACCAGAGCAGGTGCTCTTGGAATTTTAATGGGATTTCAATCTCCTCGAAAGGAGCATACTCTTCCGGTGGATCCCCTATTTTGTAATAGTGGAACTCGTGTGTTGCGGCGTTTACCTCTGGAAATTTTATCCAAGAATAGAATACCTCTGTCTGCCGATATTCGTGTGCCTCTATCATGAAGACGACTGTGCCACCTTGTGTGGTCAGTCCATTTTCTATAAGTTTTAACGTTATAGATTTTCTTAACTGTGCCGGAATGATTATCGCACCCGGTTCAGTAGTCCCGTCGGGACCCTGCTGAGTCACATTTACTGCGGTTCCAGCGGTTCCGTTTTCAGTGTCTGACATTTTATTGTCAGAAAGGTTTTTGCAGAGCAGGTCTCCAAGGAGACAAAGATTAGGTGCACAATTTTTTGGAACACTGTATCCTTCAACGTTAAATAAACCAGACCTTTACATAGGAATCTCTTCCTACTAAGTTCTGGCGGATTTTAACCTTTCACCCACTCCAGACGTCTATTGGAGTATTTACGGGAGAAAGGGGTCTGTGTGAAAAATGCACGACTGAGTTACTCTAGCGTCTTGCGTTAGTTTTATCCCCTTACCAAACGTTGGGCGCCATGTAGTGTAGTTCCTATTTTCCCAATAGGCCCTGCGCATTGGAATAACATAAACAGTAGTATAGACATAGAAGTGCGGATCTTCCAGGTCTCTACTGACTATGCTGAACTTAATTGGGTTTGTTACCAACTAGCTCAGAGGTCACTGGAAACTTTCTTGACTGAATAGGAAGTGATCAGCTTCCCTGGTACAGACAAGAAGGGATTCAGTTTTCCAACAACCGCATACACATGACAACTTTGCTCCTTAGAATAAGAGTCAATCTCTAGAGTCGTGTGAAACAATAGACAGTTATTTTACTCAGTCGGTTTTGTGCAGATTACTTTCACCAAGATGCAGAGAATAGAGAGACGGGCGTTTTCAATAAAAGGTATTATTTATTGAACAGTGTTTCTTCTCGTGCAAGAGAAATGAATTGCCACAATTGCAAGACTAGTTATTATACAAAGTACGTACAGTAAAATGAGGATTGCGAAATAATACTGTAAAAGCATTGATATGGTTTCTTAGCCACACAATGGTTTAAAAAGAATAAAACATATATACATTCATATATACATTAGGCTAACGTACTCAACTGGTGCTTCTAACTAAGTCTACCCCAGTGTACCTGACCTAAGCCTAATACTTGGGAGGGAGTAAGTAAGTAGCAGTTTTAGTTAAGTTGGTTTTGCCAAGGTTTGCTTCAAGAATTCTCTCTAAGGGTTTAGTCAAAACCATACCTCTGGAATAGAATGTTGGAGGTCTTGTATCTCCTTCCAGGACTCGATATCCCAGTCACTCGCAAGAGTAGGCTGGAAACGCCGGAGCTGGATTTCTCGGCAGGAGAAAAGACAGCGTCTCTCTCAGCGCGTCGAGGAAGAGGAGGGGCAGCGTCCGTGGGCAGCTTGTATCTGCTGGGCTCTGCAGGGGACAGCTGTTCTGCTCCTATGTTCACCACACCATCGCTATCATCTATGTCGTTGAGGCAGCAGTAGCGGCAGTAGTAACATCAGCGTTTGCTTAAGGCAACGTTGGTAACATTTATACCTGAAAGGTGCCTGGTTTGACGTACGTTTTTGGACATAAGACGTCAATAAAGATGTCACTAGGAAGTGATTGTCTCTCAGTGCTCATTAGAGTTCTATTACTAATCAAAACATAGCAAGCGGGGTTTTCCCAGGTTGCTGAGTTTTATCTTGTTGAAGAACTCGGAGTGTAATCTAGGAATCTTAGATAGTGGCTTCTGCTGTGTCATTTGCTCTAATGAGCTGCAGAGGAAGCTGCAGGGGAAGAGATTCTGAAATGTGGCTCTGATCGTGTGAGGCCAGAGACGAGTTTCTGAAATATCACTCATGATCGTTTATGCCATTATAGGGGAATAAATGGATTTTAGCCGTATAGGGGCATAAGGTCACAGTATTGGTCGGGGTCCTAGATTAGAACGCGACAAGACTACAGAACATGCTAACATGAACCCCTTTGAGACCTCAGATGAAGATATCACTCTTGCCGACATAGGAACTCTTTGAGGGCCTTATTAAGTCCCCTGGAAGCTCGCCTAATGAAGATGGAAGCTAGGCTAGTGAGCTTAGAGAAATCTACGGTGCAACTAGCCGACAGCTTAAAAGTAGACAATAAAGCTGATAGCAAGGGTGATAGAGGGGGGGCAGAGGTAAAGAATAAGAGGGGTACCCTAGCTACCAATAAGGCGCACAATAGTGCAGCACCCCTGGCCCGACAGGTCAAACCAACCCCCTCCAAAAACACTACCACGCAGCCGAAGGCCAATACTGCTATCCCCAATCAGCCCCCAACCCGACCCCCACACGCATCCCCACCGCAAACGAAGTCCAAGCAGCCAAAGGATAATTCTTCTGTTCCCAACCAGCCTCAGAAAGTAGTAGTACCAACAGATGAGGCACCAGGCAAAGCTAACAAGGCAAGGGTAGTGAACTTGCCGCCGGAGGCGAGCTTGTACACAGTAATTCTAGCAGGGGTCCCGGAGTTAAAAGCCACCTTTAAAGAGTCCACCGCCTCTCTAAAGAACAAGATGGTAAGTTGGCTATCTATCTACAGACCACTCCCACCAGGTGTTACGAGTGAGGTCCTCATGGTAAGAAGGGTCCCATGGGTGGGTAGTACAAGAAAATCTATCAACGGAGACTGTGTCCTGATTAGCTTCAGAGATCCCAGGACCGCCACCCACATTTGTGGTTGGTCTCCTGATGACTAGGAGAGCAATATTCAGCCCCTACCCCTTTCTTTCTTCTACCCTCCATTGACACATGTATGGGAGGAAGAGTGATGGGATGACCATCAGGAGAGGGTGGGTAGGTGGGATGCAAGAGTGAGAGGAGACTTCCACTACCCTAGAAACCAACATCAATCGTATTCCTCATCAAATACCGGGGAGGAGGGTTGGGAAACTTGCTATGGGAGGGGGGGTGATTGGAGAGGTAGAGAGAGAGGAGATTGTCGCCGCCCTAGAGCCCATCACCCCATATACTTCCCGACATCAAATAGGTACTGCCACTTAGATATGGTGGATTGACAGTTTATGCGCGATGGTAGTAACCAGTACTGTCACCGAAGGGAGGGTAAGGAATCAGACATCATTCCACCTAGATCCACCACTGTTTTGATGACAGAGCTCGGGCAGCCTGAAGCTCCATCGTATAGCTTGGAAGACAACCAGACCAATCCTGACCTGCCCCTTCCTATTGTAATGGAACTAGGAGAAGCACACGGAGACTTGGATATAAAAACAAGGTCCCAGGGTAGCGAAAATGACAACGTTCCCTCCCCTGCTTCAGCTTCTAACCCAGGTTCACCACCTCTGAAAATAATATCATGGAATGTGGCCGGCCTGGGCAACAAGTTTGAACTACAGGAATGGATTGCTTTTATTAACTCTAACGATATATGCCTGTTCCAAGAAACCTGGGCAAGAGACGAGTACTCTTGCCAAGGTTTCGCGGCATTCTCCATGCCTGCGAAATGGGGGGGTAGGGGCCGCCCCTCTGGAAGCCTCTCAACCTGGGTGGCTACTCACCTGAGTTGTCAGGCTACTCGCCTCCCCTTGCCTTCTGAGGACATATTAGCGGTGTTACTGGAATGTCCAAACCCCCTTAGAATAGCCGTAATAAATGTATACTCTAGGCCTGTAAACATAGCACGAGAATCACCCACCATCGAGGAATTGTCAAACTTCCTTAATGAAATTCCTAAGGGGACTGCATATGTGGTGGGTGGGGACCTAAATTCACATTTCGAGGCCCTAGCAGGCCTCTTGGATGGGTCCTCCATGGAAGAGGACGCAAGGTGGTCAGTACCCCCCACGGTGGCTCCGCTGCACAGAGCTTGGACCCCCGTCGCCCTACAGATTACCGCTCTGACCGTCAAACATGGTCTCAGAGCGTGTAACGGGCGTATCAAATCTGATATCCCCAGTAAATATACTTTCAATAGAGCAGGCAGGGACTCAGGAGTCAAGACTGGATTATGTTCTAGTTCAACTGTCCTCGTGGTCGCATATAATTGATTTTAGGGTAATAGATAGAACTGACAGTGATCACAATGCCCTTGAATTGGACTATACCCTCCCTGGCAAGGAAGGTAGGGACCAAACTACAAGAGCGACAAATATAGGGCTTTCACTTGAAAACAATAGAAGGAGAATAAGGTGGGAAAAATGAGTTTCAGGCAGAGAGAATCTTCCCAAACTTTACACTAGACTTATTCTGATATTGGAAAAAGTGGGCATTCTAAGTGAGGACCCCAGCACCCTGGAAACCCGCAAATTATTATGTTTGGCACACGAGGAACTCATTAAGACTCTGGCGACAGATCTCTTTTCTATGGGACACACCAAAGGTGGTGGATCTCGCTGTAATACATGGTATAATGCACATGCCGTAAGGCGAAGGGGGATCTCTTGACCAGTATCAAGGAGGGTAAAGGAAGACAGGAGATACAGGCAAAAAGAAGGGAATATAAGAAACTGGTTACCCAGGCCAAGATTGAATGGGACCAAGACAAATGGGAGAATCTCTCAAACTCTTTAGCGATCAGGGACTACCGTAAGTTCTGGAGAATTGTCAATATGGGATCCGAGCACCTAGCATCGGCAATAGAACCAAACATTGCACCTAGGCTATGGAAAGAGCACTTTCAGTCCCTCTATACAGAGGAAACTGGAGCTATATTCTATCCTCCCCCAAATAAAACTACTTATCCTGAGGGGTACCCCTTTACAGAAGAGGAGGTACGAGTTGCTATTGCACGCCTGTCATCAGGCAAGGCTCCAGGGCTGGATGGCCTCCCTGGCGACCTCTTTAAACAAGAGCCTGACGTATGGGCCCCCTATTTATTGACAATATTTAATGCCATCCTAAAAGGCATGGAGGTGCCGAATACCTGGCTGGGTGCAGAGGTAGTTCCTATATTCAAGAAGGGTTCGCCTCTGCTCCCATCCAACTATAGGCCCATCAGCCTATATGTTTCCCAGAAGCTCTTTGGTGGGCTCATCCTGGATCGTCTCCATAATTGGCTCGAGGAAACTGCCACCCTGAGTCCTTATCAGGCGGGATTCAGGAGGGGGGTGTCCACAACTGATCAGATATTCCGCCTGAATCTTATTTATTGGAGAACCGCACTAATCGAGGGCGGCAGCTTGTACACAGTCTTCGTGGACTTACGAGCCGCCTTCAATTTGGTGCCAAGATCCAAGTTATGGAGTGTCCTGGCTGACATTCTCGCCATTCTGATAACTTTGCCCGCGTCAGATGTGGTAAAAATGGCAACTTAACTGAAAGATTCCCCGTTGACAGAGGGGTGAGACAGGGCTGTGTGCTTGCACCGACCCTGTTCTGCCTCTTTGTGAACGTGGTAATCACCCATCTGACCGGGATTGATGACATTGATGCCTCCAAATTGAACGGCAGCAGGGTGCCCGCAATTATGCTTGCGGATGATACCCTGCCGTTGTCGAAATCCCCCATGGGAATACCACGTGTACTGGATGGACTTCTGGAATTTTGCACGGAGAGGGGTCTTGAGATTAATGTCACTTAAACAAAATATATGATCCTAAACCCTACCCCTTCATCACGTCCCAATCCCTCGCTAGGTCTAGAGAGGCTAGAGAGGGTATCCACATTTGAGTACCTGGGAGTAACCCTCAATGAGAACATGACCTGGGGTACACAACAGACTAGGGCAAATATGAAACTGGTGCAGATAGCGGGTGGTATCTCTAGGAGGGTGAACAAATCAACATATCGTCCACTTGGCCCTGTCATTCAGATCTATAAATCCCAGGCAAGGGGGGCAGTCCCTTATGGGGGCGATTTGTGGGGCCATACCTCTGCCAAAAACCTAACAAGTACAGAAAATAAATTCATCAGGCAGCTGGCAGCTCTCCCACCAAGTACCCTGTTACTCCCACTGAGATTGGATTTGGGTATTAGGCCAATTGCAGAAGAACTGGGACTCAAACCACTAACCTTCTGGCGACGTTTATGGAGCAGCCAAGAACTTATCAACTACAGAACGGAGCTCCAGGAGTTTTTAACTTTACCAAAAGCCTCCAACATCCCATGGCTTAGATACATAAAAGGTTCCTGCTAGAGCCTGGACCTACCAGAACTTTGGACTGATCCGGCAAACGCAAGCACCAGGATTCCACGCAAAGTATTGTCAAAAGTTTACTATGATCGAAAGCTGGCCAATATCTTGGATACCACGCGTGAGGGATCCTTAACGAACTCATTCATTCAAAGTAAAGACGTTTACTTACTGGAATGTGTTCTGGATGGTATAACCCCTGTGCTGACCAGAAAGTTATTTCTGCAATGGATATACAGCACACTTCCCCTTAGAACATTCACTAGTTCCTGGTTCTCTCCCCCGACTACTGAGCACTGCCCGGCATGTGCGCACTTCAAAGAAAATGATCTACATGTGGTCTTATTTTGCAAAGCTTACAAAGGAATTAGGAGACATTGGCTAGTCCCCCTTTTTAAAAATCTGGGCTGCGTACAGAATTCTAAAAACTGATGTCTCACCCCCAATTGTGTTCGGAGTGGCAAAGTATCTAACAGCAATGTGGTTTACTCGAAATCGCCTCTTGAAGACGGAGCTGGTCCTTTAAATAACTTAACCCCATTACTGATTTTTAACCTCACTCTGATGATGAATTGATTGATGTGTAGTAGTGCAATTTTATAATCAATGTTTTATTGACTTGCTAAATGATTTTATTGTTTGTATATCTTTTATGATCCACAAGATCGAAATAAAGATTGAAATGATGATTTAGAAATGGAGGACGTGTTGAAAAAGTACAAATTTGTTAGGCCAGAAATGTCCATTGTGCATGGTATTAAGTGGTTATAGTCTAGCTATGCCTGTTTCTCTTCGCAGTAGGATGATGGAATTGCTCCACATGGGCCATGGTGGTACCTCTGCCATGAAAAGGAATGCCCACGATGACTTCTAGGGACCTAATATGCTTCGAGAAAGATTTATGAAGGAGTACGTAACTGTTAGTGCAGTGACAAGCCTTTGGTGGAGAGGCACCTGCTGTGCCATCAGCTATCCAGCAAAACCATGGAAGGAAGTAGGTATAGACATTTGTGAGCCTTATAGTTTCAGAAAATTTAAGGGGAAGTTTGCCATTGTTATTATTTGTTTTAATGGCCTGAAGTGAAGAGACTGAACGAAGTGAGAAGTCACAATATCTTTTCCTTCCATGGAAAATTGTTTTAATCAGAGAAAGAATTCCTCTTTCAGTGGTGACAGATAAAGCTTCTCAATTAGTGTCTGGTGCCATGGTAGATTTTCTGAGAAGCAGAGGTATGACCCATCACAAGACAGCCTTGTATCATCCCAGAGAGAATTGTCAAGTTGAAAGGTTCAATGAGGTGTTTGATTGGTTCTCTGCAGTTGTCTGTGAGGAGTGGTTTGAAGTGGGAGGAGGAACCGAGGACCATGTTGTGGAACTACAGGACGACTCCTCACTATATGACATATGAATTGCCATTTACTTTGCTCCGTGGAGGGATTCCAGCTACATTGGTGTGCACACCTTGGATGGGGAAAAATTAGATGCTTAAGTGTGATTTCTTTTGGATACCAGAAGGGGTAATAAGTGGAATGTGCTCCCAAGAAAGTCAAAACTGTTGTGAAAAATGGGGAGAAATTGAATATTAGACGGTTGGCGTTGTATAATGACAAAAAGTTGTGGACAACATGAATGAAAGTGTTTTTGAAAAACAGGAAGTTTGAATGAAGAGGATTCTGAAGCATCCAACCTGGCTGAGGATTTTGAAGTGTAAATTTTGTATTTAACTTGTGATTTGTTTGTCAATATTATTTTCATTGTAGCTACTCAATCCTATTCAGTCATTAGTTGTGTGTTATATTCCACGTTTTTTCTACTTAGTGTTTCTGAAAATTGAATGCTAAGAGATATGTTGTGCCCATGTATCGTTAAATCCATATAGTTCCCATATGGAATGGGGAGCGCTTAAGACAGATTGTTCCAATGACCAGTTGGGAGGCAACAACTTGCCCTGGGACGCATTTCCTGTTATCTACTATAAGTTTATTTGGTTTTTATGTTACTCCTCTGAAGAATAATTCATCAGAACACCTAAGTGAACTGTGAGGAGATTGATGTGTGTGTTGCTATTCTGCTTTGTGTGTTTACTGGGGCACATTGATGTGGCTGCAACCTCATTAAACTGAGAGCAGTGTCTCAGAAGGGACTTTGGTGTGGAGCACACAGAGCAGGCAACAGATCAAACGAGTGGTGTCTCCTACAGAGGACTATTGTGATTAGAGAGTGTGTGGGTAATGTAATGTAAAAGGAACTTGTACAGCGCTACTGTTACTCTGAAGAGTGCCTGGCACTCAGCATAAACAGTGGGAGCCGGGAATCAAAGGATACAGAAACAGCTAATTAGAAAAAAAACATGTTTTTAGCTTCTTTGGGAACAAACGGGTGGATGTGATACATCTTAATTCCAGAGGGAGGATTATTCCAGAAAGAAAGTCCCAAGAAAGAAAAGGACCTACCCCCTGTTCTGGTCTTAGGGATCCGAGGAAACTTGGCCAAAAAGAACTTAGCAGAGCGCAGCCTTCTGGGAGGAGTTTAGGAACGGACGCTCGCTCTCAAGTACCCTGAGCCAGTCCCATGCAGGGCTCTATGGACCAGCAATAAGATCTTAAAGGTAACCCTCTCGGATGGGCAGCTGCATTCCAAACCTGCAACCTGCCAATCAAATAGTCAGACAGGCCCAAATATAGTGCATTACCATAGTCCAGTCTAGATGTAATTAGAACCAGGACCACCAATTTTTCATCTGCCAAAGACAGGAAGTGCAAAAACCTCCTCAGCATACGTAATATGCAAAAGCAGGCCCCAACCGCTGCATTAACTTGTGAGTGAAAAGAAAGTCCCCCATCAAAAGTGATACCTACATTTTATAAAGAATGTATGTGAGCAAGTGGTAGGGGAGAATATTTGGGCTGAAACGTCTGCCAAGGCTCTACCGATCTTAAACTGAAGAAGAGAAGCTCAGTCTTCCCAAGTTACATTTCAGTTGGTGGAGGGAGAGCCATTGAAAGACTTCGGTCAGACAATTTCAGATTTTCTCTCCAGGAAATGCTTCATCTCAGCCCCATGAGAATAGCAGCTGGGTGTCCTCGGCATAAGAGACTACTTTAGCACCAAGGGTCTCAGCCAAGCATGCCGAGGGGGGGGGGGGGCAAGGTGTATGTTGAATAGAGTAGGGCTCAGGGCAGGGCCCCGAGGCACTCCGACCTTGAGATCTCATGGTCTGGCAGAGAAAGGAGGACAGAACACCTCTTGAACCCTACCTTCAAGGAAAGACGCTAGCCATTTCAATGCCTGTACTTGAATCCCGACAGACTGGAGGTGAGACGCGAGAGAGGTGGGGGTTGTCAGGGCCGGACTGGGAACAACCACCAGCCATGGCAAAGTGCTCGGCCGGCCCCCCCTCCCCACTCGGGTAGGTGCCGCCGAGCTCTTTGCTGTGGCCGGGTTTTTTGGCCGATTTTGGTACAGGGCCTATTTTGCAGCAATGCTGCAAAAACGGCCCTGTAACAAAAACGGCCCCCAGGGGTCCAAAACCAGCCCCCACCCGTGCGGCCCACCAGGGTATTGCCCGGTGCCGCTATGGCCAGTCCAGCCCTGGGGGTTGTATAGAATGCTGCTGACAAATCCAGCATAATTAGCACAGATTTGCCACTACCATCAAGGGTGCATCCGATAGGGTCGACCATCTCCACCAGCGCTGTTTCTGTACTACAGCTGGGGCAAAACGCTGATTGGCTAACATGCAGCAAATTATTGCTTTTAAGGACCGTGATAGCTGTTGATCAACATGTTTTTCAAGAACTTTTAATTGGGCTGGGAGTAGAGAGATGGGCCTATAATTGTACGGATCTGTAACCACTGCCTGGTTTTATTTTAGCTGTGACACAATTTTAGCCTGCCTCCAAGCCTTGGGAACTATAGCCTCCGAGGGCGAGGTATTAAGGAGCTGGTTAGCAAGAAGATTATTGCCTTCCGCTCCCAAGGCAAAAATATTCGCAGGACAAGGATCAGAAGGAGAGCCTGATTTAAGACTCCTAATAGCGGATAATGATTCATTCAAGGATATTAGATCAAATCTATCTAGGGCCGAGATAAGATTGGGAGTTTGAATAACTTGCTGACTGACATCCAGTATCTTCTCTCTCAATCCTGGGGTGGGGAGACTGACTTGGATATGAACCTGTTGCATGCGCGCGTCAGCCAATGGCCGTCACGAGCACTACCTCGGTAGTGCTGCGCACGACCATTGGCCGCGCGGACCCGCCCACTCAATAGAACTCCCACACTGCGGCGGGATTCGTGCCGCGGTTAAGGAGTTAAAGAGCTTGGCCTGGATGTAGCTAGCCAATTGCTCACACCATTCCGTGGAAGGCACCTGCTGACCAGTATAAGCTACTGGGGAGGTAAAAGACTTCACTATTATAAAGACTTTTTGCTATTTTAATTTCTTTCTGATTTTTTTTTAAAGAAACACTGTACCTAGTTTTGGCAATAGGGCAGTATGCCGCCTTTCATTGTCTCTCTAAACGCTTACATTCTGATTGAACCTTTTTAAGGGAATTAGTGTACCAGGGGTTGGAGGGCTTTGTACAACTTGACTGCGGTGTCCGTGAAGGGGCTAAGATACAGGTAGTGGCTCCCAACCAGTTGTTGGTAAGGTCAGTATCTAGGTCCACATTACGTTTGAGAGAGGGCTTTCCCCTTCTAATGCCCTACAGAAAGCCTCAGGTTGTAGTTTATGAAAGGCTCTGTCCGCTCTAGATATGGGGCCTATCCGAGATACTGATCTCCCCATCCAGGCCCACCTAAACCTGATCAAATTGTGGTCTGACCGTCTGACCAAACCAGGGGGAAGAGGAGAATCCACTTCTAGGGGGAGGTTAGAGAAGATCTGATCAAGAGTGTGTCTAGCTTGATGTGTTGGCATGAACACCGTCTGGGTCATAGCAGAAATACTCTCCAGCAGTGTTATAATGTCCTTTTCCTCACCCACCTCCATGTGAAGATTAAGATCACCGACGAGGATGAAATGAGAATATCTGAGGGTTAAGGCACTACAAAGAGAGGTAAGAAAGGATGCAGCTGGACCCGGAGGTTTATAGACAAGGGCTCCCGGTACTGATTGATTAGAGGATAAGGTGAGGCAGTAACCCATCGCCTCTGCTCTGTCCAAGCCTACTAAAGGTATGGAAATATTGATAAAATGATCCCTGTATATCATGGACACCCCCCTCCTCTACCATTCACGCGATCCTCTCTACAAATCCTATAACCCTTAGGAATTACAGATAAATATTATAACTAGAGGAGTCTTTTAGCCTTGTTTCTGTAAGAAATAATACATATAAGGCTTCCTCACGTAGCAAATTATAGATATTATCTGCATGTGTGTGTGTGTTCTTATATATAAAGGTATGTTTGCAGCATGTGGCTGAAGATACACATGCTCTGCATAATCCTGCCATCTAGTGTTCAGCTTTGACTTTACCAAGTTTTTTCTTCTTCAAAGAAGTCTTTTAACCCCTCCCATGCTCATGACGAGCTCAGCTCAGCTCAGCTCATGACCTTTAGAACACTCGCGCGCTGGGCAAATTCCCCTGCTGTGCGAACGTTCGAAAGAAACGGGTGTGGTCATGACGAGCTGAGCTCGTCATGAGCACACGAGCAATGGGCTGCATGACGAGCTGAGCTCGTCATGAGCACGGGGGTGCTGTGCGCGCCCCACCTCCCCCCAGCACAGCAGGGGAATGTGCCCAGCAGGGAAGGGGTTAAGTCACCTGCTACTAACCGACCCAACACCTACGATCGGCTTCCCTCTTCCTTACAGACACCCCACAGATCCACCAAACCTACATTGGAGGACATTCTCTCTCGCACCTGGCGGCCCCTGCAGCTCAGGACCGCCCTGTCGATCCAGCAATTCAGGAAAGAAATCAAGACCTGAATGTTGGAATAAACAAACCACTGCACAGCAGCCAGCATCTCCAGTGCCCTAAGACCCCCACGGATGATTTGCCACACTATATAAATGTTTGATTGATTGATTGATTGACGGGCTGTACTGTGAATCCTCCCTTTGTGGGCAATGGGCATAGGCACCAACTCTATGTTTTATTGTTTTTTGCCACCATTGGGCTCGGGTATATACCCACAGGGTTCTAAGAGTCGACAGTACTTCTGCGTTTCTTTGACTCTTACTGTCAGACGAACATCTCTGTCGACCATGGTTTTATCCTTTTGTCAACACCTCTGGAAACTGATGCCCAGCGACTAAGAATCAGGGCGCCCACGCCCTTCTTCGGCTGTGTGCCCCATAGTGACTCAACACCTGAAAATATGGAGCTTTCATGGGTAACAGAATACATGACTTCCAGTCCTGACCTCCGGTGCAACGTGAAACACCTGTGGTAGGACCACCTGCAGATGTGGCACCTTTGCCTCTCCCCAGACCATGACAATGCCTTGTGCGGAGCTTGCCACACCTTCTGCTCGAAGAAAATCCTGCACTACCGAAGGGAGAGGTGTTGGGGGCACAGCAAGATGCACCAGCAGTTGCTGCCACTGATACCAACATCTTCGGTTAACAAGAACCCTTTGGGACCTAGGAGGGAGAGGACGCCAGCCCATCCCGCATTTTTGGTGCACCAGCCTACACCTAGTCTGGAGGCCATCTGCTCCAGTGCATCTGATCAAGAGGAAGAAGAAACAGGGGCTGTCCAGACTACCAGGATCAACATCCCTTGACTGAAGATGACGCCCATGGCAATAATATCATGAGCACATATACCCATCCCAAGCCTCACAAGAGGCCTTACGCTGAGGCATAGCACCACTTGATTTAAAAAATGAGCCCCACGCATAAAATACCGCTGCCTCCAGGTCCTTTGCTGCCTTTGGGCTCCAGTCAGATCCGAGGAAGGATTCGCCCAAGGACTTCGACCACCATCGATGACCGGCTCCAAAGATTCAAAGCAGGTCATCCTATAAAGATTTCAAGAGCACCTTGATGCAAGGCAGATATGTCTCTTTATCCATCACCTGGCAGAGACAATCTTCGCCAAACAACTCCACTACAGCCTGCATAAAATGTGCATTGAAAGAGGAGGCTTGCCTTTGAGGAGGAATCTGCATGCCAGGTCGAGTGGCTTAGTGGACTAATGCGACCACTGTAGGGGACTGTGTTTGACCTCATGGTCACAGGTTCAAGTTCTAGGGTTCTCTCAGCCTTTCATCCTGCTGAGCTTGATAAAATGAGTACCAATGAGTTGAGAAACAATAAACATCTGTTTTTCAGTGTCAAGATACCCTTGGGTGAACGCGTGCGTTACAAATACCCTTGGGACAACTATGATGTCGATCCTCCCAGGGACCCAGACTTCGAACACTAACCCTTCAGCGTGTCTCAACCAGATGACACCATGGCCCACCACAAGGTCATCCAGCAGGAAGTTGCCTTTCATAAGGTGGACATGCACATCCTCCGTGAAGAAGGGGACTTCCTCAAGGAAATGCTCTTGAAATCTGAGCGGAGTTGCAGTTGCTGCCCAGGCTCAAAGGCAGGCTCAGTTCCATCCCTGAGACATTCAAGGTGCCCATTAATGCAAAGGTGGTGACACTTAAGTGGAGAAGAAGTATTAACCCTCTCCAGTGAATCTGTCTATATCAGAAGCCAAGCCCCCCCCCAACTACCTAGTCGTCCAGACTTCCAGCAAGTCAGCCTCTGCTCATGCCACAGGTGATGCCAAAGAGAGCAAGAAGCAGGAAGCAGGGATCCTGCAGGATGTCTTTCCTCTGCTCCACCAAGGAGACCACATTATGGCGTTAGACCTCAAGGATGCTTGCTTTCACATGTCCATGCACCCTGCCCACCAGCACTACCTCTGCTTTGTGGTGAGTGGCCAGCACTACCTCTGCTTTGTAGTGAGTGGCCAGCACTACCTCTGCTTTGTGGTGAGTGCCCAGCACAACCGATTCAAACTAATGCCTTTCAGGGTCATCACTGCCCAAGGATGTGCACCAAATTCCTGGCGGTGGTAGCCACTCTCCTAAAGAGCTGCAGCACTCATGTGTTTCCTTATCTCAATGATTGGCTGATGAATAGCGACGGAAGGTAGCAATGCTTAGCTCATACACGAGCTGCAATCTCCCTGCTCCACAGCCTGGGATTCACCATAAATGCCACCAAGACCCACCAAGACCCACCTACAACCCCTGCAGGTCCAGCCCTCGCTTTGGTCCACCCTAAATGCTGTTACAGTCAAAACCTTCCCCAGCTAACAGAGGGACTTGGCATTTCAGCAGTTGCTGCCGCTTTTTTTAGCCCAGTTGTCAGCCTACCGTCAGAAGAGTAATGTGCCTGCTGGGCATTCATGCCTCATCCATTGCCATAATCCCACATACCCAGCTCTACATGCACCCATTGTAGGAGTGCCTTTCAGTGCAAAGATCAGAAGCAGAGGGTCATTGGGAGGATCTATTGTTTGTGAGGGTCAGCACCCATCGCTCTCTGCAGTGGTGGAACAACATCAACCTATTGCAGGGTATGCCATTTGCAGACCCCCTTCTGCAGGCATCCATCACCTCATATGCATCGCTCGCGGTCAAGCTATTGGGTACCTCGAGTTCCCGGCCATGTGCCTAGGTCTCAAAGCCTTCTATCAGGTCATTCCTGGCAAAACAGTCCTTATCAAATCTGACAGTGTGACTGCCATGTATCACCTCCTGAAGCAAGGTGGTATGCATTCTACCCAACTGTCAGCGCTAGTGTCACAGATGTGGCACTGAGCCACTCGCCATTGTATGCACCTCAAGTGGAGGGCCTTATAAGGTTGGACAATGACTTTGCCGACCTGCTCAGAAGAATGTATCAACAAGTCCACAAGTGGGAACTCCACTTGGAAGTCCTGCTCCCTTACATTCACTATTGGGGTGTCCCACAGATAGGTATGTTCTCCACCCACAACAATGCAAAATGCCTAAACTTCTCCAAGTACCCACACCCACAGTCAATGAGCAACAGTCTATGGATGAACTGGTGAGGGATATTGTCTATGCTTTTCCTCCAAACTTCCCTCACACTCATCGTGGTGGCTCCCAGTTGGGCCATACAGCCTTGATACTCAAATTTCCTCGAGATGTTCCTCAACCCTCATGAGAAGCTCCCCAACGGGCCAGTCCTTCTCACTCAGAGCCACGGCCACATCAGGCACCCAATCCCCAGGCAGCTCCTAGCAACATGGCACCTGGGGTCCTAAAGTTTGGCTTTCTTAGCCTCCTGCAGGGGTGCATGAGTATCCTCTGCAAAGACTGCAGACCTCCTACTTGTGTGTGCAATGCCGCAAAGTGGAAAAGGTTTGTCCACTAAAAGCCTAGCATGCAGGACCCCATGTGTTGTCTGTTGCACCTGCAAAAGTCAGGTTTCGCCTGCACAGGGTCAGCTTTAGCACGGATGGCACCACGTGCGACAGTCTTTTAGGGCTCCCTCATAACTTCCTTCTCAGATCGCCTCACTACCACCCTGGACATGCGTCCCTCATCTCTCCATAGATCCTCTTTCACATACATCTACTTTGTTTTAAAGTACTAATAAAGGCTGGCTTTACTAATCCATCCACCCAGCTATCCACATGACATACAGGTCTGTTCTTTGCAGCAGGCATATTAACCCTCTGCGCTACTTTAGGCTGAGTCAAAACTGTCACTAGACAAAATCTATTTATCTAGCAGGAACATTAATAACAAGTTATCTTGACATTTTTATTGCTACCTGAAAGCTGGACTCTGCAGCAGGTGCCTTTAAATTGAAATCATAAGTGATTATTAAACACAGCGCCCCCCCTCCCCCTCCCACTGAGGTAAGTGCCCCCCTTCCCAGTCAGCGCTCAGTCCTGTCGCACCGGTCACACCGCCCTAAAGCTGGCCCTGCACCTACACCTCCCTTTGCCTTCACCTCATTGCTACGGCCCCTTGCATGCAAAACAACAAACCATTCCTCCCTGATTAGGATCCCTTGGAACCTTAATTTTGTGCTTCCAAGACTCATGGGTCCCCTTTTGGTTTTGAACCTCTCCATTATTGATGTTCGAGTTCCTTTCTTGGAAAGTGGCCTTCCTTATAGCCATACCTTTCCTCTGATGCATCAGGGAACTGTAACCACTTACCCTGCAAGAGACTTTGTTACTCGGATATGGAGCTACCTTAAAGAAATGAAACGACAAGAGGCGTTTGGCAAAACAGGAACAAGTTGAGTGTGTCTGAGGAAAGTCTCTTGTTTACAAAGTTTTGGCTGCTTTTAAACAAATCTTGTGAAGCACCATAAAATGATTTCTCCATTCCTAAACGGAATTACAGTTGTAAATGAACAAGTTTGGGCATCTGATAAGGACACAGATGGCTCTCTACCTCTGGGAGAGCTAGTGTGGGCCAGAGTGTATGTGTCCAGATGCCCAGCATGAGTAATGTTTGATAACTACGTGTGGTGTGCCTGTCGTGTCCTGATTGGCTGAGTGTCTCTAGCTTTGTGGTATTTTGGGTAATGCCAGGCTTTGCCCAAACATGTTTTAATGGGGCTAATTGCAGCGGACCTGTTTGTGGTGCAACTATCTATCTGTGGTATCGATCAAGGTACTTCCTAGGTGTGCGTTTATCTTTAGGTTAAGAAAGACCCCACTTGTGACCTGTTATTCAATAGGCATGGGTGCGGGATGCAGGGCCTGTCTGAACACGTATCCCTGACTCTGGGTTGATGGGGAGGTCACCTTGGATAAATCCGACAGCAATGGTGCAAGTTCGCTGGAACTCTTAAAAATAATATAGCAGTCACTGGTATCATTTCTATCGACATTCTCGATAGCTCGTGTACAGTTGTCATAGAGTACAATGGTGTTGTTTTTACTTCTATTGGCATAGATATGCATTCCTAGGTCATGACATACACTGACATCATGCCATTGACATTGCTACTGCTGGTATCATCGCTGTGGCACAAGCGTAGATTATGACAAGCTCCAACTTTGTATTTATGAGCATTGATATTGTCATATGGGCACAGGTGACGGCATACATTGGCTTTGCATTTATTGGTATTGCCATTGTCGGGCCTTCACACATCATGGTACTCATTGACATGTATTTACCCATTCCAACACCTTTTATTGAGGTTCACAGGGACAGAGTTGTTGTCAGAACTAATCCTAAATTCCTCCTCTAGGTAGCCTCCCCCTTTCACCTCAGTGAGACTACGGAGCTCCCAGTCTTCTTTCTGCTGCCAGACTTTATAGCAGAGGGAGCGCTTCATATCTTATATTTGAAGTGGGCTCTTGTGTATTAAATGGATAGGACAAAGCCTTTCTGCAAGTCTGACCAACGTTTGTCACCTTTGCCGAACCCCACAAGGGCCATCTCCTCTCAAAGGCGGGCATAGCTAGGGTGACGGTAAATGTGCATCCAGACTTGCCACCACAAACTGAAAAGAACACTACCTCTTCCCCCTAGTGTACACTCTACCTGCAAAAAAAATTAAAGGCGCAACCATGGCCTTTTTGGGCAACTTCCCACCAACTCACATATGCAGGGCGGCCACCTGGTCAACCCCACATATCTTCTCCAAACATCATTGTGTGGATATCCGAGCCCATCAACAGGCTACAGTTGGCCAGAGAGTGCTAAGAACTTTGTTAGAGACTTCTGTACCAGTCACAGGCTAGCCACCACTTATAGAGGGCACTGCTTTACAGTTTTTGAACCCCATGTCCGTCTACAGCCACACATGCTACGAACGGGAGATTTTACATACCCTGAAAGCATCTGTTTGTAGCGTGCTGTGTGGTATATTCACAATTACCCACCCTCTTCCCTGAAGCCCATGTCTGCCGCAAATTTTTCTTTTTGTCACCTACTTTCTTACTCTCACAATATCCATACTCACCATGCTACCTTCTCTTGCTACTCTGCATATGCTTACGCGCTGTGCAAAAAACACAATCTAACATGGAGTTGGCGCCTATGCGTTTTGTCCAGAAAGGGAGGAGCCCGGTGCATCCCATGACTCGAAAGACTTCTTTCAAAGAAAAACAAGTTGCAAATGTCCAAGCCCAACACTGGGTAGCAGGAGTACGCAGAGCATATGAATATACAACACTATTCGCTACAAACAGATGTTTACAGGGCAGTTCCATTTTCTCTCCATCTTGGACAACCATCTGATCACCCAAACAAGATTGTGATCTTGCTTGACCGCACTGACCTCTTACAGGAAAAATAACTGGCTCATGTTTAACAGCGAATAAACCGAGCTCCTCATTCGTGGCGGCCCATCACTGCCTTGGTCACTGCTATGGTGGCCACCGCAACTCGGTCCTGGTTCTGCGCCTGTTGAATTTGCTAACAACCTTGGATTTCTCATTGACCTCAACTGATTGCTCTCTAAACATGTCAGCAGGGTGGCTGCAATTTGCTTCTCCATTGTGAGGATTCCAGGCAAGATAATTCCCTTTATCCCCAAACCAACCAGAAAGACAGTTGTTCAAGTGCTAATGACCTCTAGGCTTGCTTCCAGCAATATTTTATATCACCCAGACACTTTAGTCATTGGGTAGTGCAAAATGCTATGATCCAGCTGCTACTAAATCTCCTGTCCACCTCCTCTGTCTCTTCTAAGCTCAGAGGCTTGCGCTGGCTTCTTCTAAAGAAGGGCTCAGAATTCAAATCTCTTTATCTGGTCCACAGAGTCCTAAACAACTCCCGTCTAAACAAGTCGGGTCCCATCTGTCTCCGGCACAGATTTCGACTCTACTGCCCTTCCTGAACTCTGAGGGACTTATTCACAAGCCCTTTGTGCCGCCGGTGCCTCACTGTTTGTGACGCACTGGCGACACATTTTACTGCCCCATATTTACAAGGTCAGGAAAAGCCACCCTGCGTGGCTTTTCCTGTCCTTGTAAATACGGCCCCTTTACATGCAGCACTTTGCATGAAGGGGCGTTCCATGGGTGCTGCTGTGGGTGTTCCCACGCAACACCAATGGAACCTGCCACATTTCCAGATTTACGAGAACTCGTAAACCTGCAAATGCGTCTGAATGCTACGCCTCCCCAAGGAGGCGTAGGGAGGCGCAACGAGGAGAAATGCAACACACATAGAATGAGGAAATCACCTCTGCACATAAACAATCATTTAGAAAAATGACGTTTTGCAAGTTCTATGTGTGCTAATGCAGCACACATAGAAGTTGTAAAATGCCATTTCAGATTGTTTATGTGCACGAAGGGACACATTCCTGCACATAAACAATCATCCCAGTGATGCAAGCATCCTTGGACCATGGTGCAAGCAAAGGTAACTGCGTCGGCGCATGGCAGCCCATTGTACGCCAGCGCAGGGGAGAGCAAAAGAATGAGACATAATATTGTAAATATGTTGCATAACTGTGCTTTGAAAGTGCTGCAGCGTGGCTCACCCTAAGGGCTTGGGGTGCTGCACTTTGTCACTTTTTTGTAAATGAGGTCCTGAGTTTTTTCTTCACGAACCAGGTATGCTTACCAAGTATCAAATGCAGCTGATTGGGTGATCTATCCATTTCCTTCTTTACTGCAAAGCACGGGAACGCCCCCGCCCCTCTCTACCTAGAAGGAAAATCTCATGTCCGACTCTGTTTAGGAAAAAGCTCAAAACTTGTCTCTTTTACTAGCATAGCATCATTTCCTTAATTGCCAGTTCCACAGCGTCAGGACTATCTTTGTTGTACCTGTCACACTTTACAAATTTATAACCTAACATAACCTTTGTCTTCAACATCATTCATACGCAAATCCTCTTCTACAAAAATTCTCACTTCACTTCCACACCGGTTCCTACCATCACTTAAAGCAGTTTGTCTAAGGTGTCATTCTTTTACCACCCTCCAATCTGACACAATTACACATTAGGGTGACTGCTTAGAGTAATTTAACCTACAAAGCCTCAAGTGATGGTGCCATGGGGTACTGCCCATGTAATTCTTTCCTCTGATACTGTCTGAATATGAATGTCTCCCTCCTGTGCAGCCCTATACACTTCAGACAAGTCTTGGTCATGTTTAAAGTGGTTTTACTCAACTGATGGAAGCCATTTTACCGTTCACTGTGGTCCATGTGGCCAAGTACAGTTGTGCTTAAAGGTGAGCCTCGAAAAACATGGTTGAAGAAAGCTGGAAACAGATTTAAACAAGCATTAAAAATGCAATAGGTCTTGTCTTTGATTAAGTTAAAGCCACTTGCTTTGCTAATGGTATTGTATAGCAAAGCAAATGGCTTTAACTTAATAAAAGGCGAGACCTATTGCATTTCCAGTGCTTGTTATTCCAGCCAATTATTGCACCTCGGGCCCGCTCGGAGAGCAGAGGTTGCCTCCTGGTCGCTAATTTACATGGCTATCGGTGGGGTTTTCTCAACAGTGCACACGCTTCAAGGGGTTATTAACTCAGTAAAGCCTCGTCGCCTGAAGAAGCTCTGCTGGAGCCTGCATCGTCTTCTAATGAGGCCGGGAGCGGAGGCTTGGCTATCGGAGAGCCCGGAGCTGGTTCATCTTAAGAGGTGTTGGGAGAGTGGCGGTTGAGAGGCCCTCAGATGAGAGGGCGACGGCTGAGAGGCCCTCGGATGGGAGGGCGGTTGCTTCCAAAAGCCCAGTTTATAAATACTGCAGCCCAGTGTCACTGCACCAGCCAGGGGCGGGACCTGCAGACCCTGCCTTTCTAGTAACTTCAGTCAGGCAGAGGAATGCTCACCATTTGCCACCTCAAAACGCTACATTTTAACGAAGGTCTCTGCTTTCCCATCACAACCCGACTCCAGCGAGATGAAACGGAGTGTAGGGTGGGAAGCGAGATGAGTAAGTGACCAAACTGCCTGTTCTCCACTTACGCGATACTCAGCAAACAGGGTCTTTTAAATGCACAGCTCGCAGGCAGGTTCATGTACGTGGCTATTGCGGGGAGCTGCTATAGCTTGCTGCAAGTGGGCCACTCAGGCACCATCTAAGCTCGAGGTTGTGTGCAAAATAACCAGGAAAGGCTGCAGACTGGTATTCTTGGGAGCGAGTTAAAGCAGCAACGGGGCGGGTGGGGGAGTGAGATAAAGACAGGTGTTTTGGAAGTGGTAAGGGAGGGAAAGTGAAAGCACACCGTCATGCGCGCGCGTGTGCACATACGGGGGGAGGGAGGGAAAACAAAGGCCACGCTAATTAAAACAAGATGGCGTCGAACTGTCTGTACGTACGCATGCATGTTTAGCTTTGGCTGAATGGTGAGAGCAGCCATCTTTGTCCATCCGTACGCGTGCATGTTTAGCTTTGGCTGAATTGATTGCAAAAGGCACTTGCAATGGAGAGAGCAGCGCGTGCGCGCTGCTATCGCCAGGCGAGACCTACAAATGTCACTGTTTATACCATGCAGTGCAACCTTCACCAAACTTAGTGTATGTGCATCTCAAGGTGGTATTTGAAATTTGGTACTTAAGACATTTCCGGTAGATAAAATGCACCAGCCTACGGTAATCTCTGGGAAATACATGTTGCCCTGTGGGCAACGAGCACAGGAAGTCTCTGACCCCTACCTTTAGTGCTCGGCCTACAGCTAGGCCCAGTGGCCCCTGGGCATGGACCACGGTCTGTCAGCACTTGTGTCCGCTGCTCCTGCTCAGGTACACACTGTGCTCTTGGCTCAGGGGTTCACCAGTGGTCCCCTCCATGTCCAATATGATTGAAGATAGGTAACTGCTGCTGTAGTGGATGTAGTGGGTATTACATTGCTAACCTGAGTGATACGTGTAGACAATGCATCACACTAGCTGCTCTGAGGTCCAGGCACCAATGTTCGGACACATTTAGTATTAACTTTATTAATCCGTGACAACATGGGCCAACTGAGAAAGAACATCAATAAGCGAGACCAGGACAGGGGCAAGAATGAGTTTAGTAATCTCACGGAAGAGAGAAGGAGCGAGTTTGGCGAGAAGGGAAGAGGCGAAATGATGAGAAGAAGCGGGCCTCCAGAACCTACTTTACCTAAATATAATGAGATATTCATTCTGTGTTGATCAAGAGGACCAGTAGTAGGGCGCTCTCTTGTGACGTGGTGCTGTTGGTGCAGTGGAGCTGTATTCGGGGTTTGCTGTGCTTCTTTTTAGGTTGAGCCTGGGCAGCGCGTGTGCTGCTCTGCCAGGCATGCTTCATTATATATATTCCAGAGAAGCTCCGCCCATTTCCCGCCCATCTTTTCAATTGGTTCCTGTTACTGGCCTTTTGAAATTGTTGCTTTTCAGTCGTGAATTGTCTGCAATTGTAACCTCCCATAACCACTGGACTTTTTACGCGTGGTCTTACAGGGTCTGCTTTATCTTGGCTGTGAGCACTATTTTCTTTAATGATCTTCCACTATTCCACCCACGACGTTGCAGCACACCACCTGCTCTTACGTCATTACTATAATGTATTTATTTAGTTTGCAGCGCAGTCCGCTTTCCCCTTAGCGGCAGGGCTTCTTTATTTATTTAATTTACAGGGCGGTCCGCTTTCCCCTTAGTGGCAGCGCTTCTTTATTTATTTAATTTACAGGGCCTTCGCTTTCACTTTAGCGGCAGCACTTCTTTATTTATTTAATTTACAGGGTGGTCCGCTTTCACTTTAGCGGCAGCGCTACAGAAACTTTATTTCATTTTTCAACTTTGAGTGAAAGCGCCCCATACCACTCTTTCACTGTTGGCCACACCCCTTTCTTTACATGCTGTTCACTGT
This sequence comes from Lissotriton vulgaris, assembly GCF_964263255.1. Lineage (NCBI taxonomy): Eukaryota > Metazoa > Chordata > Amphibia > Caudata > Salamandridae > Lissotriton > Lissotriton vulgaris. The sequence continues at coordinate 35,840,488 of NC_141697.1, forward strand.
AACCTGAATGCAGCGAGCAGCGTCTAAAGAAAGGGGCACGAGTACCATCAAAGTGGTCTTGCATTTGCGAGAGTTTGAGCTATTCCCATTAGGAGTGACAATGCCTTTTATATATGTGTTGCTTTTACAAACAGATATATGAAAGGCATTGTCATTTACAATGCCAACAGCTTAAAGTCTCGCACATGCGAGACCTATTGCATTGAAAAAGCTTGTTTTCTAAATAGTGTCCTAATTATTAGGGAGAGAATGGGCTGAGGACTCATGTACTTGAATGTCTGAGTAGATTGTTGGCCTCTCTTGCAGTTTGGCGAACAGGGTAATTCTCCCGCTCAGGCGGGGAATTAACCACGCGTGGGCGGAGTGGCGCCGTTATGACGAGACCAGGTCGCCATGAGCACAGCTCAACTGTGACTCATGACGGCCTGGTCTCGTCACGAGCACACAAGGGGTTAAAGCAAAGACAGTAGAACTGATTTATTTACTATGAAACACACATGTTAAAGCCAATAGCGTTCAAGGGTGGATTGATTGTGCTGTGAAGCCTGCAGACAGGTGTTTTGTGAAATCTCACAGATTAACTTTGTAAGCAAGGAGTTTGGTGTCTTTATCCACTCTGACAGGCATACTGGGTTGATGGTTTGCACTGTAATAATTCTAGTTAGAATCTTTTTGGATGGTCTGACAGGCCTAGTTGTCTGCCAGGATCTTGTAATAAGAAACATTAAAAATAAATTAAATATATATTGGAAATCAGATCAGAAAAAGCTGTCGCTCTTAGGGCAATAGAACCAATGTAATAGACAAATGGCGGATGGCCACCATTGGAACCCATGACACCATTCAGCATTGGGCAGCAGGGCGGCCACTTCTGACATCTGCACTATTGCCCCGTGGTCACGCTATCCACTTCAAAATGAGTGCGCTTCAGTGCCAAGACTAGCAAGCCAGTGCTTCACGCTTACATTTTTCCACTACTTTCTCTCCTTCTCTGTTGTTTATCTTTGGCATTGTAGAGCTTGCTATAGCTCCTGAGAGAGTGCTATCATGCCTCTTCGTGCTTGCGTTCATTTCATCTGCGGTGCGCCCCATCCCGAAGCCACAGCCTGTAGACTAGGCCAGAATCATGGAGTTGTATTCGCCATAGTTTTACTGTTTCACCATTCCAGGGTGGCAAACACATTTGTTTTAAACTTGGCGCCATGCTGGAACTTAAAAACAATGAAAATCCATGCACAATAACATTACAAGATGGCTACCTGATGCAATGTTTAATTTTTTGTAATATTGAAAGCTCATGTCTGGCTGTAGTAAAGAATGCCAATATATAAAAACATTGAGGGGCATATTTACAGGTAATTGGTGTAGGGCAGTGTCGCAAATCATTTTTCAGCGCTGCCCTACACCAATTCGAAAAAACAGGATTGCACCGTATTTACAAGATACAGGGCTAGATGTAGGTAATTCTATTTTACCACTTCTAAAATACCGAATTTTACCGAATCGGTATTTAAGAAGTGCTAAAATAGAAGGGGGCACATGTAGGTATTTCAGAATCGGTAAATACCGAATCTGTAAGATTCGGTATTTACTGATTCAGTAAATACAGAATCGATATCCCCCATTGATTCCTATGGGCCTTGAAGCCCATAGGAATCAATGGGGAGATTCTAGAAAGAATTGTAAGTGCACATTTTCCCCCACCAGGGATTTTCAGAGGTGGTAACCGACACCAAAATCCTTTCCTTCTAAGGTAATTTGTGAAATTTCATGTAGCAAAATAGCTGTATGTAGATTGGCTAGGGGGGTCAACCTCAAATATGGGGAACCGTGTTCGAGTCTTGGCAACAACGCTCAACATGCTGTGATTCTGGGCAAATCACGTATCTCCCCGTGCCCAACAAAAATGGATGTAACGAAACTGGTGCTCATGTAAAGCGTTCTGATACTTTTGGGTCAAGTTCGCACTATATACCACTTCGGAAAAAAATGAAAATGAAATAACAATACACCCTTAAATACCAATTGACTGTTAACATACAATTTTCACAATCAGCATGTCAGTGCTATGGTGTTTATCATAGCTTTTCTTAATAAACCAATCAAACCTATGGCATTGGGAATACTTTTTTATTTTTCCTAGTGAACTAAACAGGCCTCTTGCTGTTATCATTGGCTTGTCACCATAAGCAACTGAAGTCTCCAGTATTAGTCTTAAGTTTTCCCACAAAGCAATCATCAGGCAAACAGTCATAATTTACATGACATAGTTAGATGGATTCTCTTATTTTATGAAGGACTTAGATCTTAACACTTATTTAACTACGTTCTCTATTATGACATGCAGATACCAAATACCAAGTCAGACCCCAGTTAATTGGAGACACAGGGGGACATATTTACAATAAAATGTCAGAGCGCAGAGCTGCACCAAATTTGGCAGTGCTGCACTCTGACATTTTCAAGATGCAGGATGCGCCGTAGTTACAAGAATACGGCGTACCACTGTGTTTCCTCTAGTGCTGGCACAAAAAAGCTCCCTTATGCCAGTGCAGGCACCCTGCTTCCATCTTGCAAGGGTGCTTGCACTGCAGGGATGATTATTTGTGTGCAGGGAGGGACACCTTCCTACATATAAACAATCAATAATGCTGATTTGCACCTTCTTTGTGTGCTGCATAATGTAGCGCACATGGAAAGAAGAGAAATTAATAATTTCTCCTCGTACCACCATTCTAACGACTGGTATTTCATGGCGTTCGTTTTTGGCGCTGAAGCAGTCTTGTAAATTTGGGACAGCGTGAAAAAGCAATAGGTGTTCCTGTGTAATGCCCAATGCAACACCCATTGCCTGTCCCTTTGCCGCAGAGGACTGCTGTGGTAAACGGCATATTTACAAGGTGGCGTTAGGCCACTCTAAGTGGCTTAGTGCCACCTTGTAAATATGGAAAATGGCGCTGAACCACCTAGCGTAACAAAATGTGATGCTTCAGTGGCGGTGAGGGCTTGTAAATATGCTGCAAGGTCTGGTGACGCACTTTTGATATCGAGGTGCCATTTGACTCCTCTTTAACTTTGGTCCATTTGCTCTGTGTAGTGCACAATAATTCTTGAGATCTTTGGAAACCGTAAACAGATTCACCTCCAAGTTGGGTGATAAACCAACTAAGGAAATTTTACAAATTTAGAAGAGTAAATCTGTTTCACTGGGTCTCTATTGAGCGGGGATTTGGTGATATGTTATCCAGATACCCTTGAAAAAAGCAGAGAATTACTTCCTGCGCAGACTGTTAGCAGTGCCACAAGCCAGTTCTACCTTGGTTCGTCATGCTGAGTTTGAGTTGTGTTACATGGAAGACCAAATACATTTTGTGCAGGAAGGGACACCTTCCTGGACAAAATCAATGACAAGAGGCAATCTCCTTTTTCTACGTGTGCTGCAGAATGCAGGACACCGAAGAAGGAAAGAATGAGGAGAAATAATAACATTTCTCCTCGTTGCGCCCCTCTAACGCCTCCCTTGGGGTGGTGTTAGGTTCCGACGTATTCCTAGGTTTATGATTTCTCTGAAATCTGGGAATGTGTCAGGTCCCATGGGTGTTTTGTGGGAACACCCACAGCAACATCCATGGAATGTCCCTTTTACTCAGTTTTCTTTGTGAAAGGGGCACATATTTATAAGGCTATGAAAAGCCACGTAAAGTGGCTTTACGTGGCCTGATAAATATGCTGTGGCCCATTGCGCCACTGGAACATTAAAAAAGTGACGTTACGGAGGCGCAAAAGTGCTGGCCCTCTGTTTTTTAATTATCAGGAGTGAACAAAGAAGGGACGTGTAAATTTTGCAGTGATGAACCACTCAGCATTGTTTACAGCCAAGGGCGGCTCCCCTGCTGTGGTGGAGGAGTGTCGCCCCGCTGCCGAAAGCCAGAAGATTAAAAATAAAATGATAATAACGCTATTTTATTATCATTTTTTTTAAAACTTTCTCCCAGTTCGCCGAGTCGAGGGGGTGGGGTGGGGCCATCCTCTATTCCAGCATTCTCAGCTAGGGAGGAGGAGTGGTAGGTAGACTTTAGGTGTGCATGAGGGTTTGGACGTCCGTCTTCGGCCGGCCAAACCATCATATGCCCTTAGCATTTCTCCACCTGGCTGTTTTGCATGGCTGGGCAGAGAACCAGACTCCCAGGCCCTAACTGAGCAGAATTTCAGCCCGCTTAGACCACTCACGACGCTGCTCCCGTGAGAGCAGCATCGTGATTGGGTGAGGATAGGAGCAGAGAATCAGTGAGGCGCTGGAGCAGAGGAGCAACAAGGTGGCAGCAGCAGCAACAGTTACGTTTTTAATTTTTTTTTATTATTCCTCCTCCCCACTTAGGGCCCGATTCTGATCTGGGTCGAAAGGGCTCCGAACAATGTTCGGAGCCCTGCCCACCGCATCGGAATGTGCCGGCCGGATTCCTTTCCGACCGAGCCATTCCAATGGGCTCGGTCGGAAAGGAATCCGACTCGGATTTCCGGATGGCTTACGACGGGCTCGGAGAGCCGGTCCACCATCCGGAAATCCTTCAGTACTCACCCCCGGACACCTCTTTACGACCGAGGGAGTACGATGGCAGTTTTTCACTGACTTTTCATGCTTTTGTTTCTGGCACGAAAAGGCAGTCAGAAACTATCTCTGGGGGCCCACCAGCAGGGCCCCCCTGGGTGCGAGGCCACAGACTGGTGGCCTGGGGCACCTATGGTGCCTCTCTGTTGATCCCTCCACCCGGTGGCAGGCACCTTGGGGTGCCGGCCACAGGGATGAACTGCACCCCTGCTTTTCACAATGCAGGCATGAATTGCGCTCGGAATGCATGCTCCCATTGTGAGGTATATGAGTGCGACTGAACAGGGTTCGGTCGCATCGTACTTGCAGGGCCATAACCGACGACAGCAGGTTGGTCGGTTAAGGCTCCTGACCTATGTCGGACGGACCTGAGTCCGTCCGACATCGGACAGACCTGAGTCCGTCCGACATCGGAATCGGCCCCTAAGTGTTATCGGCAGTAGCCGCTACTGTTTACAGCTACAGGATTGGAGCCCTATCTATTGCTTATAAGGAACCGGAGCACAGATTTCATCTGTTGCACCTAAGACTCAACATCTTGCATCTTCTAATATCATTCTTTCCCCATGTGTTGGTCTTGGTTCAAGACCCTTTCTAAATGCACGTTTGATAACACCTCAGCACAAAGCATCTTACATCTTATGCTTTTTTGTAAATTGTACAACTGGAACCGGAAACAGTTTATAATCCCTTTGTTAGCCACATTATAGAATTGAATTGCTCCTTATTCAACAGCTTTACTCACAATTAATTTGTGCTGCTGTAATCAATGTATTCAATGTGTCTTAAAGGTTAGAAAAGTATATGGAGATAGCAATTCCATCCAGGAAGGAATGAGTGAGATTAATTGTTTTATTGCTTTTTCATATCTTAAATTACTCTCCTAATACATTTTTTTCTTCAGTATAAAAGATTATATTACATGCTTCATTTCTTTGTATTTTTATGGCTATTTTGTTGCCGAATATTTCTTTTTGTGACTTGTGATGTAGTCTATATAATTACAGTTGACAAAGCAAAAGTCTCTCTCCTGAGAGGGCCCAATAAGGATTCCGACAGGTCAGATCTTCTCTGCCCACAGTTTGTCAGAGCCAAAACCCTTGCCTGCTTCAGAAATCTGTGAGAATCCATGAAACCAAAAGACCTATCTGTAAGTTTCAACACATGTTTTTCACAATCAATATGTCTGGCCTACTGCATTTATCTTAACTTTAAATATAAACAACCAATCCTATAACCGTTATCACTGGTTCATCACCTTAACCAACTCAGACTTATTGTGTTAGTCATAAGAATTCCCATTTGGCAACCACCAGGCATACAATAACAAAATTATAAATATTTACAAAAATATGTTTGTCAAAACGATATAAAATCCTCAGCAATAGAGCCTAATAGAATTGCCAAAGTGCAAATCGTCTAACCCCATGATTTGTTTGGGTGGTCACCCTGGCATACTACTGTAAATTACATTGGAGGCCTATTGGTTTTACCATATGCTTTTCACAATAAATAAGCCAGGCCTACTGTCCTTTAATAACCTTTCATAATAAACAGGCAAACCTATGCATCTAGCATTACATTTTCAAGCACACCAATCAATCATACAGATGGCTTGATTGACCTGTTACAATATTCAACTCGGGCTACTGTAGTGAGCATAAGCCTTCCACAAGACAGCCATCGGGCATTAAGTGCGAAATCTGCAACTGTATTCACGTTATAGTTGGCAGAAAAAAATACTAATTTTTAAAAAAATGTTTTAACATGGATTCTCACAGTGCAAATCTTCAATACCCATGGTTTGCTAAATCCATTGCCTACTAAGGTTATCTGTGAGATTCCATGTAACAAAAAACCTAGCTTTAACTCAGAATATTAAACATCCACTCTTAAATGCCTTTTGAGTACATCAAAACTTTTCAAAATAAACAATCAGACCTAAATCCTTTATCATTTCAATTACAACTGGAAAAGCAAAATACTACATAACCTAAAATCACATTGCAAGGATTCTAGTAGTGCTTATCTTCTAGGGCCACGGTTTGTTCGGGTAGGTAACCAACACCAAAAACCCTTGCCTGCTGTGTTACTCTATGAAACTACATGTAACAAAATGCCTGCCTACAGGCTTACGCAGAGTGTAATGACAATTAATCCTTAAAGGCCTGTTGCCTTTAACACATGCTTTTCACAGTAAGTAGGCTAGGCCTACTGGGTTTTCCATACCGTTTCATAAAACACAGGTATAAAATTACAAATACGTAGAAAAATACAGCTTGCAAAATAATATACACCCATTTTCAACAGGGCCTAACAAGAATCATCAGAAAATGGGTGGCCAAAACCCCAACTACTGTCATCTGTAAGAATTCATGTAACAACAAACCTATCCATAGCCTGTAACACAATGTGATAAGACCCAAAGGCTAACTGGCTCTAACAAATGCTTTCAGAATTAACAAGCCAGACCAGCTGTCTTTGTCATTGTGTTTCATAATACGCTGACCAAACAGATGGGATCAGACAGAATGTTTTCCTGGGCACCTACCAGGCCTACAGCTTGTCACCCAGCCAACTCAGACCTGCAGTTTTGAGAACAAGTTTTCTACAAGGCAACCCTCAGACACACAGTCATAACATTAGAAAGGAACACACAGTTACAGTTGGCAAAGCAATACACTGTCTCTTCTAAGATGCCCGCTGAGGATTCTCACAGAACGAAACTTCCATATCCACAGATTATCTCACGGGGTCAACACTGAATCCTTTGCCTAGTGCAGTAATCAGTGAGATTCCATGCAACAAAGTACCTGTCTGTAGGCTTTAATTTATGTTTAAAGCATGTTTTATTGTTTTAGACATTAAGAAATAATAAACAATACATCTTGCCTCACCTACATCCTTCAGCCGGTGAGGGAAAGGAGATGGAGACAGAGGAAGAAAGCAGACACTATTGCCTCTGAGGATGGGGAGATAGTCTGGGATGGGGAGAGGGGGAGTGAGATGAGTTGGATAGCCTGAAAACATCAATGGAGGGATCACAGCATCCTGTCTTGGTGATCGCGACGTCTGGTTCTACATAGGAAATATTAAGTATGTGGTATTTACTGATTGGGTAGCTGCTCCATCGGAAGCAAGCGCACAGTCCGGAGGTAGGTGGAACATGTCAATTCTGTGAATTCCTTTCTTAGTATCTAATAAAGGGTCCCCATGATGGTCAAATTGTGGTAGCTGATTCTCTGAGACTGCTGTACGCTTTTCCATGCCCAGGAGGTCCCACAGTTTGTGAAGCCAATCCACGTGCTGTCGTATTTTATCTGTACCCCCACCCGCTGAGAAGTGTCTGTTTTGCTGCACAAAATGCTAAAGTTATCGCACATCCCTTCACTGACCCAAGGAGGATGGTTCAGGGCATTGGGGAGACCCAGAACAACATAACTTGGGAACCTAGGGAGGGTGGAGTTGAATATTTAATCTACTGCATCTAATACATCCCGCAGTAAGATTGTAGGGCAGTGCCACAAGAGATGCATCATTGTCCCTGCGACCACGCATCCCCTCCAACATGTGGGACCTCCTCCCCGCTTCCAGTGTGCAATGCGTTCAGGCGTGTAATGCCAGTAGTGTACTAGTTGGGGTAGCATCCCCTTGCCTGTGGCACTATGTGCCACTGTGTTTGCTCGCTTCTGAATATCAGACCATTGTTGGGGGTGAATTGTCAGCCACATTATTTCTCCCATCTCAATTTGGCTGTTTACTGATTGGGTGTGAGTCTGGGATACATTTAAGAAAGCATATATATCTGACAGCAATGCCAGGTGATAAGCTATTTTTCAAATGGTAAAAGAGGTCTGCGTAACCCAGTGCTGGATAGTCAAGTATTGCCAGTATGTCGAGAGGGTAAGCCATAGCCATCCTGGAGCTGCCGGAAGTCCACAATTCTGTTGTGATTGACTAGATGAATGAATGAATGAATATAACATTTTAAAGCGCTAACTTAGCCCAAGAGCATCAAGGCGCTAGGTAGTCCACCCTTTTGCAGTTCGCCTGTCGCCATGCTATGTAGTCAGTGCCATGGAGTGGAGAAGTGTGGCTCACTGGTTAGAGCAGGCAGACCCTGAAGCAGAGGTCAGACCCGGGGCCAGGGTTCAATTCCCGACGCGGCAGGGTGTTGAGCTCAAATGTCCACGGACTCGATAATTCTCGCTTCGGTGCCTGACCTAATCATGGGTTCACACTCTGCAACTCTGGGCATTAAGCTTGCTTAATCTCCACTATGGCCCCCCCCCCCGCGGCGGGATGCCTGGCTTTCACCTTGGGGATGCCCTGTAGGGGCTATCTCACAGGGAAAAACCAGGACGGGTTCCCAAGGCAAGCGCAGAGATACCCCTTCGGGGGTCGATTCTGGCGCTATATAAGAAATGTAATATTAATAATAATAATGGAGCGCTGGTAGAAACTCCGGGTATCCCATTATTGGGATTAACGGCGAGACCCGCCTGGACAGCTTCTTTGAGCGCGGCACTGTGTCCCATGTGCCCACCATGGCACGGAGCTCCGGGGAGGTGTATATCCCTCGTGGCCGATGGGATCTTGGGAGCCAAGGGATTTTCCATATGTGGATCCCAGCCACAGCCTGCCCCATAAGCACCAGTGTTTCTCAGTGGTAGATCTAGTGCATTCAACCAGGTGTTAGAGTTGTGCCACCTGTTTAAGATGGGGGATTCCCAGGCCACCATATGTGGGGACAAGTATTTCAGGCACTTAGCAATACAGGCCCTTTTACCCTCCCATATGTATTGCTCTATCAGGTGCTGCAGTTTGGTAAGTACATGGGGAGGGGGAAGGGTCTGCATCCCGTAGAGTATCCTGGGGAGGAGTGTCATCTTGACCGCTGCCAACCTCCCAAGCTGGGACAGCGTGCGGTCTCTCCATTCCTGTAGTTCCGCACGGGTGTCGGCCAGCAGGCGGCCATAGTTGCTCTCTGCTGTCTGCCTAGTCGTGGAGTGGAGGCTTTAATCTAGAGTAATAACAAACCACACTTAAACGCCTATTGACTGTACCATATGCTTTTCACAATAAATATGTCAGGTCTAATACCTTCATCACAACATTTCATGATAAGCAGATCAGGCCTGTATCCATGATCATTGGCTGCCAACTTAACCAACTCACTCCTGCTCAGTCGAATATAAGCTTTACCACAAGCCAAACAGTGCAATACAAGCAGCCTCCTAGGTGAAAGCTCACAAATCCGACCCAATCGAATGCTGTACTCAGGGGAACCAACGTGTGGGTGGAGCGTGAGCCCATCTCTCAGTAGTATTTTAAATGCTCTTCTTTGTTGATCACATAAGGTGCAGGGACAGTTTCACCGTTGAGCCAGACCTAAAAAGGATGAGTGTAGCACGGGGCATCTCATACTGCTCTCAAACACAAATATGCACTTTGAAGTCTACAGTTAATGATGGACAGGGAGGGTTCTGGGACTACAGTTCATTCCTTATGACTGCACTTCCTCCATCTGTGCTTCTGGCAGAGAAAAACAAGCACCTTGTCTAGTTATCCGAGACAGTTTAACAGCATCACAGTGTTGTGGGTGCCCCTGAAAGTTCAAGCTCAGGCAGCTACACTGCTATTGGCTCAGCTAGCTGTACAAATAAACAAAACAATCACAGCTCTGTGGAGGGGAAGTACATTTTTCTGTGGATGCACACAACTTCTGCCCAATCAGAACGTATACTCATAGCTGCCACATGTGGGCGGAGCCAAAGCCTCGCTGTGTAGTTCTCCTGAAAGCTCTTTTTAGGTTGGTCACATTAGGTCTGGCGCAAGATGTGCCGTCAAGCCAGACCTAAAAAAGGTGAAGTGCCTCTTCGTTCACCAGTCCATTCAGTGCGCTCCCCCCACAGCTGCCTGATGGCCGGCGCGTCACTGCCGCGCCTCATGTCTGTTTCTTTTCTTCCAGAGGACGTGTCCATCAGCATCTCTGTGTCCAACTGTCAGATCCAGGAGAACGTGGTGAGTCACTGTAACTCTGCCCTCGCAGAGGTGCTGCGCTACTGCCCATTCCATATGAGGCGCTGCGCTACTGCCCATTACATACGAGGTGCAGCGCTTCTGGCCATTCCTTAGGAGGCGCTGCGCTTCTGGCCATTCCATACGAGGCGCTGCGCTTCTGGCCATTCCATACGAGGCGCTGCGCTTCTGGCCATTCCATGAGAGGTGCTGCACTACTGCCCATTCCATAGGAGGCGCTGTACTTCTGGCCATTCCATACGAGGCGCTGCGCTTCTGGCCATTCCATATGAGGAGCTGAGCTTCTGGCCATTCCATACGAGGCGCTGCGCTTCTGCCCATTCCATGCGAGGCGCTGCGCTTCTGGCTATTCCATACGAGGCGCTGCGCTTCTGGCCATTCCATGAGAGGCGCTGCGCTTCTGCCCATTCCATACGAGGCGCTGCGCTTCTGGTCATTCCATATGAGGCGCTGCGCTACTGCCCATTCCATACGAGGTGCTGCGCTACTGCCCATTCCATGAGAGGTGCTGCGCTACTACCCATCCATATGAGGTGCTGCGCTACTGCCCATTCCATGAGAGGTGCTGCGCTACTACCCATTCCCTACAAGGCCGCTGCGCTTCTGGCCATTCCATACGTGGCGCTGCGCTACTGCCCATTCCATACGAGGTGCTGCACTACCGCCCAGTCATGAGAGGCGCTGCGCTACTGCCCATTCCATGAGAAGCGTGCAATACTGCCCATTCCATGAGAGATGCTGCCCTACTGCCCATTCCATGAGAGGCGCTGCTCTACTGCCCATTCCATGAGAGGCGCTGCGCTACTGCCCATTCCATGAGAGATGCTGCGCTTCTGCCCATTCCATACGAGGCGCTGCGCTACTGCCCATTCCATACGAGGCGCTGCACTACTGCCCATTCCATGAGAGGTGCTGCACTACTGCCCAGTCATGAGAGGCGCTGCGCTACTGCATATTCCATGAGAGATGCTGTGCTTCTGCCCATTCCATACGAGGCACTGCGCTACTGCCCATTCCATACGAGGCGCTGCACTACTGCCCATTCCATGAGAGGTGCTGCACTACCGCCCAGTCATGAGAGGCGCTGCGCTACTGCCCATTCCATGAGAAGCGCTGCAATACTGCCCATTCCATGAGAGATGCTGCCCTACTGCCCATTCCATGAGAGGCGCTGCTCTACTGCCCATTCCATGAGAGGCGCTGTTCTACTGCCCATTCTATGAGAGGCGATGCTCTACTGCCCATTCCATGAGGCGCTGCTCTACTGCCCATTCCATGAGAGATGCTGCCCTACTGCCCATTCCATGAGAGGCGCTGCTCTACTGCCCATTCCATGAGAGGCGCTGCTCTACTGCCCATTCCATGAGAGATGCTGCGCTTCTGCCCATTCCATACGAGGCGCAGCGCTACTGCCCATTCCATACGAGGCGCTGCACTACTGCCCATTCCATGAGAGGTGCTGCACTACCGCCCAGTCATGAGAGGCGCTGCGCTACTGCCCATTCCATGAGAGATGCTGCCCTACTGCCCATTCCATGAGAGGCGCTGCTCTACTGCCCATTCCATAAGAGGCGATGCTCTACTGCCCATTCCATGAGAGGCGATGCTCTACTGCCCACTCAATGAGAGGTGCTGCGCTACTGCCCATTCTATGAGACGCACTGTGCTACTGCCCCTTCCATGAGAGGCGTTGCACTACTGACCATTCTATGAGTGGCGCTGCTCTACTGCCCATTCCATGAGAGGTGCTGCACTACTGCCCATCCCATGAGAGGAGCTGCGCTACTGCCCATTCCATGAGAGGCGCTGCGCTACTGCCTATACCATGAGAGGCGCTGCGCTACTGCCTATACCATGAGAGGCGGTGCGCTACTGCCCATTCCATGAGAGGCGCTGTGCTACTGCCCATTCCATGAGAGGCGCTGCGCTACGGCCCATTCCATGTGTTCTGCCTGTCGAGCATTGCAGCGCCAGCCCGACGAGGAGCAAGGCCCAATGATGAAGCATGACACCTTTCGGGGTGTGTGAGGGCAAAATGGCAAACGATGTGTCTTTCCCATCTGCCCTCCCATCCCCCTTTTAGGAACTGCACTCCCTTTGTTCTATACGTGCTCCTGTACCCTCTCATGCCCTCCTGTGCCCAGCGCCCTTCACTGTCTGCTCCTGTACCTCCAATGCCCTCCGGCACCCAGCCCTCCTAACTGTCTCCTTCTGTACCGTCCTGTGCCCAGCGCCCCTTACTGTCTCCTTCTGTACCCTCCTGTGTCCAGCGCCCCTTACAAGCTCCTTCTGTACCCTCCTGTGCCCAGCGCCCCTTACTGTCTCCTTCTGTACCCTCCTGTGCCCAGCGCCCCTTACTGTCTCCTTCTGTACCCTCCTGTGCCCAGCGCCCCTTACTGTCTCCTTCTGTACCCTCCTGTGCCCAGCGCCCCTTACAAGCTCCTTCTGTACCCTCCTGTGCCCAGCGCCCCTTACTGTCTCCTTCTGTACCCTCCTGTGCCCTCCTGTGCCCAGCGCCCCTTACTGTCTCCTTCTGTACCCTCCTGTGCCCTCCTGTGCCCAGCGTTCCTTACTGTCCGCTCCTGTACCCTCCCATGCCCAGCACCCCATACTGTCTCCTTCTGTCTCCTTCTGTACCCTCCTGTGCCCAGCGCCCCTTACTGTCTCCTTCTGTACCCTCCTGTGCCCTCCTGTGCCCAGCGTCCCTTACTGTCTCCTTCTGTACCCTCCTGTGCCCAGCGCCCCTTACTGTCTCCTTTTGTACCCTCCTGTGCCCAGCGCCCCTTGCTGTCTCCTTCTGTACCCTCCTGTGCCCTCCTGTGCCCAGCGTCCCTTACTGTCCGCTCCTGTACCCTCCCATGCCCAGCCTTTTGAAGATGCAGCCCTCACTCTTTGTCCATGTTTCCTCCACAGGACATCAGTTCCGTGTACCAGATATTTCCGGACGAGGTGTTGGGCTCGGGACAGTTTGGAATAGTCTACGGAGGTAGGTGCAGAATTGGGGTGGGGGAGGGGCATTATGGTTGGGGGGCAGGGAGAACCTGTGAGGGTTCTTGTTATGGATGATGGAGCGCATGTACCAACGTCCCACGCCCTGGTTGTGTTTTTAGTTGTGTCTCTGAATACATTAGAGCCGCATAATATTAGATTAAACACACCAGTCTAACCTCACACATACTCACTAGGTCTGGGCGGTGAACTTCGCTCCGTTCGCGGAGTTGGAGGAGTTCTCTACACTTCGCATTCCGCAGAGTTCGCACAAAGGCTGCTTCTCACCCCCTCTAGGCTGGTCACTGGGGCTTCCTTCTCACCACCTCTAGGCTGGTCACTGGGGCTGCCTTCTCACCACCTCTAGGCTGGTCACTGGGGCTGCCTTCTCACCACCTCTAGGCTGGTCACCAAGGCTGCCTTCTCACCACCTCTAGGCTGGTCACTGGGGCTGCCTTCTCACCACCTCTAGGCTGGTCACTGGGGCTGCCTTCTCACCCCCTCTAGGCTGGTCACCAAGGCTGCCTTCTCACCCCCTCTAGGCTGGTCACCAAGGCTGCTTCTCACCCCCTCTAGGCTGGTCACCAAGGCTGCCCTCTCACCACCTCTAGGCTGGTCACCAAGGCTGCCCTCTCACCACCTCTAGGCTGGTCACCAAGGCTGCCCTCTCACCACCTCTAGGCTGGTCACCAAGGCTGCCTTCTCACCACCTCTAGGCGGGTCACCAAGGCTGCCCTCTCACCACCTCTAGGCTGGTCACCAAGGCTGCCCTCTCACCACCTCTAGGCTGGTCACTGGGGCTGCATTCTAATCACCTCTAGGCTGGTCACTGGGGCTGCCTTCTCACCACCTTCAGGCTGGTCACAAAGTCTGTATTCTCACCACCTCTAGGCTGGTCACTGGGGCTGCCTTCTCACCACCTCTAGGCTGGTCACTGGGGCTGCCCTCTCACCACCTCTAGGCTGGTCACTGGGGCTGCCTTCTCACCACCTCTAGGCTGGTCACCAAGGCTGCCCTCTCACCACCTCTAGGCTGGTCACTGGGGCTGCCCTCTCACCACCTCTAGGCTGGTCACTGGGGCTGCATTCTAACCACCTCTAGGCTGGTCACCAAGGCTGCCCTCTCACCACCTCTAGGCTGGTCACTGGGGCTGCATTCACACCATCTCTAGGCTGGTCACCAAGGCTGCCCTCTCACCACCTCTAGGCTGGTCACCAAGGCTGCCCTCTCACCACCTCTACGCTGATCCTTGGGGCTGCATTCTAACCACCTTCAGGCTGGTCACCAAGGCTGCCTTCCCACCACCTCTAGGCTGGTCACCAAGGCTGCCCTCTCACCACCTCTAGGCTGGTCACCAAGGCTGCCCTCTCACCACCTCTAGGCTGGTCACCAAGGCTGCCCTCTCACCACCTCTAGGCTGGTCACCAAGGCTGCCTTCTCACCACCTCTAGGCGGGTCACCAAGGCTGCCCTCTCACCACCTCTAGGCTGGTCACCAAGGCTGCCCTCTCACCACCTCTAGGCTGGTCACCAAGGCTGCCTTCTCACCACCTCTAGGCTGGTCACTGGGGCTTCCTTCTCACCACCTCTAGGCTGGTCACCAAGGCTGCCTTCTCACCTCCTCTAAATCACAATGCGAGCAGCACGATGTGCCTATTTCTGGCCATTAGTGAAATTTGCGGAATCTTGTGAAGTTTTATTGTAACCCTGCAGAATTCTGCAGAGTGAAACTCCACGAGTTCCACCCAGTCCTACTTTCTATTCCTGAGCTTTCACCGGTGTCAGTGAAACACGCTTAATCATTTATTTTGCTTTCAGGGAAACATCGTAAGACAGGAAGAGATGTCGCCATTAAAATCATCGACAAACTTCGGTTCCCGACCAAGCAGGAGAGTCAGCTGCGGAACGAGGTGGCCATCTTGCAGGTATGTGTCTGCTGCTTGAGAGTTGGCTAAGGGTTGTGGGAGTTCATGGTTTGTCGGCCATCTTGGTTATGTGCATAGTGCCAATATCGGCCCACTCATCAGCCCGCTCGCAGTAACATGCATTTCGCAGAAATAAGCAGACAAGACAACATTTTTGTTGGAGAAAAGTAGCTGCAGATTTATTAGCATATACACATGCCAACAAGGAGGGTTATCTTACAGGCGATCCAAAAGGCAAGCCGCCCCTCGCGACCATAGGGAGTCATATCCGACTTCGGCTGTCGGGGGTCACATCAGCAGTGACATAAGCAGTTGGGCGAGACGTCGGCAGTCACAGGCAGCATCAGCAGTTGAAGGTCCATTGACAGTCAGAGCTGCCAGCAGTAGCTAAAGGCGCCATCGCTATTCGGACACATCATAGGAAGTCGAAGCAGCATCAGCAGTTGGAAGCACCACTGAAGGCCACGTCAGCCACTGGTGGAGACATCAGTAGCAAGGAGGGACATCATGTTACAATCTTTTATCTGCCATTAGTTATAATGGGGTAACCCAGTAACCCTCAGAACCTGGGTAATGAAGCTAAACAAAAACAGTGGTTCTGTTGGGAATCACGAATACTTAGTTTTACTGTACACAAATAAACACACAATACTAAATTCAGTTCTGAAGGTAAGTTTTTTAGTATATATATATATATGAGTAAATTATTTCGGGTTTTAGCATGACGTATGCAGGCAGAGCTCACTGGAAAGTGTTAAGTAGTTCTGTATGGACAGTACTTGAGTGTTCAGAGTTTTCTGCAAGAACTGGTGATATATGATGTCATCCATCTCAGGAGGAAGAGTTTCCACGTCCTTCTGGGGTCAGACATTCAGCCACTCACCGTGGTGGCCCTGTGCGAATTCCATCTGATGCTATGTTGAGTCATTAGTGTAACCTCACAGCATGGTCCGACATCACTGAGCCCCTTGATGTGGCCAGGCATCACTAAAGTCATTACTTGCATGGTGCACCATCCTGAACACGTCCTACTACGGTCAGCTGTTATGAATACAGCCGCATGGTCCATAAGGTGTTTTGCCAGCTGACCATGATGGGCCAAGGACCACTCAAACCTGGAGCTCAATACGTGGAACTCCATAACAACTGCAAACAGTGCTGACTTTGGACGAGAGGAATGTAGGGGCTTTGTGACGTATTACTCGGTGAACAGTCACAATTTTGAAATAAAAATATCGAATTGACAGAATATCGAGTTTTTCATATAGAATGGACAGAATATCGAATTGCCAAAATATAGTGGTGCAGAATATCGAAATTCAGGTAAGAAATATCGATTTTTATATTATCGAAGTTAGAAATATCGACAGTCATAATATAGTTGTTTAAAATATAAATTGTTTATAGTGTTTTAAGTTTTAGTATATGTTTTAAAAGTATGTATTATTTTTGTAATATATGTTTTAATTTTTTTAAAGTAATGTATTTTATGTTATTAATTCCGTAGCGGGTTATGGGTTTATAGGGGAATAAGATGGGAAGTAATTTAATTATAGTAAATTAAATATTAATTTTTAGGAATTATTAATTATTTTTAATTTAATTTTGCGTTTTAGTTCTGTAGCGGGTTGAGGGTTTTTAGGGGAATATGGTGGGAAGTAATTTAATTGTAATTTATTAATTATTGCAATTATTTTAGTGTATTGTTAATTTACAGGTAATTAATTATTAATTGCTCATTTTCTTATTACCTATACATTTTTGGTATTGAAAAATAATTTGTTGTTAATTAATAATAGGTAATTCATTTTTAATAAATAATATTTATTGGTATTTATAATTAATTAATTATTAAATATGTTGTTATTGGTAATTCATTTTAATATTTTTTTATTGGAATTGATAATCAATTTATTTTTATTTAAATATTAAATCATTACTTTCCCTACTGTTGCACACACTGGAGTGGGAATAGTAATTTTTACCCCTATGCTATCCAACACTTTCCCTACTGTTGCACTCTCTGGAGTGGGAATAGTAATTTTAATCACCATAAGACACCAGGGTAATGATGACTGGTGAAGTAGAGAAGAAAAGAAGAAAACAGGGGTCAAATAAAGCTGGAGGATAGGAGGGGAATTCCTCCTTTTAGAACTAGGGCTCTCAGACACCCAGCAAGCCAGGTGTCATGCTTCATCATTAGAGCCTGCTCCTCGTCGGGGCGGCGCTGCAATGCCCAACGGGCACCCTTAAAGGGGCTCCTTATCAGAGATCTTTTATTCCTTGCCGTAAGGGTGCAGTGGGGGGGAGGGGGCCTAGTCATGTGTAGATGTATGTGCAGTGGATTAAAATCGGTTAAGGATTCCTCTGCTCAACTTTTATTCTGTCAGGTACCTTACCTACATAAAACAAAAAAGGAGGGTAGTATGTTCTATTTCTTAGGTGAAAGAATTAACTACTCTGCTCCTTAGTGGTCGACATGTTTCTCGCCTAATAACTGCCTATTACAGATCATCTGCGATTCTTCAGGACCATGTGTAAAAGAAACAATATAGTGATAAACCAAAAAACTATCGACATAAAAAGTGGGAGGGCAAGTGCCTCAATTCTACTTGCCACTTTCCAAAACGCCTAGGGTGATCCTCCTAGGTGCTGGAGACCGCCTGTAATGCAAACAAAATCAGGGGTAAAATACATACATGCTTGCACAGAAACCCTGAGTTTGTGCGTGTAACTCATAGGGTTCTGTTTCAAAATAAAGTTGTATTTGAATAAAAACTGAGCTTTCATTCAGGGGGGAGGCCTACTCTTAAGGTGTCCCTCTGTTAGAAAAGACAGCCGTATAACACATGGGTAGCAATTTATTTATTTATTTATTTATTTTTAGAGTTTTCTATAGCGCGAACTTGAACCGATTAGGTTATCAGAGCGCTTTACATAGCACCAGTTCCGTTACATGTTATCACAGCAGTTTACATAGAATCAGTTACGTTACACATTTCAGGAACTTGAACCGATTAGGTTATCAAGGCGCTTTACATAGCACCCGTTCCGTTACATGTTATCAAAGCACTTTGCATAGAATCAGTTACGTTACACATTTCAGCACGTTTCTTTTTGTTTTAGTGAGTAGGGTATCTCTTCACACGGGGGAAGGTATACACCTGGCTATATTCCAACAGTCACACAGGCGACTAGTCGTTTACAGCTATAAATCTAAACACAGGGAGGGGATACACATGGATACAAATTATAACACCAACATCAACAATCTGCTAACACAAACAAATGTGCTACACTCACCTAAATTAGTGTGTGTGCTGGCCTCATCCAGTGCAGCCGTTACCTGGACACTCAATTAGTAGTGTCTCTAAAAACAGAAGGAAGAAATGGAGCTGACGAGGTGCATGTCGAGCAGGGGACACAATTGTGGTGGAGCACATCATTAATGACGACCGGGTTGGGTCACGTCACAAGTATGCGACAACTGTGTCTCATGTCAAAATACCAGGAGGTATCCGGCTCAGCAAGAAATGCAAAAGTCACGGGCGACTCACAGGGACTGGAAAACTGGAGCACCTAGAACCCAGAACCCAGTCTGGAACCCTGCCCATGTACAAGGACTCGACGCACTAGGCGGACCAACCTGCCCAACCGTGGTGACGGTGGTAATAACCGGATCATCCACGTCTCCCTGCTTTTTGATAACAATAGTAATTGTAACAGCCCCCCCCCGATATCCAGCGCTTTCCCTACTGTTGCACTCACTGGAGTGGGAATAGTAATTTTAACCCCTACGCTATCCAACACTTCCCCTAATGTTGCACTCACTGGAGTGGTAATAGTAATTTTTACCCTCCTGCTATCCTACGCTAAAATTATTTTATATTTTTTTATATTTTCGAGTTAATATATCTATGTATTAAAAAATAACAATACATGTTTATTTATTTTTTAAATTACATTAATTATTTATTAATTTTAAGGTTATTTAAGTATTTTTAAGATTGTTTTACTTAATTATATTAATTATTTTATATTACTTTTTAGACATTTTAAAAATTCTATATTTTACAAACTAGATTATTTACAACGATATTTTGGATTCAATATTTTTGTACCTACCTGTTTGGAGATAGGAATTCGATATTCTGGCATTCTATATTTTGTCATCGATATTTTGCCAGATCGATATTTTGCTCCTCGATATTCTGTCAGTGATCCCTATTACTCATAGTCTGAACATTAATACTAAGGCTACTACTCCGGTCACCAGCATTACTGCAACTATCAGTACTACTAAAGCTGCAGTGCTACTATTGCACATACTTGCAGACAAACTGCGACTTCTGTCCCAACCACTGTAGCTACTACCACTACTCTTGCTTTTAATACTGCTACTAGTACGATTACAGCTGCTAGTAGGACTGCTACTAATGTAGCTTATATTACTCCTGCTGCTTCTATTACTGTGTTTATTACCACTGCCACTTACTACACTGCTATTTGTGCAAATAGTACTACACATCTGTGATTGCTACTGCTTTTAGTGGAGCTGCTGTTACTACCACTGATTTTACTACTGCAACTACTAGTTCTTGTGGTGCTACTCAAGGCACATTATCTGTTACCAGAACTATTAAAACTGCTAGTCCTAATAGAATAGTATTTTTGTTATTAGTACCACTGCTGTGACCACTAGTACTTTACTGAGAATACATACACTGCGAATGCATCTACTACCATTGATGCCGCAGATGCTCCAATCAGAAGCCTGCTGCTAATAGCAGCACTACTATAGTAACCAGGGCCGGCTTTGGCGCTGGTGGTGCCCAGTTCAGCAATGTTTGTTGGCGCCCTCAATGATCACCGCGACCACGGACTCCCTCACTACCACCATTTAACTGAGCCTCTCAAGCCTCCATAACTACTCTTTCTCTCAGATGCATTTAATTAGTTATATAGCGCCACTCATACCAGTGTAGTGTGTCATAGCACTTTGCATCGCACACATTACATAGACAGTCAATCATAGTTATGTAAATCAATGTATAAGAAATGTTACATAGGCCACAGGGCTACAAGGTGTAGGAGTGACAGTATAGTTTGAGTCCTTGGTCTGGAGAAGCACAAACTCAGAATTTAAAACGTAACTCGATAATTGGGCGTTCTCTATAATAATATGAATCGATTTCTACCCAAATGAACCCCTCTTGCAACATTATTCTATCCTTTGCTTTGCAGTGTGCATGCACTTATCTGATGAAAGTTAATAGCTCACTGTTCTATATTAGAATTTTACCTTATAAATTGCAAGCAATAAAAGGATGTCTCTTTTAAAAGCAGTAACCCACTGACCTATTTACATTATGTGCACTTTGTCACATGCATGGTACATGTTCTTTGCAGCAGGCTTTTTAACCCTCTGCGCTACCGTAAAGTGAGTCAAAACTTCAACTAGATAATCGTCTGATATTTCTCTAGGAAGAACATTAATCACCAGAGTTATTTTGACATTTTTATTGTTGCCTGGAAATTGTGGGAGGCAAGGAATGTGTCAGCAAGTGCTTTAAAACCATAATATACTTGCAAACACAGCGTCCTTACGGAAGTCAGTGGCCGGTGCGATGGCACCTGTCGCACTGCCCAATAGCCGGCCCTGCTAGTAACTACTTCTATTAGAACCTATTCTACAAAACTAACACTACTCTGATTACTACAAGTTCCAGTACTACTATTACTGCTTCTGCTGCTGTGACTACTGATTACTAATAGAAGCAGTACTGATGCAACTACTACTGCAACACTACTACTATTATTTCTTTGATTCCTGCTAGTACTGCCACTATTACTTGTGTAATAATTACTACTGCTACTACTAGTACTGCTATAATTGCTACTTCTATTACTATCAGTACTAATTATATTCACTGCTTGATGTTGATGTTGATCTTTCCCAGCCCTCAGCACGGGGCACAGTGACCCTTGGGGCGCTTCCTCCTCAGGTTCTAATGCAGCCCTCCTCTGACCTCCTTGCTCTCCTCCACAGAACCTGCACCACCGCGGCGTAGTGAACCTGGAGTGCATGTTCGAGACGATGGAGCGGGTCTTCGTAGTGATGGAGAAGCTGCACGGGGACATGCTGGAGATGATCCTGTCCAGCGAGAGGGGCCGGCTGCCCGAACGCATCACCACCTTCTTGGTGACCCAGGTGAGAATTGAGGGCACCACTCTAGGGTGACCGGCCACAAGAGGGCATCACCACCTGCCTGGTAACCCAGGTGAGGATTGAGGGCACCACTCTAGGGTGACCGGCCACAAAGGGGCATCACCACCTGCCTGGTGACCCAGGTGAGAATTGAGGGCACCACTCTAGGGTGACCGGCCACAAGGGGGAATCACCACCTGCCTGGTGACCCAGGTGAGAATTTAGGGCCCCATTCTGGTGTGACTGTCCATAAGAGGGCATCACCACCTTCCTTGTGACCTAGGTGAGAATTGAGGGCACCACTCTAGGGTGACCGGCCACAAGGGGGGATCACCACCTGCCTAGTGACCCAGGTGAGAATTTAGGGCACCACTCTGGTGTGACTGGTCATAAGAGGCCATCACCACCTTTTTGGTGACTCAGGTGGGACTTGAGGGTACCATCCAGGGGCAACCGGCTACAAGAGGGGCAGGCTCCGGGCAGGCTCCCCGGACCCATCACCACCTTTCTTGTAACGCAGGTAAGATTTAAGGGCACCACCCGGGGGTGTCTGCACAAAAAAGAGGCAAGATGTATGAGCGCATCATGGTGGTCCAGGAGAGAATTAAGTGGACCACCCTGGGGCATCTGGCCAGAAGTGGGCCGGATGTCTGACCACATTATCACCTTCCTAGGGACCTGGGTGAGGATTGAGGGTGCAACCCTGGGGCAACCAGCCCAAGAGAAGCCGGTTGATCCAGTGCATGACCACACTCCTAATGCCCCAGGTGAGAATGGGACAACGGCCAAAAGAGGGGCTGGTGGTGCCGGTCAGAATCGAGGGCACTTCCCTGGGGGAGCGGCTAGTAGAGTTGCAGGAGTGCATTGTTACCTGCCTCTTTCAGCATGTGAGGCTCAAGGGCACCGACCAGTGTTGCCAGGTCTACAGGGAGAACAACATCACTGAATGGGGTGAAGGGCCCTGCAGCATCTACAAGATTTTAATTCAAAATTACAAACTAGTGGGATGATATGTTTGAACGTAGCTGTTTTGAGAAATGTCCCTTTGTTGAAGTAGTTTCTACTCTGTTCTGTTGTGTGTGTTCAGATATGTGCTGCTGCCCCCGTCAGCCGTGTGGCAGAGATGTGCCAATACCAGGGCTGGACTGGCCATGGTGGGCATATGATATTTCCCTGGGACGCTGGAAGGGTGGGGGCTCTCTTTGGAGTGGTGGGGGCCGATTTAGTTAAGCAGCAATACTTCACACTTGCACCCTCACACAATGCCACCCCAACCCCCGGGGGGGGGACGGGCAGATAAAATTGTCATGGCTGATTTGATTTGATTTATGATTTCTATATCACCCGAATCACCCCATCGGGGTATCTAAGCGCTGTGACAGCTAGTGGCCAACCAAGGAGAGTTTAGGACAGTCTCGTTTCGAGCAGTTTTATGAAAGTCAGGAAGTTGGGGCATTGACGCAACTGGGGGGGCGAGCGGGTTCCAGTACCTTGGGGCAAGATGGGAGAATGCTTTACCGCCCATGCGGGCTAATTTGATGCGTGGGATATGAAGGAATCCAAGGTTCTAGGTGGCATATATCTGACCAGTTTTTTGGTCAGGTAGCTAGATCCCATATTGTTCAGGGATTTGTGAACTATACAGCATATTTTGAATTTTACTCTTTGTTTCACTAGAAGCCAGTGAGGTTCTTGAAGTAACGGAGCAGCTGAGATTCTGGGAGGGGCGTTTTTCACCAATCGGGCCGTGGTGAATTACTTGTAGTTTGCCAAGGGAGGATTCCTTGGCAGAGATAAGTAGAGCATTGCAGTAGTCCAGGCGGCTAAGGATTAGGGCCTGTACCAGGGTTTTACGTATGGATGTTGGTATAAGGGGGAAGACTCTGCAGAGGAGGCCCGATGCGCGATAGCATGTTCCTGTGGTATGGTTAACATATTCTTCTAAAGTATGTTTCTGGTCAAGTTTCACCCCTAAGTTTTTCACTACATTTTTGGGGGTGGGGGTGGGGCTGACCCCAGTTCCTCAGGCCACCAATTGGAGGCAGGGCCGGACTAGCGATTGCGGGCATCGGGCAATCCCCCGGTGGGCCGCAAGGGTGGGGGCCAGTTTTGGGCCCCTGGGGGCCGTTTTTGTTACAGGACCGTTTTTGCAGCATAGCTGCAAAATCGGCCCTGTAACAAAATCGGCCGAAAACCGGCCCCAGCAAAGAGCTTGGTTGCTTCCCCAGGGGGCGGCCGAGCACTTTGCCAGGGCCGGTTTTCGTTCCCAGACCAGCCCTAGTTGGGGGACCATTTCGTCATTGCTTCTCCAAACAGCATGATTTCAGATTTTTCAGTATTTAGCTGGAGGAGATTATCCATAGAGCAATGCCTTTCATACCCTCTGAGAAGGTGAATTGGATGTTCGTGTCTGTTTTGTCAAAGGAGAGCAGAAGTTGCGTATCATCGGCGTAGGAGATAGGGATGAAGCTGAGTTGCCTCAGTAGGCCAGCCAGGGGGGTAACATAGATGTTAATTAATGTGGGGCTCAAGTATGAGACCTGCGGTACCCCCCTGGTGACTTTGGTGGTTTGTGAGCTGAAAGGGCCTAAGTTTATGGTTTGCGTTCTGTTAGTGAGGAAATCGGTCAGCCATTTTAGGGCTTTCCCTCGTATGCCTATGTCCTCGAGTCGCTGGAGTAGAATCTGGTGGGAGATGGTGTCAAATGCTGCGGATAGGTCGAGAAGCACCAAAAGTACTGCTCGACCTTCATCCGCCAGCATACGGATGTTATCTGTTACTTCCACCAGGGCTGACTTGGTGCTGTGTTTTGGTCGAAATCCTGACTGTGAGTGGTCTAAACGATTTGAGGATTCAACAAATCCCGACAGATATTTGTTGACATGTTTCTCTAGGAGTTTGCTGCTTAGAGGAATTAGAGAAATAGAACGATAATTAGAGACCTCATCAATGGAGATCCTCGGGTTCTTCCTAATGGGGGGGATCGGTGCTGCTTTCCACTTCGATGGAAGGCTGCCTTCTTCCATAGATCTATTGAGAATAGAGCAAATGGGCGCAGCAAGCGTCTTTGATAGGAGGGCAGAGGGTTTAGCAGGTGTGGGATCTAGGGGAGATCCAGAGTTGACCACTTACAGCAATGATTCCATGGTGATTGCAGTCAAAGCTGGAAAGGATTCCAGGGTTAGGGCATCGGTGGTAATAGGGGAAAGGTCTGTTCTAGGGCCCGACTGAGGATAGGGGCTGGAGCTGATCTTTTGATAAATGGTTTCAATTTTCTCCGAAAAGTGATTTGCGATTTTGTTAAACGGAGTTTGGGAGGCGGCTACTTTGGTGTGACAGGCCTTGGGGTTGATAAATGAGTTCAAGACTTGGAACAAGGTACGAGAGGAGTTTCCAGCGCTTTCAAGTTGTACTATGATGTGCGTTTTCCGAGCGAGTTGTATATTTTTGTGATATGCTGATAGTGCCGTTTTGAAGTTTTCCTTATCTTGCGGGTTTTTGGAAAGGCGCCATAGCCCTTCCAGTTTCTTACATTGGCATTTTTCAGATCTTAGATAGGGGGAGTACCATGGGGTCTGGAGACGTTTGATTTTGGCCGGTTGTGATTTCAGAGGGGCTAGACAGTCAATAGTGGTTATCACTTTCTGCTTTCTGTTCTCAGTCCAGCCCTGGCCACTGCAGTCTCTCAGTTCAGGCTCGTATACTAGGATCACATCTGGACACTGCTGACCATTCCATCCTGATGGAAGTCTCGGCTCGGAGTTTGGGGTATAGAAGGAAGGGTGTTCGATTGGTTCAGGTCCTTCCTATGGTTATTTCCAGAGATACTGCCCCCCCCCCCCATCTCATTCTAAAGGGCAATGATAGCTGCCATATAAGCAGGGTTCTGCATCCTCCCATCCCGGTCACGCCTCAAAGGTCACAGTCAGCTGCCATATAAGCAGGGTTCTTCACTTTCACGCACTTATTTAACCTACATATCCTGCCTCTTACTTCCTTATTAGGATTATTTGGGTTACTGTTTTGTAATTACGCAGGTCACAGCCAGATTATTATCCATATATACCTGTAATATCAGGATTCTCCATATATACCTGTAATATCAGGATTTTCAATATATACCTGTAGTATCAGGATTTTCCACATATACCTGTAATATCAGAACTCTCCATATATACCTGTAATATCTGGATTCTCCATATTTACCCGTAATCTCTGGGTTCTCCATATATATGAACCTGGGTGCAAAGTGCAAAAAAAATTCCACTGCACTACGCAGAGCTACGCGAGCGGCAGAGTACGATAGAAAATGCAGTTTGCGGTGATTGCACTTTACTTATTGCAC
Source organism: Lissotriton vulgaris (assembly GCF_964263255.1). Taxonomy (NCBI): domain Eukaryota; kingdom Metazoa; phylum Chordata; class Amphibia; order Caudata; family Salamandridae; genus Lissotriton; species Lissotriton vulgaris. Next base: position 35,866,604 of record NC_141697.1, read on the forward strand.
AGAAATGGTAGCAAAATAGCTTGATTTGATAAGCTTTAGCCGATTACCTGCTCCCCCTCTTTACAGCAGCCCAGGGCCACTCCCAGCCGAGTATTGACGCTGTGGAGTCGGTCCCGAGCATTAAATTAGCGGCGGCCATCTTGGGTGTGGGGTAGGATCGAGTGCACTCTACTCACACTTAAAAGGGGTCCCAGAACACCTAGCAATTGATTGCCTGATTGTTGAGCACCTCCTGAGGCGGAAGCCGGGAGGCTGTTGCATGAGATTGTACATTTAGCACTGTGTTACTTTTAATCTCGTTTTTTAAAGTGTATTTGCAGCCAAAATCAGCGTTTTTACTTATTGCACAGAAATGGTAGCAAAATAGCTTGATTTGATAAGCTTTAGCCGACTACCTGCTCCCCCTCTTTACAGCAGCCCAGGACCACTCCCAGCTGAGTATTGACGCTGTGGAGTTGGTCCTGAGCATTAAATTAGCGGCCGCCATCTTGGGTGTGGGGTAGGATCGAGTACGCTCTAGTCGCACATAAAAGGGGATGGGCATGCCTTCGCGCAGCAAACGCGCACAGCGGACGCGCCTGACCCGTGCCGGAGTCGAGCCATAGTCAGGCCCGTCTATGTCCGTTCACGTCCGGCCGAGTCCAGGGGCCATAATCCCTGGCCCAGGTCCTCAGTATTCCAGAGAAACCTTACTTGCATTAAATACTAACACCAGTCTCTTATGCCCGCACATATTGGATACTTTGAAACAGGAAAGATTGCTGAAAGATACAGCTAAGCCACCTACTAACAAGACTAATTTGAAGAGGGAACTTGGTAAAGTAACCTCACAGAGCATTGCTCTACTTAATACACGATTCAGAAAAGGGGGTGGTGATGAACAGAGTGTCTGAATTAAGCAGACCACTCTTACCCAGTCCAAAGATCAGGGCTTGATCCATCACGGTTATTTATCTCACTGCACCATCCCAGCTCAGAACCTGGCTATATGCAAATCAGTCTGTCTCTGGCCCAGTGCATCATGGGAACAGGGCAGACTAAACTACCAAGCCAATTCTTCACCAGAAAGGAGACAAGCTACCGGGGACCGGTTTCTGGCATTTCAGCCGTCTTCGGCCCGGCTTGCTTGAATCCTGAGTGTGCAGTGAGAAAGGGACTCATGTCTGAGTGTACCCTGCCACACCTATAGTGGCCAAAAACGATTCAGAAAAGGGGGTGGTGATGAACAGAGTGTCTGAATTGAGCAGACCACTCTTACCCAGTCCAAAGATCAGGGCTTGATCCATCACCGTTATTTATCTCACTGCACCATCCCAGCTCAGAACCTGGCTATATGCAAATCAGTCTGTCCCTGGCCCAGTGGATCATGGGAACAGGGCAGACTAAACTACCAAGCCAATTCTTCACCAGAAAGGAGACAAGCTACCGGGGACCGGTTTCTGGCATTTCAGCCGTCTTCGGCCCGGCTTGCTTGAATCCTGATGGTGCAGTGAGAAAGGGACTCATGTCTGAGTATACCCTGCCACACCTATAGTGGCCAAAAACGATTCAGAAAAGGGGGTGGTGGTGAACAGAGTGTCTGAATTAAGCAGACCACTCTTACCCAGTCCAAAGATCAGGGCTTGATCCATCACCGTTATTTATCTCACTGCACCATCCCAGCTCAGAACCTGGCTATATGCAAATCAGTCTGTCCCTGACCCAGTGCATCATGGGAACAGGGCAGACTAAACTACCAAGCCAATTCTTCACCAGAAAGGAGACAAGCTACCGGGGACCGGTTTCTGGCATTTCAGCCGTCTTCGGCCCGGCTTGCTTGAATCCTGATGGTGCAGTGAGAAAGGGACTCATGTCTGAGTATACCCTGCCACACCTATAGTGGCCAAAAACGATTCAGAAAAGGGGGTGGTGATGAACAGAGTGTCTGAATCAAGCAGACCACTCTTACCCAGTCCAAAGATCAGGGCTTGATCCATCACCGTTATTTATCTCACTGCACCATCCCAGCTCAGAACCTGGCTATATGCAAATCAGTCTGTCCCTGGCCCAGTGCATCATGGGAACAGGGCAGACTAAACTACCAAGCCAATTCCTCACCAGAAAGGAGACAAGCTACCGGGGACCGGTTTCTGGCATTTCAGCCGTCTTCGGCCCGGCTTGCTTGAATCCTGATGGTGCAGTGAGAAAGGGACTCATGTCTGAGTAGACCCTGCCACACCTATAGTGGCCAAAAACGATTCAGAAAAGGGGGTGGTGATGAACAGAGTGTCTGAATTAAGCAGACCACTCTTACCCAGTCCAAAGATCAGGGCTTGATCCATCACCGTTATTTATCTCACTGCACCATCCCAGCTCAGAACCTGGCTATGTGCAAATCAGTCTGTCCCTGGCCCAGTGCATCATGGGAACAGGGCAGACTAAACTACCAAGCCAATTCTTCACCAGAAAGGAGGCAAGCTACTGGGGACCGGTTTCTGGCATTTCAGCCGTCTTCGGCCCGGCTTGCTTGAATCCTGATGGTGCAGTGAGAAAGGGACTCATGTCTGAGTATACCCTGCCACACCTATAGTGGCCAAAAACGATTCAGAAAAGGGGGTGGTGATGAACAGAGTGTCTGAATTAAGCAGACCATTCTTACCCAGTCCAAAGATCAGGGCTTGATCCATCACCGTTATTTATCTCACTGCACCATCCCAGCTCAGAACCTGGCTATATGCAAATCAGTCTGTCCCTGGCCCAGTGCACCATGGGAACAGGGCAGACTAAACTACCAAGCCAATTCTTCACCAGAAAGGAGACAAGCTACCGGGGACCGGTTTCTGGCATTTCAGCCGTCTTCGGCCCGGCTTGCTTGAATCCTGATGGTGCAGTGAGAAAGGGACTCATGTCTGAGTATACCCTGCCACACCTATAGTGGCCAAAAACGATTCAGAAAAGGGGGTGGTGATGAACAGAGTGTCTGAATTAAGCAGACCATTCTTACCCAGTCCAAAGATCAGGGCTTGATCCATCACCGTTATTTATCTCACTGCACCCTCCCAGATCAGAACCTGGCTATATGCAAATCAGTCTGTCCCTGGCCCAGTGCATCATGGGAACAGGGCAGACTAAACTACCAAGCCAATTCTTCACCAGAAAGGAGACAAGCTACCGGGGACCAGTTTCTGGCATTTCTGTGCTGGGATGGTGCAGTGAGCTAAAAAACGGTGATGGATCAAGCCCTGATCTTTGGACTGGGTAAGAGTGGTCTGCTTAATTCAGACACTCTGTTCATCACCACCCCCTTTTCTGAATAATTTTTGCCCACCACAAGCGTGGAAGGGTATACTCAGATGTGAGTCCCTGGCTCATTGCACCATCAGGATTCAAGCAAGCCGGGCCGAAGATGGCTGAAATGCCAGAAACCGGTCCCCGGTAGCTTGTTTCCTTCCCAGTATAAGAATTGGCTTGGTAGTTTGGTCTGCCCTGTTCCCATGATGCACTGGGCCAGGGTCAGACTAATTTGCATATAGCCAAGTTCTGAGCTGGGATGGTGCAGTGAGCTAAAAAACGGTGATGGATCAAGCCCTGATCTTTGGACTGGGTAAGAGTGGTCTGCTTAATTCAGACACACTGTTCATCACCACCCCCTTTTCTGAATAGCTCATTGCACCATCAGGATTCAAGCAAGCTGGGCCGAAGACGGCTGAAATGCCAGAAACCGGTCCCCGGTAGCTTGTTTCCTTCCCAGTATAAGAATTGGCTTGGTAGTTTGGTCTGCCCTGTTCCCATGATGCACTGGGCCAGGGCCAGACTAATTTGCATATAGCCAAGTTCTGAGCTGGGATGGTGCAGTGAGCTAAAAAACGGTGATGGATCAAGCCCTGATCTTTGGACTGGGTAAGAGTGGTCTGCTTAATTCAGACACTCTGTTCATCACCACCCCCTTTTCTGAATCTACTTAATACACGTTCCCTATAAAAACATAATCTGGAAGTGTTCTCTCTGCTCCAAGAAGACAACTTAGATGTCTTGGGGGTTACGGAAACCTGGTTAGAAGACTCGTCCATGCCCGACTTGTGAGCAGCACTACCCCCCAATTTCAGTGCCACTATTCACAACAGGAAAGATGGTAGAAAGGGGGGGAGGAGTCGCCCTTCTATATAAAAGATCTTTAAAATCCAAGATCATCTGTGCAGAAAGTCTGGAAGGTGCGGGTATTCTGGGAGTCAAGCTCTGCTCCACCACCAACTGCTTGGTGATACTCCTCGTTTACCGCCCCCCAAGGACTTCCCCAGCTTTCATGGAACCTTTTCTGGGTCTGGTTCATGACCTACGAACTAGGTATGAGGGTCTCATGATTATGGGAGACTTCAACCTCCACTGGGAGGAATCCCCCAAAGACACTATGTCAAAACAGCTTGATGAAGCATTGACTTCGTTAGACCTAATCCAGAGGGTGACTGGTCCTACTCATGAGAAAGGTCATACACTAGACCTGATCTGGACGTCAGTCCCGATGCTAGGCCCTATTACTATATCTCCCTGCATATGGTCGGATCATCACCTGCTGCAGGGTAGAATAGTATTTCCAGGACAAAGCGCACCGCACACCGCTGAGTGGCAGGTCGTGAGAAGGTGGAACACAATCAACACTGACACACTTATCTCCACTCTAGAGAGACTACCACCTCACCTTAATAGACAACCAGAGGATGACACTGAGACAGCCAGTCTCAAACTATCACGAAAACTGGAAAGCGTCATTGAGGTGGTGGTACCTGCACGAAGGGTTAAAATTGGAGATAAGGAGAAAAGTGAACCATGGTTCAATGAGGCACTAAGGCAATTGGAACGCCCCCTGCGTCGGTCAGAGAGAGCCTGGCGCAAGGGGTATGATTCTGACAGTCAAACCTTATATGCCAAAGAGTTAATTACTTATAAACAAGCTATTAGGGCTAGGAAAGCTGAGTTTTATGAAAACAGAATTGCAACCTCTCCTAATCCCCAGAAAGAAATCTTTAAGGTTCTGTCTGAATTGAGGAAAAAGAAGGAACAGCCCCCCTCCTTCTCACAAGAAGACTGCCAAAATTTCAGTCTTTCTTTACCACTAAGATTGTTGATCTTCTGTCCGAAATTAAGATGACCCCCAGATTGGACTGTCCCGATACTCCGACCAAAACGACCCCAACAGTCACCTAGCCCCTTACCTCAATACCCTTACTCACTAAGGAAACTATTAGAACAGTGATGGGCCGAGTTAAATCAGGTTCACCGGCGGACCCGTGTCCCCCAAGGGTCTTTAAACAAGCATGGTTAGGGCTAGAGGACGACATACTATCACTCCTGAATAGCTCGCTCATAACTGGACAGGTTCCATCCAACTTCAAGGAGGCTCGCCTGATTCCCCTCCTGAAAAAGGCAGGGGCTGATACCAAGATCCTGAAAAATGAAAGGCCCATTTCACAGCTACCGTTCCTAGCAAAAATCCTGGAACAACACGTATTGCCCACTCTCTCTCAACATCTAGAAAATAACTCTCTACTAGAGCCCAACCAGGCTGGTTTCAGGGCCCTCCATAGCACAGAATTGGTCATGCTTTCCGTGCTGGACGACCTGAGACTTAAAGCAGACAGGAAAAACCCATGTGCCCTGGTGCTGCTAGACCTCTCCGCGGCATTCGATACGGTCAAGCATGACCTATTGTTGTCGCGGATGTGGGACCTCGGTATTCAGGGCACCGCCCATGCCTGGCTGACATCCTTCCTGGAGTCACGGGTCCAGAGAGTGCAATTGGCTAACCTGGTATCGGAGGCAGTAGGTATCACATGCGGAGTCCCTCAGGGCTCGGCATTATCACCTTTATTGTTCAATGCCTACCTGCAACCTCCCATCTCAACATTAAATCAGATGGACTGCAGTATATACAACTATGCCGACGATACGCAGATTATTATTCAAATTGACAACTGTCCAATGGCATACCAGAGAATGCAGAACATTCTAAAATTCACCGTGAACTGGATGACGACCAACTCATTAAAAATAAATCCCGATAAGACCGAGGTGTTGGCGATCACAACGGCATCTAGCCCCTGAAACGACCTCCTCTGGCCTACCGAATTAGGGCCATCCCCAATACCAGCTGAAGCAGTAAAAAGCTTGGATGATCGATGCAAACCTCACCATGTCTGCCCAAGTCTCAGCCGTAGTGGGCACTTGTGTGGGGCTAATGAGGTAATTGCGCAAACTATCCCCTATCCTGACGGTAGACACGCTTAGAAGAGCAGTATCAGCACTGATCCTGGCATGCCTGGATTACGGCAACGTTCTGTATGACAATATCCCTCAAAAATTGTCGAGCAAACTGCAGATAGTCATGAACGACGCCGCCAGACTGATCTTCAACAAACCTAGAAGGACTCAGGCTACTCCCCTCCTCCATAAACTCCATTGGCTGCCGGTGAAACAACGGGCCAAATTCAAGGGCCTATGCATAACGCATAAAGCACTGTACGGACAAGCCCCAAAATATATCAAGAAACGTTTAGTTCCATACGCCCCAAGCAGGAATTTACAATCAGCAGACGCTGCTCTACTGATTTGTCCGCGTTTTAAGCTATCCTCCTTTGGAGGGCGCACGTTTTCCCATACAATTCCCAGTGCATGGAACAAACTGCCAGAAAGCCTGCGCAAAGAAACAAACCTTTTATCTTTCAGAAAAAAGCTAAAAACGGTGAGGAAATATAAATTTTATGGTCAAGATGTGTTCCCTAGCGCGTACCCCACCGTCTCCATGTACGAGTTAAAGTGCATGTAACTTCCCTCCTGTACCAGCTATGAAGACGCAAATACATTTGCGTCCAACGTTAACATGTCCTCTTTCAGACCCACCATGAATGGGTTGAATGGTCCGTTCCTAAGTATGCTATGCCAACGTCTTTTTGTAGTGTACTTCTACGTTTTTCAGCTCTGGCTGAGTAGGCCCTGAATTTCTGCCACCGAGCCTCTTCTTTGGCTTCTGACTCCAAGGGCCTCTGCCCAGGCTGCCTCTGTACCCGTGAACTCTGACTTACTTTCAGCGCGGCCCCTCGCGCTCAGCTCAGCCTGCTGCCTGCCAAGATTGACTATAACCTTCGAGTTATCTGTTCCGCTCCCCGAAAATACATTCCTGCCTGCTAGTTTCAGTAAACATTCCTCCCAGCTGCAGAGCCAAAGGGCCGGCCTGTCTCTGTGCAAGTAATTCAAGTAATTCATAGCCCTCGTTGCCATGCTCCCAGGGAAGGCCCACGCTTCTCATACAGACACTAAGGCGCTTATACACGCACTCACTGCAAGTATAGAATAGCTTCTGCCCTAGAGACCTTTCCGCCCAGATAGCCTAGTTCCTAAATATCAGATACCAGATATGATAGAAGCACAAGTTGATCTGACATGCCAGACTTCTGTCTCTTTCCGTCAGTGTAAATGTCAAGTCCCCTGCACCCTCCAGCTTCACGTCAGTCACACGTCATGCAGCTGCGCGCGCATCCAAGCTTCCGATTTCTGCTGACATTGCAACATTTCTGTTAGTGCCACCCCTTTCGTGACACCTACCTGTGACGTTTCTAGCACACACCTCTAGTTCACGCCTCTTGATTACGCACTTGTACCACGTGTATCCTGTTATCTTGTCTTCTCTCAGCTGTTACGCCTCCTGCACTTTTGCTTATGGCATAAATTAAGTATATAAGCTATGTACTGTTAATAAAATGTAGCGCTCTATCCCTTCTGACACCCCTGTGGTGGTCAGAACATGATATCCTGGCCATGACCATTCCTTTTTAAGGAATAAAACCCCTAAGAACTCTAACACCACGGACTCTGTTTTCTTCTTCCGATCTGAGTTATTATTGATTAAGTACTTACCTTGCATAGAAATTAAGAGAGTAAATTAATTATTTACGTCATTTGGCGCCCGAACAGGGACCCCTCCCCCACCTCACGCGCCGGTTGGCGCATTGCAAGCTCTGTCCCCTGCCATCAGTTAGATGGACCATACGCGTACCGGCAGGATTTCCTGCATCTCCCTCTGACCCACGGAGGTGACGAAGACTGCGATCAGTGCCCAGACGAGGCGGTGAGGAGTGCGGAGGATCCCGACCAGAGCCTAGTCGAAAGAAACAAGGTCCGAGGTGTCAAGAGGCCCACCAGGTTTCCGAAGTTTTCCGAAGTTTCCCGAAGTTTTCCGAAGTTTCGAGTCGAGTCCAGTCGAGTTTTCCGAGGCCTTCTGTTTTCCGTGCTTCCCGGTGAGTACCATTGCTGGGACGTATCTAGACGGGTTTGGGTACACAAGTCCGGTCTGCACTGTTTTTAGGCAGTGTATCTGTACTGTTTAGCAGTATATCTAGTATTCCGAATTTCTGCACTGTTACAGCAGTGTATCTGTACTGTTTAGCAGTACATCCGGTATTGGGGGTAGTCATCTATGTCTCAAATGTCTCTTTATGTGATTAATGTTGTGGTATGAATGTGACCGTTTTATGTGCATTATTGTGTTTTCTTGTATAACTAGTTATATTCAGAATTTAGTATCAAGGATCGCGCATTCAGTATCGAGTAGGCAAAATGCCGTTTTTCAACAAGTGAAAGCAGATAGGAACTAGGAAAGGGATGTTAGAGGAAGAAATTCCTATCCCCCCTAGGGACACTCCAGGTAACTTTATGTATAATAAGCATGGCATAGATGCCATATTGTATCTATAATTATGGACCGATTATACAAAACACCTAGACGAGAGACACAGATGGCCAGTTAATGGAACATGGGATGCCGAGTGCATCATGAAGGTAGAAGAGGCATTACGGAAAAAGAAAGCCAGACAATCTCAGAAAGACGCCATAGAATTCTGGCGTAAGGAATCACATAAACGTGCTGAAAGAGCACTCCGTAGAGAAGACAGACTTAAAGAATCAGATAGAGCTCAAGAAAACGAATTAGTTACTGAAGGAATCCGAGTAAAAACAGAACAAATAGATCGCATCCGAAATAGCCAAGTAAACGGCATGTATCTTATGGCCGAGGGTACACCTGACGCCATTTCAGAAATACCGAAAAATCTGCCGCCACCACTGGTTCCAACTAAAGTAACTCATAGGACCACTAAAGATATATTCCTGAATTCCTATCTAGAAGATGTAGCTCCCGCTTACACCAATCTGCCTGTCCGCGCCCTGCCTACTGACAGGGACGAGGGTGGCACCCCGCCCCCAAATCATGCTCCGCCAGTACCACGACAGACCTCCCCCGTTCCACCAGCTCCGCCACTTCCCGCACCCAAGATTAACCTACCGAAGCAAATCCAACCTGATCCTACTAAACGACAAATTCAAGTTCAGATCCAGACTCCCCAGGGAGATAATGCCCAAGCGTCCGCCTCAGGAGGTGCGACTGCGGGTCCTCGGACCCCGCCATTAACACGCAGATTCAATTTCAGGGACACACAGAGTCCTCTCACGTTCCAGTCCCCCCGCCTTGATGCATTCAAGGAAAACATGTCCGTTTGCAGATATGATCCAGTACCCGGAAAAGACGACCTAATGATATTGGCATCACTACGGTTAAGATCTGCTACTGATATCTTGCTATGTTATGTAGGTATGAAGGAACGTCTAGATAGAATATACGAGTTTGTTCAGACAGGGAAAGACCCTGACAGCATCAAGGATGCCATGGAGAAACAGAAAGTTGACATTCAAGCACAGATATTACGATTTTTCATAAACTGTCTAATAAGAGAACGAGATAGGCCTGAGACAGATCAGGAGGAAATAGAAGCACTCCACAAGTGGGGTCAAAATATATCGGAAGGAAAACATGATAGACAGAATTGCATAGCTAGCATGTACAAGAAAATAAGAAAGACAGTAATAGAGATACACGAAAAAGAGAAAGACAAAGCTCCCTCCGAGGAGGAAGAAGAATCTGAAGAACCAGAAAAAGCTGCAGATACTATAGCATATGTAGGTAAGGGAAATTACCTTAGAAAGGGAATCCGTCCAGAAAGCAAGAGAGTTTTCTTCTCTGCCTTGACAAATCCGAATTCTGCTGAGCATCAGTTCCAGGAAACTGATAAAAGGCTTCGAGATCGAGTTGGGTACCACGTACTCAATTCTATGGATGAACAAGAACTAGCCCGATCAGCTGTATCATGGGCCGAAAATGCAGACATATATAATGATGACACGGTAGCGCAGACATTTCTGAACCTCTCCCCCGACGAACAGAAATTAGCAGGTGTATACATGATTCAGCACCTCCTCATCAAATACCGAAAACATTATTCTGATCCAGGTCCCTTACACGAAACACTAGAAGCACTACTCATGGATAGATGGAGAGGTTTAAGCACCAAATTAATTCAAATAATTCTAGAACAACGACATAGATATAATACCTTTGTAAGCTCTGAATATGTTCCCACCCCGCCCCCAGAAAGGAAAATGTATCACATACAACGCCTGAGTGGCGTTGAAAGTCAGAACCCCTTACGAGAAGTGCACCCTGTTATGGGTGAGGATCGTGTCTTGAAACGCGTGTATGTACACACGCCTCTGACTAAGTTAGAACTGTTAGAAATGAAGAAACTAGTCCCGTGCCATGATAAAGACCCTGCAGGTTTTCACAGAGAGCTTAAAGACATGTTACTGATGGGGGATTACACGTATGATGATATCATGAAAATGTTGAAGGTATTATTGCCCACGGGTATCTTCGAGAAGTTGAAGGAAAAGGAATGGGAGGTGGGGGACGCAAAGATTGCATGGGCAGAAATAGATGGAAGAAGAAAGAAAACGGGTCCCAGGGGTAGGCCTTGGGGACAAAACTAAAGCATTACCAGGTTTGATAGTACAGGTCCTGCCCAGATTATTGACAACTAGAAAGGAAGATTGGGACGCGATCTCGTCCTGTAAACAGAAACATGATGAAGATACTAGTGACTTCTATTCAAGATTCGAGAAATGTTTTATTATTAATAGTGGCCTCAAACCAAGTAGCGAGTCATATCCGCATCTTTTTGTATCAAAGTTAGTCGAGAATTCCCTACCGTTAGTTAAAAACCGAGTGTACAAGGTTGAGAGTACATGGCAGGCGAACACGCCATCACAGATGTTACAGATGTTACAATATCACCAGAACAGAATTAGAGAAGAGCAAGATCAGGAACAGAAACGTATGAAAGACACGAAGATGAAAATGTTAGTAGCTCAGACGGTCCCAGCTGATGGTCACAGAAAAGGTGGGACCCAGACAAGTCACCCTACAGCTCCCGTTAAAGGGACATGTAACTACTGCAAGCAGCCAGGTCACTACGTACATGAATGCCCAGTTCTGTAACATAACATAGCGACAGGTAAAACTAAAGAAAGACCGCATCCGCCTAGACAAGACCATAACCAGCATCAGCCTTCACAGAATACACAGAATACACAGCCTATGCATACTTCTTCAACTCCAGCACAGACAGTAGCGGTACCACAGCCACAGCCCATTGCCGCGTCTCAGCAAGTCTCACAACAGATGTATCAGTATGCCCAGTCCGCATATCCAGATTATCCCCGATATACATGAAACAGCCTAGAGAGGGAAGGTGATTTGCCTCTTATTGAGATTCCTGTAGATCAAGAAGGTCCTTATGTACACAGTCAAGTATTGGGAAAAGATAGAAAGTTTTTAATTGACACAGGGGCAAGTCGCACCACAATCAGCCATGATGAAGTTCCAGGGGCACCCCTCTCAGGCTCACAGAATGTTTCCCTGGGTTTTTCAGGACAGCCCATTGTAAATGAGGTATCGCAACCAGTCCCCCTGGCTGTGGGTCCATTATCACGTATTACAGACTTGTTACTCACGAAATCATGTCCAGAAAATCTGTTAGGAATTAAAACATTGAAGGCTCTAGGAGCTATAATATGCTGTTCCCCAGAGGGAGTTAGACTCTTTCTACGGGATTTTAAGGGTCATTATGTTTTGCGAGAATTCGATGTCAGATTAAAAAATGTGCCAGATTACTTGTGGGCAAAAGGCCCAACTGATGTGGGTTGTATGCACATTACACCATACCGTGTTACACTCAAGACAGGTGTGGTTCTACCACGAATCAGACAATACAAGTTACCACCCGATGCTGTAGTGGCTTTACTGAAAATCATTGAAGAGCTCATTGCCCAAGGAGTGGTCGTAGAGACCGACTCCAATGTCTGTAATTCACCCATCATTCCGATTCTTAAACGTACTGATCCCAATGCACCGCCAGTATATCGGTTGGTGATTGATCTTCGAGAATTAAATAAATGCATTATACCACAGTTCCCTGTGGTCCCCGATATCTCTTCCTTATTGACTGCTATTGATTCAGAAGCAACGTTCTTTACTGTAATTGACCTCAAGAACGCCTTCTTCAGTGTGCCCATTGATCCAGAGAGCCAATATCTCTTCGGATTCAGTTTAAATGGACGCAGTTTCAAATTTTCGCGCGCACCTCAAGGATTCACAGAAAGCCCCAGCATCTATAGTCAAGCACTGAAAAGACAACTAGATTGTATTCAAATGCCAGTTAACACCGCTTTACTGCAATACGTCGATGATCTACTGATCACCGCACGAAGTGAGCCCGAATGCGAACAAGCATCACTGACAGTTTTACATTTCCTGGCAGACAAGGGACACAAGGTATCCCCTTCAAAGCTACAATTCTGTGTTCAGCAAGTTGTGTACTTGGGTCACTTGCTGTCCAAAGTGGGGAGACAGCTCACTCCCGATCGCATTCAGTTAATTGTAAATATGCCGCAACCCCAGACACAAAAGGAAGTGCGGGCCTTCATAGGCCTCACCTCGTACTGCAGACAATGGATTCCTCAATATGCATTTCTAGCTAAACCACTCATTCAGTTAACAACACAGGAGGCAGCGACTTCGACTGCCCTCCCTTGGACTCAGGAACACACACAAGCTTTTGAAGAATTAAAGAAAGCCTTATGCCAAGCACCAGTTTTAGCGACACCATGTTACAGCAAACCGTTTACACTTTTTGTTACAGAACGTGATGGTACAGCGTTGTCTGTCCTCACCCAAGATCAAGCAGGTTCACATAAGCCTTGCGCTTATTTCTCAAGTACATTGGATTCAGTAGCCCAGGCACTCCCTGCGTGCTTGAAGTCAGTAGCAGCAACAGCACTAGCAATCAGACAGAGCGATTCAATTGTTTTAGGTCATCAGTTAACAGTACAAGTACCACACTCTGTAGAGGTTTTGTTAAACAGAACCCAAACTCAGCACTTGACTATAGCACGACTGACAGGTTATGAATTAACGCTATTTCAGCCATACATAGAAATCAGACGCTGCAGTATCCTGAACCCCGCAACACTGTTACCTACAATTATGACAGATCCAGCCCCGCATGACTGTATAGAAATCATTAATGCAGTAACAAAGCCACGACGAGACTTAACAGATGTACCACTGACAAATCAAGACCTGACACTTTATGTGGACGGTTCATGCATGAGAACGAATACAGGAGAATTAGTGGCCGCATATGCAGTGACCACTGAAACCGAAGTTAAAGAAACACATCGTATTGACACACTGTCTGCTCAAGCAGCAGAGCTCATCGCTCTGACCCGAGCTTGTATTCTAGCCAAGAACAGAAATGTTAACATATATACAGATTCCCGTTATGCATTCGGAGTTGTACACGACTTCGGAGTCCTCTGGCAAGAACGAGGTTTCCTGACCTCTCATGGGGCCAAGATACAACATGGTCCCCTCATTCAAGCACTACTAGAAGCAATACATTTGCCCTCGGGCATATCAGTCATGAAGTGTAAAGCACATACTAAAGTTACAGATTCTGTTTCCCAGGGTAACGACCTGGCAGACCAGACAGCAAAACATACAGCACTGACTCACACCCAGATTACTGATGTGACAAAGACAATAGTACCGACAAAGTGTATGGCAGTCAAGGATCCCGCTCTAGATGTAATTGACATTCAGGCACATGCTACCCCAGATGAAATAAAGAAATGGACTGAACTAGGAGGGATCCAGACAGATCAAGGTTGGATGACGAAGGGAAAATCTACATGGTTTCTCCCTGACTCTATGGTTCAAGTTATGATTAATACAGCACATAGCCCGGCACATCTAGGAGAGAAAGCGATGTTAGACAGTTTACAAAATCTCTGGAGCAATAAACACTTACGAGCAGCAGCAAAACAGAAAGTGCGTACTTGCATGATCTGTTGTCAGTTCAATCCAGGTAAAAGCGTCCCTGTAGAGCAAGGTGGATTTCATCCTCCCGATCACCCTTTTGAAGTCCTCCAGATGGATTATATCCAGATGAACAGTTGTCGAGGATTCAAGTATGTCCTTGTAATTGTTTGTGCTCTGTCCCGTTGGACAGAAGCTTACCCAGTATCAGATTACACTGCTCCGACCACTGCCCGACAGTTGGTTCGTGAATTCTTCCCACGGTACGGCTTGCCCCGTGTCGTGTATTCAGATAATGGACAGCCATTCTCATCCGAGTTAATGAAGCAGGTTTCTTTATTGTTAGGTTACCAGTGGAAATTCCATTGTGTCCGACATCCTGAAGCAGCAGGCCTTGTAGAAAGGCATAACCAGACACTAAAAATGCGCCTTGCAAAGATATGTCAGGAGAAAGGGGTCGACTGGATAGTCGCCCTGCCAGTGGCACTATTCTACATGAGGATGGTCGCCCACTCGAGATCAGGGCTATCCCCGTACGAAGTGGTTTTTGGCAGACCACCGAATATGTGGGGGACGCCCATTCCGAAAAAAATCACTGATGTTGATTGTAATATGTTGACAGATTACCTTGCCTCCTTGATGTCTGCACTCCAATAATGTCGTTCACAGGTTGCCGCAGCTTTTCCTGACAACACTGATGTAAAGCCACACGAGGTCCGTCCAGGGGACATAGTTCTCGTCCGAAATTTCGACCGGAAAAGCCCGTTGGAGCCCCGCTGGAAAGCCCTGAAGATCGTCCTCCTTACGACCAGGACCGCCATCAAATTGGAAGGAAGAAAGGGGTGGGTCCACACGAGTCATATTAAGCTTTGCAATGAACTGAAAGATAAACTGAAACAGGACTCTGACTCGTCCACCCCCACCAAAGACTGTGTGGAGAAAAAAGACTTTACAGTATCCGAACGAGAAAAAACTCCCCAAGAAGAATATCGTATGAAACTCCGATCTAGCAAGTCAGACAGTTTAATTGTTTAAGTCCTCCCCTAGGTGAATCGGTTAAATAGTTTCTGACATGTATCCCCTAGATCGAGATAGAGAGAGAGAGAGACAAGTTAAAAAAGGTGCATATTGTAAATCACTCCGTAGTCACTGTATAGTGACCCTATTAATAATGTTTATTCTAAGTATTTTAGTTATTGTTGCCAGCTTTCTGCTACCTATCTACTGGCCTATTTTCAAGCGTGAACAACTTGTTTACAATGTCTCTGCTGAACACACTTTTAGTGAACTACCTGCACATGAACTCTCTTACAGACTTGCGCTGCGCAACAATACATTCATTAGTATGTTACACCACTCCCATCAGACGAACAATGCTACAGACTGCTGGATATGTGGCCGACTCCCTCCCTACCAGAATTACAAGGGAGCTCTGCCCCTCTTTCCGTACCCGTTCACTCATAATGGCTCCTGTGGGGCATGGTTTAAAATAATTAATTCCTTAGATCCTGACATTGCTGTTTTCGATGGAGGCTGGGTTTGGGGAAACTTGAACTTAGTCCTGCTCGACGTCTGTTACCCTGATAAGGAGGGACTCCCTACTCGAATAGGAACTGACCTAGAAAATGAAGTGTATGGATTAGGTAACTACACGATTAGTCTTATGATCCTTACTGTTGAATCCGAAGCTGCACCAGTTCTGCCCCATATGCTAGTATTACCAGTCACTGGTGAATTATGTGTCCGAAAGAAAGGTTCAGTACACTTAGGTCATAGTAAATGCACTACTGTGGTCGAATTCAGTGACCAAGGTAAATCATCCTTTAAAGCTATCAGTCACTCCTATTTTGTTTGTGGTCATACCGCATACATCCGTTTGCCTCCAGATTGGGATGGTACCTGTTATATTGCATTCCTTCTGCCACCTGTTTTTCTAGCTCCCCCTGACTATCACAGAAATACAAATCTTGTAAAGAATAGACCCAGAAGAGATGTCCCACTTGTTGACTACACAGAAACGGCATGGGAACAGTACACTGATTTTAATAAGGGATTCTTTTTCTTTTTAGGGCCTGTCCAAAACAGTAAATTAATACGTAGATTAACTAGAACACTTGAAGCTGTAGTACATGAAACTGCCTCCGCCTTAGGTAACTTAACAGAGGAGCAATCTGCTATAAGGGTTGTTGTCCTTCAAAATCGTCTTGTTATTGACGTCATCTTGGCAGATAGAGGTGGAGCCTGTAAGGTCATCGGGTCAAGTTGCTGCGTTTTCATCCCACAAAATGCGCCATCTGTCTATCAAGCTATTACCCGTCTGCATAAAATTGCAAATCAGATACATCAGAATCCAGGCACCTGGACTTGGTCCGGTTGGTTCTGGACAACGTTAACTGCCTGGGGATGGAAGATCCTATCCTTCCTAGGTTTCGGCCTTGTCATAGTATTCAGCTGCTGCCTGTGCCTACAGTGTGGGCCGGCGATATGTGGACTGTGTGCCACATCATGCATTGAACATTCCAGTTTCCTCTCAAACCGTCAAAGAAAGAAAGATGAGCAAATGATGTTGCAAGAACAAACTGATCAATTTATGATGATTAATATCTCATGAAGGGTCCGCAGGGAACAAGGAGGGAATGAGGAAATATAAATTTTATGGTCAAGATGTGTTCCCTAGCGCGTACCCCACCGTCTCCATGTACGAGTTAAAGTGCATGTAACTTCCCTCCTGTACCAGCTATGAAGACGCAAATACATTTGCGTCCAACGTTAACATGTCCTCTTTCAGACCCACCATGAATGGGTTGAATGGTCCGTTCCTAAGTATGCTATGCCAACGTCTTTTTGTAGTGTACTTCTACGTTTTTCAGCTCTGGCTGAGTAGGCCCTGAATTTCTGCCACCGAGCCTCTTCTTTGGCTTCTGACTCCAAGGGCCTCTGCCCAGGCTGCCTCTGTACCCGTGAACTCTGACTTACTTTCAGCGCGGCCCCTCGCGCTCAGCTCAGCCTGCTGCCTGCCAAGATTGACTATAACCTTCGAGTTATCTGTTCCGCTCCCCGAAAATACATTCCTGCCTGCTAGTTTCAGTAAACATTCCTCCCAGCTGCAGAGCCAAAGGGCCGGCCTGTCTCTGTGCAAGTAATTCAAGTAATTCATAGCCCTCGTTGCCATGCTCCCAGGGAAGGCCCACGCTTCTCATACAGACACTAAGGCGCTTATACACGCACTCACAGCAAGTATAGAATAGCTTCTGCCCTAGAGACCTTTCCGCCCAGATAGCCTAGTTCCTAAATATCAGATACCAGATATGATAGAAGCACAAGTTGATCTGACATGCCAGACTTCTGTCTCTTTCCGTCAGTGTAAATGTCAAGTCCCCTGCACCCTCCAGCTTCACGTCAGTCACACGTCATGCAGCTGCACGCGCATCCAAGCTTCCGATTTCTGCTGACATTGCAACATTTCTGTTAGTGCCACCCCTTTCGTGACACCTACCTGTGACGTTTCTAGCACACACCTCTAGTTCACGCCTCTTGATTACGCACTTGTACCACGTGTATACTGTTATCTTGTCTTCTCTCAGCTGTTACGCCTCCTGCACTTTTGCTTATGGCATAAATTAAGTATATAAGCTATGTACTGTTAATAAAATGTAGCGCTCTATCCCTTCTGACACCCCTGTGGTAGTCAGAACATGATATCCTGGCCATGACCATTCCTTTTTAAGGAATAAAACCCCTAAGAACTCTAACACCACGGACTCTGTTTTCTTCTTCCGATCTGAGTTATTATTGATTAAGTACTTACCTTGCATAGAAATTAAGAGAGTAAATTAATTATTTACGTCAACGGTGCTGTTTCAGGAGGCCTGGGGTAATGCCTAACTCTCTCCCCTCTAGTATGGTTCTCACTCTCTGCAAAGCGCTTAGAGACCCCTGGGTGATAAGACGCTATAGAAATCGAATATACAATACAATACACAGTGCCGGACGCTTGTCCGCACTGTGCAATCATTGCGAACGGCACCATGCACAGTGCAAGCAGTCCCTGCTTTCCTGTTCTGCTGCTCGAGTGGATTTTTACTCGAGAGGCAGCTTTCTCAACGCGAACGGGCAGTTTCTCAACTTGAGCTGTCGCAAGCATACGCGACCTTTCGCAATGAGAAACCTGACACCCCGTGTTGAGAAATCTTGCCGGTATGTTGATTTTCCACGCTTGCGCTCGCCAACTTGATGTTGACGACCGCGAACGACGAAAAATCTCGCCGGTAGGATGATTTTCCTTGCTCGCGGTCGCCAACTTGATGTTGACGAACGTGAGCAAGGAAAAAAACTACGCTATGCAACGCGAAGCAGAGTTTTTTGGAACTCCGCGATCTCCGCGTAACGCGGAGTGCAGGAAACTCTGCAAACTCTGCAAGTGGAGCGGAGTTCACCGCGCAGGTTTATATATATACCCGTAATATCTGGATTCTCAATATATATATATCCATTATATCAGGATTCTCAATATATACCCATGATATCAGGAATCTCAATATATACCCATGATATCAGGATTCTCCATATAAACTTGTAATATCTGGATTCTCCATTTACACACGTAATATCTGGATCCTCAATATATACCCGTAATATCAGGATTCTCAATATATATACCGATGATATCAGGGTTCTCAATATATACCCATGATATTAGGATTCTCAATTTATACTCATAATATCTGGATTCTCCAATATAAAGTCGTAATATCAGGTTTCTCAATATATACCCATAATATTAGCATTCTCAATATACAGCCAAAATATTAGTATTCTCAGTTATACCCAAAGTATTGAAAACAATATTGAGATCTCCGTCTAGTAGTCCCGGGCAACTGGGTGTGCTATAAAACAATCCGAAGATTATAATGATGAGAAATTTATAAAGTGCGACTAATACCCTGGGGTGTCTAGGCGCTACCTGCAGTGCATTCAGTACAGAGGAGGTAAACCGAGAACAGACAGTTTTGAGGCCCTTCCTGAATTTAAATAGACTGTTTTCTTTTCTCAGTGTGAAGTGCAAGGAATTCCACAGACTTGCCATTGTAGCTGTAAATCTCTTGCCACCCCATCTTACCTTACTGATTCTGGGTACAGTTAGGTTTCTCAATGAGGCCGATCTAAGGGCTCTGGCTGGGGAGTAAGATGTGAGAAATTTCGTCAGCTGTGATGGCCCCATGTTATTAAGGCATTTAAAAGCGATACATAGTGATTTAAATTGTATCCTCTTGGCCACTGGAAGCCAGTGGAGTCTAATCAGAGCTGGGGAAACTGAGATGAACTTGGGAATGCCCAACAGTAATCTAGCGCTGCATTCTAGGCCGTTTGAAGTTTGTTAAAGCTACGGCGTGGAGCACTGGAGAAGAGGGCATTGCAATAATCAAGTCTTGATGAAATCAATACTGAAACCCCTGTCATCCTTATGTCCATTGGTATTACCGGGAGGACTTTCCTCAAAATCTTCAGAATGAAGAAGCATGCAGAGGTGGTGGCATTCATTTTGAAAGGTAAGCTTTGTGTCAAAGAGAACGCCTAGATTTTTGGCTTTAAGTACTGGCTTGGGCAAAAGACACAATTGGTCAGGCCACCAGCTGTTGGTCCAAAAGGAAGGATTATTCCCCAGCAACACCTAGCGATGTGGTTCATACAGTCATTGAACCTAATGGCCGTCTGGCTAGCCGAGCTGCTCACTGAGATGAAGATCTGTGTGTCGTCTGCATATGACACAAGGGTGAAACCAAAGCTTCTCACTGGACTAGCCAGCGGGGTAACGTAAAGATTGAAAAGTGTTGGACTAAGGGAGTAGCCCTGGGGAACCCCACAAGGTAATGCAAAGGGAGGTGATACCATGTTCCACAAAGCCACCTCCTGGGACCGCGCAGACAAAAAAGGAGCTTAGCAGGGAAAACGCCCTGCCCCTGATCCCGATGGTACGCAGCCGGATCTGCAGCAGCCCATGATTGACAGTATCAAAGGCTGCCGACAGGTCCAGTAGGATCAGCGCTGCATTGCCCTGTCGTAAGAGCAAGCTCTGTGCTGTGCTGAGCGCGGAATCCATATTGGGAGGAATCAGGTATGTTTTGTCCTTGATGACAGCTGAGAGTTTGATACTTATTGCCTTTTCTATGACTTTAGTGGAGAATGGAAGTCTTGAATTGGTCTGCAATCGAGTGGCTCCTTGACATCCAGATGGGTTTCCTTAACAGCTGGAGTATGGAAGCTTTCTTCCAGTCCGTTGGAAAGTGCCCTGTTGTGAGAATCTAGTTGAAAATCTCAGTGAGAGGAATGGCTATAGTTTCTGGCGAAATGTGCAAAATTTGTGGGGGACAAGGGTCTAATGGAGAGCCAGATTCGGTAGAGGCAATAAGTGAGGAGGTTTGTTCAATTGTCAGAGTATTCAACTAGGACAGGATAGGGGTGTCTGGATCATGGGCACCTTGTAAATGGATAGGTACAGCAGAATGAGTTTTGTCAGCTTCAATTGGCGATTGGTCCAGACCTTTATTCTGCTGCACAAGTAGGTCAAAAACCAATCTGACCTTTTGTTGGAAGCATTCTGCTAGTACATTGCAGAATTCTTGGCTCATATCAGTGTCAGGTACAGGCAGTAGCTTTGCAAGGTTCTTGACTGTGGTGTACAGGACTTTAGGACATCTGTTGGCTGCCAGAAGTTTCTCCGAGAAATAGCTAGCCTTTTCTTTAAGGATTATTTTCTTGTAGGTCAAGAGGGATGCCCTATATTTGAATCGAGTAGTTTTATTATCATTAAGACTCCACTTTATCTCGAGTTTGCGACATTGCTGTTCTGCTCCAAGAGAACATAGATCATTGTTGTGTAGAGACAACTATGGCTTGTGGGCCCAGAGGTCTGTGGCCAGGAGGCTCCTGAGAAGCTCCAGTCACACTTGTCAACAAATCTTGAAATTAGGATGACTACTACCACTAGGATATTACAGGCACTGTTTCCAGTCCTCGACATTTGTGTGCTCGTATGATGCATTCTGTGTGTTGTGGTCTTATTTTGCTTCAAAGGAACTAACTAGATTAGCTCCTGAAATCAATGATTTGTAGATGGAAAGTTCATGACTAGAAAAGTGTCCGCAATGACTAGGCGTGAAGTGATCCCCTACTTGGAGTAAGGATCAACCGAGACCTTGCTTTGAAAGACCACGTCACTAGGAAGTACAAAGACTAACCCTAATATCCAATTTACAGAACCTAGGTAAATGACAAGAAAAAAGCACAATGGTTCCATGTGGGTCCTTTTGTGAGAGGTACACTGCAAACATCCACACTGTCTCAGTTAATTCACCAATTCAGCAGAACTCAAGAGATTCACACAGGGACCGCTCGTTATCAAATACATAAATGCTGAATTACTATATTATCGTAATACTTGAATTATTAGACATAAGTGCGACCAGCACAAAGCACAAAGGTGACAAGTGTGTGATTTATATACATAGTAAAACATGTAGCAACAGGGATGTCGCACCAATTCATCCAGCACAAAAAGTCAAAATATAACTGTTAAAATGCTTATCAAGGAGAACTCTGAGATATGGTTGACGTTTCAGCTCTTTGCAATGAATATGCAGGCTTCATCAGGACAGGGGTCATCTGTCTAATAATCTGTAATCATAGAAAAGAGGGTCCTTCACTCAATCAGATCAAACAACAAAATCAAAAGAGAGAGGGCGGAGTCACTAGAAACTTCACCAGTGAATTTTATTATCGAGCCCTGCTCTGGAGGCGTGACCTCTATCATCGCAGTGCATGCTCTTTAACGTCGTGTTACAACTTTGCCTGAGTCTGTCAACAGAGCCGAGATACCCCTTCCAGGGTGATTTGTGTGCTATATTAAATTAACATAACATAACATAACTGGGCCTGTACTTTATAACTGTTCGAACCATCTGTGGACTCTGTAGCAGTGGAGTGAAAGTCTTCCCTGATTAGCAATATATAGATATGCGTGTGTTAACCCACTCGCCACATTACTCCGGTGCAGGGATCGATGATAAGATCCACGGGTGATGTATCTTGTGATTCCAACCTCCCTCTTATAATTTCACTGTTTGATCCAATTGATTGAAGGGCCCTCTTTTCTTTTACTACAGATGGCTGCTGTCCTGATGAGACCCGCATATTCATTTCAAAGGGTCGAAACATGAACATTATCACATGGTTGTCCTCTATAAATATTTTAACCCCTTCCCTGCGCTGCGAATTCCGCCGCAGCGTGGGAGGGGCTAGGGGGTGGGCGTGGCACTCCGGTACTTATGACAGCTCCACACTGTCATGAGTCATGGACGGCGTGTGCTCATGACGGCGTGGAGCCGTCATGACACCGCCCACTCATTAATTCACCTGCACAGGCGGGGAATTAGTGCCGCGTGGGCAGAGCGGCAGCGGCATGACGGCTCCATGCTGTCATGAGCACACGCCGCCCGTAACTCATGACGGCGTGGAGCCGTCATGATCATGCAACGTGTTAAACTACAATGCAAAAATGAAGTGGACTTGGTGTGACATCCCTGTTTTTACTTGTGAACCTGTATGTACAAATCACACTTCTCACCTTTGTGCACTGCGCCACATGCACTAATGTCTATTAATTTCAGTATTACGATGATACAATAATAAAACATCATGTGTTTGAAGAAGCGGCCCTTGTGTGCACCTGTTGGTGAATGAACTGAGACAGACTAGGTATATGCAGAATACCTGTCACAAAGGGACCATTGTGTTCTTTTAGATGTTGGCACAGGTAGTATCCAGGTGACATTACTGCAGGCGCACCTGTCGAGGGCAGGCTGCTTCTATGCACTAAAGGCTTCAAAGAGTGCAGAACGCAGTAGCTTGGAGGATGTGTTTGAAAAGAAGATATAAGGTGTTTCTAAGACTGACATCACTTCCGGTGAGAACAAGAATTGCCTTGTGCGTTGTAAACCAGTCACTGTCTTGGTAGGTCCCAGACTTTACCACCAAGAAGATAATTTGGTGCACCCAAGGATACCGGAATTAGGGAATTCTGCTGCAGCGCCATTTTGAGCCTTGTTATGAATCTGCCGCACCTTTCATCATATGCTGCATAATTCACTAATTTCAACAAAAACAATTTTGTTTCTAGCAGGAATGGACTTGATGTTACTAAAAAAAAATGAATCCAGGTACCAGTGTCAATAATAGGCAGCTTCAGTGCGTCTCTGGTCTCAGTCGCAATAATAGCCTGGTGTGGGCGGATCCTTTTGCTGCAGTCTCAACGACAGCCTGGTCAGTGTTTTTCTTGGTCCTGGTGCCAGGTATGAGCTGGCACGGGCTGCTGCAGGTGCCTGTATGTATCCCTGGCACGCTTACAGACTGTTGAAAGCTCCTCTTTTGGACCTGGCCCCATGCCTGCAGGGGGACAAGCCCCCCTCCCCGTCCCTATTGCTAGTAGACCAGTGTGGGTTCCACTTTGGTCCTGATTCCATGCAGCAGTTAGCATGGGCTCTCTTCCCCCCTCGCCCTCTCATTAATAGGCTTAAGTTCGTGTTGCGGTGCTCGTCCCGTGCACGAGTTGGCACATTCCCTCATTTACATGAGTCTCGTTATTAGACTGGCACAGGCTCAACTCTCTAACCTTGTCCCATGCTTCCTCACCCCATCCTTCCTCTCATTGGCCTCTTCTCTTGTTCTTCGTTCCGTGCGTGAGTTGGCACAGGCCCTCACCCTCTCATTAATAGATTGATCGCAGCTTCTCCTTAGGTACAAGTCTCATGCCGGCATTGGCACAGGCCCTCCCTGTTATTAATAGACCAGTTTTGGCCCCTCCCTTGTTCCTGGTGCCATGCATGAGTTGGCACAGGCCCCCACCCTCTCATAAATAGACTGATGCCAGCTCCTTCCAGGGTACTAGCCTCATGCATGTGTTGACAGAGGCCCTCCCTGTTATTAATAGACTGGTGTTGGCTCCTCCCTCACTCCTGGTGCCATGCATGAGTTTGCACAGGCCCTCAACCTCTCATCAATAGACTGATGCCAGCTCCTCCTCCTGTTCTAATCTCATGCATGCATTGGCACAGGCACCAGTGGTGCCTCCTCCCTTGTTCCTGGTTCCATGCATGACTTGGCACAAGCCCTCGCCACCTCCCCCCAATACTCTGATCGGGACAAGCCCTCCTTCGCGCCCTCTCATTAACAGACCTGAAGCATGTGCTGTGTCAGTCATCTTTCGCAGTGGGTATCCCTTATCGCTGCCCTTGCTCGTTAAGGAAGTCAATCAACCTTGCCAACAAGGCACCGGCTGCCGTGTGCTCAATTAGGACCGCAGGTGTTCTGCTAGGCGGGATAGTGCTGATGTCCTGATGCGATGCGAGTGATCAAGGAGCCTGCCTCGCAGAACAACTGCAGTCGGTGGGTATTCCTGGTAGATGGGCACTATCTGCACAACGTGCCTTACCACAGGAGGCTGCAGCTGGGCTGATCACCAGGGCTGCCAGCTTAGAAAGCACCTGCACTCTTCTATTAATATTATAACCAATGGTTCTTTTTTTAATTTCAAATTTGTGTATAGGCATATGGCCACCTTCTTTAGGCTGTGGCATGTTTTTTCACTTTATTTGTGTGGCAAATGCTTGCAATAAAAAAATAACTATTCCATCAGCTTACTAAGTCCAGACTTATTGGTTTTGCCAAAGCTTTTTAAAAACTGTTTCTTTGTTTCTCCCCAGATCCTGGTGGCCTTGAGGCATCTTCATTTCAAAAATATTGTGCACTGTGATTTAAAGCCAGAAAACGTGCTGCTGGCGTCAGCCGATCCGTTTCCGCAGGTGAGTAAAACCAAGAAAGTTTGAGGGTCTGACTCAAGCCTACTGTTGCCTAAAGAGTGCAGTCAGTTGTAATGTGCTCTGTTGTTTCTGCATCAGTCATCATCGTCATTTTGGAGTGACCTTCAGGGAAATTGGGACAGTTCTTAGTTCTTAATTTGAGCCAGTGGTTGATCAGAATTTGAACGAGAGGGAGGAAGAAAGAAAAGTAAGAAAGGCAGAAGAGAAAGGTGACAAAACAGAGACAAAAGGAGAAAGCAGAGATGACAACTAACCTGCAAGAGTGAAATAAAGGGGTTGGGAGAGTATGGTTGAAGATGAAGGACGCATAATGTGGAATCAAGACTAGAACGTCTTGATATTTGGCAACCTCCCCATTCTGCAACACTGGCCGTGGGCTTCCCGCAAAAACTATGGGCATTAGGAATTATTTTGCAAACTAAGCACTGGATTTCCTATCATGCAAGAGCCTCTGTATGGTCAGTATGGATGGGGATTGTATCTAATAAAAGGTTGACGAGAGGTTGATCCGAGCCCAGGTCTCGATTTGTTCACAAACAGTTGTCTCTTGTCGTTATAGTCCGCCATGACCTAATTTTTTGACTTAAAAGACAGTAATATTCAGAAAAATGTATGTGTTTTTAGATTTATTTCCTAAGCAATCATAAAATTAGACACAGTTTTAGGCACATGATGTTTGACTATTTTGACTTCTGCTCCCATGCAGGTCAAGCTCTGTGACTTCGGCTTCGCCCGCATCATTGGGGAGAAGTCCTTCCGCCGTTCGGTTGTGGGAACTCCAGCCTACCTGGCACCCGAGGTTCTTCGCAATCGCGGCTACAACCGTTCTTTGGACATGTGGTCCGTCGGAGTCATTATCTACGTCAGTCTGAGTGGGACCTTCCCCTTCAATGAGGATGAGGACATCCATGACCAGATCCAAAACGCTGCCTTCATGTACCCACCAAACCCGTGGAAGGACACATCGCAGGACGGTAGGCTAAATCCTTGCGCAACTGCCAGCCTCTTCTAGATATCAATGGAGGATGCCTGGCCTACATGCCTGACCTTCATGCTGGACCTCCATGCCTGACCTCCTTGCCTGGCCTCCATGCCTGGACCCCATGCTTGTCCTTTATGCCTGGCCTTTATGCCTGGCCTCCATGCCTGGCCTTCATGCCTGGCCTTCATGCCTGGCCTCCCTGCCTGACCTTCATGCCTGACCTCCATGCCTGGCTTTCATGCCTGGCCTTCCTTCTTGCCTCCTTACTCTAGTGGAAAGTTAAACCTAGCCAGAGTGATCAACAAATATACAAACAATCTCCAATAAAATCATTGTATGTGAATTTGACGTGCCTTAGCTTACCCTAAAGTTATGTTAGTGTCAGTTGCATAGCACAGAATCTTTTGTTTAAATCTTGCCATGTACTGCTGTAGTTCTTTTGGGTGAAAATATGCTGTACACCGATACGGGGCAGCAAGTGTGGTCGCAAGTGAAAGTGGAGTGTGGCACTGAGACACCCCACAAAAACATGAGTTGACTACCAACCATAATGAGTGCCCTGGTGGTACCATCATTTTCGTACTTATGGTTGGGTCAGAAGTTGGCAGTGGTACCCAAAAAACTGGGGTCACCTACTTGATCCATATTTGTCAGTGATGTAAACTTTGTGTCCGAAGGCTGCACATTGTAACAGTAATATCGTTGGAACCTGAAGTTCTAGGGAGATGCTCGAAACCATTGCAGAAGGTGGCAACGAGCATCAGCCAATGGGACAGACCAGTGCAGGGGAGGAAGGCGCTCCTACAAGCTTTACTGATGCAGGTTAATATGGAACCTTTCTAGAGCAAGACATAGTGGGTGTTTAAGGTGCTGGTACAAGGTTATATGGCACTGATACAGAATGAGATGTATTAACATAAGGTTACCAGATGATTTTATGTCAACAGGGACACAATGCTCTAGCACTAAGCTTTTCTTTTACAAAGTATTGTATTCAGGTGTTTGTTCAATTGGAACAACCAAGCACACTAGGACTACATCTCCCAGAATCCATTAGTTGTTAAGTGAAAGCACAGCACTGGAGCATCGAGTCCTACATGACATAAGTCATCTGGTAACCATTTTGAAGGTGCTGATACAAGGACAACATGTACTGATACTGAGTTAAAAGTACTGATGCAGAGTTTAGAAGGCTATGATAAATGATTATAAGGTACTGGTAAAGGGTTAGAATACAGTGAGTATGAGAATGAGCTAATTATGGGTCAGGCACACTGATAGATGGTTAAAATACAGAGTGCTACTTTAGAATATACTTAGACAGTATTAGACTGCAGTCATGCACTGTCCCACCGTCAAAGATCTCTGCTTTGATGTGAAGTTGCAATGTTACAATAGGTGAAGTGTTAGGAGATCATTTATTAGAATTTACAAATAAAGGGTTAGGATGTAAAGTTCATGCACCAGAATGTACTGCTAAAAGGCTAAAACGTACAGCTCCTGCATTAGAATGTACAGAAAGAGGGTTAGAATGCACAGTTTGAGTTTTAGAATATACAGATAAAAGGACAGGATGTACAGTTCATGCTCTAAAATGTACAGCTACATGCACTGGAATGTACAGATAAGGGGTTACAATATATAAATCATGCATTCAAATGTACAGATAAAAGGACAGAATGTACAGTTCATGCACTAGAATGTACAGATAAAGGGTTACAATCTATAGTTCATGCATTCAAATGCACTAATAAAGGGATAGGATGTACAGTTCATAGATTACAATGTACCAATAAAAGGTTAGCATTCAGAGTTCATGCAGTAGAGCGTACAGATAGAGGGCTAGAATGTACTGCAAGTGCATCGAAGAGTACTGACTAGCAGTGTGTAAAATGAATTTGCTTTCATGCAATTACGTGGAATTTCAGCAAAATTATGCAAAATTACTTGTACTTACGTGAAATGTAAATCCGTAATTTAGGGCTATATTAATTCATGAAATAGTACATCTTCACAACAATTCTTGTCGTTAGGACACATCTTGCGGTAAAAGACAGTAGAAAAAAAACAAGTATGCGAGCAGCGGTCACTTGCGTTCTGACCGTTCATGTTATTCTCACGCACTTGCAGTAAAATTTTGCCACAAACAATGCTTAATTACATGACGTGCAAAACAAACAGGATGATGGATGGAATGTTGCACAATGTCAAAACATTCACCCCCAGTCACAGATCTGGGTTTAATCCATTGTTATTTTGCTCACCAAGTCACCCCAGTTCCGACATGGCCATATGCAAATTAGTCTTGACCCTGTGCCTCATGGGAACAGTCCAGCCCGAGCTGCCAAGCCATTTCTTCCCTGGACCTGAATCAAGCATCCTAGGACCGGTTTCTGGCTATCAGCCGTCTTCAGCCAGGATAGCTTGACTCCAGTGGCTTAGTGAGCACGGGACCCACATCTGGGCATACCCTTCCCACCTAGGGTGAACAGCAAAACAAACAAGATGATGGACGGAATGTTGCACAATGGCAAAACATTCAACCCCAGTCACAGATCTGGTTTTAATCCATTGTTATTTTGCTCACCAAGCCACCCCAGTTCAGACATGGCCATATGCAAATCAGTCTTGACCCTGTGCCTCATGGGAACAGTCCAGCCCGAGCTGCCAAGCTATGTCTTTCCTGGACCGGAATCAAGCATCCTAGGACCGGTTTCTGGCTATCAGCCGCATTCAGCCAGGATAGCTTGACTCCAGTGACCTAGTGAGTACGGGACCCACGTCTGGGCATACCCTTTCCACATAGGGTGAACAGCAAAACAAACAAGATGATGGATTGAATGTTGCACAATGGCAAAACATTCACCCCCAGTCACAGATATGGGTTTAATCCATCGTTATTTTGCTCACCAAGCCACCCCAGTTCAGACATGGCCATATGCAAATCAGTCTTGACCCTGTGCCTCATGGGAACAGTCCAGCCCGAGATGCCAAGCCATGTCTTCCCTGGACCGGAATCAAGCATCCTAGGACCGGTTTCCGGCTATCAGTCATCTTCAGCCAGGATAGCTTGACTCCAGTGGCTTAGTGAGCACGGGACCTACGTCTGGGCCTACCCTTCCCACATAGGGTGAACAGCAAAACAAACAAGATGATGGATGGAATGTTGCACAATGGCAAAACATTCACCCCAAGTCACAGATCTGGGTTTAATCCATCGTTATTTTGCTCACCAAGCCACCCCAGTTCAGACATGGCCATATGCAAATCAATCTTGACCCTGTGCCTCATGGGAACAGTCCAGCCCGAGCTGCCAAGCTATGTCTTTCCTGGACCGGAATCAAGTATCCTAGGACCGGTTTCTGGCTATCAGCCGCATTCAGCCAGGATAGCTTGACTCCAGTGGCCTAGTGAGCACGGGACCCACGTCTGGGCATACCCTTCCCACATAGGGTGAACAGCAAAACAAACAAGATGATGGATGGAATGTTGCACAATGGCAAAACATTCACCCCCAGTCACAGATCTGGGTTTAATCCATTGTTATTTTGCTCACCAAGCCACCCCAGTTCAGACATGGCCATATGCAAATCAATCTTGACCCTGTGCCTCATGGGAACAGTCCAGCCCGAGCTGCCAAGCTATGTCTTTCCTGGACCGGAATCAAGCATCCTAGGACCGGTTTCTGGCTATCAGCCGCATTCAGCCAGGATAGCTTGACTCCAGTGGCCTAGTGAGCACGGGACCCACGTCTGGGCATACCCTTCCCACATAGGGTGAACAGCAAAACAAACAAGATGATGGATGGAATGTTGCACAATGGCAAAACATTCACCCCCAATCACAGATCTGGGTTTAATCCATCGTTATTTTGCTCACCAAGCCACCCCAGTTCAGACATGGCCATATGCAAATCAATCTTGACCCTGTGCCTCATGGGAACAGTCCAGCCCGAGCTGCCAAGCTATGTCTTTCCTGGACCGGAATCAAGCATCCTAGGACCGGTTTCTGGCTATCAGCCGCATTCAGCCAGGATAGCTTGACTCCAGTGGCCTAGTGAGCACGGGACCCACGTCTGGGCATACCCTTCCCACATAGGGTGAACAGCAAAACAAACAAGATGTTATGTTATGTTATGTTATTTGTTTATTTCTATAGCGCGCGGCTACTCAAAAAGAGTGTCCCGGCGCTTTATTAGAGAAAGAGACAAAACTGCAACATACAAACATAACACCAGATAAAAAACTAACAGAAGAGTGGGCCAGAGATTCACGGAAGACCGGCTACTGAGTGAACAGCCAAGTTTTAAGGCCTTTCCTAAAAGCCAGTAGGCTGGTGGCTCCCCGCAGGGCCAGTGGTAAAGAGTTCCATAGCTGAGAAGCCAGCAGTCCAAAGGAGCGGCCTCCGAGGCGCGCTTTCTTTACCCGGGGGACAACAGCAAGGTGCAGGGCTTCCGACCTCAGAGACCTGGTCGGATGATAAAAGACCAGTCTCTTTTGGAGGTACTTGGCTCCCTCCTTGTGGAGAGCTTTGTAGGCCAGGGTCAGCGCCTTAAAGGCGATCCTCTTGCGGATAGGAAGCCAGTGTAAAGTTGCCAACAAGCCCGAGGCCCTGGAGCGCCTACTGAGGCCAAAGATTGCCCTGGCAGCGGCGTTCTGTACCACTTGAAGCCGCTGCAGCAAGTACTCTGGAAGGCCCAGGTAAAGAACGTTGGAATAATCCAACCTGGACCCAATCAGAGCCTGGACTGTCAGCGTCCTATGTTCCACGGATAACAGAGGAAGGAACCTCCGCAGCATCCTGAGGATGCCAAAGCAAATGCCCGACACCCCCAGGATCTGGGATTTCAAGGTAAGCCTGTTATCCATCTTCACCCCCAGATTCTTAGCAACCTGAGAGGAGCAGGACGGAGGGAACATATCCCGTGGCCACCAGGTCTGCCAATCTGGCTCTGTGTCGCACCCAAAGAAGAGTACTTCGGATTTGTCGGAATTGCACTTAAGGCTGTTTAGATGGAACCAGTGAAAAACAGCCCCAAGGCAATCCCGAATACTCTCCCCATCAAAGTCACCTCCTCTCTTACAAGAGAAGAGGAGCTGGGTGTCGTCCGCATAGGATACGATCTGGGCACCATGCGCCTCCACCAACGCCGCCAATGGGGTCATAATGATGTTAAAGAGGGTCGGGCTCAAAATAGAGCCCTGAGGGACCCCGACTCCCAGAGGCGGCATCACGGCGGAATCAGGCGGGGCCCAGATCGACTGCCGGCGGCCGGCTAGGAAAGAGGAAAACCAGTCGAACACCGTCCCCCGTAGGCCTATCTCGAAAAGTCTAGCGAGAAGACCATCATGGGGAACGGTGTCGAACGCCGCCGACAGGTCTAACATCACCAGCATGACTTTGCCCCCAGAGTCCAGAACCCCTTTAATGGTTTCCGAGACCTCCAGGAGCGCTGTCTCAGTACTGAGATGGGGACGAAAGCCCGATTGGGTGGCGTGCAGGATCTCATTAGATTCAAGAAAGTTGGAGAGCACGCCTTGGACGTGCTTTTCCAGAATCTTCGTGAGGGCCGGCAGCAGCGAGATGGGCCTATAATTGACCGGGGCCTTCGGATCTAGACCAGGTTTTTTGAGCAAGGGAATCACCATCGCCTGCTTCCAGGTATGCGGGACCACACCGAGCCTCAGCGAAAGATGATGGATGGAATGTTGCACAATGGCAAAACGTTCTCCCCCAGTCACAGATCTGGGTTTAATCCATCGTTACATGACGTGGCATAATGTCAGGTCGTAACACGAAATTATGCGAAGTACACCAGCATATTTAAAATTTCGCCCACGCTTAGTAATGACAAGGAGCTAGAATGTACAACTGGTTGCAGTTCACAGATGAGAGATTCAAATGTGTAGATAAACAGTTAGAATTATAGAATGAGAGAACAAATGGTTAGAATAAAGAGCTAAAGGTTTTGAATATACAGATAAAATGTTAGACTATACAGCAGATAGATTGGAAAGAATACATAAAAAGTTAAAATGTATAACTATAGTGTTAGAATGTACCCATAAAGGGACATAATGCACAGATAATTTGTTAGAATTCAAAGGTAGAGGGTTATAATGCAAAGAAAATGTCGTATAGTTCACAGATGAAGGGTTAAAATGTAAAGAAAAGGAACTAGAGTGTATTGATAAAAGATTTGAATAAGATATAAAGAAAGAATACTCGGAAAAAGGATCAGAATGTGTAAAATGTGCAAAGAGCCAAATGTACCGATAAATGGGCTGGAATGTACCTATATAGGGTCAGAATATGGAGAAAATGGTTGGAATGTGCGGATAAAGGATTCAAAAAAGCAGACAGAGGTGTGGAACATGCTTCTGATAAAGGTTCGGAAAGTACATATACATATTTACAAAGCTAGGGTTAGAACCCACAGGTAAACATTTAAAATATGCAGATAAAGGGTTTGAATGTGCAGATAAAGGACTGGAATGTGCAGCTAGAAGTCCAGGTGTGGGAATATGGGTTGGAATGTACTGCCGATAAAGAGTTGATGATTATTCTTAAATGTTTAGAATGATAGGGTTAACATCCACAGTTAAATGTTTAAAATGTGGAAAGGGTTGGAATGTACAGATAAAGGGCTGGAACGTACGCACATAGGGTCAGAATATGGAGAAAATGGTTGAAATGTGTAGATAAGGGATTCAAACGTGTAAACAGAGGTGTGGGTAAGTGATGGAACATGCTTCTGATAAAGATTTGGAAAGTACATATATACATGTTTACAATGTTAGGGTTAGCATCCACAGGTAAACATTTAAAATATGAAGATAAAGGGTTGGACTGTGCAGCTAAATAGCTGGAATGTACAGATAGAGGGCCAGAATAAGGAGATGAGGGTAGGATGTGCAGATAAAATGTTGAAACGCATTGATAGCAGTTGAAAAGAAACTTGAATTAAAGCTCCAGTGTTAAATAGTGAGAATACATTGACTTTGGGTTAATGGTGGACCACAGGCTCCAGCTTGTAACCACAGACTGCAAAACAGATTCCAGGTTGTCAGAGCCCATGTTGGATCAAGATGGATCTGCTCAATTTAACCCTGTCCGTGCTGGACAGTAATGCCACCATATGATGGTTGGGGTGACATTGTCTCTCCAATTACGGGGTGTAATTCCCCCTTGTATTAGAGGGTTGCAGCATTTTGATACCGGCTATAATGTTACCCTATGGTAGGTTGCCTGTATGTTTCCTATTCTAGGCCGAATGCCGGCCAGTCTTTGTGAGTGGCAGTAACAAACATATGTTTTTTTGTTTTTTAGCTAT
This sequence comes from Lissotriton vulgaris, assembly GCF_964263255.1. Taxonomy (NCBI): domain Eukaryota; kingdom Metazoa; phylum Chordata; class Amphibia; order Caudata; family Salamandridae; genus Lissotriton; species Lissotriton vulgaris. Next base: position 35,900,029 of record NC_141697.1, read on the forward strand.
TGACCTCATCAACAATTTGTTGCAAGTGAAAATGAGGAAGCGTTATAGTGTGGACAAGACACTCAGCCACCCCTGGTTACAGGTGAGCCTTTCGTTCGACTAGTTAATGCCTTGTAGGTACAGGTTTTAAAAAAACTATCATGTGATAAGATACAGTCAATGTTGATGTTCATCCCACAATACAGGGCTACGCCTTCGCCCACAAGCAAAGCCCTCAAGTGCTACTAAAGACAATACTCTCTTTTACCAAAATAGGTAGTGTCTTTATCTCATCAGTACAGACTATGCCTTCATCTATATATAGGTAATGCTGTCATTGATCAGTACAAATGAGACCTTTGTCCAATAGTGTAGATAATACGCTCATCTGTAGTCGATTCCCTCATCCATCAGTACATATAATGCCCTCATCTATGAATACAAACAATGCCCTCACCCATCAGTACGGATAATGCCCTCAGCTAGGAATAAAAACAATGCCCTCACCCATCAGTACAGAGTATGCCCTCAGCTATGAATACAAACAATGCCCTCATCTATCAGTACGGATAATGCCCTCATTTATCAGTACGGATAATGCCCTCATCTATCAGTACGGATAATGCCCTCATCTATCAGTACAGATAATGCCCTTATCTATCAGTATGGATAATGCCCTCATCTATCAGTACAGATAATGCCCTCATCTATCCGTACGGATAATGCCCTCATCTATCAGTACAGATAATGCCCTCATCTATCAGTACAGATAATGCCCTTATCTATCAGTATGGATAATGCCCTCATCTATCAGTACGGATAATGCCCTCATCTATCCGTACGGATAATGCCCTCATCTATCAGTACAGATAATGCCCTCATCTATCAGTACAGATAATGCCCTCATCTATCAGTATGAATAATGCCCTCATCTATCGGTATGGATAATACCCTCATCTATCAGTACGGATAATGCCCTGATCTATCAGTACGGAAAATTCCCTCAGCTATCAGTACGGATAATGCCCTCATCTAGCAGTACAGATAATGCCCTCAACTGTGAATACAAATAATGTCCTCATCTAGCAGTACGGATGATGCCCTCAGCTATGAATACAAACAATGCCCTCATCTATCAGTACGGATAATGCCCTCATCTATCAGTACGTATAATGCCCTCATCTATGAATACAAACAATGCCCTCATCTATCAGTACGGATAATGCCCTCATCTGTGAATACAAATAATGCTTTCATCTGTGAATACAAATAATGCCCTCATCTATCAGTACAGAAAATTCTCTCATCTGTAAACATGGTCTTCGTGCATCATTACAGATAAGGCCTTAATCTATAGGTAGTACCTTCCTCTATAGGAAATGTCTTAATGTATCAGCAAGAAAAATGTCCTAATATATAGGCAGTACCCTCGCCAATCCGTACAGATAATGTCCTCCTTGATCACACCCTCCTCTATCAATACTGATGCCTTCATATATTATTACATACACTACCCTGTTCTATTAAAAAGCCCCCATCCTGTCTTATAGTAAAAATAATGCCCTTGCATTTTATCTATGGGCAATGCCCTCATTTATCAGTAAAGGTAACACACTACCATATAAGAAAGTCAGTTGCCTATCAGTACAGATAACGTCTTCCTCTATCAGTACTACTATAGCCGTATAGCCCTCCGCGGGCTATACCAGCTAGTAAAGGCCGGCTCCCGCGTTAAAGGCCCGAGCCGGCCGGTAGCAGCATGGAGCCCGCCATTGTCTTCAATGGAGCTCCCAACATTTCAATGTTCTAATAATGCTTTGATCACTGAAAATGCCCTGGTCTATTAGTACCAAAATACATCATCCATTGGCAATGTCCTGATGTATCAGGACAGATAATGGACTTATCTACAGGACATGTAAAACAAGCTAGTTTCCACACACGGGCATTTCAAGGTGCAGATTTATTGGTAAGTAATCACAATGGAAATCACCCCAAGCCGTGCCAGGTGAGACACATCGCTCAAGTGACAAAACCTCTTCCCCAACATACCAAAAAGCCCTCCTACGCCAATACATTCTACAATAGAGCACTGCCACCGAAGAGCATACCACACACGTCCCTGTAATGCAAACATATGCTTAATGCAACTTGAATACTCCATTGAGTTTTCTTATTTCTTTTTTCTTTACAAATGATAGTACGAGATTAACACCTCGATGAAAGAAACATTAAATATGATGGTAAAACAATATACCTGCCTATCAAAACAAGATGACGGGGAGACATTAAAAAAATAGGACACGGATGTAAGTTATCACATTACATTTTACTACAAAAATACTGAGATACTTTACATACAAACACTGCTAATAATGCTCTTAGTGCCTAGAGGACCCTCAGTGGTGCTCTACGGGACCACACACTCCTTTGCACAGGTGACCCTGGAAGAGCACCAATCCGTGGACGCGTGACATTGCTGGCCCAACCTCCATTTGGCAAAATGTGTTTATCTGATAACATATCATTTTGATTTTGATTTTTGTATTTAGATTGATCTCTAATTGAACACCTTTCCTGTGAGCTCCCAGGGACTTTGACCACCTTGGCAGTGTTCCACCGGTTGAGTCCCATTACTATTACAGGATTATCACATACATTGCCTATGACTGCTGGATCAGAGAACTTTCGGTCACCTTTTTTAACAAATCCCGAAGTTCTAATGCACACCCAGTCTCCCACCACAAATGCGATGTTTAGGTTTCACAACACATTTTATTGGATTTTCTGTCACGATATATCCTAGGAGGACAGGATATTTATACAATTGGTCCTTAATGGCATTATTTCCTGTGCTTAGACCAAGCAGTGGTGCAAATAAAGCAAGAGAAATACAATTTAAAAGCGTAACTATATGTGCTATAACCCCCAGTGCCCCTCATGCCCACCCAGCCCACAGCCCACAGTCCACCGTACACCTGAATTATGAAGCAGTACGTGTGTCGCCGCCATATTGCCAAATCTCAATCTCTAAATGGATGTCCATAAAGGTAATCGGCTCAAGAAACCAGCCACTGTAGTCTGCCCACCGCTACCAAATTTTAGGATGTTTCTGTGAGGCATCCCCTCGCCCTAAATACAGGTACCTCTAGGCCTATACAGAAGTCCATACCCTTCTTCCGGATGCCCAAGAAGGGCTTAGTCTCAGCCCTCCAATGTCTGGCGATGTCTCGCTCAGCAAGGGTAATACCAAGAAATAACAAGTGACGTTTGGATCTGTTGCCACCTATCTCCTCAGTGCTATGTACCAAATGCAGTTTGGGCGACATGGAAATATCCCAAACCAGATCCTTGGCCAGGCACGCCACAACCCCCCTCCAGAACCGAGCAAGAGGCCCACAGGCTCACACTGCATGCAAAATGGTACCGTCACCACACTCCAGACAGGTGGGGAAATTAATAAGTCTCGTTCTCCAGAGCTTATGTTGGGTGAAGTAAGCACAATGTAAATATTTAAATTGAATCAGTTGCAGGTGAGAGGATATTGCAGCCCCTCACAGGGACTACAAAGCCTCCACCCAATGATCATCTTCAATATTCCCCTGATCCCTCTGCCGCGCCGCCTGAAGGGCACCAAATGTGGTGGTGCTATTTGTAATTAAAGATTGGTAGATCATTGTTATTTTATGGCCACCAAGGTCCCCCATTAGGAGTTTGCCCTCCAACGGGTTAAAATCTGGAAGGGCTGAAAGACTGTTGATGTATAGGGTTAGGGCATGACTGCCTTGTAGGAGTTCCTGGAACAATTTAAGGATAAGCTGTGCATCAGATTCTCCTTTCTGGCACCTTCATTCTGGAACTCCCTTCTGCTGGAACTGAGACTCTCTCCTTCCTAACTTCACTTTAGGTCTCTCCTAAAAACTCATCTCTTCCGTAGCATCTACACATAAGCCTTCCCCCTCCCGCCCTCTGCCTCTACCAAACAAGTTATCAGCGCCAAGAAACCGTCCGGTGAATGCCGCGCTTTATAAGTAATTTTTACATTACATTACATTACATCACTTCTCCCAAAGAAGAAATGCCAATGTGGTCCCTGCAGACCTGCTAGATGGGGAATAAGTCTGTCCACCACAGCGGGGTCTCCTGCGTAGGACGACCTCACCACCCCAACCTGCAAATGGACTGTCTCTGCACCAGAATCACCACCCTCACTGCTGGGAGAAGAGAACTTACTTCTAATCTACTATGTAGATGCTTGTAAAGGGATAGCTCTCCCATCACTCAGCGTTCAACTGCATATACCGGGTTGTCTCTGGGGCTGTACCAGCATTAATTAAGCACCTGCAAATGTGAGGCTGCATGGTAAGCTTGGGCATCTGCGGCTGCGATATCCCCACAGTACGTAGATTGAAAGCATATTTGTAGAGCCTCCCGGCACCCCCCCCCCCCCCACACAGAAACTGACCCACTAATGCATTGATCTGTCAAAACAACACATGAGGAATTAAACAGGGGTAGTTCTGCAGGTAATCAAGGAGGCGGTAAGGGATACCATCTTGAAGATGGCAGAGCAGCCGCAGAGGGACACAGACAAATGAAACCACAATCTAACCTCAGTCCTCGCATGTTCCATCAAGGGTGCCAGATTGCAATTCCAGGAGATCCGACTGACTGCTTGACAAGAAGACGTCCCGGTAATAAAGGCGGTCCACTGCCAGGGACAACTCCGCGGCTACGCGCTAACGTCCACCGACCTCTGCAGCAGCCATAATATAGACTTGCTGATGTTCATATATGTTCCAGATGTCTCCCCAAACACCTTCATCATTCGTAGGATCCTGGAGGGGAATGTGTGAATTGGTCAGTGAGGAAGAATAGGGCATCATCGGCATATAGCGCAATATGGTCTGAGACTTCCAACAACCATTCGAAGCTGTGGACTAAGGCATCTATTCTAACCCATGCTGCCTATTGCTCAAAGACCAATGCAAATTAGAGAGGGGACAGGGGGAAATCCTTCCTGGTACCGTGTCTGATGGGTAGGGGGAAGAGACCAAGCCTGCCAAAAGCACAGAAGCCGTCAGGTCTGTGTATAGCAACTGAATGTAGGAAAGAAAACGAGGGCCCATATTAAGTTGTCGCATAAGTGCAAATGAGTAGGGCCAACCAACGGAGTCAAATGTCTTATCTATATCTGCTAAGAGTAAGACTGCTCCATGTTCCAGGCGATTCACAGTGGCTATAGCGTTGTGAGCCCAATGGATTTTGTGACACATAGCACGATAAGGCATGAAGCCGGCCTGATCAGGATGCACCAGGTCCGCCACATGAGCATCAATCTATTGGCTAGGGCCTCCACCAACAACGTGGCCGCTATATTCAAGAGGGAGATTGGATGATATGAGGAATGAAGATCTGGGGGGCGTCCTGGCTTAGGAAACATCATCTTCGAGGCATATGAGCTGCAGATTTTACACTTGGCATTAGATCCCCACCTGGTGTTGGGCTCAGATGATTGCATGTTGTTGTCGTCTTGGAAGAAGTCTTTGTAGTCACGAGATAGGTGACTCCTCTTGGATGATAGTGCGCATGGGCATCGGCTCCATCCTTAGATTGTTTTTTTCCGCCACTGGATTCGGATGCAACTTTTCCGCTTCGGTTCGAAAAGCTATTCAGAACTGCAGCCAATGTAGTGTGCCATCATACGGAATGTTCAGGCTTAAACATAGTGTCTTCTATCTCGGCAATGGAGATCGTCCCAGCGCAGCAGGCCATGCATCTGACCCCTACACTTTGCGGGGTGTCTGCAAGTTCCTCAATTCTGGGCCTTGAATGCCATGAAGATCGAGGTCTGTGATGACGCTACTCTTTAGGCTTAGTCTGTTGCTGGCATGGGTCGCTGGGGGATGAATCCGAGACAGGACGTGGCAGTGTATGAGGCTTTACAGGTATCACTTAGTCTGTCAAGGCAAAAACCTTCTTTGGGGTGTCAAAGAATAGCCAGCGAGAGTTGTAAATCACAAGCAGACGGGTTGGAAATACGAGCATGTAGGAAATTTTAAGATATTGGTGGCAGGCCTTCGCAGCCCTAAAGGAATGGCCCTGCTGTTGAACCATTATGGTGTACTCTGAAAAGATCATAATGCGGTGAGATTCTAATGGGAGATTTTCTTGAGCACTTGTCAATTTAAGGATGGTATCCCTGTCATGGAAATTGAGGATCTTGGCAATGACAGGCCATGGTTGGGCATTCGGAGGGGGCTTCTTTACCAAGCCCTGTGAGAACGTTCGATAATAAAGCAGGAGGAGAGAGCATCCGGTGGAATCCACCTAGTAATCCAGAGGGGGGGAACTTACCTATATCCTCTCCCTCAAAGCCCTCTGGAAAGCCCAAAGAGCAGAGGTTATTTCTGAAGGCCCACTCTACAGCATCATCCACACGTTTCGATAGCCCCTTAGTTAATGTCTTGAGGGTATTGACTTTCTCTTGGAGCCAGTGCTCGAAAAATCCATTTGCCCACTCGCATTTGCAAGACAGATTTTATTTGGGCAAACTATTTTTAGGCCCTACTCGCCCTTTCTTGCGGGTAGGAAGACATATTGACTGTTGACCTTTGTCTCTGAATGCAGAGCAAATGTGGCAAGATTTAAAGGCATCTTTATTGCTCACAAAGTGAAGGAGCAATAAAAATGTCTTTCAATCTTGTTAATTTGTTGCATTTGCTCACAGAGGTCAAGTGCATTACAGTTAGGTTAAGTATTTTTCTAGTTACTAAACTTCCAGATCTAGGAACATCTATTTTTTTCCGAACCCTTGGAGCTTAGTGACTATATCCTCGACACTAGAGACCCGGGTTTCGGCTTCAGTAATACACTTCACTGCATTACGGTGATTCTGGCGCAGCAGCGCTACATCCAACACCACCGCCCTAATCTTGGCATCTAGCACGTCTCTGGACTAGGTAATAGCAGCCAACAAAGTTGCATTATCTGGTGTAGCGCCTCGGGTTCCACCTGTAGGTTTATTTATAGTCATCAATAGGGCTCTGTATACAAGGGGTCCTCAAGATGAAATACATTTACCCGTGGCCCCTCGCCGTCTGTGGTAGTTATTCTTCGATGATGATGTGGACTGCTAAGGATGTATGTGGCTCGCTAGGCCGGGAGGTGCTCAGCTAGCCAATGATCTGAGAGGGGGGGATCGTCATCTCTCACAATATAGGGTGTGGACCAGGGGGACCAATCCCGACTGCAAACTGCACTGGGACCTGGCCTGAAATATGCAGACTGTAGACACCCTCCATTGTTCCACTCCCTGGACTTCCAGCACTGCCACCGCAGACGCACTCGGGCTTCTGGCCAGGCAAACGAGCCGGCCCAACACTCAGCTGCCGCCACGCCCACTAGGACCACCGAATCACAGTTCAGCCGGTTCAGCCTGGAGACCAGAGCCCGGCTCTCCAACAGCAGGGGCCCGACAGCACAGCACAAAGCGAGGCCACCAGTCCCAATCGGACAGTCAGCCCCCGCCCAGGGCCTCCTAGGCTTCCCTGTAACATTAGGCTAAGAAACGTCCTTGCAGCCCGGCAAGGCTGCTGACACCCACAGGGCAGCAGGCTGCAGGGCCTGGCATCTCAGAGCCTGTTTACAAGTGCCGCCCTGTTGTGCTCATCACTTTGTGTGCCGTGTCTCGTAGTGCCGCCTGTCTCCCCGAGCCTAGGCAAGACCGAGAAGGGGGAATTGGCCAGTAATCTGTCAGGATGTTGTCTATGGCTGCTGGAGCTCGCCTAAAGCATGTCAACATGTTGGACCGCTAGGCCATGCCCCCCCCCCCCCAAATAGAATGTTTTTAACACTTTTTTGACATCATAATAAAACATTTGCGTATTTTGTGCTTTTTAACATTACAACACAATCCTCAATGGATGACTGGCTCTTAAATAGTTTTGACATTCAAAAAGGTCTAAATTGGGTATTAGGTTTTCTGCCTTTAAGAGACTCAAACGGGGAGACTCTTGTGTTCGAATGAGGTGTGGTTCTATACAGTTTGGGCAGCAGCACTAATGACACATTTATTAGCTAACACCCACCGTATACACTCTTCTAAGACATGCTCAAAGCGTTCTACTAGACCATTCAGGGCTGACACAGTGAACTCTTGAGATGTTTAATGGAACTCTCTTTTAAAACGTCTTCTGCTTCCACCAATACAAACTGTACCCGATTGTCCGAAATCAGCTCCACTGGAAAGCCATCACTCATGAAGACGTCTTTAAGAAATGCCACCGCAGATAGTTAGGGTCACCTATAAATTTAACATGAGGCCATTTAGAGTAGTAATCCATAAGGACCAAAGCATAGCAAGAATTGTGAAGCAGAGCACTAAACGGCCCAACTAAATCAATTCCCAATGTCTTCTTGGGTCCAGATAGACAATCTATCTGCAACAACAGTGGAGTAGATGTTTTAAGTCCCGTATCTCAAGTGGCACACACTGGACACCCTTTAACTAATAAATCAATCTCACTATCCATTTGAGGTCACGAATGTGACATGCATACTCTCTGTTTAGTTAACGTAGCATCCAGGTGCCCCTCATAAGTTTTTTTAGATTCAAGTGTCTAAGATGTAGGGGAAGTATTAATTTATGAACACTCACAAGTAAGCCATCTTCTATGGTCCACTCTTCAGAAATCTTGAAGATTGGTTAAATACTAAAATCCAACGACCTCTCCTGTGGCCAGCCTTCTCTGACACGCTTCATCACAGTACTCAAAGCCATGTCATTAGTTGTAGCAATTTTCTATTCCACTTCAGAGAAATGGCTAGCATTTTCTACACCAAATGCAGCAATTAAACAACTTTCAGCCTCATGCATGTCATTCTCTTCATCATTACCCTTGATCAGATATCTAGACAAATATTCAGCTCTCACATTCCTACCCCCTATATGTGAGCAACCTCAAAATTGAAACTTATCAACCTACCTGAGCGTCTGGTAATCCTTCGAGTACTGCTCTTGACTTTGGTACAATGTTGGATGGAAACTAACAGTTTTTAACAGATCCGTGTGTAGAACAAAATGCCTCTGCCACAGAGAACTTATAAACTTCTCGATGGCCCACCTGCAGGCAAAAAGTTCCTTCTCTATGATCGAATAATGAATTTCGGCTTCCCTTGAGAACTTTAGAAGCAAAGTCAATTGTGACCTCCTGTTCACTGGGCTTCTGTGTTAAACCTGCACCAACAATTTGCTACCATCTACAGTTAAACAACATTTAATATTGTGGCCGTACGGTTTAGAAGCAGTAACCTTGGTCAGCTGCTTCTTAATGTCTGCAAACACAGTCATATACCCAGAATCCTACTGGAATTCTGTTTTGGCCTTTAATAAGTTAGAAAAGGGTCTGACCCTAGTGGCAAACTCTGGAATAAATTGTGAGTAAAATTCACAGAGGTCAAGAAAACATTTGACCCCTACCTTATCTCCAGGAGGTGTTGCCTCAAAATAGGCTCTACCAAACCTGGTTTATGTTTTACTCTGTCACTTGAAATGACGTGTTCCAGATATTCCACAGAAGACTTCAAAAACTGTAATTTCTCACGTTCGAGCACAACCCTAGCTTTACCAAAGACCATGAGGACCTGTCATGTCATGTTATTATGTTCAACAAGTTCACTTGCATGAATCAAAACATCATCTTGGAATAATGAAACATTATCAATGCCCTTGAGCAGAGTGGTCATAAGCCTCTGAAACACTGATACCACCAATGCAAGATGGTACGCCATAAAGCAGTACCGATATGTCCCCTAAGGAGACAGAAATGCTGTCAAGTAAAGAGATTTGGGTGCCATTTCAACCTGATGGTAAGCCGCAGCTAGGTCAAGCTTAGTGAAAGATTTAAATCCAGAAATAGTAGCCAACATTTCATTGATTTGGGGTAATTGGTATGAGTCAACCAAGTTGTAATGTGGTTGGTTAGAGTTACTTGGGGCAAACAACAGTAGCAGGGAGTCAGTCAGATGGATCAGAAAGGCCCCCTGAAGCATTTATCTCCTCAAAAGAAGCAGTCTTCCAGCAATTCCAGTCACTTTATCTTCGTTCCATGGATTCCTATGGAAGTGGTCCTGATGCTGAGGATACAGGATGCTTGAGATGCTCAAGGATCCTGTGGATGCAATGTTATCGACAGGGGTCTTCCTCCAGGGACTTTTCAGTCCACATAGGTGATGAGGGGCGTCCTGGATCTACAGCTCGATGTCCCTTGAGGTCCCCTCCGACCTGGCAGCAGACTAGTCTTCACTGGGATATCTGTTGTCCAAGTGTCGCAGTCAAAGCTAAATCCGACAACTTTCTTGGGTCCACCGAGCCTGGGTGCATCTTCAGAGGATCTGGTCCTGGTCCCACTGCTGCACGACAAGGGGAAGCAGCGATCCGGGGTCGGGCTACTACTCGCCTTTAGCAGGCTTTTTCAGTAGTTGTGTCTCTGTGCTTCGAACAGGAGGTCAGTCGGCTGATCCTTGGAGTCTCTTTGCTTTGGCTGGGCTCTGGAGGCGACTTCTCCTTGAACTGGAGACAATAGACTCAGGCCTAGATGTAGCAAGCATTTTGCGATTCGTTCAGGCCGAAATTCTGCGAATTTCGGCCTTAACGAATCGCAAACAGGCATTTTGCATATTTTGGGATGTATGTGAAATTAGCAAAATAAGGAATCGCAAAAAATTGCGAATCCTTATTTTGCTTAAGCATTTAAGGAATCGCAATTTTGCGATTCCTTAAATGCCATGTATGAAGCTTTTTTAATTTGCGAATTCAGGTTAAGGAATCGCAAATTAACACCAACTTGAGGTTCGTGTTAATTTGCGAAATCCTTTCAAAAACCAAAATTTGGCAATTTTGAGGGTGGCATGTGACACACATACATGCCCATGGGGCATGTATGTGCGCCATATGCACACACATGGAAGTTTCAGGGGTGCAGCAGGGTGTCCATGAGACACCCCTGCACCCTTGCAATAATTCTCAAATTGCGAATTCGCAATTTGAGAATTATTTCGCAATCATTCCTATGGGCCTCCTGGCCCATAGGAATGAATGGGAAATTATTCCTTATTTGCGAATTTGCAACTTGCGAATTCGCAAATTAGGAATAATAAGGAATCGCAAAAAAATAGCGATTTAAAACATACATCCCATTTTGCGATTTCTTAATAGCGATTCGGTAAAAATCGCAATTAAGAAATGGCAAACAGGAACGATGATACATCTAGGCCTCAGTCCCTCCTTTTGGGAGCTACCAGGTGCAGCAGATGCAGTACATATCGGTGCAGCCTCTTTTCGCTGAGAACTTGGTGCAGCAGGGTAGTCTTTCCTATGTCTTCCTTCCAGTCTAATCGAGATCTGAGTGCCAGGGGTGCTCTATTTGTGTACAAAAAAATACCCTCACGTTAGGATGCAGTTATATGCCAAAGCCCTACCAGGTTCCCTCCCTACTAATGACCACTTCCTGGAATTGTGGAATCCTGCTATCCCGGGAGTCACCAAAGATGGTAGAATCCCTCTCTCTCTGAGTCTATCGCTCCCTAGCCCAACCCAGAGGTGTTGCTACCAAGGGGGCAACACATCCCTGAATATCCTGTTTGACAACAAGTTTCCCTTCTCCTTCCAGGGTTCCAGCTGGTCTGCCTAAACAATGGGGCTGCCCATCTTTCAAGTGTTCCCCATTAGCCCTTCAAAAGTGGCTTCAGCTTTGAAGCTCCCCTTGTGGGCCAACATCCGAGTGGCTTCCAATAGGAGGGATGTACCACCGCTCTTCAGTTTAAGACCTCTATTGTCTCCTTTCCTAGGAGTCGTAAGCACATTTCCAAAGGAGGGCAAAATGCTGTCTAGGGTTCAAGCTCCATGTGCAACCGTTGAGGGCACAGGAAATCGAAGGCAACCAAGTGGCAGTTTTGTAAAAGTTGCTTCATGTAACTTGTTCCGTTCATTTTGGCTCGAGAACCAAGTTGGGCTTCATGTAGAGTTGTTTGATACTTTGGAGTATCAACTTTGGTAGCACCCTTCAAGAGTTTTCACAGCTGAGTGATCAGCATGTAACCATGCACACAACGTGACCAAGTCTTTTGCACAGTAAAAAAGACAATTTAATATTTTTACTGTCAGAACATGTAAAATACATATTCTGCCCATGAAATATGCTGCAGCCTCCCTTAGGGTAGGGTAGGCCTGCCAAGGGTGTGACATACGTTTTAGGGGGACAGTTGACATTGCCATCGCTTTTAAATGGCAAAGTCGGGCTAGCAGTTCAAAGCTGCCCTTGCAGTCTGCAGTCGTAGACTAGGAGACTCGTTTTACTCTTGCCACACTCAAGATGGCACAACTAGTGCTGCAATCCCTGGAGGGGAAAGTAACTCGCAGATCCTGGGTACCATATATTAGGGACTAACTGGTAAGTATTATGCCAACTGGGTATAGCCAATGTAACATTCTCATTTTGGGGGTAAGGGTGCAGACACTGAGATCTTGTCAGCAGGCCTCAGTGCACTCTCAGGGTCAAACAACCAGCAGCATCAGTCAGAAAAAACTAGGGGGAGTGACCATCCAAAAAGGTAAATTCCTTACTCAACAAGTTCAGGAGTTTCAGAATGTGATGGACCATATTTGTGGCATGACACCCTCTCCCTCATAGGCGCCTTCGGGCCCAAGGAGTGGAGGGACTTCCTATCTGATCTCCCCTGCAGGATCTCCCTCAACATCAGTGGGTCCCTCTGGATTCATTCGCGAGTCAGAGCGCAATCCGGCGACGCCATCCAACCCATAATGGCAACAAACTCACAGACATTGCTACGCCGACCTAGGATACTGTCTACGCTGCTTATTCCTCCAAACATGGGCAATCCTTCAGACACTGACACAGTGCCCTTGCCTCAAGGGACACCGGTTATGCATGATCTTTTTGGGATGTATTCAGATAATGGCATGTACAATACTGGAAGTGAGTTTGTTCAGTCCTACCATGGGGACAATTGGTATGAGGATCTCCAAGATGCCAGTGAACTGGCCACTTCTGCAGACACTGGCCTGCTTTCAACTGGTACAGTTTTTCTAAAAGAAACCTGGTTACATGACAGTTCAGGGCCTGATGTGGCGGCTGCAGTCCCAACTAATTACGCCATCTTCAGGAAAGACAGAAAATTAAGAATGGTGGATGGCATTGCTATTATTCACAAAAGTTATATTGATTGACTTACCTGCTAATGACTGTGAAGCTTCACTATTCAAACGCAAACTCACACCTAAGTTTTCATTGTCTGGTACACTAGTGTATCGTCCTCCGGGCCAAGCTGGGCTGTGGTCACTTTCTTTACCTGACCTTAGAACCTCCCATGTTCTGAATGCTGCCAAGTTCACCATCTTGGGTAACCCGAATCTTCATCTAGATGACTGCGTGCATTAAAAGCGCGGCTTTCATTGATGACCTTGAAGCAATGAATATTCATCCCTGTGACTCAGGTCCCTCCCTTGTAGCAGGCCACTTGCTTCAACCACATTTTTCTAATCTGTCGTATCTTATTTGCTCCCTGCTTTCCCCTTGTGCTGGCCTAACCACTTTGCGGTTACCTGTCTGGTGAAAGCTGCAGTCAGCACTCCAGTAGTCTCGTCCGGACTTAAACCCAAAGTAAGACATTGGGCTAAGCTCAATGTTGGAGACTTAAATAATCTCCTAGAAGATTCAAGACCATCTATAAAAAAGCTTGCTACCTCAGATCTGGGCTCCATCCAAAGATGGATCCCTCATGCAGTAGATACCTGCCTTCCTCACTCCTACAAAAAATTAGGTAACCATTGGCTGTCTGCCCCCTGGTTTACACAGAAGGTCTAGACTGAGAAATCTAGATGTAAAGCTCTGGAAAGACAGCAGAGAAAATACTATAAGATGGATACTAAGATGGTCTACAAAAAGGCTCGTGCTTAGCTTGTCTCTCAAAGCATATCTCAAGCCCAGCACTGCCCAAAACCCTTTTTAAGGTAGTTAAAGAACTATCCAGGTCTAATACTAAATATCATGCTCGCTAACTGGAACGCAATGCGAGAACCTCGCTCGCCTCTTTGAGGAGAAACTTTAGAAAATATATACTGCTCTAGCCTATGATACCCTGTCTAATACCCGACACACTTCCAACACCACACCTACTATGGCTAGTACTGAGGTGCCTCTAATCCATAATATAAAATCCATCATTAGGCTGGAAGCATGGTCTCTCTTAGAACCTAGCACGTTTAACTGACTCTTTGCTCGTATCAAATCAGGCTCTCCTAATGACCTTCTTCCCATCTCGGTGATGACGCAGCTTGAGGCACCCACGCTCTTACTGATCATGGACCTTCTTAATGCCTCTTTACAAGGAAGGTTTTGTTCCTCCAGAATGGAAACATGCCATTTATTTATTTATTTTTATTTATTTATTTTTAGCATTTGTTAAGCGCAAACAATTGCCCGCAGGCGTCTCGGCGCTGTACTTTTGTATGCTCTCCTATTAGGTATCATGGAAAAGTGGGAATTTTTAAAGATTAAATAACCAGGTTTTCAGTTTTTTCCTAAATGATATCAGATTTGGGCTGGATCGTATGGATTGCGGGACTGTGTTCCATAGTTTAGGGCCTACCACTAGGAAACGTCTGTCTCCCCAATTGACCAACCTGGTCCGTGGCACAACCAGGTCATTTTGTTTTGCTGAACGCAGTGTCCGGGAGGGAATATATGGGACAAGATGGTCTTTCAAAAATTGCGGCGCTTGGTGGTGAAGTGACTTATAGACAATACACAGTGTCTTAAATTTAATTCTGTTCCTCACTGGGAGCCAGTGAAGACTTCTCAGGGTCTCAGCTACGGGCTTGAATTTAGGGGTGTTTGAAAGTAGTCTGGCTGCCGCATTTTGGATTCCCTGCAGTTTCTTGATAACCCTTGCTTGGGCACTGGCAAACAGGCCATTACAATAATCCAGTGCTGACAAAACAAGGGCGCTGACAAGTGTCTTGCCAACATTTTTAGGTAGAAAAGGGAGAATCTTCCTGACTAGGCGTAGTTTGTAGAATGCCGTGGCGGCAGTCTGATTGGCATGTGCCATAAAATTTAGGTTGTCATCAAAGATGACGCCCAGATTCCGTACTTTTGTGGCAGGTTCAGGCACGGCTCCAAAAGATGACGGCCACCATGGTGCTCCCTCTTTTAAAGAATCATAATGCAGATCCTTCTTTGCCATCAAATTTCAGTCTTATTTCTCTGCTCCTGGTTTTCTCCAAGCTCCTTCAAAAACATGTTAATTCCCAGCTGACGTCTTCTGTTGAGTCTCAGAATTTATCATCTTCTTCGGGTTTCAGAGCAGGATTCTGCATGGAAACTACTTTACTTGGTGTTACCAAAATGTTGAGACATCATCTAAACCACAATTCTGCTGAAAGCCTTGCATTCCTTAGGCCTTGGAGGTTCAGCCTTACAATGGCTTTGTTCTTTCTTAGCTGATCAAACTTTTCAGGTTTTCTCTACCTCTGCAAGCTCTAATCTCCACCGATCTCCTTATGGAGTTCCTCAGGGCTCAGTGTTCAGTCCTTTGCTCTTCACTGACTATGTTTGCACGTTGGCGACACAAAGCTAATCTTTTCCCTTACTTCATCTAAGGGATTTGATTCATCTGCTATTCAGGTTGGTCTGAGAAAAATTGCATCCTGGATGCAAAACAACTTACTCAGACTAAAGTGAGATAAAACTGAAGTTATGATCTTAGGAAAGGACCAAAACTTCTAGGGATCTAAACACTGGCCTACCGAAATGGGCACCCTACCCCAGCCGGTACATCAAGTTTGCAACCTGGGCATCATCATTGACGATCACCTGTCAAAGAAACAAGTCACTAGGGTGGCTGCAACCCATTTTAACCATTCTGAAATGGTTAAAGAAGATTTTGTGGATGATACCCTTCTCTTTTCAACGTACTGTAGTCCAGGCCCTGATTACGTCTAGGCTTGACTACGGCAACGTTCTATACTTAGGCTCAAATAAAACCATAGTACAAAGGCTTCAGGTGGTGCAAAACGCAGCTGCCAGGCTGCTGTCAGGTCCCTAGGATGGTGTCAGCTACCGACTCTATTTGCAAACTACACTGGCTTAAAGTGGAGAATCGTATTAAATTTAAAGCCTTGAACTTTAGGTTTAAAATTAAATCTGGAACAGCCCCACCATACTTGCAATCTTCAATCCAGCTGCATACACCTTCTAGCCGCCTGCGTTCTGCTGGCCAATCTAAATTTGTTTTCCCCAAAATCCAACTTACCAGGATCGGCGGTAGGTCCTTTTCTTATTTGGGACCCTCCCAATGGAACTCGCTTCCTATCTCTATACGAGAGGAAACTGTACTCTGTAGTTTCCGTAGACAAGTGAAGACATGGGTATTCAATCAGTAACTCTCTATTTATTATTTTTCTCTCTACCTGGTCGCCGCCGGGAAACCTCTTCAGGTAGCTGTGCGCCTTACAAATTTAAAAAACATAACAATATAACACCTCTGGTCCCAGTCACTGAGGAAAGTGTGTCATTTGCCATGGAGATGTGGAAAGCACCTGAGGTCTTGGATACGGAGTTACCCACTCAGGCCTAATGGCTAGGGCGGTCGTTCTCGAATCTGGGGAACTGGGTTCGAGTCTAGGCAACGACGCTGAACATCCTGTGATTCTGGGCAAATCACTTAATCTCCCCCGTGCCTAACAAAAAAAGAATGTGTCCTCATGTAACGCAACTGGTGCTATGTAAAGCGCTCTGATACCCGATTCGGGTCAAGTTTGCGCTATATAAAACTCTGTAGAAAAAAAAACATTAATGTATTGACTGAGGTGCTTTAACAAGGTCAGACTAGTGCTGACTCCCTTACTTCCCTTTAATGAGGCCCTCACCAACACACTCTTGGGAACCTGGGCTAAGCCCTTTTCAGGGCCCCCACTCCAACGCCAGATTGTCAGTCCTCATCACCCTGCACATGGGGAGCCTGCCGTCTTGACCCAGCACCTCTCACCCGAGAGCCTGGTGGTACAGGCTTCAGCCAGTAAGTGAACCTAAATGCGTTCCTCACCACTCCTCCTGACCACGAATCCAAATGACCTTTGGGAAGAGAGTTCTATCATCTCCGGGTCTTGCACTGCAGTCAGTGAATGTCAGCTGCCTTCGGGGCGTTAAGGCTTCTAGGGCCCCTCTCCCTAGCTCACCCAGAGCTGAAAGTGGGGACCAACGCCTCGCTTTTTAGGTGTGACTGCTAATTGGGAGAGGTGAAGATCAAAGGCCTTGAATCTGTGGTGGAAGCTCAGCTACATGTCGACAAGCCATTCCCTTGGCGTTTCATACCTTTCTACCATCCAACAAAGGGAGGTTGGTTCGGGTGTTCACACACAACACATCCGCCATGTGGTACTGCAACAGACAGGGCGTGTGAGGTCGTGGACCCAGTGCAAAAAATGTATGCACCTCTGGAGGCAGCTGGAAGGCCAGAGTATTTTCCTTAAGGTTCAGCACCCAGCGGAATCTTTTAACAGCAGAGCAGACTAGTTGACGCCTTACAGACCACGAGTGGCGGTTACACACAGAGGTGGCATAAGGTCTCCTCTGAGAATGGGATTAATCTTGACACAATCTGTTCACTGCCAAGAACATGCAATGCCGCACTTCTGAGTTTTGGAGTTTCCAAAGTGGCTCTCGCTAAGAGACACATTCAGCCCTTTGTGGCAAGGGCTTTGCCATATTAAAACTTCTCGCCAGGATATTTCCCTGGATACCCCTGGATTGCAGGCGCTCAGTCACACAGGCCCTATTGGTTAGTCGCCTGGACTATGGCAATGCGCTATTTGTAGGGATGAATGAACATTTGTTCTCCCGCTTACAGGTTTTGCAAAATCTGGCGGCCAAACTCATCTGCAACAAAGGTAAACTAGACTTGGCGTCGGAATGCTTAAAGAGACTTCATTGGCTCCCGATGCGTCAGAGGGCTGCCTTCAAATTGCTTAGCCATGCCCATAGGGCTCTACATAATACTGGCCCCACAATTCTTCAAGGGAAGATCGAATTTTTATGTCCCCACTAGGAACCTACGCTCATGTCAATCAGCTTTGGCTAAAACCAAACGCATTTACAAAGTTAGAATAGGCGGTCGCTCCTTTTCTTACTTGGCAGCAAAAAGGTGGAATGAGCTCCCTGCTGACCTAAGACATACTACAAATTACCTCCAGTTTCGAAAAAAGTTGAAAACCCACCTCTTCCCCAATCTTTAGCATCTCAGCATCCGCCATCAGTAGTCCCTATTTGGTATAAGCGCCGTGATATCCAAGGGATTTATTTGCAGTTTTTATAGAGCGCGACGCTCTATAAAAACCGCAAATAAATTAATAAGCTCAGAGCCGAACTCGGGCTCCTGTACACTTTCTTGCCGACACCACTGCTGCCCCATATTCTGAAGATGATCAGGAACTACCAGCACTAAGTCATCCTAGTGGCTCCAGTTTGAACAAAAAGAGACTGGTACCCCAAACTCCTGGGCATGTGCATCAGTCCTCCAATCACACTGCTTCTTTGGGAGGATCTCCTTTAGCAGTAGAAGGACAGGATCCTGCACCCAAACTCGTGCACCCTCTACCTCCATACTTGCAGATTGAGCTGGAGCAGTTCAGCGCTTTTGACTGCCCACCTGAGATTGTTGATGTTATTTTGGGAGCCAAAGGTCCCTCCACCAAGTGAGCATACGCATGATGTTGGTAGAAGTTTGTGGTCTAGTACACTAAACAAGTTGACCCATTCTACGCCAAGATGTCTGAGATTTTTTTGCTCGTTTTTTCTCTAGTCCAGAAATACTTTGCATTAGGCACGGCTAAAAGGTACCTGTTAGTTATTTCGGCCTTTTTACTTTTGCCAGACCAGCATTTGTTGTTTAAACCACCAGGTCTGATGCGCTTTCTGAAGAAGTTACAGCTACTGTTTCCCCCTTCTCCTTTCAGTATTCCCAGTGGGATTTAAATTTAGTTTGGGCTTTTCTTTTGTGTTCTTCCTTCTAACTTATACACAGCTATCCCCTCACGTTGCTTACTCTCAAGTCTTTCTGGTTGCCGTAACCTTGGCATAGAGGACCAGTGAGCTACAGGCCCTCTCTTCTAACCCTCTTTATATCACTTTCTACCAAGACAGGCTTGTTCTTAGGATATGTGCCTCCTTATTGCCAAAAGTGGTGACTTATTTTCAAGTTAGGCAAATCCTCACCGTCACAACATTCTTTTCTCTGTCTCACCCCTTTAAGGAGCAGTAGAGAGAATAACGGCTGGATCCAAAAAAGCTCTTGACTTTTACATTGAGGCAAGGGCACACCAAGTTAACGATCAGCTCTTAACTAGATTCACTGGAGCATAGAAAGGCAAGGTAGTGAAGAAGAGGACCATCTCTTGCTTGATCGTACTCTGCATTAAAATCTGAAACGCACTGGCTTAAAAGCAGCCTCTGAAAGGCTTGTGGGTTCCTTCAACCAGAGACAAAACCGCTACCAGTGGTTGGCACATGGAAGACCTGTCCTGGACATTTGACAGACAGCTACATGCGCGTCCCTCAATATGTTCACAGAGCACTACTGTTTTCATAGTCAGGTCCCTCAAGACTGCCACTTTGCCAGCTCAGTCCTGCAGGGCTTTCTGATTTGAGCCCATTCACTGACCCATCACCTGAAAGGTACTGCTTTACAATCTACTCAAGGGGTGAGGAACCTGCAGTTTGAAGTCTCTATTAGAAGAACAAGTTACTTACCTTCTGTAACACCCTTTCTGGTAGAGACTAGTAGCAGATTACTCACTGACCCTCCTATCCTTCCCCTTCTGTGACACTGATTCTTCTCCACTTAAAAACCTACTAGGTTAGAGCTCTGCACACTAGCCATAACCAATCTGATTTTGGCTCAGTGTCTGAAGGCAGAGACGAGTGAGAAAACAACGGATGTCAGTGCGCATGGGTGGCACCTATCCAGGCTTGCTCACTTCCGGAATAAACCGATGTTGATGCGGAGCCGCTGGCACCACCTGCCGGTGTGCAGGCATATTGCTTAACATTTTCCTGATCCAGTCTGACGTCTGAGGGAATATTCAAAAGGTAAAGAACCTGTGGTTAAATAGTCTCAATCATATTTCAAGTAATGGTACCAGGTCTCTATCAGAAATTGTTATACCCAATGTAAGTAACCTATTCTGCATGTATTATGTAGTCCGGTTCCAAGAAACACGCCTCACCAGAAGCTTTCTTGCTGCCACACTGCCTGTCCCTGCTGGACTATTCACAACACAGCCCTTCCATGCATCTGGCAATAAAGGTCAAAGCATCATGACAAGGTTCAGACCCCACAAGGCTAGACATTACTCCGAACTAGCATCCTCTTGTGCAGACACCTTGCTCAACCCATTCCAGACAGCTAACAAAGCATTCCTGCCACCCTGTACAGTTCAGCCGTTTGACTCACCCGCCTCCCAGTGTTCTCTGGTCTGTGTTTGAGTAGTTTATACCCTCCAGCTTTTATATTGTGCAACCGGTTACCTGCCGTCCTGACTTTAATATATGGTGAAGAAGGAGTACAGGTGGATGAGCCACTGGCCCTTTGAATCAGGAAACTTTAGAGCTCTGGTTCATTCTCAGTCACATCCCAGACGTCTGTTTCTACACAGCGAGCGCGCGCTGTCAGAATGCAGCACCAACGCTACCTCTGGCCCTGACATAATTGCGACTGTGACATTGATTGGGGCTTAAACACCCTTTAATTTTGCCTTAAAATCCCCCATAGGTGTCTGTTATACACACACGTTTAGTGCACACGCAGACCCAAACCATAACTGATTTGCATGAAGCTGCTAGGCCTTGTTTATAGTTGCCATGGCAGCACTATGACTGCTGTCCCTGACTTTGTGACCGGTATATCCCAGGCCCCTTCTCATTGCATGATGCTGGAAGCACAAGCTCACACGGTGCAGCAGGGGACCGGCCTTAACCCGTGTTTTGTTTCTTTTGCCTGCAGGATTACCAGACCTGGTTAGATCTGCGGGAGCTTGAATGCAAGCTCGGAGAGCGGTACATCACTCACGAGAGCGACGACCAGCGGTGGCAGCAGCACGCGGCCGAGCACAGCCTGCGGTACCCTGCCCATCTCCTCCGGACACCGCCGCCAGCCAGCCAGGAGCCCGACGAGGCGGAGGACAGGGCCTTGTGAAGCCACCGGGGCCTCATCTGAAGCCCGGTCACTGCTTCCGCCCCATGGCGTTCACGAGCGGCCCAGCGGAAGACCACCGCGCATGCGCCGCAAGGGCGCGCATGCGCATGAGTCGCGACGCAGCTGGACCCCATTGGCTGGAGCCCTCAGGACAGATCGAAACTAACGACATTTGTAACATTTATGACATGTTTCTGCAGATTGGTCCGTCTTTGCGCTCTATTGGACAGGACGTCCCTGCGCCATGACGCCAGACCGCCGTCTATACGTGGGCTTTTATTGGAGCACAAGTAGACTGGAGGAGCTCAATGGGAGATCACGTGGCTCCATGCAGCCAATCACCAGGCCGGAATTCAGCTGAGCTAATGCCACAGGAAGCGCCGTCCCAGGGTCTATTTCCGGGTGTTGGTTGGTGTACAACTTTGCAAAGAGGATGTAGATGTGTTGACCGGTCCGTTTCTGCAAAGGCGACAGACAGGGTGGGGTCAATATTGAGCAGGGCACGAAAGGCCGAATGTTGACGGTTGGGTGTCATGAGGGAACCTGGCAGCGAGTCTCGTCAGGATAGACGAGAAATAAAATAAAACAAGCTGGCAGGGTGAGGTGGCAGGTGGGGCCTGCTGCCCGCTGGTGGTTGTGGCACAGAGGAGCTGATGAGGAAGCAGGGCGGACATGGAGGGCCACAGATAGCGCCAAGAAGTTAGCAGCGTCCTCAGGGCATGGGGCCGGCCATCACACTGTCAGCAGTGCCAGATAACAGTGGGGGAATCTGCCTGACACGCTGCAATGAGAAAAGCAGGGGGCTGGTGCCCTCTGCACAGGGTAGCACATAGGAAGCCAGGTGACAGGGGGATTTGGGAGGCTGTCGCCTGGTGCACAGAGTGACATGCAGGGACAGAGGAAATCATGCAGAAGAGAAGAGTCATCCGGGGGCGGGCGTGCCCACCTTAAGGTGCTGGAGACTGTATTCAACAATGTCTCATTCACCAGGGGCTCAACACAACCCTGCGCCCCCACACCCGGGCTTCCCATTGAGGCATGAATGTCTGTGAGATATGGGACTCTCAGAGGTCCCTGGGCATATTCTGCGGGGGCCCTTCACTTTGTGTTAAGCCATTGTCATGCACGCAATGCTTGCGGCGCAGGGGGCACGCCTCCCTACCGGGGCCTCTCTTTAAGGCAAAGACCTATGAATATATGTGAGGTAGAAGACTCTCAGAGATCCCTCACCATATTGAGTAGAGCCCCCGTAACTTTGTATGAACGCCAATGTCGTGCACGTGTACGTCATCACTGCACACTGAGGGGTGTACAAGTGTTGCATCACTAATATTTGGCTCCGATAGAGTAGTGTCTTTTCGCCCACAAAAGGCTTCACTGCCTGGTCAGTGGTAGTAAGCCTTATATAAGTACAGGTACTCATACCATACAACCTTTAAGCCTTACACCAGATAGTAATACAATTAAACTACATTTACAACAGACCAGCTAATCCTTCGCCAGGACATGTGGGTTTCTGCATGTGCAGCAGTCAGTTTTGAAAGTGGATGGCTAGCGCCCCCTGTGGTGTGTCGGTGCTCATCAAATACCAAGTGCCCTTAACAGCACATAAGAGAGCCTTATACAAGGGGACAGATGTTAATGTGGGATAGCAGTGGTATGAAAATTATCTCTGCACTGGGGTGAGGGTGAACATATATTCTTTTACCTCAAGACACCAACACATAAAGACAATGTCTGAGAATTGCGATCCACTGACAGCTGGTATTGTTCCCTGTGAAGTGGCAAGCTCTCCACAAACACAGACACCGATTTCTCTCAAAACACTATCACAATTATTCTCTCAGAAGGAGGACCTGGGATTATAAACTGCACTCGACACTGCTCTTGAAAATGGGGTACTTAAGGCTTTTATACAGGCATTTTCACAAGTCTTACATATCCGTCAAAGCATAGGTAAAGCTTGGGGTCCTGGAAAGGCTGCACTGCTCCTCTCCACACATGTTGTATGTCTGTCGGTGAGCAGTATTGTACTGCACCTCTACATATTTGTACTGTGAGTGAGGGAAGCATGCTCTGTTTCTCCTCACACCTGTCGTGTGTGTGATAGAAACTTGCATGCTCCTCTCCATTCTTGTTCGGTAAAAGGGGCATGCTCTCCACATCTGTGTGTGAGGTCAGCTTGCGGTGCTACTGCCTGTGCTGGAGCCCCGTTCTGTGTGTTGGCGC
Organism: Lissotriton vulgaris; assembly: GCF_964263255.1. Classification (NCBI taxonomy): domain Eukaryota; kingdom Metazoa; phylum Chordata; class Amphibia; order Caudata; family Salamandridae; genus Lissotriton; species Lissotriton vulgaris. The sequence goes on from NC_141697.1 coordinate 35,923,510, forward strand.
TTGCTCTGCTGCTACCCTTGCTGTGCACGTTCTATTGGTTGAATCTTGCACTGCTGTTGTGATTGCTGTCCATGGTCCTTGTGTGACTGGAATTTGCACTACTGCTGTCCATGCTGTAGCTGTTCGTTGTGTAAGGGAAGCTAACACTACTGCTAGCTTGTGTGTTCTGTGTCTCTGCAGGAATTCCGTTTTCAGCACCGTTGCTGTATGGAACAATTTTCAGCATTGAAGCATTCTAAACACATTTTTTTAAAGTGTTACTTGTACATTCCGTAATGAAACCAAACATGATTGATGTTCACGAGTCACCAGTCGCAGCAAAATATGTACGAGACCAAAAACTAAGAAATTGACGAGAGCGAATGGAAACACTGACATACAGCTTATTTTTGTACACTTCTAGCTCACTTCTGAGAAGGCTTGGTCATCTTCAGTGTGTCCCTTTTCACTGTTAGAGATGCTGCTGTTATTTCTCTGGGAAATCTACCTTCCCATTAGCCTAAGGTAGACAACATGGAAAGATGCCACAAAATCCTGAAGAGGATATGCGAGAAGTGTGCATGTAAATAAGAAGGTTTTGCACTTTTTTTCACGTAATGTACACATTCTAAAAGAACTAGAGATCTAAAACTTAGAAAATGGGAAGATTCTGGGGTGGTCGTGCATCTCTGATATGGGGTGAATTTTATAATACCTGTCAGTGACACAGTCTTCATTTATACTGTGAAATTGTCTCAGCCTCGAATGCCTCACATCTGTTGGTCTTTGCTACCAGCCAGGTGGATCAGTATCATGTGCATTATTACCATTGGCAGGTCCAGGCCTTTTTTTTTTCTTTAGTCAGAAACACTTTTCTATTGAACCCTATATGTGAAAACGTATTAAAGGTAGTACAAGCAAAACAAGTTGCATGATACCAAGAACATGTCACCTCTGGCGGAACATCGCACATTATGTAACTTGCCTTTTCATTGTCATTTAATTTCAGGTACTTTGATTTTGCCTCTGTCTCGTCCCATCCCAGATTTTCCCTTTGAGGTAATGGCTCTTACCTTGAATGCGTAATATGTGGGTAGATTTCCAGATGAGTATTTCCTATATAGCATCATATATGGCCTCATGCATGCCATGTGGAGTTGTGATAACAAGGAGTCTTTACAATCAATGAGTTTCTGACTGGCCATTGTTGGTAGCCCACTGTTATTACCACTGCCCACCCCTTTCAGATGCAGCAACCTGACACTTGCAATGACGTGCTTTCCTGTGCTGCGGATATTAGGTCTGTTCCTTCATCTGACCTGTTCAAATATGTACTCTTTGGAGCATTGTATAAACCTATAGCCTAGTGGAAGTGGATACTCTCACGGGTGATTATCTGCGCTTTACAAATCCGAGTTGATTGATTCATTCATTGAACAGCAAAAGCTTGTAGAGGGACTTGCAGCTGGAAAGACTAGGGTCATAGCTTTGGGATGCAGTATGGGCTGGGAAAAAGTCTGCCTCGTCAGGCAAAGTAATTCATATTGCCTTAAAATTCGAGTTCTGCTGGGACCCATCCCTTTCCAAGTGATTTAAGTCAACAGACTGCATGGGGGAATGTTTGATGCTGATAGTGTTTAAGAACTGGAATTCAAGTTATAACTGAATTGTGTTTTTTAACTTTTTACCAACAATATAATTAATAGAATAAACAAACCCTTTTGTACTGATGTCATCATAAATTATGTGTTTCCCATTGCTTTTCCTGTTGCTTCGATGCAAAGTCAACATTCCAAGATGGCCCCCTATGTACATAGTTGACCTAGCAACGTGGAGCTTTTCCTTTGTCCACTGCTGTAGATGACTGAACATCCAATTAAATTCATTATAATAGAACAGTTCTTGTAAATGACATCCAGAGACACATCACTGCCTGGCCACCGCAATATGGACTGACAACAATGACTCAGGACATGCCACTACTGCTATCTTGACACGGATTTCATTGGTCCTTCCAGCCCACCATAGGACTTCTCAGATATTTAGTGGGGCTCTCCGTTTAGGGGCATCTCCTGTTTTCTTGTAGATGGCTGGTCCGGTCACTGGAAGTTACCTTCCCATTGCCACTTTCTACATAAACCACTTGGTGTCTGCTGTCCTAAGAATCTTTTTCAATAAACCACAATGATTTCGGGCTATCTCCACACACCAGACTGGACATTATGTGCAGTTTGAGGTAAAATGGATGATTTTCCCCTTTGATAACGTGCTCAACCTAACTGGTTTCTGTGCTACCCAACAGTGGGATGCCACTTCCTTATGACTGCATACTCGGAAAATTCTGCTGCCCAGTCTCTTTGACTCACATTGAAGCAGATTTCTTAACTGGCTCCAACATATCAACCTGATAAAATATTTATAAAGCTAGAAGTGAGACACGTGTAGTTCTGATGGTAGGTAGTTCAGAGTCATGTAGCACCTTTGTTGTAAGTTTTTGAAAACAGTTTTTGTCTTAAAAAGATGTGCCTGCCATTTGTTCTCCCGTGTTTACAGGTGGTGGGGCAGTTGAGGCTCTCATTCTCTCTTGTTTGGATTATAGCAGTTCACTTTACCTGAGGTCCTCCAATGGAGTTACCCTGAAATTACAAGTTGTTTTAAATGCTGTCGCACACATGAATTCCTATATTTCAGCCAGCCAGGAAGGGATTGGGAGATCTGTGGCTCCCCAATGCCCAAATAATAGAATTCAGGTCATTGTGCATCTCCCACCGTGCTACTGGGGCAAGGCCTGCCTAGTCAATGCCAGTTTGTTACCCCTTACAACTTTAATAGATCAGGTCTTCAAACCTTCATCTGCCTCCTGCCCCTGCTTTTAAAAGAGCCAGAGGTGGTGGACTGTCTTTTAGTTTCAATGCTAAGCTCTGGAATTCCCTTCCCTTGACCATCAGAGTTCTAGACAATGAGCTAATCTTTCAAAAAGCTAGTAAAACCTGGCTCGTCAGATAGACGTAGTCTCTTAGGTATCTTCCTCGTTCTGTATGGTGCAACCTGTCCTAACCAGCGCTGGGTTGCCTCCGGGTCTCCATGTGCTTTACAAATCGTATAGTAGAGTTTATTCATAATTCCTTGGCGTTGCCCACATGTTCAGAGCTTTAGTGGCTTCGGTGGGCACCAGGACCCTTGGCAGGCAATCGTCTAGAGGGTTTAAATGTCCACGTGGTTTGTGGCACTATTACTGGAAACAAGGCATCTCACCAGGTACCAAGTCTGACATCAACCAGCCAGTAAATATGAGCCACAGCCCCATTGAGATTCATAAGCCGTCAATGGGGGACGACTCGTGCAAGTGCAGTAGCGCCAGGTGCTGTTTGGTTCAACGTGTGGGCATTGACTGCATTATCACCAACCGTCTCACTGTGGGCGATGGCTCATGCACGCGCAGTAGCACTGTGCACAGTGTTTGGGTCGACTTGTGTTTACTGGTTAGGTTTTCACCACCAGTGTCCCCCAGAACCTCCTCTGTCAGCCTCTCCAGCAGTGGTTACATATTTTCACCTCAACCCCTTTGCATAAACTGATGTAGCCACTCCCACCCCAAGACGTAACATTTCTTCACAACAAGTATTTCATATGAAACATTTGGAGCAGGCGCACCATTGGAATAATGTTCGTGGGCATTTCCCCCAAGGAATACCAAAAACAAATCTGATATTCAGCTGTGTTTTTCGATTTATTGCAAGAAATATATGCAGTGTGATACACCGCACGTGAGCCAAACACTCCATGAAGGATCGGAGGGGTGGGCAGCTGGAGAGAAAACTCAAATCTGTGCTGTGCTTTCATTTTTATTTTTTTTGCACAATGCAGTACGTAACCTAAATAAAATATTGTAAAAGAGGGAGACAAAATGTCTAAGGGAAGGGACCTGGGGGTGAGAGGGTGGACGTTTAATGTTCACGAAGCCACTTGGCAAATGCCCGTTGTAGGGTCCCCAGACACGATTCGTACCCCTCTGAAGGCCTGAACCGTTCCGCCCTCGCACCCAGATGCCTTGGATAACGCTGGGGTCCGTGTGTGCGTTTACAAGCTCTACTTGTGAAGCAGCTTTCCAGCGCCAGGGTCTCTTGCCTTTTTCTGTGTACGTTTGTAAAAAAAAAAAAAGAAAAGTCTTGTTTTTTTGATATTTTAACTGTTTTGATTGAGTCTTGTTTTTTTTGTTATTGCAATAAAAATAAATATTTGCAGCGGTGCGCGTCGGCCCTGGCCGTGTGTGTTCTTGCTGTTGCTAGGCCGCGGCGCGCCCCTGCCGTTCACCTCTGCGCCGCGCTCGTCTCCTCTTGTCTGCAGATGCGTTTCCATGGGGACCCCGCATCACGGGCGGATGAGTGCGCAGCGCGCCCCTCATCCGAGCCGGTGCCGTTTCCATGGGACCCCCGCCTCGTCCTCGAGTGGATGGATGGATAGATGGCTGGGGAGGCGCGCAGCGGGCCCTCCACCTGGCTCCACTTGTTGGGAGCTGCTCTCTGCTAGGCCGCCAGTTTGGAGGGGCAGCTTTCACCCCCGCCCTGGGCTCCTCCCACTCATGGTGCCCTCCTTGTTACCCAGGGTGCGGCTGCAGGAACAGACAGGAAATGGATCTAAAATGCCCAAATCCGGGATGTTCTCCCCAGACCCGGCCTTGGCTTCGAGGGCGCACTGGGTGCACATCTGGGGCCCAGGTGAATAAAACGAGGCAGCTGGGAGCCCCTTCTGAGTCCAGGGCTGATTACGTCAGAGTTGTGACTGTCCTCTGCTACACACCTCCCCCAACTCACCTAAATTACCCACAGTTTAGCTGCGACGCAGGTGCAGGTTCGCTGTGGGGGTGCCGGTGCCTGGCAACAGGGCCAGCTTCAGTGCTGGTAGCGCCCGGTGCGACAATCTTTATTGGCGGCCCCCATGAACTCCTCCAAGGAGGAGCAAAAGTGCCCCTCATCTCTCCATAGCCCCTCTCTCACATACATTTCATCTGTTTTAAAGACTGGTAAATGCTCGCTTCACTATTCCACTCAGCTATCCACATGGAATACAGATCTGTTCTTTGCAGCAGGCATATTAACCCTCTGAGCTACATTTTGGTGAGTCAAAACTGCCACTAGAAAAAACTCTGATCTCGGTATCTCTAACAGAAACATTTATCACAAGAGTTATCTCGACATTTTTATTGCTGCCTGAAAGCTGATTGCACAAGGAACTCTGCGGCAGGTGCTTTTAAATTGTAAGTTATTGCTAAACACAGCGCTACCCCCTCCCCCCCACCCCCGGGCAGTGCAACACAGAGGGCAGGGAAAGAAGGGTCTTGATGGGGTGCTAAAGATGACACCTATACCATATTAAAAATAATTTAAAACAATATCAGTGAAATCGCGAGAGGGTCGTAGCTGTTCGTATGACCTTCGGGCAGACAGCTCCTTGTGCCCCTCTGAAGGTTGGCACCCTGGGTGTGGACCTAGCTACACATACGAAGGGGCGGCCCTGGTTCTACCCAGGAAAAAGGCGTGCCAATGTATGTTCAACCAAAGGGAATTACCGAAAGGAAGCAAAGACAACTCCTCGACTCTGCTCAGGACACCCCTGATCTGAGAGTTCCACCGGCTTCATGTCATCAGAACACCACATTTCAATTCATTGTTATCAGATGTGGTAGTCCACTAAATTTAATAGAGCAAAACAGGACTACAACTCCCAGATTGCACTACCATGGCGAAAGCCCAGGACTGGAGCAAAGGATGTGTCAACATGAACATTCCTGTTTTGCTCTGAGCCTGAGGCAAAGTCAGAACCACTGGAATTATGTTTGTTGCATTTGCCATATAATCCACCATCTGCTGCATAAACTGCTGATTTTAGCACAAAAACAATTGTTTCTAGCTTGAACTGTTCAAAAGTTACTAAAAACGCAGCTACATGTGTTGCTGTGTGGAGGAAAGCCCTTTGCGGAGGTTGAGAGGTCGCCTTTCTTTAGCTTATTGCTATATTGCGGTCTTAGACTGGTACTAATGAGGTGCAACTAATGCCCAGACAGTGTTTACAAATTTAAAAATGGCAAAGTATTGGAGTATACTATCACAAAATGTGTTGCATAATGCTGCCTAATTTGCAATTTTTTGCCCCATAATTTACTCAAACCTGCATATGCTGCACTCAACCAATCAATCAAAATGAGCTTTATTCGATTTTGAGAAATTAAAATCATAAAAGCATATAAATAATCCAACAATACATCATCATACATAATGTAAAATAACTCAATTTATGTACATCCGTTGTTAAAAAGCTTCTGAAAGAGTTACGCTGGTATTGGCAAGAATTTCATTTTTTTTTCTTTCGATAAATATTCCGGAACCTGTTTCACGCAAGTCAATTGTTAACAGCTTACCTTGTCCTCAAGACGTTCTTTAGAAAGCCCACCATAGACCCAATGCAATAGTAATTTTCAAGCATCTGTAAGTATATAAAAGCAGGGCGACACTGTCTCCATCTGCCCTGAAGTAATAGAGGTATTAACCATCTTCTTCTTTGATTATTGTACAACCTACAGAATAGGACCACGTGCATAGTGCTTTGTCTGGATACGTTATCGCAGGGGCATTGACACAGTTCTCTTGACCAGTCATTTGTGGTTGGGTATGTAGTTAAATGATGGAACATCCCGAATCTAAATCTGGTCAGGAGATATCTGTCATAGCCACTTTGAACACAAAGCAAATAAGGTTGAATGGATATAGTCGTAAGGGTCAGTTGGTATGCTGCACTCTAGAATTACACAAATAAATGAACCAATGATAATGGGATAGTCACCTTTCATGGGTCCTAAGTCTGCTGCTCGTAACACACATTTCACAGTAAACATGACAAAAAACTAAGACTCTAATGCCAGACATTACAAGGGTGACATCTCTACTGCCTTCTAACCAGTTCCCAGGCTGCTACTGGCTGGTGGAGTTGCCATATGCTCCCCTCTTGGCCGTCCAGGGGCAGTCACATTATATTATATTATGTTATAGCATCTGTATGGTGGGGCAGCACCTCTGTTTGAGCGACGGAGCATCGCCCATTGGTTAAAATGCCCCCATGCCCCAGAATTGAAAAATAAAATGATAATAAAGTTGATTTATTACCCTTTTATTTGTCAATATCCCTCGTTCCAAGCCCATTGTCAGGATGGGGCGGGCCGCTGTTGAGCGGCAACAGCAGAGACGAGCAGTGGGCTGGCTGGGTCCGTTTGAAATGTGCTCGTATATTTGGCTGGTTTTCTTGCAACAGCCAGCCAGACATGCACATTTTAAACTTCTCAATCCAGCTGTCTTTCAGTTCTGTCTTGGTCCTGGACTACATGAGTGAAGGTGCTTGGCCCTGCACTGCACGAGTGAAGGTGCTTGGCCCTGCACTGCACAAGTGAAGGTGCTTGTCCCTGGACCACATGAGTGAAGGTGCTTGGCCCTGCACTGCACAAGTGAAGGTGCTTGGCCCTGGACTGCATGAGTGTAGGTGCTTGTCCCTGCACTGCACGAGTGAAGGTGCTTGTCCCTGGACTGCATGAGTGAAGGTGCTTGACCCTGGACCACATGAGTGAAGGTGCTTGTCCCTGGACTGCATGAGTGAAGGTGCTTGTCCCTGCACTGCACGAGTGAAGGTGCTTGTCCCTGCACTGCACGAGTGAAGGTGCTTGTCCCTGGACCACATGAGTGAAGGTGCTTGGCCCAGCACTGCACAAGTGAAGGTGCTTGGCCCTGGACTGCATGAGTGTAGGTGCTTGTCCCTGGACTGCATGAGTGAAGGTGCTTGTCCCTGGACTGCATGAGTGAAGGTGCTTGACCCTGGACCACATGAGTGAAGGTGCTTGTCCCTGGACTGCATGAGTGAAGGTGCTTGTCCCTGGACTGCATGAGTGAAGGTGCTTGACCCTGGACCACATGAGTGAAGGTGCTTGTCCCTGGACCGCATGAGTGAAGGTGCTTGTCCCTGGACCACATGAGTGAAGGTGCTTGTCCCTGGACTGCATGAGTGAAGGTGCTTGTCCCTGGACTGCATGAGTGAAGGTGCTTGACCCTGGACCACATGAGTGAAGGTGCTTGTCCCTGGACCGCATGAGTGAAGGTGCTTGTCCCTGGACTGCATGAGTGAAGGTGCTTGTCCCTGGACTGCATGAGTGAAGGTGCTTGTCCCTGGACTGCATGAGTGAAGGTGCTTGACCCTGGAATGAGTGGAGAAGTGTGGCTCACTGGTTAGAGCAGGCAGACCCTGAAGCAGAGGTCAGACCCGGGACCAGGGTTCGATCCCCGACGCGGCAGGGTGTTGAGCTCAAATGTCCACGGACTCGATAATTCTCGCTTCGGTGCCTGACCTAATCATGGGTTCACACTCTGCAACTCTGGGCATTAAGCTTGCTTAATCTCCACAACGGCCCCCCGCGGTGGGATGCCTGGCTTTCACCTTGGGGATGCCCTGTAGGGGCTATCTCACAGGGAAAAACCAGGACGGGTTCCCAAGGCAAGCGCGGAGATACCCCTTCGGGGGTCGATTCTGGCGCTATATAAGAAATGTAATAATAATAATAATAATGCATGAGTTTAGGTGCTTGGGCCTGCACTGCATGAGTGAAGGTGCTTGTCCCTGCACTGCACGAGTGAAGGTGCTTGGGCCTGCACTGCATGAGTGAAGGTGCTTGGCCCTGGACTGCATGAGTGATGGCGCTTGTCCCTGGACTGCATGAGTGAAGGCGCTTGTCCCTGGACTGCATGAGTGAAGGTGCTTGGCCCTGCACTGCATGAGTGAAGGTGCTTGGCCCTGCACTGCATGAGTGAAGGTGCTTGTCCCTGGACAGCATGAGTGAAGGTGCTTGGCCTTGGACTGCATGAGTGAAGGTGCTTGGCCCTGCACTACATGAGTGAAGGTGCTTGTCCCTGGACTACATGAGTGAAGGTGCTTGTCCCTGGACTACATGAGTGAAGGTGCTTGTCCCTGGACTGCCTGAGTGAAGGTGCTTGGGCCTGCACTGCATGAGTGTAGGTGCTTTAAGTATATAAAAGCAGGGCGACACTGTCTCCATCTGCCCTGAAGTAATAGAGGTATTAAACACCTTCTTCTCTCATTATTGTACAACCTACACGTGCATAGTACTTTGTCTGGATACGTTATCGCAGGGGCATTGACACAGTTCTCTTGACCAGTCATTTGTGGTTGGGTATGTAGTTAAATGATGGAACATCCCAAACCTAAATCTGGTCAGAAGATATCTGTCATAGCCACTTTGAACACAAAGCAAATAAGGTTGAATGGATATAGTCGTAAGGGTCAGTTGGTATGCCGCACTCTACAACTACACAAATAAATGAACGAATGATAATGGGATAGTCACCTTTCATGGGTCCTAAGTCTGCTGCTCGTAACACACATTTCACAGTAAACATGACAAAAAACTAAGACTCTAATGCCAGACATTACAAGGGTGACATCTCTACTGCCTTCTAACCAGTTCCCAGGCTGCTACTGGCTGGTGGGGTTGCCATATGCTCCCCTCTTGGCCGTCGAGGGGCAGTCACATTAAATGATATTATATTATGTTATAGCATCTGTATGGCGGGGCAGCACCTCTGTTTGAGCCGGAGCATCGCCCATTGGTTAAAATGCCCCCATGCCCCAGAATTGAAAAATAAAATGATAATAAAATTGATTTATTACCCTTTTATTTGTCAATAACCCTCGTTCCAAGCCAATTGTCAGGATGGGGCGGGCCGCTGTTGAGTGGCAACAGCAGGGAGGAGCAGTGGGCTGGCTGGGTCCGTTTGAAATGTGCTCGTATATTTGGCTGGTTTTCTTGCAACAGCCAGCCAGACATGCACATTTTAAACTTCTCAACCCAGCTGTCTTTCAGTTCTGTCTTCGGTTCAAAGCAAGCAAAGGTCTCCAGTGCTCTTCGGAGCGCTGAGAGATCCAGCTCTATCCAATCCTGGCACTTTTCTCATGCCAGTCTATAGCAGCACCAGGATTGGATAGGGGAGTGGGCTGGGGCTCACTTGTAAGAAAAAAGGATGCTGAAGTGAGGATATGCCACAGCGAGGACTTACAGCAAGGTAACTGAATTTTCTTTTTTAAATGCACATTTAATTTGTAATGTGCATTAAATCGCCAACATGCATTACATTACTGTTTTGAAGTTAAAGTTTTAACTTTAAAACAATAACGTAATGCATGTCAGCAATTTAAAGTAATTTTACGGCGTGTGTATGCCCACACCATCCATTTGCCTGCCCCACCCCTCTCAGTAGATAGCAGCCGCCCCACTGTATAGTGCTTACTTCCTTTATGTGGGGCTCTGAAGTGCTTGCCTGTATGGATGGCATTCTCCTCCGTGGGAATGTGCGGTTCGAAGTGTGCTGTATTTGCTTTCAGCTTATGTGGGAAGTATTTCCATGTCGTGCATGGAAGCCAAGGGCTTCCATGCACCGAGGGTCAGTTATCGTGTTACGGGATGCAGTGCTTGTTGGCTGGATGAATGAGGAAGTGTGAGACTAACACATTTTTAATAATTTGTGTTATGATGGAGCTCAGGTTAGTTCTGCCGATCCCTTTATTGTGTTGGCAGTTTTCTTTCATGTTCTATATAAGATTTCCTGTTCTGCCAGTGGAGGGGTGTCATCCACTTTGATCTGTTAAGGATCCTCAAGACGGGGGGAATCAGAGATCCACCCGGTTAGACTGTGTTACAATCCCCCTTTATATAGGTGCCATTCTGAGATGTCAAGAAAGGGAGAGATGGGCAGCGCAATATCTTGCTGTGGGTGTTTGTAGCACTTCAAATGAAAGTGGCACAATGCTGTTCTTCCTCCCATGTAGCCAATCTAGTGCCTCAGTTGTTCATCCCAAAATACTTTCTTTTATATGTTGATTAAACTGAACATCGGCCTTAAAGCTAGCATGCAGTGATTACAGAAAACATGAATTGTCTCCCATGTGGCTGCGGTTCGGATTACGTCAAGCAGAATGTGCATTTGAAGGGCTCTGAAGGTGCTTGGCCTGCCTTGAAGGTGCTTGGCCCTGCACTGCATGAGTGAAGGTGCTTGGCGCTGCACTGCATGAGTGAAGGCGCTTCTCCCTGTACTGCATGAGTGAAGGTGCTTGTCCCTGGACTGCATGAGTGAAGGTGCTTGTCCCTGGACTGCATGAGTGAAGGTGCTTGGCCCTGCACTGCATGAGTGAAGGTGCTTGGCCCTGGACTGCATGAGTGAAGGTGCTTGGCCCTGGACTGCATGAGTGAAGGTGCTTGGCCCTGCACTGCATGAGTGAAGGTGCTTGGGCCTGCACTGCATGAGTGAAGGTGATTGTCCCTGGACTGCATGAGTGAAGGTGCTTGGCCCTGCACTGCATGAGTGAAGGTGCTTGTCCCTGGACTGCATGAGTGAAGGTGCTTGGTCCTGGACTGCATGAGTGAAGGTGCTTGGCCCTGCACTGCATGAGTGAAGGTGCTTGTCGCTGCCCTGCACGAGTGAAGGTGCTTGTCGCTGCCCTGCACGAGTGAAGGTGCTTGGCCCTGGACTGCATGAGTGAAGGTGCTTGTCCCTGCCCTGCACGAGTGAAGGTGCTTGGCTCTGGACTGCATGAGTGAAGGTGCTTGGGCCTGCACTGCATGAATGAAGGTGCTTGTCCCTGGACTGCATGAGTGAAGGTGCTTGTCCCTGCCCTGCGTGAGTGAAGGTGCCTGTCTCTGCAATGCACGAGTGAAGGTGCTTGGCCCTGCACTGCATGAGTGAAGGTGATTGTCCCTGGACTGCCTGAGTGAAGGTGATTGGGCCTGCACTGCATGAGTGGAGGTGCTTGGCACTGCACTGCATGAGTGAAGGTGCTTGGCCCTGCACTGCATGAGTGAAGGTGCTTGGCCCTGCACTGCATGAGTGAAGGTGCTTGGCCCTGGACTGCATGAGTGAAGGTGCTTGGCCCTGGACTGCATGAGTGAAGGTGCTTGTCCCTGGACTGCATGAGTGAAGGTGCTTGGCCCTGCACTGCATGACTGAAGGCGCTTCTCCCTGCCCTGCATGAGTGAAGGTGCTTGTCCCTGCCCTGCATGAGTGAAGGTGCTTGTCCCTGGACTGCATGAGTGAAGGCGCTTCTCTCTGTACTGCATGAGTGAAGGTGCTTGTCCCTGGACTGCATGAGTGAAGGTGCTTGGCCCTGGACTGCATGAGTGAAGGTGCTTCTCCCTGTACTGCATGAGTGAAGGTGCTTGTCCCTGGACTGCATGAGTGAAGGTGCTTGGCCCTGGACTGCATGAGTGAAGGTGCTTGGCCCTGCACTGCATGAGTGAAGGTGCTTGTCGCTGCCCTGCACGCGTGAAGGTGCTTGGCCCAGGACTGCATGAGTGAAGGTGCTTGTCCCTGCCCTGCACGAGTGAAGGTGCTTGTCCCTGCCCTGCATGAGTGAAGGTGCTTGGCCCTGCACTGCATGAGTGAAGGTGCTTGTCGCTGCCCTGCACGAGTGAAGGTGCTTGGCCCTGGACTGCATGAGTGAAGGTGCCTGTCCCTGCCCTGCATGAGTGAAGGTGCTTGTCCCTGCCCTGCATGAGTGAAGGTGCTTGTCCCTGCCCTGCACGAGTGAAGGTGCTTGGCCCTGGACTGCAGGAGTGAAGGTGCTTGTCCCTGCCCTGCATGAGTGAAGGTGCTTGTCCCTGCCCTGCATGAGTGAAGGTGCTTGTCCCTGCCCTGCACGAGTGAAGATGATTGTCCCTGGACTGCATGAGTGAAGGTGCTTGTCCCTGGAATGCATGAGTGAAGGTGCTTGTCCCTGCACTGCATGAGTGAAGGTGCTTGTCCCTGGACTGCATGAGTGAAGGTGCTTGTCCCTGCCCTGCATGAGTGAAGGTGATTGTCCCTGGACTGCATGAGTGAAGGTGCTTGTCCCTGCCCTGCACGAGTGAAGGGGCTTGTCCCTGCCCTGCATGAGTGAAGGTGCTTGTCCCTGCCCTGCATGAGTGAAGGTGATTGTCCCTGGACTGCATGAGTGAAGGTGCTTGTCCCTGCCCTGCACGAGTGAAGGGGCTTGTCCCTGCCCTGCATGAGTGAAGGTGATTGTCCCTGGACTGCACGTGTGAAGGTGCTTGTCCCTGGAATGCATGCGTGAAGGTGCTTGTCCCTGCACTGCATGAGTGAAGGTGCTTGTCCCTGGACTGCATGAGTGAAGATGCTTGTCCCTGGAATGCATGAGTGTAGGTGCTTGGCCCTGCACTGCATGAGTGAAGGTGCTTGACCCTGGACTGCATGAGTGAAGGTGCTTGTCCCTGGACTGCATGAGTGAAGGTGCTTGTCCCTGCCCTGCATGAGTGAAGGTGCTTGTCCCTGCCCTGCACGAGTGAAGGTGCTTGTCCCTGCCCTGCATGAGTGAAGGTGCTTGTCTCTGCCCTGCATGAGTTAAGGTGCTTGGCCCTGGACTGCATGAGTGAAGGTGCTTGTCCCTGCCCTGCATGAGTGAAGGTGCTTGTCCCTGCCCTGCACGAGTGAAGGTGCTTGTTCCTGCCCTGCATGAGTGAAGGTGCTTGTCCCTGCCCTGCATGAGTGAAGGTGCTTGGCCCTGCACTGCATGAGTGAAGGTGCTTGACCGTGGACTGCATGAGTGAAGGTGCTTGTCCCTGCCCTGCACGAGTGAAGGTGCTTGTCCCTGCCCTGCATGAGTGAAGGTGATTGTCCCTGGACTGCATGAGTGAAGGTGCTTGTCCCTGGAATGCATGAGTGAATGTACTTGTCCCTGGAAAGCATGAGTGACGGTGTTTGGCCCTGCACTGCACGGGTGAAGGTGCTTGTCCCTTGACTGCATGAGTGAAGGTGCTTGGGCCTGCACTGCACGAGTGAAGGTGCTTGTCCCTGCACTGCATGAGTGAAGGCACTTGTCCTTGGACTGCACTGGACTTCATACCATGTAGTCGAGGTTAACTTTATATCCAAGGGCCTAGCACCATGAAAATTGAACCCAGGAGCTCTTTAGATGTCCAGAATGATGAGTCTATCCTAATCTACAGGAGGTGTTTTGGAAAAAAGTAGCAATAAAGGCTTCCTAACTCATATCAAAATCTTACAGTCTTTGCTCATAACAAGTCTTGTACATGAGTATATTCCTGTGGAAAACTGGATAGAACTTATCAAAGAAGAGGGATTGAAGTTCAGCTGCTCTACCTGGTCCGAAGAAAACACATGAGGAAGGTGATGTCATTGAATTTCAATTACGAGGTGGTAAGGGAGTCAGACAGTCCCCGGTAAAATTGGATTAGATGGTGCAGCTAAATGAGGCCTACAAGGATTAACACATGTCTAAATCCAGAGAGAATATCAGAGACTTACTTCATGGAGTGTGCTGCTAGGTAGTGGTGTTCATGGTAAAACACCTGTGTTCAGAGAGAATGTCTCAGACCTAGTTCATGGAGTGCGCGGCTAGGCAGTGGGCTATCACAGACTTAGTTCATGGAGTGCGCGGCTAGGCAGCGGCCTACATGGTGTAACACCTTTGTATGTCCCAATAGAATATCATCATAGACTTAGTTCATGGAGTGCGCGGCTAGGCAGCGGCCTACATGGTTTAACACCTTTGTATGTCCCAATAGAATATCATCATAGACTTAGTTCATGGAGTGCGCGGCTAGGCAGCGGCCTACATGGTGTAACACCTGTGTATGTCCAGTGAGAACATCACAGACTTAGTTCATCGAGTGCGCGGCTAGGTAGCAACCTACATGGGTAACGTGCTTAATTTGTGCTGGTGTTTTCCGGTGCTCGGCACTGGCCCCTAATTGTCAGCACCGGCTCTACTGGCAGTCCACTACATGTTGGCACTGTCTTTTTATTTTAGAGATGAGTTCAACAACTATCTTTATTAAGTCAATATACATTGAAAATGAATAACACCAGCCTCCCAAACCATTATTATGGCTTTGTCTATCTAAATAGTCTGAATTGTCACAATTGTAGGAGTGCTATGGTTAGGGTGCTATGCGGGTACTGCAATTGGCAGCGCTAGCAGGGTATGGGTGGTGGAGGCTGCAGTGGCGTTCCGAGAAGGGCCCTGTCACTTCATGTTTTACAAATTAAGCGCTGGGTGTAACACCTGTGTATGTCCAGGTAGCATTTTGCAGACTTTGTTCCAGGAGTGAGCGGTTTGGTAGTGGCCTTCATGGTATAACACCTGTGTATGTCCAGAGAGAACATCACAGACTTAGTTCATGGAGCGCGCGGCTAGGCAGTGGCTTACATGGTGTAACACCTGTGTATGTCCAGAGAGAACATCACAGACTTAGTTCATGGAGTGCGCGGCTAGGCAGTGGCTTACATGGTGTAACAACTGTGTATGTCCAGAGAGAACATCACAGACTTAGTTCATGGAGTGCGCGGCTAGGCAGTGGCTTACATGGTGTAACAACTGTGTATGTCCAGAGAGAACATCACAGACTTAGTTCATAGAGCGCGCGTCTAGGCAGTGGCTTACATGGTGTAACACCTGTGTATGTCCAGAGAGAACATCACAGACTTAGTTCATGGAGTGCGCGGCTAGGCAGTGGCTTACATGGTGTAACAACTGTGTATGTCCAGAGAGAACATCACAGACTTAGTTCATGGAGTGCGCGGCTAGGCAGTGGCCTACATGGTATAACACCTGTGTATGTCCAGAGAGAACATCACAGACTTAGTTCATGGAGTGCGCGGCTAGGCAGTGGCTTACATGGTGTAACACCTGTGTATGTCCAGAGAGAACATCACAGACTTAGTTCATGGAGTGCGCAGCTTGGCAGTGGCCTACATGGTATAACACCTGTGTCTGTCCAGAGAGAACATCACAGACTTAGTTCATGGAGTGCGCGGCTAGGCAGTGGCCTTCATGGTATAACACCTGTGTATGTCCAGAGAGAACATCACAGACTTAGTTCATGGAGTGCGCGGCTAGGCAGTGGCTTACATGGTGTAACACCTGTGTATGTCCAGAGAGAACATCACAGACTTAGTTCATGGAGTGCGTGATTCTTGCGGCTTCCTTCCATCTGGGCATTACAGGTTCACGGATCACTGACATATTATCGAGGGACATAATATCGACTACCTAAAATATCGTTGACAAAATATCGACAGACCGAATATCGACTTTGTATCTACAAACATGTAAGTACAAAAATATTGAGTAAACAATATAGTTTACTAAAATATAGTTTGTAAAAATATCAACTTTAGTAAAAACAATGTTAAATTAATATTAAAAATGATTTAGTAAAATATACTTAAAAATACTTAAATTAACTTATATTAAGTAAATAATTAATGAAAGTTATAAAAAAAATGTTTTACAATCATATTTGTTAAAACATATATATAGTAACATAATGTAATTAAAAAAATGTCCAATATTATTACCGTAGGGTAGCGGAAGTGTAAAATTACTATTCCCGCTCCAAAGAGTGCAACCGTAGATAAGGCGTTGGATAGCGTAGGGGTAAAAATTACTATTACCACTCCAGAGAGTGCAACAGTAGGGAAAGGGTTGGATAGCGTAGGGGTAAAAATTACTATTCCCGCTCCAGAGAGTGCAACAGTAGGGAAAGCGTTGGATAGAGTAGGGGTAAAAATTACTATTCCCTCTCCAGAGAGTGCAACAGTAGGGAAAGCGTTGGATAGCGTAGGGGTAAAAGTTACTATTCCCACTCCAGAGAGTGCAACAGTAGGGAAAGCATTGGATAGCGTAGGAGTAAAAATTACTATTCCCACTCCAGAGAGTGCAACAGTAGGGAAAGCGTTGGATAGTGTAGGGGTTAAAATTACTATTCCCACTCCAGAGAGTGCAACAGTAGGGAAAGCGTTGGATAGCGTAGGGGTAAAAATTACTATTCGCACTCCAGACAGTGCAACAGTAGGGAAAGCGTTGGATAGCGTAGGGGTAAAAAATACTATTCCCACTCCAGAGTGTGCAACAGTAGGGAAAGCGTTGGATAGCGTAGGGGTAAAAATTACTATTCCCATTCCAAAGAGTGCAACATGTAGAGAAAGGGTTGGATAGCGTAGGGGTAAAAATTACTATTCCCACTCCAGAGAGTGCAAAAGTAGGGAAAGCGTTGGATAGCGTAGGGGTAAAAATTACTATTCCCATTCCAAAGAGTGCAACATGTAGGGAAAGGGTTGGATAGCGTAGGGGTAAAAATTACTATTCCCACTCCAGAGAGTGCAAAAGTAGGGAAAGCGTTGGGTAGCGTAAGGGTAAAAATTACTATTCCCACTCCAGAGTGTGCAACAGTAGGGAAAGCGTTGGATAGCGTAGGGGTAAAAATTACTATTCCCATTCCAAAGAGTGCAACATGTAGGGAAAGGGTTGGATAGCGTAGGGGTAAAAATTACTATTCCCACTCCAGAGAGTGCAAAAGTAGGGAAAGTGTTGGATAGCGTAGGGGTAAAAATTACTATTCCCACTCCAGAGAGTGCAACAGTAGGGAAAGCGTTGGATAGCGTAGGGGTAAAAATTACTATTCCCACTCCAGACAGTGCAACAGTAGGGAAAGCGTTGGATAGCGTATGGGTAAAAATTACTATTCCCACTCCAGAGTGTGCAACAGTAGGGAAAGCGTTGGATAGCGTAGGGGTAAAAATTACTATTCCCATTCCAAAGAGTGCAACATGTAGGGAAAGGGATGGATAGCGTAGGGGTAAAAATTACTATTCCCACTCCAGAGAGTGCAAAAGTAGGGAAAGAGTTGGATAGCGTAGGGGTAAAAATTACTATTCCCACTCCAGAGAGTGCAACAGTAGGGAAAGCATTGGATAGCGTAGGGGTAAAAATTACTATTCCCACTCCAATGAGTGCTACAGTAGGGAAAGGGTTGGATAGCGTAGGGGTAAAAATTACTATTCCCACTCCAGTGGGTGCTACAGTAGGGAAAGGGTTGGGTAGCGTAGGGGTAAAAATTACTATTCCCACTCCAGTGGGTGCTACAGTAGGGAAAGGGTTGGATAGCGTAGGGGTAAAAATTACTATTCCCACTCCAGTGGGTGCAACAGTAGGGAAAGCGTTGGATAGCGGGAGGGTCAAAATTACTATTCCCACTCCAGAGAGTGCAACAGTAGGGAAAGCGTTGGATAGCGTAGGGGTAAAAATTACTATTCCCACTCCAAAGAGTGCTACAGTAGGGAAAGGGTTGGATAGCGTAGGGGTAAAAATTACTATTCCCACTCCAGTGGGTGCTACAGTAGGGAAAGGGTTGGATAGCGTAGGGGTAAAAATTACTATTCCCACTCCAGTGGGTGCAACAGTAGGGAAAGCGTTGGATAGCGGGAGGGTTAAAATTACTATTCCCACTCCAGAGAGTGCAACAGTAGGGAAAGCGTTGGATAGCGGGAGGGTTAAAATTACTATTCCCACTCCAGAGAGTGCAACAGTAGGGAAAGCGTTGGATAGCGTATGGGTAAAAATTACTATTCCCACTCCAGTGAGTGCAACAGTAGGGAAAGCGTTGGATAGCGTAGGGGTAAAAATTACTATTCCCACTCCAGTGGGTGCAACAGTAGGGAAAGGGTTGGATGGCGTAGGGGTAAAAATTACTATTCCCACTCCAGTGAGTGCAACAGTAGGGAAAGCGTTGGAAAGCGTAGGGGTAAAAATTACTATTCCCACTCCAGTGGGTGCAACAGTAGGGAAAGCGTTGGATAGCGTAGGGGTAAAAATTACTATTCCCACTCCAAAGAGTGCAACAAATACCAATAAATAAATGTACATATTTAATTAATTATATATAAATTACTTCCCACCCTACTCCCCTATAAACCCACAACCCGCCACAAAAATACAATTATTTAAATTAACATAATTATCAATTAATCAATTAAATAATATTAATTGGCAATAAAAATGTAATTGATTACAAAATAAAAATTATTTAACAATTAATTATAAACAAATACCAATAATTAAATGTTCATATTTAATTAATTATAATTAAATTACTTCCCACCCTATTCCCCTATAAACCCACAACCCGCTACAGAATTAAATTACGTAAAATTTAAATAACATTAAATTCATTAATTTAAATACATTATAACATAAATAAACACTTTTAACACATAAAATACACTATAAAAAATCGATATTATTAAATTTTCGATATTTTTAATAACCTATGTTATGTACTTCGATATTTTGACTATATTTTAAATTTCGATATTACATTACTTACCTTCAAAACGATATTTTTGATGTCAATATTCTGTCCATTCGATATTCTGTCCAGCCTATATTTTGAACTCGATATTATGTCCATTCGATATTTTGAAGTCGATATTTTGTCTGTTTACCCAAATAAACTGCCCTCCCCCCCCTGTATGATTATTGATTATCAGTACATCATCAAGTGAAACTGGGTCCTTGTCCAGCTAATAGGTGAGCTGATTCCTGTCAGGTTTCTCTGCAAGATCCTGCAAACCAGGAAAAGAAGAGTCATGTTCACTGCACCTCCTATACAAGGAGAACATAAGGCAATCTGCTGAGACTCACCACCTTTTCATTCTGGGTGCCTTCGACATGAGTGATGGGCAACCACATGCGCACGATGCACGCAGTACCACGACTGCAGGGACGCACAGCTGGATAAAGGAGACTTTTTCCAATTGCTGTGTCCTAAAAAGCCCAATTAAGGGGTGGGATTATGAAGGTTTCAAATAGGACGTCACTCCATTATCCTGGTTTAAAAAGAAAACTCATGAAGATAAGATGCTTCAGGGAGCAGGAGCTGAGCAGGAGGTCATCGAGGTGGGAGTGTGTGGATACCTGGCCATCTCCGGGATGCTGTCATGACATCTCCTTCAGCAGTAGCATTGGTGCAGACACACAGCACCAACCTCCGTTCCATCGAGGCCACTTCATTCCTCCAGGCACAAACCAGAGGAACATTCTGTGCAAATGAGAGTTTAAAGGGGCATTCCTTCATGGCAGTGTTACTAAACCACTTCCTTCTCAAGGGACTGTAACTGGGCACCACCTTGAAGGACTCCTTGGGAAAGGATGTATGTTAATTCCATGCATGGTTTAACCACCTTTTCCACGCAGACTTTACCATGAATGGTAAGCATTATAAGGTAAGTGAAACCCATAGATCTATCTATCTTTCTATCTATCAATATATAAAGAAAGATATATATATATATATATATATATATATATATATATATATATGTATATGTATATGGTATTAATTGATTGGTATGGATTAATACCATATGTGACTAGATGGATCTAACTGTAAATAATTGTCAATACTTCATTTATAATCACCGGTTCAATTTCTTTATTGGTACTTCACATTAATCTTGAACACAAATGTGTACAAAGGATGTACATTGTAAATACTTTATTTTAGAATGCATAGATCTGAACAAACAGTAGAGTACTTTACGTTGATTGTACATAATTTTGTGTATATACCTTTAACATGTACTAGCCTTGTATATACATTGCTGGGTGGGTTGGTCAAGTTGACCATGGAAATGGTAGAGGGTACTTACACTAAATCACACTATTTAAACAAGGTCTAGACCTAGGGACTCTATGGTCCAGTGGAAGGCAGGAGCCGAAACGCGTAGACCGTCCTTTTTTGATGCACGTTACATTTGCACTGGTGTGTAAATAAAAAGAACGCTAAAACCATCTGTTGCTGTGCCGTGTTCTTTGATCTACAAGAAGTGGAGAAAAGAAGCTGTGGTAATATTGAGCGCGTGAGCTGGGACGCGCAACACAGGCACTCCAAGACGAGGTGAAGCGGCCGTGACTGATCTGGAGATCAGAATCCAGCTGACTGCAATCTTGGCAAAAACGGCCGACGCCTCTGCTGCAAGGCCAGGCGGCCCGTGAAAGGACTGCTGCGGGGAGACTCGAGGCGGAGAAAGCTAGCGGAGCAGTACGGAGGTGACCGGAGCTGGGGTGAGTAGAGCGTCGTGGTGGTTGTCAGACCGCCAAACTCTGTGACACAGCGGAGGCTGTGTTCGGGTGGGGTGAGAGGCGACCGCCCTTCAGCTTAGCAAACCCCGGCGAGGGAAGCCTTGGTGTGGTGTATGAACTAGCGTGTGAGAAGGGGAACGGAGCCCGAAAATACACGTAACATTACTCACCGTTTCACCAACGTACAGCCTGGTCAAAACTCCCGAAGAATTGGGAAAAGTATCAACAACCTGCCCGGCGAGGAAAACTGAAAGCACGTCGTCATCGGTGAGACTGACGAGTCGGATTATCCTTAAAGGGACAACGCAGCATTTTTGGATAAACGCGTGAACACGAAGGTGTTTCACAAGAAAGTAACAGAAGCGTGGAATTGGGTCCGGCTAAGCCCTGGGATCAGGAGAGCAGGGTACCCCAATCTAAATACTACCAAATAACACACCAAACAAGTGTAACACTGTGTCAAGTAGAAAATAATTAATAACCCAACCCAGCTATAGTGAATACATGGCAGACAAAACAAAAAATCGCCAGCAGAGGGCGAGTGAGCTTCTCAACGATGACAAAATTCCAACAACATCCTCTAATGCAAAGAAAGATGGGGGAGACAAAACTAAGGAGAGAACAATTGCCAATATAATATGGGAATTACAGTTTCAGCGTATCCAGGAAGTAAATAAGTGGTGGGAGAAAACATCACTAGAGAAATATATTGAATATAAAGAGTACCTCGAGGATTAAGGATCCTAATAATGCCAACTTTAAATGACTTGGACGCTGACCTAATAAAATTATGGCAAACGGATACAAATGAATGTTCTTACAAACTGATGAGGACCCTAATCATTCATGCAGAGAGGAAACTTGAAAAGATTTTGAGCACAATAGTGGCCTTGGAAGCAGAACTCGAAGATATCCCCACATCAGAAGAGAGCAAAGAAGCATTGGAGGCTATGGAAAAGAAGATAGCGAAGCATGAGATGGAGGTGGAAAAAAGGAAGGCTAACAAATTTATGAGAGATAGATTAGATTATATGAATGGCCGAATTTACACCTTCGCCAGAAAATATGATACACTTAGGAGTCACGTCACCATGGACAAAAACATGGACAAATCCATCGATCCTACGGAAGAGGTAGACAGCTCGGAGGTGAGCTCAGTTGAAGGAGATCTGAATGTAACCCCTTTGGATTTTCAGGGGGAGATAAAACTAGCGCACATGATAACGCGACAAAGAGGAAGAGGCAGAGGCAGAGCCAACACCTGGGGAAGGGAACAACGTCCTCCAAAGAAACCCCCGACAAACCAAAAACCAGAAGGGGTGGAAAAAGAAGCAAAACCAAAGCGAGGCAAAGGAAAGCCAAAATAAAGGTGAAGAAACAACTGTCCGTGCCGAATATAGTGGTAAATTTATCAAGCAAACAACTATCGGACAGCCACCTAAAACTTTTAAATAAAGGTCTTTCTTTCTGCCCAACGAAGACAATGAATGTACCAAACGCTCGCATTGACCTCTACAAATTTTGCAGGAAGGTGAAACTTAAAAAAACACTTTGCTGAGAAGACTCAATCAAATAAAAACAAAAGAACATGTGCCCTGGATACCAACATAAGAACAGCAGTTACACAAAAAGACCTAACTGCCATGATAACTTTAACATCTATCAAAGAGACCCCCTCTGAAAGCCAAAGGGACAATACAATCACTCCTGAAATGGAAATGAATTTCTGTGAAAGCATTGGTCTGCCCACCAACATAGGTGGAGAAAGTGGATTAAAAAGAGCTTCCAAATTCTGTCCACAACTCCCTCCTGGGAATAAGGTTGACTTATTCCATGAACTCATGGTGGAGGAAATAATGAAGATCTCGGATAAATCCATGAAATACGGACAAGGTGGAAAACAAAATCTTTCTTTGGAAGAGCAAAAAGTAATGATGGACCTAAGAAACGATGTTTCTATAATCATAAAAGCCTCTGATAAAGGGGGCAACCTCGTTATTCAAAATGTTGCAGATTATGTTGAAGAAGCAAACCGGCAACTCCTCATCCAGGAACACTATGAGAAACTGAGTACGAATCCATTAGAAACGTGGACAAATGAATATCACTCAAAGTTGCTAACCTGGAAAGATAGGGGTCTCCTTGACTTCGATGAATACAACTACTTGAAAACGAACAACCCGATTATGGCCACCATATATTTTCTACCAAAAATCCACAAGTCACTAGATAAGCCACCAGGGAGACCCATTGTGAGCTCGATAGGGTCTCTACTAGAATCCACGTCGAGATTCATAGATATCTTTTTGATGCACTATGTGACCAACCTGCCATCTTTCCTAAGGGACACAATGGATTTTTTGCAGAGAATATCAACCTGTGAATGGAAACCAACCTACCAAATGGCAACAATCGATGTCACATCATTGTATACCTCAATACGCCATGAGGATGGCATTGAGGCTGTGAAAGAGATCCTCAAGACACGGTCTGTGAACTATCTAGAACATTCAACAATGCTATTGGACATGCTCCAATATTGTCTGACACACAATGCGTTCCTGTTCCTGGGAGACACATATCTCCAGAAGCAGGGTACAGCAATGGGGACATCTTTTGCGCCCACATATGCAAATATCGTGATGGGGGCCTGGGAAACTGAGGTGATCAAGAAAGATCAAGAAAATCCGGATGGGCCGAAAATCAAATTGTGGTGTCGTTTCATTGACGACTTGTTTGTCATTTGGGACGGGGATGAGGAATCGTTGAAAAAATTCACTGAAACCCTGAATAACAACCGATTTACTCTAAAATTTACATTTACAACCAGCTCCCACTCTTTGATATTTCTGGACGTGGAAATATTCATCATGAACAATAAACTTTGTTCTAAAATCCACAGGAAGCCAACAGCATGCAATAGCATTCTACATGCTAATAGTGGACACCCGACCAGATTAAAATGGAGTATCCCTTACGGACAGATGTTAAGGGCAAAAAGGAATTGCTCTGAAGGAGATGATCTGGATAAAGAAATAGAGACCATGAGCCTCAGATTCCTCGAAAGAGGATACCCAATTGAAGTAATTACCACTGCCAAAAATCGTATGCATCTTAGGAATAGAGAAGAATTGCTAATCCCTAAGGACAAGAAACTTAGAAGAGATCAAGAACACGATACAGATTTGAGCAGTGTAACAACTAGAATCATTGTGGAGTATGACAATCAAAGCACACAAATGAAGAAAGCCTACAAAAAACATTGGCCAATCCTTCGTTTGGATAAAACCTTGAATGAAAGCCTGACAGCCAACCCGAGCATAACATACAGGAAAACTTCCTCCTTAAGAGACATACTGACACAAAGTCATCTAGAACCATGCAAGGAGAGAAAACAGAAATGGCTGACAACACCTGGCTTCTGGAAATGCCACAAATGTAAAGCCTGTGAGCATGGGGAAAATATCAAACATTATGTACTTCAGAATGGCAGGAAAGAAACCATCTATGACCATATTACATGCGAATCTAAATGTGTGGTTTATCGACTCAAATGTCCATGTGGCAAGTACTACATTGGGAGCACCATAAACAAACTTAAGTTAAGGATATTACAACATTTAAGGGCGATAAAGAACAAGGACCCGTGCTACCCAATGGCCACACACTTTACTCAGTACCACCAAAGTGACACCTCCCTCTTGAAATACTCGGGAATCAAACTGTGTAAACTCCCGGAACGGGGTGGAGATCAACTACAACTGTTGAGACGCTTAGAATCACGAATGATACTAAGTATGGGAACTGAGGCACCGTTTGGTCATAACTTGGATGCCGAACTGTATGTACATTTGTGATTTGATCAGATAATACAATAACGATGCTGTCATTTGAATGTGTAGTTTTCCAAGGGGATCATGTTTTCACCTAATTGAAGCTGGAATGTGTACATGTTGTGAATTATATAGAATTAGAACCGGTTTATCTTGATGATCCTATAATCAGACTCTGAGGGAGGAATTGTGGGATATAGCAAATTAGGAAATGTATGACATCATTAGAAGGAGATGAGGAATTATAAGGAATTTGGTACTTTACCACAAAAACTCTCTTGGGAAGGCGTATGGGGAGAACTGACGAAATAATGCATGTAACTATAGATGAGAGATTATATCACACCTAGAGACCTACAATATACATTATCTAGTATTAATCCTATGTTCATTTAATACTTTATTCAATCCATTATATAAAGTCCTCCCATCCCTTCTTTAAATCCAAGTATCATCACCTCGTAATATAACTGTCATATAATTTCCAACCCACCACTTATTCTAAATAATTCCTTATCCCTATAATTGTTTGAATTAATTGATTGGTATGGATTAATACCATATGTGACTAGATGGATCTAACTGTAAATAATTGTCAATACTTCATTTATAATCACCGGTTCAATTTCTTTATTGGTACTTCACATTAATCTTGAACACAAATGTGTACAAAGGATGTACATTGTAAATACTTTATTTTAGAATGCATAGATCTGAACAAACAGTAGAGTACTTTACGTTGATTGTACATAATTTTGTGTATATACCTTTAACATGTACTAGCCTTGTATATACATTGCTGGGTGGGTTGGTCAAGTTGACCATGGAAATGGTAGAGGTTACTTACACTAAATCACACTATTTAAACAAGGTCTAGACTTAGGGACTCTATGGTCCAGTGGAAGGCAGGAGCCGAAACGCGTAGACCGTCCTTTTTGATGCACGTTACATTTGCACTGGTGTGTAAATAAAAAGAACGCTAAAACCATCTGTTGCTGTGCCGTGTCCTTTGATCTACAAGAAGTGGAGAAAAGAAGCTGTGGTAATATTATATATATATATATATATATATATATATATATATATATATATATATATATATATATATATATATATATATATATATATATAAATCCAGGTACTCCGCTATATTTTCACCATATCCTGGAAACCAACGAACGGATATATTTATATATATATATTAGCCACAATATTTCAAAGAATGACAACTGCCGTGATCAAGAACGTTTGTACGAAACGCGTAGGCGACCACAGTTTGAAATAAAACTTTGAAAAGTTACTGAATGGAGTGCCATCATCATTCTTTGAAATATTGCGGCTAATATTTAACGGGACACTGCCCTGGTCCCGACGGTGGCACCAGCTAATAAGAGTTCCCCCTGCGACAGGACAAGATGTGGAGAAATATATATATATATATATATTCAGCTCACAGTTTCCACCAGTTTTCACAAAAGAAACCACGCACTCCGGGGGTCGTTTTCAGTTGATTTATTTTAAGTTCGCAACAGACGCGTTTCGGCGCTCCGCCTTCCTCAATGTTACAAACATTGATGGTGGGCGCCATGTTTTTAACAGCGTGCACTCGTGATAGGAGGGCGAAACAAACAAGGGACTAAAAATCATTACACCATATTGGAAGTTGTTCACAATATACGGCACGTTGTGAATTAATGTACAATGTAAAGGCTTTCCTACTTCATTTAGCCCCAGTAAATGCTCACGGTAATTTCGAGCATATTTACTGACAGCCGTGATTTAAAATAAGAGAAAACATGATTTGCATAAAAATAATAGCTATCACATTTCATGGTATCTAGCCGTGTATCGGCTTAAGGATCTCATTTTGCTGGCAACCTCTCAGCCATATTGGGACGGCATAACGCCTCCCTTTTAAATCACTATGTCAATAAATTACAAGCCATTGTACTATAACACAACAAGTGACGAGTAGAAAACATAACGCCGTGGATCGGCAAGTCACCCTTGATTCATTTTTGTTCCGTCCCATTACTAAACTATAAATAACAATATCCTTTCATAATTTCAAAATTCACACTGTGGAAGTTCTACAAAAGAGCAAAGTTTAAACGAAGTCAAGTCAAGTCAAGTCAAAGAATTTATATAGCGCACTACATACCCAGAGGGTTTCAAGGCGCTTAGGAAGGGGAGGAGGATTACTTGTCAAATATCCACGTTTTAAGTTGCTTTCTGAATGCTAAGTGGTTCTGGGTAAGGCGAAGGTAAGCGGGGAGTGAGTTCCATGTTTTAGCAGCCAGGTATGAAAAGGATCTGCCTCCCATGGTGGTCTTGTTGATGCGAGGTACAGTGGCGAGGGCTTGGCTGGAAGAACGTAGTTGGCGGGAGGGGGTGTAGAAGGACAATCGTGAGTTGAGGCATTCTGGACCGATGTCGTAGAGTGATTTGTGTGCGTGGGTGAGCAGTCGGAAAGTGATCCTCTTATTGACGGGTAGCCAGTGGAGGTCTTTAAGGTGACCAGAGATGTGTTCGCTGCGTGGGATGTCTAATATGAGTCTGGCTGAGGCGTTTTGGATTCGTTGGAGTTTCTTCTGGAGTTTTGCGGTAGTACCTGCGTAGAGGGTGTTTCCGTAGTCCAGTCGGCTCGTGACCAGAGCGTGGGTGACTGTTTTCCTTGTTTCGGAGGGGATCCAACGAAATGTTTTTCTGAGCATGCGAAGAATGTTGAAGCAGGAAGAGGATACGGCGCTGACTTGTCTGTTCATTGAGAGTGAAGAGTCCAGGATGATGCCTAGGTTCCGTGCGTGGTCTGTCGGGATGGGTGCTTTTCCGAGGGCTTCCGGCCACCAGGAGTCGTCCCATGCGGAGGGGGATGTACCTAAGATGAGGACTTCTGTTTTGTCTGAGTTCAGTTTCAGACGGCTTTGTTTCATCCATTCGGCGACTTCTTTCATTCCTTCGTGTAGGTTAGTTTTGGCGGTGCTGGGGTCATTGGTGAGAGAAAGGATCAGTTGAGTGTCATCCGCGTAAGAGATGATGTTGAGGTTGTGTTGGCGTGCGATGGCCGCGAGGGGGCTCATGTATACGTTGAAGAGGGTGGGACTGAGAGAGGATCCTTGTGGTACGCCGCAGATGACTTCAGAGGCCTCGGACTTGAATGGTGGAAGGCGGACTCTCTGGGTTCTTCCAGTGAGGAACGAGGTGATCCAATCAAGTGCTTTTCCTTGGATTCCGATGTTATTGAGGCGTTGTAGAAGGGTGCTGTAGCAGACTGTGTCGAATGCTGCAGAGAGGTCAAGGAGGATGAGGGCGACTGTGTCTCCATTGTCCAGTAGAGTACGAATGTCGTCTGTTGCTGCGATGAGGGCGGTCTCAGTGCTGTGTTTTGCTCAGAAGCCAGATTGTGAGGGGTCGAGGGATTTGTTGGCTTCGAGAAAGGCGGCGAGCTGGTTGTTGACTGCTTTCTCGATGACTTTGGCCGGGAATGGAAGCAGCGGGATGGGGCGGTAATTTTTGAGTTCGGTGGGGTCCGCTGTGGGTTTTTTCAGAAGGGCGGTGAGTTCAGCGTGTTTCCAGTCTTCCGGGAAGGTGGCGGAGTTGAAGGAGCAGTTGATGACGTCTCGGAGGTGCGGTGCTATGACGGAGTCTGCTTTGTTGAAGATGTGGTGAGGACATGGGTCTGTGGGGGATCCTGAGTGTATGGAATTCATCAGGCGGATGGTGTCCTCAGTGGAGATTGGGTTCCAGTCGTTGAGGGTGTTCACGGGGGGAAGATGATCAGCAAATGGTAGGGTGGGTTGGTTTCCGGGTTGGTTGTCAAAGCTGTTGTGGATGTTTGCAATCTTGTTGTGGAAAAATGAGGCTAGGGAGTCGCAGAGGGTTTGAGAGGGGGTGATGTCGTTGGAGTTGGCCGAGGGATTGGAAAATTCCTTGATGATGTTGAAAAGTTCCTTGCTGTTGTGAGCGTTGTTGTCAAGTCGATCCTTGAATGCTGTTTTCTTGGCTTTTCGGATTAGTTGGTGGTGAGAGCGGGAGGCGTTTTTGAAGGCGTCCTTGGTGTTGGTGGTTGGGTCTTTTTTCCAGGCCTTTTCAAGGGAACGGCAGAGTTTCTTGGACTTCTTGAGATCATCGTTGAACCATGAGGCCTTCTTGCTGCCAGGTTTGTTTTGACGTTTTTTCAGTGGTGCTAAGGTGTCAGCGGTGTTGGATAACCATAGGGTGAGGTTGGTGGCGGCTTCGTTAGCGTTAGAAGAGAGTGCTGGGGTGTTTTGAAGGAGCGATGCGGAGATTTGGTCCGTGGTGATTTTGTTCCAGTTTCTTTGCAGGGTAGGTTGGAGGTGGGTGCTGGGTTTTGGTTTGTTGTAGGTGAAGTGAACGCATCTGTGGTCAGTCCAGAGGAGGTCCGTAGTGTGGCTGAAGGAGACATGGTTGCTGGATGTGAAGATGGGGTCGAGTGTGTGACCTGCGATGTGAGTGGGGGAAGTGACTAGTTGTTTAAGACCGAGGTTGGTGAGGTTGTCCACGAGGATGGCGGTGTTGCGGTCGTTGATCTTTTCGAGGTGAAAGTTGAGGTCTCCCAGAAGGATGTAGTCTTTGGAGGGGAGTGCGTGTGGAGTGATGAAGTCCGTGATGTCTTCACTGAATTTTGCGCGGGGTCCTGGTGGTCTGTAGAGGAGGGTGCCTCTGAGTGTGGTGTTGGGGTCGATGTGGATCTGGAAGTGAAGGTGTTCGGAGTTGGCGAGGTTGGCGTCAGAGCTGGTTGATATGCGGATTGATTTCTTATGGACGATAGCGATTCCTCCTCCTGTGTGGCTGGTACGGTCTTTGCGAGTGATCTTATAGTCTTCAGGGATGGCAATGGCGATGTCTGGTGCGGAGGAAGCATTCATCCATGTTTCCGTAAGGAAGGCGATGTCCGGGGAAATGGTGTCTAGTAGATTCCATAGGTCAATGGCGTGTCTGTGGACCGATCGGGTGTTGAGAAGGATGCATTGTAGGTGGTTGGGGTCGAGAATCTGAGGCGTGGTTGTAGCGGAGATGTTGTCGGTGCCGCTGAATTTGCAGGAGAAGCAAGAGAAAGGTCCATGGGTGTGTCCAGGAGCGGCTTGGACGCAGTTGGGGGCGCGACCGGGGTTAAGGGCTAGGAGGGTGGCGGCATCGTAGGTAATGCGGGGGGGGCTGGGAGGGACGGGGGCCAGGGGGTATGGCGCTGGGCGCGGTCCAGGCGCGGACGGGCATAGACGGGCTTACCTTTGGCGCACCTTCGGCGCGGATTGGGCGCGGTCGCTGCGCGTGAACGCTGCGCGCATAGGCTTCTGTCATATATGGATGGTGGGAGGGGAGGGGCGAGGGAGGATCAGCTGGGAGGCGGGATCAGGTCGTAGGGGAAGGCTCCGAAGTACAACCACAACAACAACAAAATGGCGTGATGTTTAAATGGGGTCAGAGTCACAAACAGCGCGTATTCTACCTGCCCAGCGCACAACACTGTAAATAGTGACAAGCGGCAGCTAGAGGACTACAAGCGCGGTAAATAAATATATTAAATTAAATGAAATCTTCTCTAGCATTTCTAGCGTTGAGTCGAGTGGCAGCTAGTGGAGTGCACAGCGCAATGGTTAATTGCTTCAACACAGGAGATCACAAGCGCGGTAATTAATTAATTAAATCCGCTTCTAGCGTTATCACAGGCAGCAGTAGCGAGAGGCACAGAGCAGTAAGCAGTAACGATACCAAAGCAGCAGCTTGGGGAGCGACCTTCTCTGAGCGCGTCAGGCAGGTCAAAAACTATTAATACATAGACCATTAGAGTTGACTACTAATTTTCCTTCAGTAGCTGCACAAATTATTTATATCCTCACGACATAATCATTTCTTCCTAGTACCTCACTTGGAATAATATTTTTCATGTTAATTCCTCGTACATTTTGGACATCACATGCCAGTTGGTCTGCTTTAGTATTCTACGACATTCACACAGAGAAACAATTCAGGGTTATTTGTAGATTGTACATTTTCAAATAACTTTTTCCCTTTAGTGACCTATATGAGAAGCCAATTCCTCCCCTGCATTTAAACCATTCGGATGTTTGGTCATTAAATCGATAATATATCGAGACTCAAGTCTCCTCAAACTATGCAGTCTGTCACCACCCCTTGGATTTTCCGGTAT
This sequence comes from Lissotriton vulgaris, assembly GCF_964263255.1. Taxonomy (NCBI): domain Eukaryota; kingdom Metazoa; phylum Chordata; class Amphibia; order Caudata; family Salamandridae; genus Lissotriton; species Lissotriton vulgaris. The sequence goes on from NC_141697.1 coordinate 35,954,479, forward strand.
ATGATCTAATCCGAAATACTGCAATTGGTGTCTATTGCTTGAGTGTTTTTGCTGGAAATGTCGGGCAACAGGATATGACTGATCATTTTTGTCAATAGCTCTCAAGTGTTCTAAAATCCTTAATTTCAAGGGTTTGATCGTGCTCCCGATATACATTAGTCCACACGGGCATTTAAGACAGTATACTGCGTAGGAGGTGTTGCATGTGAGGTATTTGTTGATTGTTTTCACTATTCCAGTGTTCGGAATCTCATAGGTTTTGACTCTTTTGCTGTGCGCACACGCTTTGCAATGATGGCATGGATGGAAGCCCTTTAGATCTGCCAATGTATTGGGTTTCCTTTCGATTTTCTTTAGGTGACTTTGAACTAGCATGTCCTTAAGAGATCTTGATTTCTTAAAGGTTACCACGGGGTACTCAGGGATATCATCCTTGATACAACTGTCAGTTTTTAAAATATGCCAATTCTTTCTGAGCATGCGTTTCAGATAATTTGCTTCCGCCGAATAAGGAGTTACCAGCCGGAATTTTCCTTGTTCGTTCTTTCTATCCACGGAAGAATGGTCTTTATCAATCAGTAGATTGGATCTCTTTAATGCATTGACCTTTTGTAACGCACTTTGTAACGTTGGCATTGCATATCCTCTTTTTAGAAATCTACTGATGCATGCTGATGCTGCAATCTTGAAGTCTGAATCTCTGGAGCTATTACGCCTGAGCCTGAGTAGCTCTCCATAGGGTATACTTTGTATTAACGCGGTTGGATGATTGCTGGTGGCGTATAATACTGAGTTACCCGCTGTACTTTTGCGGAAAAGTGCTGTCTCTATGCTGTTATCAACAATGAATACTTTTAAATCCAAGTATTCCACGCAGATGTCACTTATGGAGCCACTGAACTTTAGATTCATATCATTCGTGTTGAGGACGTCGATGTAGGCCTTTGCGGTGTGTTCCGATCCTTGCCAAATTATAAACAAGTCGTCAATGTAACGACACCACTTGATTACACAGCCCTTTTCGCCGTTCGTCTCCAGCGACCTGGGTACCTGCTCCTCCCACCAGCCCACGAATAAATTCGCGTAGCTGGGGGCAAAGCAGGTACCCATCGCAGTTCCAGACACTTGTCTGTAATAGACGTCCTCAAATAAGAAAATGTTGTGTGTCAAACAAAATTCTACAAAGATTGCCAGCATCTGATTGTGCTCCAAAAACCTCAGTTGTCGCTTTTTTAGATAATGTTCCACTGCTTTGATGCCTTTCTCGTGGCTGATGCATGTATATAGGCTTGCTATATCTAATACTAGCATCCTGTAACTGGGATCCCATTTAATTTTACCAAGTTTAGATAAAAAGTCCTTTGTGTCTTTTATATAGGAATCCAGTTGCTGTACTAGTGGGTGAAGGAAATGATCGATGAAAGTAGAAAGATGTTCGGTTAGACTGTTTTGAGATGAAATAATGGGTCTACCCGGGGGGTTATTGCAGTTTTTGTGGATTTTTTGGAATGTGATAAAAAGTTGGAATAGTTGGGTTGTTGCTTCTAAGGAATAAATATTCCTCCTTACCCAGCATGTCTTTTCGGTACCAGTTATAGATCATTGTATCGTACTCTTGTATGCTAACAGCATATGTTTCTTTAGAAGACAATTCGTAATTTACTGCATTGCTTAGTTGTTGCATTGCTTCTTTGCAGTAATTTTCCCTGGTTTGTAGGACAACGTTCCCACCTTTGTCTGAAGGCTTGATTATCACACTCTTATCCTGCATAAGATTAAGGATTGCTTTTCTTTCATCCGAGTTCATATTGTTACACCCCTTGTTCTTTCCATCTTTACTGCTTTTCATTCTGAATTTTAATAGATCATTAGTCATTGCTTCGGAGAATATGTCAATGGCATCTAATGTTAGCTGCGGATTGAAATGTGATCTAAGTTTATAGCCGCTCTCCTCTCTTTCTTGCGAGATTCCCAAGGTTGATGCTCTGCTTGCTTCTTCCTCGGAAGACGATGGGAGCTGGCTGCCATATTCTTCTAAGACTAGACTTTGTGCTGTTTCCACCGCTGGTAAATCTGTACCTCTTAGTGCATCAGTCACGGAGGCCCTCATTTGTGGTCCTGATGTGTTTTGCAGGGATGGTCGTGTTTTAAAATACTTGTGCAGCTTCAGTCTTCGGACGAAATTGAACAGATCAATATGTGTCTGCGTATACTCTAGATGGCTTGTAGGGCAGAAACTAAGACCTAAGCTTAGAACTTTATTTTCGGTGTCGTTGAGGACTCTTGGTGTTAGATTTATTACAGTGATGTCCTCTACTGTACTTTCTTCCGGTTCGCCCAGTTGGATCTCTTGGGTCTCCCGCGTCCTCTTCCACCTGCTGCCCCCTCCTCCTCTTCGCGTTTTTCTTCTTCTTGTTCTGGGGGTTTGTTTTTTCCTCCCCGTAGCCATGCGTGCTGGATAACTTGATATTCGCCCTGAAAAGGTGTCAGCTCTGATGTGCTTGCTTGGCCTTTCTCCCTCATTGTCATTTCATCCGCGGATTCGTTTTCTGTTGCGCTGGACTCTGAGGTCTCTATTCTCCGTGCTTGTGCCTGTCCACTCCTTTTACTTAGCTCTTTTCTTGGAGCATCGAATTTTCGGGCAAACGTGAGAATCCGACCTTGGGAGTAGTCTCTTTGATCGCGGTCAAATTTTTCTTGTTTCCGCGTTTTAATTTTTTGCTCGTATTTGCCAAGTCTTACTTTCATTTGTGTTCTCATGGTATCAATCGTTTCTTTGCTCTCCTCCATTTTGGCCAGGTCTTCCTCTATGTTACGTATCTCCAGTAACGCCTTTTCCCGATCACTCCAGGCGTATTTGATGAGGAGACACAAGGTTCCTTTGCAGTAATGTGATGTTAGCTCCTCCCAATCCGTCAACAATTGGGGGTCGGGGTTCTCATAAGAGGGAACCGTATATACTCTCAGTCCCCTTGGTACCATCTTCTCATCGCAATAATGCTGGAGGCTGGTTGCCTCCCACCATTTTCTGATCTCTCTTTCATAAAGTCTTTCTAGAGATGTCATACGATCAGATATTTTGTTGGGTGGGCTTACTTTGGAGGGTTGCGGTCCTTCCTTGTGTTTTTTGAACATTCCTTTGACGGCTTCATGCCGTGACGCCTCACAAAACATAGCGCCATCCATGGTTTTACTTTGCGCTTATAGATGTTGTATCGAAAACATTAACCCCTTTGTCTTGCCTAGTATGCTTCAATATAGCAGGAAAACCGATGTCTCCTCACCACTTTGTTGGCCGTCGACAGTCCTCTCTCCAAAGCGCTGCTCCGGTCCAACCAGCCGCGAAGAAGTCGGTGTTTTAAATCCTTTGTTCAGCGTGGCGGTGCTCTTGGATTTGAATCCAGCTCGAGTCCCTGCAAGTTTCCAGGAGCACTCGCAGACGGGTGCGTGATGCGGTCACAGAACCCGCATTACATTCAGCTCATAGTTTCCACCAGTTTTCACAAAAGAAACCACGCACTCCGGGGGTCGTTTTCAGTTGATTTATTTTAAGTTCGCAACAGACGCGTTTCGGCGCTCCGCCTTCCTCAATGTTACAAACATTGATGGTGGGCGCCATGTTTTTAACAGCGTGCACTCGTGATAGGAGGGCGAAACAAACAAGGGACTAAAAATCATTACACCATATTGGAAGTTGTTCACAATATACGGCACGTTGTGAATTAATGTACAATGTAAAGGCTTTCCTACTTCATTTAGCCCCAGTAAATGCTCACGGTAATTTCGAGCATATATTTACTGACAGCCGTGATTTAAAATAAGAGAAAACATGATTTGCATAAAAATAATAGCTATCACATTTCATGGTATCTAGATGTTTTCTACTCGTCACTTGTTGTGTTATAGTACAATGGCTTGTAATTTATTGACATAGTGATTTAAAAGGGAGGCGTTATGCCGTCCCAATATGGCTGAGAGGTTGCCAGCAAAATGAGATCCTTAAGCCGATACACGGCTAGATACCATGAAATGTGATAGCTATTATTTTTATGCAAATCATGTTTTCTCTTATTTTAAATCACGGCTGTCAGTAAATATGCTCGAAATTACCGTGAGCATTTACTGGGGCTAAATGAAGTAGGAAAGCCTTTACATTGTACATTAATTCACAACGTGCCGTATATTGTGAACAACTTCCAATATGGTGTAATGATTTTTAGTCCCTTGTTTGTTTCGCCCTCCTATCACGAGTGCACGCTGTTAAAAACATGGCGCCCACCATCAATGTTTGTAACGTTGAGGAAGGCGGAGCGCCGAAACGCGTCTGTTGCGAACTTAAAATAAATCAACTGAAAACGACCCCCGGAGTGCGTGGTTTCTTTTGTGAAAACTGGTGGAAACTGTGAGCTGAATGTAATGCGGGTCCTGTGACCGCATCACGCACCCGTCTGCGAGTGCTCCTGGAAACTTGCAGGGACTCGAGCTGGATATATATATATATATATATACATACATAAGCTCCGTGGTTACCCATCGTTAGGAAGCACTCGGACCATTGTTGAGCTGCAAGCCTTTTATTAGTATAGGCAGTGTCCGTCTGTGACATGACTAGTGTGTCCACCAAGCCACCCATATATGGTGAAAACATAAAGAATGGACAACGTCTACAATTTTGAAGTGGTAAAAAAGGTAAACTCAAACTGCATCAGTCTAAAGGTATTTAGTACAGGAAATTACAACAATTCACTACAGTCACTGAATCCCATTGAGGAAATGCTGTAAATTCATTCTGCCCAAACGGGCGCAGACATGCATTTATACAGTACAAAGTAGTGCGATCCATGTTAGAAAAGAAGGTGCCACTGGCACATAAAGAATATTGAGAGCAAATTATATAAACACTGAAAAGGGAAGTTTGCTGATTAATTTCACATCAATTCACACAAGTGGCTTTCTGCATCCAAGGCTGAGGATACCGTTCAACAACTGGTGCCATCTTAAATGCCCCTCCTATGACAGCTTAAAAAAAACTTAAAATTCACCTTCTCTCCACATTTTGGGGCAATTAAACCCCTATTCTCCTCTCTGAACTAACTCCCCCCCCTTTGTTAGACAGCCCTGCCTACCCATATCACCCTCTCACCCCCCTCCCGACACCCTTGACACTCCCCCTCCCCCTCCCCCTCGCCATACCCTCCCTCTCACTACTATGTCCACATAGTCCTCCTTGGCATACTGTAAAAATACTATGTACAATTCTTTTGTTTTTTTTAGTTGGTTTCCTGTTTATCTTATATGCACTCTGCTCATTATGTTATTTTAATTATTCCCTTTATTTATGAATGAACATTTGTTTAACTTGTTTCTTCTACTGCTATTGTAGTTTTTCCTGTTCATTACCGTTGCTGATGTAAAGCGCTCTGATACCTACGGGTGGAGCTAGCGCTATGTAAAACCCTTCAAATAAAATAAAATAAATAAATAAAAATAAATACATGCATATAGCACATGAGTGGGCAAATTATAAACGTCCAAGAGTCCCATTGGGCAGCACAATCCCAGTCCCAAATGCACTGCCACTCTAAAAATCAGTAAATCCTTTCTCTGTGTTTATAGCCCTTATATCAAAACCAAAGCCCCACAGGCAGGACAGGAAAAATACATAAAGAGAATGAAACAAATGTTTTATCGGTCTTGTTGTCCCGTCACCCAAGTACAAAGATCAGGAGAAAGGGGCAGTAGTACATATTTCTCTGCATAGTGTCGTATAGACCCCCTTACTTTCCTCCTGCAAATAGGAGCAACGTTTGCATGTTATAGAAAATGTCACTTAAAACAGGAAACCTTAAGCAGAATTAGAATATGCAGAAAATTCACAAATCATTCTTCAAATGCAGCCCTCCTTGAAGTGTACCATAGCTTCTTCTTCTATCATTAAACCTAGAGGGTTTTTGGTGTCAAGGTCGATATTGTACCTTGATTTCCTTTTTATAAGGATCAAGGTCCTATTACCTACTTCTGATTCTCATGGGTACCTTTCGAGCAGACAAAATGAGAGCGGATTTCTATCACTATAGATCTTTTATTGGAAGTGTCCGGCTATGGGGTAATTTTTGTTGGCAATGGCCCTCGTGTTCAAGCACCCTTTTCTTTGTTTGGTGGATAATGCTGCCCACATATAAGATTCAAGAAAGCTCAGCACATACCCTTATATTTAGAATGTAAAAAATGATATAGTACAATCCATAATTTTCAAATAAGAAACAGTATCAATCACAACCACGGCGAATAAACTCCCAAGGGAAAAATCAATTTGCTGGAGACTTCTGGTATGAAAAAATGTTTCTTCTTCCTTTAATTTGATAGGTTATGTTTCACTCAATTATTTAGAAACATAATACATAACCATAGCCGACACTGCACGTTTCATCTCCAAAGGACTTCTTCAAGGCTTATTTGTGGTCTTTTTTCTCATACTTTCAATTGAATCCTTCTTCAAGGAGCACCCAAATTTAAATCACATATTCATATCACTGATTGAATCGTGCTTGTCAAAAAACAAAGGGGAATATTCTCCCAGGGCGATGTAATATAGTCTCAATTATTATTTGTAGAGCAAAGCATGCGGTACGATGTCTGACTCTGTAAAACTGCAGGCAAGACTCTTAATTGAATGAAACATCACCTATCAAAATAAAGGAGAAGAAAAAAATGTTCATACCAGAAGTCTCCAGCAAATTGATTTTTCCTTTGGGAGTTTATTCGCCGTGGTTGTGATTGATTCTGTTTCTTATTTGAAGACTGTACTATATCATTTTTTACATTCTAAATATATGGGTATGTGCTGAGCTTTCTTGAATCTTGTATTAATGTTGGTTTTCCAAAACACTAAGGGAGCTAGGAAGGTCAGGCTCCCAGCTCTTGCACTACCATTGTCTGTTTATACTACCTAGAACAACTAAATATACCTGTGTAGGTCTAGGGTGCCTTGACCGTTTATCTAGTGCTGCCCACATATCTCTTGCTGCATGGATATTCAAGGATAAAAGTCATGTGATCAGTGCTACATGTAATAAACTGATTTATAACTTTGGTGCTACTGCCAAATGGAACTGGATACTGTTTCTGGCATCTACTGTTTTTGCAGGCCTTGCAGTAGCCACATGGGCACAATTCCTCCAAATTACCTAATCTGTTCTTCTTGCTTTTGGTAATATTACTGTGCACTCGCCTGTCTCTGAGGGAAAAACCCCATCTCTAGGTGATACATGGTCTTTCAGCAAGCATCCTCCCCAAGGTTGCGTCATTTTTAAGGATGTTCCAGTGTGTGGGATAATATTACTATTTTTTTAGATTCTGCGTTGTATGATGGTTTCTTCCTGACTGTTCCTTTTCTTATATCACCCCCCTTGCTGTGATTTTGGAAGGGGATACTGTCCCTACTCTTAGATCTCACTCTTTCTTCTGCCCTCTCCGGGACCCATCTGGGATATCCTCTCTTTTGAAACCTTTCAGGCATATTTTCCTGTTCTTTGAGAAATCATTTCTCAGAGCTTCCGTTTCTCCTTTTCATTCCCCATAGGAGATCTAGGAAAATCTGGGGGGCTGCTAAGTAAGAAGAAGACTGTTGCTCGCAGTGGGAATGAATATGTTGGCAAAGCTGGGAGCAAAACAAGTGCCCATCACTGTGCCATCAAGCTGTCTAGTTGGTGTTCTATACATGTACATAGTGATCTTACATCTAATGTCATCAGTACATAGTCATCGGCCCATTCCACTCCTTCAGTCTTTCCTAGGAAGTCTTTAGTGTCCCTAATGTATGAGGAGATGGTCAATACAAAGTCTCAGAGGAAAAACATCACTGTATCAAGAGGTGTTCCCTAGAGCTCTGCCCCTGGATGACGAGATGGGGCTCTACAGTTGATCCTTGTCATTCTTGTGCATTTTAGGGAGAAGATATGGGACTGGTATGAGGGGATGATTACATCTGAGATACTGTTCCTCCAATTATCTAGCTTGTGCCAAAACCTCACAACTGTGTCATTGTATTCATCTATAGGGATGGTTTCATAACATTATCTGTGTGATAGTTCCCTCCTCGCCTCCTTAGCGACATTTCCATACTCAACATAACAATGTTTCCACCTTTATTTGTGAGATAAGTTATGATGTGGGCATCTCTGGCTAATAAGTCCAAGGGCTGTTTCTGCTCATATATCATGTTACAGGTTCTGTTATAACGGCCTCTTCTGAGTTTCTTAAGCTGTTTCGTTACAGGTACCTGGAACTTGTCAATTGCTTCGTAGACCGTTTTCTTTTTTTTAATGTTTTTTATTTTACAGAGTTTTATATAGAGCAAACTTGACCCGGATCGGGTATCAGAGTGCTTTACATAGCACCAGTTGCATTACATGAGGACACTTAATTTTTTTTTTTTTAGGCACGGGTAGATTAAGTGATTTGCCCAGAATCACAGGATGTTCAATGAAATTGCCGAGACTCAAACCCAGTTCCCCAGATTCGAGGTCGACCACCCTAGCTGTTAGGACAACTCCTCTCCCCTTTGAAGTAAGAATGTGGATTGGGGCTTGAAATTATTCAGAGCAGATCTGTTAAATATAATGCCCAGATCATCCGAAAACTCTCAATGTCCGCAAAAGACCTGCCTTCCAACTCTTCCTGTGGAACAGTATCCTCAGCCTTGGCTGCATTGAGCCCACTGTCGCTTGATTACAAAGAAACAAAGCAACTTGTGACTTGATGTGAAATTAATCTGCAATGTTCCTTTTTCAGTGTTTGTGAATAATTTCCTCTTGATAGTGATCAAAATTGACTCTGATTTGTAATGGTGGAACAGGTTACCAAGAGAAATACAGCTGGTGATTGCACTTTGACCGTCAGAAAAAGGGAATCAAGGTACATTATCGACTTTGAGACCAAAACTCCTCTAGGTCTAAATATGAGGAAGAGCTTAGGATACACCTTGAAGAGGTCTGAATTAAAATAATGATTTGTGAATCTATTGCATATTCTAATTCTGCTTAAGGTTCCTCTTTTTAGGGACTTTTTTTATAACAAAGGGTCTGTGGCATTTTTATTTTTTAGAAGTACTAGACAGAATAGATTTTTACCAGATTCTTCTTCCTTGCTTCGCTACCCTCCACTGTAACTGGGCTCATGGGAAGGGTCCACCTAGTACATCTGTGTGCTCATAATGTGTGTGAGCGGTGCAGAGAGGTTTCGCCCCACATGCATGTCTCCATGCATTCAGAGTCCACCCTATCTGCATGGAACGTGGTGGGTGTTAGCCCCAGAGCCTGTAGTTTCTGAGGGGCGGTGTGGCATGCCTCTCCCTGGCAGCTGGTGTGATCGTGTGTGGCCTGCTGTGGGCGCCACTGAAGAATCCGGAGCCTCGAGGCAAGTACGTCATGCAAACTTGCCACTTGTGCATAATCACAGTTAATAGTGAAAGTGGAGATCTCGTTTGTGTTAGCAGTCTGCTGATTTGAGTGCTGGAAAGTGTGGGACACTGAGAGGAGTCTCTCTCCTGCCTGCTCTCTGGGTGTATGGTGCCTACTTCGTTCACTGAATAATAAAGAGGGACTGTACCTGCCCTACCTCCAGTATCTGTAACATGGCCAATATGCCACCCATTGAACATTTCATAGTCGAAGGTGCCCTGTCAGCGCAAGCACCTAGGTGGAAGGACTGGGTTGAGAGGGCACTACTCTTCTTTGAGCCACTAAAGTGGACAATGCACAGAAAAGAGCAATGATTTTACATTTAGGGGCAAGGACATTCATAAAATTTCCAAGTCAATCATCGAAGCTGCTCCCAAGACACACCTTACTCTCATCGCTGCTCTCAATGCTCATTTTGAACCTATGGCGAACTAGGCCTATGAGAGGTTTGTATTCTGCCAAGCGAGGCAGCAGGCTGAAGAATCTATTGAAAGTTTCTACGAGCGCTTGAAAGGATTGGCCAGCACCTGTGGTTTTGCCGATGAGAATGAGGAGATAAAGGGCCAAATAATTCAAGGGTGTGCGTCAAAAAAACTTTGGGGCATATTATCAACGGCCAGCGATAATTATCGATGGCCGTGCTTAGCGATAATTATATTATCGCAGGCTATCTCTGGTATTTATCGCCCTGGTAGTGCGTTATTAACAACGCGTTACTCCAGGGCGATAAAAATTTCAGAGATAGCGAGGTCATCTCCCTTTTGCAGGTTTTCCAGCGATGTTCCCTGCAAAAGGGCGATAACCTTTTTTGATACAACCCACAGGGTCGTATCAGCAAAATCCACCCCCTATGTTAGGGATAGCTAAGTAAGGATTTTAGCACACGTTTTCGCCATAATCTAACGTGTGATAAAATGCTGGTGCAGCCTTGTAAATATTGCGATGTGAACATCAGCGAAAATTTGCAAGGTAGTCCATCCGGGGTACGCCCAGTAACGCCCACTTTGCATCTCATTAGAGTGAGGCGTTGGGGAAAAGGGTGCTAACATGCGATTATGCATGTTAGCACCCGCTAAAAGGGCGCTGGTTTTATCTCCGCTTTTTTGGCTTTGTAAGCCAAGAAAGCAGAGATGAAGTCCTTGTAAATATGCCCCTTTGTGAGCAAATACTGGAAGAGTCAGAGAAATCTCTAGCTGACATCATAATGATGGGCCAGACCAAGGAACTCTCAAAAGTCTGTGCTGCTTACATGGAAGCTGCTTTACACTACCGAACCAGTCAACGATATCGCACCAACACCCAACACAAAACCGTTCAGGAGGGACAGCGCATCGCCCCGGGCCTGTGGCTATTGTAGAGGACCTATAAGAACAAGGAGTGTGAAGTTCGTATGTGGGTATCTAGGTCTTCTAATGTGGTGAATCAAGGGGAGTGCTCCTTTTAGGAGAAAGGGCCTTTACACACCCCATGGGGGTCATGCTGTATCAGCTCTTCGTTGGGCCGGCGCTGCAATGCCCAACGGGCCCCTCGAGGGGACTCATTACCGGTGTTCTTCTCTTTTTTGCTGATGTGGAGTGTGAGGGGGAGTGAAGAGATATGAGTAGAATGGGTAAGAAAGATGTGTATTAAAAATGACTACGGTGATGCAAATATAATGTAATTATTGTGTCCCTTTGTCAGGGTTAAACAAGCATTTACAATGCAATAGGTCTCACATTACTAAAAGTTTGAACTATTGGCGTTGCATTATTATTAGCAATGCCAATCGCTTAAACTTTCAGTAATGCGAGGTTTATTGTATTGCAAATGTTTATTTAATTTATTTTATTGATTTTTGACGAAGAAAAAACAACAGTACATAACAATATTGTATCGGAAGTTACCTATATCCCCAGATATCCAGGGGGATCAGATAGATGGATAGGCAAACAAAAAAAATGCATAGAGTGGAATCGCTATGGCAATCATTTGCAGTCTCAATAATTTCTTAAGCAGCATGTGGCAATCGTATTCTGTATACCACCAGGTACTCCTGGAAAGAGCGACACAAAACAGATTTCGCTTGGCAAATGTACACATGAAGAGTTAAACAAGTGCAGTGTGGGGGCGGCCAATTAATAGATTACAAAGCTTAACACTCAAAGGCATGAATGAGACACAGAATCAAACTATTAAGGGTTAGATGTAGGTAATCACAAATTACCGATTCTTAAATACCGAATCTTACCGATTCAGTATTTAAGAATCGGTAATTGTGATGTAGGAAATATTTTGGTAAATTTTACCGAATCTGTAAGATTCCTTATTACCGAATCTGTAATACCGATTCGGTATTAAGGAATCACCTTCTCATTCATTCCTATGGGCCTGGAGGTCCATAGGAATGAATGGGAAGCCATTTACTATTACTGATTCGGTAAATACCGAATCAGTAATAGGGGGAGCATATTAAGGGTGGCAAGGTGTCACATTGACACCCTGTTGCACCCCTGAATGGTGCATGTGTGCACATGTGGCGCACATACATGCCCTAAGGGCATGTATGTCTGCCACATGGCACTTTTAAAAAAGCACAAAATTGCTTTTTAAAAGGTATTTGGTATTTACCACCAACTTGTAGTTGGTGGTAAATAACGATTCCTTAAACCAAAAGTGCATTCACTTGAGTGCTCCCTACATAGGATTCAAGGATTCGGTAATTTACCGATTCCTTAAATTAAGGAATCAGAATTTTACTGATTCCTTAATTTAGGGAATCTGTAAATTACCGAATCCTTAAATCCAGCCTCATGTAGCACAAAAGTAAAAGTACACGCACAAGCGTGTGAGATTCCTAGGTCAGTGCTGAAACCTCTTTTTCAGGTACTAAAGGTCTCGCTCTGCACGTGCAGCGCTGCGCACTGCAAAGCTAGGTGCGAGACCTAAAAAAAACATGAGTTGAGCAATAATAGATGTAATGGTCTATTTTAGCTAGAGTAGGTGTAAGTCAAAAGGTGAACATGTTTCATGTCTATTAAAATATAAATAACAGGGATGGGCAGGTGAAGTGCTTGCAAACCATGCCCTGTGTACATTACAAGGATATTCAGTATATCTCCTAGGGACAGACCAAAACATTTCAAAACATGGTGCCCCAGTCGGACCGGTCATGGCGGATGCTATTGTGTGTGCCGACGGGCAGATGTCAGAGCGCGGTTTGTGCTTGCGACCTTCTACCTGACTCTGCCGGTAGGAATCTCAATGCTCATTTTGAACCGATGGTGAACCAGGACTATGAGTGGTTCATATTAGGTGTGGGCGGAAAATCCGTTCCGCTCGCGGATTTTGCGGATTTTCGGGAAATCCGCAATCCGCGAGATTTGCGAATTTCCCGCAAAATCCGCAAATCCGCGAGCAGCGGATTTTGCTCGCGCTGCTCGCACTGTTAGCGTGAGTTCGCGCCCCGCGAATAAGTGCGAAATTGCAGAAATACGATCTTGGCAAAACTGAAAGTAACTACTTACCAGGTTCAAAAGTTCAGGCACATCATTAGTAGCCATTTCCTGTAGGGCTTCCTGAGGGGCCCCTCCAGAGTTCAGTTGCCAGTTGAAACTATTATGTGACCCTGCTCTGAACCTCAGAATAGTTACACATATGCCACAAAGGTCCTGAATTACAGCTAAGGGAGACAAGCAGGAGCCAGGCTGGAAGTTAAAATCCATTAATCAGCCCCTAATTCATTATTGTCAGTTGGGGCAGGGCAGGTGTTGTAACTAATTTTGCAACAATGAAAGCACTTAGCAAGTGCAAAAGATCACTAATCAGGGCGCACTAAGGAAGCAGGTGCCAGCTAAAAAAATATTCTGTGACACATTAATCAGCCCCAAATTAATTCAGGTCACTTGAGGCAGGGAAGGTGTGCTTTGCTTTGCCGAAAATAATGTACACTGGACAACCAGAGGGTGTAGTGATGAAACAGAGGGTGGCATGGGTGGGCCAGAGGGTGGCATGAGTAGTCAGAGAGTGGCAGTGGTGACAGAGAGTGGCAGTGATGAAGAAGAGTGTCCCAAACAGGCTGGACACGTAGAAACAACAAGTTCGCAAAACTTGCGACCCGACAGGTAAGTTCGCAAATTGCGAAATTGTAAAAACCCTCGCGAACTGGCAGAAACACGGGCGAACACAAAAAAAAAAAAAATCCGCAAATTCGCGGGAATTCGCGGATTTTGCGGATTGCGAATCCGCAAATCCGCAAAATTCGCGGATTGCCAATCCGCAAAATCCGCTCATGCTTAGTTCATATTCCCCCAAGGAAGACAGCAGGCGAAAGAATCTATTTAAAGTTTCTACGTGCGCTTGAAAGAATTAGCCAGCATCTGTGGTTTCGCCAATGAGAATGAGGAGATAAATGGCTAAATAATTCAACGGTGTGCGTCAGTAAAACTTTGCGAACGAATACTGGAAGAGTCAGATAAATCTCTAGCTGACATCCTAACAATGGGCCAGACCAAGAAACTCTCAAAAGCTGGTGCTGCTCACATAAAAGCTGCTTTACACAACCGAACCAGTCAACAAAATCGCACCAACACCCAACACCAGACCGTTCATGAGGGGCGGTGCATCTCCCCAGCACTGTGGCTATTGCGGAGGACCTACCCATCACCTGTTGGAGTGTACAATGATAGGCTAGATGTGAGCCAGGTGTAGGAAGCGCAACCACTTTATGAAGGTTTGCCCATCAGGAGAACGCCGTACATGAAGTACAAGAAAGAAGCAGTGACATGGATGATGATGAGAGCGAAGAACACACCATCCTCTCTCTTTTTAGCATCGGCACGTTCTCTCAAACCACAGTTCGCCTGCCACAATGCCAGATACGAGTTGGAGATCATCCAAGGCTTGCGGTGGTGGACACCGGGATGACCATTAACATAATGTCCTCTGAGGCATATCGTGCCATGCACCCACACCCAAATTCCAACAGCTGTGATTAAAGTATTTGTGGTCATGGCAAACTCCTTGTTATGCGAGTGAAGTTCAAGACAATCATACCCTACGGATCTTAGTCAGTGGACTTTCATATTTATGTTGCTGAAGGAGGCCATGGCATGCTTCTAGGATGCCGGGCGGCAGAAGTTCTTGCAGTTGTGACTTTAGTTTGGAGTATGTCAAGAAAACCTTAACTCACATCCTTGAAGAATTTCCTAACATTTTTAGGGTATTGGATGCTTAAGAGGCAAGAAGATCCACCTCCACATAGACCAGTCTGTGCATCTTGTGGCCTTCTGGCACAGGCACATTGTATTTCATTTGAGACACCAAGTGGAAAGAGGAGTAGACAAACTCGAATCCGCAGGCATAATTCAAAAAGTGACAGGGCCCACCCCATGGGTATCTCCAATCCTAGTAGCAAGAAACCCCAAGCAGCCTGGTGAGGTGTGAATATGCGTCAATATGCGCCTGCACAATTCTGCAATAAAAAGAGAATGACATCCTTCACCTACAATAGCTGACCTGAATGGTGAACTCAGTGGAGCCAAGCTGGTCTTGTGTTCAGGACATCACCAACTAGTTCTTGCAGAGGAGTCCTTTTATATTACAACTTTCTCGACACATGTGGGCTTGCGGCGCTACCAGCGGCTGAGTTTCATACTCTAGAGGGTCACCAAAGATTTTCAAAATGCTACCCAAGAGCTACTTGTTATCCTCCAGGGGTCATCAGTGTCAGCGATGAAATTTTGATATATGTTAAGACCATGCCAGAACACAATGTGAGGCTAAGGAAAGTGTTGCAGAGAATTAAAGACTCTGCTCTCTCTACATCGCAGCAAGAGCGAGTTCCTATAGCAGAAGCTTAAATTCTTCGGATATGTCTTCTCGTTGGAGGGCGTGGCCCCTGATCCCAACAAGATACAGGACATTAAGGAAGCACCTCCACCAGCCATGGTGACAGAGGTGCACAGTTTTTTTAGGAATGGTTAATTGCTATGGCCGATTCATCAAGGGCCTTACAACACTCACCCAACCTCTCAGAGAGCTCACCAAGATGTCCGTTCCGTGGTCATGGGGCCCAAGCAAGAAGCAGCCTTTCAAGCCACTAAAGATATTTTGTCTGCTGACAAAACATTGGTTTATTTTGATCCACAAAAGGACATCTCTATAGGGGTAGACACAGGCCCAAAAGGGTTGGGGGCAAAGTAAATGCAACAACATACCAAAAAAGAATGGCCTCAGTTGCATTTGCAAGCAGACCCCCTATCATGACAGGACAGCGATACTCTCAAATTGAGTTAGAGGCTATAGCCATTCATTTGGGATGTTGCCACTTCCATCTATAAGTATATGGCAATCCAGACCGTTTACTGTCACTACGACAACAAGCCTTTAATTCTGCTTTTCAGAGGTACCACTTCAAAACCGCCTCCGCAGATTGAAAAATGGATGCTCCAATTACAGGAGTATAATTGTCAAGTGGAATACCATCCTGGATCACACAACCCGGCGGACTTCCTGTCCAGGCACTCTCCGGCCGCCATGCCTGATTAAGAAGAAGAGGCAGATAAGACAGAAGAGTTCATGAGGTACGGTCTTGTCCCATTCTGCTCTACAGGGACACTATACCTCAAGCCACTAGCCAAGAAGAGTGTTTCCAAAAGACACTGGAGCCCATGAAGAACAATCAGTGGCATGCATTCAAGAGCAAATTGGGCATGCTCACCCCAAAGACTTGGAGAATCATGAAATAAGCCTTTATCACATTCGCTAAGAGTTGAGCGCCGACCGGGATGGCTGCCTTCTGCAAGGACATCGCTTAGTCATCCCCACCAAATTCCCTGATTGGATGGTACAGCTTGTCCATGCAGGACCTCGTGAACGGATTTCCAGCACCTTGGATTCAGTCGGAAGGTTTCTGTAATCCTAGCAATCTCTCATTTGAGTGTACAATGGTGTAGTATCACAGCTCAGGAAGAGCACCTATAATAAATATTCCCGAATTTTCGGCCACCATCGATGGGATTCCTGTTCCTAAATTAGCAGACACCGTCCCTTGCTGAATAGTGTTGATGCGCTACAAATTACAGCCTTAGTGTCGTTATTTAGACATTTTAGAGGAGAATTCCCCTGTAGTATCCATATGAAGTGTTGAATCTTCCTGAAAAAACGGCATTGTAATCCTTTTGCCCTTGTCCTGATGAGGCCTGAATCAATGAGGCTGAAACGCGTCGACCCTACAGTACGGAGGAGTCCCACAGATCATAATTGATATATAAAAATTGATTACACACTTTTTTTACTCTGTGGAGGGTTGACGTATCCCCTCTAGTGTGTAGTGGACTACTTCCCTTTTTCAGATTTCTCTGTGAATTAAGTTTCTTTGTAACTTGCTTCTGTATTGAGTGTAGGAGAGTAGGGTCTGCTATCCTATGGTCACCCCAAATTTTTGCTTTTTGCTTCACTGGTTTATGACTTAATGTGGCTGTGGGCCTGCTAATCAGACCCACAGCCTGCTGTTCTCTCTCTAAATTACTGCCAGTGCACTCTAGGTGCATTACGAATTGGATACTGGTTCACCTTATAGGCCCCTGTAACAGTGCACCATAGGTGCCCAGGGCATAGGTGTATCCAAGGCCTACCAGGGGCTGCAGCATGTATTGTGCCACCCCTGGCCTGGCCTCCATATTTGACACAACTGGCTGATCACTCAGCTGGGGTAAGTCGGTGTAACCACCTCTTACTTAGATATAGTATCCCTATATCTAACCTTAAACTGGACACATATGTTCCTATCAGCCACTCCTATGGAAGGCCTCATCAATCCTGGAGGCAGAGTGCTTGGAAATATGTGAGATGGTGCTCTAGCATGAGCTGAGCCTGTCTGCAGCTGTCGGGAACCACTCCCTAAGCTGTTCCGGGATAATGCCATACCATATACTCTTAAGTGCATTATAATCCTCGCGGTTATTTGCTATCTTTGGTTTGGCTTCATCAAAACATGTCGAGTAAGGTGTCATACGAATTGGAATACTATCCCCTCGACAGTTCTGTCGACGGGGATAGCATTCCACCCTTCTAGAGGGACACGACATGTGTGTAGCCTTAACCCCGGTTAAAGTTAAACAGAGCCTCAGCATCACAAAATGGATGCTGCCAACACAGACACGAGTCTGGCCTCCTGCTGCTTACCGAAACTCGGCAGATGGTGGCCTGGACAAAGGGTTTCCTGCCTTGGGAGGTGCGAGCACCACCCCAGACAGGGTTTTGTGTATTGGGTAGGACAGGGCTGAATAGAATCAGACATGCCCGGGGCACACAAGGTGTCCCTGTGCATAAGCCAGTCCAAACCGGTCCTGGGACTTTCCAGACCCAGGCCTGGCGAGGAGCTGGACAAAGGAAAGGGGGTGTAACCGCCCCCCTTCCTGGTTCCTCCCAGAGGAGGGACCTAGTAGTTGATCCACCCCTCAGATTGGGAATAAGAGTGGGAGCAGTGCCATTGCACAGCAGATCATCCTGAATCAACTTAACACTAAGAAGAAGACTGGACTTCGACATTCTGCTGCTCAGAAGACTGAAGAGAATCTCCCTTGTGGCCTAGGAGTGGCCACCCTGTGAACACAGGTACCAACCAGCAACTCGACGTCTGCTTTGCCGCCGCCTCCCGCCGGAGCCCGAGCCCAGAGCCCAACAAGAACCAGACTCCCAGACCTCTCACAGCCCGATCCACAGTACCTGCAAAGAAGGGACCCGTGGAGGCACCGAGTGACGTGGGACCGGACCTCTTGGAAGACACCCGAAAAGCTGACTGCGCAGCATCTGAGGCATCCTCGACGTTGTGCTTTGGGGACTGAGAACCCCCACCACCGAGCAGCCCTTACACCGAAGAAGAGCCCTCCAGCATCTCCACGATCTGCGTGGGGCCCTTTTGCATTGTGCCACTCGACGCGCCATCCCGGCAACTAGCCACGTGGTCAGCGGCCATCTTGGCAACTACAACTACAATTTACACTGCGGGTCTGGTTGCTCAAGATTTGCCCTCGCTCCTGTAAAAAGGAGCACCCGCTCTGACCTTGCTGGTCCGAGTGAAAAGCATCTTTCGATTCCTGCGTGGCTTGCATTAGCCAAGGCCTGTTTGCTCCGATCAGGTTGCCGACACCGCCAACAGCGAGAAGCCTGCGTGGGACAGCTCGTGACCGACTCCTGGACGTCTTCGACCCCCGGTGTCCACGTGGCTGCAGAGAGAAGCTACACGACAACGCCTGTTTGCACCCGACATCGCCTGGTTCCAATCTGGTTCCACGGTAGTCACTGGCTAGTGACTTTGAACATTGTCCCCTCTGCTTTCAGGTCTTCACCACTTCAGATCCACCCTTGGATCCACCGGAACTCTTCACATCGAGCCGCCTGCAGCATCTTCAGCTCCAAGCACCATCGACCTGCGTGACGAAACCCGACACTACTTCGACCCTGTGCACCCGCTTCCTGTGGGTGAGGTACCTCAGCTCCGCCAGTGCTCCTGCACTGGTACACATCTCAAGGGCCTGTGTCTTAAGTTTCAGAGCTTTAGGTCACTCGGAATGTTCCGAACTAACTAACTTTGTACTTTTTACGCACCCTAGACTTTACATTGAGAAGTGCGTGCACTTTAGACACTGCACCCGAGTCCCGCGGGCCTTTCCCGACTTAATCATTGCTAGTCTCGAATAGCTCCAGCGATTCCCAAGGCCCTAGGCCTGTTCTCATTCTCTTTGGTATCTCTTATACCACTTTCTTAGTATATGGTTTAGGTGGCCCCTAGGGCTCATCCATATTTGTGCAACTTTTGTGTATTTTAAACTGTCTTGTGATTTAACGCTTGTGCTTCTGTGCTCATAAAGAGTCCAGGGGATTTTATAGTTAATAAATCAATATATATTTTCAATATATATCTGTGTGGTGTCCCTTTCATTTGGTATTCAAGGGGGTTGTGTATGGTATAACAACTGGCTTCACATGCCTTTCAGAGGGTACACAGACAAAATATCGATTTTTAAATATCGATATGCAAAAATATCGAAGTTTAAATATCGATATACAAAAATATCGAAGGTAAGTAATATCGACAGTCTAAATATCGATATTGGTATGATATCAGTAATATCGAAGTTGTAAATATCGATGTTAATATTATCGAAATTAATAACTTTGATGTTACTAATATCAATTTTTAAATAAATTTAGTGTATATTATATTGTATTTATTATGTTTTATTATTTATTTTTAATGTTATTTTATTAAATATTGTCTTTTACTACTGTAGCGGGTTGTGGGTTTATAGGGGAATAGGGTGGGAAGTAATTTAATTATATTAAATTAATTATTAATTAGTAGGAATTATTAATTAATTAATTGAGAATTAATTTTTAATTATTTTTAATTAATGTATTAATTGATAAATATGTTCTGTAGCGGGTTATGGGTTTATAGGGGAATAGGGTGGGAAGTAATTTAATAATAATTAATTAATTGATATATGTTTGTACATATTTTAATTATTAATTAATTGGTAATTAATTTCTATTAATTAGTTTATTAATCATTATAATTTTTTTTACATATTTATAATTATTAATTAGTTGGTAATAAATTATTATTAATTATTTAATTACATTAATTATAGTAATTTTTATATATATAATTTATTGTTATTCTTAATTAATTAATTGTGCAAAATAATATTAATTATTAAATTAAATTAATTACAGCAAATGTGCTAATATATTTACTTTATTGTTATTGTTAATTAATAATTAATTGGTAATTAAATAATATTTATTAATTTTGGGTACAGGGGTATTTTTAGGGTTCAGGGTCAGTTTTCAGTTCATGGGTACAGGGGTATTTTTAGGGTTCAGGGTCAGTTTTCAGTTCATGGGTAGAGGGGTATTTTTAGGGTTCAGGGACAGTTTTCAGTTCATGGGTAAAGTGGTATTTTTAGGGTTCAGGGTCAGTTTTCAGTTTTTGGGTAAAGGGGTATTTTTAGGGTTCAGGGTCAGTTTTCAGTTCATGGGTACAGGGGTATTTTTAGGGTTCAGGGTCAGTTTTCAGTTCATGGGTAAAGTGGTATTTTTAGGGTTCAGGGTCAGTTTTCAGTTTTTGGGTAAAGGGGTATTTTTAGGGTTCAGGGTCAGTTTTCAGTTTTTTGGTAAAGGGGTATTTTTAGGGTTCTGGGTCAGTTTTCAGTTCATGGGTAAAGGGGTATTTTTAGGGTTCAGGGTCAGTTTTCAGTTTTTGGGTAAAGGGGTATTTTTAGGGTTCAGAATCAGTTTTCAGTTTTTGGGTAAAGGGGTATTTTTAGGGTTCAGGGTCAGTTTTGGGTTTTTGGGGTACAGTCGTACAGGGTAAAAATAAAATAAATTTAAATTAAATAAATTAAATGAAATTAAAAAATATAAAATTACATTAAATTATTAAGTTTTTAATTTATTTTAAATGTATATGTATTAGTTTTAATTTTTTTATTATGTTTTAATATTTTTATTTAATATTTGTAACATTATATGTATTTTATAATTATTTTTACATTATTATTAATACATTTAAAAAAACGATATTTTTAATTTCGATATTTTTGTACTACGATATTATTTTTTCGATATTTTTGTACTTACCTTGTTAGGGATAGGATTCCTATATTTTTGACTTCGATATTTTTGTTCCGATATTTTTGTATTTCGATATTTTTGATTTCGATATTTTGTCAGACATTCCTTTCAGAGTTTAGCCTAAGACTGCTTTGTCCACGTTACCACTAGGATAACTGGTCTATAAGGTTGACTTACAACCAATCATCATAAGGGTTGCTTGGCATGGTACAAAGTGATCACTAGAATTAGTGAGCATTATATACCAGGCCAACTTCTCACATTGGTGAGCAGCGGATTGGGATCTGAGCTTGCTGTTGTTTTACCATTACAATCTTTTAGAGTATCATTTGAAAGATCATACAGGTACCTGCTAGGTACATATAAAACAAGACTAGTATACTTAAGTTCTACTGAACTTAGTTGTTGTAGAGCAAAGGGAGTAGCACACCCTGACTACAACTACTAGATAGGTTTAGTAGGTAAACACCAGTGTAGGTAGATTGCAACACATCCACCCACACTAGAGCAATGTCTGGAGCAGAGGGTTCCACTGGGAATGTCTCTGTTGAGAGTGACCCTCCAAGGGCACCATCCAAATTTGCTATTTTCTCCTTTAAGGAACTAAGACAGCTTTGTGTCTTAAGGGGTCTGAAGACAGGGCCTTCCCCTACTACAGACCACCTAAGAGAGATCTTAGACCAGTCTGAGACTCTAAAGTCCTCTAAGGCAGACCCCACAGGGAATGCTGAAGGAGGCTCTCCTACTGAGGATGACACTGCAGAAGCCCCTGTCCCTATAGTCCTGGTAGATGAGGAGGCCCCCATCACTGGAGCTCCTCAGGTAGATGAGGAGGAGGAAGAGGAAGAAGATACAGAAGGGGGGAGCAGTGAGTCTGATGATGACAGAGATAGTCAAGTACTGGTCAGTAGACTGAACCAGGCTAACTTAAGCCTATTTGGGACTGAATCTGGTAACAACCCATTCAGACCCCCAGGTGGACTTAACCAGAAGCATAGGAGGAGGAGGGATCACTCAGGTGAATCTAATACCTCCCATGTTTCTAGAGGCTCTCATGGTCACTCCAGAAGGGAGATGACTAGCCCTCAGAGAAGGGAACATGAGGCCAAAATGAGAGAGGCTGCATTGAGGATCCAGAGACAAGAGTTAGAGGTTGCCCTGGCCCAAGAGAAACTTGCTAGAGCAAGACAGCCTAGAGAGAGTGGGGTAATAGAACCCACTGGTGGCAGCAATATCCAAAAGGATAAAGACAGGTCTTTTGATAACAGAAACCTGAGTAAGATTGTGCCCCCCTACAAAGCTGGGGATGACATCCATAAATGGATAACTGCAATGGAGAGAGCCTGCAGAGTACAGCAGATCCCTCAGGAGCAGTGGGCAGCAATCTTATGGCTCTCCTTTGAAGGTAGAGGCCGAGACAGACTCCTCACAGTTAGTGATGGGGATTCTAGAAACTACCTGGTCCTGAAGAGTGCTCTGATTGATGGGTTAGGCTTAACCACTGAACAGTACAGGTTAATGTTCAGAGATACCCAAAAGACACAGACTCAGGACTGGTCTGAATTTGTTGAGTGTGCCACTAAGGCTCTGGAGGGATGGTTGCTGGGAAGCAAGGTTACAGACTATGAAGGATTGTATAATTTGCTGATGAGAGAACAAATTTTAAATAATTGTCAGAACCAGCAGTTGCATCAACATTTGGTTAACTCAGATTTGACCTCTCCCCAAGAATTGGGAAAGAGGGCAGATAAATGGGTAAGAACCAGAGTTAAGCAAAAGAACCAGAACCAGAACCAGGGTGGTGACCAGAAGAAAACAGACCAGAAGGGTGGGGAGCAGAAATCTAAAGACCAGAAGTCTTCAACAGGGCCCCAAACTGAAACAGAGGGTGGGTCCCAAACTTCCAAGAAGAAGAAGAAAGAAGGCAGAAGAAACCCTGGTGTAAAACTTGTAAAAACACCTCTCACTGGACAAGTGAGTGTAAAAAGGGTGGAGCCCCCAGCACTACTGCCCCTAAGGCACCTGCACCCACTAGTACAGCTAGCAGTGCTGGTCCACAAACCAAGGGGGTAGTGGGAATCACTTTGGGAACTGAAGGAGATTCTGACCTAGTCAGAACCCTTACACAGGCTGTTCTGGTTTGTGAGGGGGACATGGATTTGACCCCTGACATGAGTCCCAGTAACCTGGGCAAATACAGACAGACGCCTTTGATCAACAACAAAGTGGCTCAAGCTTATAGGGACACATGTGCCAGTGTCACAATGGTGACACCTAACTTTGTGGACCCTGGACAGTACATGCCAGGTGATAATTACCTGGTGACCAATGCCAGCAATGTCACTACTACACATAGTGTGGCACTTGTGAACTTTTCCTGGGGAGGGGTAACTGGCCTAAAAAGAGTTGTGGTTAGTGCTGATCTCCCAGTTGAATGTTTGTTGGGCAATGACCTGGAGAACTCTCTATGGTCAGAAGTTGAGTACAGGACTCATGCAGAGATGTTAGGGATATCATCACATGTCATTGCTGTGACTAGGTCACAGGCCAAAAAGTGCCTCTCTGAACCTCAGGTCTTGGATCCTGGAACAATGGACCAAGCACCTTCCAAGAAGAAGAACAGGAGGGTAAAGGCTGTGCCTTCCCAACTGCCTACAAGTGAGGATCAGGCTTCACAGGAAACTGATCTTGAGACCCCTGAAGGAACTGTCTCTGAAGAACTTGAGCCTGATCAGGTTGAGTTTCTGGGGACAGGGGGACCTTCTAGGGCAGACTTGGGGCAGGCTCAGTTAACCTGTCCTTCTCTTGAACCCCTCAGACAGCAGGCTGCTGCTGAGGCTGCTGGGAATGCGCAAGGTGCCCATAAAGTTTATTGGGATGAAGGACTCCTTTACACAGAGGGTAGAGACCCCAAGCCTGGTACAACCAGGAGGTTGGTTATACCTCTGCAATTTAGGGGTTTCCTTCTCACCTTGGCCCATGATATTCCTTTAGCAGGACACTTAGGCCAGAATAAGACCTGGGACAGGCTTGTCCCTCACTTTCACTGGCCTCACATGTCTGAAGACACCAAGGAGTTTTGTCGCTCCTGTGTAACCTGCCAAGCCAGTGGTAAAGCAGGTAACACCACAAAGGCCCCCCCTGATACCACTACCTGTGGTGGGGGTTCCCTTTGAAAGAGTGGGGATTGATATTGTTGGTCCAATGGATCCCCCTACAGCATCTGGGCACAGATTCATACTGGTGGTGGTGGACCATGCCACTAGGTACCCAGAGGCAATTCCCCTTAGGACCACAACAGCTCCTGTTGTGGCCAGGGCCTTACTTGGAGTTTTCTCCAGAGTGGGGTTTTCTAAGGAGGTAATATCTGACAAAGGTGCCAACTTCATGTCTGGATATTTGACAGCTATGTGGAAGGAATGTGGTGTCAACTACAAGTTCACCACTACTTATCATCCACAATGTAATGGGCTTGTTGAAAGATTTAACAAGACCCTAAAGGGCATGATTAAAGGATTACCTGAAAAGCTCAGGCGAAGATGGGACATCCTACTGCCCTGCCTTTTGTTTGCTTACAGAGAGGTCCCTCAAAAGGGGGTTGGCTTCAGCCCCTTTGAATTGTTGTTTGGGCACCCTGTAAGAGGACCCCTATGTCTGGTGAAGGAAGGATGGGAGTTACCTCTCAAAAAGCCTAAACAGGACATAGTGGACTATGTACTTGGTCTCCGCTCCAGGATGGCTGAATACATGGAAAAGGCATCCAAAAACCTTGAGGCTAGCCAAGAATTACAGAAAGCTTGGCATGACCAAAAGGCTGTCATGGTTGAGTTTCAGCCAGGACAGAATGTATGGGTGTTGGAGCCAGTGGCCCCAGCAGCACTCCAAGACAAATGGTCTGGACCCCATACAGTTCTGGAAAAGAGGGGAGAGGTTACCTACTTGGTGGACCTAGGAACTCCCAGGAGCCCCCACAGGGTGCTCCATGTTAACAGACTAAAGGCATATGTCAACAGGGAAGACATGGGCTTGCTCATGGCTACAGATGAGGGACAGGAGGAAGAGAGTGACCCTCTCCCAGACCTGCTCACTCAGAACCCTGAGGATGGGTCAGTTGGTAGTGTGGCCTTGGATGGCAGCCTCACTGAACATCAGCAACATGACTGTAGACAAGTTCTGCAGGCATACAGGCATATGTTCTCATTGACACCCAGTCAGACTAACTGGTGTACACATGTGGTGGACACTGGTGACAGTCTTCCTGTAAAAAGCAAAATTTACAGGCAACCAGACCACGTCAGAGATTGTATAAAGGCTGAGGTGCAAAAGATGCTGGAATTAGGTGTCATTGGGCCTTCAGAGAGCCCCTGGGCTAGCCCAGTGGTTCTGGTCCCCAAACCTCACACCAAAGATGGCAAGAGAGAGATGAGGTTCTGTGTGGATTACAGAGGACTCAATGCTGTCACCAGGACAGATGCACACCCTATTCCAAGGGCAGATGAGCTCATTGACAAGTTGGCTTCTGCCAAATATTTGAGCACATTTGACTTGACAGCTGGCTACTGGCAAATCAGGTTATCTGAGGAGTCTAAAGCCAAAACTGCATTTTCTACCCCCAGTGGGCATTATCAATTTGTGGTGATGCCCTTTGGTTTGAAAAATGCACCTGCCACCTTCCAAAGGTTGGTGAATCAAGTCCTTACTGGGTTGGATGACTTCTGTGCAGCATATCTGGATGATATTGCTGTCTGTAGCTCCACCTGGGAGTATCACCTGGTCCACCTGAAGGAAGTGCTTGAGGCTCTGCAGAAGGCAGGCCTCACTATCAAGGCAACAAAGTGCCAGATAGGGCAGAGCAAGGTTGTATACCTGGGCCACCTTGTAGGTGGAGGCCAAGTTCAACCACTGGAGAGTAAGATCCAGACCATAAAGGACTGGTCCCCTCCAACTACCCAGACTCAGGTCAGAGCTTTCTTGGGCCTGACTGGGTACTACAGGAAGTTTGTTAAGAACTATAGGTCCATTGTGACTCCTCTTAATGATCTGACATCTAAGAAGATGCCCAAAAAGGTTCAGTGGACAGAAATCTGTCAAAAGGCATTTGATGACCTGAAGAAGGCCATGTGCTCTGCACCTATCCTGAAGAGTCCTGACTACTCAAGAGAGTTCATTGTCCAAACAGATGCTTCTGAGTTGGGAGTGGGAGCAGTGCTTTCACAGCTTAATGTAGATGGCCAGGACCAGCCCATTGCTTTTATTAGCAGAAGGCTGACCCCCAGAGAGAAACGTTGGTCAGCTATTGAGAGGGAGGCCTTTGCTGTGATGTGGGCCCTGAAGAAGTTGAGACCATACTTATTTGGCACTCACTTCAAGATTCAGACCGACCATAAGCCCCTCTTATGGCTTAATCAGATGAAGGGTGAAAACCCCAAACTACTCAGGTGGTCCATTTCCCTACAGGGGATGGACTTTACAGTGGAGCACCGCCCAGGGACTGACCATGGCAACGCAGATGGTCTCTCCAGGTACTTCCACTTAGAACATGAAGACACAACTGGTCAAGGTTAGTCTAATAACCCTGTGTTTGGGGGGGGGGTTGTATAGGAGAGTAGGGTCTGCTATCCTATGGTCACCCCAAATTTTTGCTTTTTGCTTCACTGGTTTATGACTTAATGTGGCTGTGGGCCTGCTAATCAGACCCACAGCCTGCTGTTATCTCTCTAAATTACTGCCAGTGCACTCTAGGTGCATTACGAATTGGATACTGGTTCACCTTATAGGCCCCTGTAACAGTGTACCATAGGTGCCCAGGGCATAGGTGTATCCAAGGCCTACCAGGGGCTGCAGCATGTATTGTGCCACCCCTGGCCTGGCCTCCATATTTGACACAACTGGCTGATCACTCAGCTGGGGTAAGTCGGTGTAACCACCCCTTACTTAGATATAGTATCCCTATATCTAGGCTGTGGGGTTTTAGGTTTAAACCTATTTTAACTGATAAAACCCCACTGAAAGAAAAATAGCCCTCACCGGTGAAAACATATAAACACTGAAAAAACACCTGCACAACCACAAACTAAATGCCATTCAAAGAAAGGAAAAAGAAAGTGAAAGAGTCATTTTGTTCTTACTGAAGGAGTCAATAAAATGTAACATTGTTTTACAAGCTAGCAGTAAGAAAGACTGGCTAACATTATTCTGCTTGAGTTTTGTTCTTTAGGGATGCCACTAAAATGTTGTTTCTTCTTCCTTCTACTTTTTTCAGTTTTATGGCCTTTGGTCTAAAGATGCAGGGTTTAGTTTCACGTTTTAGGTTTAGTTTAATTATTATATAAACTGTAGAGAATCAGGACATATCAAACTCACATTTGATATTTTGGCTGCATTTGATTCTTTCACTGATAGGTAAAATGGCTAGTTTCATAAAAATCTTTCCTAATATGTGTCATCACAATTGCCCACAGAGAATGGGTAAAAACCCTTAATATATCAGACCATAGTTTCTAGTGGGTCAGTGTTGATAGTAGGATAATTGCCAACACCTCAGGCTTTAAACATTAAATGCAAGGTATAGTGACAAGTATATATATCACCAAGCATCTGGGATAGTGGTGAAAACGTGACACCAGACTTCTGGAAAATATGGAACGCAGTGTCACTTGTTATGCTCTGCAAAAAAGGTTCTTTCCAAGTTCAACAAAGATTGGAGTGATATTGTTTGTATTTGTAGTGATTCGGCTACGTAAATAAAAAATGTGTGTGATGACTTGTCAAAATTGATACCCGAGCTGAAGTGATTCCCTGTAGGAGATCCTTGCCACTTCTTAGATGGTATGCTGAAAGCATCTTTACAATCTTCAGAGTTAATGAGGGATGCTATTGACTTTTTAGTCCATTCTGGTGCACTGTTTTCTTATGACCAGGAACTAAAATGCAAATATTTATATTTTCGTGCTTTATGTGGCATCAAAGAAAGAGTCATCGCAAATGTGCCCCTTAGCTGACGGTTCTCAGCCCAAGTGGCTATGAATGCTGAGAGGGCCTTTTCTCAGAAGTTTACATGGGAAGAAAAGCGCAAGCTCACATGACCAAAGACTCATTGAAGAAGTATTGTATGGTGTGCTACAATAAGATTAATTTGCAAAAATCTCTTTGGACCACATATACACTATACGTACAGTGTCTATATACCATGTTCTTTCAGTGCAGAAAGCAAGCAATGACGAAAGCAAAACGTTCCATAAACACCGGAAAAACACTTTTTCTGTTGTTTTTAGTGGCGTGAAAATGTGTAACCACTGATAACAACTGTTTTTTAAGATATTGAAAACACTGAAAAAACCCCACCAGTATTTACCAAAAATAGAAACTGAAAACAGGACAGCCTACCTATATCTAACCTTAAACTGGACACATATGTTCCTATCAGCCACTCCTATGGAAGGCCTCATCAATCCTGGAGGCAGAGTGCTTGGAAATATGTGAGATGGTGCTCTAGCATGAGCTGAGCCTGTCTGCAGGTGTCGGGAACCACTCCCTAAGCTGTTCCGGGATAATGCCATACCATATACTCTTAAGTGCATTATAATCCTCGAGTAAGGTGTCCTACGAATTGGAATACTATCCCCTCGACAGTTCTGTCGACGGGGATAGCATTCCACCCTTCTAGAGGGACACGACATGTGTGTAGCCTTAACCCCGGTTAAAGTTAAACAGAGCCTCAGCATCACAAAATGGATGCTGCCACCACAGACACGAGTCTGGCCTCCTGCTGCTGACCGAAACTCGGCAGATGGTGGCCTGGACAAAGGGTTTCCTGCCTTGGGAGGTGCGAGCACCACCCCAGACAGGGTTTTGTGTATTGGGTAGGACAGGGCTGAATAGAATCAGACATGCCCGGGGCACACAAGGTGTCCCCGTGCATAAGACAGTCCAAACTGGTCCTGGGACTTTCCAGACCCAGGCCTGGCGAGGAGCTGGACAAAGGAAAGGGGGTGTAACCGCCCCCCTTCATGGTTCCTCCCAGAGGAGGGACCTAGTAGGTGATCCACCCCTCAGATTGGGAATAAGAGTGGGAGCAGTGCCATTGCACAGCAGATCATCCTGAATCAACTTAACACTAAGAAGAAGACTGGACTTCGACATTCTGCTGCTCAGAAGACTGAAGAGAATCTCCCTTGTGGCCTAGGAGTGGCCACCCTGTGAACACAGGTACCAACCAGCAACTCGACGTCTGCTTTGCCGCCGCCTCCCGCCGGAGCCCGAGCCCAGAGCCCGACAAGAACCAGACTCCCAGACCTCTCACAGCCCGATCCACAGTCCCTGCAAAGAAGAGACCCGTGGAGGCACCGAGTGACGTGGGACCGGACCTCTTGGAAGACACCCGAAAAGCTGACTGCGCAGCAACTGAGGCATCCTCGATGTTGTGCTTTGGGGACTGAGAACCCCCACCACCGAGCAGCCCTTGCACCGAAGAAGAGCCCTCCAGCATCTCCACGATCTGCGTGGGGCCCTTTTGCATTGTGCCACTCGACGCGCCATCCCGGCCACTAGCCACGTGGTCAGCGGCCATCTTGGCGACTACAACTACAATTTACACTACGGGTCTGGTTGCTCCAGACTTGCCCTCGCTCCTGTAAAAAGGAGCACCCGCTCTGACCTTGCTGGTCCGAGTGAAAAGCATCTTTCGATTCCTGCGTGGCATGCATTAGCCAAGGCCTGTTTGCTCCGATCAGGTTGCCGACACCGCCAACAGCGAGAAGCCTGCGTGGGACAGCTCGTGATCGACTCCTGGACGTCCTCGACCCCCGGTGTCCACGTGGCGGCAGAGAGAAGCTACACAACAATGCCTGTTTGCACCCGACATCGCCTGGTTCCAATCTGGTTCCACGGTAGTCAGTGGTTAGTGACTTTGAACATTGTCCCCTCTGCTTTCAGGTCTTCACCACTTCAGATCCACCCTTGGATCCACCGGAACTCTTCACATCGAGCCGCCTGCAGCATCTTCAGCTCCAAGCACCATCGACCTGCGTGACGAAACCCGACACTACTTCGACCCTGTGCACCCGCTTCCTGTGGGTGAGGTAACTCAGCTCCGCCGGTGCTCCTGCACTGGTACACATCTCAAGGGCCTGTGTCTTAAGTTTCAGAGCTTTAGGTCACTCGGAAGGTTCCGAACTAACTAACTTTGTACTTTTTACGCACCATAGACTTTACATTGAGAAGTGCGTGCACTTTAGACACTGCACCCGAGTCCCGCGGGCCTTTCCCGACTTAATCATTGCTAGTCTCGAATAGCTCCAGCGATTCCCAAGGCCCTAGGCCTGTTCTCATTCTCTTTGGTATCTCTTATACCACTTTCTTAGTATATGGTTTAGGTGGCCCCTAGGGCTCATCCATATTTGTGCAACTTTTGTGTATTTTAAACTGTCTTGTGATTTAACGCTTGTGCTTCTGTGCTCATAAAGAGTCCAGGGGATTTTATAGTTAATAAATCAATATATATTTTCAATATATATCTGTGTGGTGTCCCTTTCATTTGGTATTCAAGGGGGTTGTGTATGATATAACAGCTGGCTTCACATGCCTTTCAGAGTTTAGCCTAAGACTGCTTTGTCCACGTTACCACTAGGATAACTGGTCTATAAGGTTGACTTACAACCAATCATCATAAGGGTTGCTTGGCATGGTACAAAGTGATCACTAGAACTAGTGAGCATTATATACCAGGCCAACTTCTCACATTGAGTAAGAATGGGTAGGAAGAATTTGTAAATGTATATGTATGTATTTATTTCTGTTTAATTTCTGTGTGCTTTTTTGACATAATTAAAAAAGATAACGTTTTTTTCGGATATTACACTTGGAGTTGGTATCTGAGTCATAAAAAAGAAAGAAGGTTCAGACATGTATTACTTATTGATAGGGATTAATTTGATTTTCCTTACAGAGAACAATATACTTCTTTATTTATTCTTCTGGATTTATGTATGTTTTATAACTTGATCCCAAAGGATATCAGAGCGCTTTACAATTTGAGGCAATTAAATAACTTCCCACCCTATTCCTCTTTATACCCACATCCCACTATGGAACTTAAAATGCTTTTGTTTCTATACATGCAGGACATGAGGGCATGGTCAAGACCAAGAACCAGTTGAGAACTAAAGTATGGTTCCCCCTAATGGATCAGAAGGTCAAAGCATTGGTCAGGTGGTGTCCGTGGTGTCAAGTTTCAGGTGATGCCAGTCTGCCTTATACAGTGATAATGGAAAAAGGACTGCAACGTCTTGGGTCTGTGCCAGTCTTGATTTTAGGAGTCTCCTTAATGGACGGCATAGCATGGTCATGATTTATGATTACTCAAAATACCCTAAAGTGGAGATTTTATCTTCTCTAAGTGCTAGTGAGGTGGTACTCAAACTGGAGAAGATTATGCCTACCCACGGTTTGATCAAAGAACAAGGACAGACAATGGCCAGCCCTTCCAAGGACAAGAAATAGCTTCATATCTAACTTCACTTGGCACCATTCACAGATAAATCATCCTTGCTGGTCCCAAGCGGATGGGGAAGCCGAAGGCTTCATGTGAACTTTGAACAAAGTAATTTGGATTGCCTCTGATAGCCTGCAAGCATCGGAGCTGGCTATTTATTAGTTCCTCCGTGATTATTGACAAACTCCTCACTCGACTACTGAGGGAGCACCGGGGCACCTCTCCGTGTGCAGTCCTGGATTTGATTCATTGCAATGGGTCCCTGACCCTGTTGATGACCAACAGTTTTATGAAAGAAGGTTGAAGTCCAATGCCAGAGTCGGCCATCGCCGTCGTGCCAAAGTGTCAGATCTGGAGGTTGGCCACTTGGTACTGACCCAGGACTGATTCCCTGGCTGTAAAGTTCAGGTTGCCCTTTGAGCACAACCCATGGACTATTTTTTCCGTTCGTAGCACCAAGGTCACTCCGTGTTGTGGGAATTAAGCAATCACTGGAACATTTCCGTGTTCAAGACGTTTAATCCAAGTAGCAGTCATTCTCTGACTGTGATCGAGAGTGTCCCAGTGATGGAGGAATGGGACAGTTGGTGTGGATGAGGTTGCCCTGACCCTGATCGCCAGGATCTACTGACAGAGGAGATGGCTCTTGTAGCTCAGCTGTGGACATCCCAGAGAGTCCCTGCACCAGTTTGTCTGACCCGCAGTACAGTGGCTCTACTCGCACCAGGTACGACCTCAGAAGCAATCTAGTGCCGTCGACTAGGCTGAAGGGTTACTTGGTGGGATGGTTTTGATTTTTCCCTGTCTCAGGTAACCCCTATCACCAGCTATGTTGCATGTTGATATATCAGTTGTTATTGTGTGAACTACGGACTTTATACTTTGTATCTACTCTGATGTTGCTGGAGTTTAACTTCAGACTGTATGTTGACAGGTCTGACCACCGATTGGACTAGTTTTGTTTGTTGGGGAGGAATGTAGTTTCGCTCCATTGACCTAATTACAGCACAGGAACAGGGATTTCGATAGACGACCATGAGGGAAAATTAAATAAATAATTAATTTTCCCTCATGCTCGTCTATCGAAATTCCCCCTCACCTGGCCCCATCACCCTAATGCTCTTAACAGCAGCGGCTGCACAGGAATGTGTAATTAACCCCTTGCGTGCGCATGACATAACCACGCCGTCATTAGTCACGGGCGGCATGTGCTCATGACAGCGTGATTCCGTCATGCTGCGGCCACTCCGCCCTGGCAGCATTAATTCCCTGCCTGTGCGGGCGAATTAATGAGCGGGCGGGCCCATGATGGAACCACGCCGTCATGAGCACAGGCCGCCCCTGACTCATGATGGCGTGGTTCTGTCACGACGGAAGCGCCACGCTGACCTCCCCCCTCACTGCGGCAAAATTTGCGCTGCAGCAAAATTTGCGCCGCGGCCAAGGGGTTAATGTCTGTAAACACAGGGGGGTTGCGGCGATACCCCTGTTAATAACTGCGTTGTTGGTACACTCGATAACCACGTGGGGTTTAGAAATAAAAGTTGTGTTCCCCTGGACGTGACTTTTAGGGAGACCCTGCCTGAGCGCAGCGCAAGCAGGGCTCGTGTTGGGGTACCACGTGGGTAGATGGTGTCCCCCCACTTATTTTACTGGGGGGACACCGTCCCCCCAGCAGCTGGTCTTCTCTCTTGGCCTCTCTGGGACGAGATCGAACCCTGCATGTGTAAGAAAATCCCCACTGACGTATGACGTGTAAGTTTAAAGCCAGCCCGTCTGACACTCCCAGAGCTGGCTTCTAAGATGCAATCGCATCTAAGGGGAGAGCGAGGGGAGGCAATGATCCTGATGGTGCAATCCACCTTTCGTGACGTCACGTCCTGTCGTGACGTCACTTCCGGTGACAGCGTACACCCCACTTCTATTTTTAGGACTTGTGCCCTTGTGATGACCAGGGCAGAGACGCCGGACACTAGGACCCTGTGGGTCACAGGGCGGTGACCAGGTCACCGGACACCACTTCCTGTGGGTGGACAGGAAAGGGGCACTATGCTGCAGGATGAGGATGAGGACAGACGTGTAATGGCAGACTAAGAATCATTTGTAATAAAGGAGAATCTGTGGTACACCTACCCCATCGTGTCCAGAGTGATTACTGATCGTCGGGGATCTGACAACTGGCGACGAGGCGGATCCGGTCCCTGCGTGCAGAAACACAGAAGTCGCGATTTTACAGCCAGGAGCCCACCCTGGATCGCGTTGCAGCCAAGGAGAAGAGGGAAGAGTGAAGCGCCGTCCAGCACTCAGCGGCGACGTGGGAGCCCACCCCAACCGCCGCGAAAGAAACGAGCAAGAAAGCTGGTAAGCGCTAAGCGCTAGCGCGAAGAGCGCGCAAAGTTTAAAGGAGCTCAGAGCCAGCGCGAGCTCTCGCGAGAGTCTCGGCGGCCATATTGGGGCCAGGCGCAGGAGCCAATCAAACGAAGACTCAGAGCGGCGGCCATTTTGAAGTCAGGCGGCGCTCGGATTGGCCTAGAAGTCTCGCGAGAGTCTCGGCGGCCATTTTAAAGTCAGGCGAAAGAGCCAATAAGAAAGCAGGAAAGTTGGGCGGCCATTTTAAAGGCAGGCAAAATCGAAAAACAAAAGGAGAGGCGCCGAATGCAAAGTAAAGAAGAAATAAACGCTGACAAAGGCAATAATAAAGGGAACAAAGAGAAATAAAGTGAATAAAAAGGAAGAAAGACTGTCCCAAATAGGAAATAATAGAGAAAAGGAAATAATAACAAGGGGGACAAAGTATCACCCCACAAAGAAGAACAAGAATCCATAAAGAAGAATAAGAATAACAAAGAAGGAACATACGAGGTATCAAACAAATCAATAAGTGTCAAAAGAGTCAAAATGCCAGACACAAAACTGCAGAGTCAGAATACACAATTCCGCAGACCAGTGCCTTTTGTTGTATCGGAGCCACAGGTGGGCATCCGATGGGAAAAGTGGATCACAAAATTTGAACGATACCTGAAGGCGACTGATGTTGTACCTGAGAAGAAGCTGGATCTACTGCTAAACTTAGTGGGGGATGAGGTGGAAGACCTCCTTATAACATTCCCACAAAGTGAATTAGAAACTTATGACAAGTTGAAAAAGTGTCTAACGACTAAGTTTGACCCGCAAAGAAATGTTGATTTTGAGAGATATTCGTTCCACATGGCATACCAGCAGCCAGAAGAGTCAATGGATGATTTCGCAACGAGGCTAAGAAAGCTGGTAGCATATTGCGAATTTGAAAAATATGACAATGAACAGGCACTTCGTCTCAAAATGATAGAAGGCTGCAGAGACACGGAATTTCGCACAAGATTACTGAAAGAACCGATCACCTTAGAGAAAATACTTGACCTAGCGAGGGCAGAAGCAAGAGCGATTGTACAATCGAAACAGATGGATCGAAAGGGCGAACAGATACATCGAATTACGGACACAGGCAGAAAAGGGAACTGGAAAGGAGGACACAAGGAACAGGCGCCGAAGAAACAAAGTTCCCAATGCTATAGATGCGGCCTGGACTTTCCCCACCGAGGACCATGCCCAGCATTTGGTCAAACATGCAGAAAATGTAACAGAAGCAACCACTTTGCCACCATGTGCCAAGGTGGCCAATTCAAAAGTGAACGTGGCAGGCCAGGAAAACCAAGACAATCAACAACAAAACATGTAAGGCACATGGATGCGACGGAGAGGAGCTCGTCGGGGGGATCAGAAGAAGAGGAGGAAGAGATAACAAGCAAAGTAGAACGTCTATATCTCATGACCACGGATGAAGGACATGGAGAAGAACATATCAGGCTAATAGACAGGAAGTCAATAAAGAAGACAGATTGGGTAACAATTGATATAGGGCCACACCAAACAAAGTTTGTACTGGACAGCGGAGCTACATGCAACATCATGTGTGCCTCTGAATATGACAAGATGAAGAAGAAGCCGCCACTACAACCATCAAGTGTAAGAGTATTCACATGGGGCGCACAACATCCTGTAACCAACATGGGAAAGTTCACGGACACCATGACACACAACGGCAAAACTGTCGTAGAAGAAATACACGTGTTACGAGGAGACATTCCAGCACCATGCCTGCTAAGTAACGTAACAGCAAAAATAATGGGACTACTGAAAATGATGTATCACATGTCAGAAAAAGAGAGCATACTACAGGAGTTCCCGAAGCTAACAGACGGCCTAGGGAAACTTGAAGGAAAGCAAATAACACTACACATAAACGAGGCTGTCAGACCAGTTGCACAGCACCACCGAAGGGTGCCAATACATTTACAACCCCAAGTAGAGGAGGAAATAAAGGCGCTACTGGCCCAAGATATCATCGAGCCGGCAGAAGGACCAACGCCATGGGTGTCCCCAATAGTGGCTGTACCGAAGAAAGACACGACACAGATAAGGATCTGTGTGGACATGAGAATACCGAATACAGCCATCGAGAGAGAAAGGCACCCAGGGCCACATCTGGATGACATGATAAGCTGCCTGACAGGGATGAGAAAATTTTCAAAACTAGACCTGTGCAAGGGATACCACCAACTGGAACTAGATGAGCAATCAAGATACATAACGACCTTCTCAACGCACCTTGGACTGTTTCGTTACAAAAGACTGAGTTTTGGAATATCATCAGCAGCAGAAATATTCCAGGAAACGATCAGGCAGATAATAAGACCGATAACGAATAGTCTAAATTACAGCGACGACATCCTGGTGTTTGGGAAGTCGGACGGGGAGCATGACACAGCACTGAGGGCAGTATGTTCACGGCTGGTAGAGGTGGGCCTGACAGTAAACGAGAAGAAATGCGAGCTGGGGAAAGAAGAACTGGTGTTCTTTGGACACATATTCTCACAAAAAGGAATGAGACCTGACAAGAGTAAAATTGACACGCTCGAAAAAGCGAATGAACCTAAAGATGTTGCTGACGTGCGCTCGTTCCTTGGCCTTGCCAGCTACTGCGCGAGGTACATAAAGGACTTTGCAACGGTGAGCGCACCCCTGAGAGAACTGACAAAACAAGGGCAGCCATTTGAATGGACCACAGAGTGCACAAAAGCGTTTGAAGAGATAAGAGCGTCAGTGACAGCAGTTGACCACTTAGCATATTTTGACCCGAACTTATGCACAGAACTAACAGTAGACGCCAGCCCAGTAGGTTTGGGTGCAATACTAGCACAACACAAACCAGGAAAAGACTCACCTCGACAAGTAGTAGCATACGGAAGCAAAAGCTTGTCAGATGTTGAGAGAGCCTACTCTCAACCAGAGAAAGAGAGCCTGGCGGTGGTATGGGCATGTGAGCACTACCACATGTTCATCTATGGAAAACCGTTCACAATAGTGACAGACCACCAAGCGCTAGTGACCATCTATGGCAACCCAAAAGCGAAAATACCGCCGAGAATAGAAAGGTGGGGAATAAGGTTGATGGACTACAACCTTAAGATAATACACAAGCCAGGCAAAGATCAAAATCCAGCAGACTATATGTCGCGACACCCGCTCCCTCGCCGGAGTAATAGCACCACAATGGCAGAAGAATACCTCAACTTCATAGTGAAACAAAGCACCCCAGCGTCAATAACAAGCGAAGAACTGGAACTCGAGACAAAAAGAGATCCGACAATGAAGACAATAGGAACAATGGTGAGGCTGCAAAGGTGGAGACACATTAATAACAACACCATCACAGAAGAAGGAGTCGATAAAGAAGAACTATTGGCGTTCAAAAAGATAGGCGAAGAATTGTCGGAGACAGAAAACGGAGTTCTGATGAGAGGTTCAAGGGTTGTAATACCACCTCGCCTAAGAAAAAGAACAGTCAAAATAGCACACGAGTCACACAGAGGAATAGTAGCGACAAAGAAGATGCTGAGAGAAAGAGTGTGGTTCCCAGGACTAGACAGCATGGTAGAAGAAGAAGTGGCACAGTGCCACACCTGTCAAATAACGGGACAACCTAGCAAACCTACACCGCTGAGGATGTCGGAATTACCATTGGCAGTATGGACTGAATTAGCGGCAGACTTCTATGGGCCACTAGAGACTGGAAGATACCTGCTGGTTGTCATTGACGAGTTTTCAAGATTCCCAGTAGTAAGGGAAGTGGCATCGACATCAGCAAATGCCACCTTACCAGTGCTGGACGACATCTTCGCTGCCTGGGGCTCACCACAAACACTGAAAACAGACAATGGCCCTCCATTTTCAGGAGAAGAATTCCGCAGGTTCATGGAATACCTGGGGATCAAACACAGGAAAATAACACCACTGTGGCCCCAAGCCAACGGAATGGCAGAAAGATTCATGGGGACCATCAAAAGGGCCATCCAAAGAGCAAAAGTGACACAGATCTCCATTGGACAAGCACTGTGTCAGGTGCTACGAGACTATAGGAACACCCCCCACAGCACCACGGGCAAATGCCCAGCAGAACTGGTGCTAGGAAGAACAAGCAAGACGAGGCTACCACAGAGAGAAGCAACAGCAGACACCAACAGACAAGAAATCGCAGAAAGAGACAGCAAAGAGAAGAAAAAAATGAAAGAATACGCTGACAAAAAGAGACATGCAGCGGAACACCAACTAAAAGAAGGGGACATTGTAATAGTGAAACAAACACAGCACAGAAAATCAGACAGCCCTTTTTCAAAAGAGCCGCTGGTAATAACTGGAGTAAAAGGGTCAATGGTGACCGCAGCATCAGACAATCGGATTGTAACAAGAAACAGCTCGCATTTCAAGGAGCTGAAAATGGAAAAAGAAGAAAGAGCAATAACAACGGCGGAAGTGAAGGAAAGAGAACAAGGAACAAAAGGAGAAGTGACAACACACGAAGAAGAAGGTGGAGGACCAGAGCCGAGCGGAGAACAGAGACCAAGAAGAGAATGCAAAAAGACAAAGAGACTATTAGAAGAAATGTAGAGAGTCTCTCTCTCTCTCTCTCTCTCTCTCTCTCTCTCTCTCTCTCTCTCTCTCTCTCTCTCTCTCTCTCTCTCTCTCTCTCTCTCTCTCTCTCTTTCTCTCTATATCTATATCTCTCTCCCGAACTGCAGCACAGGCAGTTGCAGTGTGGGTAAGGATTTGTACATGGGGAAAAGCATTTGTTGTAACAAAGGGGGAGATGTGATGACCAGGGCAGAGACGCCGGACACTAGGACCCTGTGGGTCACAGGGCGGTGACCAGGTCACCGGACACCACTTCCTGTGGGTGGACAGGAAAGGGGCACTATGCTGCAGGATGAGGATGAGGACAGACGTGTAATGGCAGACTAAGAATCATTTGTAATAAAGGAGAATCTGTGGTACACCTACCCCATCGTGTCCAGAGTGATTACTGATCGTCGGGGATCTGACAGCCCTGAACGCAAGTGACCCATAAAGCTGCCTCTATCTTATCTTTTCCAGGCCTACCGGATTCATACCCTGGATGCAAAATACACCAGTGATCGGGGCCCGTCACACACACACCTGAGGGCTCCCAACACAGCGCCTGCTGTAAGCACCTCAGTGAGCTATGGAAAATTGGAAAGGTGTCAGCAGCGGCCCCCTGTCTTAAAAACTGTACCCCCGTGGCTCCAGTCCACTGGAGAATTGCAGATGCAGTACGCGGACAGTCTGGCCCGCAACTTCGGTCATGTCATGGTCACGTCCATTGGTGTCCCGGTGGGGTCCACGTACTGTGGGCATCTTCAACGGATGTTGGTTTCTTCCTGCTGCGTATTTCAGAGCTCTCAAGCTACCCAGGTCTGTGTGTGAGTAACTTATCCACTCCAAGATTTTGCTGTGCATCCTGGGAATTGTTGTTCTGTTTATCCCATTACAGATAATGAGAACTACAAGTCCCAGAATGCAAAGCTAAAAGCTTGGACAACATGGGTACTTATTTATGCACAGGCATGGGGAAAAAAGCTCAGGTTTTTTAACAGGGCACACGCTAGGGGTGGACGCATGTGTACGATGTGCCCCCAGTATTTTTAGGAATGGACTCCGTTCCCTTCAGCCCGAGGCTGGGAGTAGAGGTGGAGGAAGAAGAAAGTGAAACCCAGAATGAAATCTAGAGCAAATCTCCGTGGGCTGAAGACTCTGTTGAAGGAGAATTAAGATCTAATGTGAATGAAAGTCCGTTAAATGTCAATGCTGTCCATACTGATAGTTCAGATCTACCCCTGCATAGCCTGGAGGTGACGGGCTCCTCAAATTTATCAATGCTTGAGGATATGCTGATGCTTCAAAACACCTTGCATGGCATTCTAGAGGTGTGAGTTTTAAACAATGACATCTTAAAGTCACAAAGTAACCAGTTTAAGAACATAATTGGGGAGCTGACGCAGATCAAAAGCCAAATGCCTTCTTTAGTAAGACCGGTAGTGATAATTGTGGAGGAGGGGGAAGAAGTGACAAGGGTGAATAGACCTGTAGTGAGTAATGTGGACGAGAAGGGAGAAGTGACAAGGGTGAACAGACCCAAAGAGGAGGATCCAACAGTATATAGTTCCCGTTGTCCTATGATTATAAAAAGGTATGGCGAAAGAAGGTGTTTCTCGAGGAGGAGGAAAGGGAAAAAGGTATGCATAAGCCAGGTAGCTAAACAACAGGAGAAGGGGAAGGAGGTAACCCCCAAGCTAATGCCCAAAGACAAGGCAGGGCTGCCAGAAACAAAAAAGCTAACTTTTGAAGACATAGGAGTAAGTTCCTATCCATTTGTGGAACAAAGTAGGTGGGAATCAGGGAAAAATCTGGGAAAAAGTGTGATACTCCCCCCGAGGAATAACCTAGGGGGTAGGGAGGAGGTTGCACCCGAAGGGGGGGCAGAGACATCTATAGGGGCAGGGCCCAGTAATACATCCCTGAGGAAAGTCTGTAGAAGTGGGATTAGGAGTAGAGTAGAAGCCAATATGTATAGAAGGGATGTAAGGTTGGGTGAAAGTCTAAAAAGTTCACAGACAAACTGAACCGTGGATACTTGGTTATATGTAGAACCTACTGGACAGGAAAGGGGGGGGGAAGGGCCAAGAAATGTAAGCCGCTAAATCGTTCTCAGCTACTTTCGTCATTTGCAAAATGTCCCAGCCTGAAATATGTTAACACAGAGGATTTAAAAGAAGTGGGATTTCTGGTTAATACAAAAGGAGAAGAAATAGCAAAGGTCCTCCTCCACTCAGCTTTAATAAATGTTGCAATGGAAAAAGCGGAAGCTGAGATGTTAAGGGAAGGAATTAGGGGCCCGATGTAGGTAGGCCGTTACCGATCGGTAACGGCCGAAAATACCGATTTTGGGCCCTTACCGATCGGTATACTGCCATCGAGATGTAGGGAAAAGAAAAAAGTCAAAATCGGACCGAAAACCGATTCGGAATGAGTACCGAATGGAAAATAATCCGATACGTACATACCGAAAATCGGATATGTAACGATTCGGTAACACACCGAATCGGATGAAAATACCGATTCGGTCCATGTACCGAATCGGTAGTGACACCGAATCGGAAAATATCCGATTCGGTCCATGTACCGAATCGGTAGTGACACCGAATCGGAAAATATCCGATTCGGTCCATGTACCGAATCGGTAGTCACACCGAATCGGAAAATATCCGATTCGGTCCATGTACCGAATCGGTAGTGACACCGATTCGGACATAAGCCGAATCGGAGAACCTACCGATTCGGTAGAATCACCGATCGGGAAAGTCCCCGATTCGGACAGATGGGGAGATGTAGGGAAGCGCAGAAACACCGATTTCGGCTCAAAATCGGTAGTATTCACTCGGTATTTACCATGGATTACAATCAGGTGGTAACCAACTCCAACCCATAAAAACAGCCCCAAAATGCATTGCAACTTGCAGGATGGCAGCCTTTTATGTCATTGCGAGGCGGCTACGGCTACAGCAGGAAGGACAGAGGGAATGGCAAAGAGATGAACAGGTCTACAGACAGAGGATAACCCTGTTCATGCTCACAGAGGCAGAGATCCTACAGAGATACAGGCTGGACTCTGACACCATTCTAGAGCTCATCAGGGACCTCAAACCATTGTTGGACCACCCCACCCCAAGGGCACACGCCATCCCAGCGCACGTCCAGGTGCTATGCAGCTTACACCTGCTTGCGTCTGGCAGCTATCAAAGTGGAGTTGCAGCGGTAGGAGGGGTGACCCAGAGCAGCCTGTCAAGGTTCTTCCACACATTCCTTGACGCCATGATACACAGGATGGACCAATACATCTCTTTCCCTGCAACCCACGCAGAACTGCTACAAACTAAAGCTGACTTCTACCAGATGGCACAATTTCCCCAAATCATTGGCTGCATAGATGGCACGCACATTCTGATTTGCCCCCCAGCTGACACAGAATACATATACCGCAATCGGAAGTCTAAGCACACCATCAACGTGCCGGTGATCTGCAATGCGAAGTGCACCATCACAGACCTGGTAGCAAAATTCCCAGGGAGTACCCACGACTCCTACATTTTTCAACAGAGCGGCATCTATGCACGGCTGATGGCTGGCGAATTTGGTGAAGGATACCTCCTAGGTGAGACACATCATCAGACCCCCATAACACAAAGTAGCTAGGTATAATACATGTATGCATGTGTGTAATGTTACCCCTTTTCCTTCCAGGCGACAGTGCATATGCCCTCCGCTCTTTCATACTCACCCCCTACCTCAACCCCTCCACACCCAGCCAAAGGAGGTATAACCGGGCCCACAAAAGCACAAGGAATGTCGTCGAACGGACCTTTGGCATCTGGAAAAGCAGATTCAGATGTTTGCACAAGAGTGGAGGTGCAAGGCAGTATACCCCCATCACCTGCTGCAAGATCATAGCTGTCTGTGCAATGTTACGCAACCTTGCGGTGAAGAAGGGCACTGAGGTGGAGTTGTCTGACTACGAGGACCATGACGACGACGATGCTGTGCCACTAACACAGCCAGCTGGGGTGTCTACGCCAAGTGATGGCAGATACAGACGTGAGGAGATTACAGAAAACTATTTCTGAGTGAGTACAGATGCACAGACAGGTAAATGGTTGTGGGAAAAAGCAAATTTTAATACTGTTGCAACACCGTTACTGCACTGATGTGCAACAAAATAAAATGTACAAGCAAAGAAAACAAAAGTCTAAGGTCCGGGTTGCCTCACCCGCCCTGGCAAGCCTACTTCTTGGAGTGCTTGGCAGCCCCACTGGGGTGTCCCTCACCCCCTTCAGAATGTCCTGCGGCTTCTGCGGAGCGCCTGGTGCTCCTGCGCGGCTCTGACGCAGCGCTGGCCGGGCTGCTGCGGCTGCTGCTGTCCCCAGCATCCCCCAGGTCCAGGGCTGGATTGGCGGCAGTGTTGGAGATTATCATAGCCTCCATTGCTGTAGTGATGCGGGCCATTCCCCTGGTTATCTCGGCGGTGTTTTGGGTTAAACTTGCCTCCATATTGGCACCGCGCTGACACAGTTGCGCCGTTGCTGCAGCAAGGCGGCTAATGGAGCGGTTTTGCACGCGGGCATCCCGCCTGCGCGAGAGCTCATGCTCCTCAAGTCTGCCGCATAACTGTGTAATGGCTGTGGTCAGCCTGCCAAGACCTGCAGCTACCTCCTTGTTGGTGTCTACAAACGCCTTGAAACCTTTCACCATCTCGCCCATCTGCAGGTTGTGCTGGCGGAGCTGGCGCTGGCAGGCCATGATGGACTTCGCCTGCTGCCGTTGGATTTTCACCATGCTCCCTTCAAGGCCCTGGAAGACACTGCCCTCCGGTGCCGGCGACCATGAGGGAAAATTAAATAAATAATTAATTTTCCCTCATGCTCGTCTATCAAAATTCCCCCTCACCTGGCCCCATCACCCTAATGCTCTTAACAGCAGCGGCTGCACAGGAATGTGTAATTAACCCCTTGCGTGCGCATGACATAACCACGCCGTCATTAGTCACGGGTGGCATGTGCTCATGACAGCGTGATTCCGTCATGCTGCGGCCACTCCGCCCTGGCAGCATTAATTCCCTGCCTGTGCGGGCGAATTAATGAGCGGGCGGGCCCATGATGGAACCACGCCGTCATGAGCACAGGCCGCCCCTGACTCATGATGGCGTGGTTCTGTCACGACGGAAGCGCCACGCTGACCTCCCCCCTCACTGCGGCAAAATTTGCGCTGCAGCAAAATTTGCGCAGCGGCCAAGGGGTTAATGTCTGTAAACACAGGGGGGTTGCGGCGATACCCCTGTTAATAACTGCGTTGTTGGTACACTCGATAACCACGTGGGGTTTAGAAATAAAAGTTGTGTTCCCCTGGACGTGACTTTTAGGGAGACCCTGCCTGAGCGCAGCGCAAGCAGGGCTCGTGTTGGGGTACCACGTGGGTAGATGGTGTCCCCCCACTTATTTTACTGGGGGGACACCGTCCCCCCAGCAGCTGGTCTTCTCTCTTGGCCTCTCTGGGACGAGATCGAACCCTGCATGTGTAAGAAAATCCCCACTGACGTATGACGTGTAAGTTTAAAGCCAGCCCGTCTGACACTCCCAGAGCTGGCTTCTAAGATGCAATCGCATCTAAGGGGAGAGCGAGGGGAGGCAATGATCCTGATGGTGCAATCCACATTTCGTGACGTCACGTCCTGTCGTGACGTCACTTCCGGTGACAGCGTACACCCCACTTCTATTTTTAGGACTTGTGCCCTGAACGCAAGTGACCCATAAAGCTGCCTCTATCTTATCTTTTCCAGGCCTACCGGATTCATACCCTGGATGCAAAATACACCAGTGATCGGGGCCCGTCACACACACACCTGAGGGCTCCCAACACAGCGCCTGCTGTAAGCACCTCAGTGAGCTATGGAAAATTGGAAAGGTGTCAGCAGCGGCCCCCTGTCTTAAAAACTGTACCCCCGTGGCTCCAGTCCACTGGAGAATTGCAGATGCAGTACGCGGACAGTCTGGCCCGCAACTTCGGTCATGTCATGGTCACGTCCATTGGTGTCCCGGTGGGGTCCACGTACAGTGGGCATCTTCAACGGATGTTGGTTTCTTCCTGCTGCGTATTTCAGAGCTCTCAAGCTTCCCAGGTCTGTGTGTGAGTAACTTATCCACTCCAAGATTTTGCTGTGCATCCTGGGAATTGTTGTTCTGTTTATCCCATTACAGATAATGAGAACTACAAGTCCCAGAATGCAAAGCTAAAAGCTTGGACAACATGGGTACT
This sequence comes from Lissotriton vulgaris, assembly GCF_964263255.1. NCBI lineage: Eukaryota > Metazoa > Chordata > Amphibia > Caudata > Salamandridae > Lissotriton > Lissotriton vulgaris. The sequence continues at coordinate 35,999,311 of NC_141697.1, forward strand.
TATTTATGCACAGGCATGGGGAAAAGAGCTCAGGTTTTTTAACAGGGCACACGCTAGGGGTGGACGCATGTGTACGATGTGCCCCCAGTATTTTTAGGAATGGACTCCGTTCCCTTCAGCCCGAGGCTGGGAGTAGAGGTGGAGGAAGAAGAAAGTGAAACCCAGAATGAAATCTAGAGCAAATCTCCATGGGCTGAAGACTCTGTTGAAGGAGAATTAAGATCTAATGTGAATGAAAGTCCGTTAAATGTCAATGCTGTCCATACTGATAGTTCAGATCTACCCCTGCATAGCCTGGAGGTGACGGGCTCCTCAAATTTATCAATGCTTGAGGATATGCTGATGCTTCAAAACACCTTGCATGGCATTCTAGAGGTGTGAGTTTTAAACAATGACATCTTAAAGTCACAAAGTAACCAGTTTAAGAACATAATTGGGGAGCTGACGCAGATCAAAAGCCAAATGCCTTCTTTAGTAAGACCGGTAGTGATAATTGTGGAGGAGGGGGAAGAAGTGACAAGGGTGAATAGACCTGTAGTGAGTAATGTGGACGAGAAGGGAGAAGTGACAAGGGTGAACAGACCCAAAGAGGAGGATCCAACAGTATATAGTTCCCGTTGTCCTATGATTATAAAAAGGTATGGCGAAAGAAGGTGTTTCTCGAGGAGGAGGAAAGGGAAAAAGGTATGCATAAGCCAGGTAGCTAAACAACAGGAGAAGGGGAAGGAGGTAACCCCCAAGCTAATGCCCAAAGACAAGGCAGGGCTGCCAGAAACAAAAAAGCTAACTTTTGAAGACATAGGAGTAAGTTCCTATCCATTTGTGGAACAAAGTAGGTGGGAATCAGGGAAAAATCTGGGAAAAAGTGTGATACTCCCCCCGAGGAATAACCTAGGGGGTAGGGAGGAGGTTGCACCCGAAGGGGGGGCAGAGACATCTATAGGGGCAGGGCCCAGTAATACATCCCTGAGGAAAGTCTGTAGAAGTGGGATTAGGAGTAGAGTAGAAGCCAATATGTATAGAAGGGATGTAAGGTTGGGTGAAAGTCTAAAAAGTTCACAGACAAACTGAACCGTGGATACTTGGTTATATGTAGAACCTACTGGACAGGGAAAGGGCCAAGAAATTGAAGCCGCTAAATCGTTCTCAGCTACTTTTGTCATTTGCAAAATGTCCCAGCCTGAAATAAGTTAGCACAGAGGATTTAAAAGAAGTGGGATTTCTGGTTAATACAAAAGGAGAAGAAATAACAAAGGTCGTCCTCGACTCAGCTATAATAAGTCGCAATGGAAAAAGCGGAAGCTGAGATGTTAAGGGAAGGAATTAGATTACTTAAGAGAGAGGATGTGATAATGGATACCCAAGTGAAACCATTCCTTAAAAACCATGCGGGGCTGGGAGAACGGCAAATAAAAATGATTACTGCGGGACGGGGAAATGAGGAAGCCCTGAAAATTACTATAATTCCTAAAAAGTTAGGGTGGGGGGAGGAAGATGCCCTGGTTGGAAATAGGTATAGAGAACTAGCCTATCTGGATTGTGAGGAAGAGGGGAACCTGAGTAACATTGATTAGGAATGTCGGTCATCATGCAGCCTATTTATCTTGTCTTGGAATGTCAATGGATATAAAAGAATACGGTCTCAGGAAGGTTTTAAAAACATCCTGGGGAAGACCGATATTCTATGCTTACAGGAGACCTGACTGTGCGATGAAACCCCCATCATTGAAGGTTTCCCCCACCATGTAAAGCCTCCAAGAAAGAACCAAGTCGATAGGGCATCAGGTGGTTAGATGACGTTGGTTTCCACAAGGATAGTGAGGGATATATATCTTCTGGAATTAAAGTGTAATTGGGCATTAGGTAGCAGAGTGCTGACTCCAAATAACATTGCAGGTGAAGGTGGCCTATGCATTATTAATGTATATATACAGAAAGGGGGAAAAATTAGTATAAAGGGGAGTTGGAACACCTAAAAAAAGATTTAGAGGATTTATATGAAATCTACCCAAGGGATGTGCTCCTAATATTGGGTGATTTTAACCACAGATTGAACCCCAGATTGAACCCCAAAAAAACTGATGCTTGGCATTGCGAATTGTTTAAAGCGTACAATATAGAGTGTGCAATGTTCACCAGTGGAGACATTTCAAGACAAGACGTGGAGCTCGGCCAGCTGCTGAGTGCATTAGGGTTGGTTTGTGTTAATGGCAGGAAAGAAACGGATTGGCCATCAAGGCGTACCTTTAAAGTAGGACAGCAAATGTGCCCTATAGACTATACTTTTATGCAGGCATGGTGCTTCCATCTAATACGTCACTTTGAAATACTCAGCGTAGAAGGTAGTGACCACTTCCCATTGCAGATAGAATTGCAGGTAAAATGGGGCCCGCCGAGACAGAAAGTGTTACAAGTACATACTGAATATCCAAAGCGTCTTACAACCCGGATTAGCGAAGAACACAAAAAAGAATCTGAGTGCATTCCAGATATCAGTCGATTTAGGTAATTTATCAACAGGGGAGGATATATCCTGGTATGAGGATATAATAAAGCAACTTGCAGAATGCCTGAGGATAAAAATTAAACGGGGAAATCAGAGCTCAACAAGTAAAGCTAAAGCAGATCCAAATAACAAACCATAGTTTGATGAAGAGTGCCGGAAAGTAAAGGCCGCAATTAGGCAATACGAAAGACGCCTTAGACGTACTTGCAGTGATGCAGCATCATTAGAACTTAAGAAGCTGAGGAGATCTTATAAGGTAATTATTAGAGAAAAAAAAAGATCTTTCAAAGAAAAATGCTAGATGAACTTACTAGAGGCAATGGAAGAAAAAAATGTCGAAGGCTTTTGGAAAATGATACGGGAATGTACAGCGAAAGGGGTGGGGACTATCCAATGTTCAGTTCCAGAGGATAAGAGGGAAATCTACCTTGAGGTAATCTATGGTAAATGGTTGTATGGCATTACAACGCAGGCTTTTACCACGCGTGCCATTACGACGCTGTTTTTACAACGCAAGTCGTTACAATGACTTGCTCTGTAAGTGCTGGATAGTAGAATAGTTTAATTTTCTATTCCAACTCCAGCCCACGCTACAGTAGGGAAGGTGTTGGAATACAAAATTAAACTATTCTCTATCCAACAGCGCCCTCAGGCGCAAGTTGTTGTAACAACTTGCGTTGTAATAGCAGCGTTGTAATAGTAGCACGTGGTAATACCTGCGTTGTAAAAGCTGTTCCCCATGGCAAATAGCCAAGGAGGGGGGAAACACCAGTCGCCAGCTGGCCAAGAGTCCAGGAAGAAGTTATTGGGCAGTTCTCCCCAGGTCATATAAAGACCATAATAGCCAGATTAAATTTAACACGGGCTGCTGGCCCATATAATCTACCTGCTGTTATTATAAAAACCAATCCAGAGTGGTGGGCAGAATTCCTCTCAAAGATGTTTTTGAGAATCTTAAATACAGGAATTATGCCGGATAGTTGGAAAGGGGCAATTATAAGACCGATACATAAAAAAGGCGATGTAAATTCCCCTAAAAATTATCGCCTAATAAGTCTTCTGGATATTGGGGAAAAAGTATTCTCCAAAGTAATCCTAGGGCTACTGAAGGATTGGGCAGAAGATAACTTGATAGTACCCCCTGAACAGGGTGGATTTAAAGAATGGCATTCAACGGTGGACCACTGCTTTGCTCTCTGGGCGTTCGCGCGGAAGTCGATAGAGCAGAGGGGTAATCTTTGTTGCTGCTTCGTGGACTTCCGCGCGGCATTCAACCTTGTGAGCAGGGAGCGGCTGTGGTCAACCCTGGTAGGCTACAAAATACACGATGACCTGCTAGCCCTTATACAGGCCCTGCACTCAGACAACTGGGCCCAGGTAATCTTGGATGAGGAGGGAGGGTTGTCAGGGAGGATCCAGATTGGAAATGGCCTGAAGCAGGGGTGTGTACTGCCCCCCTGCTTTTTCATTGTTTATTGCAGACCTACCATTGATATTAGGAGAGGTCAGAGGGGCAAGCCCTAAAGTAGGAGGTAAACATATATCTTGCCTGCTATATGCGGACGACCTGGTGATTGTGGACCAGACAGAGATAGATCTCCAGAGAAAATTAAATGTGTTTAACGAATACTGCTTAAATAAAAAACTAGTAGTGAATATGGAGAAGACCAAAATACTATGTTTTGGTAAAAGCAGGTCTAGGTTCCCTTGGCGCCTTGGCACAGTTCCTTTAGAGAGGGTGACAGAATATGGGTACCTGAGAATATGGTTTACGAGTAATCTGAAATGGTCTACACAGCTGGAGGCTTTAGAAATGAGGGCACTGGCTACCGTGAAGGGTCTAAAAAGATTTAACAGCGTTTATGGTGAAATGTCAGATGGGCCGTTAATAAAGGCCTACTTAGCAATGATTCCTGCATAATTTTTATACGGGGCAGAGGTACTTCTCTTAAGTGGGAAAACATGTTGGGATAAAGAAGAGGGCAATATCCTGAAAAGCTTGTTCTCGCTGCCAAAGGCATCAATGGTTCAAGCAGCAAGAGTAGAGCTGGGACTCACCTCTTGGGTAGTAACTGCCAGCATGGCCCTGATACGCCTTTGGCAGCGCCTAGGGTTAGGGGAGATTCAAAAGATCTCCCAGTGGTGTAGAGGTGAAATTGCCATTAGTGAGCTGTTATGGGCAAAAGAAACAAGAGCCTCTTTGAAGAAAGAGTATGGAAGGCTGGGTCTAAAGTTATGCCCGCAGCTAGGTCATGCATTAATAGGAAAAAAAGATCTAAGGTCGCAGGGAGCCGACATCTACCGAACAGGTGATCGAGAATATCTCTTGCGGAAAACATTGGTGGCCCACATGATACAGGTGTGGGAATCAGAAGTACAACAGTACAACAGTATGTGGAGAAGTGTGGCTCAGGGGTTAGAGGCGGCAGACCCGGAAGCTGAGATCGGCCCTGGACCAGGGTTCAATTCCCCGCTCCGGCGGATCTTGGGCTAAAAAAATTCCACGGACTTGATAATTGTCGCTCCGGTGCCTTCTCGACTCACGGGTTCACACTCTGCGACTCTGGGCAATAGCTTGCTTAATCTCCACAACGGCCCCTCGCGGCGGGATGCCTGGCTTTCACCTTGTGGATACCCTTCCGGGATACCTCACAGGGGAATACCAGGACGGGTTCCCTAAGCAAGCGCTGGGAAACCCACTGCGGGTAGCTGTGCGCTATATAAGCTCAAATACATTTACATCTCTATTTAGATAGGTTACCTAACTACCACCTAAACGTGAGGTACTAAAAGTGAGAATTGGAATAAACTCCTGTTACGGAAATAATGGGGTTAAAAAACACATGATAGATAGCAATGGTAAATGTAATTGTATGTTAGGTACCAACTGTGACATTGTACATTTTTTATTGGACTTTAGGTCGATTATAGATATACGGAAAGAGATGTTATGCCCGATATTTAAAAAATATAGAATTATAAATAGGATGCAAGCTGCTAATCTTCTAGTGGAATTGAAAGAGTTAGATGTAGCCTGAGCTTGGGAACATTTATGAGTAAAATTAAGGTGTTTCTTCAGGGCATAGAGTAACAGGTGCATCAGATACTGAGTATAATATGAGAGTGTATTTTAAAGATTAACATTAATGTAATGTATTTTAGAAGGATGGTGTATATATGATTGAAACCCTGCGATATTAATATTTTTAAGAAGAAATCTCATTGGCACTTAAAGGAGCTGGGTTACTTTTTATGTAAGGTTTAGGAGCTGCTTCAGTTTTTAATTATATATTATGTTATGTGTTTTGATAAAGGTTTATAATATGTATTGTGTATACTTTTATGGTTGTAACAAACCAAATAAAGTTTTATTGACTGACTGACTGAGTAACTTATCCACTCCAAGATGGTGCTGTTCATCCTGGGAATTGTTGTCCTGTTTATCCCATTAATCAAAATGAGAACTACAAGTCCCAGAATGCAAAGCCAAAAGCTTGGACAGCATGGGTACTTATTTATGCACGGGCATGGGGAAAAGAGCTCTGGTATTGTAACAGGGCACGCGCTAGGGGTGGACGCATGTGTACGAGGTGCCCCCAGTATTTTTAGGAAGAGGACTCCGTTCCCTTCACCCCCAGGCTGGGAGCTGCCACCTTCTGCCCCAGCACTGACTCCGCTTGAATTTATAAACACTGTAAGTGTGTAACCTTGCCCCAGGGTGTTTGTAAACCTTCATCCCAGGTACACCACCTCTTTATTTGTGGGGATCGCCCATTTGGGGATGATGTTCTCATCTGTTATCTGAGGATAATAGATGCTGACAGCCTGACGCCATTACGCCTTCTATTGTTTAACAAACTGCAGTTATGAAGCACTTTTGTGCTTTGGAGTTATATAAAGAACAGCGGCAGGAAACTAAGGTGCATTAACAGCCAGTGTAATGTCTGAAAGATATCCCCAGCACATTGTGTTTACTCCTTAAAAGCAGTTTAAAAAGTAATTTACAAGTTTCCAAATGTCTGTTTAAAAAACATTGTCACTTTCAGCAATTTCCGAGCTTAGCAACACCTTTGAAATTTGCAAAGAATACATGTAATTTATAAAAAGTAAAGCCCAACATTTTTTTTCTTCATATTTGTCATTGTGTTAATTCGTTTATTTAAAGTTGGTCCTTGCCTTTGAATAATAATTATTCCAAGGGCAAGGCAGGACAAGTTGTGACGTCACTTCCCGTGTCATTTGTAAATTGCATATGCTATTTAGTTTCCCAACTATGGCAGAAGTTCTAACCCTGTATTTTAGCATGAACGGGTTCCTGGTAGATTAATATACATTAATATAATGTATTCTAATGTTTACTGTATAATATGACGCGCTCTTCCATAGTACAATTTCAGAGCTTGGTATCAACAGAAGAGGATGCTTCAGGACTCGTTTGTTGCTCTGAAATCCCATATCTGTCCATCAACATGGGTCTGCACGCGGAGCCGCGCACCGTGAGTGAAGCGCGCCCCCTTGTGGCCAGATGAGAGAACAGCAGCGCATGCTCTCAGTGCCACCGTGAGTGACCACTGGACTCCCTCTGTGCTGACCGGATCATTCACGCGGAGAGGCAGCTCGGATACGCGCCCATCACTCGGATTAAAGAACAAAAGCTGCAGTTTCTCGTGCGGACTAATATATTGATTGGCTAAGGAAAACAATTGTGGATAGCATTTCAGGACAGCCCTCAGTCGAGGGCTCCTCTGCCAGATGTCATGTCTCATGGCGCCTCTCAAGGGTTCTCCGAATGCCAGCAACAGGGCAAGGGCTGTGCGAGCTGGGCCCACGCCCACGGCGGAGGCTGGCTCCTGTGACGTGTTCTCAGATGTGGCTCCTATATAAAGTACATTTAGACACTCTTTCTGGCCGCTGCTGGTGCCAATTTCTGCATCTTTTAGTGTTTTTCTTCTCATGGCTCTACTTCCCCGCGAGACTCTCTCTTTTTCCATGAGCCCCTCTCCTTCCCCTAAAGCCCCTCTCCTTCCCCTTGAGCCCATCTCATTCCCCTTGAGCCCCTCACCTTCTACTTGAGCCCCTCTCCTTCCCCTTGAACCCCTCACCTTCCCCTTCAGCCCCTCTCCTTCCCCTTGAGCCCATCTCATTCCCCTTGAGCCCCTCACCTTCTACTTGAGCCCCTCTCCTTCCCCTTGAACCCCTCACCTTCCCCTTCAGCCCCTCTCCTTCCTCTTGAGCCCATCTCATTCCCCTTGAGCCCCTCACCTTCTCCTTGAGCCCCTCTCCTTCCCCTTGAACCCCTCACCTTCCCCTTCAGCCCCTCTGCTTTCTCGTGAGCCCCTCACCTTCCCCTTGAATCCCTCACCTTCCCCTTCAGCCCCTCTGCTTTCTCGTGAGCCCCTCACCTTCCCCTTGAATCCCCCTTACCCTTGAACCCCTCTCCTTCCCCTTGAGCCCCTCTCCTTCCCCTTGAGACCCTCACCTTCCCCTTGAGCCCCTCACCTTCTCCTTGAGCCCCTCTCCTTCCCCTTGAACCCCTTACCTTCCCCTTGAGCCCCTCTTCTTTCCTGTGAGCCCCGCACCTTCCCCTTGAATCCCCTTACCCTTGAACCCCTCTCCTTCCCCTTGAGCCCCTCTCCTTCCCCTTGAGCCCCTCACCTTCACCTTGAGCCCATCGCCCTCCCCTTGAGCCCCTCTCCTTCCCATTGAGCCCCTCTCCTTCCCATTGAGCCCCTCTCCTTCCCCTTGAGCCCCTCTCCTTTCCCTTGCGCCCCTCTACTTTCCCATGAGCCCCTCTCCTTCCCATTGAGCCCCTCTCCTTCCCATTGAGACACTCACCTTCCCCTTGAGCCCCTCTCCTTTCCCTTGAGCCCCTCTCCTCCACATTGAGCCCCTCACATTCACCTTGAGCCACTCTCCTTCCCCTTGAGCCCAACACCTTCCCCGTGAACCCCTCTCTTCTCCTCGAGCCCCTCTCCTTCCCCTTGAGCCCCTCACCTTCTCCTTGAGCTCCTCTCCTTCCCCTTGAGCCCCTCTCCTTCCCCGTGATCCCCTCTCCTTCCCCTTGAGCCCCTCACCTTCCCTTGAACCTCTCACCTTTGCCTTGAGACCCTCACCTTCCCCTTGAGCCCCTCTCATTCCCCTTGAGCCCCTCTCCTCCCCCTTGAACCCCTCTCTTCTCCCGAGCCCCTCTCCTTCCCCTTGAGCCCCTCACCTTCTCCTTGAGCTCCTCTCCTTCCCCTTGAGCCGCTCTCCTTCCCCGTGATCCCCTCTCCTCCCCCTTGAGCCCCTCACCTTCCCTTGAACCTCTCACCTTTGCCTTGAGACCCTCACCTTCCCCTTGAGCCCCTCTCATTCCCCTGGAGCCCCTCTCCTCCCCCTTGAACCCCTCTCTTCCCCTTGAGCCCCTCTCATTCCCCTTGAGCCCCTCACCTTCCCTTGAATCCTTTGCCTTTTCCTTGAGCCCCTCACCTTCCCTTGAGCCCCTCTCCTTCCCCTTGAGCCCCTCACCTTTCCCTTGAGCCCATCTCATTCCCCTTGAGCCCCTCTCATTCCTCTTGAGCCCCTCTCCTTCCCCTTGAACCCCTCTCTTCCCCTTTGAGCCCCTCTCTCTTCCCTTGATCCCCTCTCCTTTTAACATATATTAAATGTGTAATGCATGTAGTTTATTTATAATTTTGGCATGGGGTCTATCAGCTGTCCCTCAGGGGTTATCTGATGTATGATAGAAGCAGGGAGGGTCCTGTGTATCTCAGGGGGTCTCTTGTTCTCTGTGGGATGTTTTTTAGCAGGCGAGGGAGGTCCGGCTACTGTCTCTTAGGAGTTGTCTAATTTATAATAAAAGCAGACAGCGTCCAGGGTATTTTAGGCGGTCTCCTGTTCTCTGTGTTTGGTTTTCATCAGGTGAGGTGGGGGTCCTGCTGCTGTCTCTCAGGGGCTGGCTAATGTATGATAGAAGCAGATAGGGTCTCCTATACCCCAGGGGGTCTCTGGTTGTCTTTGGATTGTTTTCAGGGGGTGAGGGGGTCCTGCTGCTGTCTCTCAGGGGCTGCCTACTGTATGATAGAAGCAGAGAGGGTCTCCTATACCTCAGGGGGTCTCTGGTTGTCTGTGGATTGTTTTCAGGGGGTGAGGGGGTCCTGCTGCTGTCTCTCAGGGGCTGTCTATTGTATGATAAAAGAAGAGAGGGTCTCCTATACCTCAGGGGGTCTCTGGTTGTCTGTGGATTGTTTTCAGGGGGTGAGGGGGTCTCTTTGCTGTCTCTCAGGGGCTGTCTATTGTATGATAGAAGCAGAGAGGGTCTCCTATACCTCAGGGGGTCTCTGGTTGTCTGTGGATTGTTTTCAGGGGGTGAGGGGGTCCTGCTGCTGTCTCTCAGGGGCTGCCTATTGTATGATAGAAGAAGAGAGGGTCTCCTATACCTCAGGGGGTCTCTGGTTGTCTGTGGATTGTTTTCAGGGGGTGAGGGGGTCCCGTTGCCGTCTCTCAGGGGCTGCCTATTGTATGATAGAAGCAGAGAGGGTCTCCTATACCTCAGGGGGTCTCTGATTGTCTGTTGATTGTTTTCAGGTGGTCAGGGGGTTCTGCTGCTGTCTCTCAGGGGCTGCCTATTGTATGATAGAAGCAGAGAGGGTCTCCTATACCTCAGGGGGTCTCTGGTTGTCTGTGGATTGTTTTCAGGGAGTGAGGGGGTCCCATTGCCGTCTCTCAGGGGCTGCCTATTGTATGATAGAATCAGAGAGGGTCTCCTATAACTCAGGGGGTCTCTGGTTGTCTGTGGATTGTTTTCAGGGGGTGAGGGGGTCCTGCTGCTGTCTCTCAGGGGCTGTCTATTGTATGATAAAAGAAGAGAGGGTCTCCTATACCTCAGGGGGTCTCTGGTTGTCTGTGGATTGTTTTCAGGGGGTGAGGGGGTCCTGCTGCTGTCTCTCAGGGGCTGTCTATTGTATGATAAAAGAAGAGAGGGTCTCCTATACCTCAGGTGGTCTCTGGTTGTCTGTGGATTGTTTTCAGGGGGTGAGGGGGTCCTGCTGCTGTCTCTCAGGGGCTGTCTATTGTATGATAAAAGAAGAGAGGGTCTCCTATACCTCAGGGGGTCTCTGGTTGTCTGTGGATTGTTTTCGGGGGGTGAGGGGGTCCTGCTGCTGTCTCTCAGGGGCTGTCTATTGTATGATAAAAGAAGAGAGGGTCTCCTATACCTCAGGGGGTCTCTGGTTGTCTGTGGATTGTTTTCAGGGGGTGAGGGGGTCCTGCTGGTGTCTCTCAGGGGCTGTCTATTGTATGATAAAAGAAGAGAGGGTCTCCTATACCTCAGGGGGTCTCTGGTCGTCTGTGGATTGTTTTCAGGGGGTGAGGGGGTCCCGCTACTGTCTCTCAGGGGCTGCCTATTGTATGATAGAAGCAGAGAGGGTCTCCTATACCTCAGGGGTCTCTGGTTGTCTGTGGATTGTTTTCAGGGGGTGAGGGGGTCCTGCTGCTGTCTCTCAGGGGCTGTCTATTGTATGATAGAAGAAGAGAGGGTCTCCTATACCTCAGGGGGTCTCTGGTTGTCTGTGGATTGTTTTCAGGGGGTGAGGGGGTCCTGCTGCTGTCTCTCAGGGGCTGTCTATTGTATGATAGAAGAAGAGAGGGTCTCCTATACCTCAGGGGGTCTCTGGTTGTCTGTGGATTGTTTTAAGGGGTGAGGGGTTCTGCTGCTGTCTCTCAGGGGCTGTCTAATGTTTTATAGAAGCAGAGAGGGTCTCCTATACCTCAGGGGGTCTCTGGTTGTCTGTGGATTGTTTTCAGGGGGTGAGGGGGTCCCGTTGCCGTCTCTCAGGGGCTGCCTATTGTATGATAGAAGCAGAGAGGGTCTCCTATAACTCAGGGGGTCTCTGGTTGTCTGTGGATTGTTTTCAGGGGGTGAGGGGGTCCTGCTGCTGTCTCTCAGGGGCTGTCTATTGTATGATAAAAGAAGAGAGGGTCTCCTATACCTCAGGGGGTCTCTGGTTGTCTGTGGATTGTTTTCGGGGGGTGAGGGGGTCCTGCTGCTGTCTCTCAGGGGCTGTCTATTGTATGATAAAAGAAGAGAGGGTCTCCTATACCTCAGGGGGTCTCTGGTTGTCTGTGGATTGTTTTCAGGGGGTGAGGGGGTCCTGCTGCTGTCTCTCAGGGGCTGTCTGTTGTATGATAAAAGAAGAGAGGGTCTCCTATACCTCAGGGGGTCTCTGGTCGTCTGTGGATTGTTTTCAGGGGGTGAGGGGGTCCCGCTACTGTCTCTCAGGGGCTGCCTATTGTATGATAGAAGCAGAGAGGGTCTCCTATACCTCAGGGGTCTCTGGTTGTCTGTGGATTGTTTTCAGGGGGTGGGGGGTCCTGCTGCTGTCTCTCAGGGGCTGTCTATTGTATGATAGAAGAAGAGAGGGTATCCTATACCTCAGGGGGTCTCTGGTTGTCTGTGGATTGTTTTCAGGGGGTGAGGGGGTCCTGCTGCTGTCTCTCAGGGGCTGTCTATTGTATGATAGAAGAAGAGAGGGTCTCCTATACCTCAGGGGGTCTCTGGTTGTCTGTGGATTGTTTTAAGGGGTGAGGGGTTCTGCTGCTGTCTCTCAGGGGCTGTCTAATGTTTTATAGAAGCAGAGAGGGTCTCCTATACCTCAGGGGGTCTCTGGTTGTCTGTGGATTGTTTTCAGGGGGTGAGGGGGTCCCGTTGCCGTCTCTCAGGGGCTGCCTATTGTATGATAGAAGCAGAGAGGGTCTCCTATACCTCAGGGGGTCTCTGATTGTCTGTTGATTGTTTTCAGGGGGTGAGGGGGACCTGCTGCTGTCTCTCAGGGGATGCCTATTGTATGATAGAAGCAGAGAGGGTCTCCTATACCTCAGGGGGTCTCTGGTTGTCTGTGGATTGTTTTCAGGGTGTGAGGGGGTCCCATTGCCGTCTCACAGGGGCTGCCTATTGTATGATAGAAGCAGAGAGGGTCTCCTATAACTCAGGGGGTCTCTGGTTGTCTGTGGATTGTTTTCAGGGGGTGAGGGGGTCCTGCTGCTGTCTCTCAGGGGCTGTTTATTGTATGGTAAAAGAAGAGAGGGTCTCCTATACCTCAGGGGGTCTCTGGTTGTCTGTGGATTGTTTTCAGGGGGTGAGGGGGTCCTGCTGGTGTCTCTCAGGGGCTGTCTATTGTATGATAAAAGAAGAGAGGGTCTCCTATACCTCAGGGGTCTCTGGTCGTCTGTGGATTGTTTTCAGGTGGTGAGGGGGTCCCGCTACTGTCTCTCAGGGGCTGCCTATTGTATGATAGAAGCAGAGAGGGTCTCCTATACCTCAGGGGGTCTCTGGTTGTCTGTGGATTGTTTTCAGGGGGTGAGGGGGTCTCGTTGCTGTCTCTCAGGGGCTGTCTATTGTATGATAGATGCAGAGAGGGTCTCCTATACCTCAGGGGTCTCTGGTTGTCTGTGGATTGTTTTCAGGGGGTGAGGGGGTCCTGCTGCTGTCTCTCAGGGGCTGTCTATTGTATGATAGAAGAAGAGAGGGTCTCCTATACCTCAGGGGGTCTCTGGTTTTCTGTGGATTGTTTTCAGGGGGTGAGGGGGTCCTGCTGCTGTCTCTCAGGGGCTGTCTATTGTATGATAGAAGAAGAGAGGGTCTCCTATACCTCAGGGGGTCTCTGGTTGTCTGTGGATTGTTTTAAGGGGTGAGGGGTTCTGCTGCTGTCTCTCAGGGGCTGTCTAATTTTTTATAGAAGCAGAGAGGGTCCTGTGTATTTCAAGCGGTCTCCTGTTCTCCATGTTTGGTTTTTAGCAGATGAATGGGTTCTACTGCTGTCTCTCAGGGGTTGGGGGGGTCCTGTGGCATGAATACAGCTGCCTTGTGGCTTGTGAGTTGGGAAGGCCCACTAACTGTTGATTCTGTTATCATTGGCTGCGTGTTTTGGCACCTTTGCATAAATAAGACCTGGTTCATCCCGATGGCACTCCAAAAGGTATGATTTATTTCCTCTCTGAAGATGTTGCTACTGGCTGATATTCAGAAAAGGAAGTGTACAGGGCACTCTACAGCAGTGTTTGAGTGCGGCTCTGGAGGCCCGTACTGGTGCATGCACCACAGCAGGGCGAGTTGTCAACATGCTGGCTTGGTTGCTCCTGCAAGGATCACAACTGTTGCAGTGGCCCAGGTTAGTGGCCACCTTAATGAAGGACTCAGTGGCCAGCAGTGTCTTGAAGGAGATCCGTACTCCAGGATTGGTCTCCATTACAAATGCAAACACGATGAGTAGCAAAAAATTACATCCCGCATAAACTAATCCTGCGGAAATTACACACTATGGGGCTTATTACGATGTCGGTCGGAGTTGCCTCTGACCGACACCTTCTCGGGACCGACTGACCTCCAGTAGGGGTTCCAACCTCCTGATTACGATGCGACCTAAGACTGTTCGGTCGGATACTCACAATTGTTAGTGGGAGCTTGTGGTACTGCCATAAACCGGCCGTATACAGGCTCCCATAAAGAAAAGGGTGTGTGTGTAAAACCCTGCACCCTGTGGCAGGCACCCCATCGGTAGTAAAGCTTCTGACTAGTGGTCGGAGACTCAACATCATAATCAGCCCCTATCCGTTGGAATATCACGTGACATTCCCAGGGTCGGATTGGGATCACAATTCGGCCCGGGCACTGACGAAAAAAGTGGCCCACATTCAAGAGGCGTGGCCCATATTTAAGGGGCGTGGCCCACATTCAAGGGGTGTGCCCTTTCATGAAACACCATTTGCACAGACAAAGAATGAAAGTGGGAGGATACTGTTCTTGCACACGACACAGGGCCAAGGGGACAATGGCCTACATGCTGAGCAACTAAAAAAAATAGCAAGGCCCCTTTTTGTCACAAAATTATTCCAGCCCTCCAGCACAGGAGCACCTGAAAAGCAGCGAAGCCCCTGCTATTACTAACCTACTCAGCCCTCCCCAGACCTTCAGCTCAGGAGCACATGAACAGAGGTAAGGCCCCTGCAATTAGTAAATTAATCAACCCTCCAGGCCTTGGGAAAATGTCCTGGCAGGGGAGCACAAAACACAGCTTTCTGGGTCATCCAAGGTAGCCAGGTAGCCAGGGAGGAGGCTGAGGTGAAGCTGGTGCATGGGAAGTGCCTTCCCAGTGTGTTCTGGCAGTTTGAGTATTTACCATTTACTGTAGTTTTACCCTTGTACCTGTGTATGGTACCCTTTTGTAACTTGCACAAGTCACTTTTCTCTTGTAACACACTGTTTGCTACCTCTCACTTTTGTTTGCTTTAGATACTTGCACAAGTGCCACCATTGCCTATGTAACGTTTGTTCTTGTGCTGGAGTGTCTGCCATTAATTGCAGTATTATACCTACTTGTATTTTGTACGCTTTTGTAACCTGCACACATATCTCTTTTTCCTCCTGTAATGTATCGTTTGCTCCTCATGTATTTTGGTTGCTCACTATTGTCACTTGATTCATGTAACTTAACGTTTGCTTTTGTAATTTGTCCACTTATAATTTTCTCCTCATGTATTATTGCTGTTCCTAGTGTGAAGCGCTCTGACACCTTCGGGTAAAGTCCGCGCTATATAAAATCGCATAAATAAATAAATAAAACAAAAAAATTCCAAACATCACCTGGCCCCCACAGCAAGACCCATTCTTCCTCGCCCACTGTGCCCTGAATGTGAAGGGCTGTGGGCGAGGTGTTAAGACTAACACCGTTTCTGGGCTGCATGGGCGCCAGGGGCCCGAGGTGCAAATGGCTCAGAGCCCTGAGAAACACCTGGCCCCCAGGGAGGCCGATTCTTGCAAACAATCACCCCTCCCCAGCCCAGCCTCAGCTTGATTGCTTGGCAGGGCAGGGGTGAAGGAGAGGCCACAGCTGACAATCGCTGTCTGGCCGCACAGCGAGGCTGCTTTCATTTTCTCAGTCTCTGTCTCCGTGCACTCTGTGGGCCGTTTTTTTTCTCCCCTTTCCTAGTCCACTCTCTGTGGACTGGGACAGGGGAGAAAAAAAACGGCCCACAGAGGGCACTGAGTCACCGGCCCTTCGGCCCATTCCCGAATGCCCGCCTTGCCAATCCGCCCCTGGACATTCCTCTTACCCTCATTTGCACCTGGTTTTATTTGACATTAAGATTTGACACAAAGCCAGGTCACGCTAGCTTAGTTGACCTGGTTGTGAACCAATGCTTGTTTGTTTGTACCCAAAGAAGAATGCGTGTAGGAGGAATATTTCATAGTGGTTCTTTGCCACTGTTCAGTAATAGGCTCTTTCATCCACTCTTTCCTCTTTGGGAGTCAAGCCCTCCAAGACAAGCACTACTCCTGCGACCATTGGCATAAAGCAAAGGTATCCTCCCCTCACGAAAAGCTGCTGTGAGGTACCCCAATATTCCACGTAGGGTGGCCCCTCACACAGTTCCAAAGGCCTTGAGCTGAGCTCCAGACCCAGGCCTCTGATGCTGAGGTTGGTATCGTCTGCGCATGAGCGGAAGTCACGCACGCACGAGGCTGTCGATTCCTCCTGAGCGCGCGCAGAGATGTCATAGAGGAGGGGGGGGGGGGCATGCCCCAGAGGGACCCCTCCTACAGCTGGATCTGTGACACTTTATGTTCTATAATAAGGCACCTTTTATAATTTATCATTCTTCACCTCTGATTAAATAAATTGAATTTTACGCACTCCGCTTTCTCACATTGTAAAACTTATGATATGTATTTTCAGCTTCACAGCCGCGGCGCTCAGGAGATGTAACAGTGCGAGTCTGGCGTTACCTATGTTTTCATTTCTCTCTTCGCGTGTCTCCCAAATATTTCAGTGAACTTGTGAGTAGTAAATGTCCTCTGACCGTGAATAGTAAACAGAGTCCCGTGAGAGGCGGGCGGGCGGCTTTTCAAACAGCCAAAGCGCCTTGGGCCTGGCCTGCCCTAATGCAGCCACCTGACCGGTATTTTAATGTCCTGGCCGGTACAAAAATAAGAAAAATCACCTAAAGCCGCTATCTTTTGCCCTTACTGTACAAACTTCAAACAGCAAATAGAAATAGAAAACACTTTTAAATGTGTGCTGGAGCTGTGTTCAAGATCCCTCACTAATAATTAAAGTAAATACAGACAGAAAAGTCATGTTACAAATGAATACGGTAGTGTCTTGAGATTATGCGAGCTAGGACCCTTGCGGTTGGGAGGGAGGGGTGGGGGGGAGAAGACCACAGACAACTTCTAAGTGTGAAAAAGGCCGCTTTATTAGAACAGGTGCACATTACAATACAAAATCCTAGGCTAAGCCTTACAAAACGAAACCTCACTAAATATGACGTATAACTCACCCCGCATCCCCTCCCCCACCCCTAACAGATCTTTGAGCCCCGCTGCCACCCAGCATTACAACATTACATCATACAATATCATAATTCAAAAACAACACATATGCTTATCCAATTAACATCTATTAAAACACAAATCCCCTGCCTGCCCCTTCACCATTTACGAACACCCCAACACTGTAAATGCCCCAACAATAAACCTGCTCAAACAATCCCTGTCGAAAACCCCACGCTAACAATCCAATCCAACAACTCTTCTCCCCCCCACCCCTCCCTCCCAAAGGGGGTTTGGGGGGGGGCGGCCGACCACCGGGAGGCTCCCCCCCCGGCTGTTTGGGGGGGGTTCAATTTGACCAAAAGCGACCATTTTAGGTCAGCTAACCCTGGCAAAACTTCCACCAATCCCCGCCACCCAGAAAGCCGGGGGCGGGGGGGGAGGAAACTACCCCCCCCTTTCTGCCCCCCCCCCACCACCCGACCCGGAACACTCCTGCAATAACTGACCAACCCGACCACTGGACAAAACGAATCAGGCCGCCCTGGAATGCTCCTGAACAGTGAGACACCTGGAAAGAACCTCTTTCAACTCCAGCAAATACAAATCCATCCCCAACCTGAATAAATGGACCTCATTGCCCCTGAAAAACTCCACCGCTTCGAACTTAATGTCCCTGTGACAAACCCTACCAAAACCTACCGACCTACAAAAATGTGAAACTTCCAAATTAACTTTCTCGCTCTATCAAGTGCCCTGGGATTACGTGCATCCCTCCATGACCTCCGCGGGACCAACTCCGTCCACAAGACATGGCAACCCGCCCACTGCTACTTCAACAGGGCCAAATCCCTCTTTATGCCCCTCAACAACACCACCCCCTTCACCCCACAAAGATCATTCTCCCCCAAGTGTAGCAGCAAAACATCAGGACATTGCCCCCCAACCAACCATGAATTCAAAGATGGAACCAACTCCCTCCATAACATACCCTCTTTGCCTTTCACACAACATTAAAAAAGCGTTCATTAAACCCCAACATTTGTCCAAAATAGCACTCGCGAGCTTGCACCTGGGCCCACTTAACAAATGAATGCCCCACGATCCAAATAGTCAAAGCCGGGGAGCGGGGGCCCGCTACTGAACCTGAAACAAGAAAAAACAAGATGAGCATCATGACAAAGAGGAGGACGCAAGCGCGTTATCTGAATCGCTCCGCACATAGCGCTTAAAACAATTGGAAGACCAACGCCCCAGCCGCATAATATCCCCCCTAGACCACCCGCGATTTCTGGCTTCTGTAGCGGCCCCGATCCTGAATGAATGAGTCCCAAACTGAGCCCCATCCAAGGCCAATTCCTTCAACGCCTTCCGCATCACCATGCGCAGCTGATAATCAGTCACACTGCCTCCATCTGCGTGAAGAAACACCAGCGCGCCAGCCACCCCACCACACAAACCTTTCCATCACCTCGCCCAACGTAACAGGCATGTAGAACCAGAAGAAGCAGCTTCCAACCAAACCCCTTTACCACGACACCTCTGGTCAGTTTTCGCACTAGCTAACCAAATGTGAACCCCCTGCTCCGCGAAGAAAACATCCTGCCACAATACCCCAACCTTTAACTGGGAACCCAACAGCTCCGAAACACGAAAGCCCCAAAAACATCCAAACCATGAGCGTGGAAAACAGACAGACCTCAAAAACATCCCTGCACACCACAGGAAGGACTGCCAGCAAGCGCACCAACATCTGCCACAACACAGGCCTACGAGACAAGGCCGACCTGCCCCTTTCCCTGTCCCAACATTCTAACATCCTCCTTCCTAATTCTCCCGCAGAAGGGGCATAACCCCACAACAGCTTAACAATAAAGGCAATGCCTGCCAACTTCCCAGCAATGGTGACTTTCGAAAGGCCCTTATCCATCAAACCAAGTAAGAACTGAATCACATCCTCCGAACGTTTCAACCACTCCACCCTCCTGGAGGCACCTGAAGCTAAAAATTCCTCCCATGCCAAAGCATACGCCTCGCGGGTAGAAGCAGCCAAAGAACCTACCACCAGTTGTACAACCCTACGTCGCCTACATACCACAGCTGTTCCGGCATTGGCGTCTGTGTCCTGTCCGCCTCCTTGGCCAGCCCACGGAATCTCTCCCACTGCGAACGAGAAAAAGCATCCGCAATGTCATTGTCCACACCAGGAATATGCATGGCCTTAAAGGCGATGTCATGCCTCAAACAACCAAGAACAAACACCCGCAGCAGCTTCAACACCTGTTCATCCCTGGCTGACTGTCTATTTAGAACCTGCACCACTGCCATGTCATCAATCCTGAACAACACTCTCTTATGTGCCAATTCCTTGCCCCACAAAGTCAAAGCCACCACAACTGGAAAGAGCTCCAAAAAGGCAATGCTCCGTCCCCCGTTCTTCCACCGATCAGGCCAGCTCTCCGCACACCAACTTCCCTGCCAGTACACACCAAAGCCCTCACTGCCTGCTGCATTTGAGAAGATCTCAACATCCCATGGAACATCCTCCTCCCTGACCAGTGGAATACCATTAAAGGATTGCAGGAACACTCTCCACATCCGCATGTCCTCCTTCACACCTGCCGACAAATGCACATGATGGTGGGGCAAATGATGACCTGCCAATGACCGCCCCAACCTTCTGCAAAAAGTCCTCCCAGCTCTCACTACTCTGCAGGCAAAATTGAGATGACCCAGCAAAACCTGTATGTCCCTCACAGTCACCTTGGCTTTTGCAAGTGTATTGTCCAGCATGACCAACATAGCCTCTTTCTTCTCCGGCGGCAAACGCGCCTGCATCCTTACAGAATCAATTTTAATGCCCATAAAAGACATCGTTGAGCAAGAACCCATGTTTTTTTCTGCAGCTAAAGGCACCCCCAACTCCTCCATCAGTACCTGAAAAGTGTCAAACGCCCACAGACATTCCGCAGTGCCCGGGGCGCCCACAAAAAAGAAGTTGTCCAAGTAATGTGTAATCAGCCCCAAACCAGTCTGATGTGTAAAATGCCACTGCAAAAAGGTGCTGAAACACTCGAAGAGAGCACAAGA
The DNA here is from genome assembly GCF_964263255.1 of Lissotriton vulgaris. Classification (NCBI taxonomy): domain Eukaryota; kingdom Metazoa; phylum Chordata; class Amphibia; order Caudata; family Salamandridae; genus Lissotriton; species Lissotriton vulgaris. The sequence continues at coordinate 36,019,215 of NC_141697.1, forward strand.
CATTGAACAGCCCATTGGTGACGCCTTATCCACGTACCATTGTCCTTCAAACTGGATTCCTAAAAGACTCCAATCGTCCAGATGCACGGGAAGCAAACGAAATGTGGATTTTATGTCGCATTTCGCCATCTCTGCAGTTGCGCCTGGGGTCACCACTAGGGACATTGCAACGTCAACTGAGGAATATGACACTGAGGCTGCCTCCCCATCAATAAAATCATTGACAGAAGACCCTCAGGCCACGATAGGTGTTGAATGAGCCTGTACTGTCCAACTTCCTCTTGGGCACCACCCCAATTGGAGAAACAATCAAGTCCTGTAATGGCCAGTCCTGGAACGGCCCGCCATCCTGCCCTCCCGCACCTCTTTGTCCAACTTAGCCCGGACCACAGGCCCATATTCACATGCTGACTTCAAGTTCCTTGCCCATCGCTGCTGACGAGGCCCTTCATACCCCAAACGGAAACCCTCTGCAAAACCCTCCAACAGTACCTGCTTTGCTCCCAGATCCTCATATTCATGCAAAGCAGCCTTCAGGGATCCCAACTTAACTGGCGTAGGAGCCCTTGGGCCCAGCCCCTTGACCTCCCTTACCTCCTCTACCCCCTTGTGGCTGCTGTGACGGTCCTGCTGCATTACCCCCTGCCTGATGCCACTGCTGGCCCCCCTGCGGCTTGAGTCCCCAACATCTGACCAAAGGGTGTTTCCTCCCGCACTGAGAGCATTCATTTACAGTACTCTCGCATGCACATGCCTTTATTGAACTCCCAGCACGCTCCTGACCCCCCTGAAGAGGCAGCTGTAGACCCCACTCCTCCCCGGGTAGGCCTCCCTTGGAAGGGCCGGTAGACAAGAGGTAAACCACTGGCTGTGAATATCGTTTTCCCCCCAGCCGAGGCCCCCATTGTGTGCTGCCACAAATCTGAGTCCAACTCACCCCACTTCGCCTCAGAGTCCCAAGCCAACCTGGCCCTAAACTCCTCCTCATACTGGGCCCAGGCATACCCACCCCCCGTAATCTGTGCCTTCTGAATCACGTCGATATATTTAAAGATGGCCACACAACGCTCCGGAAACTTCTCACAATAGACACTAGCATATATTAAAAATGCTGCCGTCAAGTTTTCAATCGTAAGCGGCACCTTCGGTCTTTTGGCTAGCTCGTACTCCTCCTTAGAACACTCTTTGGACCGCACCTCCCTATGCAGGAGCTTTAAAATCTCAACATATTCCCCCTTCCAGATCCTCTCTTTCGTGGCCAGCATCAGATGGGCCCCCAGAGGCTTAGTCACCCCCATATACGGCAGCCTTTTAAACTTCAATTCCTTACTTGGCACTGGGTCTATACTTGACACCTCTAGGTCCGTATTCATCCCCGTCTCCACTTTCGACCCAGGCAAGACATTCCCCCCCATCCCCACAGCTTGATCCTTGACATATTTCCCCTTGGGGAGCTTACCACCCGGCTCCTCCCCGACAACGTCCTCACCGGTACCCACTTACACCATCATTGGTCTGGCCCGGAGCTTACCACCCTGCTCCTCACGAACACTCTCCCCTCCAGTCCCCACAGACACCATCCTTGGTCTGGCCCGTGTGACAACATGCTCACCTGGCTCAAGCAGAGGCGCTCGTCCTGGCGCTACTCTCCAAGCCCCACGCCCAACTGGGTCCACCGCTCAAGGAGCCCCTGCTGCGGGGCCGTACTCTCTCCTTGCGCTCAATGACGTTGCCGGCTGCCCACCACGCCTTGCCTGTAAAAAACTAGAAGACACATGAGAAGGCACCCCCCCCCTCCTCATCATCCCTCAACTCCCCTTCTTCAGGGCTGTCGTCGTCGTAATCCAACACCATCACTTCCTTGACCTCCAGAGGCTCATCCACAAAACTGACATTACGGGCCGTGGTCGACCCCACATTGCAAAACCAGCCCTAATGCCCTCAGACACTGTTCCAACCTGGGGGGCCGGCTGTACCCGCCGATACTCCCCCTCGCGCTGACTGTATTGAAGAGCTGGTTGCTGGGGCCAGCGAAGTCGCGCCTGACTTTCGTGCGCTGGCCGCGTCGGGGTCCCCCACCGGTGTGGGACGTGCCGCGCAAGGCTCCACCCTCCCTTCTCCTCGGCGCTGCTGGGCCGTACAATGCCCTACCGAGTCTGCTGACGCACCACGGCCCCTATCCTGAAAAGAAAAACATTGGACTGGAGTGCTGGGATTACGACCCAAACTAGCTGTCCTACTGCCCCTTGCTCCCCTAGACCAGCCTGCCCCCATGCCCCACCCACCCCCCCCTGTCTCCCACAAACCACCCCTACCCACCTGCCTCTGAACCGGAGGGGGGCAAGCCCCTCCAAGCTCCCCTTCGCTCCCTGCCTGCTCCTCCTGCGCAAAGGGGGCACCATATTGCCCTCCCACCGATCCCCTCTTTCCCCTACCACCATCCCCTCCCTCCCCGGCCCCCCACCCAAACGGCCCACTGCCCCCCATTCCCCTCACTAGGGTCATGACTATAGCAAACCACTCCCTGCTCTCCCCGTCCCCTCCCCCCTGCCTCCTGAACCCCCTCCTCCCATGCCGGGAAAACGTCCAAGCCCTCCCATGCCTGCCCACCCCCCCTGCCGGATCCAGCTCCATGTCATCCAACCCACCCATACCAACCCTTCTCTCACCGCCCCCCCGCGCCAGACGCTCTCCACTGACCAGGGACTGAAATCCCCCCATCCTCCCACCTGCGCCCACTCCCCCTCCCCCAAAGAACTGCCCCCCATGGAGAAAACCTGCTGTCTGGGCAATGAAGAGGAAGAGAACAAAAGCGAGCTCACCGACACCCTCCCACCCCTGCCTCCCCCCTGGACGAAACACCCCTCCCTCCCCAGCCAGGTCCTTACAGACCTCTTCCCCAACCAACGGTGCCCCTTCTCATCTGCCCACCCCCCTCCCCCACTCTGCACCACCTCCCCCTCCCCCGCGTGACTGCAGAACCAACGAGGGCCCCAAACTCACGGGCTCCCCCAACGCCACTCTGCCTACCTCCTGAATCGCCTCCAAATCCTCCGCCGTGATCACTGCCCGGGGGCGCTCCCCCCCTGCACAACCTGCCTCGTTATACCTGCTACCTCCGTTGCCTCCACTAACAGCCCCGGACACCCCCCTTGCTCCACCCGCTGCCCGCCAGACACACCTCCCGCCGCGGAAACCGAACGCTTTCCTCCATGGGCCCCCCCGCTTCTTTGCCTCCCCCGGCGCAGAGAAAGCTCGCCCCTCAAACGACAACGCGTCCGCGGGCTCCTGCATCCACCCGCCCTCTTCCACTCCCCCGCCCAACATCCGCCTCCGAGCCTGAGCCCCCCTACTCACCTCAACAAAATCCAACGGCTTTAAAAGTGAGCCGCGCCTCAGCGGAGCCGTCTTCCGCCCTCGCGGGCGGCCCCGCTCCCCAGCCTCCACCAACTTTGGGCACTTCGTCGAAGTACACGCTGCAACCGATGCGGCCACTCCGGCCGACGCTTGTCATGTTGGGCGCGAAGGCCCAGGCAAATCGCCCAACACTAGGTCCAGCTTGCCAGCCTCGCTTAGCAGGCGATCCTACTCTAACACTCGAACGTCCTCAGCAGACATGTGGACTAACCCACAGAAGTATTGAACACGCTGCTACCAACAACTACCTATACCTCCTGACAAAAAATGCCCTATGCTACACTCCCAGACACCAGGTCACCAATGACAAAAAGGTGGCTGGGAGAGGCAGCCCAACGCATTTATACGTTGGGCTGCATTTGGGCTATAAAAAACCAGCCCAAACCTAAAATGGTCGCTTTTGGTCGAATTGAACCCCCCCCTCCCAAACAGCCCGGGGAGGGGAGCCTCCCGGTGGTCGGGCCACCCCCCCAAGCCCCCCTTCTGGGCAGACTTTAAACAGAAATTGTGTAATCTGCTGGGTGATGTTAAGGTGTGGTTATAAGAGTGATGACGCAATGCGTGCAGTGTTTGCTTGTATGTTGAAGAATAAAGACGTGTACTACAGAGCTCTCTGTGCGGTGTTTTTCATTTGCATCCCGGGCTGGGGAGGTCGCTACAAACAAATCTGATTTTATTTATAGTCCTATTTAGTATCATGTCAAGGCCTTGGCAGTCCCTAAAACTACAACAAATGGGGAGCATTTTTCTTTTGGAAAGGTGCAAACCCTACCCACACTTAGGGGTCGATTAGGATCACGGATTTTCCGCATCCTTCGGGCCGGCGGAAGCCACCGCTGGCCCGGAGGATGCGGAAAATCCGCTGCGGACCCACCAAAGACCCACCGCCACATTAGGATGGCTGGTGGGTCTAGGTTTCAGTCCGCTGCTTTTCCGCCGCGGTCGGCTTGCAACCGCGGCGGAAAAGCTCTAATATGGTGGCGGTGTCTCTCAGACACCGCCAGACATATTAGGATGGCATCCCAGGCATGCTTTTCTGCGGCGGGTTTTCCGCTGTGGAAAAGCATACGGATCTTCACTTCGGGGGCCCGTTGCGGGCCCCCTGGGTGAAGGGGGGGTGGGATGTGCACATGGGGGGTACCTATGGTACCCCCCACCATTTACATGCAGAAAGCGGCAGGCACCGCGCGGTGCCTGCCGCTTTGTGCATGTAAATGCAATGCATGCGTTTTTAACATTGCGGCGGGTGCAGCTTGAAGCCGCACCCGCCGCAATGTTAAAAATAAAGGATGTGACCGCCAGGGTGGTGGTCACATCCTAATTGCACAGGAGGGAACGCCGCAGCACATGCGGACGTTCCCTCCTACTCGGGGCTCGCGGACGGACGCAAGTCCGTCCGCGATCGTAATGTGCCCCTTAAGTGTTTTTTACCAGCCTGGCTGGTATTTTTAAGTCCAGGCTGGGAAAAATATTGCAAAACAGCAGTGAAATCCTATGAACGTTCCTTTCTGAAATTTAAACCTAAAACAGGAAATACATAAATGAGCTCAAATGTATCTGAGAGTTGTCTAAATTGTTTCAGAATTATTTTTTGAACAAACAGAAAATTGCATGTTTCAAAACAATCCTCACCATTCTTCATAAATACTTCTCACCTGCCACCTGTTGGCTGTTCCAAAGCAACAAAATGTAAACAAATACTTGGTATTTTTTTCTCAGAAAGGTGGCAACGCTCCCAGCAATGCCCTCTTACAGTCCACCCCCGCCACCCTATGCTAAGACCCGGGGGTGAATGTCTGCATTGTCCTGCATTCCGTCCATCAATTGTTTCTTTTGCATATGACTCGTATAGCAGCATGTCCCAGTCCTGTACTACACTGCCCTCTTATAGACCACCACCAGTCACGACTGCGAGCAGTGAGTCAGTCTTGACCTGTGCTGGTAAAGTTGATCACCAGCATCTACTGGTAAGCCCAGTCCTGGATTGGGAACCCACAGCAGCCCTGGGAATTTTCTCGGACCAGCCCCTGGGGAAGCACTCCTCGGCTCCGGGAGTCTGGAAACGCTTGCTAGATGCTTTTGTTACTGGGGTCTAATATTGCAGCACCACTGCAAAACCAGTCCATAGTACCAAAACAGGCACCCACTGCTGCAAAACCAGCCCCCTCCCTTCCAGCCTCCTAGGGAAACGACGGATGCCTGGTACAGGCAGTCCAGCCCTGGATAAGACTCGGCTATTACAGCCCAGCCTGATTTGCACTGCCCTCTTACAGTCCACTATCAGTACCCCATGCCACAACTCTGTAAGCTGCGTGTGCCAGTCCTGACCTGCACTGACCTCTTACAGTCCACTTTCAGTTCCCCATGCCACGATTGCTGCCAGTTTGGAAGCAGAGTAGCATGGCGGATTGATATTTCCCGCACCAGGACAGCTGCCTGCTTTCGAGAGGAAAAGGAAAGACATGGAAAGATCTACCGCATGACCCTGAAGATGCCAAAGCAAGTAGAGACCGTTCTGTTGATCTGGGGGTCAAAATAAAGAGAGCTGTCAACTATGACACCAACGTTTTGTGCTGTAGGAGCTGGACAAAGCGGTACAAAAGGGGGTGGTGATTGACGGAGCATCTGAACCAATCAAACACTCACACCCAGTCAACAGATCTGGGTTTAATCCATCACCGTTCTTTAGCCCACTCTGTGACCCCAGTTCAGACATGACTATATGCAAATCAGTCTGACCCTGTGCCACATGGGAACAGTCCAGCCCGAACTGCCAAGCCATGCCTTCCCTGGACCGGAAACAAGCTTCTGAGGACCGGTTTCTGGCATTCCAGCCGTCTTCAGCCCGACTTGCTTGAATCCAGTGGCAAAGTGAGCAAGGGACTCACGTCTGAGCATACCCTGCCACACTTATGGCGGCCAAAAGCGGTACAAAAGGGGGTGGTGATGGACGGAGCATTTCAGGCCACCAAGCGTGGAATCATACAGGGGCATATGTATCAAGCCCTTTTTCTGTTCGCAAACAGGCCGTTTCTCTGAATTGGCCCGTTTGCGAACAGGAAAAAGCCTTTTGGGATGTATTATCCCAAAAGACCCTGGTAAAATTTGTGATTACCTATTTTGCTAATGCATTTAAGGAATGTCAAATTGCAATTCCTTAAATGCAATGTAGGAACCACACACATTGTGCGATTTTGGCTTAAGAAATCGCAAATTGCCACCATCTTCTTTGAAAAATTCACTTTTTTGCATTTTTCAAAGTGCCATGTGGCGCACATACATGCCCTTAGGGCATGTATGTGCACCACATGTGCACACATACATATTTCAGGGGTGCTACAGGGTGTCCTTTTGCCACTCTTGCACCCTTGAAAATGCATTCACAATGTGCGATTCCCTAATGGGTACTCGCAAATTGCGAATGTCTTCCCATTCATTCCTATGGGCCTCTACACCCATAGAAATGAATGGGAAGGTATTCCTTAATTGCGAATCACAATTTGCAAGTCGCAATTAGGGAATATGTAGGAATCGACTCGCAAAAAGGCTATTTCATACATATGCCCCATAGATTGTTGACTACCAAAGACCAAGACTTCTGTTTTGTCACCATTAAGTCTAAGGTAGTTATCTACCATCCAGGAGGCCACCGCCTGCATGCAATTGATTATTGATTATATTCTAGTGGACCTAAGGCTGTGACCAACTCTAATAGGTATGTCTGTAGCTAAAAGCAGTGACAGCGATCATAACCCTCTAAGTCTGAGCTTGGCATCCCTCTGGGCAAACCACAAAGTGCTCCCAAGAATCAATTGATCTGCAAAGAGCTACTTCCTACCAATGATAAACGCCGCCCTAAATGAACCAGGATCCTGGGGGATGAGAGCAAACTCCTAACCATCAAGCAGGATTTAATAGCTCACCTGACAGAGACTCAAACCTACCAAGAGGGCCTGGGAGGAAGGGGAGGGGGATTAGTGATTTGCATGCCCGGTATTTCGAACAACTAGCTTTTTATTTTGTTGCTCACTCACATTGCTCAAAATACAGACAGGAGAAAGTAAACAGCATTCCTGGTATTCACGCGAGTGCAGATTATTAAGGCACTTAGGGGCATATTATCAAGAACAGCGTTAAAAATAGACGTCCATGTTCTGGTGTGAACCTGGGCTTCTATTGGAATTCTCGAGGGCATATCATCAAGCCCATTATCGCCGCTTTAGCGGCCATTTTCTGCCGCTAAAGCGGAGATAATTGTAATGCCGTTCTTGATAATATGCCCCTGACTCACTGAGGCAATTTAAAAAAAGAACATGGACACAGTGCGAGAGTTAAGAAGGTCCTACAAATTAGCCATGGCTAGAGCGCAAAGGGAGTGGGGTGAGGGTAAATGGAGGGAAATTAGGGAGGCACGCTCCCACAAAGTTCTAAAAAAATTCTGGGCCTTAGTTGTGAGGTGGAACTTGGAGAGCCAAACAAGGCTAGCCAATAATATCTCAGCTAGCACAGGTCAAGAGCACTTTAGCGTTCTTTAAAGCAATCCTAATAGTTCCACTACGCAGGCACCCCCTTTGATTTATCCCCAGTTAAAACTATGGTCCTCCTTACTAAGAGTGAGAGTGCAACCTCAATTGAGGCTATGGTTCCAGCAGAAGCCCCCGGCCCTGACGGAACTCCAGGAGACGTATTCCGTCATGATAAAGACAATAGGTCTGATTACATACTGGCTCTTTCTAACGCCATTGCAGTGGGTGCTCCAATCCCTGACTCATGGAAGGGAGCGGAAGTCAGGCTCGTTTTTAGGGAAGACGAGAGGAACAATCCGAATAACGATAGGCCCCTAAGCCTTATTGATTGTATCCAGAAGGTAGTCTGCCGTACCCTTCTTAGGAGGATCCAGGAGTGGATATCTGATAATAATATACCGTCTCCTTATCAAGAGGGATTCATCCTTCTATACTGGAAGGTGGTGATCTTAGGCAAGGGGAGTCTTTATGTCAAATGTACTGATCTGAAGTTAGCTGTTGCCTCCCTTGTGTGTTGCGCCTCCGCGTGAACTAATGCAAGCCTCCCTCATGAGTGGTCTCCCAGGGGTCTGAATCCAAGCCTCCCTTGTGTGTTGTGCCTCAACGTGTTCTAGTCCCTCCTGTGTTTCCTCCTCACAATGTCCTAATTAATTGCAGCCTTCTAGTGTGTTATCCCTCAGAAGATACATCATCATAAAACTTTCTTTTGCCAACAAATGCCATAAAGGCATCAATAAAAGCAAGTAATGAAATACATTCAATACATAGGCTATAGACAAATTTAAAAATATGATCTAAAAATTAAGTAAGTGCTAGTCAGTGGTTCAAATTGATAAGAATAATGTAGCCCCACCCGCATCTCAGAATATGACCCGACCAGTGCAGTGTTATAATAGCTCAAGCAGTTCCTGCATTCTCATTTTGCTGAGTCAATCCTTTAGGAATGGCCCTTCAGGTGCACCACATATTAAATAGAAAACGTGAAATGGAATAAACAATGGGAATTTGCGTACTTGATTTAAATATCCTATACACGTCGCTGCAACGTCTAGAACCCAGATTTCTGCAAAGTTGGATTAGAAAGCGTGTTCTGGCCTTTCCACACCCTTTGCAGAAAATAGCACGTGCAATTCCGTTTCATCGGGGTGGGGACAGGCCGGGCAGCCCCCATTTAGAAGCCCCTCCCAGTTTCGAGTAAAGGTGTAGCGGAAGAACTCCGTGTCCGAACTGGACATAAAGCTTTTTGGCAAGAAGGGGCTGGATATCGTCCAGGGCCAGTACCTATTTTTTGTTCCCAGGAATTCCACCGTCCAACGAACAGCGGTCGATCTTGGTTCAAGCTCATTGAGCTTTTTCTCTCTAAAGCTCTCCATCAAGGTCTTTCTTGCTATTGTTTGGGACGCGTCTTCCACGTTATTCCAGAGGTCGCCCATGCCCAAGCCCTTGCTGATGTTCCTAATATTGGACAGCCAAGGTATCCTTGCAGAACCTTGCATACCCATGACTTCTGTTAATTCGTCCCTATAAGCAACTAGCTCTGGGGTACTCCAGAGGTGGCGCCAATAGAGCAAAGGCCTCAGGGCCACCTCTTCCGCTGTGGGCCTAACTTCGAGATCCAAATGGAGTGGTGTTAGTCGGGTGCTATTGGGGAGGCACAAAAGCTGTCTTGTGAAGGAATTTTCTATTCGAGTTCGCGTTCTCGATGCACAGCGTTTTGCTCCATAGAGGGCAGCTGACCTGGCCTGTTGTTTTTAGATTTCCAGTACTGGGATAAGTATTTTTTTGGTACAAGTCCTATATAATTTTAGGATGACCCCTTTTGTTTGAGTGAATTTCAACCCTGCTTTAATTATTTGGGCAACCAAGTCCATTTGCTCAGTCAGCGTCAAACCCAGGTAATCAAATATATTTACTGTTTCCAAGGGTCTGCCGTCCAAGCAGGGGTTCGGGCAGGTGTATTTGCCTAAGTTAAAGGCCATGTACTTTGTTTTTTGCAGGTTAATTTCCAGGCCCGATGCTTGCAGAAATCACTAAAGGTGTCCAGGGTCCTCTGAATTCCCATTGGGGATTTTGCAAGGAGAAGCGTATCATCTGCAAACATCAGGGCCGGGATCTTGCGCTGCGCCAGTCTGGGGGCATCAATGTTCTTCCCACCACTCAGAAAATCTATTAGCCCTTTGACATAGAGGGAAAAAGTGTGGGTGCCAGGACACAGCCCTGGCGAACCCCTCTCTCCACCGGCAAAGGGGCTGAGAGTTCACAGTTCTTTCCAAATCGAATGCGTGCATAGTTACCCTCGTGGAGCAGTCTTATCTGGTGGCACAGGTATTCTGGCACTCCCATATCTCTTAGTATTGCCCATAGCTTTTCCCTCGGGACCAAATCAAAAGCAGATTGTAGATCTACGAAAATAAGGTAGAGGCTACCTCCCTCTATATGTACAGGTTTCCAATGTATCAGCTGCAGCCTAAATAGTTGGTCAATCGTGGATGTTTTATCCCTGAACCCGGTTTGGAGGGGGGTTAGAATATTATGTTCCTCCATCCAAGATTGTAGGCGCCTCAATAACACTCGAGCAACATTTTTTTGCCCAACGTCTAAAAGACTAATCGGGCGGTAGTTGGCAGGCAAGGGCGGAGAACCCTCTTTTATAAATTGGTATGATTTCGGCTCCTGCCCCGGTGGTGGGAATTGCCATGCCTTGTAATATGGCATTGAACAAGGTAGTCAAATAAGGGGCCGAAATGGTGGGTTCAGATCGGTAGAGATCACCAGGGATCCTATCCAATCCTGCCGCTTTTGCAGGAAGGATCTTCCCTAGGGCGTTGGTGATTTCTCTTACCGTAATTGGAGGGGTGTCATCCTGGGATGGGCCCAGGTACGTCAGGGCCCTAGCCGTTTTAACTTCCCCTTTTTTATCACTTCTATAGAGGATTTCGAAGTGCGCCCTCCAGACGGTTTCATCTATGTTGGGTTCTATAGCCGATCTACCAGCCTGGGAGTCAGTGTTTATGATGTTCCAGAAGGACCTCAGATCATGAGTGGTTACTGCGTTTCTGAGGTCTTCCCATTTTTGAGCTTCCCAGTGTTGTTTAGCTTTAGTTATGGTTCTTTTATATGCTCTCCTAACTTCTTTGATTTTAGTGTTATCCCTGATTTTAATGACAGTTATTAGTTCAGTTTTGGCGGCTCAGCAGTTGGCGTTGAACCATTTCTGTTTGGGCTTGTTTGGTGCTTTCAGTTTTTTATTTTGGTGTAAAAAAGTGGCCAAGATGCCAAGCAGATCATAGTGATTTTGTGAGATCTTTAAAAGAGAGTTTGAGACTCCAATGCCCTTAATTAGTTGGGAGGTTGTTAGAAGATAAGGGACTACTTGTTGGTAAAGTTAGTCCAATTTGACTTGTGATTGGGAAATTTTGGCTCAACGTACTCTTCTCCCTCCGTTGGTTTGTATCAAACTTTGTGGTGGTATCTGGAGATTGTGCCGTAGTTTTACATGGCAATACTATTTCTAAAACAAGGGCATCGTGGTCAATGTCATGCCGCGGGCTGATTTTGAAATCTAACACCTTGTGCCATGACTGTAGGTATAACATAATATAATCAATTATTGAGGTGTGGCCCGGTCTATTAAAAGTACGGATCCCCAATAAAATTTTAAAAAAAAAGTATGGATCCCCTGTCTGTCAGCTCTAGTATGACCATTGCATGCTCTAAAGGAAAAATGTAGTGTTAGAGCTTGTATTTGGAGTGCTAACGGGGTCCAAGTCCTTAATGGCGGGATGTTAGGTTCAGTAATAGACCAGTAATGGTCCTCCTCATCTGTTAGGCCTCTTAACAAACCGTCCAGGGGCTCAAATTTGCTGTTAAAATCGCCACCGATGATTACTCCACAGTTTAGTGGGATTGTTGGAAGGAAGGTATTGAGCTGATCATGGGTGCTAGACTCTTGGCCCTAGGGCGTCAGGCGTGAGTATGCTTTGTTTTGCCTGAAATGTTAAAAGTACACAAAGGATATCGCGAGAGGAACTCTCAATGAGTTTAGCCTCACAGCCTATGTGGACTCCCACCCAAGTGGACAAACCACCTGAGGGCCTACCTCTCCCCGCGTGGGTCGCTGGAATGTTAAAGACACGCCCCTACCTGCTCAATTCGAGCCTGGACCATGTTTCTTGGAACATGCAGATTTCGTTATATTCAATAAAGAGTCCCCTTTCAGGGTTCCCCAGTTTAGATGTTAATCCTGCTATGTTCCAGGAAAGTATTTTCATGCTTGAGGTCTGCCCTGTGGCAACATATGTGGGGGGGTCAGTGGTTGGACTGTCTACAATAAGCTCTTTGTACAGAACGGGACTTGGGTGAGGTGCGTTTCTAGTTAAAGATGAGAGATTTCTATCCCCATTTACTGATTTGCTTGAGTGCATGGCTCCAGATGATTTATCTTTATTCTGTATGCTCTCGCGATCTTGATTCAAGTTGTCATTTATTGTTCCACTTTTTCCAGCCTCTGTGGGTTGCGCTCTACATTAGGTTGTGTAAGAGAGTTACCCCTTTGGACAGTCCCACTTGCCTGTATAATGCGCATACTGGGTTGGACTCTGTCTGGGGTGGGATCTGCTGCTTTTGATAGTCAGTCAACTGCCTCAAGGGGGCTGAACCCATTATTCACTGGGATATTAAAGATTAATAGCGTTGAATGCGCATGCAAGGGTGTGGGGAATTGGATGCTCTGGTACATTGCCCACTTCTGGTAGGGGGCTCCTCTAAACCCTAGTGGATGCTGGCAAGGGGGATAAAAGTACTCTAGGGGGAATAAGTTGAGAAATCTCCCAGGCCTGGCTGAGTGATGGTCTATAAGGTAGTTTACCATCCCCCTGTTCCTGAAGTTAATAATAACACAATCCCCAGTAATATCTTTGGGTCGCCAGCCTACCCATCCCACCCTACGAATCACAATGATTTCGTTTATGTCCCTGTTGGTAAACAAATTATTACTGGTTAGACAGTGAATGCATTTATTCTTCAGGTCGTAATAGGTTTCCCTGGTACCTTTCTTTAATTCAGGGACTCCCGCTAGAATAACTAAGAAGGTTATTGAGGCTGGGGGTAGATTAATGCATGCGAGGGCGGTCCCTACCTCTTGTGGACCCTCCTATTGCCTACTATTTCTTCTGGCCCTAGTGCCAGTAGATGTACTTTCATGGGTCCTTACAACCCCCCCAACATTAACCTTTGCCTTCTGAACTCCCTGCTTGGGCTCCTGGCCATGAGTAATATTTCCTTTCTCCACCCCTTTAGGACTGCATTGTTGCTTTCCCTCCTTCTCCTGGTTTGATTGAGATGTTTTATTGGGAGGGAGCTTGTTAACTTCTACGGTCTGGGGGGGCGGGTCTTGTATGGGACAAAGAGTTGACTGGCACCTTTTCTTCCAAGATCACCTCAGTCCTATCCACCCATCGTTCTACTAACTTTGCAAGATTGTTGACCCGATCCCATAGATTTTCTAGTTCGTCCTTCACTATGGTCCTTACTTGGACCTGCATATCTACAATCACGTCCATGACGCAGGCTGGGTTCTCTAGTCCTCCATTAGATGGGGGCTGTAGTCGTTGGCCCTTATAGCGATGGGGGACTCGGGTGCGGGGACTTTTTTTTTGGGCCCTCTTGGTATAGTAACTTTTGCTTTTCCTTTTCTTGAGCGGGCCCCCCCTGGATGTAAAACGTCCACCCTACTTTCTGCAGAGGGTCCTGTGTAACATAAGACGAGTTCCTGGTCGTGATGAGAGGGGAGTCTGTTAAGTCCACTGGGCTTAGAGGAGCAGCAAGGTTGGGTGTGAGTGATAGTTGTCTTTCAGTTAGTTCGATCTCATTTGCCACTACGCCAATGGCTCTCTGGAGCATCCGGTCTATTGATGTCTGTTGAATAGAAGAGGCCGGCTGTACTGGGGCTACATTTGACTTTCCCACCCCGGTTCACCTTCCCATCTTTGCAAAGGGGTCGATTTAGTGGCCAAGTATAGGGGAACAGAGAGCCATAAGTCACTAACCTTGATGATGATTTGGGGGAATCCACTTCCAAGGTCTGTCCTGCGCCCCTTCAAAAGCTTGGGGGGTGGTCCAGCCCAGTGTCTTCTGGCCTGACGGGCGCAGACGGGCACGCCCTTGGCCCGTCTTCGACCAGGTGCGGCCCGGGCACGCCCGCGAGCGTCCCGCGCTGCGGGAGCCTGCGTCCGTTTTTCAAGCACCTCCAGGCGCTGGATATGACGCTGTTGGTAGGCACCACAAGGAGCAGGCAGGCAGTGTGGACATTGTGATCCTCTCCCCAGGACCAGTGAAGGCAGCAGCAAAGAGCGGAACCCGCTCTGCGGGTGCCCGCGTCCGTTTTTCAAGTGCCTCCAGGCGCTGGATATGACGCTGTTGGTAGGTGCCACAAGGGGCAGGCAGGTAGTGTGGACGTTGTGGTCCTCTCCCCAGGACCAGTGAAGGCAGCAGCAAAGAGCGAAACACACGCGTCGGGAGCCCGCAGCCATTTTTCAAGCGCCTCCAGACTCTGATATGACGCTGTTGGTAGGCGGCACGAGGAGCAGACAGGCAGTGTGGACGTTGTGGTCCTCTCCCCAGGACCAGTGAAGGCAGCAGCAAAGAGCAGGGTCCTTGTTTGGAACAGTTACCTGCACCCCCAGGGTGCATATCCACTGTGAGAGTCACTGCCACGCCACCCAGATCCTCATTTCTCCAACACTTGCTAAGATTTGGCCCCTCGCCTCAGTTGATGCCGGACCTCAACAGGGCCAGACTTGGAACCAAAACCGGCCCTGGGGCAAAGTGCTCGGCCGCCGCCCCTCGCCCCCGGGGGCTTGGGGGTGTCGCCGAGCTCTTTGCCAGGGCAGGTTTTTGGCCGATTTTGTTACAGGGCCGATTTTGCAGCTATGGCCCCAAAAAACTGGCCAAAAGTGGCCCCCACCCGTGCGGCCCACCGGGGGAGCCGTCAGGACCAAGGTAATCTTCCTCCTGAATGAGCATGCCACACTATGGCACCCCTCCATATGACCCTCAGTTTGACCTCTTCGAGTCCCCAGGTCAACTCTATTGTATGTTCCACCCACACTGAAAACTGCCCTACCCTACCTGGCCTTCCCCACAGATCAGTGCCCTCGTCCCCGCCCCTCATGGAATCTAAGATGGGACTCTTGTCATTTCCTTCACCCTCCGGAATTGCTCACAACGCAGTCTGTAGGTACTCAGCTTCTCCGAGTAACCGCACCCCTTGCCTGATGCTAAGATGGCCGCCAGTTTCTTTTTTCCACTGTGAGATTCGACCATCTCTACTGCTCCCTCGGCTGAAAGAACCAATGACCAGCGTTGCCAAGGATCACTTTGGTTAACTCAGTTGACAGCTTAAACAACAAACAAGCCTCTCTCTCTCTGGTGGAGGGCTACCTCCAGGAGACTGATCAGTTGTTGGTCCAATAGGAGTTTGAGTTCTACTGATCACTGTTATAGAAGGCAGTGCTTAATTTGTAAAGCATTAAGGCCCAGGGATCTTCTCGGAAGTCCACTGCAGCCTGTGCCACCCATACCCTGCCAACATTGCCAATGGCAGTGCCAACATAACACCTAACCATCGCACTCCTACACGTGCGACAATTCAGATTATTTGCGGCCAGACAGCTATAATAAAGGCATGAGAGGTTGGCATTATTAAATTCCAATGTATATTGACTTAATAAACACGGTTGTTGAGCTCATCTCAAAATGAAAACAAGACAGCACCACCATGTGGTGGACTGGCACTGAGCCGGCAATTAAGTGCCAGTGCTGAGCACCGGAAACCACTTGCACAAATTAAGCACTGATAGCAGACTAGAGTGGTTTGAAGTGGGAGGAGGAACCGAGGACCATGTTGTGGAACTATAGGACGACTCTTACTATATGACATATGAATTGCCATTAACTTTGCTCCGTGGAGGGATTCCAGCTACATTGGTGTACACACCTTGGATGGGAAAAATGAGATGCTTAAGTGTGATTTCTTTTGGATACCAGAAGGGGTAATAAGTAAGCAGGAAGCTTGTAAGAGAGGAATTGGTTGAAAGATGCTATGCATATTTCATTTTGTCCTCTCTACCAACTTATTGTAAAGCGCTCTGATATCCTTCGGGATCTTGTTTGTTTCTACTTCTGCCACTGCTTAAAAGCAGTAAGGGCGACGCTCCTGCGCCACAGAGGAGGAGCTGCCACTGATTTTCAGTTGCCATAATTATATTGAAAAAGTTCCCCTATTCTTTATCGGCCCGATTTACGAAATCATTTATCAGTACAGGAAGCAGTACTACACCAGTACTTTACGTACTCTAACATGTCTTTGTGAATCAGCACAGAAACGTGCAACTCCCTATTAGTAAAATTTAACCCTGGGCGAAGGACTTCGCTATGCCCACGGAGTGAGCGTAGTGTTGCCTACTTCGCCCTTTGCAAAGTAGGCGTAGCAGGCAACACTACGCCCACCCCGTGGGCGTAGCGAAGTTGCCTGCCA
Source organism: Lissotriton vulgaris (assembly GCF_964263255.1). Classification (NCBI taxonomy): domain Eukaryota; kingdom Metazoa; phylum Chordata; class Amphibia; order Caudata; family Salamandridae; genus Lissotriton; species Lissotriton vulgaris. Next base: position 36,035,694 of record NC_141697.1, read on the forward strand.
CCCGCCTCCCTCCCACCCTCCCCTCCATACCTAATTTTTGAAAATATTGAAAGAAAAGTAAATAAAAAGGCACTTACCTTGTGCGCTGCGTCCCGGGGCTCCCTCTGCTCGTTCGCGCCGCCGTCTCCGATACCAATGCGCATGCGCGGGCGGCCGCGCATGCGCATTGGTATTCAAGATGGCGGCGACAGCGGCGTGAACGAGCAGAGGGAGCCCCGGGACGCAGCGCACAAGGTAAGTGCCTTTTTATTTACTTTTCTTTCAATATTTTCAAAAATTTGGTATGGAGGGGAGGGGGGCAGGCGGTGCATAGTGGGGCTACGCGAAGTGCGTAGGTGGGCGTAGTTTCTCACCCACTTTGCGTAGCTTCGCATAGCCCCACTACGCATATTACGCCCAGGGTTAGTAAAATTATAAAGAGAGCAGAGTCCTTTCTAGCTGTACTACCTGAACAGAAAAAATATAGTTTTATTCCCTTTTTAGATCTTTTGAGACCAACTATGTATTATAAAGTATGTAAAAGAGTCCTGGGTGACTACCATTTAACTACGCCAGAATGCATTTTTAAAAACGCCCCTGTGTATATTAATTGCTTAGTTTCAATTATATTAATACAAATCAATTTTTTTTTTATAACAAGGTTACATTACTCATGTAGTTGTTTGCTTATTTATATGTCATTAATTTAATTAAAAGAACTCTTTTAACTAAATCTTATCACTCTATGTAGCCTACCGATTATTTACAACAACATCAAGATATGCCTTAATTTAAAATTAATTATGCGAAAAGATGCATATTATTTATTTCTAATGGTTAATTGTTCCTGATTGCATTGTTTACTTAATTAATTTCCATAATAATTACATTATTAGTTAATCTAGTGTTTCTGCACAAGTGTCAAATATTTGTGTAATATTCTTGTTCCATATTCAGAGCCAAGCATCATCTGAGTATAGGGCACCCTATGATCGAACGGTGATGAAACAGTTCAGCGACATCTCTCTGTCTGTTAATCCACCCCCTTGCTAATTCGATTGCTTTCAGCCAGTCTTGTCCTCTCCGTTAACAGCACTAAAGCTCAGTGGACCTACAGTCCCACTTTATTCGATGCCACATGTGCCTTGAAGACCTGGATCTTTGGATCCTCAGATGAACTTTGCTCGTCACTCATATAGTGGCCTCCCGTGTCTACCTTAACTACCTCCCGCTTAGCGCCAGGATGCTCCTTTCAGAGTGACAGTCATGCTTTACAAATGCACATTCAATCCAATTCAATTCAATTGAATTCAATACATGTGGGTTACAAGTCCCAGCATTCTTAGTGCCATCGGCTGAAGAAACAGGACTGGCTGAAGGTGACCTTCGTGATGTGGGACCTATTAAAAGGCACTCTGCAGGATTCATAGTTGTTGATCTTTACCGGCTGGAAAAACACATCTATGCCCTGCGCTCTCTTGCAGTGAGCTGGACCAATACCAACTTTCGGCCATTTTAGGCAGCTGCCTTATGGTGTTACCACTAATGGCCACAAGAGGGAGTATATTTGCAACAAATATCCTCATAAAATACTTGTTTCTTGAACAAGAAAGTGCTAAACGATTTTTTTTTTATTTTTGTGCGTCAATATAGTTCACTTGGGCTAGAAGTGAGTGCAGCAGTTACCTACCAGTGATATAAGAACTTATTTCACTTCTTGTTAATCTCATCTCGCCCATTCTTCATAGTACAACCAAACATTCCCTGCAATCTGAGTATCTGGAACTAGGTCTGGCAGGGCCTGGAGTGACCCTCCATGGCCATGTCTGAACTGGGGTGGTGTGGAGTGCAAAAAACCATGGATTTAGGCCCGGATCTCTGTACTGGGGTGAATGTATGACATTGCTCTGCATTCTGTCCATCAACTGTGGTTTTTGCATGTGTGACCCTCTGAGTGGCCATAAATATTCCAAGGCTTGTTTGTGTTGCATTATTTCCATTTTTCATTTGTTATAGCGCCAACCTTGAACCACAGCTACTTTAGAGCGCTTTGGGCTTTGTGCACACAGAGCACTCATGTGCAGCACTCACATGGGTGGCATTGTATTTTTCTAGGCTGGTGTTAGATCTCTGGTAGCTGTGAAACAGTTGTGTGTCCTTTGCCCCTAAAGTGTGAGCCCAGTGCATGAATCCCTGCAGTGCTTTGCTTTCTTATAATAGTCAGGTTTACTCTTCGATGGACTGATAAACAATATCTTCATAACACTGCACTACCCCTTCTGCTCCTGTGGTACTGGGGGCTCCCACCAATCAGGTGCCCTCCAGTCAGCCCAAGATCGGATTTGCAAGGAGACCCCTTCCTCTTTGAGAATCGTGTCAGGCATCCTTGGGGATTTACAAACCGTCTTCCTTTCCATCAAGTCATTGTCCCGGGTCAGCAAAGGAATGATAAAGAAAAGGATTATCAAAATTTCCAGATAAAATGCATTTCTTTTCAGAAGCAATGAGCCAAGAAAATTGAAAGCATTATCAAAAAAAGTGCAAAGTCAAAAATGATGCGATGATTGATCTATCGAATGTAAGTTTGCCACAGAGAAGCAGGTCAGCGCTCCGTATAATTGCACGTTGCGCTCATTTTCGGGGACCGGTATTACTATTTCTCAATAAGCTTTGATCCAGAGCAAGAGAGAGAAAAACACAAAAGGGAGAAAGGAGAAGAAAGAGAAAGGTGGGACAACAGGGACAAAGGGAGAAAGCAGGGATGGCAAAAGAACCTGCAGGAGTGCGTAAGCAGCAGGGCGTGTCTGGTGGTGGATTATTGATGCGTGAAGTGACATGAAGAGTACACAACCTTGGTGTTCTGCACTCTGACCTTCGACCCAGTCGGCCTTGGGCTCCTGCAGAAAACTTTGGCCCTGGGCACTTAGGGGCAGACGTATCAAGATACCTGTTTGCGATTCTCAAATAGCTATTTTTTGAGAATCGCTATTTGAGAATTGCAAAATGGTATGTATATAAAAAATCGCAATTTTTTAGTGATTTCTTAAAATTCCTTAATTGCGATTAGCAAATTGCTAATAGCAAATAAGGAATAATTTCCCATTCATTTCTATGGGCCAGGAGGCCCATAGGAATGAATGGGAAGTTATTCTCAATTTGCAATTCGCAATTTGAGAATAATTTCAAGGGTGTCATAAGGACACCCTGATGCACCCCTGAGATTTACATGTGTGCGCACATGGCACACATACATGCCCTAAGGGCATGTATGAGCGCCACATGGCACCTTCACAAATGCCAAAAAGTGCATTTGTGAAAGAAATCGCAAAGTAACTCCAACTTGAAGTTGGTGGTAATTTGCGATTTCTAAAGGTGAATTTGCAAAACTTAAATGTTTCTTACACAGCATTTAAGAAATTGCTTTTTGCGATTCCCTAAATGGTTTTTTTTGTTGTTGAAATTTTGTAGTCCTCATACGCCAAACAGGATATTCTCAGAGTAAGAGGTTTGTGCCCCCCACTACGCAGCGGAGAGGCCCCACCTTAAACCCTGAAGATCTTGATGGATGCTCTTTCTGCAGATACCCAGAGTGTACCAGACGGTACCAAAGAGTTCAATTCAGTTCCTCTATCTTTCCAGGCCCTTGAACTGATCTTAGGGTAATCCATTCCGCAAATAGGCATATTCATTGGACAACATTGTTTACATCCTATCGAGCCATTCAATACAGGGAATCCAAAAATGCTTCCTTCTCTTCCAACCTATCTTATCTAACTCAAGTGTGTGTTTGATTGCCCTAATCCAATCTAGGTATGAAGGTGCAATATTCTTGACCCAAAGTTTGCATATCTCTCTGCGTGCCAAAATAATTAGATAAAGGGATAACTTATTTGTATCTTGAGGAAGTTCCTCGTAATTCGAAAAAATCCCCAAAAAAACAAGTGGTATACTAACCTGTATGTCAAATTTAAACAGCTCTTTCATACCTTCTTCTACCATGGCCCAGAACTCTCCTGGAGCAGGACAAGTGAAAAACATATGAGGGTCATCAGCTTTTACCTGCTTACACTAGGCAAGAAGGAATGGGACCCTTAGAAAATGTTGCCAATCTAGCCGGAGTCCAGTATACTCTGTGAAGAGAAAAAAGATGGTTGCGCTTTAAATTGGGGGGAGAGACTGTAATATAAAGTAGATCAAAAGATACTTGCCATATTGCCTGCAAGTCGACTTCCGAAACTTGGTCTCCCCATGATTGAGCTGGCATAGAAAAGTCCCCATCTTCTTCTTCCAAAATGGTCCAATACAGAGTTGATGTTTTTATCCGCCTGGGCTTTCTCAGTAAGAGTTCCTCCAACACTGTCTTAGTGCCGATTTCAACTGCGATGGCCTGACTCCAACTCTTAATTTGTAAATATTTAAACTTGGATAGGTTATTGTCTGTGAGACTGGAGATCTCCTCCCAAGTTAACAAAGACCCCTTCCGGCATTAGCTGACCCCAAGTTGTTAAATTGGCCACCAGGGGAGGGGTAATTAATGAATCTTTAGTCCACCCTGGAGAGCCAGGTGATTCCCACATTGGAGCCAGAGCAGAGTAATATGGAATACTCAGTGATCTTCTTACTCTGGCCCAGACGTATGCTATATCTCTCAGCACCTTTAAACGAACCTTCTTAAAGAAACGCAGATCCCCAATTTTCAGCAGGAAACCCTGAGCGCCTCCTTGAACCCCCGATAACATTATCTGGAACATGTTGCCTGTTTCTGTCCTCTCTGGAGTATCGAATAGCGTTACCCTGCCTTCATTAGCAAAGTCCAGGCATAGACTTTCAAACTGGAGCACAGAGCCCTCCTTTGTTTTTCTTTCTACGAAGCTTCTTCCATGCGATCCTTATGCCCTTTGAAGCCCATACAAACGAGTTCCATTTAGCTTGAATTTTACTAAACTTGGCTTCTTTGAAAGCTAGGGGGATGTTCTGGAACAGGAAAATTAGTTTAGGAAGCAGCATCATCTTGATAATATTGACCCTCCCAATTAATGTCAAAGGAAGAAGTGACCAGCTTCTGAGCGATTCAGCAGCCTCTCTCTCAATTTTCACCAAATTTCTGTCAGACAATTGTTCTATATCCTGCTTAATTTGTACCCCCAAATATCTTATTTCATGTTTTAAAATTGGAATTGGGGTAGAAGTGATGATATTCCAGGTCACACATTCAGATTTAGACTGATTAATCTGGCATCCAGAAATTTGCCCAAACTGTTCGGCAGCATTATAAATAAGAGGGATTGCGTTAATTGGGTCTGAAGTATATAACATCATGTCATCGGCGTAAAGAGAGACTTTTTTCTCCCAGCTTTTGTATTTAAATAGTACAATGCCTGATCTAATCTAAGTTTTTCAGCCAATGATTCTATATATAAATCAAAAAGCAGAGGTGAGAGGGGACACCCCTGTCTTGTACCTCTGTTAATTTTTATGGATGCTGAAAGACTTCCATTTATCAAGACTCTTGCTGTCGGAGAGTGGTAAAATGCCGATATAGATCTGCAGAAATTCCTGCCCAAATTGCACCTATCTAGAACTTTCGCCAGGTATCTCCAATTAACGAGATCAAATGCCTTAGTAGCATCTAGTGTTATGATTGCCAACGGTAGTTTGTAAAGAGAAGCGAGATCAATTGTGCCCATCAATGCTTGCGTCAGGTCTTGAATGGACCGCCCTCTGACAAATCCCTTTTGAACAAAATGCAATAATCTACCAGCTACCCCATTTAATCTCTCTGCTAATATTTTGTCCAAGAATTCATAATCCAAGTTTAGCAGAGAGATAGGTCTGTAAGAATCACACTGGGATGGAGATTTAAGAGGTTTAAGGACAAGAACAACCGTAGCTTCGTTACAAGAGGAAGGGATTTTTCCTCCTTCCTCAAAAATAGATGTGAAAAGCAGCTGGAGAACAGGGGAGATTACTGGAGCTAAAGCTTTGTAAAGCTCGGCAGGGAGCCCGTCCGGACCCGGAGCCTTGCTTCTTTTAGCTGAATCTATTGCGCCCACTATTTCTTGCAAACTAATTCCTCTGTTTAAATTCTCAGATGCCTGATCATCGATTTTCCTAAGAGCAAATTGCTCGAGCCATGTCTGAATTAAGTCTTCCTGTGGATCTAAATCTTCCTTATATACTTGATCAAAGTGATTAAAAAAGCTTCCTCAATATCAGCCCTATTTTCTGAGATCACGCTCGTATTGCCCAGCTGAACTCCTTTATTTGTGTTCCTCTTCTGCTCCTTTTTGTCTTTCCAGGCTAGTAGCTTACCACTAGCTTCCCCATATTCGAAATGAGCAAGAGAACTAGCCTGCTATCACTTCCTGAGTCTATCATCTAGAGTGTCTTCGAGTTGTGATTTACAACTTGCCAAATGTTCCCGAATACTTGCTTCTGAGCCTGAGGTGAGATCTAATAAATCTTGTTCTAATGTAATGATTTTTAACTCAATATCAGAGATCTTTGCCCTATATATTTTATGTCTGGAAGACTGAATAGCCAATATTATCCCTCTCAAAAAAGCTTTATACGAGTCCCAGACAACAGGAAGCGTGGCTGTCCCTACGTTGTTCTCGAAAAATGCTTTCGACTCTGACAACAATTTTTCTATTATCTCTTCCTCCAACAAAATACTCCTATCCATAGTCCATCTTTTATAGCTCTGTGAGGCCGATAGTTTCAGAGATAGAGAGACTGCCGAATGATCTGAAATATGTGTTCCTAAATGTTTCACTTCCTGTACGAACTCGCAGAGCTGATCTGAAATTAAAAAGAAATCTAATCTGGACTTATGGCGCAGCTTCCTATTGTGAGAGGTATATTCTCTTTTTGTGCCCCATTTCTTCCTTCATATATCCTTCCAGCCAAACTGATTAATAGCATTTACAAGTAGTGATCTTGTTCTAGGGTTATGCGAGATCTTGGGTTCATATGATTTATCTATTTGCGGGTCCAGAACTAAGTTAAAGTCCCCAGCTAGTATTAGAGGATCCTCAAAATCAAGGAGCTCAACCAACAGTTCTTTAAGGGGGAGCGGATCATCTAAATTCGGCCCATAAAATCCTGCTACCATAAATTTATAAGACTGGAATTTTATCTTTGCTATGACCCATCTTCCTTTTTTATCAGCTCTCGATTCTAGTAGTGTTATTGCCGGATTTGATTTATTCAAAATTGCCACTCCCTTAATAGTGCTTTGCTGTGATGTGGTTATTACATGCTGAATTCATTTTTTATTTCTACAAATTTCTTTTAGCTCCTGCTCCGTAGAATGCGTCTCCTGCACAATAAGAATATGTTCGGGGGCATCTTTGAAATATTGGAATATCCTTTCTCTTCTATATTTAACCCTTAAACCATTTACATTCCATGACAGAAACTTCATATATACCAGTGGGGCTATCTTATCCTGTGACATATTTTCCTTGGTAGGTATAAACGATTGCGTATCCTATTTGGCGATTTGGACTTTTTATTTTCTTTTTTTCCCACATGCTCCCCACCAAGTGCCCTCCCTACCCTGCACTGTACAACCCTAACCCTCCCGTGCTCCCCTGGAGAACCCCCCTTCTTCTTCTTGGCCTCTCTAGGGCCTTGAGGCTCCTACCTCAGATTCCCAGATGGTCTAATTGTTTAGTGGACCTAGTAAAATCGAAAAAAAATGCAAGGAAAAGGAAAAAACTCTAGGCAAAAAATAGAAAGGTTAAACTATTTACAAAAGCGAATCTTAGGAGGTCAACGAGTCATTGACTCGGCTTGTTAGTACGTTAATCCCTTACTCTTACTCCCCCTGGTACCCTTTAACATCATCTGTAACTATTTGGAGATACTCTTCTGCCTCGTCAACCCTTTAAAAATTCTCATTTTGTTTTTATACATTATTTTTAGAGATGCAGGGAACTTCAGAAGAGCAGTGGCGCCGAGCTGTCTAAAAGGATCTAGTAATTTACCTAGCTCCCACTGTCTGGATGCTGTGATCGAGGATACATCCGACCTGATCTGGAAAGTAATTCCTTCAGCTGAAAGCGAACTACTCTTGAGTGCCCTATTGAGTATCTCGTCCTTAGTAGTATAAGTCAGGAAATGGACTAGTATTTTCCTGGGTCTCGTTTTATTAGGATTTTGTCTAAACAGATCCCTCTGTACTCGTTGTATGTCCATCAGCAGTTCTTCGTCTGAAAATTCGACTTCAGTCGCTTGCTTTGCTTGATAAGTCTGACCACAAATTCCTTGATATTACTCCTTTCTGCCCCTTCCGGGACTTTCAGGAGGCGCAGATTGTTCCTCCTTTGCACATTCTCTAGCGACTCCCTCTTTTCCTGATACCCCTGTTCTCGCTGTCGGAGATCGTCTATCTTCTTAGTGTGTTGGAGTGCGAGTGTTTTTAGGTCATAGACTGTAGACTCCAATTCCGCGGTGTTTGTCGCCAATGCATCAAATTTTTCTTCCAGCTTCTCGCACTATAGTTTTATTTCTTGCTGATTTTTATGTGAAGCAAGAAACCCATTTTTTACCTCGTAGCTTAGAGACGGAAGCATTATCAGAACAGATTGATCACTAGGTACAGTCACAGAGGCAGTAATAATAGTTCATTTGTCCATACTGGAATTTTCTAAGATACAGTCCTGGACCCTGGACTCATTATCAGTCATCTCTAGACTCTGCATCCTACAGACCCTTGAAGACTCTGATTGCTCAGAGCCCTGATCTTGCTCTTGTTCTAGCTGAGCTAAAAGATGATACCTATTGGGTGTATGAAGATCCTCTGGGATTTCAGCTGGAGAATCCACGTCCGCAGGTTTAAATTCCAACACTGCAGGGACTGTTTTAAAGTAAGCCTTTAGCGAAGGTGGTGGTGGTTTGAGCTTTACAACAGGCTTCTGAGCTTTAGAAGTATTCTTTTTGCCCATTTTCTTGGGAAACTTAGCCTTAGATTTTGCCAGTAACAGTGGTGCAATATGTGTCCGCGTGCCGCCACTACCTTGTCTCCCACCTTTGCTCTTGAGCGTGTACCCGGAAGCCTGGCTTCCCTGTGAGTCCCTGGCTGACATACAATGTACAGCTTCTACAGCTTCTACAGCCCCTACTTCCTCGTTTGCAGTACCCCCAGCATTAATAAGGTTGTTTTGAAAGCCTGCCCCAGTGCATTGTGGGTTAGGTAGTTTCCGCTGTGTGGTACTAAGATCTTTACCCACATAGGAGATCCTTGATGCTACCTTTCTCCCCCTCTTCACTTCAGAGGCTGCCTTTGCCCACCGTACCAGCCCCCTTTCAACAATATTATTATTATATCCTCTCACCTTTGCATTGCCGCTTTGAGGATACCTTATATCGGTGATGGCGGCTTCCGCCGCGTCGGGGCTGTGTATGCTATCCAGGTCCAAATCCAGAAAGAAAACAAAAAATGATTCATTCTGACCCCCCACGATTCAGCTGCCAAGCCACGAGTCAACAGAGTCAGCAGAGTTCAGCACAGCTCGCCAACCAAACCAAAACGCCAAACGACGTATCCTATCTCCCCGCACAGAGTGGGCTGCCCGGGACCTCAGCTGCTGGAGCAAGACGGTGTATCCGTCTGAATTCGCACAGTTCCCCAATGCAAGCTCCGAACAGCGTGATCGTCCTACAGCCGTCAAACAACTATGGAGCTTGTCCCGCCTCCAACGACAGTCTCCGAACCGACCGGCTCCGAATCAGCGCGAGCCGATCGAAACCTCAGACGCAGCCTCTGCCGCTACCAAAACGTTTGTCGCGTCAATCTCCCGAAGGACTCTAAAAGCTTCAAGAAAAGTGAAAATAAGTATTCCTCTGCCTTCCGCTGATCCGCTGGTCCGATATCACATTTCACATCGCAAAACGACCACCCGGGTACCCAAGCCTCCCGGAGCCTCCCGACTAGCCGAGAGGGCTAGCCGCCATGTTCTCCCCCTAAAGGCATGTATGAGCGCCACATGGCACCTTCACAAATGCCAAAAAGTGCATTTGTGAAAGAAATCGCAAATTAACTCCAACTTGAAGTTGGTGGTAATTTGCGATTTCTTAAGGTGAATTTGCAAAACTTAAATGTTTCTTACATAGCATTTAAGAAATTGCTTTTTGCGATTCCCTAAATGCTTGCGCAAAGATAAGGAATCGCAAATTTTGTGATTCTTTAATTTTGCAATGCCATTTCCTTCATACATCCTGTTTTCCTGATTTTTAGTCGCAAACGCTGCTTTTTTGCGAATCGCAGCGTTTGCGACTAAAAATCCCGTTGATACATCTGCCCCTTATTCTTTTACAGATTAGGCACTGATCAGAATATTCTAGTCATGGACATTTATTTAATATTTAATGCATGCTGGGAGATGTAGTAGTGATGCCATAATCTGAACCCATCAGACTACCAGATTGTTATGGTTTTCAGTAGGAAATCCAGACGAGAGGGTGCATTTAGTCCTCTGTGGTGGCTGTATACAAAGGGGGAGGTGGGCCAGGCCACCGGCTCAAACAATGAGAACTCCATCTGCACCATGGCACTCCACACACAGTCACACCGAGCAGCCACCAACCACCGTTCAAAAATCACTCACCCCCACAGTCGCTCACACCACTCACCCAGCTCATAACCACATCAGTACCATAAAGGAATGCACAACATTGCTCAAGACCTTCCACTCAAGGAATCCTTCCCACATAGCCATTAAAACCACTACTCATCTACCCACATCTATTAATAACTCTTTTCACTACATCCACTTAAAGCACCTATCACAGTGAATTAAGGCCACTAACGGAACTGATCACCACTCACCTATACCCACTCACAACACTGCTCATCTTAAAACATGCCAGACCTCTCACCCACTGCCGCCCACACCACAAGGAGTCCACAGCCAATTGCATACGTTATGTATAGTTCTTCTCACCTCTGCTTATCCTCAACTACCCACCTACAGTCACTATTAACAGAACTCAGACACCAGTCAGCTACCACCATTCACTAATCCACTCACCCAAAGCCACTGAGAACTCTCTCAACACCACTTTCACAAAGCCACTGATGGGGCAGGGTTTTCGCAGAGTAAAACCTGCTCAGATTGAACCTCTCTTTATACAAAATAATCATTAAAAATGTTAACTGCATGTTATTATCTGCGTTTGAATTAAACTGCGCATGCGTAAATGGAAATGTGTTTGGGTAGGCCGCAAGCCTGCACATAACTAATGCAGAAACTAATGACTGAAGAGCTGCGAGATAATCAAAGTCAAAGTCAAAAGTTTGCTTTATTCGGTTAAAACTTTAAAACCATCAAAGCACAGCATAGTGTTACCTCATACAATTATACACGATTACATACTAACGTATAACACGCTAAAGACATTTTAATGCAATTAATATACAATAAAATTGGCTATAAAAAGTTAAAAACAGTTTGTAACCCAATGTTAGTCATATCCTAAAAAGTTATCCAAATTATATAAAATGACTCTTCAGGAAAGGGCTTACAGAAGAAAAAATTACGGTTGCTGCAATTTATTTCTACACCTAATGGCCCCAGTAATGTAACTCGCCACTCCAAAACACACCACAGCGGGCCCAAGCATTTGTAGATAAACCATAGCTGGTCTGACTTGCTCAAAATTGCAGGCCCTTATCTGCGAGATAATCATATTAATGCTCTGATTTTATGGGTAACATTAATAATGCTTAGTAAAAATCCTTTTAGAAATAAAAAGTCGTGTAGGGAAATTATATTTACGTTGTATTTTGTCTTTCCTAGAAAGAAGGGAAAAGGACTTTTTTATCCTGGAGAGAAAGGCCTCAGAAGTTGTTTGGAAATTCAGAATCATAGTGATGGGAAAAATGCATAATCAGCTCTTCATGTGTCTTCGGTGATGGCCAAGGTTACGTGGAGGAAACAATGGGGCATATTACCAAGCAATAGCGATAATTATCGCTGTTGCTTGGTTAGAGACAAAAATGTATCGCCGACCTGCGGCGATTTTCATCGTAGATAAACCTTGGTATTACTAAGGTTTATCGCAAATGCGATAAAAATCGCCCGCAATGCATGAATATCGCTGAAAAGTCAGCAATATTCATGCATTACCGAGCTAATGCTCTTAGCCATGTTATCCACCTTCCATTGGATAACATGGCTAAGAACTGCTCAGGGGCAGGTGTTAGGTTTTGGAGATATTCGTGCTTAGCACGAATATCTCCAAAAGTCGGTAATAGGATATAGCGATGATAGCGACTGTTTCCAGTTGCTAACATCTTGGCACGCCCACTTTGCATGTCATTAGTGCTAAATATCACTGACATGCAAAGCGGGGCCCAAGATGGTCGCTATTTCCTACTAGCTGTCGCTAACTGGTGTTAGCGACAGCTAGGTAATAGGGAGATAATTTTATCTCCGCTTTCTTGGCTTTTAAAGCCAAAAAAGCTGAGATAAACCCCCTTGATATTATGCCCCAATGAGCTTTTCGAAGCTAGTTTCTCTAGAAGCGGGCATGTGGATAAAAATGTTACAGTAAATGAGAACAGAGTATGAACATGCTGCAGAAGAAAGAGATACTGAGGCCTAAGAATGACTTATTTAAATTGAACAATAGTGTGTTTGAAAAATGGAACTTGTCTGGAGTGGCGTGACCGAGACACCCCTTGTTTTAACCAATTCGAATCTTTAGTTAGGTGGGATGGATAGAGTAGGGGTTGGACTTGTGAGAATTGAGGGTATAACTATACCTAGAAAGTAGGTGGGGTTGTCGGTGTTTTCCTAACTTTGCGAGAGGAGAGAGCTGTGACGCTGTTTCCTATTCTTGTGGGCTGCCACATGTTCTGCTGATCCTGACTCTTAACCTTTGCGCTTCGAAATCTTCTTTGAAGTGCCTTGCTTACTCTCTTGGCCAGAGAGTAGCATTTCTATTTCTAGGTCTTGGGTGATAGGTAATTATATTTGTTCTCTGATTTGCATAATTATTTTGCAAATGATACCTCTTCTTTTGTCTCTCTACCTATCCACTCCCTTGATGCACTGAACTTTAGATGTACTCTGACATGCATGTCATTGAATGTCCTTTGTATGTATAACTTGGATTTGAGCTGAGTTTGTATTTACATGAGTATCACATTATTAGGATAAAGATCATTAACATAAACAAAAAAGGTGTCTGTTGTTTTTATGGTATTGTATTAATTCATAGTATATTATTAATTACCAATCCCTGCGTTCTTTAACAGAGATCCATCATTCAGTAGTCATGAACCTTTGGTGAATGGTTTAAACTCGTGCAGTGTGGAGGGAACTGGTTATGAATTGGGTCCAGTTTATGAAAGTTTATCTCTAGGTTCCCAAAATGCTGCATCACCATTGACCCTACCATTCACCAGCAACAAACCATACCAATACCAACTGCTTGGCTTGTCAACTCAAAACACCACTCTTGCACAGGCACTCACAACACAACTGTTTTGCATTCCATGTCAACTACATTAACAAACACACGTTCACTACCACTCCTTATACACTCTTTATCAGCCATGTCAACCTTGATATATTTAAAACCCTACATACACAGTCTATACACAACCACATCTTACCATCGCCCACCAACATGATCCTACAAGCAGAGAATCCCCAGCCACTCAAACAGACACATAAATTTACCATGTATCCAGTTCAAAACCACATCCATGGACAGAAAAACTCCATAGCTCCATAGTCCAGAGAACACCAACCTTCTCTCCATCACTTGTTCCAGACTTCAGGGCCATTGTAGATGCCACAAGGTTACTCTACTTGACAGAGCACAGATTTAGTAAAACAGACCCACTGTCACAGGCATAAACAAGCCACACATAAATCTCACCAAACCACATGCAGCAAACTAAAATACCATTCAAGGAAAGGTCTACTGTACACTTCAATCTAATCCACAGGCAACCGTCCTCTTATTGGTCACATACAGACCACTGGACCACACTAAGGGCCAGATGTACGGCCATTTTTAGCTGTCGGAAATGGAAAATTGGGTCGTTTGCGACCTTTAAAAAGGGTTGTAGCATTACAAACCCAATTTTGCAAGTCGGTAACCTATATTATTGACTCGCAAATTTGAGTTTGTGAGTCGCTATTATAATGAGACGTGCCAAGGACATCCCTTCCCAATAGCTAGTCACAGGAGGATGTATGATTGTTTTGCGACCACAAATGTGGTCGCAAAACAATTGCAGTTACCTCCAATTTCAAATTGGTGGTAAGCCAGTCACAAATGGCGAGACCTTTCCTTTTGTATTTGGCAGCGAAAATATTTTTTATAAGCAGGCCTGCCCTTGAAGAATGAAAAGAAAACTTTTCTTTTTTTTCTTTTAAACACATCCCGTTTTCCGCAGGTTGCATTTGAAAAAAAAAATTATGCTTTATTTAAAAAGCAAACACCGAAATGGAGGCCTGCTGTCCCCAGCAGGCCACTATCCCTGCGATTCTAGCCCATTCCCAATGGGTCGCAAATTGCGACCTGCCTCATAATAAATTTAAAAAAAATCTACCTGAAGGTGCCGGCCACATCGCACCTTGGTGTTTTGCTGCTTCCTGGTCCCAAAAGTGGTACAAAAGGGGGTGGTGATGGACGGAACATCTGAAACAATCAAACACTCACACCCAGTCAAAAGATCTGGGTTTAATCCATCACCGTTCTTTAGCCCACTCTGCCACCCCAGTTCAGACATGGCTATATGCAAATCAGTCTGACCCTGTGGCTCATGGGAACAGTCCAGCCCGAACTGCCAAGCCATGTCTTCCCTGGACCGGAAACAAGCTTCCGAGGACCGGTTTCTGGCATTCCAGCCGAAAGACATGGCTTGGTAGTTCGGGCTGGACTGTTCCCATGAGGCACAGGGTCAAGGCTGATTTGCATATAGCCAGTGTCTGACCTAGGGTGGTGTGGAGTGCAAAAAAACGATGGATTTAGGCCCAGATCTTTGTACTGGGGTGAATGTAAGACATTGCTCTGCATTCTGTCCATCGACTGTGTTTTTTGCAATTTTCACGGTGGGCTGGGTATGCTCAGACATGAGTCCCAGGCTCTCCACATCACTGGAGTCAAGCTATCCAGGCTGAAGAAGGCTGATAGCCAGAAACCGGTCCTTGGATGCTTGATTCCGGTCTAGGAAAGACATGGCGTGGTAGTTCGGGCTGGACTGTTCCCATGAGGCACAGGGACAAGGCTGATTTGCATATAGCCAGTGTCTGACCTAGGGTGGTGTGGAGTGCAAAAAAACGATGGATTTAGGCCCAGATCTTTGTACTGGGGTGAATGTAAGACATTGTTCTGCATTCTGTCCATCAACTGTGTTTTTTGCAATTTTCACCCCGAGTGGGCTGGGTATTTTCAGACGTGAGTCCCAGGCTCTCCACATCACTGGAGTCAAGCTATCCAGGCTGAAGAAGGCTGATAGCCAGAAACCGGTCCTTGAGTGCTTGATTACTGTCTAGGAAAGACATGGCTTGGTAGTTCGGGCTGGACTGTTTGCCATGAGGCACAGGGACAAGGCTGATTTGCATATAGCCAGTGTCTGACCTAGGGTGGTGTGGAGTGCAAAAAAACGATGGATTTAGGCCCAGATCTTTGTACTGGGGTGAATGTAAGACATTGTTCTGCATTCTGTCCATCAACTGTGTTTTTTGCAACTTTCACCCCGAGTGGGCTGGGTATGCTCAGACGGTCTAGGAAAGACATGGCTTGGTAGTTCGGGCTGGACTGTTCCCATGAGGCACAGGGTCAAGGCTGATTTGCATATAGCCAGTGTCTGACCTAGGGTGGTGTGGAGTGCAAAAAAACGATGGATTTAGGCCCAGATCTTTGTACTGGGGTGAATGTAAGACATGTTTCTGCATTCTGTCCATCAACTATGTTTTTTGCAATTTTCACCCCGAGTGGGCTGGGTATGCTCAGACGTGAGTCCCAGGCACTCCACATCACTGGAGTCAAGCTATCCAGGCTGAAGAAGGCTGATAGCCAGAAACCGGTCCTTGGATGCTTGATTCCGGTCTAGGAAAGACATGGCTTGGTAGTTCGGGCTGGACTGTTCCCATGAGGCACAGGGTCAAGGCTGATTTGCATATAGCCAGTGTCTGACCTAGGGTGGTGTGGAGTGCAAAAAAATGATGGATTTAGGCCCAGATCTTTGTACTGGGGTGAATGTAAGACATTGTTCTGCATTCTGTCCATCGACTGTGTTTTTTGCAATTCTCACGGTGGGCTGGGTATGCTCAGACGTGAGTCCCAGGCTTTCCACATCACTGGAGTCAAGCTATCCAGGCTGAAGAAGGCTGATAGCCAGAAACCGGTCCTTGGATGCTTGATTCCGGTTTAGGAAAGACATGGCTTGGTAGTTCGGGCTGGACTGTTCCCATGAGGCACAGGGTCAAGGCTGATTTGCATATAGCCAGTGTCTGACCTAGGGTGGTGTGGAGTGCAAACAAACGATGGATTTAGGCCCAGATCTTTGTACTGGGGTGAATGTAAGACATTGTTCTGCTTTCTGTCCATCAACTGTGTTTTTTGCAAGCTTCCTGGTCCCAGCAGACACTGGGGCAGCTGCAGAGACTCCCCGTGTAATCCCCGTGCTGCTCTCATTTTATGAGAGCAGAGCGGGGATTGCCCTGAGCGGGCTGCTGTGACGCTCTGCTCAGGACATGGAGTGTGTGTTGTTTCTCCAACACGGCTGTTCAATACAGCCGGGTTGGAGAAACCTAAGTGCGCATGTGTGTTTGGCCAGCCTGAGACGGACGGCCATCATACATCAGGAGCTCAGGAAGTTCAACCTCTAGGCAGACTTTCTCCTAGATCACAACAGATGATCCTACGGAAACTGGTTCAAGACCCTGCCGACTGCTGGACATATTCTTAGTGTGATGCTCCAACTAAACTTATAACCAATCATTAATCAGTGAGAGATCCACCCATGTTCCTCAATAAGCATATTGATGTGCACCTACTGGTAAAAGCCACATCCATAAGCCTGGCACACAATTGACACAATTGTTGTAATAGTTATGTATAACTTGTGATTAACCGTCAATGGGCCGAGCCTCGATGCCCACAGACTTACAGGTTTATAGACATACCCCATGATGTAATCTTGTAACCTGATACAGAATGTCCGGATCAACTGATAAAAGACCCCCCATTACTACTGGGGGCGTCCATGATGTGATCTTCATTCACAACTTGTGAGTGAGCTCCATGGGCTCAGGTCCCCTACAAAGCTTCCCAACACACACTCTGTTGTAATCTTCTACACAACTTCTGAAATAGCAGATTGACGACCCATGTATGACTCTCGCTACATCTGTAATGTGACTTTGCTATAGTAAATACTCGTAAGCATGTACTAGTTGAAGACATGCACACCTTCCTTTAAATGCTCACAGTGTGACCTTCCTGCATATTGTACTGATAATCATTCTTGGTCCATTTCCTCGACCTTGGTTAGTTCACCAAGCTAACACCTTCATGATTTTCTCCTACAACTCTTAACAACAGATAACCACATCAACAACCACACACTCGACCAGACACCACAAAAATATACTTTTCCATAACACCCTTTGCAACAAAAGCTCAGCTGTGCCAAGCGGCAATCTTCCCATTCGCTCAACACCACCACCTACCACACGTCTTCTAAGGCCTCTCTAACACAATGCTCCATACCAGACTGCCTAAAAACTGGCCAGGTTACCCATATATTTTTTTTAAAAAACAACGCCAACCAATCAGATCCTAACAACTACTGCCCAATCTCCAATATCCCACTCTGGCCAAACTCCTGGAAAAATGCTGTAGGAAGCTAGCTCCCTATATAGAGTGCTAAAAAGAAGTACACTGTACAGAGAGTCCAGAATATCGACCCCCAAAATATCACATAACTATATACAGAAATCTATATGGCAATAACATAAAATCTTTAAAAAAACAAACCATTCTCATTCATTTGAAAAGTAAAAAACTTAAAATTCTTAAAATGTAATAAAAATTATTTTACACATTAAAAACAAAATATTATAATTTTAAATAAACAAAAACATAGTAATATAAATTATATCCCTGTAAAACAAATTATAAAATATAAAATGTATATTCGCATCCTAATTTGGCTTGCGGGACCGCCGACTTATAGTCGGGCGGTCCCGTTTCCGAATGAATGGCAGTCAGATGTAAGTCCTACCTCCATCCTAATGAGGCCCATAATCATTAATTTATTTATAATTAAATTGCTTCTAACCCTACACCCCTATAAACCCACATCCCACTACAGAATTAAAAGACACAAAATGTAATTACATTAAATTTGATAACTACTAAAAATGTAGCGAATATACAAAAAACCTAAACAATAATTATACAAAGAAACGACATCCTATAAATTTAAAGTATATACTTGAATAAATACCAATAGTTTAAAAACGAAATTTTAAAAAGCTACATTTTTGCAAACTATATTAATAACGTTGATATTTAAAAATCGATATTACTTATTTAAAATCAATATTCTTTACATCGATATTCTTTCTAACAGTATTTCCATACTACGATATTTTGTACTCTATATTTTGCCTAAATACATTTCTGTTAGTCTTGTCAGAGGGCAGTGCTAGGCATTTGTTGTACTCACAGAGGCAATAAATGAGATACACACTCAAAGAATAAATCAGAGTCCAATTTAGAAAAATAACACTTCTTTTTCTATATATTTCAAACTCAAGAACTTCATTTCAAGGTAAGTACAGTTTTCGAAAAAAATATTCTCAGATAAGTGAGTCTTTCAAACCGGTGCAGTTTTAAATACAATGCAGTCCTAAGGGTGGAAAAGTCAAAGATGCGTAAAGGTACGTAGAGTCGGTTTCAGGAGTTCCCCTTCTGGGATCGGAGTACTAGGAGGCCAAGGTTCAAAGTGCCACTTGCAGTTCTCCGGGCCCCATCCGAGTTCTACCGGGAGCAGGGTGCTGGTGAGGCTGGTAGTTGGCGGGCTAAGGAGAAGGGGAGCCACCTGAATAGAGGCTGCACAGGGGGACTTGCAGGCAAGTCTGAGGACTTCCCAAACGGGGGGCTCAGGTCACAAGGGGTCTTGGAACATGGGCGCACAGCAAGTACATCAATAGCCCGGGCCGGGAGGCTTAGGTGCAGAGTGGTTTAGTTGGCAAGGCTGTGTGTGCAAAGATGCACCTCACGGTCAGGGGCAAACAGCTGGGAGGGGCACAATCAAAGCAGCTGGGCCACTCTCAAAGTGGGCCTCAGTGATGCTGACGACCATCGACGGTTGCTTGGTCCAGGTTCAGTGAGGTTGCGGACTGGACACTCACTGTCGGAGTTTGGTGCAGGGCGCCCTGCACCCCGGGGGTTGGTACCACATGGCTCCAGTTGGTTCTGGTGTCTTCACACTTGGTGGGGACACCGATCTGACCTTCCAGAGCATAAGTACCTTCTCTTGGCCGTCTGCAGTGTCGGTCGGGCTGGGAAGCCGCAAGCCGGTGGACAAAACCCTGCTTATCGGTGCCTGCTGACTGCAGGGGAGTAGCTCCTCTACTCCAAATGAGACTTTTGGTGTTTGTTGAAGTGCTGGCAGGCTACCCAAGGTTTTGGTAGCTCTCCAGCTGACAGGATGAGTCACTCTTTCATGATTGTCAAGAGAGGATTGACGACGGCAGGGTTTTGCCGCGAAGTCCAAAGTTCTGCTGCAGTTCTCACCGGTACAAAAGGGGTGGTGATGGACGAAGCATCCGAACCAATCAAACACTCACACCCAGTCAACAGATCTGGGTTCAATCCATCACCGTTCTTTAGCCCCCTCTGCCAGCCCAGTTCAGACATGGCTTTATGCAAATCAGTCTGACCCTGTGCCTCATGAGAACAGTCCAGCCCGAACTGCCAAGCCATGCCTACCCTGGACCGGAAACAAGCTTCCTAGGACCGGTTTCTGGCATTACAGCCGTCTTCAGCCCGGCTTGCTTGAATCCAGTGGCAAAGTGAGCAAGGGACTCACGTCTGAGCATACCCTGCCACACTTATGGCGGCCAAAAGCGGTACAAAAGGGGGTGGTGATGGACGGAGCATCTGAATCAATCAAACACTCACACCCAGTCAAAAGATCTGGGTTTAATCCATCACCGTTCTTTAGCCCACTCTACCACCCCAGTTCAGACATGGCCATATGGAAATCAGTCTGACCCTGTGCCTCATGGGAACAGTCCAGCCCAAACTGCCAAGCCATGTCTTTCCCAGACCGGAAACAAGCTTCCTAGGACCGGTTTCTGGCAGTTCTCACCAGACAGTGACTCTTGTTCTTCCTTCTTCTATTGATCTGTCGAATCTGAGTTCTTGGGTTCAGGGGTGCCACCTAAATACTAAATTTAGGGGCTTATGGGGAGTCAGGTAGTAGCCAATGGGCTACCTACCTTTAGGGAGTCCACACCCTCTATATGACCACTTCCGGTGGACAATGGGTATAACCATGACCCTAGAGTGCTAAATCCATCCAAAAAAAAGATGGAGGAATCTGAAACGTGGGGTCCACATCAGCTGGCCCGCCCTAAGGGTGGTGCTGACTCAATGTGGGGACAACTCCTAATCTAACTGATTTACCACCTGTCTTGCCACCAAAAAGTGGGGTCAAGACAGGTAGGTGGCAACTCCACTATCTGGAGAGGCCCAGGTTTGCATAACAAGGGCGACGGCCTGTGAAGGCTCCCTGCTATGGGATGCCCATCCTGCTTGGAGGAGGTGTGAACGCCTCCACGCAGAGCAGACTTTGGGCCTCATTACATTGGCGGTGGTATTGTCACTGTCAGGCCGTCGATGGCGGTCCCACTGCCATTTGACCCTGCATGACCAAGAGCCGCATTATGATGGTGGGCGGATGGAGGGTGAGCAGAGAGACCGACCGCCACACATACGATGGGCTCAAGGAGCCCATCGGTGTGTCAGAGGGACTGAAATCCCTTAACAGTGGTGGTTCCCGCTCAGGCACCGCTGTAGAGAATGCAATGTCCCTTTCGGCGGGCAGTTTCATGGCAGTAAACCCACCATGGAAAGGCAGGCGGAAAGTGACTCGGGGGCCCGTAGCGGGCCCCATCTCCCCCTGGCCCTCCGCATGGTGCCTGCCACATAGTGCATGGATATGTGCAATGTTTTTTATTTTGGACTGCGACGTCTGCCCCAAAGACTCCCGAAAAACAAAATAAAACAATAATAAACTCGGGTTTATTATCTTTTTTTTCATGCTGCTGGAAGGGGAAGGGCGACGCTCTTCTACCATAGCAGAGGAGCCGCTGCTGCCAAATACGGACTCTCTGAATGTGACGTGCACAGTTTTTACACACCATTGTGCACAAATTACTCGCTGATGTGCACAGCATTTACACACTTTTGTGCAACTACACGCTGATGTGCACAGCATTTGTTACTCGCTAATGTGCACAGCATTTACACACTTTTGTGCAATTACACGCTGATGTGCACAGCATTTGCATATTTTGGTGCACAGTTCTTACAAGCTATTGTGTATTTTATTTGTATTTTTTTTTTCTTTTCGTTTTTTTTTTTGGTTAGCTCATTTCTTCCCATTTCAATCCTTCATTCAAAGAGAAAATAGAAGATACCACAATGCAAAGTGTTTCTCCTCCAGCTCCATTTCTTCAAACTCCCGGTGATCCTCCTCTTGAATGGAAACTATGGTTAAGATCCTTTATGGCCTATTTGGGTGCAATAGATGGTCTTAGATATCGCGCTGAAAGAAAAAAGAGTTTAATGTACTATCATCTGGGTGTCGAAGGTCAAAATGTCTTTGATCATCTCCCACCTTATGTTCCTCCTCCTGGCGAAGCACCTGATGAATTCGACATAGCCATAGCCAAGTTAGACAAATACTTTGTTAAAACCAAGAACATGGTTGTTCATCGTTACAAGTTTTTCACCAGGGCTCAAAAACCTGAAGAAAGCATTGACACTTTCGTTACTGCCTTGAAAATTCTAGCTTCTAAATGCGAATTTGACAATTTCACCTCTCAACTTATAAGAGATCAGCTGGTTGCTCGTTGTTCTTGTAAACAAATCCAAGGGAAGTTGTTATCATGCAAAGATCCTTCTCTTGATAAAGCTATTGACCTAGCCAAAAGTATTGAGACCTCCCTGGAAGATTCCAAACAACTAGAAGTTTCCCTTTCAAATACTTCTATCTCTGGTGCTATTTCCAATACTTCTGTTTCTGGTGATGTTTCCACTAAAATGCCCGCTCCCTTCAAGACTTCTAATTTTGTTCCTCGTGATTCACGTGGTTATTTCAGGAGAATGGGAAATACTAGCACAAGAAGACCCTTTATGCCTAACAGACAATTTAACAGAAACACCTTTTGTTTTAGATGTGGTTCTTCTTACCATTTTTCTAATTTCAAGAATTGTCCCGCTGCCAACCAACAATGCAGTCAATGTGGCAAAAATGGTCATTTTTCAAAGGTCTGCATGAGAGGTAAAAGAGGTGATGTACGTTTGGGCATTCATCTGAATATTCTGAATTTGATGTTACCAGTCAGGAATATGTGGTTGTTGTGAAAGACAATGATATTATTAGCCGTACTTTTCTTGTTCCTGATCCTGAGGTTGATGCTACTATTGACAAATGTCATATTCAACTACTCGTAGACACCGGTGCTCGCATCACTATTGTCTCCTACGATAAGTATTCTCACTTTTGGCATGACAAATGTTTACTTCCTCCTGATGTTCTTTCTGTAGCCTTTGAGGGTAGTAGAATTAATCTTTTAGGTTATTTCTGGGCTGAGATTTCCATTTTTAACAAATTTATCAAAGGAAAGGTTTATGTTGCTAAGCGGGGCATCAATGTATTGGGTCTCATTCATCAAGCAGAGTTCGGTGTCACCATTAAACCTGGTTTACCCAACCCTGTTTTTATTGAAGAATGCAATATTCCCCTCTCTATGTCTTCATCTCCTGCCCCTGTTTGTAACATTTTGAATGATAAATTGTGGGAGCACAAATATAAAAAAGTTTTTGAAGATCGCCTTGGTAAAATCACCAATTTTCAACATTTTATCAAGGTCAAAGATGGCATTACTCCAGTCAAACACAAACTTAGAAATGTCCCACTCAGTATCAGAGAGGACTTGTCCAAACATCTTAAATCTTTGTGCGAACAAGAAGTTATTGAGAAAGTCGAATCGACATTATGGCTTTCTCCCATCGTTCTTGCTAGGAAAAGGTCTGGTGATCTTAGGATGTGTGTGGATTTACGCAGCCTTAATCAGGCTATCTGGGTTGATGGCTTTCCTCTCCCTCGTATTGAGGATTTAATAGCAAAAGTAGGTTCATCTACTTGGTTTTCAAAATTTGACTTAAAGGCGGCCTACCACCAGATTGAGTTGCATCCTCTCTCACGTCACCTTACTGCCTTTGTTACACCTGATGGCGTTTTCCAATTTCGTCGTCTTCCCTTTGGGTTGGCCTCTGCTGCCGCTGTTTTCCAGCGCATCATGTCAGAAATGTTTGAGGAACTCTCCAATGTAGTCGTCTTTCAAGACGATATTCTTATTTTCACTCAATCTGAGAATGAACATGACAAAGTCATTGACCAGGTCTTTCACATTTTGGAACATAGAGGCGTTACCTTACAAAAAAGCAAATGTGTTTTCAAAACCAGAGAAGTGGAATATCTTGGTCACATCATCTCTGAAAATGGCATCAAGCCAAGATCTGGTCTTGTCAAAAGCATCATCGAAGCTCCCGCCCCTTCCAACAAGGAACAGCTGTTGTCCTTTCTGGGTCTCTGTGAGTTTTACTCGAAATTCATGAGAGACTATGCCAAGACCACTGAATGTTTTAGGCTTTTACTTAAAAAAGGTGCCTCTTTCAGCTGGTCTGATGAGTGCGAAAAAAGTTTTCAACTTATCAAGAAGCATATTACCAATGCTCCTGCTCTTCAACCTTTCAATGGCAACAGAGAAACTGTTGTCACTGTTGATGCCTGTGAATATGGCTTAGGAGCTGTTCTTTCTCAAATGGCCTATGGTAAAGAATTTACCGTTGGATTTGCCTCCAGGACTCTCCGTCCTGTCGAAAGGAAATACTCAGTTATTGAGAAGGAACTGCTTGCCTGTGCTTGGAGTGTTGAAAAATTTAAGTCTTATCTTTGGGGTAGACCGTTCATCCTTCAAACCGATCATCGCCCCCTTGTCGATATCTTATCAGGCAGGAACGTCAATCGCACCACTGCACGATTGGCTAGACTTTCCACTAAGCTTTTGGAATTCAATTTCAAGGTTGTTTATATCCCTGGTGGCAAAAATAGACGAGCAGACTGCTGTCAAGGCTACCTCTACAAGAATCTGATGAGAATGACGAAACTGATATTGAGGAATGTTTCGTGGCCAACATCTCCCAAATGTCTGTTTCTTTCGCTGAATGTGACTGGATCAAAGCTGTCGAGAATGATGTCATTCTCAAAGACGTCATCTCCTTCATACAAAAAGGTTGGCCTAAGGAAAAAACTCTTTCTCCTGAACTTCAAATTTATTGGAAGATTAACTCTGAACTTTCCTTGGAGAATGGTAAAATTGTTAGGGGAGATAAATTTATTCCCCCTTCTGTTTACAGAGAGAAAATTATCACTGATGCACATTCCGGTCATCTTGGTGCCACCATTACTAAGAGAAATGTAAGATCGAATTTTTGGTGGCCAAGAATGGACAACCAGATTACTGAAGCCATCAAACTCTGTTCACGTTGTAACACTAGTGACAAGGTCCTCATTTTAGAAGGTGTCTCTAATTCTGTTGTTCCCCCTCCCGCTAAGGCCTGGCAAAAAATTGGTCTGGACTTCTTAGGTCCGTTCCATGTCCTTCCCAATTCTTCCAAATACTTCTTGGTCCTTGTTGATCATCTTTCCAGGTGGGTCGAAGTCGAACCTATCAATGTTCCCAACTCCAAGAGTGTGATTGATTGTTTGAGCAGAATCTTCCTCAGGGAAGGGTGTCCTGAAGAAATCCTCACTGACAACGGGGTTCAATTTATTTCCAAAGAGATGGGTGTCTTCCTTAACAATTGCTGTATTAGACATACCAGAACTCCGTTGTATCATCCCCAAAGCAACGGCAAAACCGAGAGATTTAACAGAGTCATTGTCGAATGTGTGCAAGCTGCTTTCAGGTCAAATAATTGTATCTTGCAAGCTGTAAAAGATCTTATATGGTCTTATCGCATTTCTCCCCATATTGCCACAGGTTTTTCTCCTTTCGAGCTAATGAGAGGAAGGAAAGCTTGCTCCCAAGCTGTCCCCTTTTGGATGGTCAAGAGTCTCCACCGGGGCTGTGATTTGGAAGCAGTATGGGAGTGTGCCAACAAAAAATCTTCTAGTTCTCTACCTTGTTCTGCTGTACCTAGAGAAGAGTCTTCCCATAACGTTCATCCAGGTGACTGGGTTAGAATCAAGAATCCTGTCTTAGTTAAGAAAGGCCTTTCGAAATTTCTTGAATCCCAACAGGTTGTTGATGTTCGCAAGAATGCTGTCAAATTGTCTAATGGTAATTGGTGGAGCACTTCTCGGGTTGCCAAAGATCCCTCCCGTGCAACTGCTCCTCCATCTAATATCAATGTTGGCAATGGTTTAAAAGTTGATTCTCATGTTAGTGTTGACAATCGTTTGAGGAAAAGTTCGAGGGCCATTGTGAGGCCCAACAAATACTGTGATTACATCTGATTTGCCTTTTTCTTATTGTTTCACTATGTTCCTTGAACTGTTTTTTTTTTAAAAAAGGGGGGAGGTGTGTGGTGATCTGTATTGCCATTGCTGTGTGCAGAAAAGTTCAATTTGCCGAATAGTAGCAGGGCAGGGTCGATTGCGGTGAAGAGAGTTCTGTGGCTGCGACGGCTCTCAGTGAGTACAGTGAAGAAAGTAAACTGTAAAAGTACTCACATGACAATGAAGATCGTGAGAAGAATAATAAAAAGTCCTGAATATCAAAACGCTTCCGTGATGAAGTAGTTCTGAAGGTTTCAACAGCAGCTGAAGAACTGCTGACCATCCTCTGTCGCCAGTGTAAAGATGAGGCGAAGGCAGTTGGTTTAGGTTCAGGATTTATTCAGGAGAAGAGAGCCGTCCAGCCTGAGGGAAGGACACAGCAGCAGCAACTGCCAAGCAGGGAACACTGGGGAGGAATCCTCAGTACAGGACAATCTAAGGAGTGACATCACAGGGTGATGGGATGACAGCAATGGCAATACAGATCACCACAATGTGTTCCTTGTTCTTTTAGTTCTTTTTGTCCCCCCACATGTGTATATTCTTGAGTGTTCACCTTTGGCTTCTCTGATGTACCACGTGTTGATACTCGATTGGGTCATGTTTGCGCTATATAAAACTTTATGAATAAATAAATAAATGGTCACCATTATCACACAAATAACCTAGAACATGAAAACAATGAGTGGTACTGAAAAGAGTAAATCAGCCCTTAGAAGATCATAAACCCCTGTGAATGTCAAGTAAAGTGGACTGATCACCACTGACCACCACCACTGCATCGTCACAGCAAATGGAGCCTCCGATCCCCCACTCCTCCAAGGTCACGCAGTGTGAACGCCACCCGCTAAAGCCAACCTGCCTGAAGTAGGTCTTCCCAAACTTTGTAGAACCCAATTTTTTGAACAATAAACTTTTGCGACCCATCTAGCATTAATGGACATAAGGCTGGGTAAAAATGTTAATGTAGTGTAAAGAAAATATTATAGCTAGAAGCTAATATCAACAAAACTTATTTAATACGAATACCTTTATATGTATAAAATATTGTAATCTGATAGATAAAGCACCCTATTGAAAGCGATAAGATATATAAGATTCATCATAATAACTGCATGGGATTAATTTCATTAACCAACAATAATATACACAAATCCATTACGATAGACGTAAAGCTGATACAGGCAGTGCGGCAGATGTCTAGTAGACATCTGCCGCAATGCCTGCATCAACTTTACGTTGGTTAATGAAATTAATCCCATGTAGTTACTATGATGAATCTTATATGCACAATTGAATCTTTGATCTATCAAATGAATCATGAATAATATATAAAATAAGAAAATAAATCTGTTTTGATAATTTATTATGTGTTTACTTATCGCTTTCAATAGGGTGGTTTATCTATCAGATTACAATATTTTATACATATAGAGGTATCCGTATTAAATAAGCTTTTGTTGATATTAGCTTCTAGCTATAATATTTTCGTTACACTAGTTCTATTCCCTATGTTATAGCTAGCTGTTACTATAGGGGTTCCTTGTTTTCTAAAAATGTTAATGTAACACCAGCAATGGTTTGTAAACTCCACAACCCTGAACGCACCCTTCAATAGCGCGCAGATGATGAACTGCACTGGATGCTGGAGCTGGAACACTTTTCGGAGTGGGGTGGTGGCCTGTGGCTTCCTTTCACTGAAATCAGAAGGCTTCTGAAAAATGTTGGTGTTGAGATACCAGTGAATTTAGCTAATTTAAGAATATATCTATTTTGCAGTTTTATATACACGAACATGGCCCAAAGGCGTTGGAGCACCTTACATTACACCAGGGCAGAGTCATTGTATTTTAAGCTCAGAATATAAAATGATTTCCCTGGAAAAGAAAAGGATGTTGAGCCAACGCTGGGACTCGAACCTGGTTCCCCAGATTCAAAGTCTGCAGCTCAGGCCTTTGGCCACATCCATATTGCTCATTTTATGTGTGAAAGTGATACACAAGTGGTACGGTGGTGTATGATCACGTGCAAAGAGCACATTCTCTGTTGAAATGGCTTTGTGAAGTAAAACGCAGCAGCAACAAACACTGACGCTCACTGGGAGTCTTGCTGGGGAAGACTTGAAAGGGGTTGTTTTATAACTGGATTTAGGGACATTGTTCAGCACCTTTGCACTAACGCACAAACAGGGCTAATTATTTTAAATATTGCTGACATATAGTCGAGGAGTTTTGCGATCCGCGTTCATAAAGTGCTAATGCAAAAAATAGAAAAACCGGCACTTGACAGTGCTAATGTTATTATGTGCAAAAAAAAATTTTTTGCCTGTATAAAGTGACTAGTGCAATAAAGTACCGATATATAGAAGCAGAAATAATAACATGATAAAAGTACTTAGCAATTAGATATAGCATAGCAGATGAATACTTATATTTCCTCAGATAAAAATGTAATACCGTCTTTCAATTAGCTAGAATATAACAATCACCTTCCTTTTAATAGTTCAAGCTGGTCAAAATATTTCCAATTCCTTTCAAATCTTGCAGTCGCACCCACTCTACCTGCATAGGCTCTCTCAAAATTATAAGTTCTTTTCATTTTATTAACCCACTTAACATGGCAAGGACACACTGTGGATTTCCAATTTTGCAGAATCAGGGACCTTGCCACGGCAGAGGAAATAAAAATAAACGCTTCTTCTGATTCATTGAACCTATTCCTGTCTTTACTAATGTCAAAAAGGGCCACTTCCACTTCTGGAGGAAGAATTTTCCCAATTGCCATCTCCAAATCTGCGAAAATCTCCCTCCAGAAGGGTTCTAACTTTGGGCATGAGAAGAAAATGTGATACCAGCCACCCTGTCCCCTAGTTTTGCATCTAAAACATTTATTCTCGTATTCGGGGAACATTCTTTGAAGGGCTTCCGGGGTATAATATGCCAACCAACGACAAAGAAAAGACATTCTCTTGTAATTAGCTGCTCGAAGTGCCCTATTTCCTAAGTAACTTATTGTCTCCCAATCTTTGTCAGACACCACACACTGTAATGTGAGACTTATTTTCTCCAGATGGTTGCCTATTATATTGGTTGATCCCGGAAGAGGTAACTTTTTATACCAGAATCCAATACCCTTATGTTTCTCCCCATATAACGCTGTTAACAAAGCATTAGGTGTTCTATCAAGACTTCCTATAACTTTTCTTATAAAATAACTCAATTGCAAATATTGAAAAAACATGAGCCGATTCGGATGCGTTCTGTCGCTAACCATTTGCCAGCTAATTAATGTATTTTGCGTGAGAAGATGCCTTATTTCACAAAATCCGGCCGATTCCCATTCTGTCAACTGGTTTGAAGAGATCCTAAGACCCATTTTAACACATTCCGAAAGTTTCAAATAGATGGATCCATCTGAGCCATGTTTTTCAAATAGAAGCCGTAATCTTGATGAATACCCCACCAGTGTCTTATATCGTGTTCTCTTTGGAAGTTTTGCAGTTTTTAAGAAAATACAAATTTGAGAACCTGATTCCTCAAGCATTCTATTAAAAAAAAATTGTCTCTTGTCTGTCTAGCCTTTAATAATCCTGCCATTACATCAAAAAAGCTGCCTCTTAGTATGTAAAAAAATGGGGAAGAGCAAGTCCACCTTGGTTAACTGGAAGTTGTATTACCGCAAGTTTGACTCTATTGGCCTTTTTATTCCAAATAAATCTTCTTATCATGGAATCTAGTTCGTTAAAAAAGGCCAAATTAACTTTAATTGGGATATTACTAAACAAAAATAAAAGCAGAGGTAATATGTTCATCTTTATCAATGCCACTCTGCCAATCAATGATAGGGGCAGTATATCCCAATGTTCTAAGAGGCTCTTGATTTTATTCCTAGTTCTTATATAATTCAATTGAAAAAGTTCTTGATAGTCTCTGGTCACGTAAATCCCTAGATATCTTATTGGGTCCCTTTTTTCAGCTTGAGACTGTAAATCTGGCGGAAGGAAGTCTAAATTGGTATTCAAAATAAGAACCTCAGTTTTCTTTTTGTTAATTTTGTAACCCCCTACCTTCTCATATATCTGTAGCTCTTTCATAAGATGTTCTATATTTTCTTTATCAGGAGCCATATAAAGAATAATGTCGTCTGCGAATAATTTTAACTTCGACATTCCGGCAATTGGAGAAGATATTGCGTTATTATTTCTTATTTTTATTACCAGGGGTTCGATAAAAAGGGTGAAAAGCAGGGGAGATAAAGGGCAACCATGCCTTGTGCCTCGTTTTATTCTAATCTTCCCTGCTTGCTTGGCATTTATTATCACCTGGGCAGATGCCCCCTCATAAATGTTTTGTAGCATATTAATAATAGGGGCGGGGAATCCAAAATAGCCCAAGGAAAAAAATAACGTTGACCAGTTGACTAAATCAAATGTTTTTTCCGCATCGATCATAAGAATGCATGCAGAAATAGAATTAAGATTAAAATAATCTAGTGCCTGTAATAAATATTCTGTGTTGGCAGCCATATAGCGTCCAGCTATGAAACCCGTTTGATCTTGATGTATCACCTCCTGGGCGGCCAACACGAATCTTTGAGCCCAAATTTTCATAAAAACCTTATAGTCTGAATTTAAAAGCACTTTATGAACGAAATATTTCGTGTTGTTATATATTGGCACTTTATTGCATTAGTCACTTTATTAAGGCTACATTTTGCACATAATAGAACCTTCAAACGTTGGTCTTTATACTCTTTGCATTCCCACTCTATGTTCGGTATAATAATAGTAATATTATTCTTGATGTTGCCCCTTTTATCACCAGTTGTTTATTGATTGGATAATCTTAAAAAATATTTTTAAATTATTATTTTAGGTAAAACTTGCAACACTATTTTTTATTTTTACTGTGGTATTCTATTGTCTAGGGTTGTCTCTTGGATTTTATAAATTTTTGGCTAATGTGTGTCTAATTATGAAGAAATTAATGTACCAATGTATTGTCTTTACCTACGGCTTGTAATAAAAATTGAAAAAAAAAGCTTGACAGCAAAACAAACAGCAGCCAATAAAACTTTGAAAACTGCAAAAAAAAAAAAGAGTTTTGCGATCCACCAAAAGTCAGTTTGCGACAACCAGTGGGTCCTCACCCACAGTTTGGGAAATGCTGGCGTAGAGGCTAACGCAATCTAACCCCAGCAGTTCTACAACGGACATGCAAATGCAATAAAATACCTGGCAACACTCAACTGCTCAAGGAAACGTCAGCCTGCCGCACCCTCAGCTTTACTACCTTTCCAGCCTTGTCATTGGCCCTCCAGCCAAACCACCTCCGTGGTCACATCCAGGTGTTTACACAATTACACTTCACCTATTTGTGAAGGATGGAGACCTCCTCACGTCCCTTCTTTGGGTCACTCTGCCTGCAGCAGCCCTGTCAGAAGCCTGTGGGTGATGCATGACTCGAGAGCGCACAGAGTGACAGGTCCTACCACGAAACCCCCACAGGAGGTTGTAGTGTCTTGTGAGTTAGAGATGACAGGACCCTATTGGTTCTTGATGGACTCTGGAGGGCTTTAAGTGGGCCGGGTCCTGACGATACTCCTCACTGGTCGTTCTAAAAAGCAGGTGCTGAGACGGGTCCCTGTCGGGCTCTTAATTTTTTCTTTCACCATCAGGGTGGAAATAAAATCTTTACTCTGTAGCAGTGCCTGCCGCCCTTCACTGCCTTTGAGGTAACTTCAAAGAGACTCGTTATATTTCTTTCACAGCCTCATCATTTCAGAACTAAAGCATTTTCAATATTCTATACCACGAATCCATAGTTGTTGTTTATTTATCTTATGCAACTAACAACCATTGACAAAGCCAATAGTCCTGGCTTGTTGTAGGTGTAATGTTACTTGTTGTATTATATATCTGGATGCAATGACAAAAGTAACCCTGGGTGTAGTTTGCGTAGTTGCGCTACGCTTAGCTACGCGAAGTGCACTTCGCACTATATGAGCTACACGTAGCACTACGCGAACTGCGTAGTGCGGTAGGGAAATGCTGTTCGCAATGATTGCACAATGCCGGATGCTTGTCCGCACTGTGCAATCATTGCAAACGTTATCTTGCACAGTGCAAGAGATCATTTTCTGCCGCTCTAATAGATTTGTACTCGAGCTGCAGTTTTCTCAATGCGGACTTGTATTTTCTCATCGCGAGCGGTCCCGAGCATACGCGATCACTGGCAATGAGAAACCTGACTTCCCCGCGTTGAGAATCTCGCCGGGAGGTTTATTTTCCATGCTCGCGATCGGCAACTTGATGTTGCTGATCGCGAACGAGGAAAAAATCTTGCTGGGATGTCCTTTTGCTCGCCCGTGGTCATCAAGTTGATGTTGAGGACTGCGAGCAAGCAAAAAATGCCCGCTACGCTACGCGTTTTTGCACTGTGCCAAGTGCAATTCGCATAGCCCGCAGTTGCACAAACTACGCGAGCGTAGTTTTCTGCCCAGGCCTAGACAAAAGCCGTAAAATACCAGTCACGCAGCACACTATGCTAAGCACAAATGTTTAGCTTAGGTGTTTTAAGCCACGCCCTTAATTACATCGACCTCGCACCTTTGAGAGACCGCCCAGTATTTTTCACCCCATTTAAGGCCCTGAGTTAACGGTTACATGCTGAGGAATAAAGACATGTGATACCAAGCTCTGTGTGTGGCGTGATCATTTGTAAGTACCCGGGCTCGGGTAGGCCGCTACGGAGGGATCTTAGAGCGGGAAGAAGCCCTGTTCTTCTCATCCAGCTTTGATGATGCCAGCGACCTGCAGGGCAGGGTCCCAGAGCATCAGATCATCCCCTGCAAGTCTTTCAGGACCCCGCAGCCAGGATGGAGAGCAGAGGAAGGCGCTGCGGCTCTGAAATCCCACCTCTGGGTGCCCCTCACTGCCAAGGCCACCCTCAAAGACACCCGAGCTCACCACAGATGCATACAAAGGAAGGCTCCAAGAGGCACCAGCAGCAAAATGAACAGGACAACCAGGGACACTTCTTGCCCACACCCACCCGACAGCCACTGCTCAAGTCCTGGATGGATACAGTGGAAAAGAAGGCTGGTGATTAGCAACGCACACTCATGCACACACATGCACGCACACACATGCACGCACACACACTACGGGACTGATTTACAATAACTGGCGCATCCCCAGGGATGCGCCAGTTATTGTGCGCCGCAGCTCCGCCACCCTTGGTGCGCCGCATTTACAATGTGCGCGCACCATGGGGCAAAACCGGCACAGATGAGTGATGCATCTGTGCCGTAAAGGCGGCGCATTGCTGGAGTTGCGTCGCAAGCGTGACGCAACTCCAGCAATGCTCTGAGGGCCCTATCTGTCCAATGCTGCCTCAAGCCTTACGCCTGCTTCAGGCAGGCGCAGGGTTTTGACGCAGCATTGGCCCAAAAGTGACTGAGTGAAATCTTGTAGATTTCACTCAGCCACTTTTAGGAGGCGTCCTGCGCAGGAATGCCCCCCTCCCCCCCTCTGCGCTGGAACGCCTCCTTATGGCGCAGGGCTTTACAACGTGACGCATCTCCCAGATGCGTCCCGTTGTAAATACCCCGCAAAGTGACGCAACGGCAGCGTAAAAGAGGCGCAAGGGGGTTTAAAATCTGCCCCTTAACCTTCATTCATTCATCATTCCGTCAATGTTCATTTCCCACTAGACTTGTTTGGGTTTCAGAGTACGTGCTACCTGCCGAAAAGCACTTCGACACCTCATCATGGATAGCAAGCGCTATACAAATGTAAACCCTTCCCTCTTCTATCCCACCACTATCCTTTTTCAATTTAAAATACAAACTCACATGTCCACCAGTCAAATGAATTTAATATCTCCCTACACTAATTCACCACTAATGCCGCAAAAGTGCTGTGACGCCTCGTCAGGGGTAGTAAGCGCTACATAAATGCAATTGCAATTACAATTATTCAGCATTCAGCAAATGAAAGTCATTTTTCAACGCTCGGGAGGTGTCCCGTACTTAGCATTTGTCCAGCGCTGGGATGAAAATGTCAGTATTGAAAGGACACAAAACAGCGCAGCAGCAGATTGGGCAGGAGTTGCTGGCAGATGACGTCATCGGTGACGTCCATTCTAAAAATGGCTTATCTTCTTGAGGCTCAGCTGGCTGTGGTGCAGAAGCGAGCCAGCACGGCCTAGTGGGGCATCTGTCCCTGAGCTGAGCCCCCCCCCCACACACTCCTGGGTGTGACAAGGGGTCAGGCGTGTAAGACGTGTGATGTGGTGTGAAGGACGAATGTAACACGAACACTTACCTGTTAACTTACGCCTTCACCCCTTGATGTAGCCGGTTCTTCTTAGCACTGGAATTGGGGGGGGGGGGGGAGCTTTTTCACGCCCCTTAAAGAAGATCGATATTTCCTGAACGACCCAGGGGCTTTGTTTCGCACTGTTCGCCCTAGACACAGGGACCCCTGCGTAATTGAACGCGGGGTTGGCGTAAAGTCGTTTTGAGCTGACGCTGCCCGAGGGTTAACTTTGGGTGCAGTATAGATTTACGTGCAAAGGTTGATGGCTGCTACTGCTGTTCTTTGCTTGCACAAGTGCAAACATTTTGTGAATCCGGGCCTCTGCGTCAGTGCCAGGGCCCTGCAGGACTGCAGAGAGCAGCGCCCTTTGACCCTTTCAAAGACAATCTCCGCTCCCCTTGCACCCCACAACATGGCACCCCTCTAGACTTCAATATTTCAAGCATTGTTTTTCCACAGGTAAGGGGAAGTGACGCAGACGGCCGGGCCAGCATCAATTCGCAGTTTAGCACCTGTGCCCTTCTCTAGGTTAATTGTGGGTTGCCGCCCGCCCACCGCAGCTGCAGGGTTTTCAAAAAGTTACTGTGCACGGGGGGGGGGGGGGGGGGGGGGCACACTGCATAACACTCTGTCGGTCTTCCTTCAGCCGCTGACAACTGGATTTAACCAAAAGGTGATAATGTTGACGTCATCTCAAGGCCTGCAGGCATGCCTTAAAAATGCTTTCAAATGCGGGAAACAAAATCTTTCAGTAAATGTGTCATTTGTTGTCGTGAACGTGTTTCATTGCAAACTCGTGTTTACGTCACATAGATTGTTCTCGGCGCAGTAGTCAGTCGGGAATGGCCAGCATAGAAACATCTCGAAAGTTTTGCATCTCTGCTTTCTGAAGTTATAGCGTCTCGAGAGGCGCTATAGTATGAAGACAGGGAGGCAGACATGGAAGACGAATTTGAAAATATGTCTCGTGCACAGTATAAAGAAACACCCTTTTATCACCAGTGTGAACCTGAATGCTTCTTTTCTGCGGCATTTTTGTTTAATGGGGTCAGTGCTTAGAAAACGGTGTTTCTATACTTCGATTAACGATAAAATGATTCTTTGAGGACGAGCATCATTTTGAATCAGATCTGCCGAACGCATGCAGTGTTTTTCTTTCTTGGCAAACAAACTGTATTATCTTTAGCGTTGGAACCCGTTTTTCATCGATGTGCGTTAAAATACCAGAATCGCTAGATAATGTTTACGTTAGAAGCTATTTTTGTTTGCATAACACATCACATATTTTGCCTGGTTTACTTCGTGTTTTTTTGTTTCCTGGCTGTATAATTCCCTGCATCTGTGCTGCTAGAAAGCGCGTTGTCGTAGCGGTTCCGTTTCAACTACTATCGAACTCTGGAAAGTTTTATTTGTATGACAGTATAGCCCAGATAATTGTTAATCACCCCAACAATCAATGCCAAATGAACAGCGAGAGAGAACCGACAAAATATTAGTCCGAATACATAAATACAGCGATGCAACTAATGAGCAGCAGATGGCGCCCTTTGCACAGTAATCCCGCGGCCGCGGCCGCTCCCGGGCTCTGCTGCGCCTGGCTGCAGCCGAGGGCGGGCCGGGCCGGGGCCCTCACACCGGGCGGGGGTGGGCAGAGCCTGGGCTGGGGTGAATAATACAGCAATGAATGAATCCCAGCTTCATTCTGAGACTGATGACGTGCACGCCATGACGTCATGATAGTTGATTCTGTCATTCACAGATTGTCAGCCCGGGGCGGCAGATGCAGAGTTTGAAAACAATTCATTGTTGAGACCAAAGCTCTGTTGAAGTCACGGAAACTCTAACAAAGTAATAATATTACAGATGTTAACAATGCATTAATATTAAGGATTATAACAATGTATTAATATTACAGATGTTAACAATGCATTAATATTAAGGATTATAACAATGTATTAATATTACAGATGTTAACAATACATTAATATTACAGATGCTAACATTGTATTAATATCACAGATGATAACAATACATTAATATTACAGATGCTAACATTGTATTAATATCACAGATGTTAACAATACATTAATATTACAGATGCTAACATTGTATTAATATCACAGATGTTAACAATACATTAATATTACAGATGCTAACATTGTATTAATATCACAGATGTTAACAATACATTAATATTACAGATGCTAACAATGTAATAATATTACAGATGCTAACAATGCATTAAAATTAAGGATTTTAACAATGTATTAATATTACAGATGTTAACAACACACTAATATTACAGATGCTAACATTGTATTAATATTACAGATGTTAACAATACATTAATATTACAGATGCTAACATTGTATTAATATCACAGATGTTAACAATACATTAATATTACAGATGCTAACATTGTATTAATATCACAGATGTTAACAATACATTAATATTACAGATGCTAACAATGTAATAATATTACAGATGCTAACAATGCATTAAAATTAAGGATTTTAACAATGTATTAATATTACAGATGTTAACAACACACTAATATTACAGATGCTAACATTGTATTAATATTACAGATGCTAACAATGTAATAATATTAAAGATGCTAACAAAGCATTAATATTAAGGATTATAACAATGTATTAATACTACAGATGTATAATATTACAGACGCTAACATGGTATCAATATTACAGATGCAAACAATGTAATAATATTATAGATACTAACAATGTATTAATATTACTAATTCTACCAATGTTTTAATATTGCAGATACGAACAATGTATTTATATTACAGATTATTGCCAATGTATTCATATTACGGATTCTACCAATGCATTAATATTACAGATTCTATCACTGTATTAATATTACAGATGCCAACAATGTATTCATATCACAGATATTCCACGCGCCTGAGACTTCCGGGGACCCTCCTCGGATGAGAGACATTGAGTTTATGCCCTAGAAACAGGATGATGGCGGGTGGGTTTTAACACAGGCGCCTGGCACGTCATTTGTAAGACCAACCAGCAGGCTGGTAACCTCTGACCTTTAATGCCATGAACCTTGGCCCCCTGGAAGCCTTGTTCTGTGCAGGGCTCCTGGGACTCTGTGCTCCCCCCTGTTTTGAGAGGTCTTGTTATTGGGTGAACAGATATTCAAAACCAAAAACCGAGACATTCCATCGAGACAGACGTAGGACTATCCTTACAGCCTCTTCGCATAGGCCCATAAATTAGGCGGAGTGACATCACCACATGCTTTTATCTGGCTCCACCATATTACACATTGTTTGGTTTTTCCCAGACAGTTTTGCTCGTTGTGGGAGAGCTAAATGCGAGGTTTTATGTCAGTGAATGATGCCGGACCCTTTGGCGGCAGCAGCCAAGCTCCGCTACCCTTTTTTTTGCTGCTAGAAAGAAGCTTCCTTTCCTCTCCCAGACTCCCCTCAGCTTCCCCCTCAAAGGCCTGCACGTGCTTTTACCACTTGCTCCGAGCAGAGGGGAGTGTGTGCAATGAAACATTGGCGGTCACGGTGCAAAATGGCCGCTCGGTAGCAGTAAAACCACACGTGGTTGTATCCTTACCCCAGTACCGTGCATGCACCTTGCATATTCAGGCCGTTTTCTACAATAACACCGCAGCAGAGACGATTGCACATACCTATGACGAATCATGTAATAGTCATACACATTACACAGGCACTCACAGAGCAGAGGTCACACTACATGCAAATGTTCTGACCTATGGTAAATGCGGCAGTGACTACGTCAAGACAAGTTTAGTGCTGTAAAGGATCTTGTTCTTTTATTTTTTTTTAGTCTACCTGATTTGCAGGTCACTTCAAACCACTTTTAAAATGGCACAAGACATAAAACTCAGACATGCTGTGTGTGGCATGTGATATCATATTGCACACATGTGGCAGCAAACCCTTCTTTCCAAATGAACCTGGGAGAATAGCGCTTGTTTCGGAAAAAGAGATGATTAAAGAGATGATTATCTTTCGAAGGCGCTATAATACTAATCACAAAGAGGCTCTGATTTATTTGCATGTCAAGTGCAAAACCTGGACATGTGTTTACTTTGGAGAAAGCTATCGAGGCACCGGGACATGCGCCCCAAAACTGGGCCTGTCCGGCAAATACTGCCCCGCCTAGTGCGTTATAAATAAGGTTCCCTAATTTCCGTTTTTATGGATTTTTACAGCTAAATACAGACAGAAAACCATTTATTTTCCTGTCTAAAGGCCGCCAATCACAACTCCCAGGCCATAGCAGCGCGGATTGAACGGTGAGGTGATTTGCAAAAAAAAGGAACTTCAGCAAAGAGCCTTTAACAACAGCGCATGCGCACAACCGTGATCCTAACATTTGCATGTTTTCCTATAAGTGCATATTTTATCATCTGAGTGTTTATCGCTGAAACGCGCAAGGCCAGGCATGAGTGCATATGTATTGGTTAAATAAAGGTGGATGTATACTCATTTGAGCTTCATTTGTTCACAAAATCGAAAATAAATATTGCTAAATACAGCTAAAATGATCAAAAAATAAATACAGCCGAATACAGGCGGAAATGTAAAAAAAAACACCATCAAACTGGGAGCCCAAGTTATAAAGAGAACAGACTTAAAACTACAGATTATCGCCTGACCGTGTCCTATAAATTTAATTTGTAAAAACCTCGCCCCATAGGAGTTAATAACAGAGACTCGGCGTCCAGCGGGTCAGATTTTTCTAAGAGATATTCAGAACACAGTATTTAGGCCATGTCAGATCGCCCTGTCCTGACACACATGTGAAGTCGCGACTTTATTTGTACTCGTTTTTGCAGAGAGGGGACGTCATTACATAACTGTGTCTCACAAGAGGCTCACATACAGACATTAATGTGTTGTGCACACAGGTACATGCTAAGGGGCGGGGCATTCAGAGTGACATGCTTAGGGGGAGGGACATTCAGAGTGACATGCTTAGGGGCGGGGCATTCAGAGTGACATGCTTAGGGGGCGGGGCATTCAGAGTGACATGCTTAGGGGGAGGGACATTCAGAGTGACATGCTTAGGGGCGGGGCATTCAGAGTGACATGCTTAGGGGCGGGGCATTCAGAGTGACATGCTTAGGGGGCGGGGCATTCAGAGTGACAAACTGTGCTGAGGTGCATTGGCAGAGAGAGGGTCGAGGTGCTTCGGCAGAGCTGCCAGTGAAGACAGACGAGTCTTGGTTGGATAGCCCATGACCAGCCCCCCACCCGTGAATGCCCCAGGTGTCCGCTAATTAAAAGAGGAGAAAGCCACCACTTCCTGTCCAGCCGACCTGTCCTTTGAACCCCGGGCTGAGGCGAATGAAAGCCCCCAACAGGAAACACCCATTCACAAAATCAACATTTACCAAGTGAGCTGGAAAAGCCCCTCGTCCCCCTGGGGGGCTAAACCGCACTCCCACCCCAAATCCTTCTTGGCCTGCACTAAGCGTGTCAACAGACAGCCCCTCGCAGAG
Source organism: Lissotriton vulgaris (assembly GCF_964263255.1). Taxonomy (NCBI): domain Eukaryota; kingdom Metazoa; phylum Chordata; class Amphibia; order Caudata; family Salamandridae; genus Lissotriton; species Lissotriton vulgaris. The sequence goes on from NC_141697.1 coordinate 36,075,353, forward strand.
GCCGAGGCAGGCGCAGCGCTATAACCCCGCAGGCGCAGCCCTGGGCGTCATTTCACCCGGTGCCCACCGGAACGATGCCCCCTCGGTCGGTAACAGTGGCTGGTTAGCAATGAGGAACAACCGGGGAATCTGATGCCCTGTGTTATTCCTCATTCCTACCCAAGGATCTCGAACAGACAGGGTCCCTGGGTGAACCCGTGGGCTGTCTGATGTTCTCGTGTCGAGTCAGTACCCCGAGTTAAGAGTCTTTCTCTTATAGACCATGGAAGGATGAAAGGGTGTGTTGGCCCGGCAGGGGATGTTAGTATGAGGTGCTCACACCCCTAAGCTGTCGCCCTCTCTTACTATTTAAACGATTGATTTTGTCGACAAGTGGGCTCTGCGCTCAGGGGGCTCGGGGGGGTTGCCAAGTTTGAACAGCCCGCTGTCCCTTTCACATGCACTTGCCTAAGATGCCGTCAGTCAGTTACCAACCCTGGGTTAGTTCTTCGAGTCTCCTGGAAGGCCCCCCACGTTCAAGCGCTTCAGTGTTACCACTGCCCCCATTTCAGAGGCAATGGCCTCACGAGAGACTGACTCTGCCCCAGCCCCACAGCCTTTACACACCAGATGCTGCTCTTCAGGGCGTTATGCTGGCCTGTCACTGACCGCTCCATCTCGACCTGCCTCCCAAGAATCTGATTTCTATATGGGGCCGCCGGCCTCTGTCCAGATGTGGGCAGGGGGCGAGGGTACAGGGGCCGGGCCCGTGGAAAGATGGGCGCCTAGAGCCCCAGTGTGGCAGGCGAGGCGCCCTGGGGGGTGTTTTCAGCTCTAGGGAGGTGGGAAATAAACAATTAACAGCCGGGCCCGTGGAGAGATGGGGCCCAGACCTGCAGTGTGTTCCTGGAGCTGAAAACACCCCCGAGGCGCCCCAGGGGAGTTCGGAAATAGCCAATTAATAGCTGACCCTGGTGCAGCCAAGGTGCTCATTACAGCCCCTGAACCCCCAGGCCGGACACCTGTGCGGGACTCTCAGCGCACTGAGGCTGGGCTGGGAGCTAGCAGGCCTACAGCCGAGGTGCATTGTGGGAAGGCCTCCTTTAGAAGAGCTGGTGGGCCTGGTCCACGAACCCAACACTTACCCTCAAATATTCACGTTAGCGGTCTCAGGGCCTGCGCGAAACAGACACAGTGAGCCAAGCGCTCCGAAGCGGCCGAATGCTGACACTCGGCGCTTTATAAAACAACTAAATGAAAAAATTATTATCCCCTGATGTAAACACAGGAGAAACTCCACGTGCGTCATGGTTCCTGTCCTCGGTAGGGTATCGGACAGACCACAGACATTCCCTCCAGCCGCCCTCGAGACTTTATCAAATGTTGACAAGCCGGGCCCACGATGAGAGGCAGTTTGCTCTGGGGGCTGCTGACGTCACACACACCCCTAAAGTGGGCAGATCTCCCTGTGATTAAAATACGAATCTGACCTTTTGTAGTGAAACCTGATCTCACGTAAAGCGCTGCAATGCCTTCGGGACTGAACTGCTGAAAAGGGCGCAGAAGTAAACAAGAGAGTTAATAAACAAGAAGAAAGACGCATTGATACCCATTTGGTGGCTGATTTGAACAAAGTGAAACCAGAATACCTGCATCCATTGCGGCCTACCAGCGTGAATGAGTAAAATGGTCCCTGCATCTTTCAGTAGGCGTGCGCATGCGCGGTGACTCGTATCCACGCCCCGCGAGGGCGCCAGCAGCGTCATAGGGCATTTGGCCAGGACTCATTTTTCATTCTTTCTTTTTTTGTTGTTGCTGATACTGCACAGCAGCGCCAAAAAAACATTCTGTCTTTTAATGGATGTTCGACACAACATTTCCGTAAGGCACTGGTAAGATAATAGGTGCCAAAACAGAGGCGTATTGCCTTTGCCAATGCTCATTTAAATAAGGAAGCAAAGCGACATGCTGTTTAAGCGACCGTGGACGTAAGATTGGATTGTGCAAACTCATTCGCCTGAGGCCTCCCTGCAAATCTGGCACGGAGATTCAGGTCTTACAGATTCAGCACGTCTGTGTCTAGCAGGTGCAGTGGCACCGGGGCCCAGAGGCCTGACGGCTGCACTGACGCTTGATAATGATGTGTTTGACTGCCTAACCAACTCTCGGGGGAGTGCCCTGGCCCCACAGGGCCTCACTGCGCACAGCATATCCCCCACTCTTTCTGTCTTTTGATTGGCTGCCAGTTCAGGCGCGCATCTATTTTAGGGTGTGTGCACCGTACAAAGACGGGGATCCCTACAAGGTACCGAACCCGGCCTCATCAAATAACATAAAACTAAGCCCGTTAGAAAGCCCCACTCAGCCTCGGTCTACCAAGTGACTCTACAAAAAGTTGTAGCAAGTAGGCTGCGATGTAGGCGCTTCTCGGCCTGCGCAGCAACACCGTGGAGTCCCCCCTCTCCCATTCACTATGTGCCACACCCCTGAGGGCCAGACGCCAGACGCCAGCCTCGCTATTTGCACCGCCAGATATTTATGGAACAAGGTAGCGCCAAGAGACGCCCTCGTGTCCGAGCGCTATAACAGTCCACACACACAGCATCGTTGTGTCCAGCGCTAAGGACACGTGGACTCACCAGACCCGATTCGCTATGGCACAGCGGGGCATTTTATGTTTGCACGAGTTAAAGCCCTTTTAGTGTATTTCACTTTCGAGGCGTTTATATCACATTTCTTTCAGTTTTATTCTCATTATTCACGTTGATAAATGACCTTTTTAAGTTTCACTTGGCTGCTGTTTAAGCGCGCCTCCCACCCTCGGCGGATTATCCATCCCAGACCCCCGTCCTTCCCCCCACGCACGTGTTTACATTCTTAAATTTTCTTGGCCTTGTGCGTTTGGATTGGTTCTCTAACAATTGTACATTCCCAAGTGGTGCAGACGGTGGGCAAACATATCAAGGCTTTGCACTGGTGCAAAGTCCCTCTGCTCGCTGCTCTCATGGCGTAAACTGTTCGTAAATTGCATTTTTGATGGCCCAATCCCGTTCCTAAATCCCAGACCAGGAATGAGTGGATGTTACACTTGCAGGTGGGTCTTGGGTGCACAGACATGTCATGTGACAGCCCTTTTCTTGTGAGGAAGGGTGATTCAGGCCCTCCGGAGTTAGTGTCACCGTAAAGCTGGTAGCGCTCACAAACTTGTCACTTTCTGACTATTCGCCAAACCTTTGCAGGCCGTTCCTCACTTTGGAAATATTTGGAAATTGTCTCCAATTAAATGTTTAAGTAAATGTGTTTCCAGAGCAGGAACGCAGAGGGGCCTTCTGAAGACTGGCACGGGAATGGCAAATATTTTGCTTCCTCAGCGGAAAAAAAAGACTACTTTTGCAGTCACGTTTATGCATGTAGAAAAGTGCACTTAACAGAAATGCACAACTGAGAACTCCGGGGAGTCTGAGAGTCCAGCAGAGAGCCAGGAGGAGCGCGTCTGGAAAACTTGACAATTCCTAAGAGGTCAGAATTTGCTCCTGATTAATTTTACCTTCACTTTTGTTACTTGGACTAGAGAAAGCCCAGCGACACACCTGGCAACAATTGGTACTGCAACACCCTCCCTTATAAAATAACATGCGTCGAGACTTGAACTAAACCTCGTAGGAAATAATATTCATTTAAGTTAAATAATTTAGGCCAGTTACTAATATAAATACGTATAAGTTAAAGTTTAAAAACATCTCAAAATAAAAGTTATTTACAATTTAATTATAAAATGTTTCAACAAACTTTTGTACATTTACAAATTAGTCTAATATTAATCTTCAACAATATACCTAAATTACTTTTAATTATTTCAATGCATCAGTTTTAAAAATTATTAATGCATAATAAAAATCTAACAATTTTTTACTTTAAATAGGAATTTATTTCAGAAGAATAACTTGTTCTTCATAATTATATTTAACTTAATTAAATATTGACTTCAATATTAAGTTAAGTGCTGCAGCATTTTGTATACTGTTCATTTAAAATAAATATATACATTAATTTACATTGATTTTTTCAAATGCTTTTTTGTTTGTTAAATAAACAGTTTTTATTTTTCCCTATACTCTACCATTTGGAGACTGCACGGTCAAGGTGGATATTTCCACACAGTAAAGTATAGGAGCAATCAAAAAAGTTTATAAAAATGTATACAAAATAAGTGAAATACTTTATGCTAAATATCAATGGCAATTATTATGATATATTTATTTTAAATTTAGAACAAAATAAAATAGATGCTACAACACTAATACATTTGAATTAAATCCTTGAGTTAGTTTCAATATATTAATTAAAATAATTTTTGGGGAAAGTTTAAATTTAAATATAAATTCCCACCTAAAGTAAAACAATAATAATGTGTTATGCATTAATTATTAAAAGTGATGTGTATAATTAAATTAAATATTTATTTTAATAAAAAATGATGTTACTTTAATTAAGGAATCAAAACGATTGTTAAAATATTTTATCATTAAATAATGATTGTTTTATTTTTAGATACTTTTTAACACTAAATATATATTTTTTTAATATTTAGTTATTTAAAATAATGTAATCTATGTAAAAAAAATCTTATGTGGTTTTATTTTGAGTGCATGCCACCATTATTTTCTATGGGAGGGTGTTGTAATACCAGCCGTTGGCTGTGTGTGGGGCTAGACTTCTGTTTCTTTTCAGCAATAGTTATTTTCGCTCATAAGTTTGCCTCCACCCTATCTTTCAGGGGGTGGGGATGTGTTAGTCTAAACTTTTGAGCAATTTCACACTCGGATTTTGTGAAGAGCCAAAAGTAAGTACATTTCTCAAAATGTAAAAGTAAATGTCATGTTAACATTCAGGGGTTATCAATCTTGCACGTGCAAGCCCCCCACGCCCTCCTGCTTCCGTCTGTGTCCTCTTTCCACCTCCCACAAAGTTAGGGTCATTTGATAATGACGTGCACAACGGCCATAAATTATTTGTGAACTACAAGTATTTGTGTTCCATGTTCTGCAGAGTAATATGAGGGCACCAAGAAATGTTTTAATCAAATGGTTTGACCTAAGACAAGGGGCTCTTTGGCAGGGGTAGGACTTCCCCAGAATCCCTTGTAGGATGGTGATATCCCGTAGGGTCGCATCTCCTCATAGACCTAAATCTCTTGTAATCACATAATCCTCGTGTTTAGAGCGTCCTGCTTCGCAGAGGCCTGTACACGCGGGGTCAGCCTCCAATGGAATGTTCTCATTACTGCTTGGGGGCGTGGCCTATAGTGGAATATCCTCATTCATACTTGGGGGTGTGGCCTATAGTGGAATGTCCCCATTAATACGTGGGGGTGTGGCCACTAATGGAATGTTCTCATTACTGCTTGGGGGCGTGGCCTATAGTGGAATGTCCTCATTCATACTTGGGGGTGTGGCCTATAGTGGAATGTCCTCATTCATACTTGGGGGTGTGGCCTCTAATAGAATGTTCTCATTAACGCTTGGGGGCGTGGCCTGTAGTGGAATGTCCTCATTCATACTTGGGGGTGTGGCCTATAGTGGAATGTCCTTATTAATGCGTGGGGGTGTGACCTCTAATAGAATGTTCTCATTAACGCTTGGCGAGACACTCTCCTCAGAGATAGAGCGAGAGTAACAGTTATTTTTAACATTTATTTTTCGTTTTTTTTGAGTTTGGGTTGTTTACGAGTTTTTTAAAATTTGCATATGCTTTTTGAAATGGACCCTGCCTCCGCCATCGGGCTTTTTTTCAAAACATGTCTTATGCTTCTGGTACCACTGACGCCTTCTTGCCGCCTTCTCTTCTACTTCAACGAAAAAAAGATCATTTTGGCTGTGCACGCGGCTCACATTTGTTGTGCGAAAATGGGACCATCAGATAATACATTGTTGTTATTATTTTGTTCAGTAGTTTTGAATTAGTTTTGAAATTGTTTGCATTTTGTTTCTGTGGCACTTCTTTATGTGACAATGCAACAAGGAGTTCTTCGGGTTTGTTTTTATTGGATAGGCGCCTCGTTTTTGTTATTGAGTCATTTCTCATTCGCACAGCTTCACTCATCCACTTCGATGTTTTCGTGTTACCATTTTTATTTTATTTTGTTCTTCACCAGTCGATTTTGTAACTTTGTTTGTGCTTTTCGCACAACTCACCCCTTTTATCTGCTGTACTCTGGCATGAAAACGGAACATTTGCAAATAAAAGGCATTTTGCACCATTTTTTTTAAAACGAGGCAACAATGTAGTTTTTTTTTCATTTTGGAATGTGTGCGTTCATTAGCACATTTATGGAATATTGACATAATCCATCTAAGGCCAATAAGAGCCTTGATTTCAGGCTCCTCTTGGCCCCGAACACCACAAAATTAAGGCTTTATCCCGGAAGCTCAGCTTTCCTTTCAAAGCCAAGCATTTCAACCTCACCTTTTCTGTCCACTAACAGGAAGGACTGCAGTAGATCTGACCGCCCATATTGTTTTTGCTATTAATTGTACAGGCCTCTTTAGAAAGCTGTTTTGTTTGTAGGTCTATTCCCATCACACTGCAACCCAAACTGGTGCAGCCCTGAGGCTGGGAGTGCACACAGCCTCATGGACCAAATTCAAAACCCTTTCGAAGGGGTTGGCATCTGCTGCCTTCCCAGAGAATTGATAAAATAAGGCCTCAGCGTGACAGCAGCAGGATTTCCAGGGGGCTGATATGGAATATCACCTAAGTGAAAATGGTGTCAGAAGTCGCATATTCACTCACTCGTCCCCCTATACCTTCCTTTCAGGGATTCAGGCACCTGTTCCAGACTTCTGCCTGTGAGGTTCCGTGACAATTGTAAGTGGTGTTTTCGACTCGCCCGAATATGGTCGAGTCTGGTATCTATGAACCGCAAATGACGAGTTTAGTGGGTGTACGCATTTTCGCTGTACTAGCCTAAACCGTTCGTTTGTTTCGTGGGTTTCTTCATCTGAACCCACGGGCTCTATTTTAGATATGGCATCCATTTTGTTTCTTGCCCTCAAGTAGCCAGCGAACGGATGCTGTCCGCTTCGTGACCCTGGGATTCCCAAACTCTTGCGGAAGACACGTGTTCCTTTGTGGGTGTCTTTATGATGAGGGGGATGACACTGTAAGGCAGATGGCCCCGCTCGAGGCTCATCTTGTCATGCCGGTCTATTGTCTCAGTTGTGCATTCATTAGGCACGTCCTTTTGATCCCTGCAATCGTGTTTCCTGATACCACCCCTTTTACACTTTCTTTGATCTGTTCGCTATCCTTCGTCTTCGTCTGCACCTGTTTCTGGCTCTTCCTTGATTCGTTTACAGCCGAACGGAATGCACTAATGGTGGGAAGATGTACTTTTACAGTTGGGAACTGCCAAATGCTACTGTAATTATGTTCCGGGCCCTGAATACATGAAAGCGACCCCCTATGATATTTACTGTGGGAACCGGGTTGTAACCTTTTGTCTGTCATGTTATCCTATGACGAAAAACTGTATAAAAAGAGCGATCCACAGATACAATTCGAATCAGACTCCGTGAACCTACATGTTATGTACTTCTCGTGACTTCTGTGTTCCCTGCAGTAAATAAACCTCGAATCTTTGACGCCGAAGGAAGTGTCCCGTGTCTCTGTCATTTGTACGCCGGAACAGGTAACCCACGAAGGTTTCAGGTGTTATCCCTGGCACCGCTGGGTCTTAGAAAAACCCAGTCCTTCAGTTGGCGCCCAACGCGGGGCTGCATCAGTGGTACTGGTCCAAAGCCCGACGATCGTGAGGAACTTCGTGTGAAATCTCCGAGGGAAGGTGCACCCCGCTTCATCGATCCTGTTGTCGAAACAAGTGGCCCGACGACTTTTCCCGTGAAGATCCCCGCCTCCTGACGGCTGCGACGGACTGCTGCCCTGACTGTAGACCTGTTTTGGCGCCTGGCGTAGACCTTGGTACAGCGAGACGATTGACGGGCCTTCCTGGTGACGCCATTGACCTTTGAGTTAAGTATTTGTGGGTCGCTCCCAAAGTCCTTTGTTGTTGCGGGTGCTTAGTTGTTGCATGGTTCCATTGCATTTGTGGTTCTTGGTATTTTGTTCTTCGTTGTTCTATTTGACATCTGCAGTCGCCAAAAACGAGGGTTTTTGCACTTTTGCAGGGACATTGTAATCCTATAACCCTTGACGTTTGTGAAACTCGGTTAGTGTGCACGATGCCTGGCCGTAGTACTTTGTTCAGTTGCTTTAGAAGTTGTGGTGTGGATTCCCGGTTGGAGGACTCGTGTCCGATACCTCCGGTCGGAACTCCAACTTACGAATTATATAGTCGACATGGTTTGGGTCCTATCACATTTAATGATTGCTGGGTTCGCTACACCAAAGATGACGGTGTCCTTAGTTTGCCACCTCATGGTAGTTTTGAGACCCCGATTTTAGATAATCTTGAAGCTAAATTGTTCCAAAGAAAAGCAAGGCCGGCCATGTTTGATTCCTTTCGGTTATGGCGTAAGGAAGCCAAACAGAAAGAAATCAAGCAGCTTAAACGTAATAAGAGAGAAGGTATCGTTACAACGATGAGAAATGCAGAGCAGTTTCAACGAGACAAAGAAGAGAAGGAAAAGGAAATTTTTGATAGATTGCAACGCATGACAGTGGATAAATGTTACCCTGCTTTACCGACGGGTACGGATAAGAAGGGAGAGGAAGCAGTAGAGGACCCTTTGTTGTCTTATCTACTGAAGTCGCCACCTCCCTATGCACAGGATACCGCAGTTCCCGTGGTTCCTCCGGTTCCTCAACCTGCTGTTCCGGCAGCTATTCCTCTTCTTCCTGTTCCTCTACCTGCTCCTGTTCCTACTGCTCCACCGGCTATACCTTCTCAAATTACTGTTCCCACTACTTCCACCCTTGTGGCTACTCCTGCTGCTCCTCCTGTTTTTGCCTCTTCTATTGTTACCCCTTTGCTTCTCTCTTCTTCTCCGTCTGTTCGACGTCGTGTTCCTACTGTTGCTGTCAACTTCTACACTCCTCTTGGACCGATTCTTGGGTCTACTGATTCTGATGCTCCCCAACGACGAAGTCAGCTTCCTGATGGTAGGGAGCGTGACACGTTAATTAGGATGGCGCGTAATTGGATTAGGTACCCCATTAAAAATCCCCCACGCATAATTTTAGAGACGTTCTCTCAATTCAATGAGCCAACACAGAGATTTGTGTTTGATGAAATGTGCAAATTTCTATGTGAAGCGATATCCAATGATGAAGTAAACGAAGTACCGATCGATGTAACTGAACTTCAGCTTCAGTTTTCAAGTGGTATACTTGTGGGTAGCAATGTTCGACGTGCTGTCGAGCATCTACTGTCTTTTCGTCCCACTATCATACCTCGAGCATTGTTTAAAGATGATACTGAGGAAAGGATGGCAACACCTGGTCAGTTTCCCATGCGTGAAGTTCCACCAGTGTGGATGCCAGGTAACCCTGGTGCTGCCCCGGCGATTCTGCCACATTTCCAGAGAGTGTGGATACACCTTCCATGGAAACGATCGGAAGTTTTGCAGGTTAAGCAGACCTTGCCCGACCCTCGCAAAAATCCTGCAGGGTACTATAAAGAATTGTCTCAGTTAGTGGATGCTACGATAATGAATCTTGCCGACATTGATATGCTGTTCGGAAATGTCGTACCGCAACCGGTATGTGCGAAAATTCATCAGGAAAACCATATAGCCGAGTTAGGCGGTGACTGGCCTGCTCTTGTGGCGGCTGATGCCCGACAAGTTGGTGGGGCTAAGCCTGAGCAGCTCATTACTGATCTTCCCCAGAGAATAATTACCCTTATGAAGACACTTATGCCAGCTATGAAAGTTAACTGGGACAAATTGTCCGCTTGTAAGCAAAAGAAGGACGAGAGTGTCTCCGATTTCTTCACAAGATTTGAGGAGGCATTCATCGATCACAGTGGTCAAGATATGGGCACTGAGGGAGGTCAGAGATTGTTTGTGGACAAATTTGTGTTGAATTTGTTGCCGGACCTAAGCAACAAATTAAAGAATTCAGAGAGTGCGTGGGCTGTTTCCACTTCTGCTCAGATATTGGCTACGGACCAATATTATGAGAATAGAGAGAAAGAGGAAAATGATCGTGCAGACAAAAAGACGAATGAGCTCAAAACGAAAGTGTTGTTGCAACAAGCGTATCGTCCGCGCTCGAATCAGAATGATTCCCAGCAGCGGAATAGATCGCAATCGCAGTCATCTAGGTCACAATCGCGAAATGACTCTTCTTCGCAGAGATCTATGCTTGGGTACAATCAGTGTGCCTATTGTAGGGGTGAGGGTCATTTGAAATTTGATTGCCCGGTTTTGCGTGATCGAAATAGTGAAAATTTATCTAGAGGAGGCCGTAGCGGTCCTCAACAGGCTTCACGAGGTAGAGGTCGCGGTGTTACGCAAAATCAAAATGATCGTTCTAATAATTCCTCTGTTTCTAATAATTGTTTCGATCAGCATGGATCATCATCAGGTAGATCCGCACAATACAATGTGGATGATTATTACGTCGATCAGGGTGCTGACGACGGTAATTACTAGGACAGCCGTAGACAAGGAGAGGGAGTAGTATCAGTTCCGGTTGATCAGAGAGGGCCTTACGTCGCAGTTGCCACATCGGGCGTAGTTGAGCCTTTTCTGTTGGACACTGGTGCAGCGAAAAGTTCCATCATGCATTCGAAACTCCCTGGCGCACCTTTGTCTGGCCTAACAAATGTTTCCGTTGGATTCTCTGGCGCCCCTGTTAGCAATCCGGTTTCTCGCCCTTTGCCCCTTACAATTGGGCCACGTGAGCTGAAAGCTCCTTTGATTTTGACTACTGGTTGTGGTGAAAATCTTTTGGGCCTGGATTTGCTGAAACGTCTGTATGCGACTTTGTATTGTTCTCCTGCGGGAGTAAAGCTTACATTGGGCGACAGACTTATCTCTCCTATGTACTTGTCCATCGATAAGCTCCCAAGTCAAGTCAAGTCAAGTCATAGAATTTATATAGCGCACTACATACCCAGAGGGTTTCAAGGCGCTTAGGAAGGGGAGGAGGATTACTTGTCAAATATCCACGTTTTAAGTTGTTTTCTGAATGCTGGGTGGTTCTGGGTAAGGCGAAGGTAAGCGGGGAGTGAGTTCCATGTTTTAGCCGCCAGGTATGAGAAGGATCTGCCTCCCATGGTGGTCTTGTTGATGCGAGGTACAGATGCGAGGGCTTGGCTGGAAGAGCGTAGTTGGCGGGAGGGGGTGTAGAAGGACAGTCGTGAGTTGAGGCATTCTGGTCCGATGTCGTAGAGTGATTTGTGTGCGTGGGTTAACAGTCGGAAAGTGATCCTCTTGTTGACGGGTAGCCAGAGGAGGTCTTTAAGGTGACCAGAGATGTGTTCGTTGCGTGGGATGTCTAATATGAGCCTGGCTGAGGCGTTTTGGATTAGTTGGAGTTTCTTCTGGAGTTTTGCGGTAGTACCTGCGTAGAGGGTGTTTCCGTAGTCCAGACGGCTCGTGACCAGAGCGTGGGTGACTGTTTTCCTTGTTTCGGAGGGGATCCAGCGAAATGTTTTTCTGAGCATGCGAAGGATGTTGAAGCAGGAAGAGGATACGGCGCTGGCTTGTCTGTTCATTGAGAGTGAAGAATCCAGGATGACGCCTAGGTTCCGTGCGTGGTCTGTCGGGATGGGTGCTTTTCCGAGGGCTTCTGGCCACCAGGAGTCGTCCCATGCAGCGGGGGATGTACCTAGGATGAGGACTTCTGTTTTGTCTGAGTTGAGTTTCAGACGGCTTTGTTTCATCCATTCGGCAACTTCTTTCATTCCTTCGTGTAGGTTAGTTTTGGCGGTGCTGGGGTCATTGGTGAGAGAAAGGATCAGTTGAGTGTCATCCGCGTAGGAGATGATGTTGAGGTTGTGTTGGCGTGCGATGGCCGCGAGGGGGCTCATGTATACGTTGAAGAGGGTGGGACTGAGTGAGGATCCTTGTGGTACGCCGCAGATGACTTCAGAGGCCTCGGACTTGAACGGTGGAAGGCGGACTTTCTGGGTTCTTCCGGTGAGGAACGAGGTGATCCATTCAAGTGCTTTTCCTTGGATTCCGATGTTATTGAGGCGTTGTAAAAGGGTGCTGTGGCAGACTGTGTCGAATGCTGCAGAGAGGTCGAGGAGGATGAGGGCGACTGTGTCTCCATTGTTCAGTAGAGTTCGAATGTCGTCTGTTGCTGCGATGAGGGCGGTCTCAGTGCTGTGTTTTGCTCGGAAGCCGGATTGTGAGGGGTCGAGGGATTTGTTGGCTTCGAGGAAGGCGGCGAGCTGGTTGTTGACAGCTTTCTCGATAACTTTGGCCGGGAATGGAAGAAGCGAGATGGGGCGGTAATTTTTGAGTTCGGTGGGATCCGCTGTGGGTTTTTTCAGAAGGGCGGTGAGTTCAGCGTGTTTCCAGTCTTCCGGGAAAGTGGCGGAGTTGAAGGAGCAGTTGATGACGTCTCGGAGGTGCGGTGCTATGACGGAGTCTGCTTTGTTGAAGATGTGGTGAGGACATGGGTCTGTGGGGGATCCTGAGTGGATGGAATTCATCAGACGGATGGTGTCCTCAGTGGATATTGGGTTCCAGTCGTTAAGGGTGTTCACGGGGGGAAGATGATCAGCAAATGGTAGGGTGGGTTGGTTTCCGGGTTGGTTGTCAAAGCTGTTGTGGATGTCTGCAATCTTGTTGTGGAAAAATGAGGCTAGGGAGTCGCAGAGGGTTTGAGAGGGGGTGATGTCGTTGGAGTTGGCCGAGGGATTGGAAAATTCCTTGACGATGTTGAAAAGTTCCTTGCTGTTGTGGGCGTTGCTGTCAAGTCGATCCTTGAATGCTGTTTTCTTGGCTTTTCGGATTAGTTGGTGGTGAGTGCGGGTGGCGTTTTTGAAGGCGTCCTTGGTGCTAGTGGTTGGGTCTTTTATCCAGGCCTTTTCAAGGGAGCGGCAGAGTTTCTTGGACTTCTTGAGATCATCGTTGAACCATGAGGCCTTCTTGCTTCCAGGTTTGTTTTGACGTTTTTTCAGAGGTGCTAAGGTGTCAGCGGTGTTGGATAACCATAGGGTGAGGTTGGCGGCGGCTTCGTTAGCATTAGAAGAGAGGACTGGGGTGTTTCGAAGGAGCGATGCGGAGATTTGGTCCGTGGTGATTTTGTTCCAGTTTCTTTGCAGGGTAGGTTGGAGGTGGATGCTGGGTTTTGGTTTGTTGTAGGTGAAGTGGACGCAGCTGTGGTCAGTCCAGAGGAGGTCCGTGGTGTGGCTGAAGGAGACATGGTTGCTGGATGTGAAGATGGGGTCGAGTGTGTGACCTGCGATGTGGGTGGGGGAAGTGACTAGTTGTTTGAGTCCGAGATCGGCGAGGTTGTCCACGAGGGTGGCGGTGTTGCGGTCGTGGATTTTTTCAAGGTGAAAGTTGAGGTCTCCCAGAAGGATGTAGTCTTTGGAGGGGAGCACGTGTGGGGTGATGAAGTCCGTGATGTCTTCACAGAATTTTGCGCGGGGTCCTGGTGGTCTGTAGAGGAGGGTGCCTCTGAGTGTGGTTTTGGGGTCAATGTGGATCTGGAAGTGAAGGTGTTCGGAGTTGGCGAGGTTGGCGTCAGAGCTGGTTGAGATGCGGATTGATTTCTTATGGACGATAGCGATTCCTCCTCCTGTGTGGCTGGTACGGTCTTTGCGAGTGATCTTATAGTCTTCAGGGATGGCAATGGTGATGTCTGGTGCGGAGGAAGCATTCATCCATGTTTCCGTAAGGAAGGCGATGTCCGGAGAAATGGTGTCTAGTAGATTCCATAGGTCAATGGCGTGCCTGTGGACTGATCGGGTGTTGAGAAGGATGCATTGTAGGTGATTGGGGTCGGCAATCTGTGGTGTGGTCGTAGCGGAGATGTTGTCGGTGCCGCTGAATTTGCAGGAGAGGCAGGAGAAAGGTCCATGGGTTTGTCCAGGGGCGGCTTGGACGCAGTTGGGGGCGCGACCGGGGTTGAGGGCTAGGAGGGTGGCGGCATCGTAGGTAATGCGGGGGGGCTGGGAGGGACGGGGGCCAGGGGGTATGGCGCTGGGCGCGGTCCAGGCGCGGACGGGCGTAGACGGGCTTACCTTTGGCGCACCTTCGGCGCGAGTTGGGCGCGGACGCTGCGCGTGAACGCTGCGCGCGGGAATAACTGTCATATATGGATAGTGGAGGGGGAGGGGCGAGGGCGGCTCAGCTGGGAGGCGGGGCGCGTTTACAATGATCAGCACAAACAACAAACAAAATGGCAGCGGAGCGCTGGGGGCTAACGCGCTACCTCTGACAGAGTTAAACAGGGACAGAATAGCGCTAATTAAACAGAGCAAAAGCGGTGATTTAACAATTAGCAAAATGAAAGGGGCAGGCGAGGCACAATGCAGGCTAATTAATCAGAGCAAAAGCGGCGATTTAACAATTAGCAAAATGAAAGGGGCAGGCGAGGCACAATGCAAGCAGTGAGAGCACAACGATACCAGTAGCAGAATTGAGTTCTCTTCCTGCATCCTTGTGGGCAACAGGTCCCAATGACGTGGGCCTGCTTGACATCTCCCCTTATGTTGTTTAATTGAAATCAAATGTGCGATTACCACGTATTCCCCAGTATCGTATCTCTCTTGATGGTGAGCGAGCGTTGTTAGCGATCATCTACGATTTGATCGAAAAAGATGTTATCGAGGAGACTCGGGGAAACGTGTGTAATAGCCCTGTGTTACCCATCTTGAAATGCACTGATCCATCTAAGCCTCCTGTTTATCGTTTTGTCATTGATTTACGGGAGGTGAACAAAATTGTGGTTCCTCAGTTCCCTGTGGTGCCTGACATCACGGCTTTACTGACTCTGATTCCAGCATCTGCGTCCTGGTTCTCAGTGATCGATCTGAAGAATGCTTTCTTTAGCATCCCGATTGCTGAGGAGAGTAGGGACCTTTTCGGTTTCTCTCTAGGTGGCCGCAGCTTTAGGTTTAAACGCGCTCCTCAGGGCTACTGCGAGAGTCCATCGATATATAGCCAAGCCCTGAAAAGCCAACTTGATGCGTTTGTATTGCCGGCTGGTGCGGCCTTGATCCAATATGTCGATGACTTATTGGTGGCTGCGGACACACAGGACATTTGCAAAATTGCTACGGTGTCGTTGTTGCAACATCTCTGTGACTTACATCACAAGGTGTCACCTTCTAAACTACAATATTGTTGTCAAGAAGTAACCTATCTAGGTCACTTATTGTCAAAGGAGGGAAGAAGGTTGACCCCAGAACGAATTGCAGCGATCGCTCGAATGACTGTGCCAACAACTCAGAGAGATGTGCGTGCCTTTTTAGGTATCACGTCATACTGCAGGCAATGGATTCCAAATTTTTCATTGCTAGCGAAACCATTGGTGGCTCTTACGTGCAAGGATGTTCCAACTCCTTTGCCATGGACGGAAGAGTGTCAGAAAAGTTTTTCTGAACTACGTGATGCGTTGTGTTCGGCCCCTGTGTTAGGTACTCCTGACTACAGTAAGCCGTTTACACTGTATGTTCACGAAAGGGAAGGTTGTGCGTTGAGTGAGTGTTTTGACGCAACAATTCGGTGGTAAGCAGCGTCCATGTGCATATTTTTCCTCGACCTTGGACCCGGTAGCTAGAGCATTGCCGAGTTGCTTGAGAGCAACAGCGGCAGCTGCGGTGTCCATCCGACAATCTGCAGGATTGGTCATGGATAATATGCTTACGGTGATGGTTCCGCATGCAGTTGATACTCTCTTGAATCGTACGAAAACTCAACATTTGACGAGCGCAAGGTTGTCTGGTTATGAGTTGACGCTTCTGGCAAGTCACATTCAAATAAAGCGCTGCAATGTCCTAAACCCGGCGACCTTGTTGCCAACCAATATGGAATCAGATGAGGTAGCCCCACACGATTGTTACTTACGAACTGAGTAGGAAACAAAGGGTCGTGTTGACCTAAAAAACACTCCATTGGAAGACCCCGATGGTACTTTGTATGTGGATAGTTCGTGTTTTAAGTTGCCGAATGGTGATGTGACGACTGCGTATGCTGTGGTGACGTTGAGTACGGTTGTGGAGACTGTGAGATTGAATCAGAACTCTGCACAGGCGGCGGAGCTAATTGCCTTAACCAGAGCGTGTGTTTTGTCGAAAGGGAAACGGGTGAATGTGTTTACGGATAGTCAGTATGCGTTCGGTGTTGCGCATAGTTTTGGAAGACTGTGGAGAGAGAGAGGTTTTATGACATCGCATGGTACGAAGATTCAGCATGGACAGCTTGTGAATGATCTTTTGGATGCACTTACATTGCCCAAGCAGGTGGCGATTATTAAATGTAGTGCACACCGTAAGGTGACGGATGATGTTGGTCGTGGCAATGCGTTTGCTGATGAGATTGCTAAGGAGACTGCAAGAAACCTTACAACTAGGATGTATGTGACGAGTTCGGTAAGGTGGCCTGCAGAAGCTGGTATGTGTGAAGACACTATTGAGAGTGTGAAAGCGATTCAGAATGAGGCCACCGAGACTGAAAAGACCAAGTGGAAAGAGAGTACGGGAAAGCTGGATGCGAATGGCTGTTGGATTGATTTGTCGGAGAATAAAAGGTAGATGTTGCCGGATGCGTATGTGCTAGCTGTTGTGACTATGGCACACGGCTTGTCACATATTAGTGCGAAAGGTATTTGCAAGTTGTTGTCTCCCGTATGGAAGAATGATGGTATCGCTAAGTGTGCTGAGAGATTGGTCAAGAATTGCATGATATGTATGATGTACAACCCTGGCAAGGGAACTCCTACACCCCCTGGCCACTTTGCTCCTCCTTCATGTCCCTTTGAGGTGATCCAGTTGGACTTCATCCATATGGAGCGATGCAATAACCTAAAATATGTTTTGGTTGTGGTTTGCGCATTCTCCCGATGGATCGAAGCCTACCCTCTTAAAGACAATACTGCCCTGTCCACAGCGAAAGTCCTACTGAAGGAATACTTTCCTCGGTATGGAATGCCACGGATTGTATGGTCTGATAACGGAAGTGAGTTTGTGGGGAGTGTGATGAAGAGTGTGTGTAAGGGCCTTGGAATTACACAACAATTCCACAGCGCCAACCATCCCCAGTCAGCAGGTTTGGTTGAGGGGTACAATGGAACTCTCAAACTAAAACTCGCAAAGATTCAGGCTACGACTGGTCTCTCGTGGCCTGACGCTTTGCCCTTAGCTCTTCTGTCAACTAGGGCAACTGTACACTCTCAAGTAGGGCTCAGCCCATATGAGATTGTGTTCGGCCGTCCTGCCAATGTTTGGGGGGTCCCTAGACCCAGTGTGTTCGCTGATCTTGAGTACCCAATGTTGATTGATTATCTTCATGACCTGACTGCTAAACTGAGGTTACTTCACCAACAGGTTTTTGAAGCACTGCCGACGCAGACGGAGGGTCCAGGCCACCAGCTCCAGCCCGGAGACTGGGTGGTTATGAGGAACTTTGGCCGAAAACGTAATCTTGAGCCGAGGTTCATCGGGCCCTATCAGGTGCTCCTTGCCATGAGAACTGCTGTTCATTTGGAGGGCCGCAAACATTGGGTGCACGGCACCCACACCAAGAAGGTACCGATCCCTTTGCCAGCGGACTCGTGGGTGAGGAAGGGCATCGCCTCGTCTGAAGCTGAGGTTTTGCCGAACTTTGTTCCATTCAGTGACGCTCAGCCTGTGGGAGATACCTCAGTGCAGCCGGACGATACTGTTAAACATTTGTCATCAGAGAACTCAAGATCTGAACTATTGTCTGGTCGACAGGATTCTGTTTCACCATCTGACCAACTGTTTGAAGATCAGACTCGTCCTGGGAGAAGCAAGCAGATATTTTCTCCGTTCCAACACTAGAGACTAATAAAAAATATTTTTGCTTTCTTCCCTGACATTCACGTTACCCCATTATCACTCTGAACATTTATTGAATAATTGCAATCTTCGTAAATTCTGAGTCCTTTTCTACATATGTGTGTTTGTTTCCACAGCTAGGAGATTTTGTATATATTGTTAAATTAAAAAGTACCGTACATCCGGGTGGACCGTAGGGCCGTGCGGGTACTTCCTTCTGTTTAGTAGGTCCTGACACTAGGTTGGAGACCGTCGATTCCTAGGAACTCCTGGGGATTGACTATTGCTAGACAGAACGAAGTGCGTTAAGAACGTTGCGGATGGTTTTAGAGGATGGCTTTTTCAAAGCTGTCGGAATTGGAAAAGACTCAATCTCAAAGATTTGAACTGCATAGGATTGCATGTACTAAATGCTTCATGTTTCAGGTGTTCCTTCTGTTCCTAACTGTTTCTTCGTTATTGGTGGGTGGAGTGTATTACATGATACAGTCATTATTGCCTTCTGCTTCACCTACCCCTTCTTCTGAACCTAAACCTACTTCCACTGTTTCCCCTCATTCCTTCCACATCTTACCACAACACGAGCAGGTTAGACGTGCGGAATTCATGAACAATTCCTTCGTTCAGCTCCTTCATCAGCATCAGTTGGTAATGAACACTACGAATTGTTGAGTGTGTGGGTTAATGCCACATACCACTGATAGGGGAATTCCGTACTTGGTCCTTCCTTACAGTTCCCAGGGTTCAGCTCGAGCATTCCAAACAATGTTTCGTAGCGCACTAGATTCTTACCCCCATCGAGAGCCACGCACTGCAGATCATGGTCCTGGCCCGTACCACAAGCCTTTGGCAAGAGCGATTGCCGATTTAGATAGGGATATCTTCGACGCATCGCTTATCCCAGAGGAAGAGGTGCGAGCATACCGAGATCTGAGTGAGGCTGAGTATAGCATGTCAGTGGGTGATCGGCAGCTTAAAAGCTCGTCTCCGATCTGGATCGTACCCCATCTCGGTAATTTCTGTCTGAAAGGCCTAGGCCGAAGCCCGCGAGCTCAGCTCGGGAGGAGTGCCTGTACCGAAACTTATGTTTTGCCGATGACCTCTTCCCCTGTTCTTCTGACTGCCAAGGGTACTTACTTTGTTTGTTATGACCGCGCATATACATGGTTGCCTCGTGATTTTTCAGGCACATGTTATATTGCGAATTTGTTGCCGCCGACCTTTACTGTTGGGTCGGATTATCACAAGACCAGAGTTGTGAGAGGCGTAATTAGGGAAGAGGACACTGCCGGTCAAGAAGCAGGAGACTTCTTTAAGGGTTTCTTGCCGTTTTGGGGACCTATGATCAATAGTAGGAACCTGAGACAGTTGACTCGAGTGGTGGAATCGACCGCTAATATCACTGCGAGTGCCCTTGGCAACATCACAGCAGAGCTTCAGGCGGACAGGCTTATGACGTTACAAAATCGTATGGTTTTAGACGTTGTCTTAGCAGATAGAGGTGGAGTATGTAAGGTGATCCATTCGAGTTGCTGCATTTTCATTCCTGACAACGCTCCAACTGTCTATCAAGCCATCTCAAAGTTGCATAAGATCTCTGAGTCCATACACGTGGACGTAGGGGATTGGACGCTACTCGGGTGGTTTTGGGGCCTGATGTCGACGTGGGGTTGGAAGATTCTGATGATCATTGGGGTCGTTGTAGCATTTCTGATCACGTGTTGTCTTTGTGTACAGTGTGGTCCTGCCTTATGTGGCCTCTGTGCTACGACGTGTATAAGGCGGCCGCCTGTTACCAAGGAAGCGCTGATGGATAGAATAATGTTGCAGCAATTATCTGGATGGTCTGATGAATATCGAAATCGATTCTGATTCCGACTAGTGCTTACCTACATGAGGGCAAAAGGAGCGTCTGAGGTTCCGTGACAATTGTAAGTGGTGTTTTCGACCCGCCCGAATATGGTCGAGTCTGGTATCTATGAACCGCAAATGACGAGTTTAGTGGGTGTACGCATTTTCGCTGTACTAGCCTAAACCGTTCGTTTGTTTCGTGAGTTTCTTCATCTGAACCCACGGGTTCCATTTTAGATATGACATCCATTTTGTTTCTTTCCCTCAAGTAGCCAGCGAACGGACGCTGTCCGCTTCGTGACCCTGGGATTCCCAAACTCTTGCGGAAGACACGTGTTCCTTTGAGGGTGTCTTTATGATGAGGGGGATGACACTGTAAGGCAGATGGCCCCGCTCGAGGCTCATCTTGTCGTGCCGGTCTATTGTCTCAGTTGTGCATTCATTAGGCACGTCCTTTTGATCCCTGCAATCGTGTTTCCTGATACCACCCCTTTTACACTTTCTTCGATCTGTTCGCTATCCTTCGTCTTCCTCTGCACCTGTTTCTGGCTCTTCCTTGATTCGTTTACAGCCGAACGGAATGCACTAATGGTGGGAAGATGTACTTTTACAGTTGGGAACTGCCAAATGCTACTGTAATTATGTTCTGGGCCCTGAATACATGAAAGCGACCCCCTATGATATTTACTGTGGGAACCGGGTTGTAACCTTTTGTCTGTCATGTTATCCTATGACGAAAAACTGTATTAAAAGAGCGATCCACAGATACAATTCGAATCAGACTCCGTGAACCTACATGTTATGTACTTCTCGTGACTTCTGTGTTCCCTGCAGTAAATAAACCTCGAATCTTTGACGCCGAAGGAAGTGCCCTGTGTCTCTGTCATTTGTACGCCGGAACAGGTAACCCACAAAGGTTTCAGGTGTTATCCCTGGCACCGCTGGGTCTTAGAAAAACCCAGTCCTTCACCTGTACCCTACATGTCACTCATGCCTTAAAATGCCATGTTCTGTGAGTGATGAAACTTTGTACAGCTCTGCATGCTGGATCTGTTTTGAAGAAATTGAAGCTTGCACTTATTGCCTTCATGAGTGAGGGAAGCTTGCCCTTATTGCCTTCATGCGTGAGGGAAGCTTGCCCTTATTGCTTTCGTGAGTGAGGGAAGCTTGCACTTATTGCCTTCATGAGTGAGGGAAGCTTGCACTTATTGCCTTCATGCGTGAGGGAAGCTTGCCCTTATTGCCTTCATGCGTGAGGGAAGCTTGCACTTATTGCCTTCATAAGTGAGGGAAGCTTGCACGTATTGCCTTCATGAGTGAGGGAAGCTTGCACGTATTGCCTTCATGAGTGAGGGAAGCTTGCACTTATTGCCTTCATGAGTGAGGGAAGCTTGCACTTATTGCCTTCATGAGTGAGGGAAGCTTGCACTTGTTGCCTTCATGAGTGAGGGAAGCTTGCACTTATTGCCTTCACGAGTGAGGGAAGCTTGCTTTGCCACTGCCAGCTGTCCCTATTCATGGAAGAACTGAACCTCGCACTGCTGTTGCTTGTGCTTGCCTCCCTAGCGGTACCCGTCCTCTGAAGGAGGGAAGCTTGCACTGTTTCTGGCCAAGCTGCAGCTGTCATATGAAGAGGGGTGTTTCCTCTGCTGTTGCTCCATCGTATAAAAAACACAAATGCTAGTTTGAACACGCTTGTATACCTTGCCCTGGCCAATCAGAAGCTTTCGTTGGTCCCAGGGCAAGACTCGTTGCCGCCCGACCCAGAGACCCTGAATTTGAAATTGAATTTGAGTCGTATTTCTAAAGCGCGTAGCTACCCGTAGGCGTCCCAGCGCTGTTGCTCAACATGCTAGATCCAGGGAGGGGGGATGTTCAGGGGAATAGCCAGGTTTCCAGTAACCTGCGGAAGGCCAATAGGTTGGTTTCCCTTCGAATATTGAGGGGAAGGGCATTCCATAGCTTTGGGGCATTGTAAGAGAAGAGGCGTCCCCCTGAGCGTGCGCTTCTTGTTCTAGGAACGCTGGCCAGGGAGAGGGTACTTGATCTCAGCTGTCTATTGGCTTTGTGAGGTTTGATGAGCGGTCTCAGAATGGGGGGGCCTCTGCCGTGGAGGATTTTGTGCGAAATGCAGAGGGTTTTGAAGACAATTCTTTCTTGAATTGGGAGCCAATGCAGTGACGTGAGAGCAGGTTTAGCGGAGCATCTGGACTTTGTCCCAGTGAGGAGCCTGGCTGCTGCATTCTGGACGTGTTGCAGCTTGTTGATAACCAATTTTGGGGCCCCTAGGTACAGGGCATTTCCGTAGTCCAGTCTTGAGACGATTAGGCCCTGGATAAAGAGTTTTCTGGACTGGAGGGGGATTAAGCATGGGCGGATTTTGCGGATCCACGATCCGCGGATTTTGCGGATTTGTGGATCCGCAGATTTGGGGCGGGGGCGGGGCTTCCATGCGAGTGCACATGCCTCTTGTGAGGCCTCTATCCAGCATCACAGCTTATTTTCCACGGTAGAGTTGGGAAGAAGGCACACCTGTCCAGCCTCGACGACGCTTACAATTGTTTTTGGGCTAATGAATGAGTCACTGAATTTGAGCATCAACTAGTTCGAGCAACCATGTGTGTGTTACTATGCAATCACCCCGACAGGCGCAGGGGTCCCTTGAGTGAGCTGTCCATCATAGTGGGTGAATGGCGGGCAGAGGGTGCAAACCGTGAGTGTGTGGGCGGGGCCAAACGGGCAGGGCTACCATGCGAGATCACATGCCTCTTGTGTGCATAAAAGGTCAGAGAAAGATCAGTTCAGCAGATGAAGAGAAATAAACCCCTGGTCACAAGAGCAGCACGGGTATTGTGCTCGTGAAAGTCAAGGATGCAAAAGCCTCTATCCAGCATCACAGCATTACAACATGTTGTAACTATTTTAGGATGGCGCCGGCAAGCTGCCTGCGCCATCCTAAAATACTTACTAAATTAGCTTCAACAGGAAGCTCTAATAGATAAAATCCAGCACCTGCTCGATTTTATCTATTAGAGCTTCCTGTTGAAGCTAACTTAGTAACTATTTTAGGATGGCGCTGGCAGCTTGCCGGCGCCATCCTAAAATAGTTACAACATTCAACTTTTGCCCCCGGAAAAATCCGCCGCTCGCGGATTTGCGAATTCTCTGTAAATTCGCGGGAGTTCGCGGATCGCGAATTTACCGAAAATTCACAAAATCCGCGAGCGGAACGGATTTTCCGCTCATACTTAAGGGGGATTAGGGGGAGGATTTTCCGTGCTGTCCGCATGAGGCAAGCATGTTCCAGCGGTTTTCCTCGCTTGAGCTTTAAAGTTGAGGTCTTGGTCAATCCAGATGCCTAGGCTCTTGATTTCCTTTTTAGGGGTGGGGGGTGTTCCCATGCAGGGCGGCCATAGGAGAGTGGTAGGGAGATAACATGGGTCGCCAAGTAGTAAAATCTCTGTTTTCTCCCCATTAAGTTTAAGGCAAGAGTAGCTCATCCATTTTGAGATGTTCTGAAGGCAGGTGGCTACCTTGTCTAAGCATTGGGCCGACTGATTTAGAGAGACGACAAGTAGGGTGTTGTCGGCATACATGACTACCTTTATACCAAAAGGTGTCACAATATCTTCCAGAGGAGACATATTCACATTAAAAAGTGTGGGGCTCAGGGAGGAGCCCTGGGGGACCCCACATTGAAGGAGTAGTGCTCTGGAATGAGCATGCCCGTCAGCCACCTCGAAAGTTCTGTGCTCCAAAATAGATTTGAGCCAGGCCAGGGCGGTGCCAGTGACTCCCGCTCTGTTAAGCCGGTGGATGAGGATGGCGTGGTCCACCGTGTCGAATGCAGCGCTTAAGTCCAGGAGGACCACTGCCACTGACCCCCCTTCCATCCAAGATGGTTCTTGCTTCTTCGATCACGGCTATGAGGGCAGTATCTGTGCCCTGCCCTGGTCTAAACCCTGTCTAGGAGAGACGCAGGAGGTCATTGGACTCCAGAAAGGTGGAAAGTTGTTGATTAACGATCTTTTCAGCCACCTTGCTGATACCGGGGAGAAGTGAGATCGGTCTAAAATTGGCCAGATCTGAGGGGTCAAGGTGGGATTTTTTCAGCAGCGCTCTGATTATGGCCCTTTTACAATTGGGGGGACAGTGCCTTGGTTGAGGGAGTAATTAATTAGGTTAGTAAAGAGGGGAGTCACCGTGGGAGCTACCAGTTTTAATTTATTCATGGGGGCAGGGTCTGTCAGTGCTCCGCTCTTAACTGAGTTTAGGGTGGCTAGGAACACCTCCGTGGTTACCTGGGAGAAGGAGTCAAGGCGGGGGGCATCGGATGCCATAAGAGAGGATGGCAGGTCTGGGAGGGTATTGAGGGTGGGGAGGGTTTTTAAGATGTTGTTAATTTTAGAGGAGAATAACTCAGCTAACTGAACACATCTGAAGCCTGAGGGATCAGCAATAGGCTGTGGTTCAGGAACTTTCATCAATAAACGGATGATACGGTAGGTTTCTTTAGAGGAGTAGGCTGCAGCTTGTATTTTTTCTTCGAAGAAGGCCGCTTGAGTGTTTTTTATGCTGGCTTTATAGCGCTTCATGGCTGCTTTGTATTCTCCTTTACTCTTTACTGCCCAGTCCTTTCTCCATAAGCGTTCAAGCTTTTTAGAGTTTTTCCTTAATTCGCGCAGCTCGGGTGTAAACCAGGGAGATTTAAATGTTCCTTTCTTAGTGGGAAGAGGCTTATTAGGCAGGACTGAGTCAAGGGATTTTTCGATCCAGGTACGGAGTTGTTGATCCGCTAACGCCGGGTCTGAATCGAGGATTGGGGCAGTGGCTGCAAGTTTGCAAGTCCAGGCTACTGTGTCTAATTTTGGCCATGGGCGGGATGGAGCCTGAGGGGGGTCTGCCTGGGATTTCGATGGAAATTTGATACTTAACGGGAATTATGTAGTGGTCCGACCAGGGGATGGGAAGGGATGCTTCTGCAGTCAATTCAGGAACATTCGAGAAAATAGGATCCAAAAGGCGGCCCTTAGTCTGAGTAGGCTGATGATTTTTCAAGTGAAGGTTATAGGAGGATAGGTCTGCCTTAAGGTCTTCCGCTGCTTTGTCTGACAGATCATCAAAGTGAATGTTTAAGTCTCCTAGAATGGTAAAGTTGGGGGATAGACAGACATAGGAGGAGGTAGCTTCCACTAGGGAATTGCAGAACTGTCCTTGTGGTCCTGGCGGACCATAAACAAGGATACCTGAGAATGTTTTTAGTGGGGAAAGTTGAATAGAAAAATGTATATTTTCGCAGTCCTGAATCGGGCTGTCCATAAAACGGCAGGACAGATGATTTTTGTAAACTATTGCGACTCCGCCTCCTATCCCGGAGAGTCTATCGTGGCGTTTGATTAAATATCCTGGTGGCAGTGTTTGGACTATGTCAGGGTCGGATGCTGGGGTAAGCCACGTTTATGTGAGAAACAACACCTCTAGTTCTGTCTTCTGCAGGAGCAGGTTGATTTCTGTGCTATGTTTGGGTAAGGACCTGCAGCTGAGTAAGGCTATCTTGGCCCAATGCTTCTATGGTGAGGTGGAAGCTTTTAAGCTATAAGAACAGGGACGGCATCTCGTTTGTCGTTCTTCTAGGGAGACCGTGTGAGGGCAGTGTGCGGAGATGGTATTCCTAAGCTGAAGGAGAGTTTCTTGTGTATAGGTAATGGGGGACGAGATTGATGGCATATGGGACATAGGCCCATGGCTTGGTCTGGCGCGGACAGGCGCAGACGGGCTTGCCTTTGGCGCGCCGCCGGCGCGCCCGCTGCGCTTCCTGGTAAGCGTGGCCATTTATACAGGGGATTGGCGGGAGGGGCGAGCACTAGTCTCCCGACCCACTCCTCGTCCAAGATGGCGACCCCCCACCTGACTGTAGCCCCAACTCGGCTGCGGCGGTGAGAGGGAAGCGGGAGGGCAAGTGCGGCACAATCGCAGCAACAGGTACTTTTAAAGGTTCCTGCAGTGAAAAACACAAGTAAATAGTGCGAGTATTCAATCACAGCTTCCCAGCTTGACCAAACTGTGTTACCCTGGGCAATACCCTTTCTGCCTCTGCTTCCTTTTCAGGCATCTCATTTCAGTGCAACTAGAAATAATTTTTTATTTTTTTTACGAAAACCTTTCTTGAATATGGCCTAATAGACCATGATATTGCGCCATTTATGGAGTTCCAACAGTAAAGGCCTCGTAGAAGAGGTCTAGGACAACTGACTTGCCTGTTGGGTCACTAATAACATTTTTATCAAATCAGAAGGTGGAAAGAATGCGGCCTCCGGCCAGGATCTGAACTGCACAAGGTCTAATCAGGAACCCAGACACCTTGAAACAGTGCAGAAGGCACACTGCCCTACAGCCTCTCTTGGATATGGTTTGAAAGAAGACTGTATTGTTGCCTCATCTATAAAAATATAGGGCTCTATTTATCAAGTGTTTGTGTCATGTTTGCACCATGCAACGTGGTGGATGCGCGACTAACAAGCCACACAGGGCTGCGTTGCGTTGTCGAGTGGCTTGATCAATCAAGAGTGAATCAACGCAGCACAAATCGCTTTGCTGCATTACTCGGCCCGAGGGGTGTTCGGTGGCTGTAGCGCGGGTGTTCCCACGCAACTCCCATGGATTGTGACGCATTCACAAATTTACCAAGACTGGGAGAACTGGGAATGCACCAAAAGGCCGCGCCTCACAGCCGAAGTGTAACGAGGAGAAATATGTTTATTTCTCCTCATTTCTTCCTCTTTCTCTGTGTGCGGCGATCTGCAGCTCACACGGAAAGAGGAATAGACCTCAGGGGATTGTTTATGTGCAGGAAGGTGCCCCGTCCTGAACATAAACAATCCTACATGCAACACAGGCGCCCTTGCACCATTCCTATCAGCCTGTAGCAGCCCTTCTGGAAGTGCTGGGGCCTCATTTATGAGGCCGTGTGTCACTTTTACGCCGCTGGTGTGTCACTTTTTGGGACGCACCAGTGGCGTAAAAAAATGCGCCTTGTTGCGCCATATTTACAAAGTGACGCATCTAGGTAGATGCATCACTTTGTAAACCCCTGTGCCACATTATACCTGCGCCAGGTATAATGTATGCAAGGGGGGCGTTGTGACGCAAAGAAGGGTCGTAGAAGTGACGCAGTGAAATCTATGAGATTTCACTGCATCACTTTTAGGACGCTGTTGCGTCAAAAGCTTGCACCTGCTTCACAGCAGGCGTAAGACTGACGCAGGCCCTTTCACTTGGGGCTTGCCCCATGTGAAAGGATGCATTGCTGGAGTTCCGTCACTTTTGTGACACACTCCAGCAATGCGACACTTTTGCGCTTACAGATACGTCAGAAATACTGATGTATCTGTAACTCCTTGCGACATGATGCGTCATACATTAAATATGACGCTTCAGGAATGTCCCAAGGAGTGCGCACAGAGAAGTGACGCATCGCTGCTTTCACGCAGCGATGCGTCATTTCTCATAAATGAGGCCCCCGGTCTCTTACCATTACACTGTAGCAGGTCTGCAAAGAAGTGCTGGTCCATGACACACCACTGCAGCAGCTCTGCTGGGAAGTGCTGGTTCGTTCTCGTCACAGTGCAGCAGCTCTGCCAGGAAGTGCTGGTCCATTGCCACAACACTGCAGCAGCTCTGCTGAGAAGTGCTGGTTCGTTCTCATCACAGTGCAGCAGCTCAGTTGGGAAGTGCTGGTTCGTTCTTGTCACAGTGCAGCAGCTCTGCGAGGAAGTGCTGGTCCATTGCCACAACACTGCAGCAGCTCTGCTGGGAAGTGCTGGTTCGTTCTCGTCACAGTGCAGCAGCTCAGTTGGGAAGTGCTGGTTTGTTCTCGTCACAGTGCAGCAGCTCTGCTGAGAAGTGCTGGTTCGTTCTCGTCACAGTGCAGCAGCTCTGCTGGGAAGTGCTGGTTCGTTCTCGTCACAGTGCAGCAGCTCTGCGAGGAAGTGCTGGTCCATTGCCACAACACTGCAGAAGCTCTGCTGGGAAGTGCTGGTTTGTTCTCGTCACAGTGCAGCAGCTCTGCTGAGAAGTGCTGGTTCGTTCTTGTCACAGTGCAGCAGCTCTGCTGGGAAGTGCTTGTTCGTTCTTGTCACAGTGCAACAGCTCTGCTGGGAAGTGCTGGTCCATTGCCACAACACTGCAGCAGCTCTGCTGGGAAGTGCTGGTTTGTTCTTGTCTCAGTGCAGTAGCTCTGCTGGGAAGTGCTGGTTCGTTCTCGTCACAGTGCAGCAGCTCAGTTGGGAAGTGCTGGTTCATTCTTGTCACAGTGCAGCAGCTCTGCGAGGAAGTGCTGGTCCATTGCCACAACACTGCAGCAGCTCTGCTGGGAAGTGCTGGTTCGTTCTTGTCACACTGCAGCAGCTCTGCTGGGAAGTGCTGGTTTGTTCTCGTCACAGTGCAGCAGCTCTGCTGGCAAGTGCTGGTTTGTTCTCGTCACAGTGCAGCAGCTCTGCTAGGAAGTGCTGTCATCCCATTCCAAGTGGCAGAGTGTGGGCACCGAGTTGTACCCGCTGAGACTTTTTGTTATTACTTTATATTGTATCGTTAATGCTGTTCATGTGCGAAACACCCGGAATGAAGGCGCTAAAATAATCCAACAATTATAAGTACAGCCTGAAATGAGCGACTCTACCACTGTCCCTGGCCTTTCAAAGACAGCGACGGTAGCGACAGGGGAGTCTGCCACTCCCCCACCTCTTCTATTGGGACACCTCGGGGCAGATTTACAAGCCCCTTGCGTCACTTTTGCGCAACTGTTGCGTCAGTTTTTGTGACACAGCGGCAGGGTAAAAATGTGGCCCATTTACAATGAGATGCATCTAGGGAGATGCGTCACGTCGTAAAGCCCAGCGTCACATTATACCTGCGTCAGGTATAATGTATGCATGGTGGGCGTTCCCACGCAAAAAAAAGCCTCGTAGAAGTGACGCAGTGAAATCTACTAGATTTCCCTTTGCCACTTCTAGGACACCCCTGCGTCAAAACCTGACGCCTGCTTGGAGCAGGCATAAGGAGTGGCGCAGCACAATGACGATACTCCCCATGCACTGCTGGAGTTGAGTCGTGCTTGCGATACGACTCCAGCAAAGTGTGACTTTTGTGCCAACAGATGCGTTAACAAAACGGCGCATCCATGGTGGCGCGAGGGTTTCTCAGGGCATCTGTACAGCTGCGTCATTTTCCTGTAAATCTGCCCCTTGCCTGCAGAGTGCCGGGGTACAACAGTGCTTGGGCACTGACAGAGCAGGGGTGGGGGAGCCCTGCTCCCCCGCTGGCATTCTTCCATGCCACCGGCAATGCCCATGTACCTGGGTACTGAATCACTCACCGACCCCACCTGTAGCGTGCCCACTGTCCAGGACCCTAGTGCAAGGAAGGACAGGCCCTGGCTGCTGTTTGGATTATAAAATACTGCAATAACCAGGGTTCAGTGCACCCTTCAAGCTTCTGTGCCCCGGTGCCACTGCACCTGCTGCACCCCGGGAAGCTACGCCCCTGACCCCCACACCCTGCACCGGCGCAGTGTGGGAGCCCCGCTCATTAGCATATGCGCCCTCCACGGTGTGTTGACGTGCACAACAGTGGGGCTGGTGTTAGCAGGGAGCACCTGTCAAAACAAAAGCCGCAGCCGGGGCCACCCCAGCCTGCAGCCCCCCAGGTGAGGGAAGGCGCAGCCGGGGCCACCCCAGCCTGCAGCCCCCCCAGGTGAGGGACCCGGGCCCAGAGGCCGGGTGCAGGAATCTGCAACCCGAGCCTGGCAGAGCCGGAGCTGGCAGCGGAGCCCTCTGGGCACCCAGGGCCCTTTGTTGGACATGATTAAACCCTCTTTGTTTCATTACATACACCATTGCAAAAACAAACAGTGCTGGGGAGATAAGGGCTGATCCCTCCCGGCCCCTCCCGCCCCCGCCGCTCGCTCATTGAAGCTGTCAGGCCTGAGTGGAGGGGGCGGGGAGGGCTTTACCTGCCCATCAGATCCCGGTGCAGGTGCACCGAGGGCTCTCAGCGCGAACAAAGGGCCCTGAGAGATAAGGCCAGAGGTGTGAAGAGCTCATGTCACTGACTGATGGGCTGATAGGGACGCCTCAGTGCGCCTCAGCTGTCCTCATTCACAGCCCTGCCCTCCCCAGAGCGAGCCCGGAGCAGGAGCGGGCTGTGGGGGGCACAGACCCCACGCCACAGACCACCTGACTGCCTACAGCTCCCACGCAGAGCCCGCTGCCAGCCTACAGACCCACACCACAGACCACCTGACTGCCCACAGACCCACACCACAGACCACCTGACTGCCTACAGCTCCCACGCAGAGCCCGCTGCCGGTCTACAGACCCCAGACCACAGACCACCTGACTGCCCTCAGACCCACACTACAGACCACCTGACTGCCTACAGCTCCCACGCAGAGCCCACTGCCAGCCTACAGGCCACACACTACAGACCACGTGACTGCCTACAGACCCCACGCCACAGACCACCTGACTGCCTACAGCTCCCACGCAGAGCCCGCAGCCATTCTACAGACCCCAGACCACAGACCACCTGACTGCCCTCAGACCCACTCTACAGACCACCTGACTGCCTACAGCTCCCACGCAGAGCCCGCTGTCAGCCTACAGGCCTCACACCACAGACCACCTGACTGCCTACAGACCCACACCACAGACCACCTGACTGCCTTCAGCTCCCACGCAGAGCCCGCTGTCACCCCACAGAGAACCCTCTGTCACCCCACACTGCTGTCAGCCTACAGGCCCTACACTACAGGCCACAGCTCCCTCGCAGAGCCCGCTGTCATCCTACAGGCCACACACTACAGTACAGCCCGACTGACTGCCTACAGCTCGCACGCAGATCCCACTGCCAGCCTACAGGCCACACACTACCGCCCACCTGACTGCAAGCACATTGCACGAACGGTGCTCGGAGTGGAACAAAAGTGCAATTGTTGATAAGTGCCTTGAAACGTGCAACAGAGCGACAGAGGCGCTCTGCTACTGCTCTGATAACGACATAGTGGTACTTTGAGAAGGGTTGATGCTGTTCTGTTAAACATGAAGCAGAACCCCTGATAAGTGCTGGCACTTTATTATTCATGTACAGCAGTTGTGTTGAGAAGTGTCAATTCTGTCATGGAAACTAAAGTGGGCCTTTTGCTGGGTCAGATTATTCCACAATAAATGAATAGTACAATATCCCTGCGGAGAAGTGCGTGTATTGTACTATTAACGGTAAAGCATCCCTTCTGGGAAGTGCAGGTATTATACTAGTAAAGATATGCACTTCCTGCTGAAAAGGGCTGGTATTGTACTATTAAAGGTATAGACTTCCTTTTGAGAAGTGCTGGTATTGTTCTAGTAATCAATCAATCAGGGAATTGTAAATGCGCTACTCATCCATGGGGGTCTCAAGGTGCTGGGGGTGGGGGGGATCTGTTTAGCCGAAGAGCCAGGTCTTGAGGGTCTTCCTGAGGGTGTTCAGGCAGGGGGCGCGTCTGATGTCTGTCGTTAGCTCGTTCCAGGTCTTGGCTGCAATGTGAGAGAAGGATCTTCCGCCTGCTCTGGCTCTGTGGATGCGCGGGGTTACGGCCAGTGCGAGGTTGGAAGATCGGAGGTTTCTTTTGGGTACGTGGAAGTTGATTCTGTCGTTGAGGTATTTAGGTCCGTTGTTGTGTAGGCATATGTAGGTGCAAGTGAGAATTTTAAAGTGACTCTTTTCTCCACGGGGAGCCAGTGGAGTCTTCGTAGGTGTTGTCTGATGTGTTTGTGTCGGGGGACGCCGAGGACGAGTCTGCCGACGGTGTTCTGTATTGTCTGGAGTTTGCGGAGTAGGGACTTGTTGATGCCGGCGTACAGTGTGTTTCCATAGTCTAGTCTGCTGGTGATGAGTGCGCAGGTGACTGTCTTCCTTGACTCAGGGGGGATCCATTTGAAGGTCTTGCGGAGGATGCGGAGGGTGTTGAAGCAGCTGGAGGTGACGGCGTTGACCTGTCGGTTCATGGTGGGCGATGAGTGATGAGTTGAGTACGATGCTGAGGTTCTTGGCGTGGTCTGAGGGGGTAAGTGGGCTCCCGAGGGCGGTCGGCCACCAGGTGCTGCCCATGCAGAAGGGGTGGTACCGAGGACAACGGCTTATGTCTTCTCGGCGCTGAGCTTTAGGCAGCTGTTGATCATCCAAACTGTGATGTCTTGCATTCCTGTCTGGAAGTTGAGTTTGGCGGCGGTGGGGTCTTTGGTGAGGGAGAGGATGAGCTGGGTGTCGTCCGCGTAGGATACAATGTTGAGACCTTGGTGTCGGACGATGGCTGCGAGGGGGGCCAGGTAGATGTTGAAGAGGGTGGGGCTCAGGGATGAGGTCTTTGGAACTCCTCAGGTGATTTTCATGGGGTCGCAGAGGAAGGGTGGGAGTCTGATCCTTTGGCTTCTTCTGGTGAGGAATGATCAGATCCAGTCCAGGGCTGTTCCTTGTATGCCGGCGTCGTGTAGTCTGGCGGCTAGTGTGCAGTGGGATACAGTGTTAAAAGCATAGTATCCCTGCTGTGAAGTGCTGGTAGTGTATTAAAGGTATAGCATCCCTGCTGAGAAGTGCTGGAATTGTACTATTAAATGTAGAGCCTCCCTGCAGGGAAGTACTGGTGTTGTGCTATTAATGGTATAGACTCCCTGCTGCAAAGTCCTGGTATCGTACTATTAAAATACGCAAGTAAAATAAATTATCCCTTGGGATCAATAATCAAGCATTTATCATAACCATACAACCATACATACACCTCACAGTAGGCAATTCTGCTCAATCTTCTAAATATGTAGGAGATACCTCAATACCAATCCCCCCTGTCCTGAAACTTATTCAAGCTCCTGAAAAGTACAATATTACAATCTGTATGTTTATTGATATCAAAATTGCATTAAAAATCATTAAAAACTTTCACAATAACAGTTTAAGTACATAAGCATTATACACAAATACAATTAAAACCAGAAAGAGACTCAAATTCCGTGATTTAGTCTATAATCATCAGCAGTATGTCAATTCAAGGGAATCACATTCATAATGTCCACAGTCCAATCGGTCAATTCTGGGACTTGGTTCCTTGAATTTGACGTATTAAAAACCTTACTTTCAGACTCCAAGAAGTGAGCGGCCACACATACGATCAGGATCCACCCTACATGGGGACCTGCCTTTCGGAACAGCAAATAGAGTTTAATCGACCTCGAGAGAAAGCAAGTTTTTTCAACCACTTTGAAGTGTATACCTCGACATAACGCAGGACACCCCCCACAGACAAAAGCCTGGCAACTGAGCACTCGATTCAGAGATTACAAACAGGAAGTGACGGGGTGAATGTCCCATTGAGCAAACTCTACGAGGGTCGGAAAACAAGTAACATTAAAGCAGCCGATAGCAACACCGGACATATAAGAAGTCCCGTGACTCTAGATCATTTTATCGAATTACGTTGCAAGCACGAAAGAGACAAGAGTTGTTGTCTTGAAAAAGGTGTTGTTTATGAAACTATACACCGAAACGCGTTGACGCATTTGTTTTAATACGTCAAATTCAAGGAACCAAGTCCCAGAACATTATGAATGTGATTCCCTTGAATTGACATACTGCTGATGATTATAGACTAAATCACGGAATTTGAATCTCTTTCTGGTTTTAATTGTATTTGTGTATAATGCTTATGTACTTGAACTGTTATTGTGAACGTTTTTAATGATTTTTAATGAAATTTTGATATCAATAAACATACAGATTGTAATATTGTACTATTCAGGAGCTTGAATAAGTTTCAGGACAGGGGTATTGGTATTGAGGTATCTCCTACATATTTAGAAGATAGAGCAGAATTGCCTACTGTGAGGTGTATGTATGGTTGTATGGTTATGATAAATGCTTGATTATTGATCCCAAGGGATAATTTATTTTACTTGCGTATTTTAATAGTACGATACCAGGACTTTGCAGCAGGGAGTCTATACCATTAATAGCACAACATCAGTACTTCTCTGCAGGGAGGGTCTACATTTAATAGTACAATTCCAGCACTTCTCAGCAGGGATGCTATACCTTTAATACACTACCAGCACCAAGGGATAATTTATTTTACTTGCGTATTTGGTACCATGTTCCTTGGATAGCTGAGCCACTCCCTTTTATTTTTTCACATCGTACTATGAAAGGCATAGTATCCCAGCTGGAAGATGCTTGTATTGCACTATTGAAGGTATAGTATCTCTGCTGGGAAGTGCTGCAGTGCTGGTATTGTAGTATTAAAGGTATAGTATTGATGCGCGAGAAGTGCTGGTATTGTACTAATGAAGGAATAGTATCGCTACTGAGAAGTGCTGGTATTTTACTATTAAAGGAATAGTATCCGTGCTGGGAAGTGCTGGTATTGTACTAGTAAAGGTAGAGACTCCCTGCTGGTATGTGCCGATATTGTGCTATTTAAGGTATAGCATACCTGCTGAGAAGTGCTGACTTTGTACTATTAACAGTATCACATCTCTGCTGAGAAGTGCTGGTATTGTGCTGTTAAAGATACAGACTCAATGCTGAACAGTGCTGTGTTCTACTGTTAAAGGTATAGCATCCCTGCTGGAAAGTGCTGGTATTGTACTATTAAAGGTATAGCATCCCGGCTGGGAAGTGCTGGTATTGTACTATTAAAGGTATAGCATCCCTGCTGGAAAGTGCTGGTATTGTACTATTAAAGGTATGGCATCCCTGCTGGAAAGTGCTGGCATTGTACTATTAAAGGTATAGCATCCCTGCTGGAAAGTGCTGGTATTGTACTATTAAAGGTATAGCATCCCTGCTGGAAAGTGCTGGTATTGTACTATTAAAGGTATAGCATCCCTGCTGGAAAGTGCTGGTATTGTACTATTAAAGGTATGGCATCGCTGCTGGGAAGTGCTGGTTTGTACTATTAAAGGTATAGCATCCCTGCTGGGAAGTGCTGGTACTGTACTATTAAAGGTAAAGCATCACTGCTGGGAAGTGTTGGTTTGTACTAAGAAAGGTATAGCATTCCAACTGGGAAGTGCTGGTTTGTACTAATAAAGGTATAGCATCCCTGCTGGGAAGTGCTGGTACTGTACTATTAAAGGTAAAGCATCCCTGCTGGGAAGTGTTGGTTTGTACTAATAAAGGTATAGCATCCCGACTGGGAAGTGCTGGTTTGTACTATTAAAGGTATAGCATCCCTGCTGGGAAGTGCTGGTACTGTACTATTAAAGGTATACCATCCCTACTGTGATGTGCTGATATTGTACTATTAAAGGTATTGACTCCCTGCTGAAAAGTGCTAGTATCGTACTGTTAAAGTTATAGTATCCCTGCTGGGAAGTGCTGGTACTGCACTATTAAAGGTGTAGACTCCCTGCTGAAAAGGGCTGGTTTTGTACTATTAAAGGTATAGTATCCCTACTGAGAAGTGCTGGTATTTTACTATTAAAGGAATGGTATCCCTGCTGGGAAGTGCTGGTATTGTACTAGTGAAGGTAGATACTCCCTGCTGGTATGTGCCGATATTGTGCTATTTAAGGTATAGCATACCTGCTGAGAAGTGCTGACTTTGTACTATTAACAGT
Organism: Lissotriton vulgaris; assembly: GCF_964263255.1. Lineage (NCBI taxonomy): Eukaryota > Metazoa > Chordata > Amphibia > Caudata > Salamandridae > Lissotriton > Lissotriton vulgaris. Next base: position 36,110,774 of record NC_141697.1, read on the forward strand.
ATCACATCCCTGCTGAGAAGTACTGGTATTGTGCTGTTAAAGATACAGACTCAATGCTGAAAAGTGCTGGTGTTCTACTGTTAAAGGTATAGCATCCCTGCTGGGAAGTGTTGGTTTTGTACTATTAAAGGTATGGCATCCCTGCTGGAAAGTGCTGGCATTGTACTACTAAAGGTATGGCATCGCTGCTGGGAAGTGCTGGTACTGTACTATTAAAGGTATAGCATCCCTATTGTGAAGTGCTGGTTTTGTATTATTAAAGAGATAGCATCCCTGCTGGGAAGTGCTGGTTTTGTACTATTAAATATATAGCATCCCTGCTGGGAAGTGCTGGCTTCATACTATTAAAAGTATAGGATCCCTGCTGCAAAGTGCTTGTATTGTGCTATTAAAGGTATAGCATCCCTGCTGTGAAGTGCTTGTATTGGGCTATTAAAGGTATAGCATCCCTGCTGTGAAGTGCTTGTATTGTGCTATTAAAGGTATAGCATCCCTGCTGTGAAGTGCCGGTATTGTACTATTAGAGGTAGAGCCTCCTGGCTGATAATTGATGGTATTGTACATAGCAGCACAGCTGACACTACAGCACTGTCTCATTATAGCATAGCAACCCTTTGGATGAGCTGCAGAAACGTCCCATCAAAGACATAGGAACCCTTCCAACAAGCAGCAGTACTGTCCTATCAAAGACATAGGAACCCTTCCAACAAGCAGCAGTACTGTCCTATCAAAGACATAGGAACCCATCCAACAAGCAGCAGTACTGTCCTATCAAAGACATAGGAACCCTTCCAACAAGCAGCAGTACTGTCCTATCAAAGACATAGGAACCCATCCAACAAGCAGCAGTACTGTCCCATCAAAGACATAGGAACCCTTCCAACAAGCAGCAGTACTGTCCCATCAAAGACATAGGAACCCTTCCAACAAGCAGCAGTACTGTCCCATTAAAGACATAGGAACCCTTCCAACAAGCAGCAGTACTGTCCCATTAAAGACATAGGAACCCTTCCAACAAGCAGCAGTACTGTCCCATTAAAGACATAGGAACCCTTCCAACAAGCAGCAGTACTGTCCCATTAAAGACATAGGAACCCTTCCAACCATCAGCAGTACTGTCCCATTAAAGACACAGGAACCCTTCCAACAAGCAGCAGTACTGTCCCATTAAAGACATAGGAACCCTTCCAACCATCAGCAGTACTGTCCCATTAAAGACATAGGAACCCTTCCAACAAGCAGCAGTACTGTCCCATTAAAGACACAGGAACCCTTCCAACAAGCAGCAGTACTGTCCCATTAAAGACATAGGAACCCTTCCAACAAGCAGCAGTACTGTCCCATTAAAGACATAGGAACCCTTCCAACCATCAGCAGTACTGTCCCATTAAAGACACAGGAACCCTTCCAACAAGCAGCAGTACTGTCCCATTAAAGACATAGGAACCCTTCCAACCATCAGCAGTACTGTCCCTTTAAAGACATAGGAACCCTTCCAACAAGCAGCAGTACTGTCCCATTAAAGACACAGGAACCCTTCCAACAAGCAGCAGTACGGTCCCATTAAAGACACAGGAACCCTTCCAACAAGCAGCAGTACTGTCCCATCAAAGACATAGGAACCCTTCCAACAAGCAGCAGTACTGTCCCATCAAAGACATAGGAACCCTTCCAATAAGCAGCAGTACTGTCCCATTAAAGACATAGGAACCCTTCCAACAAGCAGCAGTACTGTCCCATTAAAGACATAGGAACCCTTCCAACAAGCAGCAGTACTGTCCCATTAAAGACATAGGAACCCTTCCAACAAGCAGCAGTACTGTCCCATTAAAGACATAGGAACCCTTCCAACCATCAGCAGTACTGTCCCATTAAAGACACAGGAACCCTTCCAACAAGCAGCAGTACTGTCCCATTAAAGACATAGGAACCCTTCCAACCATCAGCAGTACTGTCCCATTAAAGACATAGGAACCCTTCCAACAAGCAGCAGTACTGTCCCATTAAAGACACAGGAACCCTTCCAACAAGCAGCAGTACTGTCCCATTAAAGACATAGGAACCCTTCCAACAAGCAGCAGTACTGTCCCATTAAAGACACAGGAACCCTTCCAACAAGCAGCAGTACTGTCTTATCAAAGACATAGGAACCCTTCCAACAAGCAGCAGTACTGTCCCATTAAAGACATAGGAACCCTTCCAACCATCAGCAGTACTGTCCCATTAAAGACACAGGAACCCTTCCAACAAGCAGCAGTACTGTCCCATTAAAGACATAGGAACCCTTCCAACCATCAGCAGTACTGTCCCATTAAAGACATAGGAACCCTTCCAACAAGCAGCAGTACTGTCCCATTAAAGACACAGGAACCCTTCCAACAAGCAGCAGTACTGTCCCATTAAAGACATAGGAACCCTTCCAACCATCAGCAGTACTGTCCCATTAAAGACACAGGAACCCTTCCAACAAGCAGCAGTACTGTCCTATCAAAGACATAGGAACCCATCCAACAAGCAGCAGTACTGTCCTATCAAAGACATAGGAACCCATCCAACAAGCAGCAGTACTGTCCCATTAAAGACATAGGAACCCTTCCAACCATCAGCAGTACTGTCCCATTAAAGACACAGGAACCCTTCCAACAAGCAGCAGTACTGTCCCATTAAAGACATAGGAACCCTTCCAACCATCAGCAGTACTGTCCCATTAAAGACATAGGAACCCTTCCAACAAGCAGCAGTACGGTCCCATCAAAGACAGAGGAACCCTTCCAACAAGCAGCAGTACTGTCCTATCAAAGACATAGGAACCCATCCAACAAGCAGCAGTACTGTCCCATCAAAGACATAGGAACCCTTCCAACCATCAGCAGTACTGTCCCATTAAAGACATAGGAACCCTTCCAACAAGCAGCAGTACTGTCCCATTAAAGACACAGGAACCCTTCCAACCATCAGCAGTACTGTCCCATCAAAGACACAGGAACCCTTCCAACAAGCAGCAGTACTGTACCATCAAAGACATAGGAACCCTTCCAACAAGCAGCAGTACTGTCCCATTAAAGACACAGGAACCCTTCCAACCATCAGCAGTACTGTCCCATTAAAGACACAGGAACCCTTCCAACAGGCAGCAGTACTGTCCCATTAAAGACATAGGAACCCTTCCAACCATCAGCAGTACTGTCCCATTAAAGACACAGAAACCCTTCCAACAAGCAGCAGTACTGTCCCATTAAAGACACAGGAACCCTTCCAACAAGCAGCAGTACTGTCCCATCAAAGACATAGGAACCCTTCCAACAAGCAGCAGCACTGTCCCATCTAAGACATAGGAACCCTTTCAACAATCAGCAGTACTGTCCCGTTAAAGACATAGGAACCCTTCCAACCATCAGCAGTACTGTCCCATTAAAGACATAGGAACCCTTCCAACAAGCAGCAGTACTGTCCCACCAAAGAAATAGGAACCCTTCCAACAAGCAGCAGTACTGTCCCATTAAAGACATAGGAACCCTTCCAACAAGCAGCAGTACTGTCCCATTAAAGACACAGGAACCCTTCCAACCATCAGCAGTACTGTCCCATCAAAGACACAGGAACCCTTCCAACAAGCAGCAGTACTGTCCCATTAAAGACACAGGAACCCTTCCAACAAGCAGCAGTACTGTCCCATCAAAGACATAGGAACCCTTCCAACAAGCAGCAGTACTGTCCCATTAAAGACACAGGAACCCTTCCAACAAGCAGCAGTACGGTCCCATTAAAGACACAGGAACCCTTCCAACAAGCAGCAGTACTGTCCCATCAAAGACATAGGAACCCTTTCAACAAGCAGCAGTACTGTCCCATTAAAGACATAGGAACCCTTCCAACAAGCAGCAGTACTGTCCCATTAAAGACACAGGAACCCTTTCCAACCATCAGCAGTACTGTCCCATCAAAGACACAGGAACCCTTCCAACAAGCAGCAGTACTGTCCCATTAAAGACACAGGAACCCTTCCAACAAGCAGCAGTACTGTCCCATCAAAGACATAGGAACCCTTCCAACAAGCAGCAGTACTGTCCCATTAAAGACACAGGAACCCTTCCAACAAGCAGCAGTACGGTCCCATTAAAGACACAGGAACCCTTCCAACAAGCAGCAGTACTGTCCCATCAAAGACATAGGAACCCTTTCAACAAGCAGCAGTACTGTCCCATCAAAGACATAGGAACCCTTCCAACAACCAGCAGTACTGTCCCATTAAAGACACAGGAACCCTTCCAACAAGCAGCAGTACTGTCCCATCAAAGACATAGGAACCCTTCCAACAAGCAGCAGTACTGTACCATTAAAGACACAGGAACCCTTCCAACAAGCAGCAGTACTGTCCCATTAAAGACACAGGAACCCTTCCAACAAGCAGCAGTACTGTTCCATCAAAGACACAGGAACCCTTCCAACAAGCAGCAGTACTGTCCCATTAAAGACACAGGAACCCTTCCAACAAGCAGCAGTACTGTCCCATCAAAGACATAGGAACCCTTCCAACCATCAGCAGTACTGTCCCATTAAAGACATAGGAACCCTTCCAACAAGCAGCAGTACTGTCCCATTAAAGACACAGGAACCCTTCCAACCATCAGCAGTACTGTCCCATCAAAGACACAGGAACCCTTCCAACAAGCAGCAGTACTGTCCCATTAAAGACACAGGAACCCTTCCAACAAGCAGCAGTACTGTCCCATCAAAGACATAGGAACCCTTCCAACAAGCAGCAGTACTGTCCCATTAAAGACACAGGAACCCTTCCAACAAGCAGCAGTACGGTCCCATTAAAGACACAGGAACCCTTCCAACAAGCAGCAGTACTGTCCCATCAAAGACATAGGAACCCTTTCAACAAGCAGCAGTACTGTCCCATCAAAGACCTAGGAACCCTTCCAACAAGCAGCAGTACTGTCCCATCAAAGACATAGGAACCCTTTCAACAAGCAGCAGTACTGTCCCATTAAAGACACAGGAACCCTTCCAACAAGCAGCAGTACTGTCCCATCAAAGACATAGGAACCCTTCCAACAAGCAGCAGTACTGTCCCATCAAAGACACAGGAACCCTTCCAACAAGCAGCAGTACTGTCCCATTAAAGACACAGGAACCCTTCCAACAAGCAGCAGTACTGTCCCATCAAAGACATAGGAACCCTTCCAACCATCAGCAGTACTGTCCCATTAAAGACATAGGAACCCTTCCAACAAGCAGCAGTACTGTCCCATTAAAGACACAGGAACCCTTCCAACCATCAGCAGTACTGTCCCATCAAAGACACAGGAACCCTTCCAACAAGCAGCAGTACTGTCCCATTAAAGACACAGGAACCCTTCCAACAAGCAGCAGTACTGTCCCATCAAAGACATAGGAACCCTTCCAACAAGCAGCAGTACTGTCCCATTAAAGACACAGGAACCCTTCCAACAAGCAGCAGTACAGTCCCATTAAAGACACAGGAACCCTTCCAACAAGCAGCAGTACTGTCCCATCAAAGACATAGGAACCCTTTCAACAAGCAGCAGTACTGTCCCATCAAAGACATAGGAACCCTTCCAACAAGCAGCAGTACCTTCCCATTAAAGACACAGGAACCCTTCCAACAAGCAGCAGTACTGTCCCATTAAAGACATAGGAACCCTTCCAACAAGCAGCAGTACTGTCCCATCAAAGACATAGGAACCCTTCCAACAAGCAGCAGTACTGTCCCATTAAAGACATAGGAACCCTTCCAACAAGCAGCAGTACTGTCCCATCAAAGACATAGGAACCCTTCCAACAAGCAGCAGTACTGTCCCATCAAAGACATAGGAACCCTTCCAACAAGCAGCAGTACTGTCCCATCAAAGACACAGGAACCCTTCCAACAAGCAGCAGTACTGTCCCATCAAAGACATAGGAACCCTTCCAACAAGCAGCAGTACTGTCCCATGAAAGACACAGGAACCCTTCCAACAAGCAGCAGTACTGTACCATTAAAGACACAGGAACCCTTCCAACAAGCAGCAGTACTGTCCCATCAAAGACATAGGAACCCTTCCAACAAGCAGCAGTACTGTCCCATCAAAGACATAGGAACCCTTCCAACAAGCAGCAGTACTGTCCCATCAAAGACATAGGAACCCTTCCAACAAGCAGCAGTACTGTCCCATCAAAGACATAGGAACCCTTCCAACAAGCAGCAGTACTGTCCCATCAAAGACATAGTAACCCTTCCAACAAGCAGCAGTACTGTCCCATTAAAGACACAGGAACCCTTCCAACCATCAGCAGTACTGTCCCATCAAAGACACAGGAACCCTTCCAACAAGCAGCAGTACTGTCCCATTAAAGACACAGGAACCCTTCCAACAAGCAGCAGTACTGTCCCATCAAAGACACAGGAACCCTTCCAACCAGCAGCAGTACTGTCCAATCAAAGACATAAGAACCCTTCCATCAAGCAGCAGTACTGTCCAATCAAAGACATAAGACCCCTTCCATCAAGCAGCAGTACTGTCCAATCAAAGACATAAGACCCCTTCCATCAAGCAGCAGTACTGTCCCATCAAAGACATAGGAACCCTTCCAACAAGCAGCAGTACTGTCCCATTAAAGACATAGGAACCCTTCCAACAAGCAGCAGTACTGTCCCATTAAAGACATAGGAACCCTTCCAACAAGCAGCAGTACTGTCCCATAAAAGACATAGGAACCCTTCTAACAAGCAGCAGTACTGTACCATAAAAGACATAGGAACCCTTCCAACCATCAGCAGTACTGTCCCATCAAAGACATAGGAACCCTTCCAACAAGCAGCAGTACTGTACCATAAAAGACATAGGAACCCTTCCAACCATCAGCAGTACTGTCCCATTAAAGACATAGGAACCCTTCCAACAAGCAGCAGTACTGTCCCATTAAAGACACAGGAACCCTTCCAACCATCAGCAGTACTGTCCCATCAAAGACACAGGAACCCTTCCAACAAGCAGCAGTACTGTCCCATTAAAGACACAGGAACCCTTCCAACAAGCAGCAGTACTGTCCCATCAAAGACATAGGAACCCTTCCAACAAGCAGCAGTACTGTCCCATTAAAGACACAGGAACCCTTCCAACAAGCAGCAGTACGGTCCCATTAAAGACACAGGAACCCTTCCAACAAGCAGCAGTACTGTCCCCTCAAAGACATAGGAACCCTTTCAACAAGCAGCAGTACTGTCCCATCAAAGACATAGGAACCCTTCCAACAAGCAGCAGTACCTTCCCATTAAAGACACAGGAACCCTTCCAACAAGCAGCAGTACTGTCCCATTAAAGACATAGGAACCCTTCCAACAAGCAGCAGTACTGTCCCATCAAAGACATAGGAACCCTTCCAACAAGCAGCAGTACTGTCCCATTAAAGACATAGGAACCCTTCCAACAAGCAGCAGTACTGTCCCATCAAAGACATAGGAACCCTTCCAACAAGCAGCAGTACTGTCCCATCAAAGACATAGGAACCCTTCCAACAAGCAGCAGTACTGTCCCATCAAAGACACAGGAACCCTTCCAACAAGCAGCAGTACTGTCCCATCAAAGACATAGGAACCCTTCCAACAAGCAGCAGTACTGTCCCATCAAAGACACAGGAACCCTTCCAACAAGCAGCAGTACTGTCCCATTAAAGACACAGGAACCCTTCCAACAAGCAGCAGTACTGTACCATTAAAGACACAGGAACCCCTTCCAACAAGCAGCAGTACTGTCCCATCAAAGACATAGGAACCCTTCCAACAAGCAGCAGTACTGTCCCATCAAAGACATAGGAACCCTTCCAACAAGCAGCAGTACTGTCCCATTAAAGACACAGGAACCCTTCCAACCATCAGCAGTACTGTCCCATCAAAGACACAGGAACCCTTCCAACAAGCAGCAGTACTGTCCCATCAAAGACATAGGAACCCTTCCAACAAGCAGCAGTACTGTCCCATCAAAGACATAGGAACCCTTCCAACAAGCAGCAGTACTGTCCCATCAAAGACATAGGAACCCTTCCAACAAGCAGCAGTACTGTCCCATCAAAGACATAGGAACCCTTCCAACAAGCAGCAGTACTGTCCCATTAAAGACACAGGAACCCTTACAACCATCAGCAGTACTGTCCCATCAAAGACACAGGAACCCTTCCAACAAGCAGCAGTACTGTCCCATTAAAGACACAGGAACCCTTCAAACAAGCAGCAGTACTGTCCCATCAAAGACATAGGAACCCTTCCAACCATCAGCAGTACTGTCCAATCAAAGACATAAGAACCCTTCCATCAAGCAGCAGTACTGTCCAATCAAAGACATAAGACCCCTTCCATCAAGCAGCAGTACTGTCCAATCAAAGACATAAGACCCCTTCCATCAAGCAGCAGTACTGTCCCATCAAAGACATAGGAACCCTTCCAACAAGCAGCAGTACTGTCCCATTAAAGACATAGGAACCCTTCCAACAAGCAGCAGTACTGTCCCATTAAAGACATAGGAACCCTTCCAACAAGAAGCAGTACTGTCCCATAAAAGACATAGGAACCCTTCCAACAAGCAGCAGTACTGTACCATAAAAGACATAGGAACCCTTCCAACCATCAGCAGTACTGTCCCATCAAAGACATAGGAACCCTTCCAACAAGCAGCAGTACTGTACCATAAAAGACATAGGAACCCTTCCAACCATCAGCAGTACTGTCCCATCAAAGACATAGGAACCCTTCCAACAAGCAGCAGTACTGTCCCATTAAAGACATAGGAACCCTTCCAACCATCAGCAGTACTGTCCCATAAAAGACATAGGAACCCTTCCAACAAGCAGCAGTACTGTCCCATTAAAGACATAGGAACCCTTCCAACCATCAGCAGTACTGTCCCATCAAAGACATAGGAACCCTTCCAACAAGCAGCAGTACTGTCCCATTAAAGACATAGGAACCCTTCCAACAAGCAGCAGTACTGTCCCATTAAAGACATAGGAACCCTTCCAACAAGCAGCAGTACTGTCCCATAAAAGACATAGGAACCCTTCCAACAAGCAGCAGTACTGTCCCATTAAAGACATAGGAACCCTTCCAACCATCAGCAGTACTGTCCCATAAAAGACATAGGAACCCTTCCAACAAGCAGCAGTACTGTCCCATTAAAGACATAAGAACCCTTCCAACCATCAGCAGTACTGTCCCATCAAAGACATAGGAACCCTTCCAACAAGCAGCAGTACTGTCCCATTAAAGACATAGGAACCCTTCCAACAAGCAGCAGTACTGTCCCATTAAAGACATAGGAACCCTTCCAACAAGCAGCAGTACTGTCCCATAAAAGACATAGGAACCCTTCCAACAAGCAGCAGTACTGTCCCATAAAAGACATATGAACCCTTCCAACAAGCAGCAGTACTGTCCCATTAAAGACATAGGAACCCTTCCAACCATCAGCAGTACTGTCCCATCAAAGACATAGGAACCCTTCCAACAAGCAGCAGTACTGTCCCATTAAAGACATAGGAACCCTTCCAACAAGCAGCAGTACTGTCCCATTAAAGACATAGGAACCCTTCCAACAAGCAGCAGTACTGTCCCATAAAAGACATAGGAACCCTTCCAACAAGCAGCAGTACTGTCCCATTAAAGACATAGGAACCCTTCCAACCATCAGCAGTACTGTCCCATCAAAGACATAGGAACCCTTCCAACAAGCAGCAGTACGGTCCCATCAAAGACATAGGAACCCTTCCAACAAGCAGCAGTACTGTCCCATCAAAGACATAGGAACCCTTCCAACAAGCAGCAGTACTGTCCCATTAAAGACACAGGAACCCTTCCAACCATCAGCAGTACTGTCCCATCAAAGACATAGGAACCCTTCCAACAAGCAGCAGTACTGTCCCATCAAAGACATAGGAACCCTTCCAACAAGCAGCAGTACTGTCCCATTAAAGACACAGGAACCCTTCCAACAAGCAGCAGTACGGTCCCATTAAAGACACAGGAACCCTTCCAACAAGCAGCAGTACTGTCCCATCAAAGACATAGGAACCCTTTCAACAAGCAGCAGTACTGTCCCATCAAAGACCTAGGAACCCTTCCAACAAGCAGCAGTACTGTCCCATCAAAGACATAGGAACCCTTTCAACAAGCAGCAGTACTGTCCCATTAAAGACACAGGAACCCTTCCAACAAGCAGCAGTACTGTCCCATCAAAGACATAGGAACCCTTCCAACAAGCAGCAGTACTGTCCCATCAAAGACACAGGAACCCTTCCAACAAGCAGCAGTACTGTCCCATTAAAGACACAGGAACCCTTCCAACAAGCAGCAGTACTGTCCCATCAAAGACATAGGAACCCTTCCAACCATCAGCAGTACTGTCCCATTAAAGACATAGGAACCCTTCCAACAAGCAGCAGTACTGTCCCATTAAAGACACAGGAACCCTTCCAACCATCAGCAGTACTGTCCCATCAAAGACACAGGAACCCTTCCAACAAGCAGCAGTACTGTCCCATTAAAGACACAGGAACCCTTCCAACAAGCAGCAGTACTGTCCCATCAAAGACATAGGAACCCTTCCAACAAGCAGCAGTACTGTCCCATTAAAGACACAGGAACCCTTCCAACAAGCAGCAGTACAGTCCCATTAAAGACACAGGAACCCTTCCAACAAGCAGCAGTACTGTCCCATCAAAGACATAGGAACCCTTTCAACAAGCAGCAGTACTGTCCCATCAAAGACATAGGAACCCTTCCAACAAGCAGCAGTACCTTCCCATTAAAGACACAGGAACCCTTCCAACAAGCAGCAGTACTGTCCCATTAAAGACATAGGAACCCTTCCAACAAGCAGCAGTACTGTCCCATCAAAGACATAGGAACCCTTCCAACAAGCAGCAGTACTGTCCCATTAAAGACATAGGAACCCTTCCAACAAGCAGCAGTACTGTCCCATCAAAGACATAGGAACCCTTCCAACAAGCAGCAGTACTGTCCCATCAAAGACATAGGAACCCTTCCAACAAGCAGCAGTACTGTCCCATCAAAGACACAGGAACCCTTCCAACAAGCAGCAGTACTGTCCCATCAAAGACACAGGAACCCTTCCAACAAGCAGCAGTACTGTCCCATGAAAGACACAGGAACCCTTCCAACAAGCAGCAGTACTGTACCATTAAAGACACAGGAACCCTTCCAACAAGCAGCAGTACTGTCCCATCAAAGACATAGGAACCCTTCCAACAAGCAGCAGTACTGTCCCATCAAAGACATAGGAACCCTTCCAACAAGCAGCAGTACTGTCCCATCAAAGACATAGGAACCCTTCCAACAAGCAGCAGTACTGTCCCATCAAAGACATAGGAACCCTTCCAACAAGCAGCAGTACTGTCCCATCAAAGACATAGTAACCCTTCCAACAAGCAGCAGTACTGTCCCATTAAAGACACAGGAACCCTTCCAACCATCAGCAGTACTGTCCCATCAAAGACACAGGAACCCTTCCAACAAGCAGCAGTACTGTCCCATTAAAGACACAGGAACCCTTCCAAAGAGCAGCAGTACTGTCCCATCAAAGACACAGGAACCCTTCCAACCAGCAGCAGTACTGTCCAATCAAAGACATAAGAACCCTTCCATCAAGCAGCAGTACTGTCCAATCAAAGACATAAGACCCCTTCCATCAAGCAGCAGTACTGTCCAATCAAAGACATAAGCACCCTTCCATCAAGCAGCAGTACTGTCCCATCAAAGACATAGGAACCCTTCCAACAAGCAGCAGTACTGTCCCATTAATGACATAGGAACCCTTCCAACAAGCAGCAGTACTGTCCCATTAAAGACATAGGAACCCTTCCAACAAGCAGCAGTACTGTCCCATAAAAGACATAGGAACCCTTCTAACAAGCAGCAGTACTGTACCATAAAAGACATAGGAACCCTTCCAACCATCAGCAGCACTGTCCCATCAAAGACATAGGAACCCTTCCAACAAGCAGCAGTACTGTACCATAAAAGACATAAGAACCCTTCCAACCATCAGCAGTACTGTCCCATTAAAGACATAGGAACCCTTCCAACAAGCAGCAGTACTGTCCCATTAAAGACACAGGAACCCTTCCAACCATCAGCAGTACTGTCCCATCAAAGACACAGGAACCCTTCCAACAAGCAGCAGTACTGTCCCATTAAAGACACAGGAACCCTTCCAACAAGCAGCAGTACTGTCCCATCAAAGACATAGGAACCCTTCCAACAAGCAGCAGTACTGTCCCATTAAAGACACAGGAACCCTTCCAACAAGCAGCAGTACGGTCCCATTAAAGACACAGGAACCCTTCCAACAAGCAGCAGTACTGTCCCATCAAAGACATAGGAACCCTTTCAACAAGCAGCAGTACTGTCCCATCAAAGACATAGGAACCCTTCCAACAAGCAGCAGTACCTTCCCATTAAAGACACAGGAACCCTTCCAACAAGCAGCAGTACTGTCCCATTAAAGACATAGGAACCCTTCCAACAAGCAGCAGTACTGTCCCATCAAAGACATAGGAACCCTTCCAACAAGCAGCAGTACTGTCCCATTAAAGACATAGGAACCCTTCCAACAAGCAGCAGTACTGTCCCATCAAAGACATAGGAACCCTTCCAACAAGCAGCAGTACTGTCCCATCAAAGACATAGGAACCCTTCCAACAAGCAGCAGTACTGTCCCATCAAAGACACAGGAACCCTTCCAACAAGCAGCAGTACTGTCCCATCAAAGACATAGGAACCCTTCCAACAAGCAGCAGTACTGTCCCATCAAAGACACAGGAACCCTTCCAACAAGCAGCAGTACTGTCCCATTAAAGACACAGGAACCCTTCCAACAAGCAGCAGTACTGTACCATTAAAGACACAGGAACCCCTTCCAACAAGCAGCAGTACTGTCCCATCAAAGACATGGGAACCCTTCCAACAAGCAGCAGTACTGTCCCATCAAAGACATAGGAACCCTTCCAACAAGCAGCAGTACTGTCCCATTAAAGACACAGGAACCCTTCCAACCATCAGCAGTACTGTCCCATCAAAGACACAGGAACCCTTCCAACAAGCAGCAGTACTGTCCCATCAAAGACATAGGAACCCTTCCAACAAGCAGCAGTACTGTCCCATCAAAGACATAGGAACCCTTCCAACAAGCAGCAGTACTGTCCCATCAAAGACATAGGAACCCTTCCAACAAGCAGCAGTACTGTCCCATCAAAGACACAGGAACCCTTCCAACAAGCAGCAGTACTGTCCCATTAAAGACACAGGAACCCTTCCAACCATCAGCAGTACTGTCCCATCAAAGACACAGGAACCCTTCCAACAAGCAGCAGTACTGTCCCATTAAAGACACAGGAACCCTTCAAACAAGCAGCAGTACTGTCCCATCAAAGACATAGGAACCCTTCCAACCATCAGCAGTACTGTCCAATCAAAGACATAAGAACCCTTCCATCAAGCAGCAGTACTGTCCAATCAAAGACATAAGACCCCTTCCATCAAGCAGCAGTACTGTCCAATCAAAGACATAAGACCCCTTCCATCAAGCAGCAGTACTGTCCCATCAAAGACATAGGAACCCTTCCAACAAGCAGCAGTACTGTCCCATTAAAGACATAGGAACCCTTCCAACAAGCAGCAGTACTGTCCCATTAAAGACATAGGAACCCTTCCAACAAGCAGCAGTACTGTCCCATAAAAGACATAGGAACCCTTCCAACAAGCAGCAGTACTGTACCATAAAAGACATAGGAACCCTTCCAACCATCAGCAGTACTGTCCCATCAAAGACATAGGAACCCTTCCAACAAGCAGCAGTACTGTACCATAAAAGACATAGGAACCCTTCCAACCATCAGCAGTACTGTCCCATCAAAGACATAGGAACCCTTCCAACAAGCAGCAGTACTGTCCCATTAAAGACATAGGAACCCTTCCAACCATCAGCAGTACTGTCCCATAAAAGACATAGGAACCCTTCCAACAAGCAGCAGTACTGTCCCATTAAAGACATAGGAACCCTTCCAACCATCAGCAGTACTGTCCCATCAAAGACATAGGAACCCTTCCAACAAGCAGCAGTACTGTCCCATTAAAGACATAGGAACCCTTCCAACAAGCAGCAGTACTGTCCCATTAAAGACATAGGAACCCTTCCAACAAGCAGCAGTACTGTCCCATAAAAGACATAGGAACCCTTCCAACAAGCAGCAGTACTGTCCCATTAAAGACATAGGAACCCTTCCAACCATCAGCAGTACTGTCCCATAAAAGACATAGGAACCCTTCCAACAAGCAGCAGTACTGTCCCATTAAAGACATAAGAACCCTTCCAACCATCAGCAGTACTGTCCCATCAAAGACATAGGAACCCTTCCAACAAGCAGCAGTACTGTCCCATTAAAGACATAGGAACCCTTCCAACAAGCAGCAGTACTGTCCCATTAAAGACATAGGAACCCTTCCAACAAGCAGCAGTACTGTCCCATAAAAGACATAGGAACCCTTCCAACAAGCAGCAGTACTGTCCCATAAAAGACATAGGAACCCTTCCAACAAGCAGCAGTACTGTCCCATTAAAGACATAGGAACCCTTCCAACCATCAGCAGTACTGTCCCATCAAAGACATAGGAACCCTTCCAACAAGCAGCAGTACTGTCCCATTAAAGACATAGGAACCCTTCTAACAAGCAGCAGTACTGTCCCATTAAAGACATAGGAACCCTTCCAACAAGCAGCAGTACTGTCCCATAAAAGACATAGGAACCCTTCCAACAAGCAGCAGTACTGTCCCATTAAAGACATAGGAACCCTTCCAACCATCAGCAGTACTGTCCCATCAAAGACATAGGAACCCTTCCAACAAGCAGCAGTACGGTCCCATCAAAGACATAGGAACCCTTCCAACAAGCAGCAGTACTGTCCCATCAAAGACATAGGAACCCTTCCAACAAGCAGCAGTACTGTCCCATTAAAGACACAGGAACCCTTCCAACCATCAGCAGTACTGTCCCATCAAAGACATAGGAACCCTTCCAACAAGCAGCAGTACTGTCCCATAAAAGACATAGGAACCCTTCCAACAAGCAGCAGTACTGTCCCATCAAAGACATAGGAACCCTTCCAACAAGCAGCAGTACTGTCCCATTAAAGACATAGGAACCCTTCCAACAAGCAGCAGTACTGTCCCATAAAAGACATAGGAACCCTTCCAACAAGCAGCAGTACTGTCCCATAAAAGACATAGGAACCCTTCCAACAAGCAGCAGTACTGTCCCATTAAAGACATAGGAACCCTTCCAACCATCAGCAGTACTGTCCCATCAAAGACATAGGAACCCTTCCAACAAGCAGCAGTACTGTCCCATTAAAGACATAGGAACCCTTCCAACAAGCAGCAGTACTGTCCCATTAAAGACATAGGAACCCTTCCAACAAGCAGCAGTACTGTCCCATAAAAGACATAGGAACCCTTCCAACAAGCAGCAGTACTGTCCCATTAAAGACATAGGAACCCTTCCAACCATCAGCAGTACTGTCCCATCAAAGACATAGGAACCCTTCCAACAAGCAGCAGTACGGTCCCATCAAAGACATAGGAACCCTTCCAACAAGCAGCAGTACTGTCCCATCAAAGACATAGGAACCCTTCCAACAAGCAGCAGTACTGTCCCATTAAAGACATAGGAACCCTTCCAACAAGCAGCAGTGCTGTACCATTAAAGACACAGGAACCCTTCCAACAAGCAGCAGTACTGTCCCATCAAAGACATAGGAACCCTTCCAACAAGCAGCAGTACTGTACCATTAAAGACACAGGAACCCTTCCAACAAGCAGCAGTACTGTCCCATCAAAGACACAGGAACCCTTCCAACAAGCAGCAGTACTGTCCCATTAAAGACACAGGAACCCTTCCAACAAGCAGCAGTACTGTCCCATTAAAGACATAGGAACCCTTCCAACCATCAGCAGTACTGTCCCATTAAAGACACAGGAACCCTTCCAACAAGCAGCAGTACTGTCCCATTAAAGACATAGGAACCCTTCCAACAAGCAGCAGTACTGTCCCATCAAAGACATAGGAACCCTTCCAACCATCAGCAGTACTGTCCCATTAAAGACATAGGAACCCTTCCAACAAGCAGCAGTACTGTCCCATTAAAGACACAGGAACCCTTCCAACAAGCAGCAGTACTGTCCCATTAAAGACACAGGAACCCTTCCAACAAGCAGCAGTACTGTCCCATCAAAGACATAGGAACCCTTCCAACAAGCAGCAGTACTGTCCCATCAAAGACATAGGAACCCTTCCAACAAGCAGCAGTACGGTCCCATCAAAGACATAGGAACCCTTCCAACCATCAGCAGTACTGTCCCATTAAAGACATAGGAACCCTTCCAACAAGCAGCAGTACTGTCCCATTAAAGACACAGGAACCCTTCCAACAAGCAGCAGTACTGTCCTTTGTTGTTATGAAAACATACAGAGTGCACATCATTCTCCTCTTCCAACCTATACAAACTGTCCCGACATGTATCAGACTCCGTCCATGCTAGTTTTTATGAACGATTAAGGGTTTCTCTCTCTCTTCTACTTGCTTAAATATCTTTACCAATTTTATACATGTATTTCTATGTATATAATTTTTCGTTTGTTTAATAACTACCTCTTGTTATAATTGTAAAGTGCTCTGTCACCCGTAAGGGTCTTGTTTGCGCTATATAAAACTCTGAAGAAAAAAAAATATATACAACCAGGAGTGAAAGTAGAAAAGGCTCCGGCTAGTAAAAAGCTTGCTTAAACAGCCAAGCCTTCAAAAGTTTCCTGATCACAGGAAGATAGGCTCTAGTCTGACTGGGGGCCAGGACAGAGAAGCTCCCGCCCCATGCTATCTATTGCTAGAACTGAGGGATCATCAGCTTTCCATGAAAGGCATAGCAGCCTTTCTGACAAGCGGCAGTACTGTCCCATGATGCAGGATCCCTCCGGACATGCCACAGTACGGTATCGGTACAGTTCAAGGCATAGTAGCCTGCCTGACACACAGCAGTCCTGTCCCATGAAAGACTTAGCAGCCCTCCTGACATGCCTCAGTACTGTTCCATCGTACGTGTAGCAGGCTTTGTGACACAACGCAGTACTGCCCCATGAAAGATTTAGCAGCCCTCCTGATACGCCACAGTACTGTTACTGTCCCACGATAGACATGGGCGTCCGCAGACATTTTTCCAGGGAGGGGCAAAATGTTAACGTCATCACCATCCTCCGACATGATGTGTGCCAGGTGGGGCACAAGAAACACTGGGGCGCAGAACTGGGATAGACACAATTAAATGCCAGGAATCCAGGACATGTGAATGACCCTGCCACAGGCCAACAAACACCACCTGTAGGGAAAACGCTAAACTTTCTGACAAGGTGCTTTATCTCTGTCTGCTAGGTGTGCACACTTTCGGGTTCTCGATCCAACACCAATCAAGACTGTCTTCAGCACCGAATACTTTAAAACAGCCTATGATTAAAGCACCAGATTAAATATACTGTATGCACAGTGTATGTTAGGGATTATTTGTAGCGCACATATTTACCAATATTGGCTTCTTGGCGCTAGAATTCATAATAACTTTTACCCAAAGTTAAAGCAGTCAGTAATAAATAATGCAGCAATCACACACGCTAGTGATTCGGCAAGGGGTGCTCCCTTTACTTGAATTCCCCGGGCATTGCTAAATATTACACACATTCAATTAATTTATATAAAATAAAATGTATAGGTCCAAACCATTGCAATGATTTTTAAAAGAAACCTAGAGTCCCTCTACGTGTAGTCAATGTCAAACTGACAACGTGCGCACGTTTAGGGATACAATAATGGCCAGCTCCCTTATGCGGAAGCCCGGCACCGTAAATGTGTGGCACATGCGGCGCCCGCAGCGGCGGCACATCACAGGTCCAGGGATGCTGAGTCTTACACAGTGGTCGAAGTGGGGTAAAAACAGTAGGAGAACAGTGGGCGGAGAATCAGATGGCCGGAATAACCCAAGGTTTGGATGTGTGGGTGGAACCCAATATTTTTTATTTGTTTGGCATTTCACTGCCTAGTTTAATCAACCAATGGATACACATGATTATGTAAGGTTATAATGAGTTATTGAAATTAAAATATATTCACAAAGTATGCTTCTAATCACAGAATGTACCAAATATGATAAAATGTGGAAACACAAGCCATTTGTCTTCGAGCCATGGAGTTTCTGTCATCAGCACTTCTCCCTTTTTCCACAACAGCAGTTCAAACATGAAAGCAAAATATCCTAGTTTGCAAATGTTTTCTCAAAAATTATGGCTTTGCCATATTTGCCTCATAATGCAAGATCTGCTGCATGATCTGACCATTTAAATTAATAAATTGTTTGTAGCTCAAACATATCAAAAGTTAATAAAAAAGGTGACTTGTGTTGCTGCGGAGTGGATGGCCTATTGCAAAGGTTGACTGGTCACCTTTCTCACTGCTGCATTTGTATGTTACACTGGTACTAATAAAGCAAAATCTTTCCAGAGACTGTTAGCATGTGTACACACGTCAAAATAATAAAATATCTGACAATATACTGCATTACGCTGCAGCCTTTTTTTAAAGCATAATGTAGTCAACACTACATTATACTTTTGTCATCCTTTGCTGCATAATTAAATCCAGTGGCCCCACAGCAGGCAGCACATGTTAAAAGTGCTTGTAAATGAAGCAGGGAGACTGTGAAGTTTGCGAACTTAGGGGCATATTACCGAGGTGTGCGTTGCAAAACTCACAACGCACATCTCCGTATCGCTGGCTATCGCCGGATTTCATCGCCTAACTAGCGCGCAATTATCAATGCGCATCAGGCAGGCGATTAGAAATCCGGCGATAGTCGGCGATATGGCACATTAGCGCATGAAAACAAACGTTGTTTTCACGCGCTAATGTGTGCCTTGATGATATGGGGGGGTGGATTCAGCTTTATGATCCACACCCCCATGTTATCAATGCCTAACGCCTGGTCGGAGCAGGCGTTGGGAGGCCTGCGATAAACGAGTTTATCGCAGGTTTTTGTCTCCCAACGCCTGCCTTGGTAATAGGGTGTTCCCACCTCCAACCACATTTTACATGTGGTTGGACGTGGGAACGCCCACTTTGCATGTCATTAGCGATGTTTATCGCCGACATGCAAAGTGGGCTCGGCCCAGGCTTTAAAGTGCCCTTGGCAATAGGGCTCTAGCTGTATCGCCGCTTTCTCAGCACAATTCGCTGAGAAAGCGGCAATACTAGCCCTTGGTAATATGCCCCTTAGTTTGGTGTGCGTGCAAATCCTGCAGTGCCAATCCCTGGTGAGTTGCAGCTACTACTGCTGAAACAAGGCCAATGGAGGTACCTATGGGTGAGGAAGACTGGCCTCAAGGGCAGGGCGAGCCATAGCACTGGTGGTGTCCTGTGCATTAATGTTTGTTAGTGCCCCCCAATGACCACCTCTGCCATGGATTCCCTCACTACCACCCTTTAACTGTGCCCCCCAAGTCTCCATAACCACTCTCTCTCAGATGCATTTAATTTGATTTACAGCACTACTCATACCATTGTAGGGTGTCAGTGCACTTTACATCACACACATTACACAGAGACAATCAATGTATACATGTGTAAATCACGGTATAGGAAATGTTACATAAGACTAAGGACTACAAGGTGTAGGAGTCACATGACAACCATACTAGTAGCCTATATAGTTTTATAGTGATTGGTCTGGAGAAACACAATACCCGGAATTTAAAACGTAATACCATGGTTGGGGTTCTACTTAAAAATCAGAATTGATTTCTGTCCAAAAGAACACTTTTTAGGACATTAGGATGAACAAAGACTGGGAGGGGGGGGGGAATATAACGCTCTAATGTATACCTTGCAGTTTGTATGCAGCTCTTAGATGACAGTTAATAGCTCACTGTTCTAAGTTAGCATTTTAACTTATAAACTGCAAGTAACAAAAGGATCTCTCTGACAAAAGCAGTAGCCCACTGACCTATTTACATTATGTGCACTTTGTGATCTGCATGGCACATGTTCTTTGCAGCCGGTACATTCACCCTCTGAGCTACCTTTCCATGAGTCAAAACTTCCACTAGACAAAATTCTGATCTCTCTCTAGGAAGAACATTAATCACCAGAGTCATCATTACATTTTTATTGTTGCCGAAAATTGCTGGAGGCCAGGAAGGAGGCAGCAAGCGTTTTTAAAACCATAATATACTTGCAAACATGATGCCTCCACCTAAAGTCAGCACCCGGTGCGGTCACACTGGTTGTACTGCCCTAGAGCTGGCCCTTCTCAAGGGTCCTGTGACCTCAGTGACTGTTGTTCTAGGGTGTGCTGCTTTCAGGCCTGCCCGCAAGACTGGAGGTGAACTTCAGTATGGATAGTGGTGGACAAGCCTTGAAGGTTAACCTACACTTGTCATGCTAGGGTCCACCTGCTGGTGTGAAGACACCAGGACTTCTGAGGTGTTGCAAATCCTTCTAAGGTCTAGCATGTGATTGTGCTCTCGCAGGAGAGTGGTCTGGTGGACTGGTTATTAAGGCTGAACCTGGTTCCCAGTTCCAAATTCAGCAGCTCTGACCATAGCGCCACATCCTCTCCCCCACTGAACACCGTACTGCCCCACTGAGAAAAACTCCCACTGTCTTCAACTACACCCCAATTGTTGTCCGCTATAAACACCTGGATGCGGCTCAATTTAAATTACGCACTAGACAAGAGCAATATGCGGCCTACAAAAAAAAAGTAACAACATCCTTGAAAAAGCAAACACTTATAGGGAATGCAAAATTTAGCAAACCATGGGAAATGTAAGCAGGCACAACATGGTTACCTTAATGCTTTTACACTCTCTATTCAGAAATCAGTGAATGCTTTTGCCTGAAAAGTTAAGGACACGACTACAAGGCCCTGAATGGACCCATTTCAATGGCCATTGCTTATATGCTTACAAAACGTAAGCAGTATGGTAAAAAGACCACATCCCTGGACGCAGATCCGCCGCCCGCAGCACACATTTTGTTTTCCGATCCACACATTGCAGTACCTCCAGGATTGGTGCACTAGTTCCAAGTCCAGGGAAAACAAAGACAAGAAAACAAAAATAGCGCTTCACTGGCAAACTCTGTAAAAGTGGCGCTAATGTGTTCCAGTGTGAATGAAATCAGTTTGGGGAGTTTGCTACCACCCTGTCTTACTTTATTTAGTTATTTATCTATTTTTCATATTTTTAGCCTTTTATTCCCTATGCTGCACTTTGGAATTAAAATGTCAGAAAAATACTACATTTCCAGCAAAAGCGTCTTTCTTTTTTGGATCCATTTCACAGGGAGGCAAATGAAAGAAAGGAGAGGAAAGAGAGTGAGAACCCTGTCTTGAAGTCACGGTTTTCATTGGTGTCCGCAGAGAGGGCAAGGAGGGGTGCTCCGGGGGGGGGGAGGGGGGGGCAAGCGCCCCTCCTTGCCCCCCCTGCGGACGCCCATGGCGATAGATGTAGCAGGCTTTGTGACACACAGCAGTACTGTAGAAATATATATATATATGTTTACTAAAAAAACAAAGGTTACAGGGATGCAGGGAGGTTATAGTTAGGAAATAGAATTAAAAAAATAATAAACCTTAGAAATTCTCTGAAAAAACAAAGGTTACACCTATCATGGGACAGTAAAATATATATATATTCACTGAAAAAACCATAGGTTTTACAGACGTTATAGCTAGGAATTCGCATTTAAAAAACCTTAGAAATTCACTGAAAAAACCATAGGTTTCAGGGACGTTATAGTTAGCTGGACATTTGACTCATATAAAACCAAAGAAAATCGCCAGTTATAGTTAGTTAAGCTAACTATAACTTGCGCGCCCGCAATGCACTGCTGATGATGGCTCATATTACATCACTCATGATCACTCACGATTTCTGCTGTCCACAGTGTAGACTATTCAGTGTTCCTTTGCACTTGCAAGATAAATTTGGTAATTGTAGTAAACCTATAAGTCATCCAAAAAGATGTCCTCAAGCAAGTATACTAAAAGGATAATGTGTATATTTCAATAGACGTTGTAGTTACTTGACTACTGGATTCTGTAATTAAACAATCACCATTCCATCTGAATTGTGAACACTTCTGTCTGCAGTGTAGGTCAGAGAGGGTGGTCAGCAAGGGCCCACAGCTACGTACGTGTACTTCACCTGCCCAGTTTGTCATAAGCGAAGCAAAAAAAAAGCGTGGGCGAAGCCTGTAATGATACGTATGCAAGGGACAGACAGAGCGCACTGGAGCAATGTTTTTTCCTAAAGGACTGCGTCATCTACAATAGCGACTCGATCTGAATTGTGAACACTGCTGTCTGTAGTGTTAATTGAAGGCAGTACTCACACAGACAACCATGAATACTTTTTCTCACTTCCTCTTCACAAAATACAACAACATAAATTACAGAAAACTTTGCAATAAATAAATCAAAACAATTCGAACTCTGATTTCCGCTGTCCACAGTTTAGACTATTCAGTGTTCCTTTGCTCTTTCAAGATAAATTTGGTCATAGTAGTAAACCTATGTCATCTAAAAAAAATTCTTCAAGCAAGTATACTAAAAGGATATTGTGTATATTTCAATAGACATTCTAGTTACTTGACTAGTGGATTCTGTAATTAAACAGTCACCACTCGATCTGAATTGTGAACACTTCTGTCTGCAGTGTAGGTCAGAGAGAGTGGTCAGCAAGGGCCCACAGCTACGTACGTGGACTTCACCTGCCCAGTTTGTCATAGGCAAAGCAAAAAAAAGCGTGCGCGGAGCCTGTAATGATACGTATGCAAGGTACAGACAGAGCGCACTGGAGCAATGTCTTTTCCTACAGGACTGCGTCATACACAATAGCAACTTGATCTGAATTGTGAACACAGCTGTATGTAGTGTTAATTGAAGGCAGTACTCACACAGACAACCATGAATACTTTTTCTCACTTCCTCTTCACAAAATACAACAACATAAATTACAGAAAACTCTGCAATAAATAAACCAAAACAATTTGATTTGCGATTTCTGCTGTCCACAGTTTAGACTATTCATTGTTCCTTTGGACTTGCAAGATGAATTTGGTCATTTTAGTAAACCTATAAGTCATCTAAAAAAATGTCTTCAAGCAAGTATAATAAAAGGATATTGTGTATATTTCAATAGACATTCTAGTTACTTGACTACTGGATTCTGTAATTAAACAGTCACCACTCGATCTAAATTGTGAGCCCTGCTGACCGCAGTGTAGGCCAGAGGCACTATTCATTAACGCCTCACAGCCACGTACCGTTGAATTCGAAAGCATGGAGTTGGTTGCACCAGATCAGAGGGGGTACACAGAAATAATCACAGACTTGAACTTCTGACATCCTTAATCATAGAATCAAGACCCCGTTTCACTGTTCTGACCTGCTGTACCACGGTGTACTCCACCGACTGGTGTCAACCAAGCACAATAATCATGTGCAGCAGTTAGCTACGCAAGCACAGAGTCTGATGCACCCCAATGGAGGGAGTTCTATGAAAAGCAAGCAGCAGGTAATTTCGGATATCGTCCATTGTGGGATCAAGACACCGTTCCACTGTTGGAACCTAGAGTTGCTTGCACCTGGTCGAAGGGAATACCTTTATCTCCACTCTCAGATGCAGTTCTAACATCGTCCATTGTGGGATCAAGACACCGTTCCACTGTTGGTACCTGTTGGACTACTGTGTTAGTAGTATACAGAGCACTCTACGGTGCTGGGCCTCCGGCTGGGCGCTGTGTGCTTGTGTCGCGGTAGCCAGAATTGATCTCACAGACCTCGGCCCAAGAGCTTCCGCCGGCACGTGGTGGGCCCTCTTTCACATAATGCAGTAGTGAAAGGTGAACTGTGGGGCATATGTGCTTCGCAGCGGCCATGACAGTTTCTGAGTACCAGCAGGCTGAGAGCATCATTCACTCAGCCACCTTCGCTCACGGGGTCAACCTCAGGGTGGTGTAAGCTGCGCAGACCTGGCAGACACGTTCGCCATTCCTGAGCCAAACCACAACCACAGAAATGTGCCTTTTATTCATACCCCTACGCTAGCCTTGCGTACGCCGAGCCAGCCCACTACGCTAAAGATTTGGGGGAGGGGGAGGGGGCACGTACGCGCTATGTTTTCATAATCTTCCCCACTGACTGTACTATCATGCTTGCATCCACTCTCTACTTCACTCAATAGACCATCAGTGTATGTTCACATGTACATGTCTGTGCTTTGCATACTCTAGTCTGTCCGGCACATCCCCTCAACACTTTGCATTGTATACTTTTATAATCAAGATTCACTTCCCACCTTTGCACATACTTTGCTCCCATCTCTACCCGCTTTCTGCATTGTGTGGCAGAGGTGCCATGCCATATTTGGTTTGTATACATGGCTAGCCACGTTTCCCACAGTACGTAGTGTCGTTGTGTCTGCTAGGTGTACATGTTGTTTGTCATGTTGCATGTGATTATATAAGATAGCGCATTTATTCACGAGCAGTGGTTTCTCCCATTTACTTATCACTGTCTTAAAGAGGATACAGAACTTTTTCTCACATGTGAAAAGTGCGACCACAATGGCACTCATTCATTACTATCAAAGAATGTCCAACTGCACGACGCTTCTAAGCTTACAGCCCCCAATCTTGCGTGCTTTCTTAAGACCACGCCAACTCCCACAATCAGCCCAACATTCACACAGCTTTCTAACAGCACTTATCTGCTTCTCAATAACATGCACTCCTACGGAACATGAGCTGGCATACCACCTATCCTTACTGTTTCAAACTGAGTAACTTCCTGTGGCAATGTCTATTCCCACCCACACAAAACAACTCCCAAACTTCAACTTGACCTTCAAAACCTACTTTGAAATCAGATTTCATTAAACTAACCAAACTGAAACAGCGTTTGTTCAGAACAGGAGGGTCCCTCACTTCTGCAAAGAAAATGTATCGACTACAGATAACACGAACTTCAAGTAAAATACAGTCCCTTTTAAATACGAACCTCCCATTAAACGTTGTGAATTGTTACACAATTTTCAACACATCTCACACTCAAGGTCTGGCACACTTTTTTAACACGGTCTCCTCCGGCATTCTCACACTCATTCAAACTGTTTTTGGTATAATACCAGACTTCATTCATTCAATCATCTATGGACTAACAGGAACAGTGCCCATAATTCTCGCTCTCTTTGCAGCCACCCTCTACTATTTTTGTTTGTAAAAAATGGCTGCACTTCCTGTCCTAACAACCATGTCTGACAGAATATGCCTCTACGCAAAGCTACATCAACACAGTCAAAAAATTGAACAACTTTTCGGCTGCCTGCCTCTATCTATTATCGGAGCCAGCTACAACATGACATTTATTTACACATATGCAATCTGCGTACAACCATCTTTTTATTGCAAAACTTGCCATTCGACTGGCGAATGGATCTATGCCTTGCCAACATCCCAATAATTGCTCCAGATATCCAGCAGGTAATGGAGTATCTTGAAAACCCTGAACTTGATTGTTCAGGCAGTGAAGCATTGGCGGATGCAACGCAAAAAGGTACAGTGGCGGAATGGGATTTCTGCGCAGCCGCGACAGATCTCCTGCAACGTGTGACCTTTGACAACATCGCAGATTGCCTGCCAATTCAAATTGCCGCTCCAACATTCAAAGAACATTACTGTTCCTTTGAGACTATGAATTGGATCGCTTCGCTTTTCTCACACAATGGCAACAATGACCTCTTGGAACATTATGCATCTCAAGCCACTGAAGAACTTCCGGACTGCAATCTCCAAGACTAAATTCACGTTATTCTTGGATTGATTTTTCCAACTTTTTTGACTTTTCCTTAAAAAAATTTTAATACACTTAAATGTAATTATTTTCATATAATAACTTTCTAAGTATGCTCACGCATTTGAAATCTGTTTTCATTATTGCCCCTTACATCTCCACTCTAACCAGGGATCGGTGATGTATGGCCTATGCAAATACGCTATTTACTTGCTAAATTAGCCTAAACCTGACATCCATTTTGAAACCATGTCTATTCTTTGTGCATACGTCTCTCTGCCTGCCTGTTATCTACAAAGCCCTTTCACACAAATTTACTCTTCCTCAGCCTGTGCTCACAAGCTGGCGATCAAGATAAATAAACACAACATTGTTTAGGAACTGTTTGGCACAGTGTGGTAACCGTATCCTACCTTTATTTTCATTATACAATTTAGTCATTCATGTCTAATAGCTATAGTTCATGCCACATGGAACTGTAACATGTAGTGTGGAATTCACTGATGCAGGACCTTCGGTTTGAATACAGCAGAAGCAGTTGGAGTTTGCCTCAGCTCAATGCCTTAGCTCTCTGCTCAAGAATTTTATTTTGAAAGAGCTGAACACAATAATGTATGGTTTGACCAGAAGGGTACTGAATGTGCTTCTCAGAAGCGCAATGTGTGTATGCCTCCTCAAAGTTCCAATGTGGGTAGAACTATTACCAATTCTGACATGCACCAAATTTAATCTACTGTACAACAGATTCCTGACTGTTCTACTGATGATAATTTTGTGTTAAAAAAAGCAGTACCAGGGTAGCAAAAAAGTGTGATGATTACATTTTGCAAAATCTTTTTTTATCCTTGTTTTCTTAAAGGATACATGTGGTAATCATATCCTACTTTTATTTTCCTTATAGAATTTAAAGTCATTCAAGTCTAATAGGTATTGTTTATGTCACATGGAACTGTAACATGTAATGTGCAATTCACTGATACAGGAGCTTACGTTTGAATCGAAGCAGAACAGCTTAGAGTTTGCCTCAGCTGGATGCCTTAGCTATTGCGCCAGTGGGTCTATTTATGACACTTTTTATATAACTTTCAAACTCCATCGCTTTATTACACACAGCCACTTTCTTAGACACACCTGATTTCACCATTTGTCGTCTGTGGCATTACAACATTCTGCATTATATTCTTCACGATTATTTCTTTATTCCTGCTTGCTAAAAAACTGCATTCAAGTCTTCAGACCGGTAGGGGTGAGTAGTTTGCTTCCCACTCCTTGTATAGTATAAACGCATACTAACACTACTTACACAGGTATGCTACAGCGGCCAGTATCCTACAGTGCCCACATCACACCACCCACTTTACAGCAATCAGCTCACGACTTAGACCCACAGTTTCATCACCGAGTCTTCAGAGCGGTACCAGTGAGTAGTTTGCTTCTTACTCCCGCTATAGTCTAAACGGATATTAACACCACCTGCACATATATGCTACAGCGGCCAGTATGCTACAGCGCCCAGAGCACATCAGTTTACAGCACTCAGCTCACACTTTAGGTGCACGGTTTCATCCCCGAGTTTATCGGTACCTCACCTCAGCACCATCTCACTCTAGGCAAAACAGCACTTTCACACCGGTAAGGGTAAATACTTCGCTTCGGCCAGTATGCTACAGCGCCCACAGCACATCAGTTTACAGCACTCAGCTCACGGTTTAGGCGCACGCTTTCATCCCCGAGTGTACCGGCACCTCACCTCACCACCATCTCACTCTGGGCAAAACACCACTTTCACACCGGTAAGGGTAAATACTTTGCTTTACACTCCCTCTATTGCACACCCTACCACCGTACAGAGCTCACAGCGCTCCTACCCTCCTCTTTCCTACTCTTTTCATCCTTTTTTCCCCTTACTCGCTTCAACGGAATCACAAAATGGTGGCCAACACTTCCTAGTTGCAACCGCTCACAGCCAATAAGCAGCAAGCTCGTGCTCGTAACGCCTCAGCCAATCAGATGGCAGAATTCCCAAATATTGATATCTGTAAATTTTGATATTTCTCCAAAACGACTGAATGAATTTACACCAAATAAAAAAAGCATGCTTTCTAGACCAAGACCCTTCTCCCTGCCAAATTTGGGGTAATTCCGTTCACCCGTTCGACCTGTAGCCTTGTCTAAAGTTTCCTATGGAAATTAACATGGAGAAAACATGTTTTGGGACCCCCCTTTTTTCTTGGCCCCCCTTTGACAAATCACCTCCAAGCTTTTAACATAGGAGCTGATATGAACAAATAATTTGTTGTGAAAATTTCATGAAGCTTCATCAAACAATGCCAAAGTTATAGGCAAAACAGAAAATATTCTTCCTATGCAAACTTGGTCCTAACTATAACTACCTACTGGCGACCGCCAGTAGGTTTTATATATATATATCTATATATATATATATATATATATATATATATATATATATATATATATATATATATATATGTATATGATTGTGGATTGTGTCTCTGTCGATTGTGGATTGTGGCACTCTCGATTCACTTGTTAATGAAATAAAAACTCTGCAAACGCAAAACCTGACTGAAGCGTCAGTTTCTCCCTGGAGGTGCTGTTTGGCATTCATTTGGTGCATTGTTTGATATATGTGTATATATATATATATATATATATATAAACGAAAACCTTCCTCCACAAGAACGAAGCAGGAGCCTGAGGGGTACAAGTATGACGGGTTTTATTGGCAAACAGGCAGTCCCAGTGGCGGCAGATGCATTTTGGCGTGGAGCCTTCCTCAGTACCCAACACCGGGAGCACTCATCTGTGTTGTATCATTCCTGCTGCCTCTGATGTGGTGCTGGCGTTATCTGCTCCTCCCCCTGGCGGTATGGCACACCTGTCGTAGTCCATTTGACTTAGAGGACTACAACTCCCAAAAAGCCATATGATCGCGGCAATTCGGGTCGGTGAAATGGGGAAGGCGTGTAGGTAATCTTCACCGCAGTCACACAGCAGGACACGATGACCAAGCCTTCCACTGCCCTAGAGCCAACAAGCCAGTCTTCAAGTCCCCTTATGATGCCACAGCCTCACATACAGGAGATCCAATGTGCAGGGATCAAGTATGCAGTTAGCACAATGTCCAAAACGAGGTAGATTACCTCACTGCTCCGGGTCCTCTGTTAGCGAAGCGGGAACTGGACTATCCCTCCCGGGAAACCATAGATGCGGTAAAGCAGATGCCAGCAGTTGTTCAGATCCCAAATGTGGCGGTGCTCCTGAATTGTGCAACTGGCAAGCACAAAATATATAAACGAAAACCTTCCTCCACAAGAACGAAGCAGGAGCCCGAGGAGTACAAGTAAGACGGGTTTTATTGGCAAACAGGCAGTCCCAGTGGCGGCAGATGCATTTCGGCGTGGAGCCTTCCTCAGTACCCAACACCGGGAGCCCTCATCTGTGTTGTATCATTCCTGCTGCCTCTGATGTAGTGCTGGCGTGATCCGCTCCTCCCCCTGGCGATATGGCACACCTGTCGTAGTCCGTTTGACTTAGAGGACTACAACTCCCAAAAAGCCATATGATCGCAGCAATTCGGTCCGGTGAAATGGGGAAGGCGTATAGGTAATCTTCACCGCGGTCACACAGCTGGACACGATGACCAATATATATATATATATATATATATATATATATATATATATATATATATATATATATATATATATATATATATATATATATATATATATATATATATATATATATATATACACAAAAGGTTACAGGGACATTATAGTTAGGCTCAGATTTCACTCGCACAAAATTAAACAATTCAGCAGCTAAAGTCACCTGCTATGAAACAAGCGCCTACAGGGATATGGCATCAGTTATGGCAACAGTGGGCAAATGAGGAAATAGCCTGCTTGATAATCACAAGTGTATCACTGCTGGATAAAAGATACCACATAATTGAACTGGTTGCTCGTAACAATTTTGGACTAACATCTACTGAAGGTAATGATTAAAATGAGCAAGGACACTGTCAACAAACGACAGGAGACATAATCAACAATGGCAGATATTGTGGACATTCTCTCATGCTAAAAAGATCTGAAGTTTTTCTGTTTCATGTCATTGGTGGCCCATCGTCCAATGGGAGTGAACTGTGCAACATTAAAAAAAAAAAGAATATATATATATATATATATGCTGCAAAGACTCGTCCTTCGTTTTCCTCCACGAAAACACGACAGCCAGAACACGCAGAAAAGACGAGGTAAACCCAATTAGGTGCTTCTTTTTTTATTCTGCTTTCTTTAAAGTGCAACCACATCACCACGACGCGTTTCGGCAGCTCCCTGCCTTGATCACATGACAACAGTGTCGTGGGATACACCTCTTTTTAAAGTGCTAGTGTGCAAATGGACATAGAAAAAATATTTAAGTCTTTTTTCTTCTGTGTGATACGTAAAATACAGGTTGGATAGTTAATTAGTGTGAAATACCAAAATATGAACAGTACATAAATGTTACGCCAATGAAATTCGATGTATAATACATTATGGCTATTGTAGCATCATATACATTTGATAAACCTTCAATTCATATCTTATCAACTGTTATTTTCTCAGATATCCATTCACTGAATACTAAAGTGCATCTCCGTGAATCAAAAATGAGACTAACAAAATATGATAATACTGTTGTGCAGAAAATTAATACTAAATAAAAATAATACCCTGAGTGAATAAACAAATCATCTTAAATTTATACTACGCCCTGCCAGTAAACAATATCATCTCTATGAAGGGATAGGTACGAGAAAAGACGAATACTTCAAGGGTTCTACTGATGAAATGCAACTTATTACAACTTGTAATGAATGATTCCCACTATTGTTTAACATCAAAAAACAATTTTTTTGTGTCATTCAATTCATTCATAAGTCTTTAAAATTGCATAAATAGTTAAAACCCATTTAGTATAAAAAATAGACTCAAATATTAATCTTTCGTCTTGTAAAATCACATATTTACATTATTATACTCATAAAAGGTACTACTAAGATATATACATTTGGAAGATTGAGGATTAGTGGAACACTGATTCTTATTGATAAAGACCAAATAATAAATAATAAAGTGCGATTTTGTATAGCCATGATCTAAATAATCACTCTAAAAACGTATACATATCTTCACTCATATTTAGACCATTTGGCTGTTTTGTATCTAGAGTGAGTATGTAATGGGTTTCTAGCCGGCGAAGCATACCCTCCCTGTCCCCTCCTCTTCTCTGAGTTGGGACGGTATCAATTATGTAGTACCTTAGATCTTTTGGGTTTCCACCATGTACTTCATAAAAATGCCTCGCCACAGGGTAGTTAGGGTCATTGTTGTTAATCGCCCTGATGTGCTGCAAGATCCTCTTATGACTTGGAAGTTTTGTACTGCCTACATATTTCAATTTGCAGCTGCATTCTAATATGTAGACCACAAATTCACTTTTACAGGTTAAGTGATATTTGATGTTCTGTGGTTTCGAGCTGAAGGCTGTCAGATATGAAGTTTTGTTTACTCCATACGTGCAAGCCTTACAACTAGGGCATTTATAAAAACCTTTCCGTGCTAAGGACCAACCCGTGTTTTCCCTGTATTCTGGGCTACTCTTTACCAGTACATCCCCCATTGAGGTGGCCTTTCTATATGTGATTGATGGATAATCCGGGAGAGTGTTGCCAATAACAGGATCTTCTTTAACTAGATGCCAATTGCGATGAATTATCTTACGCAATTCCCTGTGTTGGCGATTGTAAGTCATAATTAATCTAGGTGTTTCCTCAGATGTTATCATATTACCCATATTTTCCATCATGGGGGTTTCTATGTTGCTCAAAAGTTCATCCCTTGATTTTAATCTAGACTTAACAATTGCCGCATCCACTGTTTTCGCAAAGTAGCCTCTTTCTAGAAATCTACATTTGCTTTCCTGCTGATGTTTTTTCAATTCTCCCTCATCACTACATATTCTACGTAGCCGCAGCATTTCCCCATAGGGGATGCTATGAATGAGATGGCTTGGATGTGCACTACTTGCGTGTAGCAGGGTATTCCCTGCCGTTTCCTTTCTAAACAAAGTGGTCTTAATTTTGCCTTCATCAATTTTGACTAAAACATCTAGGAAGGAGACCTGACTGCTACTTATGTCTGATGTAAAGCATAAGTTTACGTCATTGATATTGATATTGTCGATAAACGTCTGTGCGTCCTCTTTGCTGCCTTTCCACACTATTATCAAATCATCAATGTACCGTAACCATGATACAATGTTGTCCCTACAGGTGTCCCGATATTGCCCCCTGAGGACCAGCTCCTCCCACCAGCCCAATAAACAAACAGGCGTAACTGGGGGAGAAGCTAGCCCCCATGGCGACACCCTGAACTTGGCGGTACATCTGTTTGTTAAAAAGGAAAAAGTTATGTTCTAAACAAAATGATAACATGTCAATAAGCATTTTGTTGTGCAATGCAAATTCAATAGGTCTCTTGGCTAGGAAATGCTGAACAGCTCTTACTCCATCTATGTTCTTGATACAAGTATATAAGGAAGAGACATCAAGGGTTATAAGATGATATCCATTTTCCCATTTGACCTTTGCAATTTTGGACAAAAAGTCTCCAGTGTCTTTTATGTACGACTCTAATTTGCACACATGTTCTTGTAGAAAGAAGTCTATGTATTGTGACAAATTTTCAAGTGGACCATCACATGCCGCGATGATCGGTCGTCCTGGAGGTGTCTCCTTATTTTTATGTATTTTTGGTATGAAGTAAATCACTGGCGTGCGGGGATGCTCCTTTTTTAGGAATTTAAATTCTTCCATATTTAGGAGTCCCAGATTTTTCCATGCTAGTAGTTTACTGCATAATTCATCCTGCATCTGTTTGTATTTGATGGGAGAGCTATGGTGGTAACATTGTGTGTCGCTGAGCTGGTTGTTTGCTTCAGTTAGATATTGTGAAAGGGGCCATAGCACGATGTTTCCTCCTTTATCCGAATTTCTTATCACCACATTGTTTTCCTTCTTCAATTTTTCCAGCAAAAGATCATATTGAATTTGTTCCTTAGTTCTTCTCCTCTTAGTCATTTGTATTTTTGTGTGTAGTTTTTTGACTTGAGCGACCACAGTGTCATTGAAAACGTCTATCGAGTCTTTAGTCGTGATGGGCACAAACTTGGATTTTCTTTTAAACGGGGTTTCCGGCTTTTTATTTGCCAAACTCCTTACTTTTTGGGTATTGAGGATTGGGAATTCCTGTGAAGCTTGTGTACTTTGTGACATATATATATATATATATATATATATATATATATATATATATATATATATATATATATATATATATATATATATATATATATATATATATATATATATATATATATATATTCACTGAAAAAACCATAGGTTTCACACCAGTTATAGTTAGGAATTAGCATTTAAAAAACCTATTAAATTCAATGAAAAAACCATAGGTTTCACACCAGTTATAGTTAGCTGGAAATTTTACTGATATAAAACCATTGAAATTCCCACGTTATAGTTAGTCGGACTCACTATAACTTGCGCGTGCAATGCACTGCTGATGACATCATATATTACATCACTCATGACATGGTCAGTGACATCACTCATGACATCACTGATGACACCATCCAGTGAATGTGTGGCTTTCTGAAAAATAAATATATTTTATATATGTATATGTTAAGGTCGATGGAAGAATAAATGTTTAAATAAGTGTCTAAATGGATGTTTTTAAAAAAAAAATTGATTGGTTAACTGGCTTATTAAGTGTATCTTAGTGAATACATATATTAGCGAGTAATGTTTAAATATTTAAATATATGTATGTGTTTTACTTTGTGTATAAGTGGCTGCATGGGTTGGTGAGTAGCTACATGTGTGTGTATATGGGTTATTAGATGTTTTTTTAGTATCAATATGAGTGTCTGTATGGTTTGGTGGGGCTGTTACTTAGCACATAGATGCATCAATGACTGACTCACTGTTTGTATGTGTTTTGAAGACAGCATATGTGCAGGACTGTATGGGTGGATGAGTGTGTATATGTGTGTGTTAGTGAGTGAATGCCTCTCTCACTAGTGTCTTTATGAGTAACTACATATGTTTTAATCTTGTATATATGAGCATTGATGTATATAAGTAAGTATATGTGAGAGTGAGAGATTGAAAGAGTTCCTGTTTAAATAAGTATGTGTTTCTATAAGTGATTGTTTAAGAGAGTAAGTATGTGTAAGTTTCCTTAGAAGTAATGTGCTAATGTGTGTATAGTTGTATATGCAAATAAATGGATGTTTATTAGTTTATTTGCATGTGTGAGTATATGTATGAGTACGTTTTTGATGACTGTCGGTGTGTAACAGAATGAATAGGGGTATCACTACATATGATGAGTGAGTATATGTATGAGTGAATACATAAAACTGTTGGTGAATGTGTGAATTTGTATATAGATGGTGAAATTACTGAATTGGTTGTTGTAACTGGTATGGGTATATGCACTTTTTTGAAAATGTTAGTTTCTATTTTTCAATATGTGTTTCAAAGGTTACTTTACAGTGAGAGGAGGTCTGTCACTGTGTCACAAGGATGGTGTCATCAGTGATGTCATGAGTGATGTCACTGACCATGTCATGAGTGATGTAATATATGATGTCATCAGCAGTGCATTGCACGCGCAAGTTATAGTGAGTCCGACTAACTATAACGTGGGAATTTCAATGGTTTTATATCAGTAAAATTTCCAGCTAACTATAACTGGTGTGAAACCTATGGTTTTTTCAGTGAATTTAATAGGTTTTTTAAATGCTAATTCCTAACTATAACTGGTGTGAAACCTATGGTTTTTTCAGTGAATTTCATAGGTTTTTTAAATGCTAATTCCTAACTATAACTGGTGTGAAACCTATGGTTTTTTCAGTGAATTTCAAAGGTTTTTTTAATGCAAATTTTTAACTTTTTGTAGGGCTTCATACCTATGTACTTTTTAGTGAATTTCTAAGCTTATTTTTTCACAAATGTCTTTAGCTGAGAAAGGTATGTTTTTTCTAAAAATGAACACTATAATGTATATTAAGATAATAATTTTATTTTAAAATAGTATTTTACTTTTTTTTTTATATTTGACTCTGGAGCGCTCCCGGTGCGCGTACCGATGAACGCCCCGGTGCGCGCACCGTCAGCGCACCAACAAAAAAAATAATAAAAAAAATAATGGAGTGACCATAAGGAATGGGGACAGAGAGAGTGGTGTTAAAAGAAAGAGAGCTAAAGGGAGGAACACAGAGGGACTGTGTAATAGATAGTAAGACAGAGAAAAAGTGTAAAAGGAAGTAAGTGAGAAAAGAAAAATGAATAAGGGAGCAAAAGAAAAGAAGAAATAGGAAGAAGACTAAAGCAGAGGTTCTGGGAGAATGTAAATGGATGATGAAAGTAAAAGGAAGGACAGTTAAGTATGGGAATGACAGGTAGTGACGGAATCAGAGGAAAGGAATAGTAGTGACGGAGGGAAAGTAAATAGCAGTAAATATAAGTAAAGAGGGGTGAAAGAGGGTATATGTAAGTGAATAAGGGTAAGACATGGGGAATAATAGAGAGAAAGAAGAGAGAGAGTAAAAGAAGGAGTGTCACAAAGGGACTAAGTGAACCAGT
The DNA here is from genome assembly GCF_964263255.1 of Lissotriton vulgaris. NCBI lineage: Eukaryota > Metazoa > Chordata > Amphibia > Caudata > Salamandridae > Lissotriton > Lissotriton vulgaris. The sequence continues at coordinate 36,146,487 of NC_141697.1, forward strand.
TAAAAAGATAAGTGAAGGAGTGTGCATAGGCAGAGGTACTGAAAGAAGTTGAATGTGGTAGGAAGTAAACATGGAAGAAAAGAATAAGTGAGGGAAGCAAAGTAAGGAAACAGGGGTGAGGTAGGGTGAGAGAAAAATAGTGAAAATAAAACCAAAGGTGATAACAAAAAACATTTTGTAAACACACTTACCATAAAATCAATGCAAACTTGTATCTGTGAAAGATAAAAGAAAAACACGTTATAATTACTTAAAAATATATAATAAAATAGAAGAAACAATTCAAGAGGTTTAAAAATCTACAAAAGTTTACTAAGAAATGAAGCAATAGTGAAGGATACAAAAACAGAAAGAAAGTAATGTAGAAAAAGAAAAAAAAGGAAAAAGAAATAGAAAGAGAACAAATTCCTAAAGGTAAGTAAGATACTAAAAGAATGTAAAATATCAAAACAAAAACAGTAAAGATAAGAAAGTAAAAGAAAAATGAGTGAAAAGGAGAGAAGTCTGATTGAGAAACTATAAATAAAAAAGAGGAATAGAAGATGATTGAGAGTGAGTGAAGTAAAGTCACAGAGTGAAGGGATGAAAGGAATGAAGTTATTATAGAACGATGGATAAAACAGGAGTGAGAGAGTAAGTACACAGAAAGACAAAAGGAAGAACTAAGTGAACTACAGTAAAATGAGTGCGAAAGAAAAAAAAATGGAGAAAAAGAAAGAGAGGGTAAGGAAACTAAAGCAGTGATACTGAGAGAATATGAAAAAGATAAAACGTGGTGGAAGGAACAGAGGAAATGCAGACAGTTCCTATTAGATTGAGAAGTTGTGAATGAAGTGCAGTAAAGAAACAGCGATGAAAAAAGAGTGTAAATTAGTAAAGAGAGGTAAATAAGGGTGAAAAAGAAAATGAGTGTGAGAAAATGTGAACACAATATAAATTACATAATGCAAACTACACAATAACTTATACAATATGTTACATTATTTATTTTTGCTGTTCTCAGAATATATTGAATTTCACTTAAATTAGTGAGTTCAAAGTCTTCATCATATAACAGCGGGAAAAAAAACACAATCTAAAAGATTGTGTTTAAAAAAAACCCATTCAAACATACATCTCATATATGTACACTAATCTTTGATTCACTTACTTTTCCGTGAGGCCAAATAGAAGATAGTGAAGGTCCTTTTGGTGGTAAAAAAGTCTGCTGTGCTCTATAACTTCCATTTCATCGACTTCCTATGAAAAAAGATCTAAGAACATCATACCTTACACTTTCCTCACGGCCAATTTGTGTCAGATATATCAGTATTTTTTACTTTGAGATCCACTTAAAGTATCTACATGAGATAAATAATTTAAAATATTAGATTAACTAACTAACTAACTAACTTTTATTATCTATTCCCGTCTTCAAAGGCCAATTCCCTTTACTAAAACTTTGGTTTTAAAAACACTAGATAAGAATTTGTAGAGTCATAAGGCAAACGTTGTTTATAAGTTAAATGAGAATCATTGCAGTAACTCCATCCATTTTCAGATTTTAAGTAGCATATATAATGTCCTGAGGTTGTCAAAGAACCATCATGATAAATAATAGCTTCAGTTGTAAAGGTTCTTCCTGAAATTGATAACTGAGAAGCCACAAAATTTTTGATAGAAGTTGTTAATTTAGTTCCATCAGGTCTACATCGTTGGAAAACTAAAATGATATACTGCCCATAACTTTGTATAAATAATGTGGACAGCATTGTACAGTTACATTGGGTACACACCATATTATGATCTGCTGCTTTAACTAGATTTTTAAAAGACACTGATTTACAGTCAGGTAAAGTCAAATATATAAATTTGTCAGTATCTATTCTAGTAGTACTTGATAAACTACAATTGTGGCAGTCATGCTGCCATTGATAAGAAAGGCTGAAAAGATTATCTACATCTACACCTTCATCTTCCAAAACACCAAACATATACATTAAAAATTCCTGACAATCCTGCTGAATGTTCTGTGAAAATTTATCTTGACCAGAACACATATCTAAAATATTTCGAATTTCTGTTGCACTTTCTATTTGTGCTGTAACACTGCTACATTTCTCAAACACAGAATTCAATAAACCACACAATCTTTGATCCCGATTTTCAATAATCTGTTCTTGTAAACTTTTAAGAAAAAAAACAACATTAATCACTACATTAGCATAGCAGTTGACACCAGAACTATTTTCAAACTGTAATCCAACAACATTTTCTCCACAAATCTTTTTCTTCCTGTTTTCAATTACAGTTTTCTCTACTTTTTGTTTTTTTGCTACTACCTCACTGCAATTATTCTCATTTCTTCTTTTTCGGCCTACCACACGTTTTTCAAACAGAGGATATTGAGGCAAATGTGGAGCATACTCTCTTCTTAACCTATTGTATTCTTTAACACAATCTAGATCTGCAGAAATCTTTGTCTCATCACACGCAATCAAGTACAATCCTGATAAAGTTCTGACTCGTGATAATGCCACATATGCCATACCCTCTTTAAACACAGATCTTCCAATGTTCACCAAAGCACCATCTACACTTAAACCTTGAGATTTATGAATTGTTACCGCATACGCCAAACAAACAGGAAACTGTTTTCGGCGAACATATAAGTCTTTTACAAGTAAAAATCTAGCAGAACCACGACTTATTTGTTGTACTTGTTCAATGCCATCAAATTTTATTTTTAAAAATTCAATTCCATCTCTATTTCTGTAATTCACAAAATCAACAACATAACCTATTGCTCCATTTACCAGACCTCTTTCAACATTTAAATTCCTTCTCAAAATGATACGACAATTTAAACAGACATTCAGAGTCTTTTCAAAACCAGCTGTTTTTGAAATACTTTTCTCCAATGAATCCAATTTAGTTTTCAAATTTTCAGACAAAACAATTGTTGCACCCATATGCTCTATTTTATCTATTGCTTCCAGTTTCACAATCTCTTCATTTTCTAACTCTAACATTTTGTTGTTGAAGATGGAACATTCTTGCAGAGTTGGCATCAAACATATCCCAGATTTCTTCTCAGTCATTTTTTTAAAAATATTCTCTGGAAGAATGTTTTCATTTGGATACAAATTTGAAATTAATCGACTATGCAAAGCTTTTTTCCCACGCTCAGTCACTTTTCCAATTCTTACATCTTGTAGAATATTTTTATAATCTTCATCCTTGGCCTGTCGCATATTTTGAAGCAGTTCAGCATATTTAAAATTTAGCCATACATTAACGTTTCCAATGCTTCCAAGGGACTTCCTGGTATCTTCATGTGTGAGCATTTTAAACACTGGTTGTCCTTTTACTGGAGTCAACTGCAATAGATCTCCAAAAACAATAATGTGTTTTCCTCCAAATAACACATCATACTCTGTTTTAAGAATTTCTTGCATTCTCAAGTGCACAAAAGCAAGCATTAGATTTGAGACCATGCTTACTTCATCAATGATAAGAAGTTTCATTTTCTTCAAGACTCTTGAAACTTCAGAACACGCATCTCCAGATAACTTGTTGTAATGCAATTTATTATCATGTTCAACTGGCAGCATCAGTAAACGATGTAGAGTAATCCCTTTAATGTTATGTGCTGCCAGACCAGTTGGAGCAGTTACAACACAAGAGAGTGGTGAATCAGTCCTTTTCTGCAGATAACTTGCAATGGCTTTAATTAGAAAACTTTTTCCTGTCCCCGCTTCTCCACTTACGTATAGTCGGACAGAGTCAAATGATGTGCATGAGCACTCTTTTTTCTCATGTCTGAATCCATGTTCAATCTGCTCTGTGACTTCATCATATATCTTTTTCTGCTCAATGTTTAGTTGCTTTACCAAATCTTCTAAGTTAACTCCATCCTCTTGAGCTTGTTCCATAGCTCTTTCCACCTCATCCATGGCAGTGGCAGCTTCATTTTGGATAATTGGTCCTCCTAGTGGATCCTGGCTCAATGAAGTAGAACTCTGACTATCTTGAGAACTGTCTCTAGCTATCTCTTCAGCAATTGTGGTTTCTTGCTCCATTTCTTCATTCAACATTTGCAGATAATTTTGAAAAATAGGACATTCTATGGTATCCTTAGTTGCATTAAAAGAGTCTTCATAACAGAGAAAATCTCCAAGTAGTTCCTCTTCTGTACGCCATGGCTTAAAGAGTTGCAAAAGAGCTAAATAGTAAAATTCTCTTTTGTCTGGGACTTCACAACTCAATTTTCGATGATTAATCAAATGGCCTTTTTTCTGCTTCACTAGACATCCTTCATAGCCAATGAGTGCATATTTTCCATTATTGATATCTTCTGTGATGTTCCTCTTATAACTGTAGTTTTGAAGAACTTCATATAAACAAATGTTCTCAAGGTGAGTACTTCTATTTGGATAGTATGTATCCAACATATTTGTCTTCAAAATATCTGTACTGTTTGGTTCTTTCTCCGCCAAATATTCAATTTCTTGTACAGATTTCAAAACTCGGTTTCGTGTTGCAGCAAGACCTAGACTCACCCAAATGATTGTTCTTGATTTGGCATAGAGACTTGCTGATGATAACCGATCAGAACATTCATATGCTCCAATTTCTCGATGCAACAACATCTTCAGACTGAAACTGTATAATTTCTTGCTTAGACTCTTTTCATGTGAAATGTCCTCCCACATTTCCTTCAGTTCTGTCTTTTCTTTTTTTGTGATGTAAGATGTCACATATCGAGCCACAGCAATAGAGTTGTCAGCAACGAACTGAATATCCATGTTAGCAATCCACATGGACAAAATCACTGGGTTGTAATCGTTGATGTACTTAGATTCTTCATTTCTTTTCAAATTGTATGTATTTTTGGGAGATTTCCTCGTCACAGTATGTCGTAGAGATGACATCAAATTATTTACTCTTCCCTTAGAAATCACTGGTCGAGGAAACGCAAAACAACATTTCGTGTAGTACTTTTCCTTGTTTTTAAATTTTCGACGACAGTACTTTCCACAACGATGAGATTGAAAACGTAAAACTTGTTGCCTTAAATTGTTTTCTTCAGTAGATTTTGGAACAGCACATGTTGAATACTCTTCAATGAAACTCATCACTGTTTCATCTGAAGCTGATCCAAATTTGGGTGCATCTTTAATCCACAACAACATATGTATATGAGGAGCACCTCTCGCTTGATATTCCTTCCTCCAAAAGAAATCCAAAACCTCTCCAAGGGGAGGATTTTTTTTGTTGGTAATAAAAGACATCATAGCTTCAAATCTATGATTAAAATATCTGCAAACATTCACTGGATCTAAAGAACACAGTTCTCCTGGTGTTTTCAATTCTATATTTGGTATGTTTTCATTTGCCTCTCGTAGAAATTGAAGTAAATCGTCCCATGCATACTCAGCACAGCTAAGAGTGAGGAACCATGTAGGAGTTCCTAAGTTTCTTAGCATACATTTCAATTCTCCATGACGATGAAACCAATACTCGTTGGTTCCACGTTGACATGCCATGAGATTGATTAGCTGAGATTCCAAAATACTGTCTTGCAGATTAACTTTCTCCATAAAGTCTCTTGCACAAACATTTTGGAAAGGGGCGACCACTCGGTCCCCCCGAACGTATGGCAGAGTACCTCGATCCCCCCGGGAAGCCATTTTGGGCGGGAGGCGCGTCTCGGCTGGTATGCCCGAAGCGGCGTAGCCGGGGCGCGCCCTTTCCCGCCCTAGAGTGGGCTGGCCTAGACACTGACGCGGCTGGCCACGCCCTCGGGGCAGGCAGGGGCGGGTTTACGCCCGCCCTGAAGACGGATAAAAAGGGACGCAAGACCAGAAGACATCCTCTTGTTCCTGTGCTCTGAAGCTGCACCTCCTCGCTGCACGTGAGCTCGAGACGGAACGAAGAGCCAATTTTGAGCGTTGTAATCTTTCTTTTTGTCTTACAGATACTCTGTCGGAGAAATGCCCAAGAAAGGCGGGAAAAGAATGACGACCGAACAGATGGTTCGGGTCCTCATGAAGGAGATGACTGAGCTGAAGAAGCGGGTGGCGGAGAGAGACGGGGAAGGGGGGCCGGAGCGTCCGTCGGCTGGAGCAGCTCCGGGAGGAAGAGCCAAGAGGCCAAGGAGGGGACCAGCTGGGGGAGACGCCCCGGTTCCCTGTACCCCGCTCCAAGCGCCAACCCCAGTACCAGTGGAGGGGAATCCGATTCCTGTGGTGGTCACCCCGGTGTCCAAAGAGGATATGCCGCCCGAGCTGGCAGCACAACTTGCAGCGTGGTTGGGCGACAGTAGTGAGGGCGCCACGGCTGCCGAGGCCCAGGCGCTGATGAAGCAATTGCGCGAGAAACGGGATGCAGCCAAGGCGTCCGCACCGGCTGCAGTAGTTGACAAGCCACAAGGGACGATTGCGACCACAGATGCAGCGTCCGGTGCAGGTAAGCGGCCATTGCCGATTGCGAGGGATGAGTCAGCACCCTCTCGTAGAGAAAGGTTGGGTCAACATGTGCCTTTGGCAATTAAGGAGAAGATTTGGGCGGGGGAATACGTGAACATCTTCTCGTTGCTTGTTGATCATTATGAGGTGGAGCATGTTAAGGGTCAGAAAGATCTTATGCATCCGAGTGTTTGGCGCGCAAAAATGGCCGCCTTTAAAGTAAATGAGACTATCGGCAATTGGGGCAATGCATGGGGAATTTTTACGTCAATCTTGGGGGAACGTAGGCCCGAGTTGCTTTCCGAGTTGCCGACCTATCAGTCAAGAATCATGGGGTACTCGACATCACACCAAGGTAACCATTGGTTCTGCTACGATAATCTTTTTAGAAAGGCAAAAGAGCATAATAAAAGCTTAACCTGGGATTGTTATGATTCTTTGACATGGGATAAAATGAAGGAGACAGGTATGTTGAAAATGCCATTGGTAGGAAGTAATGTTGGCGAATCCTCCCGCCATTATGGGGGGACGCCCTTTCGGTCAGGTACGAGTACCGACGATTACTCGAGACCTGCCGGCAATACAGGAAAAAGGGGGTTCTGCTTCAATTTCAACAAAGGTAAATGTACCAGGCCCCAGGGATCGTGTAAATTTAAACATGAATGTAGTGGGTGCGGGTCGTCCCATCCTGAGTCCACGTGCAGAGCCAAAACGGGTGATAACGGGGGGAGAGGAGGCGCCAAACAGGTCTAACGTAGTCCGAGGGGCGCCTTTACCTACCCCGATTGATACCTTGGCGATGATTCCCTGGCTCAGTGAATACCCGGATCGTACTTCTGCTGGGGTGCTGCGGAACGGATTTTCGTATGGTTTCCGCATCCCGGTAGGGGACTTTCAGGGCGTGGAGAAGTGTAAAAATCAACTTTCCGTCCTGCAACATACGACCGTGGTTCAGGAAAAGATCCGGAAAGAGGTTACTCGAGGTCGGGTTGCCGGCCCATTTAGTGTACCCCCGGTACAGAATTTTGTTTGTTCTCCTTTAGGGGTGGTCCCCAAGAAGGACCCGGGTGAGTTTCGACTGATTCATAATTTGTCAGCTCCACGTGGTCTTTCTGTAAACGATGCAATAGACCCAGAAGTGTGTTCGGTGCGGTACGCATCCTTCGATGAGGCCGTAGCCATTTTGAATCGCCTGGGGCCCGGGGCGCTGATGGCGAAGTCAGATATCGAGTCAGCGTTCCGGTTGCTCCCGGTACACCCGGACGATCAGCGTCTCCTAGGTTTTATGTTTCAGGGTTATTATTACATGGATAAGTGTATGCCGATGGGGTGCTCTATATCTTGTGCCTATTTCGAGAAATTGAGTAGTTTTCTACAATGGGTCTTCACAAAGAAGACGGGTTTCCAACATGTAATGCATTACCTTGATGATTTTCTGTTCCTTGGGGCAGCCGGGGATCTCGAATGTGGCCGGGCCTTGGCCGAATTTTGTGTATTAATGAAGCAGTTTGGTGTGCCATTGGCACCAGGTAAGACGGTGGGTCCTGCGACTTGCCTCGAGTTTCTGGGGATCGAGTTAGACTCCAGAGAAGGTTGTTTTCGTTTGCCAACTGACAAAGTGTGGAAGTTCAGGGCAGCCCTGCAGGTGTGTCTAAATGGATCTAAAGTTACGCTGCATCAATTACAGCAGTTGGTGGGACAGTTGAATTTTGCCCTGAGAGTTATACCGATGGCCCGCCCCTTTTCTCGTTCAATTGCCCAAGCTATGGTCGGCCTAAAGGAGGGCCATCATCGCACGAGACTATCGGCTGAGGTCCGCCAGGACGTGCGTATTTGGTTAGCATTTCTGGCGGACTTTAATGGTCGAGTCATCTGGAACAAACCAGCCGTATCCTCTGAAGAGCTGGGGCTATGGACAGATTCAGCAGGTAGCATAGGTTTTGGTGCCATCTTCGGCACAAAATGGTCGGCACAAAGGTGGCCGACATGGTGGCATGACAATGGTCTGACAAGTAATATTGCTTTCCTGGAACTTTTTCCCATTTTGGTGGCCCTGAGAACCTGGCCAGAAGGGTTCAAAGATCACTCTGTGATATTTTGGTCTGACAATATGACCGTGGTCGAGTGCATCAATAGTCAGGCAGCACGATGTAAACTGATTTTAAGACTGCTCAAAGAAATTGTTTTACTGTGTATGCAACTGAATGTGCTGTTCAGAGCAAAACATGTCCCAGGGGTAATGAATCAGGCGGCTGATGCACTGTCTCGTTTTCATATGCAGGCTTTCTCGGGTTTCCTTCCCTCAGCGGACCCAGAGCCGGCACCCTTCCCCGAAGCTCTCTGGTCTCTCGGTGCCCCGAACTTCGTCACCTCGTGGGAGAGAGTCTAGCACCCCGGACGAGGAAAGCATATGAAGGGGCGTTTAGGTCCTATTTAGCCTTTTTGGGGACTGATAGAGAGAGGCTTTGGGGCCACGAGGAATGGGTAGTGAATTTTCTGATGTCCTTACGTAGGGCTGGGAAATCTGTGGCGACGGCCCAGAGGCATCGTGCTGCTATTTCCTTTGTTGCCAGGGCTCATAGTATCCAGGACCCGACAGCGTCTTTCGTTGTACAGAAAGCGCTGCGTGGGTGGCAACGCCTTGAGGGTCGCAGAGTAGATGAGAGGCGCCCGATAGGTTTGGATAGGTTGGCCCAGTTGTTGGCTACACTCCCTGCCACATGTTCATCTCAGTTTGAGGCGGTGTTGTTCCGAGCCGCTTTTACGCTAGCATTTCACGGGGCGATGCGAGTAAGCGAACTGGTGGCAAGGAACAAACAGGATGTGGCAGGGGGTTTGTGCCAAGAACACGTTCAGATCAGAGGAGAGGCAATGACGGTCTCCTTTGTCAGGTCCAAGACCGATCAAGACGGGATGGGTGACTGCATAATCATACGCAGGATTCCCGGGTCCTCCATGTGTCCGGTAAAGTGTTTAGAAGATTACCTAGCACGAAGGGTGGCATTATGGGGGGGGACCTTGTTGAGACACGCGGACGCCACCCCACTGACGAAATTTCAGTTTCAGCGGGTGCTTGCGATGTCAATTGCCGCTGCGGGCTTGAACCCGGGCGAGTTTGGGACCCATTCCTTTCGGATAGGGGCTGCTACGGAAGCTACAGCCAGGGGTCTTAATGTTGAACAAGTGAAACGAGTGGGGCGTTGGTCCTCCAATTGTTATAAGAGGTATGTGCGGTTGCACATGTTGTAAAGCTGTAATGACGTACTCACGCCTCTTGTTTTTGTTTGGTTTTCAGTTGCGCAAGCCTACGAGGCGGGGCGGACTATGCAGTCGACCCAACACCGGGCCAGCGGTCAGACATCACCGGCTGTGAAAAAGGAGGTGTGGGTCGTGGGCCACTCATACGTGAGGCGTGCCGCGGACGTATTCAAAGCAGGTGACATGATTCACGTAGCTGGGGAATACGGGTACAGGGTGTCCTTCTACGGAAGAGGCGGTCTCTGTATTGACCAGTTTCAAGCATATTTTGAGGATTTGTTAGGGCGGACGAGGTCACCGCCGTCTATAGTCATAGTACATTTAGGGGGCAATGATTTGGTCACCACTGGTAGACGACTTCTCCTGGAGGCAATGCTTTCCACTGTAAGTTGGTTGGCGAGGAGAGTTCCGGGGTGCACAATTGCGTGGTCCCATATGATCCCACGAAAGGTGTGGCGGGGGGCTATTTCTATTCCTGCTTTGAATCATTCTGTTAGAAAGCTTAATAACAAAGTGAGTAGGTTGTTCCGTTCCGGGACATTGCATTCTATTTCGCATGGCTGTATTAATGATGACAGTATGTATTCGGGGGATGGTGTGCATTTGTCTCGGGTGGGGAATGAGTTACTCATAGGAGACTTCTTAGCATGGTTAAAAACGTTAAAGCATGACCTTTAGGTAGGAGCTTTGTGGGGGGTCCGGATAGCCGGTCAACTATCCGGCCTGTGGCGGTAAGGTCATGATCGGTGAGCAGTAATTGGAAGATCCCTATGAGTGGGCGTCACCCAACACGGATGGGAGTGCTCGGGAGAGGTGGCCTTTGGCCCCTCAACGGGGAGGCGGTCCTGTCTAAGGAGAGGCCGCCGGAAGGAAAGGAAAGGCGGTCAAGGCCCCTTCCTGTGTAGGAGGGGTTACAGCCCCCTCCTGGGGAATTTCCTGGGGCCAGTGACGTCTGCGACGGCAGATGTGGTAAGTTGTGTGGGGTTTGGGGGGAGGTCTACGCTACCTTCTAGATACTCACACGAGTCCTCGAACGACCTTTAAGTGGCGTCGAGTTTATTGGGGCCCCCGTCAAGTCAAGGGAAATTGGTAGTTGCACTTGAGGTACGCCTCAGTGCTGTCGCCCCTCCCAAGTGGGGGGGGGTATTTCTGGTTAGGGATCTTGACACCGGTTACGACCTTGCCGTTGGCCCTTAAACGTTAGGATGTACAATTTCAATATTTCAAGAAAATGTTTTGTAGGTTGTTAGTTCGGCTAGGAGAACCTCTGTATTAGAGAATCTGTTAAGGTTAGCCAAACATCGCAATGTGGTAATGAAATTGTACATTAATATGAAACTGTTTAATGTTATAATTTTTTGTTTTAATAAATACGGCCGGGGAGGGTCACTCCCTCCCTCTTCCAAAAACTTCAAGAACTGTTTCCGGTTTCCCTCCTTTGGGGATTGTGTTGAGAGGGGGTGGCGGGTATCTCAGCCATATGGAAAGGGGCGACCACTCGGTCCCCCCGAACGTATGGCAGAGTACCTCGATCCCCCCGGGAAGCCATTTTGGGCGGGAGGCGCGTCTCGGCTGGTATGCCCGAAGCGGCGTAGCCGGGGCGCGCCCTTTCCCGCCCTAGAGTGGGCTGGCCTAGACACTGACGCGGCTGGCCACGCCCTCGGGGCAGGCAGGGGCGGGTTTACGCCCGCCCTGAAGACGGATAAAAAGGGACGCAAGACCAGAAGACATCCTCTTGTTCCTGTGCTCTGAAGCTGCACCTCCTCGCTGCACGTGAGCTCGAGACGGAACGAAGAGCCAATTTTGACCCACCCACCAGCCCCTGAAGACAGCCAGTTGTTTGTAATAAAATGGATCGATAATTCTATTTCGTTTACAGGTTGTGGTATTATCGTGTTGATATTGAGTGTGTAATAAAGTTGGTCGATTTTATGTATGTTTTGTGATTAAAGATATTCGGTTTTTAGTGTCCATTTATAAGCATGCTTATTTTGGTCATAGTGGCCTATGTATTGTTGGTTTAGTTAGCATTGTCGTATTTATTTTGGTCGGGCGGTAAGGTCATGATCAGTGAGCAGTAATTGGAAGATCCCTATGAGTGGGCGTCACCCAACACGGATGGGAGCGCTCGGGAGAGGTGGCCTTTGGCCCCTCAACGGGGAGGCGGTCCTGTCTAAGGAGAGGCCGCCGGAAGGAAAGGAAAGGCGGTCAAGGCCCCTTCCTGTGTAGGAGGGGTTACAGCCCCCTCCTGGGGAATTTCCCGGGGCCAGTGACGTCTGCGACGGCAGATGTGGTAAGTTGTGTGGGGTTTGGGGGGAGGTCTACGCTACCTTCTAGATACTCACACGAGTCCTCGAACGACCTTTAAGTGGCGTCGAGTTTATTGGGGCCCCCGTCAAGTCAAGGGAAATTGGTAGTTGCACTTGAGGTACGCCTCAGTGCTGTCGCCCCTCCCAAGTGGGGGGGGGGTATTTCTGGTTAGGGATCTTGACACCGGTTACGACCTTGCCGTTGGCCCTTAAACGTTAGGATGTACAATTTCAATATTTCAAGAAAATGTTTTGTAGGTTGTTAGTTCGGCTAGGAGAACCTCTGTATTAGAGAATCTGTTAAGGTTAGCCAAACATCGCAATGTGGTAATGAAATTGTACATTAATATGAAACTGTTTAATGTTATAATTTTTTGTTTTAATAAATACGGCCGGGGAGGGTCACTCCCTCCCTCTTCCAAAAACTTCAAGAACTGTTTCCGGTTTCCCTCCTTTGGGGATTGTGTTGAGAGGGGGTGGCGGGTATCTCAGCCATATGCAAATGAGCTCCACTTTTTAATATATGATTAACTGCATAAGAAAGCCCAGACAAATCACTTTCAAACAGTAGATGAAGCAAATATGGAATGCATTGACGAAACCTTGGATCTTCAGCATATAATCTTAGAGTCCGGTATTCAGCTGCAGGAATTTGAACTGGTCGATCATCATATCGTCCACCACAACTTGTTGGAAATAATTGTGGAAAACAACGAGCTTCCAAACTTTCTTCCCATACACTAATGGGACTTCCTTTTGCTGCTTTCATTTGAAACAAGTCAATTGCATTTCCCATTACTTCTTTGGAATGCAAAGGATGAACAGTATAATGTTCATATATTTCTTCACTTCTAGACACATCAACTTTTTCAATTTGACCAACTGAAGAATCACTATCTTCTTCTATAGCTGTTTCCTCTGCTCCAACACTTACATCTTTGTAGTACTCATTGTTTTTGACCAAATGCAACGTTGCCTTTTTGACTTTTTTAACATCCACTAAATCTTGCCAGATTTTCTTACTCTTTGTTGGAACCCCATTAACTAGAATAACTAAAGGATCTTCTTCTACTCTTTCTACACCAATTGTATCGATATTTTTCTTTACATCTAGAGGCAAATAAACAACTCTTCCCTTTATACCTCTCAGTAAATCTGATGGAGGCAATTTCCCTGTCTTAGGCTCCATGCATACAATAGCCTGAAAAGGATGGACACATTGAATCAAAATAGATTCATAAGTATTTAGATCCATCAATTCAGAAGGAATATCTATCAACTGAAGATTATTATAAACTGCTCTAGCAGGCATTTTATTTTCATTTAATTTATTTAAACAATAATTACAAATACGCTGATCCAAACTCAAATCAAAAGAATTCTCCACCAACAAATAACTTACAAAATCCTTCCATTCACTATTATTTTCCAATTCACTTTTTGCATATAAATCAACTAACCTAGTCTGAATCTTATAATGAGCCCGTCGACAACACACACAAGTTAAATTAGGCCTTTCACTTGATTTCACCTTAAACTTGATAATTTCCTCATCAAACTTTTCTATACTTGAAATCTGTCCATTATCTTCTGCATTACCATCCATTACTATATCTATTTCTACCCTGTCCTCTTTGTTCCCAAAATAACAAAACTCAATTTCTTCACAAATAGTCTTCACATCCACTTCAGATCCATGCAAAAGAGCACTGTTTAACTGTTTAAGCTTAAGTGCTGGACTTTTTGCATAATACAACTTTCTCACTAATTTCCTCACGTTATTATGATGCACTGCTAACATCCTAAAATGATGAAAAACACTCCAACAAACTTTTCTAGAAAGACAAGCTAGTGAATGCCCATGCAAACCTGTGCTTTCTCTCACTCTGCAAGGATCTAACTCTTGCAAGATCTTCATTTTTTGTTTGAGACTTTTCTTACTATATGTACGTAAGAAATTTCGAAGCAAATCGATTGATTCCTGTCGCACACTACAAATACTACTGCATTTCCATGTGTACACTGGACCCTTAGTACGTCTCCCTAAAACTTCATCAGCTATCACCTCTTCTGCATCTCTAGATACAAGTTTCTCTTTTTCCATCACACAACCGTCTTTCACCTCATATGCTCGACCACTGGTGTCAACTGCATGCACCAAATCATTTTCCTGAAAGTAACTCTCCTTATTGAAAAAAGGCTCAGAACTTGAACTATGCATCCATTCACCAGAAAATACTTCACAAAAATTACTCCGATTAATAATTCTTTTCCATCTACTGTTCGATTTGAAAACATCAATTGCCTTATTAAATATCCTAATTCTATTGATTATTAAAATAAATAATTTTTTCTTAACTTCAAAAGCCTGATCAACAATCTTTTCTACACTTTTCTTTTTCTTGTAAAAAGCAGCTCTCAGTTTACTTTTCTTCTCATTTTTTAGCAAATTTAAAACTACCCTATTGCGAAACATTCGCCTACGAATGTCCCTAAAAAGATTTACCCTTCTTTTTTTTTTTTTTTTATATTTTTATTGAAGTTTTTTTCCCCTTTATTCCCCCCCAAGATGAGAGCAGGGCACAGTAACATTCATTACAATACAAAAAAGAAAAAAAAACATGAGTGAGTGTTAGGATTATACAGAATATTATGATCCAGGAAATAATATCAATTCATATACGGTTTTCTCAAAACAAATCATGTACTCCAAAAAATACACAGACTTCTACATTCTAAATTCTAAATTCTCGATTTCGAACCCCCCCCTGATGATCACTAATCGGGACCCTGTTTCCAGAGGACGAGCGGCTCCCATATTGCTACGCCTAGTTTTTTACCGTTTCTCCCCCTTCTCGCATAGATAGCTGATTCTAGCTTTTGGATAGATAATAGCTTCCCCAGCCATTGATGATAGGTTGGAGGGTTAGGATCCAACCATGCCGAGGCGACTAATAGTCTGAGGATAGCTGTAGCTACGAATAGGAACTTTTCATTACCCACATAGGTCTCGGGATTAACTCCTAATAGCATGACAGCTGGACTTAGTTCTATTGTTGTTGATAATACATTCTGTAAAAACTGCTCAATATCCCGTTTTATATTATTCAGATGTGGGCAAAGTGCATAAATATGTGTAAGATCCGCCCCCAAACTCCCGCATCTAAAGCAGGTGGTTCCCGTAGTGCCCCCCCATTGAGCAATTTTTCCAGGAGTGTAGTAGAGATGGAATAAAGTCTTATAGTGTTGAGCCTGTAATGAAGATGAACACAACAATTTCCTTCCCAACTCTAACGATTCTGAAAAGATATCCCAGCTTATATCCAAATCTACAGACCACCTATTTCTCCATTTCTCCATATCATCTTTCTTTAACGCTGTCAATTCGCTGTAGAACCTCTTTATAGTGCAATCCGAGCCTTTTTCTATAATGTCCAACAATATATTTCTATTGAACCCTAGAGGTCCTCCTTTCCTGTTTATTAAACAACTCCTTATTTGAAGATACTTAAAAAAATGTTTTGTATCTAGTGTATATCGATCCTGTAGCTCAACAAATTGTAAGATACCCTGGGGGCCCAAAATATCTCCAATCTTCCTTATCCCACGAGACTCCCAGTCTTGGAATACAGCTCCCGAGAAAACCATACCCGAAAGTGAGGGGTTATTTTTAAGTCTAGTGTAAACATTATATTTCCCAAATCCAATTTTCTTAGCTATTCCCTTCCAAACATTATGAGCAGCCATTAGGATCTTGAACCGTGTTCGTTTATAATAACTTTCCTCCGTAAATCTTAAAAATATATTTTCCACATTTTTACCTAGAGTCAAACCATAAATTGCAAGTGATCCTGCTTTATCCCAGTCATCTGTATCAGCCCCCCCTACCAATCCCAACATATTTTGGAATGCGGCGGCCCAATAATACACTTTGAGGTCTGGTAGAGACCAGCCTCCACGTTCCCGTGGTAGAGACATATACCTGAGTGCTCTGCGCGTCTTGCCCTTAGCCCATACGAAGCGGTTGATCATTTGTTCACATATATTAAACCACTTGTTTTCAAATAAGAGTGGAATAGCCCTAAATATATACAAAAATTTTGGCAATATCATCATTTTAATAATATTAACCCGACCCACTAGTGATAAGTGCAGATTTTCGTACCGATCCAAATCCTTCTTTACTTTGCTAATTATTGGGGCAATGTTATTTTCCACCAGATTGTTTAAATCAGCAATTATTTTAATTCCAAGGTAAGTCCCTGCCTGTACCACCCGATTATCATCACACGAGGTCGTCGAGTTTTTAATTATCTGGGTCTTGGAGACATTTAGGGCATACCCGGATACGCGACCGAATCTGCGGGCCTCTTCTTCTATATGCGCAGTTGCCTCTGTGGGGTTTGGTGTTATCACTGCCACATCATCGGCATAGGCCAAGATCTTACATGGCCCTAGTAATGTCGGCAATGGAGTAATTTCTGGACAAAACTCTAATTTACGGATCAGTGGGTCCATATACATGGCAAAAAGTAGTGGGGAGCATGGGCACCCCTGCCGTGTGCCCCTTTTAATATGGAATTGGCCAGTAGTCCCCCCGTTGACTCTTAGGGCCACGACCGGTTCTTTATATAGGGTTTGAAGTGCTTTAATAAATCCACCCCTAAAACCAGCTCTAGCCAACGTATACCACAAATAGTCCCAGGAGACCCGATCGAACGCCTTTTCAGCGTCCAAAAGAATGACTGCCATCGGGTCCCCTCTGACTTCGGCGGCATCCAATAGTGTTATTACCTTCCTGGTATGATGGGTTGTTCCCCTACCAGGAATAAAGCCATGTTGGCTGTGATAAACTAGTGAGCTGATTACTTCTGCAAATCTCATTGCCAATATTTTAGAATATATTTTAGTATCATTATTCATTAATGTAATGGGGCGGTAAGACCCGGGCTCTTCCTCCGGCTTGCCCTTCTTAAGAATCAAGACGATGTCTGCACCCCCCCATGACTTTGGTGTAGACTGCCCAAGCTGTGCCGATTGAAACACTCTAGTTAACTCTTGTGCAAGTACCCCCCAGAAAGTTTTATAAAATTCTAGAGGTATCTGATCGGGGCCGGCAGCCTTACCAGAGGGTAGTTTGCCCATAGCTTCTTTGACCTGTTCCATTTCTATCTGGGTTTCTAATCTATCTGCATCTTCGTCTGCTATCGTCTCGTTTGGTATATTCTCCAAGTAGTCACTAATCTCTTCACTACTACAAGGATGTTGATGGTCATAAAGAGTCTGGTAAAATTTCCTAAATACTTCCCTAATTTCTTCAGGACCGATTTGTATATTACCATTTTCGTCTCTAATTTGTCTCACCGTGCCCGCTGCCGCTATCTGCCTAGTACGCATGGCCAGAACATGCCCAACTTTTTCATTATATTCGTAACATCTTTCCCTACGGATTGTATACTGTACTGCCGCTTTTTTTGCCAAATCCCCTTCTGCCTCACTTTTGACTTTTAATAAATCTATCAGACATTGTTCTACTGGGTCACCTCTAATAAGGCAGTTATCTACTTGCTCTTCTGCTTCTGAGACGGCTCTCTCTAATTCCCTTTGTGATATCCCTTCCATTTTGCGTTTGTGAAGACTGTAACTACATGTTTCTCCGCGGACGCCTGCCTTGAAAGCATCCCATATAACTCCCTCCGGTGCCGTTCCTTTATTATAGTAAAAGAAGTCAGTGATCCACTTTGACATATGCAGTACATAATCCTCTTCCAGAAGAAGTTTTCTTTCGAAGGTCCATACCCGATTAGATCTTTTTCCTCCTTCTACCTTTAGCTCCAGAACTAACGGGTTGTGGTCACTTAGAATTCTTGGCAACCTATCTATATTGACCCTTGACATTAAATTACTGGAAATTAAAAAATAATCAAGCCTTACACAAACTTGGTGTGGTGCAGAATAATAAGTGTACCCTTTCTGTTGTGGTTTAGTAATACCCCAGACATCTGTCAAATTGTTACTACACAGGAGATCAACAAGTGCCTTATGGACTCTTTTCTTACGGCCTTTATAGCTTCCATTTTGACCAGTTCCTAACCCATCCGCCCCATTAATATTAAGATCTCCTCCTATAATAATCTGTGGGGGCCAAGCAGCTAACTCAGAATCTATAAACTGTAGCACCTCCGGGTCGTCCTGTGTAGATCCATAAATAGACACCATCGTTGTCCAAACCCCATCTATCTCAATCTCTACCATGGCCCATCTTCCCCACTTGTCCTCTAGTTTTTTCCCTATTCTCCAGTTTCTACTCCTTGACAGAATAGCGACTCCTCTATTTTTAACCCCTTGTTTGGAACTTACTATAAGTTGGAACCCCATCTGGTTCAGAAAGAACTCTTGGGTACTCATTATATGCGTTTCTTGCAAGAAAATGAAGTCCACATTCATCTGGCGTAATCGTACTCCTATCTTATTTCTCTTTTGAGCATCGTTTAAACCGCATACATTCCATGTTATACACCTAAGTATCATTACTAATTTTCACAAAATTTTTGACAGCCTGATCACTTGACATTATCTTGACATACTTTATCTTCAACCCACCTGAATCACTCAATACATGCAGCTTAGAATTGATAATCCCTTCCTTGACATCATACCACTGAAACACTTTTTCCATCACACGCCCGTCGTTGCCTCTACAAATAACAATATCCTTGTGCCCTGCCCCTAAGTTCTCCCTCCCCCACCCCAGACGCCCCACCCCCGTGAGCCCTCCCCCCCTACAGGCAAATAGGTCCGTAAGACCTATGTCTGGCTGACGTTTGCCTCTGGGTTGTCTCACCCCCCCCCTCCCTGATTTTCCTTGAACTATATACATTGCTCAGAATGCTCACTAGCATAGACATAAACCCAATCATTTTGTTACTGCTTTTCCCTTTTCCCTTTTTCCCCCCCGCCGTGATTCATAACTATTAGCAGTAGTTTCTGGGTTTTATACTTTTTTTTTTTTTTTTTTTTAAGAGAGTTTTTTTAAACAATCAGACTGCTCCTGATGTATCCTGATGTATCATTTTCTCATTTTCCTTTTTATGCTTATTGCTTTAGCAGAGTATACTACTGTTTACTTTTTACGAGGTATATTTTGGACAGGACCAAGTTGTGTATCTTGAACCTCCAAAGATCCACGTGTAGGCTTTTGACGACCTCTATTCTCTCTCAAGTAAGAAAGATATTCTTGCGCCATAATTTCAGAATGGAAAACTCTGAAGCTACCCTCAAAGCCGACTTTCAGACGTGCCGGGAATAAAAGATAGGCCTCATAGCCTAAATTATGGAACGGGGTAATCAGCTGTCTCATCCGCCACCTTCTTTCCACGGTGGTGTGGCAAAAATCGGGGCGGGTGAAAAACTCATTTCCCTTATAAGAGCGTTTAGCCTGTGGTTTTGCCTTATTGATTAATTCTTCACGCAGAAGAAAATTCCCAACATAAATCAATATCGCCCGCGGCTTGCCCTGCAAGGTATTTCGTGTCAACGGGAATCGGTGCGCTCTTTGAATCTCATGTTCCCAATCCCATGAGGCCAGCTCAGGGAACGCACCTTTCAACAAATCAATTACAAATGTTCTAACATCCCCCGCCTCTTTCCCCTCTTCAATTCCAATTAATCTGATATTATTTCGCCTTTGCCTGTTCTCGAAGTCCTCTAGCTTCCAGAGCATATCTGCAGTTGTCTTGTCTTTATCATCGTCAGCATCTTTCATTTTGACAAAGTCATCTTCCAGTTTGCTTGTTCTGACCTCAAGCTCGGATACTCTCCCAACCATGTCCTCGTACATTTTGTTGACCTTTTGCAGAGAGGATTGTATCTTCCTGTTTGCACGCCTGGCCCTTCTACTTGATCTGTGACTCTCAGTGCGTGCCTCAGTTTGGATTTGCTTTAGGGTTGTGAACAGAAGATCAAAATTGGCGGCACCCCTTCCAGGGTCCCCCTCTGCTCCAAGAGAAGTAGATCCCTGAGCCCTTATTTCCGTGTTCACAGATGCTCCAGTGTGAGCTATTCCTTGCTCTGCAGTGTTATCCCAGACTAACTTCTTTACAACTGGTTTCACTTGTCTTCTGCGGGGTACTTTAGATTCGTTCCTGCGAGTTGTATTACCTGCTTTCCCTGTGTATGCAGAGTCATTATCTTTGGACTTTCTGAGTTCCTCTCTTAAACTTTTTTTAAGCTTTGGTCTTGCCACCCTTTGCACTGTCTCATGTGCCACTGAATCAGTGTCGCTATCCGAAATGGTCGAAGCAATCCCGAGACCGGATATGTCAGTTTCTGAGCCTGAACTTGCTATGGAATCTGAATTACCCAGTTCTGACTCTGCACTAGACGATTCTGCAGTGCTTGTCTCGCTTCCATCTAACCCTTCCTCATCTCCTTCATTATCTGCTTCATCATTTCCAGTAAAAAAGATATCTTCACCAGGAGATGCCATAGAAGGATCTGGGATGTTTTGCACATGTTCGATGTTGCTAACAGACATGCTTGTATCCACTGACATATTTAAGTTTAATTCCTCCAGTACCTTATGTGCCTGAATTCGTGTCTCTATCCTCTTATCCTGCACAGTTTGCGCTCCTTCATTGTTTCCACAGAGGGCTGAGATCATGCCTTCACTCTCCAGGCTACCCTCTCCCCCAGAGTCTCTATTTTGAAATTGGATTGGAGGCAGCGCTGCTGCGTGATTATTTCCTACCTTCTTTGTTGTTGTCTTGATTTCAGGTTCGGTTTCAGGTACCTGGCCCTTTAAGACCGCGGGCCCGCCCCCTGCTGCAGACACTGAAGAGGCAGTCGCATTCTCTGCTTCTGTAACCTCGCTTCCTGTGGGAGGCGTCGCCAGGTAGCCTGCAGGCTCGGTGTGCAATGCGTCTACTACCACGTTGGCTTCTTGATCAGCCGACTCGGTGCTCTGAGGCTGCACCTGGCCCAGCTTTCTTCCACACAAAACTGCCAGCGTGGGGATAAGAGACGCCCGCTGTCCAGCCGTTATATCCGATGAAACTATCACCACCGCTCCAGGCACAGGTAAGAATGACTCCACTATCGTGGTCTGCCGTAAGGCAGGTTCTCTCCCCAACGCCTCCAGCAGCTTTGGGTCCGTGGCTCCCTTGCCAGGACCCTTTCCAGATCGGGCGCTTTCCGTTTTTGTTGCCTTTGCCATCTCCCTTTCTTTCAGTTTCCGTGCTTTTGCTTCCTTCGCCTCTTTTGCAGCCTCCCGCCTCAGCTGGGCTTTGCTCCTCGACTTTACTCTCAGGTTAGCTGCTGAAAATCCAGGACCCTCTTCAGAGCCTTCTTCGTCGGAGGGGGGTAAATCCCTGCTTTTGTTGTTCATACGATAGATCTTAGGTGCCATCACAGCAGAGTAGAAAAGGCGGCCCGCCTGCAATGTCCTTAGGAATAGAGTTGAAAAGGACTCGAAGAAAAGTTTGCCTCCTCTCAAGCCTCTGTCCTGAGTCCTCTGTCCTGAGTCAGGTCCTTAACAGTCGTAGGCCAGTGTACCAAGTTCACCAACATCTCCTCGAGTGCTGCTTCAGGTGCTGCTTCAGTACACAGCGGGATACATACGATAGAGTACCACCCGAGAACTCTGAGCTGTGTAAAAGTCTAATCGAGCATTCTTTCCCATTGATTCATTGATACACCATCAGGAGAGAGGTAGAGTGAGACTTCCCCCTACGGCGCCTCGGCAGCCATCTTGCCTCCCTGGAAGACAAGCTAGTGAATGCCCATGCAAACCTGTGCTTTCTCTCACTCTGCAAGGATCTAACTCTTGCAAGATCTTCATTTTTTGTTTGAGACTTTTCTTACTATATGTACGTAAGAAATTTCGAAGCAAATCGATTGATTCCTGTCGCACACTACAAATACTACTGCATTTCCATGTGTACACTGGACCCTTAGTACGTCTCCCTAAAACTTCATCAGCTAACACCTCTTCTGCATCTCTAGATACAAGTTTCTCTGTTTCCATCACACAACCGTCTTTCACCTCATATGCTCGACCACTGGTGTCAACTGCATGCACCAAATCATTTTCCTGAAAGTAACTCTCCTTATTGAAAAAAGGCTCAGAACTTGAACTATGCATCCATTCACCAGAAAATACTTCACAAAAATTACTCCGATTAATAATTCTTTTCCATCTACTGTTCGATTTGAAAACATCAATTGCCTTATTAAATATCCTAATTCTATTGATTATTAAAATAAATAATTTTTTCTTAACTTCAAAAGCCTGATCAACAATCTTTTCTACACTTTTCTTTTTCTTGTAAAAAGCAGCTCTCAGTTTACTTTTCTTCTCATTTTTTAGCAAATTTAAAACTACCCTATTGCGAAACATTCGCCTACGAATGTCCCTAAAAAGATTTACCCTTCTATTGCTATCCATTCTCTTCTCTCCTGCTCCAATCGAGACATTTTTTGTGGGCCTCTCCTTCCTTTTTAGATTTGTTGACTTTTTCTGAATATTCACATTAGCAATATCATTTTTTTTCTACGACATATGTTGCGAAGAAAAGACTTAATTGGCTTACCAGAAGCTTTTCCAGTGTTTTTTGAAGTAGTTGTTGTAGAGGATTCCATAAACTCTGTTGTTGATGTTCTCCTTTTCTGTATGGTATTTTTGATAATTCTTTGCCTTGAAGGCATTTTTGCTTGCTTTTCAGAAGTTGATTTGAATGTTGTTCTGTTAAAAAAAACACATGAAAGACCACTATTAGCAAACAACAAAGTAATGTTAAAAAGCAAACAATATAAACAATAAATTGCAACATATTTAAGTTTATACAATAGCAACTCAGGGCTTTATTTATAAAGGCCTTGCGCCACCAGTGCGTCACTTATTTTCCATGTATAAAGTGATGCACCAGTTGCACAAGACAATCATAAAAAAGGTCCAAATGCAAATACCAATCAATTGCACCCAAAAATCGATTTTTGAATAACATGAAAGAAACACTGCGCAGAACCTATGTACAACCACTCAATATCAGCAAACAAAGTCAGGGCCTTATTAATGAAGGTCTTGCGCCACAAGAGTGTCACTTATTTCCCATGTATAAAGTGATGCACCAGTTGCATAAGGCAATCATAAATAAGGGCCAAATGAAAATACCATTCATTTGCACCCAAAATCGTTTTTTGAATAACATTTAAAAAATACTGCGCACAACCTATGTACAAGCACAGAATATCACTTTTGAAACGTCACTGTTTCCCCAAATACAAATCCTCTATCTTTCAAATGTTGATATCAAGCATTATCAAAAATCCAAAATCAAATCAACAGCAAACAAAGTCAGAGCCTTATTTATGAAGGCCTTGCGCCACCAGTGCGTCACTTATTACCCATGTTTAAAGTGATGCATCAGCTGCACAAGGCAATCATAAAAAAGGGCCAAATGCAAATACCAATCAATTGCACCCAAAAATCGATTTTTGAATAACATGTAAGAAACACTGCGCAGAACCTATGTACAACCACTCAATATCAGCAAACAAAGTCAGGGCCTTATTTATGAAGGTCTTGCGCCACAAGAGTGTCACTTATTTCCCATGTATAAAGTGATGCACCAGTTGCACAAGGCAATCATAAAAAAGGGCCAAATGCAAATACCAATCAATTGCACCCAAAAATCGTTTTTTGAATAACATGTAAGAAACACTGCGCTGAACCTATGTACAACCACTCAATATCAGCAAACAAAGTCAGGGCCTTATTTATGAAGGTCTTGCGCCACAAGAGTATCACTTATTTCCCATGTATAAAGTGATGCACCAGTTGCATAAGGCAATCATAAAAAGGTCCAAATGCAAATACCATTCATTTGCACCCAAAATCGTTTTTTGAATAACATTTAAGAAACACTGCGCAGAACCTATGTACAACCACTCAATATCAGCAAACAAAGTCAGGGCCTTATTTATGAAGGTCTTGCGCCACAAGAGTGTCACTTATTTCCCATGTATAAAGTGATGCACCAGTTGCATAAGGCAATCATAAATAAGGGCCAAATGCAAATGCCATTCATTTGCACCCAAAATCGTTTTTTGAATAACATTTAAAAAATACTGCGCACAACCTATGTACAAGCACAGAATATCACTTTTGAAACCTCACTGTTTCCCCAAATACAAATCCTTTATCTTTCAAATGTTGATTTCAAGCATTATCAAAAATCCAAAAACAAATCAACAGCAAACAAAGTCAGAGCCTTATTTATGAAGGCCTTGCGCCACCAGTGCGTCACTTATTACCCATGTTTAAAGTGATGCATCAGCTGCACAAGGCAATCATACAAAAGGGCCAAATGCAAATACCGATCAATTGCACCCAAAAATCGATTTTTGAATAACATGTAAGAAACACTGCGCAGAACCTATGTACAACCACTCAATATCAGCAAACAAAGTCAGGGCCTTATTTATGAAGGTCTTGCGCCACAAGAGTGTCACTTATTTCCCATGTATAAAGTGATGCACCAGTTGCACAAGGCAATCATAAAAAAGGGCCAAATGCAAATACCAATCAATTGCACCCAAAAATCGATTTTTGAATAACATTTAAAAAATACTGCGCACAACCTATGTACAAGCACAGAATATCACTTTTGAAACGTCACTGTTTCCCCAAATACAAATCCTTTATCTTTCAAATGTTGATATCAAGCATTATCAAAAATCCAAAAATAAATCAACAGCAAACAAAGTCAGAGCCTTATTTATGAAGGCCTTGCGCCACCAGTGCGTCACTTATTACCCATGTTTAAAGTGATGCATCAGCTGCCCAAGGCAATCATAAAAAAGGGCCAAATGCAAATACCAATCAATTGCACCCAAAAATCGATTTTTGAATACCATGTAAGAAACACTGCGCAGAACCTATGTACAACCACTCAATATCAGCAAACAAAGTCAGGGCCTTATTCATGAAGGTCTTGCGCCACAAGAGTGTCACTTATTTCCCATGTATAAAGTGATGCACCAGTTGCATAAGGCAATCATAAATAAGGGCCAAATGCAAATACAATTCATTTGCACCCAAAATCGTTTTTTGAATAACATTTAAAAAATACTGCGCACAACCTATGTACAAGCACAGAATATCACTTTTGAAACGCCACTGTTTCCCCAAATACAAATCCTTTATCTTTCAAATGTTGATATCAAGCATTATCAAAAATCCAAAAACAAATCAACAGCAAACAAAGTCAGAGCCTTATTTATGAAGGCCTTGCGCCACTAGTGCGTCACTTATTACCCATGTTTAAAGTGATGCATCAGCTGCACAGGGCAATCATAAAAAAGGGCCAAATGCAAATAACATTCATTTTCACCCAAAATCGTTTTTTCAATAACATATAAGAAACACAACACAGGACTTATATACTAGCATACCATTTGACTTCTAAAACATAACTATCTGCTTCTAAATATTCTCCATAGAGCAAACAAGTCTCTATCTAAATTAAATAAATCATTACTTACCTTTACAAATGCTTTGGGAGATTGAAAACAGTGTCAGACACACACACCAATTTCTCTTTAGCAGAGCAAAAAGTGTGCACTCAATACACTGAAACCAAGACTGGCATAGAAAATCTCTAACTTTGTACACATATGCCTTAATTCAACCAATCAAAAGTTTTCCCTCACTATTTTCAAACCAACACCCTTCCCCCTCTCAGATCTTTCTATCTGTTACCATAGCAACTCCCTCCTAACTGAACTCTCAGGTTCAAAAGTTTATTGTACAATGTTGCAAATTAACTCAGCAAGGATGTTTGACCTCTCAATACACCAGCCTATCCAGGGTATTTTAGCTTTTAGTGACTTTTTTTAACCATTCAAATTGCTTCTTTAACACAACACAACCATGCACCCTAACTTTAAGTTTTCAACTTTCTGAATCCACCAATCATTGCTTGTGATTCAAAAGCAGTGAAACTCCACAATTATTTTTTTGTAAACTCCTACTGTTCCAACTGCCATTTCATTCCCACACATCATCTGACTGCATCACAACCTTCTCTCATCATGTTTTCAGTCTGGATCCTTGGACACAGCTACATCCACTGGGCTCAAAGGTATGCAGATAGCAGACATTTTCACAACCTTGATTTATCAAATGTGGAAATCAAGTGGATTGGCCAAAGAGGATTAAAATGTCACCAATTGATACCATTGGTGAAAACCTTTTTGCATCTGCCAAACCCTAACCTCTTAATAGTGCACTGTGGTGGAAATGATTTAGGCACTATGACTGGGGTTGGTCTGGAAATGCTCTTAAAGGACACCTTTGATCAATTAATGACACTTTTTCCACAAACTGCCTTGGTATATTCCAATATATGCCAAAGACAGAAATGGAACTGGTCCAACCAATTTTGTCCACAATTTGAGAAAGCACGGAAACATGTGAATAAATCTGTTTCTGCTTACATGAGAGACAATGGAATGGGTTCAATATACAATAATAACTTGCGTTACAACATGCAAGACATCTACAGAGGAGATGGTGTGCACTTCTCAGATGAAGGGAATAGAATATTCCTCCTGAATTTAAGAATGTGCATTGGAACCTACTTGTAGGTACCTAAATCAACCACAGAACCCAAAAGCTCTTTTCAGAGCTACCCTACCTCTGATCATTCAAAACGTATATCTTTTTCTAACTTTTTTCACTATTTTTCACTAAAGTACGCTTAACGGTGCGCGTACCAGGCGCTTCCCCCGTGGAAAATTAAAGAATGTTTTTTTTTTACGTTTATGAGCATCCAAAGCCCCCCTCAGAAAACCTAGAGGGTCAAGAAGTCTCTACCGTGCCCCCTTCTTCCCATACCGAACATTGTTTACCCTCCATCTTGTGTCTCGATTGTACCGAAACACAAAATGGAGGACTCCCGTAACGCTGCCGGTGCGCGTAACGGAGCGCGCACCTGTAAGCGCTGCATAAAAAAAGGTGTGAAAGCAATTTACAAAAAAAACACTGGAGACACTTTCATCAAATATAGAATAGGCCCTACTACATAGCAGTCCCTACCATTTACCCAAATTTGGTGGAATTCTATTGAGACATTTAGGCTACAAGCCTGTCTAAATATCCTGAGGTAAATTACATGACCAAAACACATATGAAGTGTGAGAATTTACAACCAATTAAAACGTTTCTTTCATTTTCTACAATTATTTCCTGACGTTTCATTGGTTAAGTACAAGAATATATATAAAAGAAGAGAGGGAAACACAGCCATTTTGACTTCTGCTTCCAGAAGTACATTTGAAAACAAATTACACTGACAACTTCAACTGATTTCTCCAAGGTAAATTGTTATTATGGAAGTATATTGTACACTTTAAGTTAATTTCTGAAAAAATATTCTGTTAGTTATATACTATCCCTCTGTAATAGTTATAGATTGAGATAGAATACTCTGTAATAGTTATGGATTGAGTTAGGCTTCTCTGGTATACAGTACCCTAACTCTACTAATATAGTTAATTTGTATGCAATTTTCAGAAAAAAAATGGAAGGAGAAAATCAAGCAAATGTTACTTCTATCGAAATAAAGGTGGAAAAACCAGAAGAGCAAAAAGATGAAGTAGATTTCATAGATGACTCTTTGGATCAACAGTTAATAGAATGTTTGGAACAAATGGAATCATGTACTTATAATTATGAGGAAATTCCGGACAATATTATGTTAGAAATTTTATTAAATTATGAAAAAGAATCAGAGGAATAAATTTATATTTAATAATTTTAAATTGTTTGAGACAATATTCATTTTTATATGTAATTCATAAAGTATTACCAAAAATGTTTAAAATATAAAGTGAGACTTATAGTATACTGTTCAACTATTTTTCTGTTACATAGTAAGTTTACTCATAGTTACTACCTTTCTCCCACTATATTATCTCCTATGTATATTTTACACCTCATTTTCATAAGGGAGCAGGATAGACTACTCATGATCCCCTAGAAATTCTCAGAGAGTGCTTAAAAGATCTGTTTCTGCTTTCCAGACAAACTATGTTATGAATTCCATATACCACAAAAAATACAATAACAACATGCACGATGTCTACAGAGGAGATGGTGTACATTAAATTTAAGTCTCTGCATTGGTACCTACATGTAGGTACTTACATAAAATAAAAAATAAAAAAAAACAATTAATAAACATACAATTTTTTGAAGTGATTATTTTTCCATAGTACCCTCCTTGATACGCTCCCCGGTGCACGTACCGGGCGCTTCCCCCGCGAAAATCGAAAAAAAAAAAAATGTTGAGACCCCGCGGGGCCCTTTAATGGCCCCCACATCAAACCTAGAGGTACAGGGAGTGTCTACTCTGCCCCCTTATGGTCATTTCCCCCTTTGTTTTGGCCACCTCTCATGTCTCGATCCTACCACAAGATGGCGGCCGCTCCGGACTGTTTAGAATGTTTACAGACAACTGAGAGCCAATCAGCTTTCTGCGCGCAAGTCGCGTGGCGCGCCTGGAGCGCTCTCCGGTGCGCGCACCGGAGAGCGCTTATAGATATATATATTTTTTTGAACCTAAATTACTCAAAATCCACTGGAGCACATATCTTGAGACATAGCAAAGGCACATCCGGCTACCAGTCCCTACAATTTTGCCAAGTTTGGTGGAAATCCATTCAGCCGTTCGGGCTAAAAGTGAAATCGACCGCCCTATGGAAATTAACATGGGGAAAATGCGTTTTGGGACCCCCCTTTTATCTCAGCCCCGCTTGATGAATCCCCCCCAAACTTTCAGGGAAGGACCGGAACGCCGCGAGGCCATTTTGAGGAAATTTTGAGGCAGATTCGTCAACCGGCGCCAAAGTTATTCCAAATAGAATTTTGAGATTTAACATTGAAAAAAATCCTAACTATAACTACCTACTGGCGACCGCCAGTAGGTAATATATATATATATATATATATATATATATATATATATATATATATATATATATATATATATATATATATATATATATATATATATATATATATATATATATATATATATATATATATATATATATATATATATGTTATGTTATGTTTGAGGTAGTAGATGTGGTGTCTATATTTTTGCATACATTTTATTTAAAATTAATGTCCTTCATTTTTTTATTAGAAAGACTATCTGTATTTAAACAGTGATTGTATAGATTACAACATTGCTGCTATATGTATATCTATTTTTTGGATGTATTCAGCTAATAAGTGAATATACACAGATATATAGTTGTATTTGTGGAGTTTACATAGTATCTCCACAATTGGCTACCGATACAGGGCACCGCCCCCTCACCTAGGCGGGCCCCACCCCCTGGAACTAACGCCGCGCTGCCAAACATTCTTAACCTGCTTGCCGGGCCCCGCTCTTGATCGTCGGGGTCCAGTCTGAGGGTAATGCAGGTATACTGAGGGTGCCTAGCGTCGAGGGCGTAAGTCAACCAACGATCATTGACATTCCTGACCTCGGTGACATATCACGAAGCTAAGTACCGTTTCTCCATTTTCTGACGCATTGTATGTTTCTTTCCCTCTCTCAAGGGTGTGCCAATTATGCTACCACCCCCCTCCTGTGACCCATGGTGTACCCCTATTACACCATTAAAGTGAGACATTTTAACTTATCCTTACAGCGATCGCTTCAATTCTTTGATATATTGATCGCCACTGGGAAGACGCTCTTCCCCTTTTAATACAATTACCCTTGAATCACTAATTTTTCACTTTTAGCACGCTGCACTTCCTAGTGGTTAGTGCTTATTATCCCAGGGACAGAGGTGGTGATAAACATACTGTTATAGCGCCACACACTGTCTTTTCACGACGAGTGGAGCACCATAGATCTACAATTGTGATTAAGAACATCCTGTAATTTTTTGTCTTGTCCTTTATGTACGTCTATGTCTTTTTCTTCTCTACAGGTGCAGAAACCTTAATGAAGGAAGCCTCCTAAACCAGGAGTTATTAGGAAGACCGTTTTTCTTCCTTTTTTCGCACTTTTTCACTTCCCTTTTCACTTTCACGTCCCTAGGTAAGGGTGGGCCTTAGCGTGCCCATACCGCCAGGGTTTAATACACTTTAAGAGTCCTGATGAATGCCTGGTAACTTTACACCGTTTCAGAGGCAGAAACATGTTGACTGACAATTAAGGAAATAACCACACAATTAATTGTGGACTGCTTTCCTACACTTCATTTTAATAATATGTTCTAAGTGATCGCCTAAATAAATCATATTTTGATACACTAAAGACATTTTTAATCCCCTCACCACTAGTCTTATTTTCACTGCATGCCTTGAACTCACATATCCTGCTCCGCAGTAGATCTGGTGTCGAAGCACACTGAAGAGGCACTCGGCCTCTTCAGTGGGGCCCAATGATGAAACATGTCATCACCAGGTGGTGAGTGAGGGCCTTCCTAAAACGTCCTGAATGAGGCCGTCCCCCTTGTAGTTGCTCCTTCGTGTGTTTACGTTGAAACCATACAGCACTATTTTTTTGCTTACTGAACGTAACCGGGGAATAAGAGTGTCTCAAAACCACTCCCTACCTCTCCTTTTGTTGACATACGGATTACAATAATGGACAAATATTTACTATTGCCTGAAAATACAGTGCTATCAAGAGACAGGAATTCAGCAAAAAAGTGACAACAACCTTGCCACATCAAGCAATGATGCCTAATTTGAGACCAAGCAAAAATGAACAATTGGCAAGTGCTGACACTATCTCCTTAACTAGCGATTTTAGTTGTGATTCTGATATTTTAAGGCAGCCGGCTCCAACCAAACTAAATCTCGAATAAGAAATGGATTTTTTGGTGGAAGAGAGTCTGCAGACTTTGAGACCGAGGCAACAGAAGAAGCAAGGAGAAAAAGAAAAAACAAGCGAAGACAAAAGAGGAAACGCAAGTGCAGGCAAAAATCAGCAAAAGAAGAAAAAAAGCACTTGGAAGAGGAAACAAAAGTAACTAATAATAGTATTGTCAATTTATCTTCAGTTGTGTTAACTAAAGCTGAAGAACAATTGCTGTCTTTAGGTTTGAATTACTGTCCGGGCCAAAGTTTCAACTACGTAAATGCCCGCATTAATGTGTTTTGCTTTATTAGAAAGCTGAAACTACAAAAATTCTTTGCTTTGAAGGCGGCAAAAGATAATATGGATGGCGAGAAGGAAAATGCTACTGAAAGCAGTGAGAAATTATTATCCTCTGATATACCGAACCTCCTAACTTTGCACGATCTCAACGCAGCAACTTTGTCTCAACCATCTGGACCTGATTCGGATCTGGCCACTCAAGAGCGTTTAAACAAAATCAATGTGACACAAAAGGGAGAAGGTTTGAGCCCATACAAAGTAAAATCAAGTTTAATGCCTTTAATGCCAAAGGACGCAGTAGATACTTTTCATGACTGTGTTATCAATGACATTAAACAAATATACCAACATACCAAGGGTAAAAAATGCAAGAAAATTCATTACAAAAAGTTGGAATATGCAAACCTAATCAAGAAACTGAGCAACAACAATGAAATTGTAATAAAAAACTCTGATAAGGGAGGAAATTTGGTTATTTGGCCCAAGAAGGACTACATCAAAGAGGCCAACAGACAATTTTGTGATAGAGATTGTTATGAGAAAACAACCTACAAGAAATATTCAAAAGCAAAGGAGGCTCTGTTTAAACAACTGTCATCATGACACAGGGAGGGGTTGATTTCGAGTGATGAGTTCAAGTTTATGAATAATGAATTCCCAGTCCTCCCTTTGTTATATTTGATACTGAAAATTCATAAGAAAACAATGCCAGTACCCGGTAGGCCGATTATATCTGCTATTAAAAGTCCTGGGGAGCAAGTGAGTCGGTATATTGACTTTTTTCTTCAGGATCTAGTTAAGGAACTACCTAGTTACGTAAAAAAATACAAGTGATTTCTTGGCAAAAAATCAAAGATCTGTGTTGGAGTAATGACATGTTGTTGATAACGCTAGACGTTGAGTCGTTATATACTAGTACTAGCATCCCGTCCCGACATTGTCTGGGTATGAATTGCTACCGGCCAGTAGTATATTGTTTTGTAGGATTTCATTTTGATAGCATTTCTTATCTGTGACAGGCCTGTGAAACGCTCCGATTCACAGTGCACTGCTGATGCACTTAAGAGTGCGCGTTCAGTAGTGTGTGAACTCGAGTTTCCCTACTTTATTTTTCCTTGCAATATTATATAGCGCCAACTCGACAACATGGCATGAGCACAATTTACATTACAGAAGAACACATTCATTTGTGGTAGGCACGGGGAGACAAAGCGATTTGCCTGGAATCACAGGATGTTGAGCTGATGCCGAGATTCGAACATAGCTCCCCAGCTCTAAAGTTCGCAATTCTAGAACTTGTGGCGGGAGGTGTGTCTAAAAGTGTATGTCGGTGCTGGCCATCAATGAGAGAGACCTGTGCATTTTTCAAATGGGTGGTGAAAAAATATGAGTATGTTGCAGGAGATGTGGGCCGCTGTGCCACCAATGTACTTACCGGGGGAGGGTAAACACCCATTATTCCGCAACTTTCTTTCCGCATACCATCATTCCGCATACTTTCATTACGAAGGTACCATGACTCCGCAATGCCATTATAACGCATGGCATTACATTTTATATGCTTTTACCACGCATACATTTACAACAAAATTCGTTGTAAATGCATGAATGGTAAAAGCATGTTTTTTTATGTTTGGATAAGGTAAGTATGGGTATAGGGGTATATGTTTTGGGGTACTGAGGTATATGTTTTGGGGTGTTTGGGTATTTTAAGGGTTCAGATATAGTTTGGGTTATGGGGTACAGGGGTAGTTTTAGGGTTTAGGGGTAGGTATGGGTTTTGGGGGACAGGGTTTTTTTAGGGTTCAGGGCTAGGTTTGGGTTTTGGGGTATAGGAGTATTTTTAGGGTTCAGGGGTAGGTTTGGGTTTGGGGTACAGGGGTATTTTAAGGTATCAGGGCTAGGTTTCGGTTTTGGGGTACAGGGGTATTTTAGGGTTCAGGGGTAGGTTTGGGTTTTGGGGTACAGGGTTATTTTTAGGGTTCAGGGCTATGTTTGTGTTTTGGGGTACATGGGTATTTTAGGGTTCAGGGGTAGGTTTGGGTTTTGGGGTACATTGGTTTTTTTAGGGTTCAGGGCTAGGTTTGGGTTTTGGGGTACAGGGGTATTTTTAGGGTTCAGGGGTAGGTTTGGGTTTTGAGGTACAGGGGTATTAATAAGGTTCAGGGCTAGGTTTGGGTTTTGGGGTACAGGGGTATTTTAGGGTTCAGGGGTAGGTTTGGGTTTTGGGGTACAGGGTTATTTTTAGGGTTCAGAGCTATGTTTGGGTTTTGGGGTACATGGGTATTTTAGAGTTCATGGGTAGGTTTGGTTCTTGGGGTACATTGGTATTTTTAGGGTTCAGGGCTAGGTTTGGGTTTTGGGGTACAGGGGTATTTTTAGGGTTCAGGGGTAGGTTTGGGTTTTGAGGTACAGGGGTATTAATAGGGTTCAGGGCTAGGTTTGGGTTTTTGGGTACTGGGTATTTTTAGGGTTTAGGGATAGGTTTGGGTTTTGGGGTACAGGGTATATTCAAAGGGCTAAGATGGGTTAGTGTTTAAGGGTGTTGGGGAATTTTAAGGAGTAAGGGTGGGTTATGATTATGGGGTGCAGGGGTATTTAAAGGGAGCAGGGTGGGATTAGCACACGATATGAGACATGGCATAAAGGGCAGAACGTACCACACACCCCCAGCGTTTGTCACGCCCCCGGGACACGCCCACAGCACAACGGAGACACGCCCACAAGGGACTACTTTGCTGGCACGGTTCTTTTACCTTTTAAATGTATATGGTGGGCGTCTGCATAGCCTATGTCCTTCTGCTGCAACTGTCCTTTCCAACGCTGTATTGGGTGTTGTGATTGGTGCTGTGGTTCCTGAGATTACCCGCCTCAAAGGTTTGGGCTCTCTCTTTATAATATTAGTATGGATATGGATATGGATTAATCATATACAAGGAATGGCAGCTGTTGAATATTTTTTGTCTAGTAGACCAGGTGAATTTTATGAATACAATAAGGCTCTCATCAAACTTATTGAGTGGTGTTTAAACAACAACTTCTTCCTGTTTGGGAAGGAGTTGTATAAACAATTGAGAGGAGTAGCGATGGGTTCCTATTTCTCCCCCAGCTACGCGTGTTTACACGTTGGCTGGTGGGAGGAACAGGTCCTAAAAATACAGCATAAGACATGGTGTGAAGGAAAAATAATTTGCTATCTCCGATGATATTTTCATCCTATGGCAAGGAGAAGAATCAGAAGCCCGTGACTTTGTGGATGAAATTAATCATAACTCTCTCAATCCTAAATTTACTTCCCACATTGACAAAACTACTGCGGAATTTTTAGATGTGAAAATTTACATCAAAAATGAAAGAATAGAGACCATCTTATTCAGAAAATCCACAGCTGGAAATGCTACTCTCCACACCACTAGTCTGCACCCCAAACATTTAATTGCCAGCATTCCCTATGGAGAGATTTTAAGATTAAAACGCATATGTAGTACTGAGATGGATTTTAAATGTTGCCTCAGCGACATGATTGATAGATTGGGAGCACCTGGTTATTCTGACGTGCTGTTACAAAAAGCAATCAAAAAGGCAGAAATAAGATCTAGGGAGAGCCTTTTGAATGATAGAGAACCTGGGGTTGCAACTTTGGAATCTGAAGGAGCCACCGGGGGAGAGATTGTTCAAACTAACTGTCCAAGACTAATAACATCCTTCAGCAATGAAGAGAAACAGATCAGGGCCATTGTTAAGAAAAATTGGCCGATTTTATTAACTGATAATGTACTTGGGTCTAAACTGTCTAGTCGCCCTACTATAACCTTTAGAAGAGCTAGGAATATGGGGACAGTTCTAGACAAAAATAGTCCTGAAACAATCTCTGACAGCATGTGGCTCAAACCTGCACATGGGTTTCGAAAATGCTCCAGCTGCAGAGCGTGCAAGTTTGGGGTTGACACCACCCATTTTCGTACCCCATTCAGTACACAAGATTTGGCAATTTCTGGAAGCTATGATTGCAGAAAGGAGTATGCTGTGTATATCTTGACGTGCACCTGTGGATTGAACTACATTGGAAGTACCAAGCTACAGGTGCACGTCAGGATTTTGCAGCATCTTCAAGCTATTCTGCACACTGACCCAGCCTACCCAGTGGCACGCCATTTTAAGAGATGTCATAATAATGACGTGGCCTGCCTAAAGTACTTTGTGGTGGGAGCTATTCCCAAACCACGAAGGGGTGGGAATTGTGAGCGCCAGTTGCGTCAACTTGAAACTAAGATGATATTAGAATTCGACAGCAAATGGCCTAATGGGTTAAACAATACTGAGGAATTGCATAATTTGTTGTAGATATTGAGGTTCCCTGGTATCTAAGGAAGGAGTTGGGTTTATTGTTGGTCTTTTAGGGTATTGCAGACTTTGAGATTTAGTTTTTTAAATTCTCTGCATGATGTATAGGTTCCCTAATATCATAGCATCTAACAACATGAGAAAATAATATGAATTATGTTGAGTTTCTATTGGCAACAATTTCTATACAGTTTGGACAGCTAATATCATGTAAATAATTATATACATTTCACCTCCTTGTTGCACATCTTTAACCGATATGATAATGTTTTAAAATGCCATTTGTATATTTTTAACAATTTTTATCCAATATTTTGGTTCATTATTGTTGATATTATTGATAGATGTTATTTATCATACGGTTTGCACTTTTCATAAGCTATTAGCACAGATTTTTGCACAGATGTTTGCACAGTAACTTTATAAATGTTTGCTATATTTTGCACATGAACTCCATAGATATTGAATAACTTTTATATAACATTAGATAACGAAGGATATATGTGTGTTATCAGATTTCCTGTATTTATACAGTAATAAACACTGCTTTAGCGGCTTTTTAGAAACATCAAGCAATATGAAATGATTTGCAATAATATGACAATATGTATTTAAACAGTTATATACTATATTGTTATGTTTGAGGTAGTAGATGTGGTGTCTATATTTTTAAATTAATGTCCTTCGTTTTTTTATTAGAAAGACTGTAGGAACTGGGGTCACCAGTTCCCCAGGGGGTAGCTTGGCCAGAGCGGGTAGACACCCGAAAGCTTAGGTGTAAAGGGCCCATACAGCACACACATCCACTGAGGCTGGAAGCGCACACAATGACTGAGACCACACCAGTAGGTTTGATTCAAATCAGTAAGTTTCATCTAGATCAAGGTTACATCTGGTAGATCATTTAGAGCAAATCAATAATCACAACAGCAAAACTCATTAAGCTAGTCCATCAATCAATGTAGCATGTCGCAATAATAATTTCATTAAAAGAATAAACGCTTCATTACTCAGCAATAAACATTTCATGGAGTAGCTAAAGGCACCCAGGAAACACTGCATTAGGCAGGAGTATAAGACATTTCATTAAGGATCAGGCAACATCTCATTAGGTAAGAGTAAAACATTTTTGTCAGGCAGGAATAAACATTTCATTTAACCTGGGTAGCAATAGCTCTCTCAATCAGGATTTCCTTAGGCAGGAATAACCGGCTCATCAGGCAAAAAGTGAGCATTTCATTCAAAATAAACTAGGCATAAGGCTACAGTAACGGTCATCCAACAGCACCCCAGGCAGGGGATAACTCTTATCAATTGGGGCCCCCACAGTGACTTTAGGGGCCAAAAAGGGTCAACGGGGCCCAGCCACAGTCTTCCCCAGGGGAGGGGCGAACTCGAGGCCTCCTCCGGCCTTCCGCCCTCTTCCCCGGGGGGGTTTACCTAGTCTCTTCTTCGGGCCTTTCGGGCCCCTGGCGGTGGTTCAGGAGCCCCCTCTCTGAAATGCGGGCCTCTGAAATGCGGGCCTCTGAGCAGCGCCCGGCGATGTCAGGGCCGGACCGGGCCCGGTAGGAAGATAGCAGGGTCCCGCTCTGTCAGGGGACCATACCTATGGCCTCCCAATGTCTCCTGGGGGCTGGGGATCAAGGCCGGCAGCCCGGGATGAAGGTGCACGTCAGCGGCCAACCAGAGCGCGGCGGGGGCGAAGTCTCTTCCGACGCCCCTGTCACGTGAGGCTGGCTGGATGGCTTCAGGCCTCGTTGGGCCTAGGGCGGCCTGGCTCGGAGCAGTGGCGGCCCCCTCCTGGTTCCAAGGGCCGCCGGGGGGAAGAATTCTCACTGGCCAAGGGGTCTCCACAAGCGGCGCCGGGGCCACGGCGGTAAATGCAGCCGGCGACATCGCTTTTCTCCTCAGCGCCTCAGGGCGGGTCAGCGCTCCCTCTCTCAGGGCATAGCGTGATGAGGCAGAAGCGCGCTCGGCACTTTGAGCGTCTCGGGGGTCACAGCGCTCAATCGGCAACAGCGCTTCAGGTAGTCCCGCGCTAGCAGGGCAGGGATAGCACCCATAAACTTTGCGGTGCTTCGGGGGCAGTGACAGCAGTTCTAGCCAGCCTAGCGCTCGGGGGAGGAAACAGTACAGTGCTTTTATGGGCAATTATGACAGCGCCTCGGGGCAGCAGTCTCTGGCAGATTGCAGTGCTTCTCAGGGCACAGTAGGAGAGCGCTGAGTAGGCAGGGCGGGAAATGTAGCAGTCCCAGCAGGATAGGTAGTTCAGAAGGCTAGCGCTACGAAGGATGAGCGCTTAGCAGTACAGGCAGTTTGGTCAGGGGGAGTTAGTCAGGACAGCGCAGGGCCCAGGTGCAGTCAGGGGGGCGCAGGTGTAGCACATTCCAGTACCTGGTTGATCCCCCAGTAGTCCTGGTTAGCGCAGGAGGGTTTCTTCTTGGCGCTTGGTGGTTCTAGCGCCCTTGGTAGGCGGTTACTTGAAGAGGGGGGGGTTGAGTTGAAGGCTGCTGACAGGATTCCTCAGCAGGTCACTGCAGGTGATCCCTGGGTTCCCCTCCCGCCGGGCCAGATCAGTGGGCTAGTTCAGTGTTCCTCACACAGCTTGGTGGGCAGCACCTAAACACTGTCACCCTCAGTGGTATATGTTTCTGACTAGGCCCTACCGCCTACGTCTCCTGCGTAGGGTCCCCCAGGTCAGTGATGCCCCAACTGACTAAAAACTTTCCCTCCTTTCTTTATATATGCCCAGGTCAGGTGACCACACTCTAAGGCGGCAAAAGCAGACTCCGCCCCTCTTCTAGAAGGTTCCAGGAGATTCCCTACTCTAACTATGGACAGGCAAGGCAGGCTGGTATGGCAACAATGTTTAACCCCTTCACTGCGGGGGCTATTCCACTGCAGTGCTAGGGGGAGGGGGGGGGGGGCGGCAGGGCGCTCCAGTGCTCATGACGGAACTGCTCTGTCATGAGCCACGGGTGGGCTGTGCTTGTGACGGAATGGTTCCGTCACGGCCCCGCCTGCCTAATAGAACATGCCGCGCAGGCGCGGAATTCACGCCGTGCAGGCGCGGCGAGCGGGCCGTGACGGAACCGTTCCGTCACCAGCACAGCCCACCCGAGGCTCATGACGGAACGGTTCCGTCACAAGCATGGGAGGGGTTAAGGGTTCCAGCCAGCTCCTGGCAACTAGAGTGCTACTAAAAAGACCATGCTGCAGTAGCAGGGGCCAGTGGCAGCCATGTTGGGGGAAGAGAGCACCTGCACCTTAGCATTGATTAGCAATGGTACTCCATCGTCGTTCCCGAGGGAGGAGTCTTCTGGAGATAAAGGCCACACGTTGATCTTGGCCATTGTTGTTGAGTTGCGAGAGCACAGCGCCTATGCCGTGCTCAGAGGCGTACGTCTGCACGATGAACTCTTTTGTGAAGTCAGGTGTTGCAAGCACCGGAGCGGTGCACATAGTGTGCTTCACTGTCTCGAATGTCTCCTGGCAAGCAGCCGTCCAGATCACTTTTCGTGGCTGCTTCTTGGACGTTAACTCAGTCAAGGGGGCTACGATGGTACCATACCCCTTGACAAACCAGCAGTAATTCCAGTGAGGCCGAGGAAAGCTCGGACCTCGGTTTGGGTTTTGGGGGGCTCCCAGGCCAAGATGGTCTCAATTTTGGCCTGGAGGGGTTGCACCTTACCCCCGCCCACCAGATGTCCCAGGTAGATGACAGATCCCTGTCCAATCTGGCACTTACTAGCCTTGATGGTCAGGCCAGCACATTGCAGAGCCTGTAGCACCTCCTGGAGATGCTGCAGATGGTCCTCCCAGGTGCTACTGAAGACAGCTATGTCGTCCAGGTACGCCGCTGAGAAGGACTCAGCGGCTTATCTTATCTTATCTAGATATAGGAGGGTGTCCCTGACATTGGGAGGTATGTATCGATACAGGCCACCTCCCCAGTAGCTCTCAGGCACCCCATGGGCTGTCAAGGCCACCTCATACACCTCCAACCTCTTGGCGATGTCATCCCCCTGAGTGTAACTCGCTATCACCTCTTTGGGTAACCAAAACTTAGGCTCATGTTGAGCCCCTGGTACGTTGCCACCATTAGGACTTCCTGGCGTACTTAACTGCAAGGCTCGCAGCTCCAACTCCTTAAGCTGAAGCTCGTGCGCCAGTTTTTTTTGTTCCATTGCAAACCTTTTATCTTCCCTTTTTCTCTCCATCTCGTGCTCTAGCTTGGCAAGCTCCCATTTCAATTGCCTCTCCTCCCTCCTGTCCTCATATTCCTGTGATGACGTACTCCTTCTAGACCCACTACTGCCTGTCCTGGAACGTCTTCCTGGCAACACATTTTCACTCAAATCTATGTTTAGTAGGTCTAGTTCTTCTGCAGCACCCACCTCCTCTTGTGTGACCTGCCCCTCCTGTTCCCCATCCCCTCTCCCCTCTGGTTGGGCCCTTACCCATGCCCTCAAGGCGGTACGGAGCTCCTCCTTCGCGCCTCTCCGCCCAACCGGCACCCCCATCCCCTGACAAAATTCCCTAAGCTGCACCACTGTATACTCTTCCAGGTTGGCTAGCTGGAACTCCATTTTGACAGGTGGGGACCCAGATACTCAAAGGGAAAATCACTAGGACGTAGGTAACAGTTTTGGGTCAAAACAGGACTCTACACTCAGTTTAGACAGTGGGGGTCAATTGATTAAGTTTGCATGCAAAATAGGTGTCTAGTCCAATTGCGGCACACTCTGTCTCACTGGAGGGTGCTGTATAACCACAGGTCCTGATCCCATCACTCGCCACCTAATGTAGGAACTGGGGTCACCAGATCCCCGGGGGGTAGCTTGGCCCCAGCAGGTAGGCACCCGAAAGCTTAGGTGTAAAGTGACCATACAGCACACACATCCACTGAGGATGGAAGCGCACACAATGACTGAGACCACACCAGTAGTTTTGATTCAAATCAGTAAGTTTTATCTAGATCAAGGTTACGTCTGGTAGATCATTTAGAGCTAATCAATAATCACAACAGCAAAACTCATTAAGGCAGTTCATCAATCAATGTAGCATGTCGCAATAACCATTTCATTAAAAGAATAAACGCTTCATTACTCAGCAATAAACATTTCATGGAGTAGCTAAAGGCACCCAGGAAACACTGCATTAGGCAGGAGTATAAGACATTTCATCAAGGATCAGGCAACATCGCATTAGGTAAGATTAAAACATTTTTGCCAGGCAGGAATAAACATATCATTTAACCTGGGTAGC
Organism: Lissotriton vulgaris; assembly: GCF_964263255.1. Classification (NCBI taxonomy): domain Eukaryota; kingdom Metazoa; phylum Chordata; class Amphibia; order Caudata; family Salamandridae; genus Lissotriton; species Lissotriton vulgaris. The sequence continues at coordinate 36,187,305 of NC_141697.1, forward strand.
ATTAGCTCTCTCAATCAGGATTTCCTTAGGCAGGAATAACCGGGTCATCAGGCATAAAGTGAGCATTTCATTCAAAATAAACTAGGCATAAGGCTACAGAAACGGTCATCCAACTGTACCCCAGACAGGGGTTAACTCTTATCAATTGGAGCCCCCACTGTGACTTTAGGGGCCAAAAAGGGTCAACCGGGCCCCGCCACAGTCTTCCCCAGGGGAGGGGCAAACTCGAGGCCTCCTCCGGCCTTCCGCCCTCCTCCCCGGGGGGGTTTACCTTGACTCTTCTTTGGGCCTTTCCGGCCCCTGGCAGTGGTTCAGGAGGATGGGGGGGCTCGTGCTCTTCTCAGAGCCCCCTCTCTGAAATGCGGGCCTCTGAGCTGCGCCCGGTGATGTCAGGGCTGGACCGGGCCCGGCAGGAAGGTAGCGGGGCCCCCGCTATGTCAGGGAACCGCCCCCGTGGCCTCCCGATGTCTCCTGGGGGCTGAGGATCAAGGCCGGCAGCCCGGGATGAAGGCGCGCGTCAGCGGCCAACCAGAGCGCGGCGGGGGCGAAGTCTCTTCCGACGCCCCTGTCACGTGAGGCTGGCTGGATGGCTTCAGGCCTCGTTGGGCCTAGGGCGGCCTGGCTCGGAGCAGTGGCGGCCCCCTCCTGGTTCCAAGGGCCGCCGGGGGGAAGAATTCTCACTGGCCAAGGGGTCTCCACAAGCGGCGCCGGGGCCACGGCGGTAAATGCAGCCGGCGACATCGCTTTTCTCCTCAGCGCCTCAGGGCGGGTCAGCGCTCCCTCTCTCAGGGCATAGCGTGATGAGGCAGAAGCGCGCTCGGCACTTTGAGCGTCTCGGGGGTCACAGCGCTCAATCGGCAACAGCGCTTCAGGTAGTCCCGCGCTAGCAGGGCAGGGATAGCACCCATAAACTTTGCGGTGCTTCGGGGGCAGTGACAGCAGTTCTAGCCAGCCTAGCGCTCGGGGGAGGAAACAGTACAGTGCTTTTATGGGCAATTATGACAGCGCCTCGGGGCAGCAGTCTCTGGCAGATTGCAGTGCTTCTCAGGGCACAGTAGGAGAGCGCTGAGTAGGCAGGGCGGGAAATGTAGCAGTCCCAGCAGGATAGGTAGTTCAGAAGGCTAGCGCTACTAAGGATGAGCGCTTAGCAGTACAGGCAGTTTGGTCAGGGGGAGTTAGTCAGGACAGCGCAGGGCCCAGGTGCAGTCAGGGGGGCGCAGGTGTAGCACAGTCCAGTACCTGGTTGATCCCCCAGTAGTCCTGGTTAGCGCAGGTGGGTTTCTTCTTGGCACTTGGTGGTTCTAGCGCCCTTGGTAGGCGGTTACTTGAAGAGGGGGGGGTTGAGTTGAAGGCTGCTGACAGGATTCCTCAGCAGGTCACTGCAGGTGATCCCTGGGTTCCCCTCCCGCCGGGCCAGATCAGTGGGCTAGTTCAGTGTTCCTCACACAGCTTGGTGGGCAGCACCTAAACACTGTCACCCTCAGTGGTATATGTTTCTGACTAGGCCCTACCGCCTACGTCTCCTGCGTAGGGTCGCCCAGGTCAGTGATGCCCCAACTGACTAAAAACTTTCCCTCCTTTCTTTATATATGCCCAGGTCAGGTGACCACACTCTAAGGCGGCAAAAGCAGACTCCGCCCCTCTTCTAGAAGGTTCCAGGAGATTCCCTACTCTAACTATGGACAGGCAAGGCAGGCTGGTATGGCAACAATGTTTAACCCCTTCACTGCGGGGGCTATTCCACTGCAGTGCTAGGGGGAGGGGGGGGCGGCAGGGCGGTCCAGTGCTCATGACGGAACTGCTCTGTCATGAGCCACGGGTGGGCTGTGCTTGTGACGGAATGGTTCCGTCACGGCCCCGCCCGCCTAATAGAACATGCCGCGCAGGCGCGGAATTCACGCCGTGCAGGCGCGGCGAGCGGGCCGTGACGGAACCGTTCCGTCACCAGCACAGCCCACCCGAGGCTCGTGACGGAACGGTTCCGTCACAAGCATGGGAGGGGTTAAGGGTTCCAGCCAGCTCCTGGCAACTAGAGTGCTACTAAAAAGACCATGCTGCAGTAGCAGGGGCCAGTGGCAGCCATGTTGGGGGAAGAGAGCACCTGCACCTTAGCATTGATTAGCAATGGTACTCCATCGTCGTTCCCGAGGGAGGAGTCTTCTGGAGATAAAGGCCACACGTTGATCTTGGCCGTTGTTGTTGAGTTGCGAGAGCACAACGCCATTGCCGTGCTCAGAGGCGTCCGTCTGCACGATGAACTCTTTTGTGAAGTCAGGTGTTGCAAGCACCGGAGCGGTGCACATAGTGTGCTTCAGTGTCTCGAATGTCTCCTGGCAAGCAGCCGTCCAGATCACTTTTCGTGGCTGCTTCTTGGACGTTAACTCAGTCAAGGGGGCTACGATGGTACCATACCCCTTGACAAACCAGCGGTAATTCCAGTGAGGCCGAGGAAAGCTCGGACCTCGGTTTGGGTTTTGGGGGGCTCCCAGGCCAAGATGGTCTCAATTTTGGCCTGGAGGGGTTGCACCTTAGCCCCGCCCACCAGATGTCCCAGGTAGATGACAGATCCCTGTCCAATCTGGCACTTACTAGCCTTGATGGTCAGGCCAGCACATTGCAGAGCCTGTAGCACCTCCTGGAGATGCTGCAGATGGTCCTCCCAGGTGCTACTGAAGACAGCTATGTCGTCCAGGTACGCCGCTGAGAAGGACTCAGCGGCTTATCTTATCTTATCTAGATATAGGAGGGTGTCCCTGACATTGGGAGGTATGTATCGATACAGGCCACCTCCCCAGTAGCTCTCAGGCACCCCATGGGCTGTCAAGGCCACCTCATACACCTCCAACCTCTTGGCGATGTCATCCCCCTGAGTGTAACTCGCTATCACCTCTTTGGGTAACCAAAACTTAGGCTCATGTTGAGCCCCTGGTACGCTGCCACCATTAGGACTTCCTGGCGTACTTAACTGCAAGGCTCGCAGCTCCAACTCCTTAAGCTGAAGCTTGTGCGCCAGCTTTTTTTCTTCCATTGCAAACCTTTTATCTTCCCTTTTTCTCTCCATCTCGTGCTCTAGCTTGGCAAGCTCCCATTTCAATTGCCTCTCCTCCCTCCTGTCCTCATATTCCTGTGATGACGTACTCCTTCTAGACCCACTACTGCCTGTCCTGGAACGTCTTCCTGGCAACACATTTTCACTCAAATCTATGTTTAGTAGGTCTAGTTCTTCTGCAGCACCCACCTCCTCTTGTCTGACCTGCCCCTCCTGTTCCCCATCCCCTCTCCCCTCTGGTTGGGCCCTTACCCATGCCCTCAAGGCGGTACGGAGCTCCTCCTTCGCGCCTCTCCGCCCAACCGGCACCCCCATCCCCTGACAAAATTCCCTTAGCTGCACCACTGTATACTCTTCCAGGTTGGCTAGCTGGAACTCCATTTTGACAGGTGGGGACGCAGATACTCAAAGGGAAAATCACTAGGACGTAGGTAACAGTTTTGGGTCAAAACAGGACTCTACACACTCAGTTTAGACAGTGGGGGTCAATTGATTAGGTTTGCATGCAAAATAGGTGTCTAGTCCAATTGCGGCACACTCTGTCTCACTGGAGGGTGCTGTATAACCACAGGTCCTGATCCCATCACTCGCCACCTAATGTAGGAACTGGGGTCACCAGATCCCCGGGGGGTAGCTTGGCCCCAGCAGGTAGGCACCCGAAAGCTTAGGTGTAAAGTGACCATACAGCACACACATCCACTGAGGATGGAAGCGCACACAATGACTGAGACCACACCAGTAGTTTTGATTCAAATCAGTAAGTTTTATCTAGATCAAGGTTACGTCTGGTAGATCATTTAGAGCTAATCAATAATCACAACAGCAAAACTCATTAAGGCAGTTCATCAATTAATGTAGCATGTCGCAATAACCATTTCATTAAAAGAATAAACGCTTCATTACTCAGCAATAAACATTTCATGGAGTAGCTAAAGGCACCCAGGAAACACTGCATTAGGCAGGAGTATAAGACATTTCATCAAGGATCAGGCAACATCTCATTAGGTAAGATTAAAACATTTTTGCCAGGCAGGAATAAACATATCATTTAACCTGGGTAGCATTAGCTCTCTCAATCAGGATTTCCTTAGGCAGGAATAACCGGGTCATCAGGCATAAAGTGAGCATTTCATTCAAAATAAACTAGGCATAAGGCTACAGAAACGGTCATCCAACTGTACCCCAGACAGGGGTTAACTCTTATCAATTGGAGCCCCCACTGTGACTTTAGGGGCCAAAAATGGTCAACCGGGCCCCCCACAGTCTTCCCCAGGGGAGGAGCAAACTCGAGGCCTCCTCCGGCCTTCCGCCCTCCTCCCCGGGGGGGTTTACCTTGACTCTTCTTTGGGCCTTTCCGGCCCCTGGCAGTGGTTCAGGAGCTCGTGCTCTTCTCAGAGCCCCCTCTCTGAAATGCGGGCCTCTGAGCTGCGCCCGGTGATGTCAGGGCTGGACCGGGCCCGGCAGGAAGGTAGCGGGGCCCCCGCTATGTCAGGGAACCGTCCCCGTGGCCTCCCGATGTCTCCTGGGGGCTGAGGATCAAGGCCGGCAGCCCGGGATGAAGGCGCGCGTCAGCGGCCAACCAGAGTGCGGCGGGGGTGGAGTCTCTTCTGACGCCTCCGTCACGTGAGGCTGGCTGGATGGCTTCAGGCCTCGTCGGGCAGAGGGCGACCTGGCTCGGAGCAGCGGCAACCCCCTCCTGGTTCCAAGGGCCGCCTGGGGGGGGGAGAAGAATTGTCACTGGCCGCGGGGGTCTCCACAAGCGGCGCCGGGGCTGCGGCGGTGAGTGCAGCCGGCGACATCGCTTTTCTCCTCAGCACTTCTAGGCGGGTCAGCTCTCCCTCACTCAGGGCACAGCGCGATGAGGCAGAAGAGCGCTCGGCACTTCGAGCGTCTCGGGGGTCACAGCACTCAATCGGCAACAGCGCTTCAGGTAGTCCCGCAGTAGCAGGGCAGGGATAGCGACCATAAACTTTGCGGCGCTTCGGGGGCAGTGACAGCAGTTCTGGCCAGCCTAGCGCTCGGGGGGAGGAAACAGTACAGCGCTTTTATGGGAAATTACGACAGCGCCTCGGGGCAGCAGTCTCTGGCAGATTGCAGCGCTTCTCAGGGCACAGTAGGAGAGCGCTAAGTAGGCAGGATGGGCAATGTAGCAGTCCCAGCAGGATAGGTAGTTCAGGAGGCTAGCGCTACGAAGGATGAGCGCTTAGCAGTACAGGCAGTTTGGTCAGGGGGAGTTATTCAGGGCCCAAGTGAAGTCAGGGGGGCGCAGGTGTAGCACAGTCAGGTACCTGGTTGATCCCCCAGTAGTCCTGGTTCGCGCAGGTGGGTTTTTTCTTGGCACTAGGTGGTTCTAGCGCCCTTGGCAGGCAGTTACTTGAAGAGGGGGGGGTTGAGTTAAAGGCTGCTGACATGATTCCTCAGCAGGTGACTGCAGGTGGTCCCTGGGTTCCCCTCCCACCGGACCAGATCAGTGGGCTAGTTCAGTGTTCCTCACACAGCTTGGTCGGCAGCGCCTACAGCCTGTCACCCCCAGTGGTATAGGTTTCTGACATGGCCCTACCGCCTAAGTCTCCTGCGTAGGGTCCCCCAGGTCAGTGATGCCCCAACTGACTAAAAACTTTCCCTCCTTTCTTTATATATGCCCAGGTCAGGTGACCACACTCTAAGGCGGCAAAAGCAGACTCCGTCCCTATTCCAGAAGGTTCCAGGAGCTTTCCTACTCTAACTATGGACAGGCAAGGCAGGATGGTATGGCAACAATGTGTAAGTGTTCCAGCCAGCTCCTGGCAACTAGAGTGCTACTAAAAAGACCACGCTGCAGTAGCAGGTGTCAGGGCCTGCTCCACAGGATCCGATCGATGAACAAAGGGGTCCACCTCCTGATGTTACCAACACCCCGAAATAATACACAGGGGGTTCGAACCATCAGGCGAGGGATAAATAATGAAAAGAAACCGGGGAAGGGAAGGGGTCAGCAGGGACAAAGGATCTGAAACGATAGAGTACAAATATTATAACACCAATCAATGATAAGGCGTCTCTTAATATTACTCTCTAAACTTCTGAATACCTTGAGAGGCTGTACACATTCCTCCAGCAAGTATTCAAGTATATATGTCCAACTTCCTGAAAGGAAACACACTGGTTAACACGACAAATGGCACACTGGTTTATAATCTCAAAATGTAAACCTTTTGTGAATACACACCATATCATGTGGAGTTGAACTTAGTAATTGACCCCCTGCCTATTGACTTGTTCCTCTAGATAAATCTTCGAGTACTTCACAAGTCATAGGTTCAGAAAGACCTTAAAAGAGTTTGTAGATAGATTCCACAGATAGTCACTCGATCAAGTAAAGTTCTTTCTTTAAAACCTTTAGTAATTCTCCTTAAACATGAAAAATGCCAAAACGTTGGTGTACACTTTTCCTTTTCTTTTCCATAAGCGTTATAACGGCAACGTGTGGTTGCGACCGCCACTACGCTCCGCTATTTGGATAGAAACTAACAATGAATTCTCTAGCCGGTAGTAGGTAGTTAAGTCACCACTCTACTCCGGACATTGCATAACGAGATCAATCCTTCCTTACAAAGGCGTCCAGCGGTAACTAGCAGCAGCCGCCACTTAGCTCCGTGTGAAGAAACCCAGCGCTGCCGGCTTTGAAATTGACACGCATCCGCCGATGCGAAGAAACCCAGCGCTGCCGGTTTCGAAATTGACACGCATATCCCGATGCGTTCAAGAGAAGAACAAGCTCTTCATATCTAAAATACAGGACTGCGTGCTAGGCAGAAGCTCCCAGCGCACTCGAGATTACAGTACCTTAGCACAGCGAGGACACAGTCATTGAGGGCTCTCTCTTCCAAACGGCAGCAGCACGACGCTAGCCGGTCTTCCCCCAGTCACCAGAGAAACACTAAGAACGGACTCTGAATTACGTGCAACTCGTTTCCTGCTTCCACCACCCATATACTTCCCCCTGCAAAGGATCTTGGGAGTTGTAGTCCCTGACAATTAGGTAGGCGCGGTGATGCAGGAACCTGACAGCAGGGGCCAGTGACAACCATGTTGGGGGAAGAGAGCACCTGCACCTTAGCATTGATTAGCAATGGGAAGGGGCTCGGAGACCTAATGCCAACAAAAAAGAAGGTGGGAAAAATGAGGCAAGGGTGAAAAAAATAGGGAAAGACCACCCTAGGGCTGACAGGTCTAACAAAGACTATCTGTATTTAAACAGTGATTGTATAGATTACAACATTGCTGCTATATTTTTATCTATCTTTTGGATGTGTTCAGCTAATAAGTGAATATACACAGATATATAGTCGTATTTGTGGAGTTTACATAGTATGTTCTCACTTTCTATGGTCACATGACCAAGTAACATGGTGTTGGTGGGAGTACACTACAAAGCATTTAAAAATGAGTAGTTTGCTGTGATCGTTGTGTGATCAAGGGCTTTCGCGCCCGAAACACGTCATTTGTAATACTTGGCAATAAAGAAAGGTACATCTTGCCTTACTCCAGTGGTCTGTTCTCCTTCTTCGCCGGTTCTGTTGGGCTGGAGGTAGTACGGAGAGTTGCTGGTTGATATATATATACATACACACACACACGCATACATTTACAAGCCTATCAAGCCTATCTGTGTATATGTATATATGTTCACATGTTTAAAAAGCTTTGCAAAACACAGGACAGGCCAGATATAGAACTAAAACTAAAAGCTTTAGTACTACTTTTTTGTCTGTCTGTCCCGGTTTTGCTTCTCAAAATCTGGTCACCCTAATATATAGTGCGAATAACAAATTGTTATGTGTTGGACAGAAGAAAGTGGTTAGTGAAGTGAGTTTAGCAGAAATTTATTATGAATGAATTGGAGATTAAATATAAAAACATTTTTATCAACATATTGGAAAAGGTTGAAGGGTTCAAACATTACCTCATACTGAAGGAAAGTGCCACATATGTCATTAACACAGGGGGTCAAGTTGAATATGTGTTGAGCAATTTTGTGTGAAAGATATAGTTGAACTCATTGAATCCTCAGACTGGTTGTCTCATGTGGTAATTTTCTTTACATACACAGGGGAATTAAGGTTGTGTATTGATTTGAGGAGTTTGAGTGAGTGTATATAGACTGACAGTCATTCGTTGGCCAGTATTCATAAACTTATATTATCTGTAACAACTATGTTTCCACATTACCTCTCACCAATGCATATCATGAGGAAGAATCGAATTATTTCACAACCCTTGTACGCCTGAGAGCTCATACCAATACAACCTTCCAGATGGGCCAGCACATCTGTGCTTCAGAGAACTATGCACACAATGGTGAGTGATCAAATGAGGGCCTTGGCATTACAAGATGACAATCCTGTTTTTGGAGGGTTTATTCGGCTGTTAGGAATTCGCAAAACTGCGGGGGTCAGTGCTATGCAGAAAATAATATTAATGACAGTGGTCAAATACCTTTTTTATGCCCCCCCCCCCCCAAGCTCTGCCTTGCAGCCTGTGAGTGGGACCCTTGTCTCTCATGATAGTTGCCCTCTGCCATGCTGCTAGAGACACAGAAGCTCAAAAGTAACGAGTAAGGTTGTGGCTTAATGCCCATAGCAGGAGTCCTTGGAGGTACTGCAGAAACATGACCTCATGAGCATGAGTGTGGGGGTCCTCCAGCGCTGCAAAGTCTGCAACTTGTTCTGTACAACATTAGCTTTGAACATTAACAGGTTTGAGGACAGAGAGAAGCAGCAACCGCCCCTAAGTGTTCAACACTGGATGAAAGAATAAAAGCAGAGAATACATCAAAATATATTTTTGTCTGCAAATTAAGGCACCCCTTAAAAAAAAGGACTTATATAAGTAGCGGCGGTACAAACCTCTCAAATAAATGGGATCGTTCATTATTTTACAATTTGTGTTTTTACACTGGTTATCACTAAAAGTTGGGGTCATAAATAGGGGAGAATCTTTTGTCAAGGGTGGTTGCTTCTTATGATGTCAAAAGGGACCATCATGGGAGAAAGCAGGGCATGAGAGGCCCCCCCCCCACCCCTTGTTCTGTTTCGACACAGGTGTCCACACAAGACTCTGACTGCCTGGGCTCTTACTGGCTTCTGCAAATAGGCGTGTATGTGGGAAGCCTTGCAGCGGAGTCCTTTTTCCCAAATCCTGCAAAATGTACAGAGGAACTGGACAGCCTGCTCTAGGCAGCAGGAGCCTAGTGCTTAGTGAGGGTTTACAGGTGATTAGCCGCACTCTACAAATCCTGATTGGTTGATTGATAGGACCCACATGTCCGATGGAGGCCCCTTGTGCTCTCCGGATCCATGGAGTCCCCAATACACCAGCTACACCGGGCCCGGAGCCCTGACTCTGGCCAGTCGTGAGCGGTATGCAGAAGTACAGACATCGGTGCACCCATTGCCTGGACAGAGCATCAGGCAGGGACGTGTCTCACTGGTCTATCTCACAACCCTGCACCTGACAGGTTTTACAAGGACACCTGAGTTCCAAGACTCATGTTTGGTACCAAGATCCACCCAGCTGGAGCTCAGAAAGTGCAGCAGCCAGCCAAGTTTAAGTCAGGTCCAGGATCTCAGACTGTGCCACCAGCCTTAAGTTAGCATTATGCCTAGGTGGACCACCCATAAGCAAGCATCCTACCAACAAAAGTCCTGTTGGCAACAGCACCCAGAACATCTTCGCCCATGGAGAGGCTCTGCAGCGCTCTAGGCTCAGTAGCCAATGTTCCAGAATCCCACACAGCCTGGCTCTTCCAGATCCCACCAGGACTTCAGGAAAGACAGGGTTTAGCAGACACACCTAAGCAGCTTCACCGGCCTGATGCAGGGCGACAGAGACAGCGGCCAAGCGGGAACAGTAAGAGACTTCACAGCAGCTTGGAGCGTGAATAGAAGCCTGAATGTGGGATAGAGGACCATGCCAGTGTGACCTTCAACCTCTTGCCTTTTAAGCACTACATGATTGAAACAGGAGGAGCTTCTCACCTTCACAACAGCATCTTCCCAGTCCTTGAGGACTCCAGCAGTATAAACTTCTTATCTTCAAATAAAAACCTTCTCAATAGTTTCAGAGCCTCTTCCAGAAGTGTGTTTTCAGTGGTCTAGCATTGTCGCATTCTAATCTAGGACCCTGATCGATACTGTGACCTTATGCCCCTATTCGGCTATAAATCCATTTATTCCCTATATTGGCATAACCGTTCAAGTGGGATGTATGACGTTAGCACGCATACTATTACCACGCATACCTTTACAACGCGGTATTTACAACGAATACCGTTACAACGCATAGCGCTTTGAGGTGCTGGATAGTGGTAAGTATAATTTTATATTCCAACTCTAGTCCCCGTGGACACTAGGGAAGGTGTTGGATATAAAATTATACTTATTCCCTATCCTAGAGCGCCCCCCAGCGCAATGCGTTGTAATGGTATGCGTGGTAATGCCTGCGTTGTAATGGTAGTGTGTTGTAACAAATGCGTGCTAAACCTTGTATACCGTTCAAGGGATGTATGACGTTAGCACGCATACTATTACCACGCATACCTTTACAACGCGGTATTTACAACGAATACCGTTACAACGCATAGCGCTTTGAGGTGCTGGATAGTGGTAAGTATAATTTTATATTCCAACTCCAGTCCCCGTGGACACTAGGGAAGGTGTTGGATATAAAATTATACTTATTCCCTATCCTAGAGCGCCCCCCAGCGCAATGCGTTGTAATGGTATGCGTGGTAATGCCTGCATTGTAATGGTAGTGCGTTGTAACAAATGCGTGCTAATCGTTGTATACCGTTCAAGTGCAATATTCAGAAACTCGTCTCTGGCCTCACACGAACAGAGCCACATTTCAGAATCGCTTTCTCTGCCACTTCCTTTGCAACCAATTAGTGCAATGACATAGCAGAAGTTACTATCTGAGATTCCTAGATTAACACTCCTAGTTCTTCAACAAGATAAAAACTCAGCAACCTGGAAATCCCCGCTTGCTATGTTTTGATTAGTAATAGAACTCTAATGAGCACTGATAGACGATCACTTCCTAGTGACATCTTTATTGACGTCTTATGTCCAAAAACTTACGTCAAACAAGGCACCTTTCAGGTATAAATATTACCAACGTTGCCTTAAGCAAACGCTGATGTTGCTGCTGTTTACGCTAATGCCATCGCTGCTGAAGAAGCTGCTTTCATGCTGATGATACCATAGCTGCTATCGCTACTGCTATCGTTGCTAACCAGCGAACGATGGTGTGGTGAACTTAGGAACTGAACAGGCGTCCCCCTGCAAGGGCCCAGCAGATGCAAGCTGCCCGCGGATGCTGCCCCTCCTCCTCCTCCTCGACGCGCTGAGAGAGACGCTGTCTTTTCTCCTGCAGAGAAATCCAGCTCTGGCGTTTCCAGTCTACTCTTGCGAGTGACTGGGATATCGAGTCCCTGAAGGAGATACCAGACCTCCATCATTCTATTCCAGAGGTATGGTGTTGACTAAACCCTTAGAGAGAATTCTTGAAGCAAACCTTGGCAAAACCAACTGAACTTAAAGCTACTTACTTACTCCCCTCCCAAGTATTAGGCTTAGGTCAGGTACACTGGGATAGGCTTAGTTAGAAGCACCAGTTGAGTATTTTAGCCTACTGTATATATGAATGTATATATGTTTTATTCATTTTAAACCATTGTATGGCTAAGAAACCATATCAATGCTTTTACAGTATTATTTCGCAATACTCATCTTACTGTACGTACTTTTTATAATAACAAGTCTTGCAATTGTGGCAATTCATTTCTCTTGTACGAGAAGAAAGACTGTTCAATAAATGTTACCCTTTATTGAAAACGCCTGTCTCTCTATTCTCTACACATTGTGAAAGTAAACTGCACAACCACTGACTGAGTAAAATAACTGTCTATTGTTTCACACGACCCTAGAGATTGACTCTTGATCTGAGGAGCAGAGTTGTCATGTTGCACGGTTGTTGGAAAACTGAATCCCTTCTTGTCTGTACCAGGGAAGCTGATCACTTCCTATTTAGTCAAGAAAGTTTCCAGTGACCTCTGAGCTAGTTGGTAACAAACCCAATTAAGTTTAGCATAGTCAGTAGAGGCCTGGAAGATCCGCACTTCTACGTCGATACTACTGTTTATGTTATTCCAATGCGCAGGGCCTATTGGGAAAATAGGAACTACACTACAGCATCTCCAGAGCAAGAACTTCAAGAAACTTATCTACAGCGTTTTTACGGTCCCAGCTCATCAGCATCTTCTTCATACTTGGGATTCTTAAAGTGTTAACTTTCCCTCCCCAGCAGTGCTTTCTGAGTGCTACAAGACTTGTTGATTCTGACCAGCCTCCGGTAATAACGCCTCTCTGCTGCAGGACATGTGCAATATGACCATCCTCTGGTTACGCCTTCTCAGTGTCACAGGAAAAGTGCATTATGACCATCTTCCGGTGACACCATTTTAGCTACAGGACATGCACATTATGACTATCTTCCAGTCGCCTTCTCTGCTACCAGATGTTTGCGTTATGACCACTGTCTAATAACTTCTTCTCTACAAGACATGAAAATTACGATCATCCTCTGCTAATGCCTTTACAGTCTACAGGACATGTGCATGATGATCATCCTCCGGTAACGTCTTCTCTGCTGTGGGACATGTGCATGATGATCATCCCAAGGTAACGCCTTCTCTGCTGTGGGACATGTGCATTATGATCATCCTCCGGTAACGTCTTCTCTGCTGCAGGACATGTGCACAATGATCATCCCGTGGTAACGCCTTCTCTGCTGCAGGACATGTGCATGATGATCAACACGCTGCCTCCCCGGCCCCACTGCGGTATCGTTCTGCTGTGCTCTCTTTGCCCAATTTGTTTGCTCATTTGTTCACTCAGCCGCTTGCTGCTTTGCTGCTTTGTGCTGCACCCAATTTGTCCACTCATTTAATTACATAGCGCTCCTTACTTCAGCAGAGCAGAGTAGCGCTAGTCCATATCGGACTAATTTACATATTAGCACAGCGCGCTGCAACGCTGAGCTGAAGTGCCTCGCTATAACGATTGTGTCTCCCTGTGCCCTAATAGTAACTTTTAGCGTGGGATTGCAAGTGTGTGCCCCGACTGCCATCTTGTTTACTACCACCTTGTTGTTGTTAGTCTCCCCTCCCCGGATATCCACCCCGCCTCCCAGCTGCTCCGCCCTCGCCCCTCCCCCCCAACTCCTTTATATGACTGATGTACTTCCGTGCAGCGTTCACGCGCAACGATCGCGCCCAATCCGCGCCGAAGGTGCGCCAAAGGTAAGCCCGTCTACGCCCGTCCGCGCCTGGACCGCGCCCAGCGCCAGACCCCCTGGTCCACGCAATGCCCAGCCCTCCCGCATTACATACGACGCCGCCACCCTCCTAGCCCTTAACCCCGGCCGACTCTCCAACTGCGCCCAAGCCGCTCCTGGACACACCCATGGACCCTTCACATGCTACTCCTGCAAGTTCGACGGCACCAAGATAAACTCCTCATCCACTAACACCAACCAGATATCTGACACCAACCACCTACAATGCATCCTGCTCAACACCCGCTCGGTCCACAGGCACGCCATCGACCTCTGGAATCTACTAGACACCATCTCACCGGACGTCGCCTTCTTAACAGAAACATGGATGAATGCCTCTTCAGCCCCGGACATCACCATTGCCATCCCAGAAGGATACAAGATCATCCGCAAGGACCGCATCAAGCAAACAGGAGGAGGCATCGCTATCGTCCATACGAACTCCATCCGCATCTCAACCAGCTCAGACGTCAACCTTGCCAGCGCCGAACACCTCCACTTCCAGATCCACACCGACCCCAAGACCACACTCAGAGGCACCCTCCTCTACCGACCTCCAGGACCCCGTGCACAATTCAGTGACGACATCACTGACTTTATCACCCCACACGCCCTCCCCTCCAAGGACTACATTCTATTGGGAGACATCAATTTTCACCTGGAAAAGAGCAATGACAGCAGCGCCACCACCCTTCTGGACAATCTCGCTGACCTCGGACTCAAACAACTTGTCTCTACGCCCACCCACATCGCAGGTCACACACTCGACCCTATCTTCACCTCCAGCAAACATGTCTCCTTCAGTCACACCACAACTCTCCATTGGACGGACCACAGCTGCGTACACTTTATCTACAATAAGACCACAACTCACAACCATCCTCAACCTACTCTGGAAACTGGAACAAAATCACCATCGACCAGATCTCCTCATCGCTTCTTCAAAACTCCCCCGCCCACTCCTCAAACCCCGACCAAGCAGCCATTAACCTCACCCAATGGCTATCCAACAGCGCCGACATCCTAGCACCGTTGAAAAAACGCCAAAGCAAATTAGGCAGCAAAAACGCCTCCTGGTTCAACGATGACCTTAAGAAATCGAAGAAACACTGTCGCTCCCTCGAGAAGGCCTGGAAAAAAGACCCAAACACCAGCACCAGGGCCGCCTTCAAAAACGCCACCCGCATACACCACCATCTAATCCGGTCTGCCAAAAAAAAGCCGCACTCCAAGACCGTCTAGATAACAACGCCCACAACAGCAAGGAATTATTCAACATCGTCAAAGAATTTACCAACCCATCAGCCAACTCCAACGACAACACCCCCTCCCAAGCCCTCTGCGACTCCCTAGCTTCCTTCTTCCACAACAAAATCGCAGACATCCACAACAGCTTCGACAACCGACCCGAAGACCAACCCACCCAACCTTCCGCAGGACCTTCACCCCCCTTGAACATCCTTAACGACTGGAACCCAATCTCCACTGAGGACACCATCCGCCTGATGAACTCCATCCACTCAGGATCTCCCACTGACCCATGCCCTCACCACATCTTCAACAAAGCAGACTCCATCATAGCACCACACCTCCGAGATGTCATCAACTGCTCCCTCAACTCCGCCACCTTCCCGGAAAGCTGGAAACACGCAGAACTCAGCGCCCTTCTGAAAAAACCCACAGCTGACCCCACCGAACTCAAAAACTACCGCCCCATCTCGCTTCTTCCATTCCCGGCCAAAGTCATTGAGAAAGCTGTCAACAACCAGCTCGCCGCCTTCCTCGAAGCCAACAAATCCCTCGACTCCTCACAGTCCGGCTTCCGAGCCAAACACAGCACTGAAACCGCCCTCATCGCAGCAACAGACGACATTCGAACTCTACTGGACAATGGAGACACAGTCGCCCTCATTCTCCTCGACCTCTCCGCTGCCTTCGACACAGTCTGTCATAGCACCCTTCTACAGCGCCTCAGAGACGTAGGAATCCAAGGAAAAGCACTGGAATGGATCACCTCGTTCCTCACCGGAAGAACACAGAGAGTCCGCCTCCCACCATTCAAGTCAGAGGCCTCTGCAGTCATCTGCGGCGTGCCACAAGGATCGTCACTCAGCCCCACCCTCTTCAACGTATACATGAGCCCCCTTGCGGCCATCGCTCGCCAACACAATCTCAACATCATCTCCTACGCGGATGACACTCAACTGATCCTATCACTCACCAAAGACCCTAACACCACCAAAACCAACTTACACGAAGGAATGAAAGAAGTAGCCGAGTGGATGAAGCACAGCCGTCTGAAACTGAACTCAGACAAAACAGAAGTCCTCATCTTAGGCACCTCCCCCTCCGCCTGGGATGACTCTTGGTGGCCAGAAGCCCTTGGAAAAGCACCCATCCCGACGGACCACGCACGGAACCTGGGCGTCATCCTGGACTCCTCACTCTCGATGACCAGACAAGTCAACGCCCTTTCATCATCTTGCTTCAACATTCTTCGCATGCTCAAAAAAACATTTCGCTGGATCCCCACCGAAACTAGAAAAACGGTCACCCACGCACTGGTCACGAGCCGCCTGGACTACGGAAACACACTATACGCCGGTACCACCGCAAAACTCCAGAAAAAACTACAACGCATCCAGAACGCTTCAGCCAGGCTCATACTAGACATCCCATGTAAAGAACACATCTCTGGTCACCTGAAAAACCTCCACTGGCTCCCTGTAAATAAGAGGATTACTTTCCGCCTCCTAACCCACGCACACAAAGCACTTTACGAACTTGGACCCGAATGCCTCAACACACGATTGTCCTTCTACACCCCCTCCCGTCAGCTGCGATCCTCCAACCTAGCCCTTGCCATTGTACCTCGCATCAACAAAACCACCATGGGAGGTAGATCCTTCTCCTACCTGGCAGCTAAAACCTGGAACTCACTTCCCACTCACCTTCGCCTTACTCAGAACCACCTAGCATTCAGAAAGCAACTTAAAACTTGGATATTCGACAAGTAATTCCCCACCCTTCCTCTAGCGCCTTGAGACCCTATGGGTATGTAGCGCGCTATATAAATCTCTTGACTTGACTTGACTTGACTCTGCTGTGGGACATGTGCATGATGATCATCCCCTGGTAACGCCTTCTCTGCTGCAGGACATGCGCATGATGATCATCCCCTGGTAACGCCTTCTCTGCTGTGGGACATGTGCATGATGATCATCCCCTGGTAATGCCTTCTCTGCTGCAGGACATGTGCATTATGATCATCCCTGGTAACGCCTTCTCTGCCGCAGGACATGTGCATGATGATCATCCCCTGGTAACGCCTTTTCTGCTGCAGGACATGTGCATGATGATCATCCCCTGGTAATGCCTTCTCTGCTGCAGGACATGTGCATGATGATCATCCCGTGGTAACGCCTTCTCTGCTGCAGGACATGTGCATGATGATCAGCCCCTGGTGACGCCTTTTCTGCTGCAGGACATGTGCATGATGATCATCCCCTGGTAACGCCTTCTCTGCTGCAGGACATGTGCATGATGATCATTCCCTGGTGACGCATTCTCTGCCGCAGGACATGTGCATGATGATTATCCTCTGGTAACGCCTTCTCTGCTGCAGGACATGTGCATGATGATCATCCCCTGGTAACGCCTTCTCTGCTGCAGGACATGTGCATTATGATCATCCCCTGGTAACGCCTTCTCTGCTGCGGGACATGTGCATTATGATCATCCCTGGTAACGCCTTCTCTGCTGCAGGACATTTGCATTATGATCATCCCCTGGTAACGCCTTCTCTCCTGCGGGACATGTGCATTATGATCATCCCCTGGTAACGCCTTCTCTCCTGTGGGACATGTGCATTATGATCATCCCATGGTAACTCCTTCTCTGCTGCAGGACATGTGCATGATGATCATCCCCTGGTAACGCCTTCTCTGCTGCGGGACATGTGCATGATGATGAGCCCCTGGTAACGCCTTCTCTGCTGCAGGACATGTGCATTATGATCATCCCCTGGTAACGCCTTTTCTGCTGTGGGACATGTGCATGATGATCATCCCCTGGTAACGCCTTCTCTGCTGCAGGACATGTGCATAATGATCATCCCCTGGTGACGCCTTCTCTGCTGCAGGACATGTGCATTATGATCATCCCTGGTAACGCCTTCTCTGCTGCAGGACATGTGCATTATGAGCATCCTCTGGTAACGCCTTCTCTGCTGCAGGACATGTGCATTATGATCATCCTCTGGTAACGCCGTCTCTGCTGCAGGACATGTGCATGATGATCATCCCCTGGTAACGCCTTCTCTGCTGCAGGACATGTGCATGATGATCATCCCCTGGTAACTCCTTCTCTGCTGCGGGACATGTGCATGATGATCATCCCCTGGTAACTCCTTATCTGCTGCGGAACATGTGCATGATGATCATCCCCTGGTAACGCCTTCTCTGCTGCAGGAAATGTGCATGATGATCATCCCCTGGTAATGCCTTCTCTGCTGCAGGACATGTGCATGATGATCATCCCCTGGTAACGCCTTCTCTGCCGCAGGACATGTGCATGATGATCATCCCCTGGTAACGCCTTCTCTGCTGCAGGACATGTGCATAATGACCATTCCCTGGTAACGCCTTCTCTCCTGCGGGACATGTGCATGATGATCATCCCCTGGTAACTCCTTCTCTGCTGCAGGACATGTGCATGATGATCATCCCCTGGTAACGCCTTCTCTGCTGCAGGACATGTGCATGATGATCATCCCCTGGTAACGCCTTCTCTGCCGCAGGACATGTGCATGATGATCATCCCCTGGTAACGCCTTCTCTGCTGCAGGACATGTGCATAACGATCATTCCCTGGTAACTCCTTCTCTCCTGCGGGACATGTGCATGATGATCATCCCCTGGTAACTCCTTCTCTGCTGCAGGACATGTGCATGATGATCATCCCCTGGTAACGCCTTCTCTGCTGCAGGACATGTGCATGATGATCATCCCCTGGTAACTCCTTCTCTGCTGCGGGACATGTGCATGATGATCATCCCCTGGTAACGCCTTCTCTCCTGCGGGACATGTGCACGATGATCATCCCCTGGTAACTCCTTCTCTGCTGCGGGACATGTGCATGATGATCATCCCCTGGTAACGCCTTCTCTGCTGCAGGACATGTGCATGATGATCATCCCCTGGTAATGCCTTCTCTGCTGCAGGACATGTGCATGATGGTCATCCCCTGGTAACGCCTTCTCCGCCGCAGGACATGTGCATGATGATCATCCCCTGGTAACGCCTTCTCTGCTGCAGGACATTTGCATAATGATCATTCCCTGGTAACGCCTTCTCTCCTGCGGGACATGTGCATGATGATCATCCCCTGGTAACTCCTTCTCTGCTGCAGGACATGTGCATGATGATCATTCCCTGGTAACGCCTTCTCTGCTGCAGGACATGTGCATGATGATCATCCCCTGGTAACTCCTTCTCTGCTGCGGGACATGTGCATGATGATCATCCTCTGGTAACGCCTACTCCCCTACGGGACATGTGCATGATGATCATCCCCTGGTAACGCCTACTCCCCTACGGGACATGTGCATGATGATCATCCCCTGGTAACTCCTTCTCTGCTGTGGGACATGTGCATGATGATCATCCCCTGGTAACGCCTTCTCTGCTGCAGGACATGTGCATGATGATCATCCCCTGGTAATGCCTTCTCTGCTGCAGGACATGTGCATGATGATCATCCCCTGGTAACGCCTTCTCTGCCGCAGGACATGTGCATGATGATCATCCCCTGGTAACGCCTTCTCTGCTGCAGGACATGTGCATAATGATCATTCCCTGGTAACGCCTTCTCTCCTGCGGGAAATGTGCATGAGGATCATCCCCTTGTACCTCCTTCTCTGCTGCAGGACATGTGCATGATGATCATCCCCTGGTAACGCCTTCTCTGCTGCAGGACATGTGCATGATGATCATCCCCTGGTAACGCCTTCTCTGCTGCAGGACATGTGCATGATGACCATCCCCTGGTAACGCCTTCTCTCCTGCGGGACCTGTGCATGATGATCATCCCCTGGTAACGCCTTCTCTGCTGCAGGAGATGTGCATGATGATCATCCCCTGGTAACGCCTTCTCTGCTGTGGGACATGTGCATGATGATCATCCCCTGGAAAATTCCTTCTCTGCTGCAGGACATGTGCATTATGATCATCCCTGGTAACGCCTTCTCTGCCGCAGGACATGTGCATGATGATCATCCCCTGGTAACGCCTTTTCAGCTGCAGGACATGTGCATGATGATCATCCCCTGGTAACTCCTTCTCTGCTGCGGGACATGTGCATGATGATCATCCCCTGGTAATGCCTTCTCTGCTGCAGGACATGTGCATGATGATCATCCCCTGGTAATGCCTTCTCTGCTGCAGGACATGTGCATGATGATCATCCCCTGGTAACGCCATCTCTGCCGCAGGACATGTGCATGATGATCATCCCCTGGTAACGCCTTCTCTGCTGCAGGACATGTGCATAATGATCATTCCCTGGTAACGCCTTCTCTCCTGCGGGACATGTGCATGATGATCATCCCCTGGTAACTCCTTCTCTGCTGCAGGACATGTGCATGATGATCATCCCCTGGTAACGCCTTCTCTGCTGCAGGACATGTGCATGATGATCATCCCCTGGTAACGACTTCTCTGCTGCAGGACATGTGCATGATGACCATCCCCTGGTAACGCCTTCTCTCCTGCGGGACATGTGCATGATGATCATCCCCTGGTAACGCCTTCTCTGCTGCAGGACATGTGCATGATGATCATCCCCTGGTAACGCCTTCTCTGCTGTGGGACATGTGCATGATGATCATCCCCTGGTAATTCCTTCTCTGCTGCAGGACATGTGCATTATGATCATCCCTGGTAACGCCTTCTCTGCCGCAGGACATGTGCATGATGATCAGTCCCTGGTAACGCCTTTTCTGCTGCAGGACATGTGCATGATGATCATCCCCTGGTAATGCCTTCTCTGCTGCAGGACATGTGCATGATGATCATCCCGTGGTAACGCCTTCTCTGCTGCAGGACATGTGCATGATGATCAGCCCCTGGTGACGCCTTTTCTGCTGCAGGACATGTGCATGATGATCATCCCCTGGTAACGCCTTCTCTGCTGCAGGACATGTGCATGATGATCATTCCCTGGTGACGCATTCTCTGCCGCAGGACATGTGCATGATGATCATCCTCTGGTAACGCCTTCTCTGCTGCAGGACATGTGCATGATGATCATCCCCTGGTAACGCCTTCTCTGCTGCAGGACATGTGCATTATGATCATCCCCTGGTAACGCCTTCTCTGCTGCGGGACATGTGCATTATGATCATCCCTGGTAACGCCTTCTCTGCTGCAGGACATTTGCATTATGATCATCCCCTGGTAACGCCTTCTCTCCTGCGGGACATGTGCATTATGATCATCCCCTGGTAACGCCTTCTCTACTGTGGGACATGTGCATTATGATCATCCCATGGTAACTCCTTCTCTGCTGCAGGACATGTGCATGATGATCATCCCCTGGTAACGCCTTCTCTGCTGCGGGACATGTGCATGATGATGATCCCCTGATAATGCCTTCTCTGCTGCAGGACATGTGCAATATGATCATCCCCTGGTAACGCCTTTTCTGCTGTGGGACATGTGCATGATGATCATCCCCTGGTAACGCCTTCTCTGCTGCAGGACATGTGCATAATGATCATCCCCTTGTGACGCCTTCTCTGCTGCAGGACATGCGCATTACGATCATCCCTGGTAACGCCTTCTCTGCTGCAGGACATGTGCATTATGAGCATCCTCTGGTAATGCCTTCTCTGCTGCAGGACATGTGCATTACGATCATCCTCTGGTAACGCCTCCTCTGCTGCAGGACATGTGCATGATGATCATCCCCTGGTAACGCCTTCTCTGCTGCAGGACATGTGCATGATGATCATCCCCTGGTAACTCCTTCTCTGCTGCGGGACATGTGCATGATGATCATCCCCTGGTAACTCCTTCTCTGCTGCGGGACATGTGCATGATGATCATCCCCTGGTAACGCATTCTCTGCTGCAGGACATGTGCATGATGATCATCCCCTGGTAACGCCTTCTCTGCTGCAGGACATGTGCATGATGATCATCCCCTGGTAACGCCTTCTCTGCCGCGGGACATGTGCATGATGATCATCCCCTGGTAACGCCTTCTCTGCTGCGGGACATGTGCATAATGATCATTCCCTGGTAAAGCCTTCTCTCCTGCGGGACATGTGCATGATGATCATCCCCTGGTAACTCCTTCTCTGCTGCAGGACATGTGCATGATGATCATCCCCTGGTAACGCCTTCTCTGCTGCGGGACATGTGCATGATGATCATCCCCTGGTAACTCCTTCTCTGCTGCGGGACATGTGCATGATGATCATCCCCTGGTAACGCCTTCTCTCCTGCGGGACATGTGCATGATGATCATCCCCTGGTAACTCCTTCTCTGCTGCGGGACATGTGCATGATGATCATCCCCTGGTAACGCCTTCTCTGCTGCAGGACATGTGCATGATGATCATCCCCTGGTAACGCCTTCTCTGCTGCAGGACATGTGCATGATGATCATCCCCTGGTAACGCCTTCTCCGCCGCAGGACATGTGCATGATGATCATCCCCTGGTAACGCCTTCTCTGCTGCAGGACATGTGCATAATGATCATTCCCTGGTAACGCCTTCTCTCCTGCGGGACATGTGCATGATGATCATCCCCTGGTAACTCCTTCTCTGCTGCAGGACATGTGCATGATGATCATCCCCTGGTAACGCCTTCTCTGCTGCAGGACATGTGCATGATGATCATCCCCTGGTAACTCCTTCTCTGCTGCGGGACATGTGCATGATGATCATCCCCTGGTAACGCCTTCTCTCCTGCGGGACATGTGCATGATGATCATCCCCTGGTAACTCCTTCTCTGCTGCGGGACATGTGCATGATGATCACCCCCTGGTAACGCCTTCTCTGCTGCAGGACATGTGCATGATGATCATCCCCTGGTAATGCCTTCTCTGCTGCAGGACATGTGCATGATGATCATCCCCTGGTAACGCCTTCTCTGCCGCAGGACATGTGCATGATGATCATCCCCTGGTAACGCCTTCTCTGCTGCAGGACATGTGCATAATGATCATTCCCTGGTAACGCCTGCTCTCCTGCGGGACATGTGAATGATGATCATCCCCTGGTAACGCCTTTTCTGCTGCAGGACATGTGCATTATGATCATCCTCTGGTAACGCCTTCTCTGCTGCAGGACATGTGCATGATGATCATCCCCTGGTAACGCCTTCTCTGTTGCAGGACGTGTGCATGATGATCATCCCCTGGTAACGCCTTCTCTGCTGCAGGACATGTGCATGATGATCATCCCCTGGTAATGCCTTCTCTGCTGCAGGACATGTGCATGATGATCATCCCCTGGTAACGCCTTCTCTGCTGCAGGACATGTGCATGATGATCATCCCCTGGTAACGTCTTCTCCGCTGCAGGACATGTGCATGATGATCATCCCCTGGTAACGGCTTCTCTGCTGCAGGACATGTGCATTATGATCATCCCCTGGTAATGCCTTCTCTGCTGCAGGACATGTGCATGATGATCATCCCCTGGTAACGCCTTCTCTGCCGCAGGACATGTGCATGATGATCATCCTCTGGCAATGCCTTCACAGTTCTACAGGACATGTGCATTATAACCAGACTCTGGAAATGCCTTCTCTTCTACAGGACCTGGGTATTATGGTTGCATGGGTAATAAGGGTTCAATATTGTTCTGCCCACACCACACCACTCAGAATCTGTGTGTCTTCTGTTCACATGGTTTTGAGGTGAGAAGTCAGAATGTGTTATCTCAAAAAAGATGGAAGAAGTCGGGCAAGGACCAATATTTAGCATGCCCAAGAATTCATTTTGGAGGGATGGCCCAAAGAGAGAATTTTGAGCTGCAAGCTTCATGGTTTTCCAGAAATGTAAGATTTGCCCTAGGAAAATAATGTTGTTGTATCAGGAGATAGCCTGGTATCACCTCGGAGTAAGAAGAAGTTCATACTGAGATGGTGCAGATGAGGTTCATGGGAATGTCGAGAATGAAGCGTAGGATCCTTCATTATTTCTGGTGGCCTGGCTTGGACGTTGTTGTCAATAAGTCAAATCATAAGTATGTATCGTAAACGAAACAGCTTCCAAGACTTGTAAACTCGTTGCCACAGCTGTTGATTTTCCTTCAAAGCCATGGCAGACGGGATCTCTCGACACTTCACTACCCTGCCTCTTAATAAGTCATGTTCTTTGGTTGTAAGATTATTCTACTTGAGGTCAAGTTGGTGAGGAAAGTAGACACAGACATGGTCATTGAGTTCATGGAGGATGTTTTCTGCAGGGAGAGAATTCTACAAGAGTTACTCTTCGACAATGGTGTACAATTTGTTTTCGAGAAAGAGTTTTTTTTTTTAATGAAGTGTTGAATTGTGCTGAGGGAGGTTGCTTTGTATCATCCGGATGGGAATGGACAGGTAGAAAGCATCAATTCAGCAGTCAAGAAAGCCATTCAGCTGACTGTGAAATGGAAATTATGTTGAAAAAAAGCAGTCCAGAAAATACTTTTAGCCTACCTGACAGCCCCACTCTGGGACTGGATAGGTGCCTTTTGGGTTATGGAAGCAGCCACAGATTTGTGCCTGTGGTGGTTATTGTGAAGGTGTTTTCCAAATCATGATGGAAGAGGTGAGAAGAGTTTCAAGATTGTCAGAGGACAACAGGTGGACTCCACGGATCATACATGGGGTTAAAAAGTAGGCGTTTGCAGGTTGGACATGAGGTCCGAGTGACGAAACTTTGGATGGAGGAAAAAGGAAGTCATGACAGTTTGATATCATTAAGGTAGTGGAAGTCTTGAAGAATGCTGTGATAGCTGCAGAATGGAAGGGGATGAAATCTAAGAAGAGTGCATGTCAGCACCCTAATTAAAATATGCATCTGTGTTTTGTTCCAGAGAAAATGAAAGGCCATATAATGTCCCTTTCTGTGATGTCATTAAGGTCAAAGGATGTGTGCTTATGAAGTGCAGGCTCAGGACTCACTAAAACAGAATGATGGCTGGCAGGACCCAACCAGCCATGGCCATGTTCTAGTTGTGGCCTCTTGCAGGACCAGCTGGTTTGAAAATGGTTGCAGGGGCTAATGCTGGTTTCTTAGAAGAAGACCAAGTGGAGCTGGTGCTTCAAGAACTGAAGGGAATGAGGGCTTTTTGGCTCCTCAAATATTAAGAGCCTTTAATTTTGTTGCACCTGAAAATCAACTGCGTATTAAGATAGCGCACGTCCACATATCAACTTAGATTTCAGAGTATAAAATATGTGTCCAAGAAATACAAGCTGTGTGTTCATTGATTTAATTGTTCATTACAAGTTACACACTTATTCCACAAAACTGTAACCAAAATAGCTCTTTCGCTGAAAGTAGTAAAAGATCAAAAATTCAGTACTGGATGGTGGAGTATTAGATGGTGTGGTTGTGCAAACTCACCTTTTAAACTCGCCAAAACCACCTGGCTCTTGTGTAAAACATCTTGCTCAACCCTGGGTAGCTGTGGCTTCTAGCAGGAAGGCCTAAACAAAGGAACAAGTGTAAAGCATTTAGATGTACCAAACAGCAGAATAAAAAAGTCACACAACATGAAAGAAATCCAACAACAATTTATAAAAATAGATTATATTTTCAGGAATTTTTAGGCACCAAAATGAACAAAATCCAACAGATGGTTCTGGGGATATAGATTTTTTAAATATAAACATAAATCCCTGTTTTTTATTCCAGTGTCCAAACAAGAAAGGGGGGCCAATAAGGAGTATTTAGATAGTTAACTGGTCACCAAAGCAGTCTCACGTCCAGTTACACACTGTATGCAAGGACTGCCATAGACTTCAATGGCGGGTTCCTGATCCTAAGGATGCAGGATGCTCTGGGTGCTGTGTGGTCGACAGGGTACTTCCTTGGGTTGTTCCTCAATTCATGGGTGAAGTGGGTGACTTGGGCCACTGGGGTCGGCTTCTCTCGAAGTCCTCTTTGAGCCAACAGAAGCCTGGCAACGGGCTACTGGTCTCTGGTTACAATAGGTCCACAGTAGGTCCAGCGATATCCTTTGGTGAGGGCTAGTGCCCATCGTTGGTGATCAACTAGCACTCTGATGACTCTCCTTGGTCTGGCAGACTCAGTGAAACGTTTGAGCATCAAAGGGTGGTCTTCTTGGCTGCACATTGGCGGTCATTGGCAAGTTTGTGAAAGCGTCAACTGACATGCCCGAACAGACTACTTCAGCTTTTAAGGTCCTGGTGCTTGAACAAAGAGTTAGCCAAATGACTCCAGAGTTCACCTTTTCTTTCTGCAGTTCTGGAGTGACCTATCCAGGAGCCAGGCAGCATAGGAACAGTACTCTGTTTACTAGCCCAAGTAGCAGCAGGTGCTGTCCACGAGTTGGTGCATCCTATCTTGCGAGGTCTAGGGATCAGCAGGGCAGTTCTTCTTTGGTCCTTTCTCTAGTCTAGAATTGATCTGAGTTTCAGGGTGCCGGGGGTGTCATATGTATGTCCAGAAGGTGCCCTTGAGTGGCGCACCCTATGTGCGGCATTTTAGCAATTACAGTGTGCACAGTTTTGTCCACTCCCAAGATATCTGAATCGCTTGCTCGGTGTGAGGAGTTTGGTAACCCACCCTAGAAGTGTGGCTACCTGAGGGCTAAAAGCCCATGGAAAAAATGGTTTGGCAATTGGTTCCCCCTTTCTGTGCCCACCACCAACCCATCTATATGAACAAAGGGGTAGCCCCTCTCGAGTGGGGTTCCCAATTTGCCCATCAAAGGCAGATTCTTTCTGAAGCTTGCATTTTGGGCCAACACCCTTTGTGGCTTCCTGCGAGGGGGAGGTAACATCTCCCTCTACAGAAGGCCCCTATAGTCCCTGTACATGGGAGTTATCCACATGTCTACCCTAGAGGACAGAGGGCTATCTGGTGGCCAGCGCATGTAGATGGCCACCGGAAAAACTGGGCAACAGAGTGGCAACTTTCTAAAAGCCACCTTACCTTCAAAGTGACATTTAATTTGAGTTGGGCATTAAGTCTGTTTTAATGCAACAATTAATTAGATACCTTGAACTACCCATTTTGATGGTCTCATTTAGAAGTAAGAATAGCCGGCCACCGGATTATACACAGTAAAATTAACAATTTAGGTTTTTTCTGTTGGGACATATGAAAATATATGGGCTTCTTAATAATATACCACTCCTTCCCTTAGGGCTCGATAGGCCTTCCTTAGAGGAGAATTATATGTATTGTTAACCCCTTCGATGCTGATGACAGAACGGTTCCGTCATCAGCATCGGCTGAGCTGTGCTGATGACGGAACCGTTCCGTCATGACTCCGCCCGCGCAAGGCGGAGTCAGCATGGGCGGGGAATTCGCGCCGCACGGATGCGGTTAAGGGGCGTGGGACGTTGTCATTGGTTAAAATGGCCGGTCGAGCTAGCAGCTTATACCTGCTCCTCCGGGCTGCAGTGGCCGGCTGGGAGTCGTTTTATGATTTGTCTCAGTCAGGTTGACCCAATCATTGCTGCAGACCTGGGTGGACACTTTAACTTACACAGGCCCTGGGTGCCCTTGGGACCATATACCAGGGACATATAAGTAAGTTAACTTATGCCAATTGGGGGTGGTCAATTCTGCATACATTTTGTAAGGGGTTAGAACACTGGCACTTCGGTCGAGTTAGCAGGCCTCGGTGCACTCTCCGAGTCTGACATGAATTGCTCTATTGTTTGATTAATAAAATTCATTACAATAGTGAACATACAAACTATAAAATATATAACAATTGATGGTTAAGATAGTTATCCCCAATAAAAAAGAGAAAATTAATGTATTCGTTTTCAAAACTATACTGCCTGTTTTCCGCACAATCTAAGGGACTCTTGGGTACAGCCCTTAGCCATTAGTAGTGTCACATTTAAATAGCACAAAGATAAGAGATTACCATATTTAACAATTAATTATTGCATAAAAGCCTAATTGGCACCTGTTCAAATGTCATCGTTTTTCTAATGTCATGCTACTTGAATTAAGACTGTATTTCAAAGAGGTCACAGGATTAAAACTAAGCGAAAGCCCCTTCAATTGATTCATGGTTAAGGAACAATAATAAATTATTAATGTTTTAACAACATACTAACAGAAGGGGGCGGGACTCTATTAATTAATAAAAACCTGCTAGCAATTCCACTGGCTTTGCAGCTCAATTTATAAAGGGATAAGACCCTGCAAGAGATGGCAAGAACTCTGAAATCACAGGAGAAACAGAGCCTTGGTACAAGCAGCCAGGGCCACTATCAGTTAACACAATACATATGCTCATTGACAACCTATGGTGTTCAAAGCGGCCCAATGCAAGTTTGTAGTTATTAAGTTCGTGGCTCTGCCTCTGGGTAAACCTCAGAGTCTCTCAGAGTCAAAAAACAAGCATCAGTTCAAAGCTTTGGGGGTGATTATGCAAAAGAGGTATTTCCTTACAGTCAGTTTACACATAGTTTATGTTATTGTGGTGAACTTAGTGTTTCTTGACACCCCTCTTCATAAGTTCCTGTCTCAGTGAAGTTCATTTTTTAAAGTTTATGGAGTTAATTGGTGGTATTTAACGATACATTAAAAAATTGCCATGTCTGCAAAGCAATATAGCCCTTTGAGACTGAATTCGAGAAGTAAGAAAGTCATGCTATTTGTTTAGGGCTTGCCTAGAAGCTGTCAGACCATAAGTAGTGACATGCACACTTGTCAACCTACAGTTTAAATAAGGATTGGCAAAGCCATTGAGTTTCGCCTATGATAGATCTACTGGCTTTGTCAATGTTTATTAGCCATGCTGTACAGCAGTGAGAGCTACTGTGCAACATGGCTTAAAGATAAAAGCTCCATGACATTTCATAGTGCTTTTTTTCTTTAAGCCAAAGCCATGCTGCACAGTAGGCCAGCGCTGCTGTACAATATGTCTGCAAAAAACACAGGGGCAAGCAACACGAGGGAGGTGCAGGGGACGCAGGAGGGAGCAGCAACATAATGGAAAGCAGGAGGGCAGGGGACAACACAAGGCAGGGGACTGGCTGCGGGATGGAGCAGCAACACAAGGGACAGAGGGAACAGGGGTGGCAAGCAACAAGAGAGGCAACAGGAGGAGGGAAGGAGCAGCAACACAACAGATAGCAAGAGGAGGTGGGGCATGCAACATAAGGGGGGGCGGAGGAGGGAGACTGGTGCAAGAGCCCAGAGGGGGGGGGGGGGTGTGGGGTGAGGATTGACTGCATACATTTGCACTCTTAAAGAGTGCATGCAAAAAGGTTTTTTAAAAAGTACCCGCAGGAGCGCACGGCCAGGAGAAGGATACTGGCTGTACTTGGTCCATGCTCCATGGCAGGGACAAACACTAGAAGTGCTTGGAGGATGCAAGAAAACAAAAGAAACACCAAAGCCAACACATAGAAAGTAAGGGTAAGTAATGAACGGGCTCTAAGCCCGTTGTAATCTTTTTATGTTGTTTAGAAATGATTTTGCTGACAGCTCATCGTCTCAGGCGAAACCTAAAAAAGGAACAATTGACAAATCAAGCAAGTTCTTACAAAATTTTCAGAGTGTTCAGATGTAAGTTTGTGAATTGAGTGCCAGTGTGGATTTAAAAACCATAGGGCCTCGTTTAGAGTTTGGTGTGCAGGGAATGGTGCAAACCCCGTCAGCCCACCTCTCAGTTTCAGGACTCCATTTAGAAGTTGGGAATCTGTTGGGGTTGCGATGGGGGAGGCTCAGCGGACTTCACCAGGAGGAACTCTGCAGCTGATGGTGCATATGCCACGTGTCATTATGCCATTGTCACACCCTATTTAGGGTGAAATGCCTGTCACTAGATTTCTAAACCTAGCACTCTCATATGAGGCATGGTGTCCCCAGGTAGGGTAAACAACCAATACCCCTCATGCAAAGCGACTAAAACGCAGGACAGTCAGCATTTGTTTTACCGAAGCAGACTCCCGCTTTGACGAGCCAGGCCAGACAACACAAGACACCTCCTTGGCAAACTGCTCTGCCGTCAGTGCAGCTACTGCACTCCATATAGGCAGAGAGATATCCCTCCCAGACAGGCACAGATTAATATGTATGGCGGCCAGTTGTCTGCAAAGGGGAGAAAAGGTTATGACTTTACTTGAGTTGGCATGCTGGTGGGTGCCAGACATATATGAAATGATCTTGTAGTAATTTGTATAATTTATGTATGGACCTAAACAGTAAGAATGGACTTGTTCAATTTCAGGGCCCACTAAATACCAGATATTATATTATCTATTGTCTAAGTCCAACCTTTGTATGATCTAACAGTATGATGTTCTTGACTATAGGAAATTAGGATCTGCTTCTTATGGTTACCCCCACCTTTTGATTGATGTGATGCTATTTTTGACTAGTCTGACTGGGATCCTGCTAATCAGGACTCCAGTCTATCTTCTTTCTCCCTAAACTGTTGTGTTTAGTATCTCAGATTGGATACTGTGGTTTCTTTGTTAGTCCGTAGTATATGGCACCCAAGTACCCAGGGCACAGGTATCCAGAGGTCTCCCATGGGCTGAAGCATGCATTATGCCACCCATGAGATACCATTCAAATTGGAACTACAGGCCTGCCATTGCAGCCTGTGTAAGTTGGTGCATGCACCCCTTACTAAAGATATAGGTTGACTATATCTAAGGGTCACTGCACTTAAAATCTATAAGTCACTATACCAGGCCTTTACCATCCTGATGGCAAAGTGCTTGGTTCTAAGTGAGAGGGTGCCCCTGCATGAGCACGACACCCCTGCAGCCTTATGAGTCCATTCTCCCGGGTTATCAGTGAAGCAGTCATATACTATATAGAGGGGCACCTCATAATCGCGTGATTACCATCTCAAAAACGGCTGCAACAAATCCTTTCATGTTTGGTATCAAGCATGTTGGAATCAAACCCCCACACAGTAAACTGTGTGGGGGTATGATTCCAAGCACTGAAAGAGCCCGCCGTTAGTCTCTCAGAGATCCGGGTACCAGCCTTCTAGTCCCCGACAGCACAAAATGATTGCTGCAGACCAGAAACATATTTCTGCCCTCCTGCTGCTAATTCAAGCTCGAGCAGGGGAAGGCAGCACAATACGCATCCTGTCACGCGGGGAGTGTGACCACCTCCCAGACAGGATTTAGTGTATTAGGACTGGGTGGGTGCACTAACCAGCACCTGAAAGTCGGCATGACATTTATTGTCCCTGTGCATAGTCGAGTTCAAACCAGTCCTGGGAGCCATTGGCTTCTGCTCTTGCATGAAACTGGACAAAGGACATGGGAGTAACCCCCCCCCCATCCAGACCCTCCCCTGGGATGGTCCCTGAATCTTCCCAACGCTTTCCTTAGGGTACTTAAGGGCTTACCTGGGTGTAGGTCCCTAGATTCATCGTGGGATAAGATTCAGAACTGAAATCACTGCACTTCTACCGACTGGGCACCCTGGACTTCACTAGACTTCGTTTAGGACTGACTTTGTCTCCCTTTCAGTCAGCTGCATCATCTGTGCCTGTGCATCATACATGAACCTTCCAAGGCCTGTGAAGCCTCAAGGACTACCAAAGTAATCTCCCTTGGAGGCACCACAGTGAAGACGACCGGTCTGCAGATCCAGAGCTCCTCCGGACTCTGTGGGCTCTGCAACACAGGTGGTGGTTCTCCTCAGCTCCTGCGGCCTGCTCTACTCTCTTAAAAAGTTGGAGGCCGGTAGTCCTTGTGGGAGCTGCAATAACCGAACCCTGGGGTACTGCATCCCCATTGCAGTTGCAAAGGCTTGTTGACATCTGTGCAAGAGGCTTTTGGGTTCCAATTAGCCCCAACCTCGATCACCTCCAGTGACCAGAATCTTTGGCCACACCACATCATGTGCATCGTGGCCTGCATCTTTTGGTGAGCTGCTTGAGGTCCTCCCGCGACTCCTGTGCCTTTGGCCTTTGGGTCAAATTGACGGTCATCTTTGTTTTCCTTGGGCTCCCCTGATTGCTCAGGCCTGCCCTGATTAAGCTGCTTGTGGTGAGTCTCCTGGTCCTTGCTGGTCCCAACTGTGTACTTTCTTGACTTCCTGCGTGGGTTGCATTTGCCACAGCTTATTGGTGATCCCCCGGACACCGAAACCTCAGCACTCGACATTCTTCATAGGACAGCTAATATGCAGGTCCTGGTCATCCTCAGCATCGCCTGGTCCTTGCAGCTGCAGAGTCAAGGTCACTGTAATCCTTCCTGAAGCACCCGACATGGGAGGGCATCCATCTTCCAAGTCTCCTTGTCACTCCCGAGTGACATAGACTCTGTCCCCTCTGCTTTCAGGTAATCTTCTTCAAGAATCCTCCTTTGGATTCCTCCAGACACTTTCTCCTCTTCCAGCAGCAGTACTTTCCTGAAGTCCTCCATTGGGTTCAACAGCGGTTTCGGATTTCACTTCACACCTATGCACCAGACTTCCCTGGGATAGGTAACGTGGGTACCTTGATATCCACGGGTGGGGTGGTTCTCCAACCTTCAGTATTCCACAGGATTTCTTCAGGGTCCACTGGGAAGGGTCCCTAATCTTTAAAATTCCAACCGTGACTTTCATACAGACTTGTACGGAGCACCCTGCGTGTTCTCACACTACACACACTCTCCGTGAGATCCCCATCTACTTACCTTGGATGGTTCTGTGGATGCCCAGTAATTCTATGTTCTCTTGACATTGTATTGACACTGAGTCATGGTTCTTATACCACTTTCTTAGTATATGGTTTGGTCTGCCCCTGGGGCCCACTGTTATAGTGCTATTTACTGTGATTCTTTGCTAAAGTATTGTGTGCTTTGTGTCTATATCCGTGTAGGAGATCCTGTATCATACTAGCGAGTGTTATATAATAGATACATATTTTTATAGATACTTTGTGTGGTTCTCCTTTCATTTAATCTATACTATAAGATTACATTCTGGTAAAACAAGCTGTTATACACTCCTTCAATACTAAGCCTGATGGCTGCTCTCCACAGCTACCACTTGGAGAGCTTTCTAAGGTTGTCTAAGACCTCTTAAATCACCATAAGGGTTGTCTGGACTGGTGCAAGATGCCCACTCACATTAGTGGACATCATATACCAGGCAGGCCTTCCACATTGATATACATAGGAATTTTTCCAACCTAGGGAGATAGGAGCATATCCCATTCTTGGGATCAACTAAATCAGGAATGCAAATGGTTTGCCTCCTTCCTGCGCATGGTTGAAGCTCTGTGAGAGCATTTTTCAATAACTGAACATGTCCATAAGGGACACTCGGACCTTAGGGTAGTCCAAGGAACTTTCTAAAGAATGAGCAGCACATATGGAACCAACGCAGCCATTAACCGTCAAGAAAGAACTCGGCAATGTGATATACAGAGCGGCCAGCAGGCCACAGCCAGTCACCAAAAACTAACGCGACAAGCTGACCCTGCAGATGGTTTAAAGGGTCATACCCTCACACAGGTGACTGCCCAGCGAGCAAGAAGACATATGGTACCTGCGTAAAATTCAATCATGTCTCCAAAGTGTGCCACTCCACTGAGAGACAACCAGCAGCCCAGCCAAAAAAACATCAGTGCTACCGACTCACACTAGCAGAGAGCGACATAGATGATGATGAACAGGAGGTAGTCCACATTGTGCGGGTGGCTGATCCACACCACACTACACCCCAGTTGACCCCTGCATGCTTCACTGACATTCAAGCCTAACTTGAAACTACTCTCAGCCACACTGGGGCCTCCATAATCCCATGGCTGCTGATGTATACAGCAGCTTACCAAAACACCTGTTCTACACACCACCAAGATCAACATATATGCATTCAGAAACCGTTTGCCCCAACAAATTGAAGGTGTGTTCCACACTGAGTTCGCCCACAACACCACCTCTATGAGACACAAGGTCTATGTGTCACACAAAGGAACAGGATTCCTCCTAACCTGCCAAGCTGTCCAGGAGCTCAAGCTACTGCAGTTTGCCTTCAGTGTGCACTCCAGTGATCTCTACAGACTGGTATAGCAATCTGCGTCCTTCTTTGATGCTATTGGATGTCTCAAGGGAAAAGCAATCCTCCTGCATATTCATAAGCCTATTGCTCTGGTAGCACTTCAACGCTTTCCTTCTGTGCCCCAAAGTAGAAAAAGAACTGAAACTTCTTGAGGTGACTGGCATCATTGAGAAGGTGACAGGCCCAACCCAGTGGATCTATCCCATTGTGGTGACAAGAAAACCTAAGCAACTTCAAGCAGTGTGCATCTGCATTGATATGAGGGTGCCATTTTTGGCTATCAACAATGAGCCCCACTTGACACCAACCACTGATGACATCACTGGAGAGCTCTCTGGGTCGAGGTGGTTCTCCAAGATGGACCTCGTTCTGGCTATCATCCAATACCACTGCATACCTGACTCTCGCCCCATAACCACATTCTACAAGCATATAGGTCTTTGGTGGTAAACCCCTTGAGATTTCAGTATCTCAAGTGCAGCTGAAGTTTCTCAGCACATGATAAAGGAAGTGTTCAATGGTCTCCCTGGGGTGTTGACATCTTGGTGCATGCCCAACACTAGACATCCATTTCACTCGCCTCCATGCAGTGTTGATCAGGCTGAAAGAGTATGGTTTAACTCTCCACCAAGAGAAGTGCAAATGTTTGAAGAGCAACATCAGTTAATTTCGCTACCAGTTCTCTGACCCAGGTAAAGGTCCAGACCCGAAAAAAGTGAGACATTTGAGATGCCCCAGCTCCCACATCTGTGCCAGGTATCCGTAGTTTCCTTGGCATGGTGACTGTTCGAAATGTTGTCTCCAGTTGTCAGTGGTTTGCACCCTGCACAAGTAGGGACCCTCACTGTAGTCAGGGAGTCACACAGCTAGGATAAGCCCTGGTCACCCCTTTAGTAGCTTGGCATGAGCAGCCAGGCTTATCTCAGAGGCAATGTGTAAAGTATTTGTACACACACACACCCACAAACCCACACACACGCAGTACCTTAGATGTGCCACAAATCAAAGACAGTGCATGGCGCAGGAGAGGTGAGGCACTGGAAAAGCAAAGCAATGCGTTGTTTCCTTACTGCGTAGGGGAGGTGATGCATCAGTTCCTTGCTGGCTGGGCAGGTGATGTGTCGGTTGCCGGACCTGCCGCTTCAGTTCCTTACTGCGGTGTCGATGAAGATTCGTCATAAGGGGCAAAGCATCCAAATTTCAGATGTGCTGCATCGATGCACCAATGACAAAGCAGGCGCTGCATAGATTCTTCAGCTGCGAGCAGGTGCTGCGCCGGACTCGGAGCGGGTGCCATGAACGTCGATGATTTGGTGCTTGGGACTCATGCTGCAGAACACTTCTGATGCACTGCGATGATGAGCTGGGGCCCGCGGTGAAAGTCATGGTCAATACTTCCAGCTGGAACCACCCTTCTGTGCAGGTAGCGGTGATGCATCGAGAAAACAGACGCTGGGAGTCGATGAGTGGATTTTCTCCTTGAGATCAACAGGTTACACTTCCATGGCCTATGTACTGGATTTTGCACCACGTGGCAAGCCAGGACTCTCAGCAGAAGAGCCTAGGAACTGGTAGGTGAAGTGTTTGATGGCCCTGAGACTTCTTAACAGGAGGTAAGCATGCAAAATCCCTTGGAGAACCTTGAAAGCAGGATGTAGAAAGCAAGGTCTAGTCCATTCACTCCCAAGACAGAAACAGCAAGCAGCAGGCTAGCACAACAGAGCAACATGCAGAGTGACAGGGGCAGATTTATGTTGGACTTGCGCCACATTTGCACCGCTGTTGCGTCACTTCTGTGATGCAGCGGCGGAGTAAACCCTGCACCCCGTTGCGACATACTTACATCGTGACGCATCTATGGAGATGCGTCACTGTGTAAAGCCCTGCGCCACATGAAACCTGCATAAGGTTTCATGTGGGCGTTTCCATGCAGGGGGGCGCCCCTGAAAAGTGACTCAGGGAAATCTACAAGATTTCACAGAGTCACTTTACCAACGCTGATGCGTCAAAACCCTGCGCCTGTTGGCTTTAGCAATAGTGAAAACCACTTACAGCCGCCGGCTGGCACAGGTAAGTGCAGTGAGGTGGGCAGTGCGTGCCGTGGGGGGGGGGGAAGCCGACGGACGACGGAATATATATGAATCATTTATTTAATAATACCTATTCCATCGTCTGTGGACTCCCCCATGGCCCACCCTGACAGCTGCCACATTTACCTGTGCTCGCCGCCGCTGACCACTGATTCTGTGGCTTGGCGATATCCTTTGCGTTGATAGATTCACACCTCTTCCTCCTGTTACATCGACAATATTCTGTTGTTTTCTCAACATTTGTTGCTTCCGTCTCCTCTTCTTGTCCGATGATACTGTTCCATAAACGTGCCTCAAGTCTTGAACACACCTGTACTTTGTTGACTCTGATCAGTGCTTTCAACAGCTCTCTGCTCACTGCGACTATGATTTCTTTTTATGGTACTTTTATATCTATTTGTACCTACTGGGAGCGGATGGATATTGTGTATCCTAACGTATTCTCGTAAAAAAAAAAAAAAAGATGTTAGAACGAGCTACAACCCCAAGTTTCCGGTGTGTCTGCATTCGCGCATGTGTAGTGGCTGAGGGTCTGCAACTATGCAACTCTGCATCCGATTAGTTAATAAAGCCAATTAATTAAGGAAGGCGGGTCTATGCAGATGGGTTCTTTTGCTCGTTAGTGGTCTGTGCCAAGCCCTGGCACTTCCTCAGAGCTCCACCTGCTGGTACGCATCACTGAGGTCGTACTTCACACATGTTGTCCGTGAGCCAGCTGTGAGTAAATACCCGGGCTTTGGAGCAGGCTCTGGTCAACGGCCAAGTGTGGATTTACTGTAAGCTCGTCGCCAGTGACATCGACAGCCCTCGCTCCCGGTCATTGGCAGCGAGGCGGTGCGCGCCACCCCCTTGCTGTGTCACATTGAGGCAGTCGGACAATCCCTGGCATGCCTGGGTGTTCCAAGAACACGACACTGGAAGCGCCTTGAGACCCTCATGGGTGATTGGCTGTGTTTTATAAAAGTTTTTTTTTTTTTTAATATAGCGCGAACTAGACCCAAGACATTGTGTATCAGAACGCTTTACATGAGCACCGGTTTCGTTATAGATGGACATTTATGTAGGCAGGGGGATATTACATCATTTGCCAGAATCACAGGATGTTGAGCGTCATTGTTGAGACTCGAACCCGGTTCCCCAGCTTCGAGGTCGACCGCTCTAGCCGTAAGGCATCTTCTTGATGGACATGCTGGCTCTCCAGGCATCTCCAGCTCTAACCAATGTACATTGGTTACTATACATGGCCAGCATCTCATGCATGGCACACTAACATGAGCCATCTTTAGCTGACAAGATTCATACATAAAGGCAAGAATCAGACGTGGCTCTTACATGTGTGACACCACTTTGAAGCTCATCTGTAGAGCTATTTTAATGCACATCTAGGACTATTAGCCAAAACACCTGATTTAGGAGAGAACATAGGCGGAGGAACGTTTCCCTTCCTTTAGCAGGGATATTGGTGGAGAAGGGGGTTCACACACATCAACAATGCTACATCCTGTGTGTCAAATCCCACTCTTTGCAATGTACGCAGAGAATACACGCCTGGGCTGTGGCTTGTTGCCTTGTAGAATACCTTGTGTGCTCTGTGCAGCACAGCCTAAAATCTCAGAAGTTCACAGGACTGACAATGACTCATCTCTTTCCCGTTCCATTCACTCACTCATTCAACCAGCACTAACTCAAGGCGCTTGACACTAGCACTCCAG
The DNA here is from genome assembly GCF_964263255.1 of Lissotriton vulgaris. Classification (NCBI taxonomy): domain Eukaryota; kingdom Metazoa; phylum Chordata; class Amphibia; order Caudata; family Salamandridae; genus Lissotriton; species Lissotriton vulgaris. Next base: position 36,224,769 of record NC_141697.1, read on the forward strand.
ACACGCCAACTCAACCCTGCACCTTGCATCAAATAATTCATCACAGCTTTCACCCCATACCTCACTTGTGTGAATAATTCATGGAAATCACTCATGTAAAGACGGCTAAATTCACCAACAGCAGACGCAAATATTTGGGTTAATCAGGGCCTTATTAATGACCCCCTGCGTCACTTTTACACCTCCAGTGCAGCACTTCTTGTGACGCACCAGTGGCGTAAAAAATGTGCCTTGTTGCACCATATTTACAAGGTGACGCATCTAGGTAGATGCGTCACTTTGTAAACCCCTACCCCACATTATACATGCCCAAGGTATAATGTATGGAGGGGGGAGTTCCGACGCATGAAAGGGTTGTAGAAGTGACGCAGTGAAATCTATAAGATTCCACTGAGCCACTTTTAGGACGCCGTTGCGTCAAAATCTTACATCTGCCTCACAGCAGGCATAAGACTGACGCAGGCTCTTTCACATGGGACTTGCCCATGTTAAACGACCAATTGATGGAGTTGTGTCACTTTTCTGACACACTCCAGCAATGCGTCACTTTGTAAACCCCTACGCCACATTATACATGCCCAAGGTATAATGTATGGAGGGGGGAGTTCCGACGCTAAAAAGGGTCGTAGAAGTGACGCAGTGAAATCTATAAGATTCCACTGAGCCACTTTTCGGACGCCGTTGCGTCAAAATCTTACATCTGCCTCACAGCAGGCATAAGACTGACGCAGGCTCTTTCACATGGGACTTGCCCATGTTAAACGACCAATTGATGGAGTTGTGTCACTTTTCTGACACACTCCAGCAATGCGTCACTTTTGCGCCTACAAATGCGTCAGAAATACTGACGTATCTGTAACTCCTTGCGACATGATGCGTCATACAGTAAATATGACGCATCATTCATGTCGCAAGGAGGGCGCACTGAGGAATGACGCATCGCTGCTTTCACGCAGTGATGCGTCTCTTCTCATAAATGAGGCCCTCAATTCCCCAGTTTTTTCGAACTCACGAGGCCTTTGGTTGAACGGCATAGACTATTGTATTATCGTCTATTTTGTGCTTCCATAAACTTGCAGAAAAAGTGTAAACGATACTGAATCGGGCAGCCAAACTGCAACTGGACTCCCAAATAAATGCAGCATTGAAAACACTTTCTAGTTTGAAATTCTCTCTCTTTACATAAAGCTTATTGCATGAAAGCCCCGGGTACAGGCAAGATTCCCCCCCTTCTTAATCCCCCAGTCAAGCACCTCCGATCAGCCACGTCACACTGGACTAGCTAAGAAACCTCCAACAGACTAACACCAGGAGTGTAAGCTAACAGCTGTGGAATTGTTTGAATTTGGCCCTGGTAGCAGAACTCAACTGCGCTTCATGAAACTTTTATATACTTACTAGCTTACCCGTCACGCGTTGCTGCGATCTCAGAAGAAAGGAAATTTAAGGAAACTTGTTATGATAACATTTAATTTACATTGTGTCATTTTTATTGAAACTTATTCATTTTAATATGGAAAACATTTTAAAGTGTTGTTTTAATTCTGTTTATTTATTAGAGTGCTTTTGGATACACTGTAATTTTTGTTTTTCCGTCTGATGCGTACACGAATAAATCTGAAGGTTTTCTGACGCATGAGCTGGCCACATACAGTTGTCCATGTGAGAAGCACGAATTCTCCAAATCTAGTCCACACACTTGCAGCGATTGTCCTTGTGCTTTGTTGATGGTCCTTGCAAAAGCGAGTCACACCGGAAACTGTAAACATTCAGTATTGGAAAGATTATGATGGCCCTGGGATCTGGGGGGCCGATATTTAACAAATGTTTCTTTTTTTTTTTGCCAGAAACCTTTGCGGGATCTTACTCAACATTTAACTTTTTTTTTTTTTGCCAGAAACCTTCGCGGGAGTGTACTCAACAACTTCCCAAAGTTTCATGCCGATAGGATGAATGGTGTAGTAATGCATAAAGGACAAACAGACATACTTTTGTTTTTTATATATATAGATTTTGAATGGGTTTTACCTGGTACTGGCAAGTGACGAATATCAGAGAGAGGGAACCTGCTGACCCATTTTCATAGAATTGCAACTCTGTCTGTGCAGTGCTTTGAAGTGCTTGTGAGGCGATGTGCAGCACCATATACAACTCCAAATGAATAAATGAATAAATGGCTCACAGTGAGCCTTCCCATGCCTCACAGCTTTTGCAGCAGGAGCCTGGAGGCTCATCGGTCTAAGTGGCTAGTAAGGGCTGAAGAAGAGAAAACCCTTCTTGCAAGATCCCTAGGCCTTCTGTGCCGTCCCTGGTAAAAGGGAGGGCTCAAACTAATTTCTGTCCTAAAAGGGACCAAACTACAACACCCGTGTGCACCCCCTGGTTGTGGTCCTTTCACAACATTCATGGAAAAAGTTCCTTATGAAGTGAGCTAACCGCCTGATCCCACTGTCCAGAGCTGGAAAAGTAGGCACTTGAAAAGACAGCCACTCCTCCTGTCCGTGTCTATGCACAGTGTACCTGTGAGGCATAGTAATTCATGGGCCTTCCATTAAGCCAGGACCTCACTTAGATCTTCACCCCTGCAGATGGAGGGCTCTGGGTTCATGAACTTGATCCAAATAGGCGGCATCGGAATGTATGGCTCTCACTTCAGCAGAGGGGATTGAACCCCCAACATCCTAATGGCCTTGTCAGAGACAGTAAGTCCAGAATTCCAAAGTTCAATGTAGAACAGCAGCCCCAGACCAGATGGCAGGGCCAAAGAGCTTGGGCAGATGACAAAGTGCAGGGGGAGCTTGTTGGTCAATCCCATACAGGCCCATTGATGCCTTGAAGGTGACACCCTAACACAATCTCTGCACTGTTGCCTTTTGTACACTAGGTGTACACTCAGGGCTCGAGTCGGGGTACCACGCGGGTGGACGGCATCCCCCCACTTATTTTACCGGGTGGACGCCGCACCCACTGCCCAAAAGATGGAGCCGGTACCCGAAGTTGCACTTGCGTACGTTTAATAGCCTTTCAAATGCACCAGAGGTTGAGACTAATCTTCACTTCCACCTTGCGCCCTTGCCAGCCTGTCACAGAGCACAGCCGAGGCGCCAAGGCTTCATGAAGCTGCGCTGTCAACATGCTGAGCATATCACTTCCAGGGACCCCGACAGATGCCTGTATGGCCTACGCCCCGAGTCTGTAATAACAGTGTAATCCGAGGAATCGGTCCTGTGTATAGTGTGTTCTTGTGTTTTGAGTGACTGCCACTTATTGCAGTATTATACCACTACTTGTATCTTGTATGTATTCACGCATTTCAGACGGAGACTGGCAAATTTTGTGACGTCACTTCCTGTCGTGATATCACTTCCGGTGACACCACCTAACTTGGAGCTTCCCCCCACATCTTTTTTTAGGACTTGTGCCCAGTGTATACTGCATACTATAAACCATTGGTGAACCAACTGGAGCAGAATGGATTGTCATACATGAGAAGAATCACATAAAGGACATCTCGAAATCACACCGGTTTACATTTACTCTATCACCTGCCTAAATAAAAATATACCTGGCCGCGTGTCATGCACCCACCACCCTTACTACTTACCAGCCCCCAACCCTGAACCTCATTAAAAAAAAAATGAAAATACCTTGTCTTCTACCACTCTATCACACCACGCTCTACAATTACTCCAACTCCCTACCCAAATTGGAAAAATAAATATCTGTCTTCCTGCCAGCCGGGCACCCAGCTGGCCCTGTGCGGACAGTGGCTGTGTGGCAGGTGCTGGATCAGCTTGGAAATATGTTTCCTGTGAGCAGAAAAACAGGACAGGTGTTGGGGGCAGCGCATCACCTGGGCGAGGAGGCGAACCACAGCTGGAGTAAACACATCCCTTAGTGTCACCTCATGTCACAGCGGTTTAAAACGCCATTTCCAACCTTTTAGTCACGCTAATGGCTTAGAATGCCAGCCATACACAACATATAGAATAATAGATAAGCGGTACCACTAACCAGCTGTTTTCCACAAAGTGATTCCAAGTGACATTGTAGATACCGAGAGTGAAGCTCCAGTACCCTAGTGTCACGTGGCTAGGTTCGGCTCGGAGAGAAACACTGCCATTTTTACATGTTCGCGTTTCTTAAGTTGCCTTCTCTTCCGCACGATGACTTTTGACCCACATTTGCCTGCGTGACAGTGCAAGTATTAGTATCTCTGAAACCATATTGCTTACAATTCCACTTTGTAAGCACACTATCACGACACCTTGAACATTCTGTACAAGGCCTGAATACACATTGTGGAAATGTTGTTGTTTGTTATTTCATCCAAGAGAAAACATTGCTACCAAGGGGACAATAAACAACATCGGCTCAGCTGGAGTGCTGACACAGAAGCATGGATACTGTTGTTATAAGGCACACATACTTTGGGGCTCAAGTTAGAGGAGCACTCTGCTGTAATTCATTGCGAGGCCGTCGCTGCTGTTGGAGTCCCAGCTCAGCTGATTCCTGCTTACCCTGTGCCAGGAGGGATTTCCAACCTGTGACCAAGACGGGGACCAACATACCTTGCCTTTAGGTACTCAGGTGTTAGATTATGCAGTAGGGGATTTGTGGCAATACACCTGCCCTAGGCAACTAGGTTAGGGAGCGCGTAGTAGGAGTACAATATGCACAGTACTTATATGCCAGTATATATACTGTTTTAGTACGATGGTGGAATTATTCATTCTTTTCACTGTCCTGATATTGATAGTCCCTTTTATCTGCTTCTGTCTATTAATCATTGCAGCACATACATTTTATACAAGAATAACAATAGTACAATAAATATTGAAAACACCCCTTTGTGTATTTCTTGTATATTCCCCGGACGAGCATGAGTGACTGAATGAAAAGGTTCTAGATCTGTTCCGGCGATTCCTGAGAGGAGTCAGAGTTGTCATATTCTAAGGTTGCCCAAACCTTTTGTTACCTTAGTACGGCTTGGAGTGCATGTGGTGGCACTGTGAGCCACCAGGGCTATGGGCCAACATACCCTGACAGGGTGTATAGAATCAGTCTGTTACCATCCTAACGATTTTGTTGTTCAACACACGAACGGTTCCTATTGAAAAGTGGAAACCATGCAACACTAGGAATCCAATAGACAATAGGTGATAGCTGCCCACCTATGCTCAAGCAAAGTAAACATATATCACAAAACCAGCAGAAGTTCACTGTCCCCGTCAGGCCAGGTGAATGCCTGGCCTTATGATGGCCACTGGGATTTAGGTGTCAGCTTAAAGAACTAAAAACCTGTAAGTCACACATTTTTTTACTGATGTATGCAGAAATCATAGCCCGTGGTACAATCCCTCCAAAGTATCTCCCAAAACAGACCCTCAGAAGTGCTTCCAAGATGGTGACCTTTTCCATATCTGGACACAGCAGTGCGGCACTGTCTGCCCTTCTCACATCTGAAATGGCACCAGAGACAAGGCCTATCACACGGCTAGTTATTGCTATTTAACTTTAATGAACTAAGCGATACCTGAAGACTTCTTCCCCGAGTCATAGGAATACGTAGGCGCAGGGAAATCTGACATTTACACTCTCTTTCAAGGGGTCCTCATCACACAAAAAATGGCATACACAAGTTAAAATCTCTTATAATGAATTATTAATGTTATTATCATTGTTGTAACAGCAAGAAAACGATTATAATAGTTTTAATCATAGCTATTATTATTATTAGTTGTAGTGGTACTAGTCGTATTATTACCATCAAATAATAACACCAACAAGGGTATTAGAACAATATTAACCATAATATGAAGTGTGATGTTATTATTTTTCTTTTTGTTTTTATTATTATTATTATTATTATTATTCCTGTTATTATTTGTGTTATTATTAATATTGACAGTCACAATATTACGATTAGCATGATTAGTATTATCATCACTATAATTATATGTATATTTATTATTTTTCATAATAGTTGTATTTGTATGTGTAAAAAGTGTCTATCAATATTATTATTATTAGAATGTTCATTATTAGTATAATTATTAATATTAAAATTTTCATTATTAGCATAATTAGCATTATCAGCCTTTATTAATATTACTACTACCAGTAATTGGAACCTGCTAATAGTGGTTATCAATATATACCTGTAGTTATTATTATAATATTATAGTCATCATTGTCATTATTATAATTATACATATCCCTATAAACAACGATTGTCGTTGTTGTTTTGGTGGTGGTGATTTTTGTTCTGGTGGTGGTGGTGTTTTGTTGTTGCTTTTGTGGTGCTTTTGTTGTTGTTCTGGTGGTGGTGTTTTTTGTTGTTTTTGTGGAGTTTTTGTTCTTCTGGTGGTGGTGTTTTTTGTTCTGGTGGTGGTGTTTTTGTTGTTTTTGTGGAGTTTTTGTTGTTGTTCTGGTGGTGGTGGTATTTGTTGTTGTTTTGGTGGTGATGTTTTTGCTGTTGCAGTTATTGTGATTTTTGGTAGCAGCATCTACAACACTTTTGGGTAATAAATCAAGCATGGAAGAAGCACACACACAACACACAAAAAGATAATCACCAAGGACACTAAGAAAGGCACTTGCCCTTTGATACTACATGTCCAAGCTTTTGAATAAATTAGGAATAAACACCAAGCAAAACACCTCCCCAGACAGTAAGTTGCAACTATATTCACAGGCCCTGACTGCTGCGGCCCTCTGCATGCACCTGATGAAGCATTAGTGAAAGCGAAGCCAGGTGACTGCTAGATCCTGGGAGTAAAGCTCAGGGGACAACACTCACAGATGCAGAAATATACATAAATGTGAAAGGGTAAAACCACTGTCAGTCACTCTCATGTCCTGCCCACTAGTAACAAAGTGCATGCGCTTGTGAAGCAGTAATACATCTTAGAAATACCCACGACAAACATTCATGCAGAAAATAACTAGAAAGGATCTGAAGAACGACCAGTCTATGACACAAGAACTCAGGAGCAGCAGGTGTGCCAGCTCTGGTTTAGGCAGCACTGATCTACAGGGAGGCAGAGTGCCTCTAACTGGGCAGAATGCGAGAAACGTTCACTTGAGTACCAATCCCTACTGCTTGATGTAGCCCTCTGTCATGGGCAGATGGACTAGAAGTGACACTTACAGCCACTCCCTTCAGCACAGGTCCAGGGCTGCAGAAGAGTTTCTGACCTAGGCCATCTGGTTTCAGGGCTGGCACCTCAGTGCTACAAGTCAGTACACAGCGAGAAGCATGAGAAGGTGTCCACCCTGAGACAACTTCTGACCCATTCCAGACCTGAGAAGTAGCCCGTCCCCTGTACACACTTCACATTCCAGATCTGATAGTAATCCGTCCGCCTGTACACACTCCAGATCTAAGGAGTACCCCTTCTGGTGGGTACACATGCCACAGTCCAGATCTGAGGAGTAACTTGTCAGTGGGTACACACTTCACACTCCTGATCTGAGGAGCATCTCATCAGTGGGTACACACTCCACACTCCAGATCTGATGAGTAACCCATCTGCCTGTACACACTTCACACTCCAGATCTGATGAGTAACCCATCTGCCTGTACACACTTCACATTCCAGATCTGAGGAGTAGACTGTCCCCTTTACACACTCCACACTCCAGATCTAATGAGCCTCTCATCAGCGGGTACACACTCCACACTCCAGATCTGAGGAGTAACCCGTCTGCCTGTACACACTTCACATTCCAGATCTGAGGAGTAGCCTGTCACCTGTACACACTCCACAGTCCAGATCTGAGGAGTAGCCTGTCCCCTGTACACACTCCACAGTCCAGATCTGAGGAGCATCTCATCAGCGGGTACACACTCCACACTCCAGATCTGAGGAGTAACCCGTCTGCCTGTACACACTTCACATTCCAGATCTGAAGAGTATCTCGTCAGCGGGTACACACTCCAGATCTGAGGAGTAACAAGTCCGTGGTACACCCTTCACACTCCACATCGGAAGAATAACCCGTTCCGGGTACATGCTTCACACTCTAGATGTGAGAAGTAAGCCGCCCTCAGGTACACACTTCAGATCTGAGGAGTAACCCTTCTGGAGGGTACACACTCCACAGTCCAGATCTGAGGAGTAACTTGTCAGCGGGTACACTCTCCACACTCCAGATCTGAGGAGTAACCTGTCTGCCTGTACACACTCCACATTCACGATCTGAGGAGTAACCTGTCCGTAGGTACACACTCCAGAGCTACAGAGTAACCCTTCTGGTGGGTACACACTCCACAGTCCAGATCTGAGGAGTAGACTGTCCCCTGTACACACTCCACAGTCCAGATCTGATGAGCATCTCATCAGCGGGTACACACTCCACAGTCCAGATCTGAGGAGTAACTCGTCAGCAGGTGCACACTCCAGATCTGAGGATTAACTCATCCGCTGGTACACTCTCCACACTCCAGATCTAAGGAGTAACCCTTACGGCGGGTATACTCTCCACACTCCAGATCTAAGGAGTAACCCTTACGGCGTGTATACTCTCCACACTCCAGATCTGAGGAGTAACCCGTCTGTGGTACACCCTTCACACTCCACATCTGAGTAGTAAGCCATTCTGGGTACATGCTTCACACTCCAGATCTGAGGAGTAGGCCGTCCGCAGGTACACACTCCACACTCCAGATCTGAGGAGTAACCCATCTGTGGTACACCCTTCACACTCCACATCTGAGGAGTAAGCCGTTCTGGGTACATGCTTCACACTCCAGATCTGAGGAGTAGGCCGTCCGCAGGTACACACTCCACACTCCAGATCTGAGAATTAACCCGCCCATGTGTACACTCTCCACACTACAGATCTAAGGAGTAACCCTTACTGCGGGTATACTCTACACACTCCAGATCTGTGGAGTAACCTGCCCGCGGGTACACACTCCGGTGGGAAGGAAGTAACCCATTCTCAGGGACCCGCTCTAGAGGGACAGGAGTGACCCATCCGCAGTGACACACTCAAATGAAACATCAGTATCTTGTCTGCGAGTTCACACTACAGTGGGACAGGAGTAACCCATTCGCAGGGACACACTTCAGTGAGACAGTAGTAACTTGTCTGTGGATACACAGACCAGTAGGACAGGAGTAACACATTTGCAGGGGCACAGTGCAGTGGGAGAGGAGTAACCTGTTCACAGGGACACACTCCAGTGAGACAGCAGAAACTCCTCCGCAGGTACACACTCCAGTGGGAGAGGAGTAACCCATTTGTACGGATACACTACGGTGGGACAGGAATAACCCATTCGCAGAGACACCTCCAGTGGGAGGCGAGTAATCCATTTGCAGCGACACGCTCCAGAGAGACAGGAGTGACCCATTTGGAGACACACTCAAGGGAGGTAGGAAAAGTCAAAGCTCATCCAATCAAAGAGACTGAATTATTTTTCTGCTTCACAGATACTGTAGTGTGTGTTTCCACCCATGAGTAGATTGAGGAGTATATGAACTTACGGTGACAGCACTCTAAGGACCAGACGTACAACCCTTACAATTTGCGAGTCGTTAATTGCGTCACTTTAAGACTCGCAATTTACGACTTGCAAAATTTAATTTATAACAGTGTCTCAGACACTGTTAGCGATTTCTAATGGGGTCACAAATTTCCTGCCTCATTAATATTCATGAGGCAGGTGCTATTTGAGACCCCATTGGGAATGGCCGTCACTCCCAAGGATAGTGGCCAGCTGGGGTCAGCAGACCACCATGTCTGTGACTGTTTTTTAAGTAAAGCAGTTTTTTTTAATGCAGCCCATTTTCTTTAAAGGAAAACGGATACATTTAAAAAAGAAAAATGGAACGTTCCTGTTTCATTTTTTAAGAGTGTGAGGTGATCCCTGGGACCACTGCCTGCTCTTAAAAATATTTCCACACATACTCACAAAGGAGAAAGGGTGCCCTGGGGACCCCTTCCCGTTTGCGAGTGGCTTACCACTTACATGAAGTAGGTGGTAAACTGCAAGTGTTTTGCAACCGCAATTGCGGTCACAAAACAATCTTACATTGCAGTGTGATTCACTATTAGAGATGGAGGCCCGTGGCACGCCCCTTCCTAATAGCGAGTCGCAAACCCTATTTTGCGAGTCGGTAAAAGGTTACATCTGGCCCTAAATTCAGTGCGCCAACTCCAGGTTCATAGTTCCCAAGTTTTCAGCTTGCTTATAAGTGACTTTTCCAAGGATTCAGTGCATGAGTGACATTCTGCTGCAAATGTGTGGCATTTTGAGTGACAAAACTAACTGACCGAGGGATACTGTGTGTGCCTGCACGTTGGCGGAAACCCTTACCGCTTGCCGAGGAGAAGGACTGTTCGCTTCTGTCCCACCTGACGATTTCTCCCGCCGCCGCGCTGGTGTCAACTGCGGGCGGCGCGAGGAGAAACTCGCTTTCCCAGGGGCCTCCACACCGGCGCACCTGGAACGCGTCACACTCTAGCGCCAGGAGGCGCTACTAAGGAGGGGCTCGCCCGCAACGCGGGACGCGAGCGGGACGCCCGGGGCGAAGCCCGGGCAAAGGGCGGGCCCTCTACGGCCCTCATCGGCCAGAAGAGGCTGGGCTGGGCCAGAGGTCCTGGTACGAGGATTGCGTAAGTCACAGTTTCTGTTTTGCATCTACTCTGCTACTTCCCTTCATCATTGAATGGCAACTGCGGCTACAAGCCCTGCTCTTGTGGGGTCGGACAAAAACATCACTAATCGTACACTGGACGATTACTTTCTCAAACCAGCCGTAGAAGGTAACAAGGAGCTTCTGTTAGCTGAGAGGAGAGCAGACCGCCGTCGCTCCATAGAGCACATCAAAAACAGAACATTTTCAGAACCCATAATGTCTGTTTCTCTGGACGACGACCTGATCAGCACCCCAGCAGACAACACCTCACTGACTCCCAGTGTACCCTTGCTCCTTCAAGAATGTTTAGCCCCGGCAGTGTCACCCACCCAAACCCAACAAACCACTTCAACAGTGGCCATTGACCTTAATAACACTCCTAAGATCTTGATATCTCCTACAATAAGGCCTGGTAAAGTTGTAAGAGGCAAAAACCCGAGGCTAGTGACACAAAAACGCATGGGCCCCCCCCATCTAAAAGAAGAAGAAAAACAACAACTGTGAATAAGCCCAAAATAAGTCACACCGAGTTTGGTAAAAAGATGAACACTGTTACTACAACATCAACGGGAGCTCTTGACACCAACCAAGCCATAACTGTCAGTCCTACTCCCCCGACATCTTTAGCTCAAGTAACTACAGAATCAGACACTACCCACATCCAGATGGAGGAGGACTCGCAATCTGCCACCCCCAAGTCACTTCTGGACAATATTGAGTTGATTATACGTAGCTACATGCTCGCATTGGCAGAAAGATTTAAGGGGATGGAGTCAAGACTAGGTAAAATTGAGGGGGACTTGACTGTGTTAGGGAATTTTGTACGTTCACAAGGACAATCTAAAGTACAACACCAACAAGTCATCACAACAACCCAATCCCTCCTAAAAAATACTGTGGGTCCCACACCATCTAAACCCAGTACAAGCAATAGCCAGGCAGCAGTAGCAACCCCAGCTGCCCCTAATCCCCTGAATGTGGCCCCGAAAGCACAGGGCGGCAATACCTGTAATAATTCTTTATCAACAGCCTCAACTGTTGTTCAGGGTAGACCTTCCACTTCAATACCACCAAGTAACACCACCCTTTCTGCCAATATCCCATCCAGGGAACCTAGTACTCTCCCGGATAGACTCCCTAGACCCGAAGGGAGGGAGAATAACTGGGGTAGAGGGGGCCAGCCTAGGATACCACCTACAGAACTCCCCCCAGAAGCATTACCGTACGTGGTTATACTCACTGGGGTCCCGGAACTGCCTAATGGTAAAAGAGAGGGATACTCACAACTAAAAAATAAAATAACGCATTGGCTCTCTCTCTATAGACCTAAACCCATTGCGATAAATGGAGAGATAGTCCATGTCCGGCGCCTGTCTTGGTTGGGGGGTAGAGCAAAGGACATTGGCGGTGATGTCGTGGTTATAAACTTTAGAGATAGAAAAGCTGTACATCATATCTTGAATTGGCCATACGGCAATGAAAAGAACTGTATAGTACCACGCCCCCTGACGTACTTTTACCCCAGATCCACTGTCTTCCCCCCACAATACCACAATAACAATACCTTCACCACTTCCCAATTCCTTAATATTGAGTCTGCCCTGAATCCTGTATACATGCACCAACTGGCTCCACCACCAGTTATACATGGGTGGAACACTATACCTTCTAATCATAAAACAGGATTTAATGGGAATATGTCAAACTTGTTACCATTTACGCCCTTAGAGCTCTCTAACAGGTTTGAGGCCTTTAGCGGCCTGGAGGATTGCGATTGATGTTTAAGGAGTGTAAAATCCACGGGGGGTGGTGTAAGTGCTTCATGCACTATAAGGTCACCTGAGGAGATGGGGTGTTGTCGCAGTGAAAAAGATACACACACTGCTCTAACAATTGCTGTCAAAAACAGTAGTTTCCCTAAAGTATTACCTACAGTGTTCTCTGGGGAAATTGAGGTGCCTTCAACACTCCTACTAGATACAAGGTCAGTTAATGGTGACACCGAAAGTGGTGCCGATAAGACAGAAAGCACAGCAGGTAATCACGAAAACCACCCCAGTACAAAATTGTTAACTATGGATTCCCCATCTAAAATCGTGAACTCTCATACCCAGCACGGGGCATCTGTCCCTATTTCCGAGCATCGGGAGTCTGTTGCAATGAGCACCGCAGGCTTGGCGGTCGCAGGCGCAGTGTTGCCTACCCCAACATCTACCCCAATTACCAGAGAGTCTGTTATTTGCCCTGCACCCGAAGACTGTGTAAACTTAATCTCATGGAATATTGCAGGCTTAGCAAATAAGTTACGAGAACCAGTTTGGCTAACATTCATCAGAAAATTTAGCATTGTGTGCCTCCAAGAAACTTGGATAGAGGATAAAAACGTCCATATTGAGGGTTTTCTAAGCTTTATTATCCCAGCGGTTGCCTCGACTAGGGGCAGAGCTAAGGGTGGCCTGGCCATCTTCATTAACTTAGGCCTGCGCTGCAATATAAGTAACTGCCACAATGTTAATTTGAATATACAGAAGATTGACATAAAAAATGGCAAGAATGTGCTGACACTGGTTAACTTTTATAATGCTAACAGTAGTAATGAAGTATGTAATATTGCCTCCCTAATTGATATATTGAGCAAAAATGCTCACACTGTATCACGGTATTTGTTGATAGCAGGTGATTTTAATGTCCAACCATGTGGTAACCCAGCTAGCACGCCAATGGGGTCCTTAGGGTGTAATATTGAGGAAGGTTTTCACTTCTCCCACAGTAGGGGCGGTAAGAACCTAAACGACTTAGTGAATGAATACAACCTGACTGTAGCTATGTCGTTGGTTCCCGATACTAAAATCTTTGACACCCCAACTTTCAAAGGACACGGGCAGGGATCCTTTATTGATCATATATTAATATCTTCAGATGTTGTTCAATGGGTCTCGCACTTTACTATCCTCACTGGTGTATACAGTGATCATAACCCCCTTGTCATAAACTTGGGTGGACCATTACTTGCAAAACGACAGTCACGCATTGATCATGGCACGCTAAGGTGCGTAAATGGCAGGCGTCGCATTAGATGGTCAATGATAAACCAAGATATCCTGTATACTAAAATAACCAGCGCATGTGAAGAGGAGCTGTCTGTTTGCCTATCGTCTGATTCAACCCCTTTGAAAATTTTGTCCAGGTTTGAGGGGCTGGTTACCAAAATTGGCTCCATGCTCACAGCGCCAACAAAGGGACGTAGTGAGAATAATTCCAAATGGTTTGATCATAATTGCTCAAAGGCAAGTAGGGACCTGAAACACGCATTAAAAACTAAACCCAGAGATTGTGACCTGATAAAAAATCACCGATTGGCCTATAGGAAAGCAATAGCTATTAGAAAAAAGGAAATTAAGGCCAACGTTATTGAATCCCTTTTAGACCCATCTGTGTTGGGGAACAGCAGCAAGTTTTGGCAAATAATTAACAAACCTTTGTTTGATAATCCAAACGACACAGCCCCTGGAACAAACATCCCAGAGGGGGAGTGGGTGTCCCATTTCAGCACAATTTTTAAGAGTAATGAGCATCGGGAAGACTATGATTTTTTAACTTCAACTGCGACCCCACTGTGTTTCGCAGTACAAGAGACTGTTAGGGGAATACAGGGTCTAACCATCAACAAGGCCCCGGGTCCAGATGGACTGCCACCGGACCTGTTTAAGTCCAGCATCCCTTTCTGGGCCCCGGTTCTCACGGCGGTAATAAACGCAGCGGTGACAACTGGATGCCCAAGAATTTGGGGTCTCTCGACTATAGTCCCCATTTTTAAGAAGGGCGATCGCAGCAGCCCGTTATGTTACAGGCCAATCTCTTTAATAAATTCAGTAGTTAAAGTGGTGGTGGGCGTAATTCTTAACAGGTTATCTACTTGGGCTAAAGATAATAACATCCTTTCACCCATTCAATACGGGTTCAGACCAGGCCATTCGACCATTATGCAGTGCCTGAACCTATACCTTATTCTAAGCAAGTATACACTGGCGAGACAAGGCACTGTCTACATGGCATTTATGGATCTGTCGTCCGCTTTTGACTGTGTAGACAGAAGCCTATTATGGGCTACTTTGCTGAGAATGGGCGTAGAGAGGAACCTTGTCAACTTCCTCGCTGATCTGCATACAGATACAAGAGCGAACGTCCGTTACTCCCAAGATCTTAATGTAACGGACGAATTTAAAATAAACCGGGGTGTCCGACAAGGCTGCATCTTGGCCCCATTTTTATTTAACCTGTATATTAATGAACTGGAGGAATTTCTTCTAAACGTAGAAGCAGATTACCCCTTAGTTGAGCGCAAAGGGGTACCTGTATTACTCTACGCCGACGATGCTGTTCTTATTTCTAGAACAGCAATCGGTCTACAGAAACTATTAAACTCCTTCTACAAATTTATGGAGTCACGTGGCTTAAGCATAAATAACTCCAAGTCCTATGTTATGAAAGCAGGTAAGGGTGTTCTGAAAACTGACTATTTCAGTATAAATGGGGAGAAAATTCCATCCACCAACTCCTTCTCTTACCTCGGGGTTCTGCTAGATCACAAGTTATCATGGGGACCAGCAGTCTCCAAGAAGAAGGGAGAAACAACAAGGGTCAATGCGGCCATTCTTGGCTTTACAAAAAAAATCGGCAATTGCCCGACGGCCGCATTGCTTAAACTGTACCAGGCAAAAAGCGTTGCTATGGGAGTGAGCTCTGGGGCTATCGTAAGATTAAAGACCTAGAGGTTACAGAAAATAACTTCCTAAAAAAGATTCTGAGACTGCCCAGGGGCATTGGGAACTACTCGGTACACGAGGAGCTGGGGATCCCCTACTTAGACGACAGAATAGCAGTAAGCCCTGTCATATGTTGGTTGAACTGCTGGCTGAATAACGACATTCCATTAATACATGCCCTACTGAAAGAAGCCTTACAGCTAGATGGGAGGTTTAAAGTACCGTGGGTGAAGTACATAAAGGACAGCCTAATGGCAATTGATCGACAGGATCTGTTCCATGCCCCAAACTCAATTACAAAATCTGATGTGAGCTCGGTTAAGAATGCTATACTTCTGTTAAGATGTACTGACAGAGAAGAGGTCGAGATACAGAAGGTCAGCGTTAGGAAACATCTATTATTAAAAACATGCTTGCAAATGGAACCTTACCTGACATGGCCTATGTCTAGCTATGAACGGTTTCTGTTAACAAGGTTCCGCTTTGACCTCTATCATCTTCTACTGGCAGTTCCAAGTGGGGCTCAACGGGGCGAAGTGTTGCCAGCTTGTGGCTGCGACGGAAAGTCTCCTCAAGATCTGGCACACTTCCTTTTTATCTGCCCCTATTACTCTACCCCACGGAAATTATACCTTAAACCGTGCCTTAAAAAATTGGGTTTCACACAAATTAAACCTGCACTTTATTACTTACAACTACTGAACAGCGATTGCACTTTATTTGTATGTAACTTTTTTAAAAAAGCCATTTGCTTTAGGAAAAGCATGGATGGCTAACCACGCTGCAAAAATTTTAGGTACTTTTTAAGAATACAGTTATTTATATTTTTAACCATATATAGCCCATGCTCATACCGTCTGATGTATTGTACTGTATACTGTGTCATTATTTGTCATTTGAAATGAACTGTTTATAATGTTTTTAAATGTGTGCTTATAAATTGTACTTTTATGATTGTAAAACCTACAATCGAATAAAGATTTATGAATTTGATGAGTGACAATTTCTCATGAGTAAAACCAAGCAATGAAGCCCATATAAATAAATAAATATCAGAAATGACCCCCTTCTGAACACTCAGGAAATCTAAAAGAGACCTTGAAACTGCAGCAGAGCCACGAAATGGAAGGCCCTTAACCAACTTTATGTTTCCAACATGACCTTACTGTAGTGAATTCCAGAAAGTGCCTGGCCTTGTGATGCCTGCCATGACTGCTGCCTGACCCTTTCAGGGAGACTGGTGTGATCCTTCCTCTGCAGTGACTGTGCTGTGATAGAAAAACATCTGGGCAAGTACAGAGAAAGAGGGAAAGAGACAAGTACATTACCCAGTCATCATCAGGATTTCAACCTGGCCAACATTTCATTAGCCTGCTGGGTATTTTCCCATTGGCATCTATACTCACATTTTTTGGGGGGAAATAGTTTTTATTTTCAGTTAAACAAAACAGTATACTCACATTTTTGGAAACTTTTCATATAGAGGTTTTTTAGGTCTCGCAACCTATCAATGCGCGCAAGCGCATTGAGCGGAGCGAGAATTCATGTCCTCAAAACGCTTGTGAAACCAAGGGTTTCGTTCGTGCGGTTTTCTTTAAGTTCACGTGAATCACGTGACCAAACAAGCACGCGCATCAGCCTCCCTCCCTCCTAAGTGCATTTTTTTTAATGGCCGCACAGCACATCAAAGGGCTTTGCCCAGCGTGCCCTCTGCGGCTTATCCTCCCCTAATTAATCATGGCTGGCTGGCCGTACTTTCAGTTTCCCGGCCGCTCTTGCGCGCGCACCACTCGCTGCTTTTTTTTAAAATTGTTTTCGCGACCTTGTTGCTCATACAGCACCTCCCCCCTCCATTCTCCCACGCCCTCCTTGTCAGTCACGGGCTCTCTACTCTGCAAACTCTGGGGGCACAGAATAATTTAATCGATAGCGATCAACAACATAGACAACGCAGACAAAGAGGCGCCAAGCATCCGTGCTAACTATACTGCTTTCAGCTAGACAACGCAGACAAAGGGGCACCAAGCATCCGTGCTAACTAAACTGCTTTCAGCTAGGCGCTGCCAACCAATTCTGCATTGGAAAACATTGAAAATTAATCGCACTCTGTGTACATACAATATCAGCATGAAGCCCTTTCACGAGTGCCATGCTTTAATGTTTTGTTTGTTGTCTCTCTCCATGTTCCTCCACCCCGATCTCTGCTCTCACTCCCCCCACCATTCTCCCACGCCCTCCTTGTTATCCTCTGCCCCTCTGTGCCCGACTATCTCTTGGGGCACTGGTGTCTCTTCTTCACCCCTGTGATCCTATGTGCACCTCCTGTCTGTCTTCATTCCTCTCTGTGCCCGTATGTCTGTCTGTCACCCTTCAGCTATTAGTGTTATATTCACTGTTCCTGTCCATCGTGACTAGTATTTTCTCTCTGTGCCGCTTGTGTGCGTGCCACTGTGATTCTTCGAACTGTGTGTGCTGCTCCTTGGCCACCTCACTGTCTCCCCTCACACTTTCCCATGACGTTCCCTATGTCCGCTCTCCTGTTTCTTCTTTCTTTCCTTCGAACATTCTTTCTTTCCTTCTTTCTTTCATTCTTTCTTTCCCATTCCTACTCCCCAACTCTCTCTTCACTTCCTGTAAGCTCAGGGTGGGCGGAGTGCAGCATTGCCGTCTTTTCTGCCCTTCTGCTGCATGAATGCAAGAATAAAGAGAAGCACCAGTGCCCATTTTATTTTATTTTTAAATGTTGGTGCCATCATTTTTTAGGCCCACTTTCACTGCCCCACTGCACCTTGGATACTCATCACTGTTTTTAGTGCCCAAACCAGAGCCAACTACCAGCAATGACAGCAAAGGGGCCTTTGAAATTGGTGGGATGTCGATTAGGTGCGAGAGGAGGTGTGTTCTCCCCTGCCCAAATGTAATTAAAACCGTGCTAAATGTGCAGTTTCACAGAATTTTTTTCACATAAACGCACTAAAAATCGATTTTAGCTTTAGCAGTACTGAACACACATTTTAAACGCTCCTCCGAAAAGTTGTTCGAAGCAATTTGTCTGAAAATTGTAGGCAACCCCAACCAAGTAAATTCAAATGCAGTTAATTTTCAAACCCTCTCTACCAATGTTCGTCAAAATTCATTTTATATCTTTGCATTATTTGGTAATCGAAACTTATACATTTTAAAATGCAGTAAATTCTGTCACCCTTTTTCTCATTGAAAATATATTGAAAATACAAATAGCATTAATCAAAAAAACGCGTAGCGTTCCCTTTACCTAACAACCTTTCACATGGTAAAGTTGTGCAAACGTTTTGTAAGCAAAGCCAACTTAAAAATACAATGACATCCTCTGGTCTCAATTTATCCGGTTCTATATGTGACAGGCCTGCTTGCTTCACTTGAGACAACTGCTGCAACTTTGATTACTGTTTTGTCAGGCTCACTTTCCAATTGACTGAACCAACGTCCACAGACTTCTATGCGCCTGGGGTTTCCTGTCTCTTGACTCCCCATATCACCAGTTTTACACCACCCCATGTAAATCTATGGCCTTACGCCTGCCACGTTACAAGGGACTGTAGAAGTGTGCATGCATCACAAAGTGCACCAGGGCTACGATTCACTGCCGAAGGAGTAGACATTGGATGAAACAAGCACTGGCGTTGCCAATAGGTTTCGCATTTGGAAAGTTGGAGCTATTGGTTTTGTAAATGACATTTTATATTTATATATTGTTATTGACAATGCCAATAACGATATATAAATATAAAATGTCATTTACAAAACCAATAGCTCCAACTTTCCTACTGCGAGACCTATTGGCAACGCCAGTGCTTGTGTTACAGTGTTACACATCCATAGGAGACAAGCAAAAACAACTTTCAAAAGGTGGTTACACCTAGTCAATTCTCAGAGCTTGCTCTACACAGTGACACATGGCTGATGCTGGGTCTAAGTGGCATACCGCCGGTGCTTGTACAGAGTTGCAGCATGCATTGTGTATCTATGTGGGCCAGGGTTGAGCCCATGATGAAATGGAACCAATTTTAAAGTTAATGTAGATGTAAACCTCAGTGTACTGTACTGGAGGGGGCAACTTCACAGCAGCATGAGCTAGAACTGTGGAAGAACACTTTACAAGCAGGTCTAGGGGCGCGGGGCAATGCCGCCCGCAGCTGCCATATGGATATCTGCTGTGTGGTCATTTTTTGTCAGTGGTATTTTGTAAGGCATGGTGACTGACAGCGGTGGCTCTCCAAGATGTGGAGGCTGGAGCCAGGAGTTCTATCGCAGGGCAGCGGGACGACCCAGTGACGGAATCTCAGGGAGGGGGCGTCCTCACGCACCAGTTCTTGGAACTGTGAGAGTATGGTGTCCCAGCCCGCCACAACAGGTCTTTTGCGGAGGTACCGAGCCTCCTCCTCGTACAGATTGGCACTCTCTGCTTTCCCCCAGTGGATGAGCACCTTGTGCCATAGTGTGACTGCAGGAGGACGGTTGGCCCTCCAGTGTAGTGTGAGGGCCCGCTTGGCTAATAATAAGGCCAGGTTCACAAATCGTACTGGTACCTTGTGATCTCTCCCCAGTTTGTCGATGCCCAGGGCAGTTGCTGCCCATGTGTGCAGGTTGGTGAGTTTGGTGACAGTGGCAAGGGTGTCATTAATTGTGTGTCAGTAGTGTGATAGGGTGGGACATGACCAGAGCATATGTTGTAGAGCAGTAGTGGTGGAGTGGCAACTGGGGCATGTGAGCTTTGCCTCTGGGAACATTTGATTCAGTTTGAATCGTGTTAGGTGGGCTCTGTGGGGTATTGTTTGTAGTATGTTTTTAAATCTCGCATTTTGGGAGACTCCAGTGCTGGGTTCCACTCTGAGTCGTGTAATGGGCGTGCAATGTCGTCCTCCCACGCTGTCCTGGGGGTTTGTTAGAGAGATCCCTAAATTCTCCCTGGTGGCCTTGTACAGCCAAGTGACTAAGTGGCACCCGGCGCCCATGGTGTATAGGGCTCGTATGATGGTATGGGGGGCAGGATCCTCGTCAACAGTGTCCCATAGAAGGGGGCGAACAGCCAGCAGCTGGCCCCTTGAAATATATACTCATAGCAATAAATGCAAGATGAAAACACACTGACAGAATATTTGAGTTGTCTACATTTTTCCTAAATGAGTTTTAAAGCAAACCATCTCAGCAGAAATGCTATTTTTGTAAACAAAATATGGAGGATTTTGCTGTCGGAAAGAGACTTTGGGGGCCCCTGGCAGGGCCCCCTTGTCCCCTGGCCCTCCATTTGTGGCCCTTCACATCACTGCACCATGTGGCATGCACTGTGCGGTGCAGGGATGCCACACAGTGCAGGGATGTTTTAAATCTTCAATTTTTCAGTGGGAGCTTGCGCTGCCGGCGGTTTTGGCCTCCCGCACAATGGAAGTATGCGACCGCACCATGTACGGTTGCATCCTAATTGTTGAGATGGAACCGCCAACCTGAGGTCGATCGGTTCCACATCCGCGGGATGTTGGTCGGAGGCATCTCCGAGCGACATCGTAAGCAGGCCCAGTATGTTTTTGTACGTTACACAATCTGAACGTATTTGAAGGTCTTCTCATGTGAAAATGAAGAAAAACGAGTCTCAGTGAAATAAAATATTTGTCAAGGATCACACAATTTGGTGACGGGAGGAAGACCGGAAGTATAAAGGTTTTGTTGTTCCACATTGTGCAGTTAAATCTGTAGTTGTTTTTCTTGCCCATTTTACCTCACAAGTTATGGCTCAGAATGTAATCTGTGCTGCATGAGGTTTGAGCTTGGGCGGGAGAAAGAAGACGCTTGAAAGCTTGGCTCATTTTGGACTCGTTGGTCCAAGGGACCTCGAGCTGAGCCAGAGCTTCGTCCACCTCTAGAGGTATATTTCTTTTGCGAGTAGTTATGGCCTAGTTCTACAAAAAACATGCCCAGTTTCGTAATTTTTGCGCACAAACTCCATTATGAGGAGAATTTGATGCAGGACAGGCTGTGACACTCATATATGTGTCCTACAGAGCGAATGCCCCCAGTATCCCCACCCTCCCCTCTACTCCCACAACCTCTCAGGCGAGTGGCCCAGGAGGGCTGGAGAAGGGCTGCGCGCATGCGCAGTATCACCGCGTATGCGCAGTATCCCTGCGCGGAGGCGGCAGGGGCGGACAAGGAGTCCAATCGAGGTGCTCTATTATGTCTGTCTGTCCGTCCGTCCGTCCGCAGCACAGGCGGGGTCGCGTGTACCCTTCCGCCGGGCGGCCTGTCACGCGGCTCCCTGGCGCGCGCCGCCGCCTCGCCCCGCGCCCTGTGCGCGCCGGGCCATATGCCGCGCCGCACACTGAGAGGCCCGGCGCGCGGCGGTCGCCACGGCAACGCATTCACTCGTTTTGTCAGTGTTGGCACAGATCATTTCATTCCGAAGCAAACAAGTATAATAGTTTACCACATCTATAATATTTACAGTCTTTCTGTTGGAAAACACTGACAAAATGAACATAGATGGAGGGGGCCCGCTCCAGAGGCCCCGGAGCGCGCCCTGGGGGGTGTGGGGGTGAGGGCTGTGGGGGCTGCATGGGGGGAGGTGCAGAGGAGAGGGACCCCTCTCCGGGCCCCAGGATTGTTTTTCATCTCATCGGTGCATGCATGTTTGACGTGCGTCGGTGCTTGTTGCAGTCGCATCGCAGGGCATCACTCAGCCGGGGTGGCGACAGCACAAATAAAGCACAGATTGTGCCGCGTTATCTGCAAACTAACAAAGGGGAGAGTGCACGCGAGCGCGTCAAAATACATCCGAGACGTTCACGACGCAGCTCATCTAAAGAAGCACCGAGGCCTGTTCAGCGAATGCATCCGACGCGATCCACCTCTGGGAGGAAAAACGCATCAAAAAATGAAGTCCAATGGATGTGTTGAGAATAGCCCCTCGCGCTTTGGAGCTGCCCTCTGGGGCATGTTGGCGCTACATAAGAGCCTCAAAGGGATACCTTTAATACATAAATAGGGATGTGACTGTGGTCGTGGGTCACCAGAGGCTCATGGGATGTTGCAACTGGTTGGTGTCTCTGGAAGGCCGCAGGGGCAGGAGCCGGGTCAGTCTCCTGTCACATTCGGCCTCAAACCTGATTGTCGATATCTGGTAAGGGAGTGACTCCGCTCCACTGTAACACCTCACCTTTGCGTCAGCGTGAATCACATCTCACAGTTCTCCTGATTTCTCAAAGGCACAGGCATGTCTCCAGATGGAGGACAGCGAAAATATTTCAGCCCACACATTTTGCAAGTTTCCTAAATTTCGTGTCCCCCCATATTGTGTCTGTTGGTGTCTGGAGTCTGATGGGCCGATGGCTCATATGTCAGTTGTGGAAACAGGCGGCCTCTGTCTCATCTTCCAAACTTGAGCAAAAATTGGGTGCTCTCCATGTGAGTCACTTTGGTACAGATTCCTAAAATATTAGTGCTTCAAAAATTAATTTGCCAAGGCATACTCCCACAATTCCTCTTATTGTGAATAAGAAATGGAAGGATTCTGCCCTCACAAATGAATTTACTTTCATTTTATTTTACAGAGTCGGCGATGCAGCGTCATAAAGTTAAGTGGTTTTCTTTTTTTCAAATGCTATTTTTCCTCGTCGTCGACTATCAACCCCCCTGCCCCACTGCTCTTACCTGCACCGGCCGTCACTGGCTAGAACAAGCATAAAGGCGATGAGTGATAGGAGAGATTGCTGGGCTGTGGACAGTTAATGCACTGCGATGCTGCGATGCTCTTGAAAGAGGTGATTCCTAAATTGGTGCAGCATCGGGTGACCCTGATGGATACAGCGATGTTGATCCATATCTAGGGTGCATCGATGGAAACCCCTGCTGCTTTTTTGTCTTTTTTACACTTCTTAGTCTGCAGTCGGATGCTGCCCCTGGACGTGGGCGTGGAGAGCCAGCAGAGACGGGGGGCTTGTCTGCTAGATATGCAGGTGTTGGTCGCGGTGGCTTTTATAAATGATGCCACTCAGTTTGAAGATGGCGCAGGCCAGCAAGATGAGCCAATGAAGTTCCATCAAGATGCGGGTGATGTAATCATATTTCTTCAAACCGCGGCTGGGACGTGCTGCGATGTGCAAGATGCCCTTAAGTGATGCTGGTGTGGAGTCTGGGAAGTCAAGAGTAAGGCACGAACATCATCCACATACAAGATAATGAGGGTGTAAAGATGAGGAGTAGCCAGCAGGTAGAATATTTTCAAAGTTTATTGCAGAGAGACACAGTACAACCAGCTAGGATAGCTAGTACAACCAACTGCTGTTCTGCAATTCCAGAACACAGAACAAAATGCACTAAGAAAGATTCTAAGTGCATGCCATAAGAATTACATCAGGTAGATAACAAGAGAATGCAGTAGAGGGTTTGAAGATCAGTCCTGAAGTTGCTTTCCGAAAGAACCTGTTTCCCTTGCATTGGAGGAGAGAGCTGGTACCAGGCCAACTTTGATTTTTGAGCAGTGCATTACTTAAAGGTGAGTTTGGCATCTGGAGTGGAAGCTGGTGGCTTGGCATTTGGTGACATTTTGGGCTCAAATTCATCAAGGTTGATGTCATTTAGTCTCTTGTATAGTTGTGTGTTTGCTGCTCTTGGCAAATAACAGGAATTGTATCTTGGTTGGGTTGAGGTTTGGATGTGGGTTGGACATCCACGTCTGGGTGGTGTGCAGTCGTGTTTGAGGCACTGGACGTCAGAAGCAGAAGAGACTTTTGAGAAGAGTTGTGTATCATCGGCATATTGGTGAGTCTCGATGCTGTAGAGCATCAGGTGACCGGAAAAGGTTGAAGATGACAGGGAACCATATGGAACCCTGGAGGAGTCTGCAGATAATAAGAATGCTTTGGGACCTGGAGGTGCCCAGGTGGATAACCTGATGTCGGACGGGAAATTACGAGGAGAACCAGTGAAGGTCTCTGAATCCCCAGAGCAGTGCCTTCCAGCATTCCTGACATAAAACACCCTCTGAACAGTTGGATGAGGGATTGAGACTTCCCCATTGAAGACACCCATGGAGCTGCATCAGCAAAGGCACAGCCCCATCGGTCTCCAATGGAGCGTTGTGCTTTCAGCCAATCCGAGCACTACTCGTATGCTGGTTGGTATTATATGCAGTATAAGAGCTGCGCTTTGATTGGCCGGATCTGCCACCAGTAACATATGCCATGATGTAACAAAGCTCGAAGTGGAGCTTTTCTCATTCAGTCCGACCCCATTTCGCCTGCCCTGCGAAGTCTTGTTTGTGTAACTAGGAGCAGGTCGCAGACACGCAACACTGTGAAGAGGGTGCATTTTTAATCTGATAGAGCCCAGCATCATGCTCTGTCCTCCCTTCCCAGAGTTGAGGTCCAGAGAGTCCCAGGATGTGGCAGGAAGGGCTGCGCCTAGTGCTGCTCCCGCACTTCCAGCTGTGCCCGGCAGCTGCCATCTCCCGGCAAGAGCTCAGCTCTTCCCCTTCGGGGAGCACAGGGGAGATCCGCTAGGAGCACAGGGGAGATCCGCTAGGAGCACAGGGGAGACCCGCTAGGAGCACAGGGGAGACCCGCTAGGAGCACAGGGGAGATCTGCTAGGAGCACAGGGGAGACCCGCTAGGAGCACAGGGGAGACCCGCTAGGAGCACACAGGAGATCCGCTAGGAGCACAGGGGAGATCCGCTAGGAGCACAGGGGAGACCCGCTAGGAGCACAGGGGAGATCCGCTAGGAGCACAGGGGAGACCTGCTAGGAGCACAGGGGAGATCCGCTAGGAGCACAGGGGAGACCCGCTAGGAGCACAGGGGAGATCCGCTAGGAGCACAGGGGAGATCCGCTAGGAGCACAGGGGAGACCCGCTAGGAGCACAGGGGAGATCCGCTAGGAGCACAGGGGAGATCCGCTAGTCCCTGAGGGTCACGACGTGAACCCGGAGGTGGTCACGCTGAAGAAGCCTTTGCTGTTGTATGTGAGTTTGTGCATCCTCTCTGCGCACCGGTGCTTCAAAGCGCTGTGTCCTTTGTACCTGGTACTGTGCCTTCAGCACCCTGGGCATCAAAGTACTATGTTTTTTTTACAGAGTTTTATATAGTGCGAACTTGACCCTAAGGTATCGGGTATTAGACCGCTTTACATAGCACCAGTTGCATTACATGAGGACACATTCATTTTTGTTCGGCACCAGGAGATTAAGTGATTTGTCCAGAATCACAGGATGTTGCGTCCTTGCCGAGACTGGTTTCCAAGATTCGAGGTTGACCGCCCTAGCCGTTAAGCCAACTCCTCTCCCCCTATGTCTTCGTGGCTTTCCGGTTCGTTTGCATCTTTGACCTCTTGCTGCCTTTGTGTGAAGAACACTGCTTTACACCTCACCAGTCTGAAAGAGGTGGCTGGCAACGCGCACGTCCTGTCGCTAAACAACGCGAAAGCCCTGCCTTATCTTTTGGGTTGTTCCTAAGATAAATGATTGGAGCAGACCACGCCTCAGCAGATCTTAGAAGCTAACACTTGTGTACTCAGTGTAATGCTTCCAGAGTCTAGTATATGTTTGTAAAGTTCTGTACAACACATTTTGTATAGTTTAAGAAAGGTTTCTATAGTATTTTAGGTTGTGTTCCACAGGGCCACCTCAAGGTCTTTTGGGGCCAAAACTGCGTCCCCTTTTGAGGCATGTTGCCAGTCTTGGGGCATGTTGTTCAGTTCTTCCCATACTCACGGCCCCATAGTTATGTGACTAAATTGTGCAGCAGAGTTTAGAAAATTATGGTGCAAGTTAAGGGAATTATATAGCACTTACATTAAATAACTCTGCACATGCTGTGATAGATACATCACTGATGTTAAATATTTCGTCACCAATGCCACTATGAATGACATTGCTATGAATAGAGTCTTCTTTGTTAACTTAATGCTCTTTTGTTGAGTCCTGTTTTTCTTGGCAAAAATAATGTGAGATCATGAGGAGTCGAATGGGTGGGCTAATTTTAGTTTTTGTTTTCTCACTATAATATTTATTAAAATTTGCTTTAGAATGCACCACTTTCCACTCTTTTTTTCATATTTTTCTTTGTTTATGTCAATCGGACTCACACACTTCTCTCTCTCAATACGTGAACTTGATCCTCAACTTTTACACCTCACTACTTTAAAATGTCACCAGCCGCCACTGCTTCAGAGGCCAGTAAAGGACAAACTGTAAACAGAATAACAGGCCTGTTCTTTACAGGGCTCAAAGCGGCAGAAATGTAGTGCTGTGTCGCAATACATGATTAAGTATTCAAGCTTTGTGCGAAGACAAAAGACGCCCATTGAGAACGCAAGAGAATATATGTGTATAGAATAAACAATGCGAGCCAATGAACATGCGCCAGATATGCTGCATCCTGTCTCCAGGTTAGACAAGGAAATTGACATAACGCGCATTATATTTGTTGCATGTATGTTTGTCGCCCAAGTATATAATTACACTGATAATGACCATCTATATAGCCCGAAACACAAACTGCATGGCTTGTTACCTAATAATAGGTTTAATTACTACCAACCTCAATGGCACTCATTTCAAAATTATTACCACTGAGTTGGATAATAATAATAATGACAATTATCCACCGTACAACAAGACTGTGGTAACAAGCGTCATGTAAAAAATACACACAGGCACGGATATATATACGCGTACAGGAGCTTATATAGGTTTGTATTGTGTGTGTTACTTTTCACACAGCTGTGGCTTGATAATGGGATTTTCTTTAACTCAGGGGTGTTCACCAAAGGTCCAGGAGAGACAGGTCCATGCCATATTTTCAGTACCACTAGTAACTACGTGATGGAGTTTTATTCATATTAATTCTACATAAATGTATCTTAAGTGAATATCTTTAGAAGCCCCCTCCTCCCCTCCCTATTGGAGTTGCAGTGGCAGCTGGTTGAGAATGGGGGTGGTTGAAAATAAATGTAATAAAAACACTTACTTCTCCACTCTTCCTGACTCCAGTCCGGACGAAGCTGCAGGAAGCACCCGGCACACGTGCTCCCCTGAGCCGATGCAGCCTTGTGATTGGTCTGAACGCCGTGGATCAGAGCTAAGAGCCGGCAGGGCGCCTGTGCACGTTCCCCACCAGGCTGTCCAATACATCCTGGTGGGGATTATGCAAAGTACGCATGACTGCTTGGCCGGCCGTATGCTCACTTAGTGTTCACAGTCCACTCCTCCTCCCACCATGAGCCACCAGCCCCGCCCGCAGGAATTAAAAATAAGACAATAATAACCTTGTTATTATTGATGTCTTTTTCCCCTTTTTTTACTGCGCTAAGAGCCATGGGGCGATGCTCCTCCACCCTACCGGAGGAGCCGCCACTGAGGAGGTGCTCTCCCCTACTGCTACTTGCCCGCTACACTGCGCCAGAGAGCGCATCACACCACCTCCCACCGCCGGGCCGGACGAAATTACATTTCCCAGCAGCCCCAAAGGCGAGGCCAACTGGTCTTAATTTTTTTCGCCTCCAAGTGCCAAATAAGGCTCCCCTGTGGCTTCTGCATCACTGGAAGACGCCTTCCGCCCTTCCCTCCAGGAGCTGCTCTCCCCTCCTGCTGCTGCCTGCTATCTCTGCCCCTGCGCTGCCTTCTGTCCCTGCGCTGCCTGCTGTCCCTGCCCCTGTGCTGCCTGCTGTGACTGTGCGGCACTGCCTGTTGTCCCTGCGCTGCCTACTGTCCCTGCCCTGTGCTGCTTGCTGTCCATGCCTGCTGTCCCTGCCCTGTACTGCTTGCTGTCCCTGCGCTGCCTGCTGTCCCTGCGCTGCCTGCTGTCCCTGCCCTATGCTGCTTGCTGTCCCTGCGCTGCCTGCTGTCCCTGCCCCTGTGCTGCCTGCTGTGACTGTGCTGCACTGCCTGTTGTCCCTGTGCTGCCTGCTGTCCCTGTGCTGCTTGCTGTCCATGCCTGCTGTCCCTGCCCTGTACTGCTTGCTGTCCCTGCGCTGCCTGCTGTCCCTGCGCTGCTTGCTGTCCCTGCGCTGCCTGCTGTCCCTGCCCTGTGCTGCTTGCTGTCCCTGGGCTGCCTGCTGTCCCTGCCCCTGTGCTGCCTGCTGTGACTATGCTGCACTGCCTGTTGTCCCTGTGCTGCCTGCTGTCCCTGTGCTGCTTGCTGTCCATGCCTGCTGTCCCTGCCCTGTACTGCTTGCTGTCCCTGCGCTGCCTGCTGTCCCTGCGCTGCTTGCTGTCCCTGTGCTGCCTGCTGTCCCTGCCCTGTGCTGCTTGCTGTCCCTGGGCTGCCTGCTGTCCCTGCCCCTGTGCTGCCTGCTGTGACTGTGCTGCACTGCCTGTTGTCCCTGTGCTGCCTGCTGTCCCTGTGCTGCTTGCTGTCCATGCCTGCTGTCCCTGGGCTGCCTGCTGTCCCTGCCCCTGTGCTGCCTGCTGTGACTGTGCTGCACTGCCCGTTGTCCCTGTGCTGCCTGCTGTCCCTGTGCTGCTTGCTGTCCATGCCTGCTGTCCCTGGGCTGCCTGCTGTCCCTGCCCCTGTGCTGCCTGCTGTGACTGTGCTGCACTGCCTGTTGTCCCTGTGCTGCCTGCTGTCCCTGTGCTGCTTGCTGTCCATGCCTGCTGTCCCTGGGCTGCCTGCTGTCCCTGCCCCTGTGCTGCCTGCTGTGACTGTGCTGCACTGCCTGTTGTCCCTGTGCTGCCTGCTGACCCTGTGCTGCTTGCTGTCCATGCCTGCTGTCCCTGGGCTGCCTGCTGTCCCTGCCCCTGTGCTGCCTGCTGTGACTGTGCTGCACTGCCCGTTGTCCCTGTGCTGCCTGCTGTCCCTGTGCTGCTTGCTGTCCATGCCTGCTGTCCCTGGGCTGCCTGCTGTCCCTGCCCCTGTGCTGCCTGCTGTGACTGTGCTGCACTGCCTGTTGTCCCTGCGCTGCCTGCTGTCCCTGTGCTGCTTGCTGTCCATGCCTGCTGTCCCTGGGCTGCCTGCTGTCCCTGCCCCTGTGCTGCCTGCTGTGACTGTGCTGCACTGCCTGTTGTCCCTGTGCTGCCTGTTGTCCCTGCACTGCCTGTTGTCCCTGTGCTGCCTGCTGTCCCTGTGCTGCTTGCTGTCCATGCCTGCTTTCCCTGCCCCTGCGCTGTCTGCTGTCCATGCTGCTGTCAGAAGTATTACAGAACAGCACTTTCTATTGTGATGCCTACCATTACAAAGGGTGCGTTACCAAGTGAATGACAGTAGCACACGTAACCTTTACCATGCATTTTTTTTACAACGAGTATGCCTCTACCACGTATGCCTTTACAATGAATTTCGTTGTAAAAGCATGAATTTTAAAGGCATATGCATGGTATAGGTTTACCCTGAGCCCTAAACTTAGACCTCTCCTGGCCCTCAGCCCTCTGAAAAAATACCCAGGCCCAGCCCTGAACCCTAAATCCAGACCCCAGCGCAAACTCCCCTCGCCTGTAGTAGTTTGTGTCCTTCAAAAAAATACCTGTCCCCTGTCCTGAGGCCTATAACCTGACCCCTAACGCAGACACCCAGTCCTTATATTAAAGCCAGCCCCAGCCCAAAGCCATAAAACAGGCCCTTGGCGCAACCCTCCCCTGGCCCTAAGTCCGTAAAAATAAAAACCCAGCCCAACGCCCTAAAGCTGCAGCTGGCCCTCAAACGCCGCGCCCCATGCCCAATTGCCCTTACCTCATCACAACGATGACGAAGCAGCTCTTCAAGGCTGAGGCGTGGCGCAGGTCGGAAAGAGGAAGCGGAAAGGTCTCTTTGTCTCCTCCAACGACGCTGATAGCAAACAGGTGCCTTTACCACTGTTACCACACATATGCCCTTACCATTCATACCTTTACAATGTAATTTGTGGTAAAGGCATGCATGGTAAAGGCTATGTGCGGTAACAGCCATGTGGTATTGTCTTTTTCCCCCTGCTGTCCCTGCCCCTGCACTGCCTGTTGCCCCTGCCCCTGCACTGCCTGCTGTCCCTGCCCTAGCGCAGCCGGCTGTCCCTGCGCTGCCAGCCGTCCTGGTCCTTGTGCTGCCTGCCGTCCCTGCCTCTGTGCTGCCTGCCATCCCTTCCCATGCCCCCGTGCTGCCTGCTGTCCATGCTCCAGCCTGAAGTTCCTGCCCTTGCACAGCCTGTTGTCCTTGCCACTGCACTGCCTGCTGTCCCTGCCCCTTCCCCTGCACGGCCTGCTGTCCCTGCACTGCCTGCTGTCACTGCCCCTGCACAGCCTGCTGTACCTGCCCCTGTGCAGCCTGCTGTCCCTGCACTGCCGGCCTCCTGGTCCCTGAGCTGCCTGCCATCCCTGACTCTGTGCTGCCTGCCATCCCTGCGTCTGTGCTGCCTGCCGTACCTGCCTCTTCTGCTGTCTGCCGTCCCTGCCCCTGGGCTGCCTGCTGTCCATGCCCCAGAACTGCCTGCTGTTCCTGCCCCTGCGCTGACTGCTGTCCATACCCCTATGCTGCCTGCTATCCCTGCCCTTGCATTGCTTTTCCAGTTACTTGCCCGGTGCCCAGGACCACTAGGACCACCTAACAGGACCACTAATGGAGGCAACCGCACGGCCACGCAGTGGATATGCGCAGCAGATACACGCAGCAGATACGCGCAGCAGATAAGTGCAGTGGGTGGTCTACCAACACACTGCCAGTTGGACAACACCTAGCGCTAGGAGCCCTGGCCCTTCCGCCACCTAATGGTACACCACAAGGAACTCCTGGACCCGAATGCCGAAACACCAGCTGTGCCTCCTGCTCCTGGCGATCCACCAAAGAACCCTTCCCCTGCCGATATTGCCACTTCTCCTGCGACACAACCTACGAAAGATCGCACACAACTTCTGTCCACAAGACCAAGAACATCCTGAAAACGTTCCATTGCATCCTGCTCAACACCCGCTCACTCTGCAAACATGCCACAGTAATCTGGGACACCTCACCACCCTCTTCATTGACATTACATTTATCATCGAAATGTGTGAGAAAAAGGGTAGGGCTATGACCTTCTTCAAGATTTGCCCGGCGCTAACCGCCTTTGTACCATTCAAATTACCAAGCAATGAGGCAGGCGCCGGAGACCAGAAGGCAGGAAACAGAAGTTTATTCCGACGGAGCAGAACACATCAGATCAGACAACAAGGTATCGTCTCGAGGTGCTCTAACAGCCTCTCTGAGGCCTGGCCTCTTATACACTGGTTTATGGCATGTGACCTTTCTTTATTACAATCAAGATATTGTGAAGTAAGGAAAAAGACATCCCCGTAATCCTCGTGTCAATCCCACCCCACATACCTCCACAATAGAGGTCCTCAACCTGCTGATAAGAGGAGGGGGTCATCACGCAGCTGAGTGTTCTGCCGATTCTTAGGATGTGTGCGCCTGATCATATCCCATGGGGTGGGGAGGCCATGATCAATAGTGGGTCCTTTGAAGAGGAGTGACTTCATACAATAAGGGGCAGTAAATGGTATCTCCCGGCTTAGGCGATGGCCTCGGACCTGTGTGGACAGTCGGACTCGGGGGAAGGGGTCATCAAAGGAGTGGTATTCATGCCGCGTGGACAATTGAACGCGGAGGGATGGCTTATCAACAGAGGGGTATTCATGGAAGGAGAGGAGGTGCTGGTCAGGCGCGGGCGTGATTTCCAAGGACAGGGTCATGCAGGAGGAGAAGGGTTATGCTCATGTGAGGGAGGGAGGGAGGGGGGAGCCAGGGTGCGCGGAGGATGCCTGCAGGGTCAGAGGAGCGCGCTGGCGATCGATCGTGGACAGGGACACCATGATACCTAAAATGGCTGTCGTGTACGTTGTACGTGGGTGACAAGCTGGCGCAGATGATGTTCAGCTCGTAAACTAAAATTCCACAGTCCTCCCTTTTAACATGTCTCGCCAACTTGTCAGTTCGGATTTATCCCCATAAGGCCACGTATTTCTACTTCATAGAGGGGGCTCATGTGCTCATTTCGGAAGTCCAAAGTCTTTGGGCACATACAGTTAGAAACGAAGCTGCACAAAGATGGCAGACATTGGATACCTAAACAACACCCACATAATATCACAACAGGTATCAGTACGAAGGAAAACAACCTCCAACCCCAGTCCTTCAAAGTGTCCCAAAACCAGCTCCCAAGCGACCATCCTTCTTGTTCTTGGTGAACCTCCGAGGAAAGTCTGTGGAGGTGCTCAATTGCTTTGTAGACTGAAGGCGAGTTATCTGGCACGTAGGTGCAGCAGCTAGATCCGATGATGCGGCATGCTCCTCCTCGATCGGCTAGAA
The DNA here is from genome assembly GCF_964263255.1 of Lissotriton vulgaris. Classification (NCBI taxonomy): domain Eukaryota; kingdom Metazoa; phylum Chordata; class Amphibia; order Caudata; family Salamandridae; genus Lissotriton; species Lissotriton vulgaris. Next base: position 36,257,466 of record NC_141697.1, read on the forward strand.
CAACATCTAGAACAAGGCGGTTTTGAAGGGCCACAAGGCGGACCGCCTGAAGCTCAGCCGTGTTGTTAGCGAGGATGCCAGTCGTGATGTTGATCGTTGTTTCTACTGCCTGGGTCAGGTGTCGGATAGCGCGGCTGTTTGCCATTGGGCCCCACAGGGGAACGAGTCCCTTTGCTGCATCCAGGAACTGTGCTCCAGTGGAGTCGGCTTGTCCAATGTCATCTGCACGCCTCTGCCGGTGATGGGTAGCAGGGGCTACATACGTGGGGGGGAGAACGAAGGCAATGTAGCAGATACCCTTCCAACCTTTCGGGAGCCAGGTGTAAGCTTTGGTGCCACACACAAAGTACATATTTGGAGAAGCAACAAAGGAAGGGGGGTCAACTGAGTCCAATGTTCTGATGATTCGGCAGGAACTGTGACCCACCAGCTGTGTTCCCTGGCCTTCGAGACACACAAGACCTGTGACATTGATAACAGACAGAGCCACAGTCAGAGTGGCGGTAGTTTGTTTTCGCAGATGAGAGAAGGTGGATCTAGCTGGATTGTGGAGCACCTGTACTTCGACACGTTCTTTGGCTGGAATGTCTTTAAGGAAGGTGGCGCCTGTGAGCGCAGGACACAAGGGAGCAGAGGTCTTTCCGGTTTTGTTCAGCCAGAACCCAGAGTAGAAGTGCGACACTGTCTGGCTGGAAGTGGCGTTGTCCTTGTGGCTCTCTTGCATGAGGATCAACCAGGCGAGGCAGGAGCCGTGAACTGAGAAAGGAGAAGGGATGAAGGGGATGGAGTGTCCAGTGGCATGCGGGAGCAACCCGCAGATCCAGCAGTTCGTAGCATTTGCAGCAAGGTTGTGTTGGTGCAACAGTTGCACGAAGGAATTGTTCCAAAATTCCCTGCGCCTTTCTCGGCGCTGAGGCGACAGGGAGATTAGGTGATGCTCTTTCATGGGGGTTGGTTGTGCAGTGGGCAGCAATGCTTGATGAGCCGGTGCGCTTTCCTCCAGGATCCAGAAGGAGGTCATGAGGAGGAGGCAAAAGAGGAAGACAATAAAGAAGGCGATTGTCTTTGATTTGTGCAGATTGTCAGTCTTTGAGTTCCTGTAGCGGGTATTTCCTGTTGCTTCCATCATCTTCTTATCTGGCGCTTCCATCATCTTCTTATCTGGCGCTTCCATCATCTTCAAGGTGCTCGGTAGTGGGCAGAACCACAGACTTCGTTTAGCTTCTCTCCGGGTAACCCTTAGTTATGCTTAGGTCACCGTTCTGAGATTTAACTTAGTCCGTGGCCTACTTAGCCGAGGCTCCCTCCTTTCGACGCAGGAAATACCCTTCTCTGGATGGCACAGTGGGATCAGAGAATTTTGCAAGTTTGAGTGCCTCAGTATCGGGATAACAGTTCAATGTTGGTCGATCTTTGTTCAGGAGCTCTTCTTGGGTGTTGACGTTTTCTGTCGTGGCCAGGGTCGCGGAGACCTTCCGGCAGTGATGTGCGTGCAGCCAGTGCCTCTTCCCCTCCACTCGAAGCGCCGTCCGTGTGGTGATCAGCACTTGCCAGGGGCCCGTCCACCGGGGTTCCAGGCTCTTGGTCCGTTGGAAGTTGCGGACTAGAACGAAGTCCCCCGGTTGGATGTCGTGGCCTGGGCCCCTGGAAACATCGGGGATGGCCTGCTGCACCTGTTGATGAATGACAGACAACGTTTTAGTTAACTTGCACAAATAATCAGACAGTAGGACGTCCGGGACGTCATGAATGGAGGTTGGTTTGGGGGCAGTCCAGAGGTTCATCGGTCGCCCGAATACAACCTCGTAGGGGGTCAAATGGTGTTTGGTGGGAGTAGAGCGCATCGATAGCAAGGCCAGTGGGAGGGCATCTGGCCATTTAAGTCCGGTGGTGGCCACTATTTTTGACAATTTCAACTTCAGTGTGGCATTATGGCGTTCCACCAGGCCAGCGGATTGGGGGTGGAAGACTGCGTGAAATCTCTGTTTCACCCCCAATCCCTTTAGGATTAGTTGGATAACCTCAGCTATGAAGTGGGGGCCATTGTCGCTCCATAAAATTCGACAAAGGCCATAGCGAGGAAAGAATTCTTTCAATAGTACTTTGGCAGTAGTCATGGCAGTGTTGTCACGGGTTCGATAGGCCTCTACCCATTTGCTGAAGGCACATACAATGACTAGTACATACTTCAAGCCCTGACACCTCTCCAGCTGGATGTAATCCATCTGGAGGATCTCAAAGGGGTGGTTGGGGGTCCCAAACCCTCCCCGGGGCACCACAGTTCCTTTCCCAGGGTTGTGTTGCAGACAGATAAGGCACTGCTGGACTAGGCGTCTGGCTGAGTCGGGGATTTTATCATTGTGCCAGACTTTGGAAATGAGTTCGATCATGGGTGCAGATCCTATGTGTGCGGGGGAATGAGCCATCGTCAGTATGGGGATCAGGTATGAGTCAGGCAGCAACCATTTGTTCGCATCTTTTGTTCGCCAGCAGCCCTCATCATCCTTCAAACCCACCCCTGCCCACTTAGTTAGTTCGTGAGGGGTGCTGGCCGACTGGATGTCTCTAATCATTTCTCTTGCATCAGTCCATTTCTCTGCTTGTGACCTGGTCAAATAAATGCGTGTCATCGTCCTATTCTCAGCTGTGGTTCGTGCAGTGATGTCGGCCAGTGCATTCCCTTGTCCGACTAAGTCTGTCACCTTCTTGTGTGCCTGGCATTTGATCACTGCTAGTCGTTTGGGGAGGAGAACCGCTTCAATCAGGGCAGAAACCAGATCTCCGTGAAGGATAGGGGTGCCGTGGGACGTCAGGAATCCCCTCTCCCTCCACAGGAGCCCAAAATGGTGAACCACCCCGAAGGCATACTGGCTGTCTGTATATATGTTCGCAGTGGTCCCCGTGGCTATGATGCATGCTCGTGTGAGGGCTATCAGCTCTGCTGCCTGGGCAGATCGTTGTGTGATGCAGGCTGTCTCAACTACTGTTCGGGCTGTCGTTACTGCATAGGCAGCTGAAGTGGTGCCATCTGGGAGTTTGGTGCATGAGCCGTCTACCCATAGCTCTCCTTCGGGGTCAGTGAAAGCAGTGTCACGGAGGTCAACTCTACTCCTAGTTTGTTCGTCCGTGAGGGTCACACAGTCGTGTATGGGAGGAACGTCGGGGTCATTTTCAGGCAGGGGCAACAATGTGGCAGGGTTCAAAGTCGTGCATCTCTTTAGTGTGATGTGGGGTGCAAGTAGCGTCAATTCGTACCCTGTCAGTCGTGCGCTAGTCAGATGTTGAGTCTTGGTTTGGTTCAGAAGGGTGTCGACTGCATGGGGTACTAGCACAGTGAGGGAGTTGGAAAGTACGATTCCCTCGCTCTGACGGATAGAGACAGCAGCGGCAGCTACTGCTCGAAGGCAGGCGGGCAAAGCTCTGGCTACAGGATCAAGAGTGGCGGAGAAGTAGGCACAAGGGTGCTGCTTTGGACCTATAGACTGAGTCAGGACAGACAATGCACACCCCTCCCTTTTGTGGGTGAAGAGGGAGAAGGGTTTGGAGTAATCCGGGGTTCCCAGGACGGGCGCTGAACAGAGGGCATCTCGTAATTCCTTAAAGGATGCTTGACACTCAGGGGTCCAAGGGAGCGGGAAGGGGGCATCTTTGGCCAACAGGGCAAGTAGGGGTTTTACAATGAGGCTGAAATTGGGTAACCATTGTCTGCAAAAAGAGGTTAGGCCAACCAAAGAGCGGACTTGCTTTTGTGTCTTTGGGACGGGGGTGTCTAGGATGGTTTGGATTCGGTCGGGTGTGAGTTTCCTCCCTTCTTTGGACAGGAGATGGCCTAGGTATGTCACTTGTGGCTGGCAGAACTGCAATTTCTTTTTGGAAACTTTATGGCCATTTTCTGCAAGAAAGTGTAGGAGTTGAACAGTGGCTGTGATTGCAAGTGGGGTGGTGTCGGCCGCCAAAAGGATATCATCGACATACTGGATTAACACCACTCCATACGGTAGCTGGACGGCGTCCAGCTGTCTTTTAAGGGCCTGGCTGTAAATACTGGGACTTTCAGTGTACCCCTGGGGAGCTCTACAAAATCGGTACAAGCGGGATTTCAGGGTGAAGCCGAAGAGATAACGGCTGTCTGGATGGATGGGGATAGAGAAGAACGCATTCTTGAGGTCGATAACAGTGAAGGTGGTGGCAGTGGACGGGATGAGGGTCAGAATGGTGGTGATATCTGAGACTACGGGGTATTGGGGTACAACCACTTTGTTAATCTCTCGCAGGTCGATGATGAAGCGGTACGCTTTCTCATCTCCTTCGCCTTGCTTCTTAACAATAGGTAGGATTGGGCTGTTGCAGACGTTGCTAACCACCTCTTCAACCACTCCTGCATCTACCAGAGACTGAATGATCGCTACCAGTGCCTTCTCGCCCTCGGGCGATATCCGATATTGTGGGAGTTTCGGGAGCATAGCGTCCTGTCTTACAGTTATATGAATAGGGTCAATCATCATTCGTCCCACATCAGAGTCATTTTTGGCCCACAAGTACGGAGGCAGGGTGTCAAGCAAGGACAGGTCAGCGTCAGTTATGGAGCACATGTGTCGTGAGGGGCAGGATTTGGGCATGCCTGGGTTGTCGTACAGGATGACTCGGATTCCATCTGGGGAACACCTAATGGTAGCTCGAAAATGCTTCAGTAAGTCAATGCCCATATTGGCGTCAGGGGAGTTGGAGGAGAGCAAAAATGTTGTGTCAGTGGTGTTGCTTTCTAGGTCAAAAGTGATAGGCACGGACAGGGGGTTAGTGGAGGGCGTCCCATCGAAACCTATCGATGTAATGTGTGAGCCAGACAAGGGTGCCCTTGGAATCAGTCGTTTTGATAACACACTACGTGTCGCCCCAGTGTCTACCAAAAATGGAGACTCTGTACCCAGGACCTTAGCAGTGACATAAGGACCTTGCTGGTCAACACAGAGCTCGACTGGATCCCTCCCTTGCCCCGGGCAGTCCTATGCAAAGTCGGGGGCATTCTCACCGTCGGATAGTTGATACTGATTCTGTCGGGGACGGTCAAAGGTGTTCGATCTCCCTGATCTGTCATTGTTGGTGTCGTTTGTGTGCCCTCGTCCTTGTCCCCTATTTCTCGGTCCACCTGCTATATCCTTGGGGTCCCTATTTCTGTTCATCTCTAGCAAAACCGGACACTGGGATTTCCAATGGCCGAACCCTTTGCAGAAGGCACATTGGTCATCACTAATGTCTCTACGTCCAGTGTGGGGTGTTGGGGTGTGATCTTTAGGAGGTGGATTTCTAGGGATGGTCGATTGGTAGTTCCCCCTTTGGGGTTCCCGTCCGACCGCTATACCTTGTATCTGGGCTATCATCACCCTTTCTTTCAAATCTTTCTTCTTTTTCTCGGACGCCCTATCATTCTCATTCTTCTGGTGCTCGTAATACTGAGCCATCTGAAGGATAGCTGCGGGTTTGGAGGCCCCCCAACTACTCTCACTTGTCTGCAGTTTTTGGGAGACCTCCTGTGACAGGTCCTTCACATAGTTTTGTACAAACAGGTGTTGTCCGGTTGCGGTGGTCATGTCTTGGCCACTGTAGTCGGAGAACACTGTCTCGAATCGGGAGAAGTACTCTGATACATCTTCTTGGGGTTTCTGACGACAGGCCGTGACTATCGACCAATCTACCTTTTTCTCTGGGATCAGCGTCTTTAACTTCTGAACTAATTTGTCTGGGAGTTCTAATATGTCCTTTACTGGTTTCCTTCCAGGCTCTCGCTGTCTATCTAGTTCACTGAGTTGGTTCCAGGTATGTCCAAACAGATCTGTGTGGTCAGTTTTCCGGATTTGCTTCCACACGTCAGCTGGCAGGCATAACCCGAAAAACAAGCCAATGTCCGCTAAAGTCATTATCGTCAAACCCAAGGCTGTGCCTAATTCGGTATAGAATGCTGTCGGGTTCTTTCTTAAATCGGGCAGAGTTTGTCTAAAAGTTAGGATATCTTGTCGGTCCCATGGTTGGTAAACCCAATTGTACACAACCCTCCCTTTTGCATCTGCGTGATTAATATCATCGTTTGTTCCCAGACCACGTGGCGGGATCCAGTAAGGGGCCGCTTCTCTGATGGGCATCATAGTGTTGGCTATTTCTACGGAGGTCGTTTCAGGGACTGTAACCTTGGCTTCTGGTTTTTGTTCCGTGAGGTGGCAGAAGACCTCAAGCGTCTGCATGAAGAGCTCCGTCGCCTCACATTCAGTCCCATCTCCAACATCAATCTTCCTATACAGCGTTGTCAGTTTAGCGGGGCCCTTACTTTGATACCTATCCTCATATGCGTTCAGGGTGTGGTAGCTGAATCGCAAAATGAAATGCCGTCTGTGGCTGTCGGCATGCGAGTTATATATGTTCATTGTGTATTCTTCGCTCTCCCTTCGTTCCACTAGTGTCTTTGCTATTTTGTCAATCCCATCCCGCTCATCTTTGCTCAGCCTGTTTGGTCTGGCTGGTGGGTGCTCGCTAACCTCGGGGGCATCTGGTGGTGCTGCTAATGTGGCTGGTGCGGAGGCCGTGAGGGCTGGTGCACTAGCGCTAAGGCCGTTCTCATTCGCACTCAGGGCCTGCAGGTGTTGTTGGCAGGGGGCATATGGAGGGGGCATGTAGATGATTGGGGGACCTAGCAGTAACTCATCGTTCGCCCGTTGTTTGGAGGGCAATTCAGGGTAGAGCGCAGAGGGGGTTCTAACAGGACATTGACCTGTCGACCCTGATTCTTGGTTTTGTGTAGCTTCCTTTCTTTCCTTTATTTCTTCTTCTAATTGCTTAGCGGCTAGGTGGGCTGCCTTTCGTAATTCTTTCCCTATTTTTGCTTCTTCTCTTTTTCTTCGTTGTTCCGTTTCTTTGCGCCAAATGCCGATACTATCGAGCATAGTGGGCGTAGTCTTATTTTTCTGGAGCGCTTTTTCTAATGTTTTTATTTTATGCTCGTCAAAGGAACCTATCAGTGGCCACTGACTTTCGGGGTTCTTCTTCGTGTATTTATGCCATAGCTTAGTATAAGCTATAGCGACTAGTCCATGCTTAGTGAACATGTCCTTATTAGGGGTGCCTTCCAGTGGAGCTGGATGGTTCATCTCTAATAAGCGGTCCGGGCTGTACAGGCTACCAATCAGTGGGGAGAAGATAGGCATGACGGGTTACAACGGGGACAAAGGTCTGCACTACCTATCTTATCACGGCAGGCAAAGACTAGACAGAATATTTCTATTCTCCGTTGTTTGCAGGCGGTGAATACCTCAAAAGAACCAATACCAACACTTAATGTACGGTCAATCAAACAATCAATGGGGAGAATAAGTGGGTACGACGTGTTAAAGTTTTGCGTTACCCACTCTTTCTCTACCTGCAAAGAGAGACCTTGTTCTTCCCTGTTTGCAGACAGAGAATCTCCAGACAACAATCCACGAACGACAGTTCGGGAAAACAGTGGGGGAGGAAGATAGGCACGATGGATTACAACGGGGACAAAAGTCTGCGTTACCTATCCTTCACTGTTTGCAAAGAGAGAGCCTGTTGTTTCTCCGTTTGCAGATGGTGAATCTCCAGAGGGATCAACAAAGCGTAATACTAGTATTATCCAAATCAAACAATCATTTCTCAATTTGTCGTGTTTACACAACCTTACCCGGACCGCATGGACGGTTTCCTGTCTTCTGAATCCAGCGCCCGATCGTCCTCTATTCTTCGCGATGTTCGTGGCACTCCTGATGGTTCCCAGTCAGGACCGTAGATCACTCGAGAGAGGTCTGTTCGGAACTAGTGAAGGTCGGATGATCGGCTGTCAGACGAGGGTCTATCGGACACGAGCTCTCCCGATCGTTGCAGTCGTTCACTCTGTCGTCGGGACCTCTCCCACTGGATCCACGTGCCGCTGATGGGCCCCACGCTTTGGGACGCCAATTGTGAGAAAAAGGGTAGGGCTATGACCTTCTTCAAGATTTGTCCGGCGCTAACCGCCTTTGTACCATTCAAATTACCAAGCAATGAGGCAGGCGCCGGAGACCAGAAGGCAGGAAACAGAAGTTTATTCCGACGGAGCAGAACACATCAGATCAGACAACAAGGTATCGTCTCGAGGTGCTCTAACAGCCCCTCTGAGGCCTGGCCTCTTATACACTGGTTTATGGCATGTGACCTTTCTTTATTACAATCAAGATATTGTGAAGTAAGGAAAAAGACATCCCCGTAATCCTCGTGTCAATCCCACCCCACATACCTCCACAATAGAGGTCCTCAACCTGCTGATAAGAGGAGGGGGTCATCACGCAGCTGAGTGTTCTGCCGATTCTTAGGATGTGTGCGCCTGATCATATCCCATGGGGTGGGGAGGCCATGATCAATAGTGGGTCCTTTGAAGAGGAGTGACTTCATACAATAAGGGGCAGTAAATGGTATCTCCCGGCTTAGGCGATGGCCTCGAACCTGTGTGGACAGTCGGACTCGGGGGAAGGGGTCATCAAAGGAGTGGTATTCATGCCGCGTGGACAATTGAACGCGGAGGGATGGCTTATCAACAGAGGGGTATTCATGGAAGGAGAGGAGGTGCTGGTCAGGCGCGGGCGTGATTTCCAAGGACAGGGTCATGCAGGAGGAGAAGGGTTATGCTCATGTGAGGGAGGGAGGGGGGAGCCAGGGTGCGCGGAGGATGCCTGCAGGGTCAGAGGAGCGCGCTGGCGATCGATCGTGGACAGGGACACCATGATACCTAAAATGGCTGTCGTGTACGTTGTACGTGGGTGACAAGCTGGCGCAGATGATGTTCAGCTCGTAAACTAAAATTCCACAAATGTGTTTCAACACCTCCTCGAACCCCGACATCACCACCACCGCTCTGGAAGGTTACAAGATGATACACTGAGACCGCACCAATTAACAAGGCGGAGGCATGGCCATCATCTTCAAGGACACCATCAGATGCACCATCACCAACGACAACCTCACGCCTACCATGGAACACTTAAACTTCCTACTACAACTGACGCAACTAAGAGGCACTCTCGTCTACAGCCCCTGAGCAAAATTCTGCAACAGCATCCGCAACCTCTTTGCCCCCCTAGCAATCGAATCTCACCACCACATCCCACTCTGCGACCACAACTTCCACATGGATGACCCCAGTGACGGCAATTCCTTTGGCCTCCTGGAGAACCTGAACAACCTGCAACTGCAACATGCAACATGCAACTGGCCACTGAACTCATGCAAAAAGCTGAACACACACTCAACCCCCCGCAACAGAATCAAATTCAGCCACACCATAGAACACACCTGGACTGACCACACCATCGTACACTTCACCATCACTGACACCCAGCACACCATCACCAGGCATTGGATCTCTTCCCACCACAGATCGAGCAAGGTCACCAAAACTCAGTTGTCACAGATCCTCACCACCTCCAAACCTGAGGCCTCAACAGACCTCAACCAGGCTGTTCTGAACTTCACCCCCTGGATCACAGACAGTGCCGACAGGCACCCCACCAAAACCTTCAAAATTCAACAAGACCTCCAAACATGCCAGCTGCTACACTCCAGAACTCAGGACCACCAAGCGCAACTGCACCAACTGGTAAACGATGGCACACCACCAAGAACCCGGCCAACTGAGCTGCTGACAAAACACCTCTCAGCAACTATCACCGGCACATCAAAGAAGCCAAGAAAGCAGCCATCACCACCCGCATCTACCCCGCGGCCAACCACACAAAGGCACTCTTCAAAATAGTGAAAGAATTCTCCAACCTGACTGCCATAGAGAACACCATCAACCCCTTACAAGAACTCTGAAACACCCTCTCAGACTACTTCCACAACAAGATCACCAACATCTACAACACTTTCAACCTCCACCGCGCCACCCTCTATCCCAACTACCTCAACCAACCAGCGAACAACAGCCAAACCATTGCCACCTGGTCGCCACTCACCGCCCTGACCACCTCAGCCATAATGTCTTGTTATATGTTAAGTTATATCTATTTAGTAAAGTGAAAGGAATCACACCCAGAGATGTATCTCAGCACTCAGCCTCCACGATAAAACGCACCTAATAAATTGAAACAGCCAGGTTTTAATTTTTTTTTTAATTGAGCAAAATTTGAACAGCCACAGGACTGCATAGAGGAAATGGGGTTGATCAGCCTTGGATTGATGGGGAATTTACTGTAAATAGCATCAATTCTATCTTTTTAAAAAACAGAAAGTGAATTACAAAGCTGTTGAGAGGCAGGGATGGTTGAAATGCAGGCTTGAGGATAGATGAAATAATTGAGCACTTTATAGAGCTCTTTGGAAGAATTGCTGCACTTCCATCTACTCTGGGGCCCGCACTGACCCTTCCCCATCACTTCTACAACTTCGCAGTGAACATTATAAGCACACAACTCATCAGCATCCACACACCTCCATCTCCTCAGCAACATTCCTGGGAAGATGAAAACACTCAGACGTCAGACCCCTCCTAAAGAAATCCTCCGTCGACCCCCGCGATCTCTCCTCTCCCCTACTTGGCCAAGCTACTCGAGAAAGCCATCAACCAGCAGCTCACCAAATTCCAGGAACCGAACCATCTACTGGACTCCTCACAATCAGGATTCCGTGCCAACCACAGCCTTGAGACCACGCTGATTGCCGCCACAGACAATATCAGAACACTCCTCGACTATGGAGAAACCGTTGCCCTGATCGTCTGTGACCTCTCTGTGGTGTTCATCACCATCTCCCACAACACCCTCATCAACAGACTCTACAACATAGGCATACAGCAAGATGCCCTGACGTGGATTCCCTCCTTCATTACAGGATGCACACAGAGCATCACACTGACTTAGTTCATTTACGCACCCAAAGTCATCATATGGGCCGTACCACATGGATCCTCCCTGAGCCCCTCGCAGTTCAACATCTATATGATCCTCCTTTTCAGACATCGTCAGATCCTACTGACTCAACCTAATCTCCTAAACAGACAACGCTCAACTGATCCTCTTGCTCATCGATGACCTCTACAGCACCAAAACAAACTTCTGCAACGCCATGACCAACGTAGCCAAATGGATGAGAGACAACTGCCTTCAACACAACTCCCACAAACCTGAAGTACTGATATATGCTCTGAATACCTCCATCCGGGACCATAGCTGGTGGCCTGTAGAACTCAAACCTATACCCACACTGACGGACCATGCATGCAACCTTGATATCTTCCTCGACAGCCAACTGGACATGAAACGACAATTCAATGCATTTGCCTCCTCCTGCTTCCACACACTTTGCATGCTCCGCAGAATCTTTCGATGGATCCCACCCAACACCAGAAAGACTGTCATGCAGGTCTCGTCACCAGCAGTCTCGACTATTGCAGTGCCTTCTATGCCAGCTTCTCAGAAGACTCCAAACCATAGAGAACGCTGAGGCCAGACTCATCCTGTACCTCCCCAAACAAGCCCACATCGGCCCCCACCTGAGAGACCTCCACTGGCTCCCCATCCAGAAGAGATGCCAGTTCAGGATCCTCATGCACGTCTACTAAGCCCTCGTCGATCTAGGACGGGCCTACATCAACTATTGACTGAACTTCCTCCAACCCTCTAGACACCTGCACTTATCCTCACTCGCTCTCACCCCCCCCCCCCCGCATCCGTAGCAGCCTCAGCAGTGGCCGCTCCTTCTCCTAAATTGATGCCAAGACCTAGAATGAGCTGCCCTCCAACTCTCTGTAGCCCTCTCGCTAGCAGACTGCAGAAGGAGACTCAACCCTGGCTCTTCGATGGAGACACAGTGCCTAGATACCCCTAGGGGTAACAGTGTGGCGCTTTACAAATGCTGATTGATTGATTGATCACGGATGTGGCCCCCTCCTATAACCCCATTACGGTTGAAGCCCCTTCTTTAAACAAAGGAGTTAACCCTACAGCTACAGAAACTAGCTAACGCCATAGGCATGCCTCCTTTTAATCAGGGACCAGCTTGTTTAACTTACAGGGGTTGCAAAACAGCCTGTACAAGATGGGGGTGATGACAGGGGCAGCAGTTACTACCTCCAGTTACTAATACGCGACAGCCCGCGCCGCAGCCATCGGTGCTGCGCGTCTGCTGGAGAGCCAGGCTTTGTTCCTCTGTGCCAGCCTCTGGCATTCCTAGCAGAGCGCTAATTATTTTGCATTTGCATTTAAATGCCAGCAGACATGTTCGAGTCTGTTCTTCTTGGCTGTTATCTGCTGGCCTGCCAGGCAGCTAGAACCATCATTGAAGGCTGCGGCTACACTCAGTAAAGCAGCACAGAACACATCACAGGTGCGTCTAACCGGTGACCCCTCTACAGGCAGCACAGAACACATCACAGGTGCTTCCAAATCGGTGACCCCTCTACAGGCAGCACAGAACACATCACAGGTGCGTCTAACCGGTGACCCCTCTACAGGCAGCACAGAACACATCACAGGTGCGTCCAACCGGTGACACCTCTACAGGCAGCACAGAACACATTACAGGTGCGTCCAAACGGTGACCCCTCTAAAGGAAGCACAGAACACATCACAGGTGCGTCCAATCGGTGACACCTCTACAGGCAGCACAGAACACATCACAAGTGCGTCCAACCGGTGACCTCTCTACAGGCAGCACAGAACACATCACAGGTGCGTTCAACCGGTGACACCTCTACAGGCAGCACAGAACACATCACAGGTGTGTCCAACCGGTGACACCTCTACAGGCAGCACAGAACACATCACAGGTGCGTCCAACCAGTGACAGCAATCCAGGTGCGTCCAACTGGAGACACAAATACAGGCAGCACAGAACACATCACAGGTGCGTCCAACCGGTGACACCTCTACAGGCAGCACAGAACACATCAAAGGTGCGTCTAACCGGTGACCCCTCTACAGGCAGCACAGAACACATCACAGGTGTGTCCAACCGGTGACACCTCTACAGGCAGCACAGAACACATCACAGGTGCGTCCAACCAGTGACAGCAATCCAGGTGCGTCCAACTGGAGACACAAATACAGGCAGCACAGAACACATCACAGGTGCATTCAACCAGTGACAGCGATCCAGGCAGCACAGAACACATCACAAGTGTGTCCAACCGGAGACACAAATACAGGCAGCACAGAACCCACCACAGGTGTGTCCAACGTGGAACTCACTACCACTGAACATTAGCAATATTCCTAACCTCCTGCCCTTCAGAAAGGCACTGAAAACGTGGCTTTTTGCAATCTAACTGGCTACCCTCACGCCCAGCTCACAGCAGGTCTTCTCATAGCGCCAGGACGCCTTTGGGTATCAGTTTGCGCTTTACAAATACAAATAACATTAACATTCACCGGTGACACCTCTACAGGCAGCACAGAACACATCACAGGTGCGTCCAACCGGTGACCCCTCTACAGGCAGCACAGAATTATTATTATTATAAAGGCTTTTGTAGCGCGCTCAATTACTAAGAAAATAGTATCCTGGCGCGGAACACATTACAGGTGCGTCTAACCGGTGACCCCTCTACAGGGAGCACAGAACACATTACAGGTGCGTCCAACCAGTGACAGCTCTACAGGCAGTACAGAACACATCACAGGTACGTCCAAACAGTGACCCCTCTAAAGGAAGCACAGAACACATCACAGGTGCGTCCAACAGTTGACAGCAATACACGCAGTACAGAACACATCACAGGTGCGTCTAACCAGTGACCCCTCTACAGGCAGCACAGAACACATCACAGGTGCGTCCAACCGGTGACACCTCTACAGGCAGTACAGAACACATCACAGGTGCGTCCAAATAGTGACCCTTCTAAAGGAAGCACAGAACACATCACAGGTGCGTCCAACAGTTGACAGCAATACATGCAGCACAGAACACATCACAGGTGTGTCCAACCAGTGACACCTCTACAGGCAGCACAGAACACATCACAGGTGCGTCCAACCAGTGACACCTCTACAGGCAGCACAGAACACATCACAAGTGAGTCCAACCGGTGACACCTCTACAGGCAGCACAGAACACATCACAAGTGCATCCAAACAGTGACCCCTCTAAAGGCAGCACAGAACACATCATTGGTGCGTCCAACAGTTGACAGCAATACACGCAGCACAGAACACATCACAGGTGAGTCCAACCAGTGACAGCAATACAGGCAGCACAGAACACATCACAGGTGCATCCAACTTGTGACACCTCTACAGGCAGCACAGAACACATCACAGGTGCGTCCAACTGGTGACAGTAATACAGACAGCACAGAACACATCACAGATGCTTCCAACCGGTGATCCCTCTACAGGCAGCACAAAACCCATCACAAGTGCGTCCAACCGGTGACACCTCTACAGGCAGCACAGAACACATCACAGGTGCGTCCAACTGGTGACAGTAATACAGACAGCACAGAACACATCACAGATGCTTCCAACCGGTGATCCCTCTACAGGCAGCACAAAACCCATCACAAGTGCGTCCAACCGGTGACACCTCTACAGGCAGCACAGAACACATCACAGGTGCCTCCAACCAGTGACACTTTTACATACAGCACAGAACACATCACAGGTGTGTCCAACCAGTGACACCTCTACATGCAGCACAGAACACATCACAGGTGCATCCAACGAGTGACACCTCTACATGCAGCACAGAACACATCACAAGTGCGTCCAACTGGAGACACAAATACAGGCAGCACAGAACCCATCACAGGTGCATCCAACCAGTGACGCCTCTACATGCAGCACAGAACACATCACAGGTGCGTCCAACCAGTGACAGCAATCCAGGTGCGTCCGACCGGTGCCACCTCTACATGCAGCACAGAACACATCACAGGTGCGTCCAACCAATGACACCTATACATGGAGCTCAGAACACATCACAGATGCCTCCAACCGGTGACCCCTGTACAGGAAGCACAGAACACATCATTAGGGCATAAAACCAGTGATAGCAATACAGGCAGCACAGAATACATCACATGTGTGTCAACCGGAGAGACGAATACAGGCCGCACGCACAAATCCATCACAGGTACGTCCAACAGGTGACAAGAATACAGGCATCACAGGGCACATCACAGGTGCGTCCAACTGGTGACAACAAAACAGGCAGCACATAACACATCACAGGTGCATCCAACCGGTGACCCCTCAAAAGGCATCACAGAACACATCACAGGTGCGTCCAACCGGTGACCCCTCAACAGGCATCACAGAACACATCAGAGGTGCGTCCAACTGGTAACCCCTGTACAGGCATCACAGAACACATCACAGGTTCGACCAACTGGTGACCCCTTTACAGGCATCACAGAACACATCACAGGTGCGTCCAACCGGTGACACCTCTACAGGCAACAAATCACATGTGCATCCGAGCGGTGACACAAATACAGGCAGCAAAGAACACATCACAGGTGCGTCCACAACCGGTGACCCCTCTACAGACATCACAGAACATATCACAGGTGTGTCCAACTGGTGAGAGCAATACAGGAATCACAGAACACATCACAGGTACGTCCAACCGGTGATCCCTCTACAGGCATCACAGAACACATCACAGGTGCGTCCAACTGGTGACCTCTCTACAGGCATCACAGAATACATCACAAGTACGTCCAACCAGTAACAGCCCTACAGGTAGCACAGAACACATCACAGGTGGGTCCAACCAGTGACACCTCTACAGGCAGCACATCACATGTGCATCCAACCGGTGACACAAATACAGGCAGCACAGAACACATCACAGGTGCGTCCAACCGGTGACCCCTCTACAGGCATCACAGAACATATCACAGGTGCGTCCAACTGGTGAGAGCAATACAGGCATCACAGCACACATCACAGGTGCGTCCAGCCGGTGACCCCTCTACAGGCATCACAGAACTTATCACAGGTGTGTCCAACTGGTGAGAGCAATACAGGCAGCTCAGAACACATCACAGGTGCGTCCATCTGGTGGTGACAGCAATACAGGCAGCACAGAAAACATCACAGGTGCGCCCAATCAGTGACACCTCTACAGGCAGCACAGAACCCCTCACAGGTGCATCCAACCGGTGACAGCAATACAGGCAGAACAGAACGCATCACAGGTGCGGCCAGCCTGTGACTCTTCTACATGCAGCACAGAACACATCACAGGTGCGTCCAACTGTTGACACCTCATCAGGCAACACAGAACACATCACAGGTGAGTCCAACAGGAGACATCTCTACAGGCAGCACAGAACACATCACAGGTGCGTCCAACCAGTGACACCTTTACATGCAGCACAGAACACACCACAGGTGTGTCCAACCAGTTACACCTCTACATGCAGCACAGAACACATCACAGGTGCGTCCAACAATTGACACCTCTACATGCAGCACAGAACACATCACAGGTTCGTCCAACTGGAGACACGAATACAGGCAGCACAGAACACATCACAGGTGCATTCAACCAGTGACAGCGATCCAGGCAGCACAAAACACATCACAGGTGTGTCCAACTGGAGACACAAATACAGGAAGCACAGAACCCACCACAGGTGCGTCCAACGTGGAACTCACTACAACTGAACATTAGCAATATTCCTAACCTCCTGCCCTTCAGAAAGGCACTGAAAACGTGGCTTTTCGCAATCTAACTGGCTAGCCTCACGCCCAGCTCACAGCAGTTCTTCTCATAGCGCCAGGACACCTTTGGGTATCAGTTTGCGCTTTACAAATACAAATAACATTAACATTAACATTCACCGGTGACACCTCTACAGGCAGCACAGAACACATCACAGGTGTGTCCAACCACTGACACCTATACATGCAGCACAGAATACTTTACAGGTGCGTCCAACCGGTGACCCCTCTACATGAAGCACAGAACACATTAGAAGGGCATCCAACCAGTGAAAGCAATACAGGCAGCACAGAACACATCACACATGTGTGAACTAGAGACACGAATACAGGCAGCACAGAACCCATCACAGGTGCGTCCAACAGGTGACACCAATACAGGCATCACAGAACACATCACAGGTGTGTCCAATTGGTGACAGCAATACAGGGAGCACATAACACATCACAATTGCATCCAACTGGTGACCCCTCAACATGCAGCACATAACACATCACAGGTGCGTCCAACTGGTGACACCTCTACAGGTATGACAGAGCACATCACAGGCGCGTCTAATCGGTGACCCCTTTTCAGGCAGCACAGAACAAATAACAGGGGCATCAAACCGGTGACACTACCACAGGCAGCACAGAACACCTCACAGGTGTGTCCAACTGGTGACAGCACTGCAGGCCGCACAGAACACATCACAGGTGCGTCCAACCAGTGACAGCTCAACAGGCCGCACTGAACACATCACATGTGCTTCCAACTGATGAGAGCAATACAGGCAGCGCAGAACACATCACAGGTACGTCCAACTGGTGAGAGCAATATAGGCAGCGCAGAACACATCACAGGTACGTCCAACTGGTGAGAGCAATATAGGCTGCCCAGAACATATGTTTTAGAGAACAGTGGTCCCTATTTTGGAAGGAAAAATGGACAACCACAATAATCATACGCTTAAATAGATCGTATGTCTTTCTTCCAGCCGGACAAGAATTTATTTTTATATATATAAGTTCAGTTGATTGTGGTTCAAAACATTAAATGACAAGTGGGCACAGCCGTGACCCACAGAACACAAGACAAACCAACGAAAAACAGAATGGCCAAAGGCAGGGTATAAGATGTGTCTGTTTGTTTGTATTAACTATGACAGACTTAAATATCCATTTTCACACCATTGATCATTACAATATTATAAAATCATATTGTATATGGTGCTTTTAGTGTCGACAACGTTTCAATGCTATTCACAACAATATAAAGCATCATCTTCAGGACAAAGGATAGTTCATTGTTGTCTTAAGCTTATTCATATATTTTGCCTATATCGCATTACGTCAATATGTTATGGGCCTTCCTTGTATGGTTTAATTCCTGATATCAATATATGTCAGGGCCGGATCGCACTTGAGGCTTTTGGTTAAGTAACAATTCTGCTAGGTGCCAGGTTGCACCTCTTGAATGACTTTCCGCCGTTATTCAAGAACTCAATATGGATTCCGAGAGGGACATGGCACGGAAACAGCTCTGCTGATGGCGGATGAAGAACTCAGGAGGCTGCTAGACAAAGGAGGGAAGGCTGCCTTAGTATTATTAGATCTATCGGCGGCCTTCGACACGGTCAGCCATGAAATACTCCTGGCCCGCCTAGCAGAAGCAAGGGTCCATGATTCTGCAATATCTTTCCTTGCATCATACCTTCGAAATAGAACTTTCTTTGTTGAGTTGGGTGAGGCAAAGTCCAAATCATTCAGTTCACCATGTGGGGTACCCCAGGGGTCTGCATTAAGCCCTACCCTTTTTAATTTATATGTAGCTCCGCTGGCAAAAATCATAAGGGAATGTGGCTTTACCCCAGTATCTTATGCTGACGACACCCAGATAGTGGTGTCTATCAGTAAGGAGGTGAATGAGACAGCAGCTAAATTCAAACATTGTATGTTCCCAAATTTACCAAAAGGGGTAAACCTGGAAAATACACCAAAAAGATAAGCCTTCTTAGGAGAGGCAGAACAAGCAGAGATATCTTTATTTCTTCTCATTTTTGTCCCTTTCGGTGTGGGTTGCATCCTGTAGAACGAGGAATATGCTTCTCAGGATTGCTTTTCTGCAGGAAGGCGCCCCTTCATGCACAAAAGCAATACAGCATGAAACGCAGGCACCCTTATACCACGGTGCCTTCGTTGGCGCCAGGCAGCCCATTGTGTGCCAGCACTGGGGAAAGGACAGGAACGCGCCATATTGGACTAAATACGGTGCGTTTCTGCCCTTACCCTGTGACACAGCGCAGGCGCGCCACTTTCCCATAAACATGGCCCAAGTGTCTTGGGATTCGAAAAACCTTGCAGTGGAGCAGGTTCCGGGCAAAACAGAACTTTGCACCCTTTACTGTGCTGTGCTATATTCAGCACCTCATTGTTAAATGCTCCTACTAGAATTAAACATGTACCTGTAAAGCGCTTCGCTGCTCTTTGGACGTAGGTATCTGTGCTATCAAATACATTATAAAAGAAGTGATGGGTTTTTGACAGCAAGAGAAACCTTCCCTGGCAGCAACAGTGCAAAATATGCACGTCAATCAAATGCAAATTAATAACAGAACAAATGAACTCATGTGAAAGGGGGCGCTTGCAGCCATGCACATGAATTTCCGCACATCAATGTCAGGGATGACACAGATATTCGTGTGATGTAGGAAAAGCAGAGGTGTCTCCACTGCACATGTGGAGAACACGCTGCGCGTAACATGATAGGATGGGATGAGACGTTCCCGCAGTAGGAGATTTCCCAAGCTGCACCACCCTATGTCCATCTGAAACATTACAGCCATCACCTGCCCCTTCACTGCCAATCTGTCCCTCTGAATGAGTGACATCTTTGGGATGACACACAAGATACTGGGCCCTGCGGGTGTATCTCTCCTTACAGCACTGCAACTTGTGCACTTTAACAACAACAGTTGTTCCCCCAGGTTATTCAAGTCTGAGGTAGTCATGCCTTTTAACTGGTCTGGGTCGCTTCCAAAAACAATTTCACAAAACAAACAATGTCGTTGAGAAATTAGTGGCATGCCAACCACAACAAAAAGTTAATCAAATGTACTTTAAACATTTATTTTTGCAACTTGCAGAACAGGGTAACTAACCATGGGTGGCACAATGTTCACCGCAAAGGGATAGAGTAGTCTGGATAGTGAAGAAGTACAGTGTGAAGGAGAAGTAACTCCCGGTGGGAACAGTAACTTGATTTTTCTAAGGGGCTCAGTCCAACAAGTTCTTGTTGTGCCTCTAAAGAGGTCTGTTAGCAGATCCGTAGGACTTGTTGGCCCACATATAAAAACAAGTTGATGTTTCGACCCAAGCCTATAATTACATAGGCCTTCATCCGGAATGTAGAATTATTAGGGTGCAACTAAAGTGATGTCATGTAAGTAGATGGCCCACATTGGATCACTATCTGCACAAGGTGCTAATATCTGAAAAGTTCTGAACGAGCAAGAGAACTCACCAGCTAGCAGCTGGCATCCTAGCACTATTTCTGGCACATTCTGCCCACCTCTCTCACGCATAGCACCATACCCAGGAGGGTGCTCTTATGCATAGTGCACCCACTTTTGTTGCCTCTGAGTCCCTTTTCAAGATATCACCTGGCCTTGCCATCAATGCCCTCATACCCACCATTGGCGTTGGCATCTATCCCACGCCTGAGCGTATCCTTCTCTGTCTGTGTCTGGGAGGTTGGTGCACTCTCTGTGTCCATGGGTGTGCAGAGCTGTTCCCTTCCTCTTCTATATGGCTTGTTCCTGTGGTTGTGCCCTGGGTGCCCGCCACTCATGCACACTCTCGCCTTGATCATAGACTCAAGCCACACTGCTAAGCTAAGTCCTGCTTGTACATAACGGAGTATCGTGAGGGCCCGTATGTTGACGTTGGTTTCCCTTCTCATCTAAAGCCAGAAGCTCCTCTTATACTTGAAGAGGAATCCACCTCGTGGATGGTGGCCCACACGTGATTCTGGTCCTGAATGGACACTCATCCTACCTTCACCACCTCCACCGCGGTTCATACATGGTCACCCTAGGGACACTCTCCATATGCATTGGGTCACATGCAAGGCTTGGGTAAGGCATGGCTGAGTCATCTTCGATGCTAATGGCCACACAAGTACCTAAGCATGGTGAGAGAGGCCCATGTGGCATCGGCGTCACCAAAGCCATTTGGGCATTTGACGCAGTCACATAGGTTCGAACTGCGTCACTCCAATAAAGCCGAACAAGGGCAAACCCAGGCTGTGGGTGTTTGATTCCGTGCAGAGGGCACCTGGTGCAGAAATTTGTGCTAGACTGTTTCTTGCTAAGGGGCCAGTACTAATTTGCATATGCTTGGTGCCATAGTGAGCTAAAAACAATGGAAGGTAATGCAGTCCAGAGTAATTACCAGTGTATGTATGGAGGTGAATGTATGATGTATTCAGCATTACGTCCATCATTTGATTGTGTAGCACTTTTCACCCTAAGTGGGATGGGTATGCCCAGACATGGATTCCTTGCTCTCTGTGCCACTGGATTCAAGCTAGCCTGGCTGATGAAGGGTAAAACCCAGAAACCATCCCAGGATGCTTGTTTCCGGTCCAGGGAGGACCTGGCTTGGCAGTTCGGTCTGGACTGTTCCCATGAGGCACAGAGTCAAGACGGATTTGCATATGGCTGGGTCTAAATTGGGATGGCGTAGTGGGAAAAAGAACGATGGACTTTACCCAGATCTATGACTGGGGTGAATGTATGATTTATTCAGCATTCCGTCCATCATTTCTTTGCGTAGTAATAACCAGTGAATGCCATCATTCAAGAATTCCACCCATCCCTTTTTGTTCTATCGCAGTTACCCAGATTACATTTCATGATTGTGACTGGGACATTGGCAACGTATGGACTTTATAAATGTAATAACACAACTGCCTCTTCTTATGCTACCTACGTCCCTTGTCCAGAGGGCGTCAGAGGGATGGCGGATGCGCAGGGCACTCACATTACACAACAAGCACATGCTACACGGGGCATGCAATGTGCAGTTGTCTGATAGGTCGTTTACTTTGAATACAACTGCAGCTCATGTTTATTTTAGCTTGGACAAAATTCTTCGAGAACTGTACAATTCGGTGACATCCGCCCAGCAGACGTGATCTGTGAAAAAGGGATAAATCTTTCCACAGTGAAATGTCTTTTTGAACAATGGAGCCGTGCACTCCCTGATGTGTATTTTTCAATAATGAAGCTCGATCAGTTTCTTTGTGAAAAAGTAAATCATTATTTCAAAATTCCATAAGATTGTGCAGCGCATCAGCCAACGCGTTTCGTTCAAAAGATTTGAACTTCGTCAGGGCATGCTAATTCACCCAGTTCAAAGTAGATCATGCGGCCCATTCAAGTCTGGACCCAGTATGGGATGATAAATCAGCGTGCCAATCTGCGACTGCGCGAACAGCTTGGGCCTCCTTGATAAGAGCACGGCCGATAATCCTAGTGAATGTTTGAGCGCCGTCTCACATCATGGTGGAGAAGCATCCATCAGTGAAATGTCTCCGCTAGAGGAGTTTGCAAATTTCACGTTTCGCTGGAAGTTTTCCACCATCTTGCTTACCTTTTGTCGGTGATTCCTGGCTGTTTCCCAGGGAGTGTGCCCTTCCTGACGTCAGGTGTTGCAGCACATTAACAACGCTGAGCAGCGCTCTACCAGGGCTAAGAGCAAGCCCTGGGAGATGTAAAATGGCTGCCTTTGGACTAGTGTGCTTGTGTTAGGGTGTGCCGGTGTGAGTGATGGCGCGGGTCACTGCACCAAAAGCCACAGACGGATCCTGCAGGGTAGATAAGGAGGTGCCCATCACCTGCAATGTCCAGGGCCGGTGCAGGCACCTGACTGGTCAAGGTTAGTAAAGTGCTGTGTGTTGCTCATGTAGTGTCATGACACACTTCCTCGGATGCTTTGCTGTGATTGGTGGACCAGAGACAGGGCGGTGTTTAACGTTCATGTTAAGATCTGGAATGTGTTTTTGAGGGACAGTGGAATGTGTAAAGGTGCAGGAAAGCCAGTGGTGGGTGCGTTGTGTTCTAGTGTCGGGAGGACATCTTTGGTGGCTGGAGCCAGCTTTGGGGGTGCCATGCCTGTGTTTTCTGTCCCCTGCATGTGGAGTCCATGGAGGCGGGAGAAGAGCTCCCAGCTGTGGGCCCCTACACAGGAGGCCTGAGGTGAAGGCTGGACCCCTGCACAGGAGGCCTGAGGTGAGGGCTTTACCCCTGCACAGGAGGCCTGAGGTGAGGGCTGGGCCCCTGGACAGGAGGCCTGAGGTGAGGGTGGACCCCTGCACAAGAGGCCTGAGGTGAGGGTGGACCCCTGCACAGGAGGCCTGAGGCAAGGGCTGGGCCCCTGCACAGGAGGCCTGAGGTGAGGGCTTTACCCCTGCACAGGAGGCCTGAGGTGAGGGCTGGGCCCCTGGACAGGAGGCCTAAGGTGAGGGTGGACCCCTGCGCAGGAGGCCTGAGGTGAGGGTGGACCCCTGCACAGGAGGCCTGAGGTGAGGGCTGGGCCCCTGCACAGGAGGCCTGAGGTGAGGGCTGGGCCCCTGCACAGGAGGCCTGAGGTGAGGGCTGGGCCCCTGCACAGGAGGCCTTAGGTGAGGGCTGGGCCCCTGGACAGGAGGCCTGAGGTGAGGGATGGACCCTGCACGGGAGGCCTGAGGTGAGGGCTGGACCCCTGCACATGAGGCCTTAGGTGAGGGTGGACCCTTGCACAGGAGGCCTGAGGTGAGGGCTGGACCCCTGCACAGGAGACCTGAGGTGAGGGCTGGGCCCTGCCCAGGAGGCCTGATGTGAGGGCTAGACCCCTGCACATGAGGCCTGAGGTGAGGGCTGGGCCCCTGCACAGGAGGCCTGAGGTGAGGCCTTTACCCAGCACAGGAAGCCTGAGGTGAGGGCTGAACCCTGCAAAGGAGGCCTTAGGTGAGGGCTGGGCCATGCAAAGGAGGCCTGAGGTAAGGGCTGAACCCTGCACAGCAGGCCTGAGGTTAGGGCTGAACCCTGCAGAGGAGGCCTGAGGTGAGGGATTTACCCCTGCACAGGAGGCCTGAGGTGAGGGCTGGACCCTGCACAGGAGGCCTGAGGTGAGGCCTGGACCCTGCACATGAGGCCTGAGGTGAGGGATGGACCCTTCACAGGAGGCCTGGGGTGAGGGCTGAACAACTGCACAGGAGGCCTGAGGTGAAGGCTGGGCCTCTGCACAGGAGGCCTGAGGTGAAGGCTGGACCCCTGCACAGGAGGCCCGAGGTGAGGGCTGAACCCCTGCACAGGAGGCCTGAGGTGAGGGCTGGGCCCCTGCACAGGAGGCCTGAGGTGAGGGCTTTACCCCTGCACATGAGGCCTGAGGTGAGGGCTGGGCCCCTGCACAGGAGGTCTGAGGTGAGGGCTTTACCCCTGCACAGGAGGCCTGAGATGAGGGCTTTACCCCTGCACAGAAGGCCTGAGGTGAGGGCTGGGCCCCTGCACAGGAGGCCCGAGGTGAGGGCTGGGCCCCTGCAAAGCAGGCCTGAGGTGAGGGCTTTACCCCTGCACAGGAGGCCTGAGGTGAGGGCTGGGCCCCTGCACAGGAGGCCTGAGGTGAGGGCTTTACCCCTGCACATGAGGCCTGAGGTGAGGGCTGGGCCCCGGCACAGGAGGCCTGAGGTGAGGGCATTACCCCTGCACAGGAGGCCTGAGGTGAGGGCTTTACCCCTGCACAGGAGGCCTGAGGTGAGGGCTGGGCCCCTGCACAGGAGGCCCGAGGTGAGGGCTGGGCCCCTGGACAGGAGGCCTGAGGTGAGGGCTGGACCCCTGCACAGGAGGCCTGAGGTGAGTGCTGGACCCTGCACAGGAGGCCTGAGGTGAGGGCTTTACCCTTGCACTGGAGGCCTGAGGTGAGGGCTGGGCCCCTGCACAGGAGGCCTGAGGTGAGGGCTGGGCCCCTGGACAGGAGGCCTCAGGTGAGGGCTGGACTCCTGCACAGGAGGCCTGAGGTGAGGGCTGGACCCTGCACAGGAGGCCTGAGGTGAGGGCTGGGCCCCTGCACAGGAGGCCTGAGGTGAGGGCTGGGCCCCTGGACAGGAGCCCTGAGGTGAGGGCTGGACCCTGCACAGGAGGCCTGAGGTGAGGGCTGGACCCTGCACAGGAGGCCTGAGGTGAGGGCTGGACCCTTGCACATGAGGCCTTAGGTGAGGGTGGACCCCTGCATAGGAGGCCTGAGGTGAGGGCTGGACCCCTGCACAGGAGACCTGAGGTGAGGGATGGGCCCTGCACAGGAGGCCTGAGGTGAGTGCTGGACCCTGCACAGGAGGCCTGAGGTGAGGGCTTTACCCCTGCACAGAAGGCCTGAGGTGAGGGCTGGGCCCCTGCACAGGAGGCCCGAGGTGAGGGCTGGGCCCCTGCACAGCAGGCCTGAGGTGAGGGCTTTACCCCTGCACAGGAGGCCTGAGGTGAGGGCTGGGCCCCTTCACAGGAGGCCTGAGGTGAGGGCTTTACCCCTGCACATGAGGCCTGAGGTGAGGGCTGGGCCCCTACACAGGAGGCCTGAGGTGAGGGCTTTACCCCTGCACAGGAGGCCTGAGGTGAGGGCTTTACCCCTGCACAGGAGGCCTGAGGTGAGGGCTGGGCCCCTGCACAGGAGGCCCGAGGTGAGGGCTGGGCCCCTGGACAGGAGGCCTGAGGTGAGGGCTGGACCCCTGCACAGGAGGCCTGAGGTGAGTGCTGGACCCTGCACAGGAGGCCTGAGGTGAGGGCTGGGCCCCTGCACAGGAGGCCTGAGGTGAGGGCTGGGCCCCTGGACAGGAGGCCTGAGGTGAGGGCTGGACCCCTGCACAGGAGGCCTGAGGTGAGGGCTGGACCCTACACAGGAGGCCTGAGGTGAGGGCTGGGCCCCTGCACAGGAGGCCTGAGGTGAGGGCTGGGCCCCTGGGCAGGCGGCCTGAGGTGAGGGCTGGACCCCTGCACATGAGGCCTGAGGTGAGGGCTGGGACCCTGCACAGGAGGCCTGAGGTGAGGGCTGGACCCTGCACAGGAGGCCTGAGGTGAGGGCTGGACCCTTGCACATGAGGCCTTAGGTGAGGGTGGATCCCTGCACATGAGGCCTGAGGTGAGGGCTGGACCCCTGCACAGGAGACCTGAGGTGAGGGATGGGCCCTGCACAGGAGGCCTGATGTGAGGGCTAGACCCCTGCACATGAGGCCTGAGGTGAGGGCTGGGCCCCTGCACAGGAGGCCTGAGGTGAGGGCTTTACTCCAGCACAGGAAGCCTGAGGTGAGGGCTGAACCCTGCACAGGAGGCCTGAGGTAAGGGCTGAACCCTGCACAGCAGGCCTGAGGTGAGGGCTGAACCCTGCAGAGGAGGCCTGAGGTGAGGGATTTACCCCTGCACAGGAGGCCTGAGGTGAGGGCTGGACCCTGCACAGGAGGCCTGAGGTGAGGCCTGGACCCTGCACATGAGGCCTGAGGTGAGGGATGGACCCTTCACAGGAGGCCTGGGGTGAGGGCTGAACAACTGCACAGGAGGCCTGAGGTGAAGGCTGGGCCTCTGCACAGGAGGCCTGAGGTGAAAGCTGGACCCCTGCACAGGAGGCCCGACGAGGGCTGAACCCCTGCACAGGAGGCCTGAGGTGAGGGCTGGGCCCCTGCACAGGAGGCCTGAGGTGAGGGCTTTACCCCTGCACAGGAGGCCTGAGATGAGGGCTTTACCCCTGCACAGAAGGCCTGAGGTGAGGGCTGGGCCCCTGCACAGGAGGCCCGAGGTGAGGGCTGGGCCCCTGCAAAGCAGGCCTGAGGTGAGGGCTTTACCCCTGCACAGGAGGCCTGAGGTGAGGGCTGGGCCCCTGCACAGGAGGCCTGAGGTGAGGGCTTTACTCCTGCACATGAGGCCTGAGGTGAGGGCTGGGCCCCGGCACAGGAGGCCTGAGGTGAGGGCATTACCCCTGCACAGGAGGCCTGAGGTGAGGGCTTTACCCCTGCACAGGAGGCCTGAGGTGAGGGCTGGGCCCCTGCACAGGAGGCCCGAGGTGAGGGCTGGGCCCCTGGACAGGAGGCCTGAGGTGAGGGCTGGACCCCTGCACAGGAGGCCTGAGGTGAGTGCTGGACCCTGCACAGGAGGCCTGAGGTGAGGGCTTTACCCTTGCACTGGAGGCCTGAGGTGAGGGCTGGGCCCCTGCACAGGAGGCCTGAGGTGAGGGCTGGGCCCCTGGACAGGAGGCCTCAGGTGAGGGCTGGACTCCTGCACAGGAGGCCTGAGGTGAGGGCTGGACCCTGCACAGGAGGCCTGAGGTGAGGGCTGGGCCCCTGCACAGGAGGCCTGAGGTGAGGGCTGGGCCCCTGGACAGGAGGCCTGAGGTGAGGGCTGGACCCTGCACAGGAGGCCTGAGGTGAGGGCTGGACCCTTGCACATGAGGCCTTAGGTGAGGGTGGACCCCTGCACAGGAGGCCTGAGGTGAGGGCTGGACCCCTGCACAGGAGACCTGAGGTGAGGGATGGGCCCTGCACAGGAGGCCTGAGGTGAGTGCTGGACCCTGCACAGGAGGCCTGAGGTGAGGGCTTTTCCCCTGCACAGAAGGCC
Organism: Lissotriton vulgaris; assembly: GCF_964263255.1. Classification (NCBI taxonomy): domain Eukaryota; kingdom Metazoa; phylum Chordata; class Amphibia; order Caudata; family Salamandridae; genus Lissotriton; species Lissotriton vulgaris. The sequence goes on from NC_141697.1 coordinate 36,284,785, forward strand.
TGAGGTGAGGGCTGGGCCCCTGCACAGGAGGCACGAGGTGAGGGCTGGGCCCCTGCACAGCAGGCCTGAGGTGAGGGCTTTACCCCTGCACAGGAGGCCTGAGGTGAGGGCTGGGCCCCTTCACAGGAGGCCTGAGGTGAGGGCTTTACCCCTGCACATGAGGCCTGAGGTGAGGGCTGGGCCCCTACACAGGAGGCCTGAGGTGAGGGCTTTACCCCTGCACAGGAGGCCTGAGGTGAGGGCTTTACCCCTGCACAGGAGGCCTGAGGTGAGGGCTGGGCCCCTGCACAGGAGGCCCGAGGTGAGGGCTGGGCCCCTGGACAGGAGGCCTGAGGTGAGGGCTGGACCCCTGCACAGGAGGCCTGAGGTGAGTGCTGGACCCTGCACAGGAGGCCTGAGGTGAGGGCTGGGCCCCTGCACAGGAGGCCTGAGGTGAGGGCTGGGCCCCTGGACAGGAGGCCTGAGGTGAGGGCTGGACCCCTGCACAGGAGGCCTGAGGTGAGGGCTGGACCCTACACAGGAGGCCTGAGGTGAGGGCTGGGCCCCTGCACAGGAGGCCTGAGGTGAGGGCTGGGCCCCTGGACAGGCGGCCTGAGGTGAGGGCTGGACCCCTGCACATGAGGCCTGAGGTGAGGGCTGGGACCCTGCACAGGAGGCCTGAGGTGAGGGCTGGACCCTGCACAGGAGGCCTGAGGTGAGGGCTGGACCCTTGCACATGAGGCCTTAGGTGAGGGTGGACCCCTGCACAGGAGACCTGAGGTGAGGGATGGGCCCTGCACAGGAGGCCTGATGTGAGGGCTAGACCCCTGCACATGAGGCCTGAGGTGAGGGCTGGGCCCCTGCACAGGAGGCCTGAGGTGAGGGCTTTACTCCAGCACAGGAAGCCTGAGGTGAGGGCTGAACCCTGCACAGGAGGCCTTAGGTGAGGGCTGGGCCCTGCACAGGAGGCCTGAGGTAAGGGCTGAACCCTGCACAGCAGGCCTGAGGTTAGGGCTGAACCCTGCAGAGGAGGCCTGAGGTGAGGGCTGGGCCCTGCACAGGAGGCCTGAGGTGAGGCCTGGACCCTGCACATGAGTCCTGAGGTGAGGGATGGACCCTTCACAGGAGGCCTGGGGTGAGGGCTGAACAACTGCACAGGAGGCCTGAGGTGAAGGCTGGGCCTCTGCACAGGAGGCCTGAGGTGAAAGCTGGACCCCTGCACAGGAGGCCCGAGGTGAGGGCTGAACCTCTGCACAGGAGGCATGAGGTGAAGGCTGGGCCCCTGCACATGAGGCCTGAGGTGAGGGTTGGGCCCCTGCACAGGAGGCCTGAGATGAGGGCTGGGCCCTTGCACAGGAGTCCTGAGGTGAGGGCTTTACCCCAGCACAGGAAGCCTGAGGTGAGGGCTGAACCCTGCACAGGAGGCCTTAGGTGAGGGCTGGGCCCTGCACAGGAGGCCTGAGGTAAGGGCTGAACCCTGCACAGGAGGCCTGAGGTGAGGGATTTACCCCTGCACAGGAGGCCTGCGGTGAGGGCTGGTCCCTGCACAGGAGCCTGAGGTGAGGGCTGGACCCCTGCACAGGAGGCCTGAGGTGAGGGCTGGACCCTTCACAGGAGGCCTGAGGTGAGGGCTGGATCCCAGCACAGGAGGCCTGAGGTGAGGGCTGAACCCCTGCACAGGAGGCCTGAGGTGAGGCTGGGCCTCTGCACCGGAGGCCTGAGGTGAAGGCTATACCACTGCACAGGAGGCCTGAGGTGAGGGCTGGGCCCCTGCACAGGAGGCCTGAGGTGAGGGCTTGACCCCAGCACATGAGGCCTGAGGTGAGGGCTGGGCCCCTGCACAAGAGGCCTGAGGTGAGAGCTGAACCCTGCACAGGAGGCCTTAGGTGAGGGCTGGACCCTGCACAGGAGGCCTGAGGTAAGGGCTGAACCCTGCACAGCAGGCCAGAAGTTAGGGATTAACCCTGCACAGGATGCCTGAGGTGAGGGCTGGACCCTTCACGGGAGGCCTGAGGTGAGGGCTGGGCCCCAGCACGGGAGGCCTGAGGTGAGGGCTGAACAACTGCACAGGAGGCCTGAGGTGAAGGCTGGGCCTCTGCACAGGAGGCCTGAGGTGAAGGCTGTACCCCTGCACAGGAGGCATGAGGTGAAGGCTGGGCCCCTGAACATGAGGCTTGAGGTGAGGGTTGGGCCCCTGCACAGGAGGCCTGAGGTGAGGGCTGGGCCCCTGCACAGGAGGCCTGAGGTGAGGGCTGGACCCCTGCACAGGAGACCTGAGGTGAGGGATGGGCCCTGCACAGGAGGCCTGAGGTGAGTGCTGGACCCTGCACAGGAGGCCTGAGGTGAGGCCTGGACCCTGCACATGAGGCCTGAGGTGAGGGATGGACCCTTCACAGGAGGCCTGGGGTGAGGGCTGAACAACTGCACAGGAGGCCTGAGGTGAAGGCTGGGCCTCTGCACAGGAGGCCTGAGGTGAAGGCTGGACCCCTGCACAGGAGGCCCGAGGTGAGGGCTGAACCCCTGCACAGGACGCCTGAGGTGAGGGCTGGGCCCCTGCACAGGAGGCCTGAGGTGAGGGCTTTACTCCTGCACATGAGGCCTGAGGTGAGGGCTGGGCCCCTGCACAGGAGGTCTGAGGTGAGGGCTTTACTCCTGCACAGGAGGCCTGAGGTGAGGGCTTTACCCCTGCACTGAAGGCCTGAGGTGAGGGCTGGGCCCCTGCACAGGAGGCCCGAGGTGAGGGCTGGGCCCCTGCAAAGCAGGCCTGAGGTGAGGGCTTTACCCCTGCACAGGAGGCCTGAGGTGAAGGCTGGGCCCCTGCACAGTAGGCCTGAGGTGAGGGCTTTACCCCTACACATGAGGCCTGAGGTGAGGGCTGGGCCCCGGCACAGGAGGCCTGAGGTGAGGGCATTACCCCTGCACAGGAGGCCTGATTGAAGTATTTCGGGGTTCCCAAGGCCTACACGCTCCAGAGATTACCCACTTACACAAGAACTGTTGGCACGGAAACTGTAAAATGCAAAGAACAAGTTTATTAGGACCCCATGGGGTGGTGGTACACTCAAACAGCACCCTTCGGTAATGCAAGAGGTATCACACCGAACACCGGTGTGACCCCGTTTATATACAATTTTGGGGCAATAAAAGTTTAGGCGGCACAAGTTAAGACACAGTTTTAGAGACATATATGGTCATGGTTTGGAATACTGCCAGCTCATTGGAGAGTTTCAAACCCGCTGGTCAGTTAGTAGCACATTCCTGAAGGTGTACGAGTCAGTGAGAACTGCGCATGTGTGGCTTGACCAGTACTAAAAATAGCCTGTTGCTGGGCAGATGAGAGTGGTCAGTGGAACGGACAAAGGACTAAAGGGCACGTCGGCCACGAGGCCGCTCATGGTCTAAGATGGCCGCTGGAACATTCAAAATGGCGTTTATCGTATATAGCCAAGTTAAGAAGCGAAACGTGTAGGTTCAGCTAATCGCTAACCCAATCGGGCCAATTACGACAGACGACCCTTTTAGCGTTTAGCTGAATCTACCTCATAATGAACATAGTCTGGATGTTCGTCCTCGATATCTATTAACATAATTTTTGTCACCTCTTGGTGTAGCATCATTTTATCCTGAGCAAGAGCTCGTCTCGATGGTAAACAAGCTGATAGACACATTGAACATAAGGCAGGGCCACATTGAATACACGAGCATATAAGGAACATTGCTCCCATAAGTATGCAAAGAATCGTCAACAGTTTCCAGCCCCAAGTTGCAATCATGGACCAGAACCATCCAGAAAGTGTCCAAGTTCCATTGTCCGGGTGTATTTCGGCAGCGATTTTATGCAGCTTGGAAATCGCATCATACACAGATGGAGAATTATCAGGGACATAGACACAACAGCTGCTTCCGATGATTCTACATGCCCCCCCACGGTCAGCCAAAACAACGTCCAGCACCATCCTGTTTTGGAGGGTGACAATTCTAGAAATCTGTAATTCTTCGGTAATATTCCCTAGGGCAATGGCAGTGTCATTCGCAACAGCCTCAACAACGCGAGTCAGCCGTCTGATTTTCCTGCTGTTCAATGCAGCCCCCACAAAGGAGAATAGTCCCAGATTGAAATCCACATACTGTTGTAATGCAGTGTCCGTTTGATCAATGTCCTCTAGGGCAACAGTTCGTTTAACTCTGTTCAAAACAAAATCGTGGTACAGAGTATAGTCGTTGTGGTACATTGGAGGGGCAATAAACACAGGAGGTAGCACAAACGATACGTAGCACGTGCCCAACCACCCTACTGGAAGCTGATGGTACCCCTTCGTTCCACAAATGAAGTAGGTGTTTCGAGATGCAACAAATGAAATGCCATTCGGGCTGTCAAACGTAAGAGTGATATTACATTCGCTTTTCCCCACTGCAATCGTGCCTTTGTTTCTGATGCATAAATCGGCTTTCGTGGCAATGACATTTATGACATGAGCACTAGATACATTCACATTTCGCTGATTGCTATATATTCGTGGAGCAGATACATTATCAGGCCTGTACTCTTCCCATTCGAAACGTGTACCCTCAGCCCGGGGAAACCCATCCTTGTCATGGGAGCATACTTTATTCAAACGGAAAAGCACCCCCCCTTTTGTTGGCCATCTTAAGGTAAAGAGGAGGGTGTACCAAGCATTGCATGACCCATTGTGCGAAAACGGGAGTGGAATAAGTGGGGTACCCCCTCTCTTCTGGTGCCCAGGCAACATTCCACACACCCAGCAGTTAGAGGTATTGGTCATATTATGCGTGTGGTGAAGAATCTGAATGAAGCTGTTATTTAAGTACGTTTGGCGATGGCGTTCTTCATGGAATGGCAATGTAAAATGGAAATGTTCAGACGGTGCCGGGGTAGTCGGCAGCAAATGTTCTCGTACAGGCACCACAAGTTCAACTACCCAAGCAATAACAGCTATCACCACAATCGTAAAAACAAAAAGAAAGGCACCCAGTATTTTCTTATCACGCGATGCCGTTGATGCCATAGTTTCAAAGGAGTCTGTGCAAAGTCTCAAACAACACAAATTGTTCACAGTTTTTCACAAATAGTCTTTGATACACGTACGTGTATACCCTAAAAAAAAGAAAAATGCGGTGCTGAACTCCGAGGTAGCCGTTGTTTTCTTCTCCGGGCCAAGACGGGTGTCGCTACTCTGGCAGAACTGATCCCCCCCCCTTGGAATTCCCGGTTTCCGTTTCACAAACCTGGAGCGGTTACCAACCAGTCTAAAAAGGAACAAAAAATCTTCTTTATCGCGGTCGTAGATTGTAGCGCTCTCTCCCAGTAGCAGATTGGTCCGGGAAGACTCCCTCCACTTCGGCTGACGTCACAGCTGGGCTCTTTTCTTTCTCCAAGATCTCTTTGTAATCAGTCAGCACAGCAGGAGTCACCAGGTCTGGAGAGACACGGCGACAATGGGTCGAATGCACCCACCGCTTTCTGTTTGTCACTCGTACTGCGGTGCGGGTCGCCAAGAGGACCTGCTCGGGGCCTTTCCACCTGGGCTCCAAACTGCTTGCTCTCTCAAACGAGCGGATCATCACATGATCCCCAGGACGAAGATCGTGGCCTTCTCCAGTGGAGTTATCAGGGAGCGCTTCTCGAACCTGTTGATGAATAGAGAGCAAATCATTTGTTAATCGTGCCAAATAATCGTTCATCATAACACAAGGCACATCATGTATTAATCGCGGCATGGGCACCCCCCAGATATTCATAGGCCGGCCAAACACCACCTCATAGGGCGTAAGGCCGGTTCGTGAGTGGGGTACTGATCTAAGGGAGAGCAGTGCTAACGGCAACGCATCTGGCCACTTCAATGATGTAGACGCCACAATCTTAGCCAGCTTAAGTTTCAACGTTGCATTATACCGCTCGACCAAACCTGCTGACTGAGGGTGGAATACAGCGTGGAACTTTTGCTGAATCCCCAACCCCTTCAGTACATATTCCACAATCTTTCCAACAAAATGGGGCCCGTTATCGCTCCACAAAAATTTGCAAACTCCAAAGCGAGGAAAGAATTCCTTAAGCAACACCTTAGCTGTTGTCAAAGCCGTATTGTCTTTCGTGGGGTAGGCCTCAACCCATTTACTAAAAGCACACACCACCACTAGGACATACTTCAGGTTGTTGCAACGCTCGAGTTGAATGTAGTCCATTTGAAGCACTTCAAATGGTGCAGAGGGTGGAACGAACCCTCCTTTCGGAGTATGGGTCCCCTTTCCAGGATTGTGTTGCAAGCATACCAGGCAGGTCTCCACTACTCTCTTTGCAGTGTTCGCAATCTCGGGATGCTCCCAAACTCGTTGTAAAAGCCGAGTAATTGCAAGAGCTCCAACATGGGCCAGTCCATGTGTCATCTGGACCATCGCCTGCAAGTAAGCCGCAGGCAATTTCCACTTCTCCATGTCTTTGCTTCTCCAACAACCCTCGTCATCTAGTACCCCATCTACTGCCCAAGCCGCAAGTTCAGATTCTGTAGCTGATTTTTGAATGTCCCGTATCTCTGCTCTGGCATCACTCCACCTTTCAGCCTGTGATTGTACCACATACATAGGGGAGCTAGTTCGGGACATAGCCGTCTGCCTTGCTATGTTGTCTGCAAAAGCATTTCCTTGACCCACTTTATCCGTAATCTTTTTATGGGCACTGCACTTCACTATTGCTACTTTCTTGGGGCAAAGCAACGCGTTTAGGAGATCACGCACTAACTCTCCGTGCATAATGTGCTCCCCGTGTGATGTCAGAAACCCACGCTCCCTCCAGAGGAGCCCGAAGTCATGAGCCACTCCGAAGGCGTACCGGCTGTCCGTGTATATGTTCACACATAGGCCAGCACTCAATTCGCAGGCTCTTGTCAAGGCTATCAGCTCTGCTGCCTGAGCCGATTTTTGTGGTATTCTAGCTGTTTCAACCACCGTCTTAAGAGTCGTGATCGCATATGCTGCAGAAGTCGTACCATCTGGCAGCCTCAAACACGATCCATCAACCCACAGTTCCCCATCCACATCAGGAAGTGGCACATCCTGTAAGTCAACACGACCCTTTGTCTGTTCCTCAGTCAGGAAAACACAGTCATGATGTTTTCCTTCCTGACTTTCCTCGGCCGGATAGGGCAATAAAGTCGCGGGGTTCAAAGTAGCGCATCTTTTCAATGTTATGTGAGGCGCTAAAAGCGTCAGCTCATATCCTGTAAGTCGTGCGCTCGTAAGATATTGGGTCTTTGTTTGGTTTAACAGGGCATCTACTGCATGAGGAACTAACACCAACAATTTGTGTGATAACACTATGCCCTCACTCTGTCGTATGGCTACTGCTGTTGCCGCTACCGCTCGAAAACACCCAGGCAACCCTCGTGCTACAGGATCCAAAATAGCAGAGAAGTATGCACATGGTCTCTGCTTATCCCCGTGTAACTGCACTAACACTGACAATGCGCACCCATCATTCTCGTGCACGTACAATGTGAAAAGTTTCGTGTAATCTGGTGTTCCTAGCACAGGTGCAGAACAGAGAGCCTGTCTCAACTGCTCAAAGGCTTTCTGACATTCGTCTGTCCACTCAAGAGGCATCGGTGTAGTTTTGGACAACAATGCTAGCAAAGGTTTTATGATATGTGAAAAACCCATGATCCATTGTCTACAAAAAGATGTCAACCCTATGAAGGCACGCACATCTCTCTGCGTGCGGGGGACTGGTGTGTCTAAAATTGCCTGAATTCGATCAGATGTTAATGCCCGCCCCTCCTTAGACAACAGATGACCGAGGTAGGTCACCTGGGGTCTACAGTATTGAAGCTTTTTCTTGGAAACCTTATGATTGTTTTGTGCCAAAAAGGAAAGCAACGCAAGCGTACTCTGTTCACATTGTGCATAGGAGTCGGCGGCGAGCAGAAGGTCATCCACATACTGGATGAGTGCCACGCCAGACTGTAATGTAAAGGAATCTAGTTGGCGTTTCAAAGCCTGGCTGTAGATGCTAGGGCTTTCAGTATAACCTTGGGGAACACGACAAAATCTATACGATTTATTATTGAGCGTAAAACCAAACAGATATCTGCTATCTGGGTGAACAGGGATAGAAAAGAACGCATTCTTTAGATCAATAACGCTAAAAGTGGTGGCTGTCGGTGGAACCAAAGTAAGCAAAGTCGTGATATCAGACACCACTGGGTATTGGGGAACGACAATTTTATTTACTTCACGCAAATCAATAATAAATCGATAGATCTTGCCATCTGAATCTCTTTTAAGAATCGGTAGAATAGGGCTGTTACAAACATTATAAGGGACCTCCTCCACCACCCCTGCGGAAATCAAATCCTGAACAATATGCGTCAGTGCAATTTCACCTTCCTTCGAGATCTTATACTGTGGCACTCGTGGTAGGGGGCCCCTTCCTTAACAGTAATGTGTATTGGTGGAATGCGCATCTCTCCCACATCCGTATCTGATGTCGCCCACAACGTGTGCGGCAGAGAGGCCAGAGCGGGAATATCTAAAATGACACAAAATCTGTCAGGGTCAGGGCAATCATCAGGGTCAGGGTAGTTGTCATTCAGAATAACCCGCACTCCCTCTGGAGCGCAGCGTATTGTTGCTCGAAAATATTTAAGCAAATCAATGCCCAAGATATTATCTGGGGTATGGGGCGATAACAAAAATTGGCCAAAGCTAAAGTATTTGTCAATGCATAGTGCAAGGGGCTTGGACAATGGGCTGGGGGAGGGTGTGCCATCAAACCCTATACACGTAATCATTTCGCCAGACAGGGGAGCCCTCGGAACCAAGTTTTTCGACAGAGCGCTACGAGTAGCTCCTGTGTCGACTAGAAACTGATCAGTAGAACCCAAAATACCCGCTGTTACATATGGACCTTGCTGATCTACTGGCACTTCAACTGATTCCTTACCCCATCCCACGCAATCCTATGCATGCACATAATCCTGATGTTCCACATTCTCTCCTTCCGAAATCTGATATTGATTCCGTCTATCAAACGTATTTCGTTTGTCCTGGCCACGGCCCCTCTCCTCAACCTGTCTACGATCACCTCCGCCACCTCTCGTTCCAGTATAACCTCCTCTTGACCTTCCACTACCTCGACCACGCTGACTACGCTGTTCGCGAAGTACCGGACAATCTTCAGCCCAATGCCCAAACTCCTTACAATAAGCACACTGATCCTCCGCAATGTCCGTACGACCATACGATGCATTTCCCCCACCGCGTCTACCTCTATCATTCCCTCTACCCTGTGTTCCCCGAACCTGTGCCAACATCACCTTCGTTTTCAATTCCTTCGTCTTTTTCTCTACACTTTCTTTAGCTTCCACCTCCTGCCGCTCATAATACTGAGCCATAGTTAACAAGGACGCAGGGGTCGCCGTGGCCCAGGAACTTTCACTCGATTTCAATCGCTTAGCAATCTCCGGTAGGAGATTAGCTACATACTTATCTACAAACAGATGCCGACCCGTATCGTCTGTTAAAGATTGACCACTGTAATCATGAAAGGCCTCCTCGAAGCGTGTAAAGAAATCAGAGACCGTTTCATCGGGTTTCTGCTTGCACGACGTTAACATGGTCCAATCAATCTTTTTGGCGGGAACAAGCATTTTCAATTTATGCAAAATAGCTGCCGGAAGATCTAAAATTAGTGGACAAGGCTTACATGCCGGTTCCCTATCTAAATCTGCTGCGTTTATTTCTTTCCAGGTTCCCCCCAAGATCGTTTCATCATTAGTCTTACGAATTTGCCTCCACATATCAGGTGGTAAAATTAGCCCAAAAAACAAATCTATATCTACAAGAGTCATCACACAAGACGATATAGCCCCTTCCACCCCCTCATAAAATGCCGCTGGGTTCTTTCGGAGATCAGGTAAAGAATTTTTCAGTGCCATGACATCTGCCCTATTCCATGGCGTATATACCCAATTATACACAAAATACCCTTTCGCATCCTTCGACAACTTATCATCATCCGTACCTTCCCCTTTTGGTGGAACATACAAAGGCGCGGCTTCACGCATAGGCATAACATGCAACGCAGAACTCTTATCTGAACCACGGAGAGAACACTCCTTAACCGCCCCGTCATTTCCCGGCTCGGACTCTTTTTGCCTCCGTTTCCGTTCCTGCCTCAAATGGGTTGTCTCGTCCCGCAGCTTGATCAAGTGCTTGAACAGGTCGTCAACATCTGAAAGATCAAAGTCACCTTTAGCTAAATTTTCACGATACACCGACAACACCTTTGGCTCTAACGTATCAGAAAGATCTCGATATGCGCTTACAACTTCATCAGCCAAAGAAGACAAAAAATACATCACTTCAAGATCCGTCCACCCTGCTTTCTCTGAGATCAATTGATCCTGAGTAACACTATGCTTATTCACTTTGCGAGCCCAACTACGTAAATGAGCGGACCTCTCCGCAGTAAACCTGAGAGCCGATACACCCTTCTTGCCCGACTTATCCCGTCCGTCCTCATCAGAATCCACAGCTGGAGCCGTCGGCGTAACATACGGAGGCGGTGACCGATCTAACAAAGAAAAATCATCAACTTCATTATTAAGGACAGGATAAAGTGGTCGGCGAATAGGAAACTGACCAGCAGTTTGCAAATTACGTTCCCGTTCCTCCCTTTCTTTCTTCTCCTGAGCCTCCTTTTCCTCAAGCTGTAAAGCCTTATCCCGAGCAGCCTTGCGCTGCTCTTTGTCCGCCAAGGCAACCTCACGCTTCATTCGTTCACGCGCCGCTTTCTCCCACATTCGCACACAATCAAACATGTTTTGTCTGGACCTGCGCTGAAACATACATTGCTCCACAAATTGGATTTTACTCAAATCGTATGACCCGTGTAGGGGCCATTGCAATTCGGAATCGGCCTTAGTGTACTTATGCCACAATTTACTGTACATAATAGGGGGGAGGCCGAACTTGATATACATTTCCCTATTTGGTGTTCCCTCTGGGGGAGCCGGCTGTGATTCCGCTAACCTAATTGAGGCGCCTTCTCCAAAACAACACATTCCTCGGAGTGTGCTAAAAACAGGCATGTTCGAAAAGTATCACAAAAGCATGACACCAGAAAAAATGGCACTTACAATTCTCTACACGATTGTGCCGCTCAAGGGAAAAAACAAGGTTAGAGAAACATCTCTACATGCCTGCCTATGTGAAGTGCACTACACATATGAGTTCAAAGATCACAAATTCACAATGTTAGCTAACTCAAATCAAAGTTCATAGAATTCGGCAAGCGTCCTCACCGGTCACAAAGCACAGATTTTTCAGTAAGTGTCCGAAGACTACCTTACCGAACACAATTCGTAGGACTTCAGTAAGCGTCCGAAGACTACCTTACCGAACACAAAGCTTACCAAATACTCAACTGTCCAGGTTCCAACTGCCAAGGTCTTGTAAGCCAAATCAGCCAAACGGCACTCTCTCAGTGATGCGGACACTTCGAAAACTCAGTCGGAGACCGGCGCCGCCTGGAAGGTCAGATCGGAAGGAAAGGAAAAAACACCGTGGCAGCCAAGACTCGGGTCACTCGTGGCAGCGCGCGCCCATGGCGGATTTCCAAGCCTTCGTCACGACCTCTCCTTCGGGCATCCGAGTCGCCGATGAGTCCCTTCGTGGTCGCCAATTGAAGTATTTCGGGGTTCCCAAGGCCTACACGCTCCAGAGATTACCCACTTACACAAGAACTGTTGGCACGGAAACTGTAAAATGCAAAGAACAAGTTTATTAGGACCCCATGGGGTGGTGGTACACTCAAACAGCACCCTTCGGTAATGCAAGAGGTATCACACCGAACACCGGTGTGACCCCGTTTATATACAATTTTGGGGCAATAAAAGTTTAGGCGGCACAAGTTAAGACACAGTTTTAGAGACATATATGGTCATGGTTTGGAATACTGCCAGCTCATTGGAGAGTTTCAAACCCGCTGGTCAGTTAGTAGCACATTCCTGAAGGTGTACGAGTCAGTGAGAACTGCGCATGTGTGGCTTGACCAGTACTAAAAATAGCCTGTTGCTGGGCAGATGAGAGTGGTCAGTGGAACGGACAAAGGACTAAAGGGCACGTCGGCCACGAGGCCGCTCATGGTCTAAGATGGCCGCTGGAACATTCAAAATGGCGTTTATCGTATATAGCCAAGTTAAGAAGCGAAACGTGTAGGTTCAGCTAATCGCTAACCCAATCGGGCCAATTACGACATGAGGTGAGGGCTTTACCCCTGCATAGGAGGCCTGAGGTGAGGGCTGGGCCCCTGCACAGGAGGCCCGAGGTGATGGCTGGGCCCCTGGACAGGAGGCCTGAGGTGAGGGCTGGACCCCTGCACAGGAGGCCTGAGGTGAGTGCTGGACCCTGCACAGGAGGCCTGAGGTGAGGGCTTTACCCTTGCACTGGAGGCCTGAGGTGAGGGCTGGGCCCCTGCACAGGAGGCATGAGGTGAGGGCTGGGCCCCTGGACAGGAGGCCTCAGGTGAGGGCTGGACTCCTGCGCAGGAGGCCCGAGGTGAGGGCTGGACCCTGCACAGGAGGCCTGAGGTGAGGGCTGGGCCCCTGCACAGGAGGCCTGAGGTGAGGGCTGGGCCCCTGGACAGGAGGCCTGAGGTGAGGGCTGGACCCTGCACAGGAGGCCTGAGGTGAGGGCTGGACCCTTGCACATGAGGCCTTAGGCGAGGGTGGACCCCTGCACAGGAGGCCTGAGGTGAGGGCTGGACCCCTGCACAGGAGACCTGAGGCGAGGGATGGGCCCGGCACAGGAGGCCTGAGGTGAGTGCTGGACCCTGCACAGGAGGCCTGAGGTGAGGGCTTTACCCCTGCACAGAAGGCCTGAGGTGAGGGCTGGGCCCCTGCACAGGAGGCCCGAGGTGAGGGCTGGGCCCCTGCACAGCAGGCCTGAGGTGAGAGCTTTACCCCTGCACAGGAGGCCTGAGGTGAGGGCTGGGCCCCTGCACAGGAGGCCTGAGGTGAGGGCTTTACCCCTGCACATGAGGCCTGAGGTGAGGGCTGGGCCCCTGCACAGGAGGCCTGAGGTGAGGGCTTTACCCCTGCACAGGAGGCCTGAGGTGAGGGCTGGGCCCCTGCACAGGAGGCCCGAGGTGAGGGCAGGGCCCCTGGACAGGAGGCCTGAGGTGAGGGCTGGACCCCTGCACAGGAGGCCTGAGGTGAGTGCTGGACCCTGCACAGGAGGCCTGAGGTGAGGTCTGGGCCCCTGCACAGGAGGCCTGAGGTGAGGGCTGGGCCCCTGGACAGGAGGCCTGAGGTGAGGGCTGGACCCCTGCACAGGAGGCCTGAGGTGAGGGCTGGACCCTACACAGGAGGCCTGAGGTGAGGGCTGGGCCCCTGGACAGGCGGCCTGAGGGGAGGGCTGGACCCCTGCACATGAGGCCTGAGGTGAGGGCTGGGACCCTGCACAGGAGGCCTGAGGTGAGGGCTGGACCCTTGCACATGAGGCCTTAGGTGAGGGTGGACCCCTGCACATGAGGCCTGAGGTGAGAGCTGGACCCCTGCACAGGAGACCTGAGGTGAGGGATGGGCCCTGCACAGGAGGCCTGATGTGAGGGCTAGACCCCTGCACATGAGGCCTGAGGTGAGGGCTGGGCCCCTGCACAGGAGGCCTGAGGTGAGGGCTTTACTCCAGCACAGGAAGCCTGAGGTGAGGGCTGAACCCTGCACAGGAGGCCTTAGGTGAGGGCTGGGCCCTGCACAGGAGGCCTGAGGTAAGGGCTGAACCCTGCACAGCAGGCCTGAGGTTAGGGCTGAACCCTGCAGAGGAGGCCTGAGGTGGAGGATTTACCCCTGCACAGGAGGCCTGAGGTGAGGGCTGGACCCTGCACAGGAGGCCTGAGGTGAGGCCTGGACCCTGCACATGAGGCCTGAGGTGAGGGATGGACCCTTCACAGGAAGCCTGGGGTGAGGGCTGAACAACTGCACAGGAGGCCTGAGGTGAAGGCTGGGCCTCTGCACAGGAGGCCTGAGGTGAAAGCTGGACCCCTGCACAGGAGGCCTGAGGTGAGGGCTGAACCCCTGCACAGGAGGCATGAGGTGAAGGCTGGGCCCCTGCACATGAGGCCTGAGGTGAGGGTTGGGCCCCTGCACAGGAGGCCTGAGATGAGGGCTGGGCCCTTGCACAGGAGGCCTGAGGTGAGGGCTTTACCCCAGCACAGGAAGCCTGAGGTGAGGGCTGAACCCTGCACAGGAGGCCTTAGGTGAGGGCTGGGCCCTGCACAGGAGGCCTGAGGTGAGGGATTTACCCCTGCACAGGAGGCCTGAGGTGAGGGCTGGTCCCTGCACAGGAGCCTGAGGTGAGGGCTGGACCCCTGCACAGGAGGCCTGAGGTGAGGGCTGGACCCTTCACAGGAGGCCTGAGGTGAGGGCTGGATCCCAGCACAGGAGGCCTGAGGTGAGGGCTGAACCCCTGCACAGGAGGCCTGAGGTGAGGCTGGGCCTCTACACCGGAGGCCTGAGGTGAAGGCTATACCACTGCACAGGAGGCCTGAGGTGAGGGCTGGGCCCCTGCACAGGAGGCCTGAGGTGAGGGCTTGACCCCAGCACATGAGGCCTGAGGTGAGGGCTGGGCCCCTGCACAAGAGGCCTGAGGTGAGAGCTGAACCCTGCACAGGAGGCCTTAGGTGAGGGCTGGACCCTGCACAGGAGGCCTGAGGTAAGGGCTGAACCCTGCACAGCAGGCCAGAAGTTAGGGATTAACCCTGCACAGGATGCCTGAGGTGAGGGATGTATCCCTGCACAGGAGGCATGAGGTGAGGGCTGGACACTGCACAGGAGGCCTGAGGTGAGGGCTGGACCCTGCACAGGATGCCTGAGGTGAGGGCTGGACCCTTCACAGGAGGCCTGAGGTGAGGGATGGATCCTTCACAGGAGGCCTGAGGTGAGGGCTGGATCCCAGCACAGGAGGCCTGAGGTGAGGGCTGAACCCCTGCACAGGAGGCCTGAGGTGAGGCTGGGCCTCTGCACCGGAGGCCTGAGGTGAAGGCTATACCACTGCACAGGAGGCCTGAGGTGAGGGCTGGGCCCCTGCACAGGAGGCCTGAGGTGAGGGCTTGACCCCAGCACATAAGGCCTGAGGTGAGGGCTGGGCCCCTGCACAAGAGGCCTGAGGTGAGAGCTGAACCCTGCACAGGAGGCCTTAGGTGAGGGCTGGACCCTGCACAGGAGGCCTGAGGTAAGGGCTGAACCCTGCACAGCAGGCCCGAAGTTAGGGATTAACCCTGCACAGGCGGCCTGAGGTGAGGGATGTATCCCTGCACAGGAGGCATGAGGTGAGGGCTGGACCCTGCACAGGAGGCCTGAGGTGAGGGCTGGACCCCTGCACAGGATGCCTGAGGTGAGGGCTGGACCCCAGCACATGAGGCCTGAGGTGAGGGCTGGGCCCCTGCACAAGAGGCCTGGGTGAGAGCTAAACCCTGCACAGGAGGCCTTAGGTGAGGGCTGGACCCTGCACAGCAGGCCAGAAGTTAGGGATTAACCCAGCACAGGAGGCCTGAGGTGAGGGATGTATCCCTGCACAGGAGGCCTGAGGTGAGGGCTGGGCCCCAGCACGGGAGGCCTGAGGTGAGGGCTGAACAACTGCACAGGAGGCCTGAGGTGAAGGCTGGGCCTCTGCACAGGAGGCCTGAGGTGAAGGCTGTACCCCTGCACAGGAGGCATGAGGTGAAGGCTGGGCCCCTGAACATGAGGCTTGAGGTGAGGGTTGGGCCCCTGCACAGGAGGCCTGAGGTGAGGGCTGGGTCCCTGCACAGGAGGCCTGAGGTGAGGGCTTTACCCCAGAACAGGAAGCCTGAGGTGAGGACTGAACCCTGCACAGGAGGCCTTAAATGAGGACTGAACCCTTCACAGCAGGCCTGAGGTTAGGAATGACCCTGCACAGGAGGCCTGAGGTGAAGGCTGGACCCCTGCACAGGAGGCCTGAGGTGAGGGCTGGACCCTGCACAGGAGGCCTGAGGTGAGGGCTTTACCCCTGCACAGGAGGCCTGAGGTGAAGGCTGGACCCCTGCACAGGAGGCCTGAGGTGAAGGTTGGACCCCTGTACAGGAGGCCCGAGGTGAGGGCTTTACCCCGGCACAGGAGGCCTGAGGTGAGGGGTGGACTCTGCACAGGAGGGCTGAGGTGAGGGGTGGACTCTGTACAGGAGGCCTTAGGTGAGGGCTGGACCCCTGCACAGGAGTACAGAGGTGAGGGCTTTACCCCAGCACAGGAGGCCTGAGGTGAGGGCTTAACCCTGCAAAGGAGGCCTGAGGGGAGGGCTGAACCCTGCACAGGAGGCCTGAGGTGAGGGTGGGCCCTGTGGTGTCTGCCTCGGTTGCAGCTGGCGTTGGCCCTGCTGAGGTTTGACTGAACTTTGGTTGTTTCCCAGTCTGCAGTGTCTCCCTCTCCTGGTAGAGTATCTCCTGTCTGTCGTGGGCTCTCCTGGCCTCTTGCTTGTGTCCTGTGCCTCTGCTGAGGTGGCACGATGGAACAGTGGCCTTGCACCAAGCTCTCCCAGAGCTGCTGCCAGGGCTTGGAGAGCGGTGCCTTTATCGCCACCCAGGCATCCATGCCCTTAGTCCTGGGCGCAGACGTCATCAACCCCCCCCACCCCCCCAGGGGGACACATGCAACAAGAACCGGAAATCCAAAGATGGAAGAGAAGGAAGCAGGTATGGGTGGGTGGATGGACAGACGGGTGGATGGATGGACGGATGATTGGATCAATGGATGGACGGATGGAAGGATGGACAGAGGGACGAATGGTTTGATCAATAAATCGATGGATGAATGAGTGGACAGACGAACGAATGGACGGGGGATGGATGAATGAATGAATGAATAGACAGATGGATGGATGAATGAATGAATAGACAGATGGATGAATGAATGGACAGGTGGATGGATGGATGGATGGAGACGCACGGAAAGAGAGATGAATGGACGGACGGATGGAATGATGGATGGATGGACTGATGGACAGATGGATCAATAGATGGATGGATGGTTGGGTGGATGAATGGATGGATGGATGGAAGGATGGATGGATGGATGGATGGAGAGACATTTGAAAGGGATGGATGAGAGAAGAATGGATGGTAGGAAGGATAAATGCATGGAAAGACAGTACTTTTGTTTGATCAAAGGAAAAAATAAGAATGAAATGAAAGTCGGTCGAAGGAAAGGAAGAAGAAGGAATAACAAAAGGATTGTTAGATGGAGAGATGAATGGATGGATGAATAAAGGAAGTAGTGATGGAAAGTGGAAAGGATGGGTGGGTGGATGGATGACATGGAAGGAAGGATGGACAAATTGATTGAGAACTGAGGTGTAAAAAGAACCAGTTCAACAGATTGTTTTCAGATCTCAGGGAAGCCGTTGCATGAGAGTTGGACTCCCTCACCGAGCGCTCTCACTCAATGCTACTTGACATAAGATTCAAAGTGGGGGGCATTTTATTTCTCTGGCTACTCCCTTGCCCCCAGGGCCGGACTGAGTACCAAAACCGGCCCTCGCAAAGTGCTCGCTGGCCCCATGGTGGTGCGGCCGAGCTCTTTGCCGGGGCCGGTTTTCAGCCAATATTGTTACAAAAATGGCCCCCAGGGCCTAAAACCGGCCCCAACCCTTGTGGCGCACCAGGGGATTGCCCGGTGCCCGCAACGCCCAGTCCGGGCCTGCTTGCCCCCCATCACCAGGATTAGATGCAGGTTTCCAGTTTCAAACGTAGGCAGACTGCCCGCTACACCACATCCGCCTGCTCTCAACAGTGGCTAACATTGCACCCTTACCTTAGATGGGAACTCAAACATTCCTTTAAAAATCTAATAATATCAGTTCATAAACTTTATTTCGATTTATAAAAATCACAAAAGTTGAAAACGTGTAAAATATTAGAGGCCAAACAGAACAATACATCATAATTCTAACAAGGAATCCTATAAATTAACATCTTTAAAAGTGTAATCTTGTTAAAACAATTAATAAGTTATGAGGACTCTAAAACATACCCTGGATAGGCGGCCTAGGATAACATCCAGCATTCGATCTTAGATTTTACAGGAGCATCAAAGCTATACAATAAAGTGCACCGTGCTGTGCCATAGAGGCAGGAATAACAGACAGAACAGGGACATTACCTATGCCTCTTTTCAGTCCAGCGGATTACCCACACAAAGCCCAGGAACTCTGCTGTTGCAATCACAGTGGGGCCTTCCATGTTGTTTTGAGGACTCTGAAGGCCTCACTGCTGGACCTAGTGCTCAGCATCTAATAATATCAATATTAAGAAATTCTGCAACGCCCAAAAATCTGAAATTCAATCCATGCATAGAATAATACATAACATATAGCCACTAGGCCTATAGACTTACACCTGGCACCCCGGAAAATAATGCAGTCCTGGAATTCTAGAATATAGGCCAGGCTGCCTCTGGTACCCAGCATGCATCACGGCGCAGTAACTCCAATGCAGCCGTCGGATCATCCTGACAAAAGAGCGACTCTTTGCCGTAAAAGCCTCCGCCGTCTGTGAAGGCTCCACGGCAGACAGACAGACACCTGAGGGGAGAGATTTGCACGTCTCGCTCTTAAGACAGGTTATCGACACTTCAACCTAAAATGGCTGCTGACTGTGGATGGGGCGCGCGGGGCTGGCAGACTCTGACTGCTCATCAGAGGGCGCTGAGTGATGCTAAAGAGCGCGCCCGCCTTCTGCTGTCTGTGGACGGATGCCAGCCCCTGCGCCACACCTGCCGCCATGATGCTGCACGGGGAATCCTCTGAAGGAAGCACCTGGGATTCTACCAGGTGCCAGGGGGTGCATGGAACCATCGAGAATACATCTCCACCCATCAGGCATGCAATGAAACTATCCACTGCAGCGAGTCCACTCTAAAGGGACGCTCTGACCCCTGCGCCCAGCGCTGACCCCTGTAAACTCTAAGGGGCAGATTTACAAGCCCCTTGCGCCACTTTTGCGTCACTTTTCCCATGTTAAAAGTGATGCATAAGTGTCGCAAGGGGATTGTTAATAAGCCCCCAACTCTCCTCTGAGCCCTAAACATATCCCTAGGATGAACCCTGACTGTGTACCTTCCCTCGTTACTAGCCCTAACCCATGGGCGCGCCTTCAATTACCCTTACCGGACACTGCGCATCAGCCTACCACTATTACTACCCTGCCCCTAATGCATCCTCCAGCAACTCTGCACCTCGGCGAACCCCGAATCTTAAACCTAAATCTTAACCCGAGCAGCATCTCTAAACATAACAATTAGATTTACACAACCCCTAACCCTAACTCTGTACCTAAATATGAATCATATGTTTACCCCAAATCTAACTGCAAACCTAATCCTAATTCTAAACCTAACCATAAATCCTTAAACTAACTTTACCTTAAATCTAAACCTGACTGTAAAGATTAATCTTACCCTAAATCCTGCCTTGTGCAGCCCACATGAAAACACCAATAGGCCAATGATTGTTTATGTACCACAAGGTCCCCCTTCCTGCACATAAACAATCACTTTGACACTTCTGTGTGTGCTGCATTAAGCTGCACACATACAAGTTACAAAACGTCATTTCACAATTGAGTTACTCGCGGCCTCCGTTCCTACGAAGGGCTGGATAGGAACGGCGGTCGCGAGGAACCTGTCCCGAATTGCCCCGAAGAGACTGTTGAAGGTGGAATAGATTTTATTGTACACGGGCACCCGTGGAGCCTACTATATGATAAGTATCACAGGATAGTGTTACTGTGAAGCATCATTTTATTTTCACTTTTTCAAGCAGAGTAACGTTATATACTGTGGGTCCTGACGAATGCCACGCACCAACTGGGCATGTCATCCGTTTACCGCGGTGGACATTCCGCCCAGGTGCGGGTGTTCCACGGAGTGGGCAGGGCTGCGTCGGCCGTTGGTGGTGCACAGCACCCCAGAGGTAGTGCTTGCGTCGGCGAGCACGCAGCGAGTTAAGGCAGAAACATGTTGACCCTGATGACCACAATATGAAATAGGAGGAATCTATGCCCCTGTTTCACTTATCTTGTTTTTAACCCTACCCATTGGAGGCCCAGAATAAAGTAAGTTATACCCACCATAAGGTGGTTTTAATTCACTTTCAGTTAGATAATCACTTACATGCACTCTGTCCCTCCTCCCTTATAGGAGTGCACATAGGGTTGACCAAAAAAAGAAACCCTCCTGCTCCTTACCCTCGGGTGAATCGTAGCTCACACTGGGTCCCTTGCGGTCCCAGTGTGAAGAGGGGGCCCAAGATGACGCATGTTACCCTAGGGCAGAGGTCTTCAAACTTGTTGATGCCGAGACCCCCTTGTAAAACCTTTTTAGGCTTAAGGACCCCTTCCAACAAAAGTTTCGAGAAACTGGTACTGTTCAACATCAACAACTATCGACAACCATAAATGCGCCTGTTAGACCTCATCACATCCCTCCATCCATCATTCATCCACCCACACTTTCACACATCCATCCATCCATTCTTCATCCATCCATCCACCCTTTCATCCTTCCATCCATACATCCACCCTTCATCCATCCACCCTTTCATCCTTACATCCATCCTTTACCCATCCACCCTTCCTTCCATCCACCCATCCATCCATCCATCCATCCATCCATCCATCCATCCATCATTCATCCACCCACCTTTTCACACATCTATCCATCATTCATCCATGCAACCTTTTATCCATCCATACATCCATCCATCCACCCTTTCATCCTTCTATCCTTTCATCCTTCCATCCATACATCCATCCTTCATCCTTTCATCCATACATCCATCCTTCATCTATCCACCCTTTCATCCGTCCATCCATACATCCTTCATCCATCCACTCTTTCATCCTTTCATTCATAGATCCATCCTTCATCCATCCACCCTTTCATCCATACATCCATCCTTCATTCACCCACCGTTTCATCCATGCATCCACCCATCATTCATCCACCCACCTTTTCGCACATCCATCCATACATCCATCATGATCCATGCAACCTTTTATTCATGCATACATCCATCCTTCATCCATCTACCGTTTCATCCTTCCTTCCATCCATACATACATCCTTCATCTATCCACCCTTTCATCCATCCATTCACCCATCATTCATCCACCCACCTTTTCACACATCCATCATTCATCCATGCAACCTTTTATCCATCCATCCATCCTTCATCCATCTACCGTTTCATCATTCCTTCCATCCATCCATACATCCTTCATCTATCCACCCTTTCATCCATCCATTCACCCACCACTTTTTCCACACATCCATCCATCCATCATTCATCCATGCATCCTTTTATCCATCCATACATCCATCCTTCATCCATCTACCGTTTCATCCTTCCTTCCATCTATCCATCCATCCTTCATCCATCCACCCTTTCATCCATCCACTCACCATTCATCCACCCACTTTTTCCACTCATCCATCCATCATTCATCCATGCAACCTTTTATCCATCCATACATCCATCCTTCATCCATCTACTGTTTCATCCTTACTTCCATCCATACATCCTTCATCCATCCCCCCACCTTTTCACACATCCATCATCCATCATGATCCATGCAACCTTTTATCCATCTATACATCCATCCTTCATCCATCCACCCTTTCAGCAATTCATACACCCACCTTTTCTGTGCCTCTCTCATGGGGGTGGAGTGGGGGTGAAGGGACGGGGGGGGGGGGGGACTCAGTATCTCTCTGCGTCTTCTTCCTCTCTCATGGGAGGGCATCTCTGTGCCTACCAGCTGGGGCCGCGGACAGGCTGTAACAACATCTCACCGGAAGAGCAGACTCTCAGGCACATTTCTCCCGCACAGGTGCAAAGTATGAGGGTGTGTCCTTTGTGCTTTACAGCCTCCTCCCCCAGTCACCCTCACCTGCCCCCCATCCCTTCCACTCCTCGTGTATGTGAGCCGGGCTTATACACCTTCAGGAACACACACAAAGCCACACCCGAGTACTTCACAGGTCTTTAAAAGACCTTTTACTTGTTAATGAGGCTTTGTTGTTTTTCACCCCTCGGTGTGAATTAGGCCTCTGCCGTGAGCACCCTCAATAACCCGACGCCACTAAGGCAAACTGACAATCTGCGACCCCTTCCCAGGACTCCACGACTCCCCTTCGGGTTGCGCCCCACAGATTGAAGACCCCTGCCCTAGGGTGAGTGAAGGTTCTTGTCTTTCAGAAGCAATGCTTCTTCACTAATCTATCCATCCCCTGATTTAGATATCGCCTGACCCATACATTTTGTGAGTTATTTGTTCAGGAGTAGTGTGGCGAGTGCTGTAAAACACTCCAACTGACCCTAATTGGTGAGATACCACCCTGGAGGATAGACAAGGAATCACCTTGACATCTTGTAGAGTGCAACTTGCAACTCCCCCTGGTGCAAGAGTTCCCTCCTTATCACGGCATCTTGGGTGAGGGTAAGACCTGCCAATTCCTGAGCTCAACTCCTATTAATAGAGATGGGGGGGGGGGACCCTCAGCGGGGAGTGGCACCCCTTGAGGTGAGGCGTGCTTAACCGCGAGCGCCCATCTCTTGGTATGTTATGGCTAATCAGGGAGAACGCGCGCAGAAGCAATGGGACAGGGCATAATAACTTGTTGAGAAGGGTGACCAACTGCTGGTTTGACTGTTCTGTTAACCATCTTGGGTAGAGTTGTACGAGATGTGAGTCTATTTGTGTTGTGTTGCTGTGTATTGACTCACTTTTGTTTCTTCAGATTGCTACGGATTGCACATATGTGTCTAAACAAATGGGGCCTTATTTATGAAGGTCTTGCGACGCCGGCGCGTCACTTTTAAAATGGGAAAAAGTAACGTACCAGTGGCGCAAGGCCTTCCTAAATGAGGCCCATGATGTGTAAGCCCATGCCTTACACTTGTACTTATCTACTATATACTGATAATTGTTTCGTTTTTCGCATGTGCATGAGGGTGCTTGAGCATAGGACCTGTACAGTACCAGGTTGTTACTTCATTGCTACTCGTCTCCCTCATATGTATGCTAAGCTCCAAAAACAATATATAGATGTAAAAAAAAAGATACAGTGAAGTACATTTGATCCCACAAAAATGATGGAGAGTGTTAGATTTGCAAATGTTTATTTGCAAATTAGCAAATCACAAACTAAAATTATTCTAATTAGTTGTAAATCAATAATGAATAGATGAATACGTCAGTTAATCCGATTCAAATCAATTCAAAATGGCAGGTACAAAGACAAACTGGTTCAATGACAGAATATCGAGGTCAAATATATAGATTTAAAAAATATAAATGAAAAAATATAGAATACAAAAATATCGACTCCTTATACTTAAACAGGTAAGTACAAAAATATTGTTAAAAAACAACTATCAATGTTAAAAATATAGTTTTACGAAATATCGATTTTTATATATATATATATATATACAAAATAAAATAATAATAAATTAATATAAAAAAATTAAATACATGTAATATATATCTTAGCAAATATAACAAATACACTTAATTGAAAAAAGTCAAACACATACATAATAATTAATATATATTTACTTTAAAACAATTATTTAACTATTAATTTAAATTTAATTTATGATTTTAAAAGTATATAAAAATGTACACATTTATATATATATATATTTATATATATTATAAATCCAAGGTTTGCTTCAAAGCAAGAAATTGCGCACTCGGGAATCCAGTTTCAGCAAAGAAGGTTTATTTTCAGCTTACACGCTACGCGTTTCGACACGCTATGTGTCTTGATCACACGTGAACCACCCTGGACAGTGTGGCTTGTTATGCACAGAAAGTAAACATAGAAAAGGTAACTTAAAAATGTAAGGTACAACATTTCATCACTGAACGGTACCGCCATCTTGTAGTGGGGTACTTCTCAAGTAAAACATATACTTTTGATATTGCATACGGAGGCCCCGCTGTTTATCTTTGCGTAATGTATATATGGCCTAACGGATCATGATATTCGGTCTATTCATATCTTTCCGTATAGCCTGAGATCAAAAATTATTTCACATTTTACGAAATTTAATTTCGAACCACCACATGTTGCTATATTTGGTCTAGTGCCTGAGGTCGTGGCGGGTGTTTGCATGTGCATGCAACTACCGAGAACATTCTATAGTGATTGGAATATAATTCACATAAGGTTTTCTTTCGGTCTAGTGCCTAAAGACTGTGTTTTCATGTGCATTGTTCATCATGCGATTAAATCACCTTTTTCAGAAGAGCTGAGCATAAACAAGACCATACCGACAGGTGTAGAGTGCACATCTAGGTGAAATATAATACAACTTTCATACAGGTGAAGGTGTCTTTCATCCAAGTAAAAGGAAAAGGAAAAGGTCCATGGACCGTGGAGTGACTGTGACGGAAGAAACTTCTTGTTCCCAATTTTCCTACAAAAAACACATAAACATACAGTTAAAATCTCTTCAATAAAATCTTACTTATAAAGAGTTTTTACAATTTTACAGTTCAAAAACACATTTGAGCATTGTAATTACTACTATACTACGAACCAATCAACTTTGCATTATAGTTGAATGAACACTTGAAGGCCTGACTAGATGGTAAATTATCAGGGACAATCTAGGGAGGGGTGTATTATTATCCATTAATCCAGTGGCGTAACGAAACTTGAGGGGGCCCCCCTGCAAAGAACATGAGGGGGGCCGCAAACGTTGGGCTCAGTCAGGAGCTCTCAAGCCGGGGGTCTGGTGCACATGCGCAGTGCCAGCAGGGCCAGTGTTACCCAGCAGGAGCTGATGTTATGCCACTGCACAGAGACAGATTCACGTATTTTAGATCCACCTTTAATATTAATAATTTTCATAAATGCTTAAGATCAGGAGTCCTTGTAATGTGGTGTTTTTGCCACATACTTTTTCTCAAAATCCCTTGGGGCATGCCATAAATCTTCCTTGATTTTGTCTTTCAGTCTCATTTAGATTTTACCAATGTTTCTGGTGGAACTTGCTTCAAAATGCAGTGTTTAATCCTACTTTGGCTCTAACGTTCTTGCGAACCCCAAACCTTACTTTAAAACATTGATTAAATCATATTTCTTTTCACAAAATTCGCAGTTTAAGTGTGCACCTAAAAAAGTATTTGCGATTGCCACAGATTGCCCTGGAATGCCACTAAGGGACAGTAGGACACAAAATCTTCTGTAACGTTGTTCAAGCTCCATCCAGTTTTGACCAAACACACTGGGCAATTGTGCTTACAAATGCACCACTTCCACAAAATAAGTAAAATGAAAACATGACACTGTCAAAAATAACAATAAAATGCTTTACACATGTATTATCTTTCAACGTTGTTAACTGTTTAAAAAAAATTCAGGGTGAGAATCATCCCCTTCTGATGCCCCCTTTTATTTTGATGTTGCTGGTGGCTGTGCTCCCCAAAACCTACACTCCAGGCTAAGGGCATGCACAGAAGCTTGAGGCCTCTGTATGTCATGCGTCCTAACCTGGCTACCTGAACCCTGTGCTATTGCCATGCTAACATTCACACTGAGCTCTGTCAATGCACTTCTGCCTAAAGCTTGAAGCCCCCAGTGCACTTCTCCAAGCTAGAACCTTTCCACGTGCCATCCAGATGGCCTCGCATACTCCATGCGTAACTCCATGCTAGTCCTCGACTCTGTCCTGCACATCGCTAAATGAACTTCCCAACGCCACGCATGTCCCATGGTTACACTGCGTAACTTACTTAAAACAGAGAACATCCACCTTATTTATACACACCTTCTCCAAAACGGGCTCATAATTCTTGGGGCTGGAGTTTACATTTGCATTTCTTGCTCGAAATTAAGCCATCTGTTGTGGTGCAATTTACTTACTGAAAGCCCCAGCTATGCTGTATTAGGCATCACGCATTGCATGTGGCTGCAAAGCTAATGGAGAGGCGGCAGAGCGCTTGCGGAGCACAGTACATGCAGGTGAATTGTCAGATGCACAAAACTGCATATACAATAACTATTTCCTCAAACCAGAATTTGCCAACCTCCAATGATTGACACCCATGCCTCATGCAAAATTAACCACTACGTCTCATGCATGCAGATTTAACCACCTGTTTAACACCAGACTGCTTAATTAGTTGTATGTATGTACATAATTCTGAAAGCTTCTCTATTTACCTTACAGAGGGGCTGGAGACAGTGCCGGCTTTAGGGTGGTGCGACCGGTGCCACTACACTGGGTGCTAAGGGGAGGGGGCACCAAAACCCCGGATCTTTGATTTCCACAACGTTGATACTCGAGGAAATAAAAGACGGACATAAGTGTTCACGTCATCTTGGATGACGTAGCCTTAGTGCCGGCCGCGTCCCACAATGGCTGTGCCCTTACAAAATCAAAGAGCACCTGCTTAATTCAAGCTGTGTCCCTTTCCATAATAATATTAGCAGTGACACGCAAAGGTAGCTATGCTTCCGGCACTCCATTAAAGGTCAATTTGGTCCCATGAATTATCCCTACTCCCATCAGAGTGTTTACGTGACACTCAACACCTTGCTTGAATTCCATTTCTATAAGTAAAGCTACAAAAAAGTCAAATTGCAATTACATAACTGTACAAAAAAGTTTAAAGTATTTTGTCTTGATGGATTATGTGTAGCAGTGACATCAAGTTTTGGCCTCCACTGATTTAGAAAATATTTAATAAAATGTGACTTCCTACAGCACCAATAAAATGTGCTTCCTGAGGATTATTTTTACTATCCTCAAACAGTAGAATACAAAATTGCCCTCATAAAACTTGTCAGATAACACTAATATTACTAATAAATGTAAGATGCTACTGTCACACAAAGTTTAAGCCAGTAGAATTTTCATTTGCTTTTGCTCACTATAAAGTAGCGCAGAAGGTTATTGTGCCTGCTGAAAAGAATAGGTACCCTGCAGATCACAGAACTGTATTTTATTTGGATAGCTCAGTGGGTCACTGCATGTGTCAGAGAGATTCTTCTGTTACTTGCTGCTCATAAGTTGCAATTCTAGTGTAGCTCAAAGAGCTATGATCTGTCGTCCAAGAGTTTAGAGGCTTTCAGACTGCGTGATATAGGTTAGAATATCATTTTTTCCCTAGTCTTTCATTATACTAATGTAGCTAAAAATTGGTTTGTTTGGGGAGAAATGTATTCTTACTACTACTAAAGCGAACCCTGTGGTGCATTTTAAATTGTGAATTTGTGCTTTTCCAAACCAAACTCTTAAAATATACTGGCTACTGGTTCCGATGTCATGCGACTCCTTCACAATATAATCCCCATTGTCTTATGTAACATTTCCCGTAACGCCAATTCACATTGTTTCTGTAGAATGTGTGTGTGTTTGATGCTTAGTGCTCTTACACTCTACATCAAATGAAATGCATGTGAGAGACAGGAGCTATAGAGAGACGGGGCCCTGTTGGAGTGTGGTAGTGAGGAAATCCGTGCAGAGTGAGGTTTTTTGGGCGCCAAAAATGCCTAGCGCTAAACACGGGCATGCCTGGAGAAGGATTTCAAACTACTGTCATAATATTATAAATCCAACACCAAAAATAATTTTACACAAACAGACGTTGTGACCTCTAGAAGCTGCTAACTAACCTTTGTGCGCCAGTACATGGGGTGGGTAGAATGGCTGCGGAGATCAGCCTATACGATGCTTTTATTTTTACAAATGGGGCTGATTCAAGCACTGTTGCTCTTTGGGTGGACGGTTTATAACACCTCCTTTGCAGTACAACACCCAAAGTTCCACCGAGTAGTTGGTGTGAAATCCGAGCAGTGGTTATGCAGTGATGCCGCTAATAAAGAGGTGTTCTTTTCCTGACTGCTAGTTAATTTTACTCGTCTCACCTGTGACCTGCAGCTTCGGTTTCAGGAGCAGGCTGCTGCCAAATTATGGTTGCGCCGCATATGTGCAGTTTACATTGAGTATGACTCAATATAGTCACACCCCTGGCCTCCGCCCCGCCCTGAAGACCACGCAGTGGCGTGCACTGCTGCACTGCACCACGTGTAAAGACTCATGTGACTTTCATGGCGCACATCGCTTGTACGTGTGCGCAGGAGCGTAACTGTAAAACGAACTGGTCCCAAATCCAGTCAATGAGCGTACTGGGCTGAGGGGGCCCCTTGGAGCTAGGCCCTCCCCCCCTCTGGCTGGGCCTTTGTTACGCCCGTGGTGCAGCACCATTTAATTTATGGTGACTTGGAGCGAGAGTGCGCACCATTTAGGCTTGCTGCTGGCTCCGCTGAGACTGGGGGGCCCCCTGGGGCCCCCCCGCAATGCGGGGGCTGCGTGGGCCTGTGTTACGCCCCTGCATTAATCCTCGGGAAGGTGCGTGGCAAGCTCCTCGTCGAGGTTGTGTCCCCCAGGGAATTTCGTCTCGAGCTCTATTATCCATTTTGACTCTTTCTTCCTGAGGGCCAATTCCCGGTTACCACCCCTTCTTCCTATATTAACTTGTTCGATAGCATAGTATCGTAGGAAGGAGTTGTTGGATTGGTGGAACTCTTGGAAGTGGCGCGCAATGGGATATCTCTCATCTACGTGTGTAATGGCTCTGAGATGTTCCTGTACACGTTTTTTGGCCATGCAGGTAGTGCTGCCCACGTATCGGAGTTTGCAAGGGCACTCCAGAACATAGACGACAAAATTGGTATTGCATGTCAAAAATTGTTTGATTGCCCTTTGTTCTTTTCTACCTGGGATATCAATGGTTTTCACCATCACACTTGATTTACAGGCCTTGCAGTGGCCACAGGGATAAAACCCTTAAAGGCCCTGTATGTGTTGCTTCTTTTCTGTGATATCCCCTTTAGCCAAGATGTCACGTAGGTTTCTACCTCTTCTATAGCTGATTTGAGGTCTGTCATTGAGAAGAGGACCCACTACACTGTCGGACTTCAAGATATTCCAGTTGTCAGCAAGTATTTTCTGATCTTTCCTGGATTTACAATTAAAGGTGGTTATGACCTGAGTCTCATTATTGGAGTCCTTGACCTTTTCTTTTGGTTTCAGAGTTTCAGTTCTATCAACTTGTGTTATTTTGAGAGCTGCTTTAGACAAGACATCCTCTGGGTAACCTCTTTCTCTGAATCTTTCCAGCATCTTGTCTTGTTCAGTAGCAAAACCCTCGTCACTGCTGCAATTTCTCCTTGCCCTCAGAAGCTCGCCGTAGGGGATACTCCATTTTAAGGAGTAAGGGTGAGCGCTGAGGGCATGGAGTAAGCTGTTGCCGGCAGTGTCCTTTCTGTGGAGTTTGGAAATCAGTCTCCCATCTACCACCCTGATTTCAGTATCGAGGAATTCAACACACACTGAGCTGATGTTATATGTTAGGTGGATATTGTAATTGTTGGTGTTGAGTTTCTCGATAAATCGGATAGCGGGTGGCGGTCCCTGGGGCAGTGTGGGGGGGATTGGAGCCCTCCCCACACTTCTTTTTCACCATGATCCCGGGATTTGGTCCCCCACGGGGGGTAATTTGAAAAAAAGCAGACCGGGTTTAAAAAAATAAATAAAAATTGGGGCCTTGGGGGTCTTTGTGGGACCCCCTGAGCAGGCCTAGGGGGTTAGGGTGTTTC
Organism: Lissotriton vulgaris; assembly: GCF_964263255.1. Taxonomy (NCBI): domain Eukaryota; kingdom Metazoa; phylum Chordata; class Amphibia; order Caudata; family Salamandridae; genus Lissotriton; species Lissotriton vulgaris. The sequence goes on from NC_141697.1 coordinate 36,314,466, forward strand.
TACCCTGCCCCCTTTTTGCCCCCTTTTTGCATTCTACACATTTGTTTTTCTGCTTTCTTGTGCCTCAGTCTACCGTGGCAAAAGATGGCTGCCAACACTTCCTGGTTTGGAGTGTTCACAGCCAATGAGCATGCAGCTCGTGCTCGCAAAGGTACGCGTACGGTACGCGGACCTGGCGCGTACGTACGCGTACCCCGTGATTTTTTGAAAAAAATAAAACAATTTTTGGGGCCTTAGGGGTCCTTGTGGTACCGCCTGAGCAGGTCTAGAGGGTGTTTCTACCCTGCCCCCTTTTTGCGTTCTACACATTTGTTTTTCTGCTTTCTTGTGTCTCAGTCTACCGAGGCACAAGATGGCTGCCAACCCTTTCTGGTTTGGAGTGTTGACAGACAGTTGACAGCCAATCAGCATGCAGCTCGTGCTTGGAAAGGTACACATACGTACGCGTACGTAAGCGTACCTGTACACGGACAGTACGCGTACGCTAAGTGCCTATAGATATACTAATGATTTTACTTATGATTTTCTCAGGAACTACTGAACGGATTTATACAATTTAACAAAAAGCGTGATCTGCGAAACAAACTCTACCTTTTTGCCAAATTTGGTGTAATTCCGTTCAGGCGTTCGGGCTGTAGCCCTGGCTAAAAGTCCTATGGAAAATTGCATGGGGAAAACATGTTTTGGGACCCCCCTTTTTTCTCGGCCCCTGCTTCACAAATCACGCCCAAACTTTCAGGGAAGGAGCGGAGCGGAGCAGGCCATTTTCTTGGAGATGAGTGATGTCACTGACTATGTCATGAGTGATGTAATATGTGACGTCATCAGCAGTGCATTGCAGGCGCGCAGTGAATTTCAAAGGTTTTTTAATAGCAAATTTCTATAGCTATGAAATTTAATATTTTTTATAATGAATCCTATATAGTATATTTATGTACTACTATTTTTTTTATGTATATTGTTCATGGTTTTTTTTTTTTTGCCCTGGAGCGCTCCCGGTGTGCGTCCCGGTGAGCGCACCGGTAAGGGCAGTCTTGCGGCGCTCCAGGGCGCGTACAGGTGATCGTCCCGTTAGCGCTTTTGCCGTGAAGGAAAACATCATCGTGACGTAGCGCGTAGCCGCGTCCGTGTGATACGCACGGCGTAAACGCACCCGGAAGCACTCGAGCGCATATGATCGCGTAACGTAAGCATCCGACGCGCTTACGCGATGCGCCCCTGGGTGCACCCCGGGGCGTGCCCGGGGGCGCGTAGCGTAAGCGCGTCGGGTCATGTGACCTAAAAATAACACTTTTTATTGGTTCAGGACAGTTTTGGTTTCCAAATGATGACAGCCCTGGTCATGTGACCTGAAAATAACACTTTTCATTGGTTCAGGACAGTTTTTTTTCCTAATGATGAAAGCCCCCACCTTTTTTCCTCATTCTCACTTTGTACTTTGAGCGAAGAAGACCTGTTGAAAGACCTCTCTGTACCTTTTTGGACTGAAAAATGGCTTCAGTAGCAGCAGCAGCATGAGCATCTCAGCCACCACCACCACCACCACCACCAAGAGGACCACCACAACACCACAGTGGTGGAGATGAAGAAGAGGAGGAGGAGGAGGAGGAGGAGGAGAAGGGGAGGAGGACGTTCCTGCCAGAAGATAATACCCCATATAGGCCAAAGCAGCACATTATATGGGAGTTTTTTTCCATCCCAAAGGACCTCAAAAAAGTGAATGCGCCAAGGGTTACTTGCCTAATCTGTGGCACTGAACTTTCAAGGGGGAACCCTAACAAGAAGTACTCTTTTGGCAATAACACCATGATTCGCCACATGCAACGCCGGCATCCTAACAACTATGCTGCGGCAGAGGTCCGAGAACTGGCCAGAAACCCTCCCCAATCTTCACCCAGCACCTCCAAAAGAAAGCAACCCACTCCATCGGGTCCAGAGACAAGAGAGGTGGTCCCAAACATACAACCCCAGTTTGGGAATACAAAATCAGTTGTATTTTTTGTGGTAAAACCATCACCTATGGTGAGCAAAGCATAAAGCTCATCAACCGTGCTGGTGACAACCACAATTGCCCCAAAAAACCTTAATTTTTTCCTGATTTTTTTTTGCTCCAGTTGAGCCTTTTACAATTCCCTGTTTTTTGTTTCTCCCCATAAAAATAACAAAAACATATAAAATTGTTCATAAAAGCCAAAAAAAGTACAAAATCTTCAAAAAACAATACAAAAATATAAAACAACAAAAAGAAGAAAAAAACTGTTCTTTTTAGAACTACCTCCATTTTATAAAAAAAAGCTACTTTTTAAAAAAACTCTGTAATTCTTTTTTCCCCATGGTACGCTCCCCGGTACGCTCCCCGGTGAGCGTACCGGGTGCTACCCCCGTGCAAATCGGAAAAAAAAAATTTATTTGCCCCGCGGGGCCCTTTTATGGCCCCCACATCAAACCTACGGGGTCAGGGTGGTCTACTCTGCCCCCTTTTGGTCATTTCCCCCTTTGTTTTTGCCACCTCTTGTGTCTCGATCCTACCGAGACACAAGATGGCGGCCGCTCCGGACTGTTTGGAATGTTGACAGACACCCGAGAGCCAATCAGCTTTCCGCGCGCGAACTCGCGTACCGGGGCACTCTTATAGATATATATATTTTTTTGAACCTAAACTACTCAAAATCCACTGGAGCACATATCTAGAGACATAGCAAAGGCACATCGGGCTACCAGTCAGCCGTTCGGGCTAAAAGTGAGTTTGACCGCCCTATGGAAATTAACATGGGGAAAACACGTTTTGGGACCCCCCTTTTATCTCGGCCCCCGCTTGAGGAATCCCCCATAAACTTTCAGGGAAGGAGCGAGCGCCGCGAGGCAAATTTGAGGAAATTTTCAGGCAGATTCCTCAACCGGCATCAAAGTTATTCCCAATAGAATGTTGCAAATTCCCTATGCAAAATAATCCTAACTATAACTACCTACTGGCGACCGCCAGTAGGTAATATATATATATATATATATATATATATATATATATATATTGCGTACAGATCGTCTATGTATAAAAAGCATGTCATTAGATGAATGCGATACATAGACGATATTTTTGTAGTCTGGGAAGGCAATGAAGAACAAGAAATTGACTTTGTGTGCACATTGAATGAAAACACATTCAACTTGCAATTTACACATCATTGGTCTAAAGATTCGCTGGAATTCTTAGATCTGAAACTGCAAGTTAAGAATAACAAGTTGGAAAGTGAATTATTCAGGAAAACAACATCAGGCAATAGCTTGTTACATGCGCGCAGTTGCCATCCCAATTCCCTTATTCAGAGCATCCCGGTAGGGGAATTACTAAGAGCTAAACGCAACTGTAGTACCAGCAGTGCATACTCCACAGAGGAAAAGATAATGTGTGAGAGGTTTGCAGCAAGGGGTTACCCGCGGAAAACTATTGTGAATGCACAGAAGGTGGTGGCGGGTAGGAGCAGAGAGTCATTGCTCATTAAGCAGCCTGAGACAACAGAGCAAGAAACTAAGACCAGGTTCATCACAACTTATAGCAGCAAAGCTTTTTTATTGCGGCAAAGCTTGAATAAATTCTGGCCTGTGTTACACTCTGATCCAGATATAGCAACCTGTGTAGAAATGTCTCCGTAGGTAACTTTCAGGAGAGCGAAATCATTGAAAGACCAATTGTGCAAGGCAATTGAACCCATTAAAACAACATCACCAACTGTACAGGGGTTTTTTACATGTAGAAATTGTAAAGCCTGCAAGAACAGTAGAAATGTAAAAGTAGCAATTTTGTCTTCTGCAGCAGAACCATTTGTAATTCATGAACATACATCGTGCAACACTGATTATGCTGTATATGCACTGTTCTGCCCATGCAAAAAAGCTTATATTGGCAGCACAACTAAAAAAGCTAAGCTGCGTGTTCTAGAGCATTTGCGTGCAATTAAAAACATGGACAAAACTTACCCTATAGCAAGGCATTTCCAAAGTCATCATAACCAGAATTCAGATCTGTTGAGTTTCTGTGTCTTAGACACAGTGAGGTATAATGAAAGAGGTGGAAATAGACTACAGTGTTTACGGAGACTTGAGTCAAAGTTTATAATCAGATACAAGACCATGACACCTCTTGGGCATAACAATGACGAAGAGATGGAAGTACACTTTGGGTGACCTTTTACACTCAGTATGGAATTAGTTAAATTAGTGTTTTGCTGTACCTGGGTGCCCCACAGTCTGTCTTGATATAATCCCAGAATGTTGATGTATATATATATATGTGCTCGCTGACAGTAACTCTTTTAAGAATTTGTATAAATATCTTGTTAGTGTGTGTTTTTAATTTAGTTCTTTTATTATTTTTTCAGGGAATGTGAAAATCCTTGTGAAGGAGACAATATATACAACTCAACAAACAGTTATGGTTAAATAAGAGAATAAGCCCACTGGGGCCCGATTCTAGTTGCTTGGTAGCCGCTGAGATTTACAATGTGTGCGCAAATTATATTGGAATGGTTGCCCGGAGGGGCGACACAGATTTGTAATGGATTTTGAAAGGCAAGGTCAATATACAACTTGTGTTTGCCCACAGGGGCTATATTCTTAGTTGATAATGTTTTGCGCGATGTGCATGACACATAGCTGGAAGAAATGAGTTTATATGAATAATAGGACTGCCCACAGGGGCGCTACATGTATTAACTTTCATGATGTATTTGGTATATTATGAGCATTGTTGACAGTTTTTTCAGCTTATTTATTATTATTTTTTTCTGCGCAGCATATACCAGCTGATTGTTAAACAAAGTTGTGCCTTTTGTTAAATATAGTTTCACACAATTTGAATTCATAGCGAAATACAATTTATTTAATTTAACCATGTCTACAAACAAAGAATTGTATTTAGAGGAAAACATTCCCTAGCTACCGCTTTGTTTACATAAATCGCGGCAGTCTTTTGTTTATGTTTATGTGTCACATGGTGTTTATATTACTCCAATCAAATTCACACAACTTGACTCGTGAGCAAGGGAGACTATCCCGAAACGCGTTGAGTTTATCTGTTGCCGTTTTTGCTAAAATAAAACCTTTGGATGCACTTGGGCTCGTGTCTTTCATACCGGGAGGAGTGTGTGAAAATACGAAGTAATTGCAGGGCTCGCCACCCAGCACGAGCCCACATCGTGAGAGGTCGTGTCAAGGCGACGTTTCAGCGTTTGCAGAAACCAAATGATTTGATATATATATATATATATATATATATATATATATATATATATATATATATATATATATATATATATATATATATATATATATTTATTTTTTCACTGAAAAAACCATAGGTTTCAGGCCTTATATAGTTAGGATTTAGCATTTAAAAAGCCTTTAAAATTCACTCAGAAATCTATAAGTTTTAAGGGTGTTATAGTTAGCTGGACATTTCACTCATACAAAACCATTGAAATTGCTCCTATAGAGTTAGTTGTACTAACTATATTTCACGCACCCGCAATCCACTGCTGATGATGTCACATATTACATCATTCATGACAGGGTCAGTGACATCACTGATGACATCTCAAATGACATCACTGATGACATCACTGATGACATCATCCACGTGACAATCACATACACCTTTTCATACCCTAGTAAAATATTTCATCACTCTTTGTAAAATACAGAGTATCATATTTGAATCCATTGTTACAGCAATACAAGTATCTAAAACCCCACTCAGTGATTCAATGATGTAAACAAACATCTAATCACTTACCTGTAGATTCACTCATACATGCTGTCAATGAACAATAGAACACTATCAAAAATACTTATACACCTAAATCGACATTACACACCAGCACACATCCTATTCACATATGAAGTCATTATACTCACTTATGCAAACAATGGATCATACTTACATATTTACTTAGCTACACACTTATAAAAACACAACTTCATCTATTCATTTAGATAGTAAGTCATACTTAGTGAATTATAAAATCATTATTACAAGTATAAAGTTATCCATACAGTCACTCACACAATCATTGAGTCTTATGTATACTTATTTATACACAACAACTGACACATACACTGCCTTTTATTTTTCTAGTTTGTTGGACATGTACCATTGAGAAATATATTTCCTCATCACCACACCCATAAAGATATTCACTCACCCAAACAACTGTTAGAACATGTAGTTTTAACTTCATATATCTAGTGAATCAACTATTCACACATCTTTGGGCAGTCACACACCCCCCACCGAACCACACACACATTCACTCTCCCATACAAATACTCAGGGGTGTAATGAGGCTATGCCCCTTGTTACACCTCTCTGCAATGCAGCCCCCTGGCGCGTTTGCAGATGGGGAACTAATTCCCCTTGCATACTGGGGGTCCCTGGGGGCCAACTAGCCCACCAGGAGCCTCCAGTATGTGCCAGGGGGCTGCATTGCAGAGAGGTGTAATGAGGCCACACCCTTTTTTACACCTCTCTGCAACGCAGCCCCCGTGCATGTTTGAAGAGGGGGAACTAATTCCTGTTGCATACTGGGGGTCCCTGGGGGCCAGCTAGCCCACCTGGAACCTTCAGTATGCGCCAGGGGGCTGCAATGCACAGAGGTGTAATGAGGCTATGCCCCTTTTTACACCTCTCTGCAACGCAGGCCACTGGCACATTTGCAGAGGGGGCACTAATTCCCCTTGCATACTGAGGGTCCCTGGGTCATATCTGCCCTAACGCCGATATCCCGAACGATTGAAAATGACTTTTCTTGAGAAACATTTGGATTTGGATTATCATGTTGAAAGACTGACTTTGAGGATGCTATAAATTACTCAAGTCTGCCCGAATTGTGTGGGTAAAATTGATACCTAGCCACTTTGAATAAGAATGTACTTACGTCTCGTCTAACATTTGGAAGAAATATCTAGTTATAGGACAACAGGATACCGACATAACTTGAAGGAAATAAGAACGCCCTGAAGAAGTTCTGTTGTACAGAACGAAACGCATCGGCTGGCTGTGGTACATAAACTTAAGGAAAATAAAAGCATTTGAATATACACCTAGATTCATCGCTTCAATAAGGACTCTAAGTGATATGATTTGATTGGACTTATTGTGCAAGTGGTGCTGTGCCAAACTCTCTACTACTTACTCTCTACTACTCCACTACTCTCTAATACTCACTCTCTACTACTCATTCTCTACTACTCTACTACTCTCTACTACTCTCTCTCTACTACTCACTCCCTACTACTCACTATCTACTACTCTCTACTATTCACTCTCTACTACTCTCTACTACTCACTCTCTACTATCTCTCTCTACTCCTCACTCTTTACTCCTCACTCTCTACTACTCTCTACTACTCACTCTCTACTTCTCACTCTCTACTACTCTCTACTACCTACTCTCTACTACTCTCTACTACTCTCTACTGCTCACTCTCTACTACTCACTCTACTACTCACTCTCTACTACTCTCTACTACTCACTCTCTACTACTCTCTCTCTACTACTCTACTATTCACTCTACTACTCACTCTCTACTACTCTCTACTATTCTCTCTCTCTGCTACTCACTCTCTACTACTCTCTACTACTCACTCTCTACTACTCACTCTCTAATACTCACTGTCTACTACTCTCTACTACTCACTCTCTACTGCTCTCTACTACTCACTCTACTACTTACTCTCTACTACTCTCTACTACTCACTCTCTACTACTCACTCTCTGCTACTCTCTACTACTCACTCTACAATTCACTATACTACTCTCTACTACTCACTCTCTACTCTCTATTACTCACTCTCTACTCTCTACCTCTCTACCTCTCTCTACTTCTCTCTCTACTGGTCTCTACCTCTCTACCTCTATCTCTACCTCTCCACCTCTACCTCTCTACCTCTACACCTCTACCTCTGTACCTCTCTCTACATGCACACATATACACATATATATATATATGCATATATATGCATATGCATTTATTACCTACTGGCGATAGCCAGTAGGTATATATAGTTAGGATTTTTTCTCTATGGAACTTTTGAAAATTCTATGCCTAATAACTTTGGCGTTTGTGGACGGAATTGGCTGAAATTTTCAGGAAAATGGCACATTTTGTTTCTGAGCAGCCCTTGAAAATTTGGGGGGGGTTCGCCAAGGGGGGGCCGAGAAAAAAGGGGGGGCCCAAAACGCGTTTTTCCCATGTTAATTTCCATAGGGCGGTTGGCCTCACTTTTAGCCCGAACGGCTGAATGGATTTCCACGAAACTTGGCAAAATTGTAGGGACTGTTAGCCCAATGTGCCTTTGCTAGGTCTCAATATATGTGCTTCAGTGAATTTTGAGAAATTAACGTTTAAAACAAGATATATATCTGTAACAGCGCTCCGGCAGCGCTCCGGTTCGCAAACTTTTCGCGTATCGGAACTTTGCGAAGCGAAGCTGATTGGCTCTCCGGTGTCTGTCAACATTCTAAACAGTCCGGAGCGGCCGCCATCTTGTCTCTCGGTAGGATCGAGAGACAAGAGGAGGCCAAAACAAAGGGGGAAATGAAGGAAAGGGGGCAAGGTAGACCCCTTTTGACCCCCTAGGATTGATGAGGGGGATATTATAGAGCCACGCGGGGCCAAAAAAAAAAGAAAAAAATCGAATTTTTTCGCCGTAGAGACGCGTCTTGGTACGCGAACCGGGCAGCTAACCGGGCAGCTAACCGGGAAGCTAACCGGCAGTGTAACGGGAGTCTGAGGAGAAGCTGATTGGCTGTTATCATTGTAAACAGTCTGGAGCGGCCGCCATCTTGTCTCTCTGTGGGATCGAGAGACAAGAGGTGGAAAAAAAAAGGTGTAAATGAATGAAAGGGGTAAGGCAGACCCCTCCTGAACCCCTAGGATTGATGAGGGGGCTATTAAAGTTCCCTAGGGGGTGAAAAAAAAAAATTGCGATTTTTCGCGGTAAAGGTGTTTCCTGGTACGTTAACCGGGCAGCTAACCGGCAGCGTAACGGGAGTCCGACATATTGTGTTTTTTGAACGTTTGTGATATGTGCACGTGTGGATTTTGTCTAATTAAGGTTAAAAAATATATATATCTTTAAGCGTGTTCTGGCGCGCTTACGTTTTGGGTTTGGTTTGCGCTGCAGAGACGATACGTCACGGTTATGTGATGCATCATGAGGTGTCTCACGGGCTACGTGATACGTCACTTAATAAAGAATATATTTTACAGCTATAGATATTAGCTTTTAAAAAACCAATGAAATTCACAGAAAAAAACATAGATTATAGACCATATATAGTTAGGAATTTGCATTTACAAAACCTTGAAAATTCACTGAAAAAACCATAGGTTATAGACCATATATAGTTAGGGATTAGCATTTAAAAAACCTTATTTTATTTGCACAAAACCATTGAAATTCCATATATAGTTAGTTGCACTAACTATATATCGCGGACCCGCAATCCACTGCTAATGATGTCACATATTACATCATTCATGACATGGTCAGTGACATCACTGATGACATCACTGATGACATCTCAAATGACATCACTGATGACATCACTGATGACATCTCAAATGACATCACTGATGACATCACTGACATCTCATTTGACATTACTGATTACATCACTGATGATATCATTTATGTGATAATACATCTTCAGACTCTAATATAACCTTAGATACACTCAGTGTAAACAGGCACTCACAGACTGTCACACATCCATGGAGTTACTCACACACCTAGTCAGTCATGCAAAGAATCAATCACATCTCCATTTCCTCAACTATACAGTTATACACACCTTACTTATTCAAACATATACTAACACATATTTACTCTCTTATACAATCCTTGATACAAGTTCACAATGATTCATACAGCCACTCTCACATTCACTGGCTCTTATGTTCAGTTATTTATATATGTCAACTCTCACATGGAGTGTGTTTTACATATGTACTTACTTTGACATGTAGAACTGAGATATCCATTCACTCACCAATATACTCATGCACACAGTCAACTGTCCATACAGCTGTTTCTACATGCACTTTTGAACCCATACACCTAGGGAATCAACTGCTCACACATCTATGCACAGAGTTATACACCTCCCAGCCACCCACACACATACTCAGTCTCCCATACAAATACTTGGGCAACCATTCAATAACCCATATAGTTACTGATATAGCTACTGATTTAAACATGCAGCAGTTTACAGAAGAACATAAATAATGATTGCCAAATTAAGACACTTTAATCACTAACCCATGCACTCAGTGAGACACATTTAATCATTCTCTCATACAGTCAGTCATGCACCTACTAAATCCTTCATCCAGACACTTATACATCCACTCATTCTTCAATATGTAAGACATATTTTAACTTTACAGAAACATACAGTCACTGGGTGTTGTCATCAGTGATGTCATCAGTGATGTCATTTGAGATGTCATCAGTGATGTCATCAGTGATGTCACTGACCATGTCATGAATGATGTAATATGTGACATCATTAGCAGTGGATTGCGGGTCCGCGATATATAGTTAGTGCAACTAACTATATATGGAATTTCAATGGTTTTGTGCAAATAAAATAAGGTTTTTTAAATGCTAATCCCTAACTATATATGGTCTATAACCTATGGTTTTTTCAGTGAATTTTCAAGGTTTTGTAAATGCAAATTCCTAACTATATATGGTCTATAACCTATGGCTTTTTCTGTGAATATATATGTATGTATATATATATATATATATATATATAAACATATATAATCTGCATATCTATATAAATACAAATATAAATGCATGCATACATATACCTATATGCATACATATGCATGTTATTTACATGAACGTTTTAAAAACACTAATAACAGCAAAGCTAAAAAGCCACCTCATTACAAACAGAATGGCTTTAACTTAAACGAGGGCGAGATCTATTGCATGTTCAATGCTTGTTTACTTTGGTTCCATCAAGAAGGCATTCAGATGTGTCACACATTTGCCATGAATTCTGAATGTTAGCACTCTCGTTGCTCATTAGATCACTGTAGTAAAGCTACTGCTCACCAGGGAAGTCTGCTGCTGGTGTTCAAAGTGCATGTTTCAGTCTGCATGTCAGAATTTTTTTAATGAAATAGAAGAGGATTTGAGAAGTCACTGAAAATGTGCCCTAATTTTTCTTTCTGAAGTACTAATCATACTTTCTATGGCAAAATGAGCCCCCACATTTTGTTCCTTTTTAAATTAAATGTTTTTAGACTTACCTCTTCATTCCAATCAAGATGGCTTCTGGTGTGCCATACTTTTGTCATAAATAAGACTGTTAGCGCTCTAGTTGCTCTTTAGAACACTCTGGGACATTCTGTCATTGGGCTATACTTGGGCTACATCTGGGTGATATTTTGGCTCCTTTTGGGCTCTTTTGTCTCTGATGGTCATCTTGAGAAACTGCATGTCAGAATTTTTTAATGAAATAGAAGAGGATTTGAGAAGTCACTCAAAATGTGCCCTAATTTTTCTTTCTGCAGCACTAATCATACTTTGTATGGCAAAATATACCCCCTCATTTTCTTCCTTTTTAAATAAATGTTTTAGAGTTACCACTTTATTCCAATCAAGATGGCTTCAGGTGTGCCATACCTTTGTAATAAGTAGGTCTGTTATCGCTCTAGTTGTTCTTTAGAACACTCTATGAGGCGGCAGTAGAACACAAAGGAATCAACTGACAGTCTCTGTCCTTGTTGGATGTACATGTTTTACTGAGAATGTCAGACTTCATTCTCACATGACTGAGAAAGATAATGTGAATTTACAGAAAATATGCTTTCAGTTTAGCTTATAGATCCCCTTCCAAACCACTGTGGAAAAAGCATGAGATAATAGTTTTCTTTCAAACATGATTCATGATATCCAAGCAGAAGGCTTTTTCACATGGTAAAATCACCTTAGAACACACCACAATTCCTAAAATGAGTATGGTACCATCAACAAATGATTTATAATGTAACTATTAACTACAATGCTTTCTAATGAGGTGCTATCATGTATATTGGTCCCAAGATGGCTGCCAACACTTCTTGGATGAAGTGCTGACAGCCAATCAGATCTCACGATGAGATGTGTGGTTAGGCTCCGCCCAGATATATGTGTTTTTGAAGTTAATTTTCATAAAAACCACTGGAGCAATTTTCGCCAAATATAGAAAAGGCACTTCTGCGTACCAGTCCCTACAATTTTGCAAAGTTTGGTGTAATTCCATTCAGCGGTTCGGGCTGTAGCCTTGTCTATTCGTCCTATGGAAATTAACATGGGGAAAACACGTTTTGGGACCCCCTTTTTTCTCGGCCCCCGCATGATGATTCCCCCCGAAACTTCCAGGGAAGAAGCGGAGCAGAGCTGGCCTAAATTTTGGAAAATTACACGCAAATTCCTCAATCGGCGCCAAAGTTATTCCCAATAGAATGTTGCAGATTTCCTATGGTAGATAGGTTCTAACTATATATACCTACTGGCTGTCGCCAGAAGGTAATATATGTGTGTGTGTATGTCCACAAATGAGCCGGATACTGAAGTCTGTGGCCAGGGGGCGAATCACAAAGGGCAGGTCTCCCGGTAACATAAATCCACACAAGCGTCTTCTCAAAGAAGGATTCACACTTGGAAGTTAAACTAGTGTTTATTAATACATTGTGGGCCCCCAGGGTGTTGGGGGGTGTGGGTGCACATGGGGGGTACCTATGGTACATCCCTGCATTTTAATGCACAAGGTGACAGGCACCGCACAGTGCCTGACACGTTGTGCATGCAAATGCGAGACAAGCATATATTGCATTGTGGCAGATGCTGCTTCCAGCACTGCCCACCTCAATGCACTGTATGCGGGATGCCACCGCCATGGTGGCATCCTAATTGCTGGTCCCAGCACCGCTAGGGTGGCGGGAGGACGAAATTTTGCCCGCCATCCTAATATACCCCATAATATTTATTTGTTAGAAGCAGAGATATGCCAAAAGCGACATTCTAATCCTAAAATCTGTGTATGCATGGAATCTGACATATATTCGGAGAGCTTGGAAATATAAAATTTGATGTAACACGCGACTGCTTAAAAGAACTGGACTTGACGGAATAACTGTAAATCTGCAATTGGTCATGTTGCAAATAAAATGCCAATCAAAATATGTTCTAAAAAATGGAAAGCATCTCCTACCTAGCTCTGCAGTTCATTAGATTAAAATGTCTTCTCCTTATAGAAGGTACACCTACGCATGATTCCCATAGGGGAAGTAGTGAGCATCGAACATGCTTTCCGTTGGTCTCCACGGGGCACGCGCAGTGAAGTGGTGGGCTGTTCACATCCCCGGGTGCCTGGTCATTATTTCACTCTCCAAGGAACATACACAGAAAAAGATTCACCTGAAAAATAAACAAGATTATTACAAGATAATTAACGCTGGCTGGTATCGCCTGGCTCCTGAAAGGAAAAAGTGGAAAAGTGCAGGACAAGTAGAAGGAAACTTATCAACTAAAGAGGGGCCATTTTAAATTGAGGCCTACATCCACTACGGTCAACCTTTGGTAAATGTCTCACAGTGGATATGTATGTGAGCTGCAGAACAGAGTAAATGTATGTGCAAAGCACTTAAAATTAAAGGGGCAGATTTACAAGCCCCTTGCGCCTCTTTGTGCTGCCATTGCGTCACTTATTTTGACAGAACAGAGGCACAAACAATGCACCCTAACGCCCAATGCGCCCTAACGTGACGCATCTAGGAATATGTGTGACGTTGTAAAGCCCTGAGTCACTTTATACCTGAGTCAGGTATAGTGTATGCAGGGGGCGTTCCCATGCAGGAAAGCCTCGTAAAAATGACGCTGTGAAATCTACAAAATTTCACTGCGTCACTTTCAGGACGCCACTGCGTCAAAACCTTACGCCTACTTGAAGCAGGCGTAAGGATTGACGCAGTGTAGTGGGAATAGGCCACAAAATGCATTGCTGGAGTTTCGTTGTGCTTGCGACACGACTCCAGCAATGCGTGACTTTTGCCCAACAGATGTGTAAGAATTCTGACGCATCTGTCAATCCTTCCGCCATGGTGCGCCGTACTGTAAATACAATGCATCCATGGTGGCGCAAGGATTTTTTATGGTGGCGCAGGAAAGTGACGCGTCTCCATAGATGCGTCACTTTCTTGTAAATCTGCCCCAAAATGTTTATAAACTTCATGGCTTCAGGTGAAGAGGAGCAAAGCTGAGCATGTCTTTCTTTGGGTCAGGAGTCTGAGCTGGGAGTCAGGAGCAGCCACACAGAGTGGGCCTGGTGCCTCAACAGAGATCCCAACACAGACACCTCTCTTTAAACTGTAGGGGCACGAAGGGGCCACAGGATCAGGGGGGGGTAAATATCCAGGCAGCAAGAGGTGTGAGCATCACAACTTTTGAGCAGTGGCTCCAGAACCACATTTTCTGTTCATAAAATGAATTGAGAGTGCAAAGAAGGATAACAGGATAACACACAGTTGTCTTTAATGTTCATAATTGTGATTTTTCAGTATTTTTTTTATTTTTTTATTTTTTAAAACCTTTATTTTCAAATCAGTGCACACAGCTATTTAGCCTTACATCCCGGAGATAAGGCAGCAAGTCAGTAAACAATGGGTCCAAGTGCAAGAAGCAAGGTACCAGCACGTGTCGAAGGTTGTAATTTTCATTTTTGTTTTATGAAAAAAAGAGGAACAAGTACAGAAAAGAGGCGCCGGAACTAGCGCAAGAAAGAAGGCAATGAAACCAGTGTGCGGTGGGGCCCAATCTAGGAGTCGGCTGGGCTCAGTAATCACAGTTCGATTCAAATTACAGTGTTGATGTGTAGAACCATAGGGGGGGGGAAACAAAGGATAGTAATGAAACCAGAAGGCCAGTTGGAGTTATAGGTTATGGGGTCAGGCGTTCTTCCGGTGGGGCGGTATCTGGTGGTATGCAGATGTCACCCCTATACTCATTCCAGGCCCCCCACAGCTTCTGCCATTTTTTGGGTTTACCCCCGGATAAGTACACAGTCTTTTCTCGGAACATACACCAATCCATGTTGGCCTTCCATTGTACCACCTTTGGAGCTGTTGACGCTCCCCACATCTGCGCAATGTCCCGTTTTGCAACCATATTCCCCAGGGTAACCCATTGGGATTGTGCAGTGTTATAGTCAGTTGGGCCCCAGATATTCAAGAGGCATCGCCAGGCCTCTGCCTGAACTTCCACCCCAGTTACCTCACTCATAATAACGTGTACCCGCCTCCAATAGGAGGCTATCGCACTACACTCCCAAATGATGTGCATAAAGGTGGCCAGAGCGCCACAGCCGCGCCGACAGAGGCCATCAACCGAATGTCCCATATGTATTAACCTGGGACCAGTAACATAAACTCTGTGCAGGATCTTCAATTGTACCAGTCGCAGCCGGGCAGGAATAGCAACCTCCTTGGGGGACGACACTGCGCTTTGCCAATCTTCATCATCAATCTCTATCCCATCCCGTATCCATTGGTCCCTCACCCCCAAAAGAAGGTCTGTGCGAATATTAATCAATTTTTTATAGGTTAGGGAAATAGCGCTATCTGGCATATGGCCGTCCAGCACTCTGTCTTCCAGGGGGGAGTATTCAGGAATTTTCTCGCCCTCCGGCATGGCCGCAAGGAGTGCGTGGCGCAGCTGAGCGTACCGAAAATACTCAGTTCCACCCAGCTGGAACTCTGTCTGCAGTAGGGCAAAAGATTTTACCTCCCCTCTCACTATCAAATCCTCCACCTTAGATATGCCGATCATGTCCCACTTGTCGAAGCCCTTAGTGTGCCACAATTTACCCAGTATCTCGGAGTCATAGAGAGGAGTTGCCATTGTGAGCCTATCCTTCCACCCCAGTGACTTAGTGATTGTTCTCCAAATGTGCACCGCTGTTTTCGTTGGCCCAGACATCCGCCTATCAAGAGACCTCGTGTACAACGCCCTGTGGTATTTCCCGCCATCTAGAAGCCACCGATCCATGGCGTAGCCCGGACTATTCGCCGGGCCATAGAGGCCGTGATTGAGGGCTGCCAACTGGGAGGCCCAGTAGTATCTCCGAACATCGGGCAGTGCTATACCCCCGTCGTACCACGGGAGCGTAAGCTTCGTGATAGCTATGCGTGGTCTGCCATCCCAGAGCAGGGCACGTTGCAAGCTCTCGATTTCCCCAAAGTAGCTAGCTGGGACCGGATCTTGGGTGTTTTGCAGAGCATACAGAGACCTGGGCAGGGACATCATTTTAAATAATGCCGCGCGCCCAAGGAGAGAGAGCGGGAGTTTACGCCAACCTTCTACGTCACGTCGGAGACGAACCAGGGGGGGAAGCAAATTGTTCTCGTAGTGCGTCTTGGGGTCAGTTGAGATGTAGATCCCCAGGTATTTAAATCCCTGTCTCGCAATCTGTATGCCACAGTCCCTTGGAAGACGAGGCGTCCCCCCTCTCAGCACGTACAAGTGCGACTTCGACCAGTTAATGACCAGGCCAGAGTGTCGGCCAAAAAGTCGAAGCACGTCACATACCACAATAAGTGACTTGCAAGGGGAGGTAAGGTACAGCAGGATGTCATCAGCATATAATGAGACTCGGTCCTCGAATCCAGGGGACCAGCGAATTCCGTGCATGTCGGGGTGGTGCCGTAGCCACGCGGCCAACGGTTCGAGTGCCAGTGCAAACAAAAGGGGCGACAGGGGGCAGCCCTGCCTTGTGCCCCTATGGAGGGCAAAGGACGCGGAGACATGACCGTTGACCTTCACGTTGGCCAGCGGGCTGGCGTACAGAAGTTTAACCCACCCTACAAATTCCGGGCCGAAGCCGAGCTTCGCCAACACTGCCCACAGGTAGTCCCATTCGAGGGAGTCAAACGCCATTGTGGCATCCAACGATGCCAGGACTGCTGGCTCCCTGAGCGTGTGAGCCCTAGCAAGGACTCCATGGAGTCTCCGAAGATTAAGGGCAGTGTTGCGGTGTGGAATAAAGCCCGACTGGTCCGGGTGCACTAAGTCGCCAATCAATCTTAGGCTCAGCATTTAACAGAGAGATGGGACGATACGATCGGCACAAGTCTCTGGGTTTCCCTTCCTAATGGATGACCACAATGGTAGCCAGCCTCTGGTCGTGGGGAAGCACGCCCTTCTCTCGCGCCTCCAGAAACATGTTTCGCAGGGGCGTGGAGACGACGTCAGGTTTGATTTTATAGAGTTCCACTGGAATACCATTGGGGCCGGGCGCCTTACCAGATCTAAGGGAGCGAATGGCCAGGGCTATCTCGTCCGCAGTGATATCCCTATCTAAGTCATCACGGTCCGTCTCCGACAGACACGGGAGATCTATCTCAGCCAAAAGCGCACTGGAGTCGGTCTCAGACAGGTCCGAGACCGAGGTGTAAATGGTCTCAAAATAGTCTGCGAACGTCTCCACTATTGCACTCGGATCGGTAACCCTACCGGCCTCCCCCAACACTTCTGGAACCACCCGACTAGCCCTCTCCTTTTTGTCGAGCCAAGCAATGAGCTTGCCCGCCTTGTCACCGACATCGTAAATTCGACCCTGCTGCTCTCTACCCATGACTTTGGCAGCGTCGGAGACAATATCACGATATTCTAATTGTTTGAGCGAGAGAAAGTGGAGCAGCTCAGGTGTCGGGCCCGCTTACAATTGGGAGTCCAGCTCCATAATCTCCGCTTCAATGCGCGCCACGTCAGCGTCTCTGCGCCTCCGAACGTCAGCAATGAGGGAGAGCGCCTCACCTCTCAAGACCGTCTTAAATGCCTCCCACAGAGTGACGGCCGATGCAACCGACTCAGTATTCTCAGTGAAATAGAGCTCAATAGCCCTGGGCAAGAGTCCACGTGTCTTCGGGTTACGGAAATACCATGGATTGACCACGACAGCCTGCTCGGTAACCACAACGTCGAAGTCAGAGGACACCCAGACCGGGGAGTGGTCTGAGCTGCCCCTCACCAGCAAGCGAGCCTCGGAAACTGCTGATGCGTGGGCCGCCAGAGCTAAGATATAGTCTATTCTAGAGAGGCTACCGTGTGCCCCGGAGTGAAATGAATATTGACTCTGGGTAGGATGCATAAGTCTCCAGCAGTCAACCATGCCCATGGTGTCTAGGAAATCTGGCAGCCCGGATTGTGAACTTCGGAGATCTCTGGTCGGATGTCTGTCCAAGGTCCCCGAGCAGACCGAGTTGAAATTGCCACCCACAATAAGCAACCCCTCGGGTAGACCCAAAATGGCGCCTCCAAGGTCCTGAAAAGTGTCGTTTTGTAGCCCCGGGGGGACGTAAACTGAAACCAAAACCAGAGACCGCCCCTCCCATCTCCCCGAGACAACAACGTATCGCCCCCTCTCATCAACAACGCTAGAGTTTACCTCCAATGGGAGAGACGTGCGCACCATAATCCCCGCACCTCGGGAACCTGAGGATTCAATTCAATTCAATAAACTTTATTCGGAAACATGTAAATCATGTCCATAAAAGTACATACATACAGAAAAACATGTTAAAATATTCAAGACAAGACAATCGCAATCCACAGAGAAAGAAAATACAGTATGGTACATATAATAAATCAAGTAACACACTTGAAAAGAGTAGAATAATAAAAATGTTAATTTTAAAAAATCATGCTTTTCCTATAGCTGATGGCCCTGAGTAAATAACTGGCCGTATAAAAACAGATGTCAGGATGGTGCAGGTTAAAAAGTAATTTCATTGCCGCTTTAACAGTTCTGGCTCCAAATTTAATAAATAAAGGTTTTAAAAAGAATTTACGACATTCGCTATACAGGTTACAAGTAAGTAGAAAGTGCTCTGTGCTTTGTTCTGAAATGTTGTCGCACCGACAAGGACCTGTGGGGCGTGTTTTAATCTCAGGAAATGCAACCAATAGGTGGACCGTACCCATCCTCAACCTGGTAAGAACAAACCGATGTTGCCCTTTAGTTACCTGAGTGAGGTAAGGATGTAGGCCCACGAATTCGTTCAAATGGTTATAACGTATACAAGTGGAAAGTTTGAGATCATCCGTGGCCCGTCTTTCTGCACAGTGATTTAGGAAAATTAATTTCAGACTCTCTTTAGAGAGATCAGAAGCAGAACAATGATCTAATGTAACGTCAAACCCGAACACATTAGAAAAGGATTCAATTATGTATTTTATCCATGGGATTCTGAGAAAATAGTCGAGACGAAGACAATCCTCAATGATGGCCCTATTAAATGAGGTTTCATCTTTCATCCAGACCGAACGCCACAACATCAAAGGTCTCAATAATAATAGATCATTTAGATGACATAGTCCTAATTCTTTATGGACCAAACTGTTAGCAGTAGAAGTCGGGAGACACAATAATTTTTTCAGAAATGTATTCTCTTCTACCTGTAAAGATTCTGCCCTGGAAACCCCCCATACCCCTGCTCCGTAGAGGGCTGCAGAGAGACACCTAGCTTCAAAAATCTTAAGCATTGCTTTAGGTCTTCTACTGCCTAGTTTACTTGCAAAAGCAAATATACCATTGGCACTCCTGGTCATTTTGTCGCGCACCACCTTGTGCTCGATGTCCCAGCGGCCATTTTTGGAAAAGTTGACCCCCAGGTAGCAAAAATTTTCCACGCACTGCACCTCTTGGCCATCGATGAGATACCTATAGGGCTTTTTTGTTTTGACTTTACTAGCTTCACACTCCATCACATAGGTCTTACTCTTATTGATGACCAGTTTTCTCTTTTCAATAAAGGCCGCAAATTTATCCATCAAAAGCTGCAGACCCCGGGGGGTCCTAGAGAGCAACACAGCGTCATCCGCATAGAGTAACACAGGGATGGTAGTTGTGTTTACTCTAGGGGCGTCCGCTGGTGCCTTCTTTAGGATCACATCTATTTCATTAATAAACAGAGTGAAAAGCAAGGGTGCCAAAACACACCCTTGTCTAATACCTCTCCTGACCCTAAATTTATCTGTGCATTCGCCCGAAGGCCCGTAACGGACGCTCGAGCTAAGCCTCTCGTATAAACGGGCCAGAAAATATATAATTTCCCTAGGTGCTCCCATATCTAGCAGGGTGGTCCATAGTATTGCGTGGTCCACCAGGTCAAAAGCGCTGCTCAAGTCAGCGAAGCAGAGGTAGAGCGAACCATTTTTAGCTCGGGTGTATTTCCCTATCAGGAGTTCCAGGTTTAAGCATTGTTCAATGCAACCTCTGCCTTTCCTGAACCCATATTGACATTCTGTCATTATCTGGTTAGACTCAGCCCATTCTTCTAATCGGACGAGGAGTACACGGCTCATGATCTTGACGGACGAATCCAGCAATGAGATTGGCCGGTAGTTTTTTGGGTTTCCTCGGTCCCCTTTCTTATGGATCGGGACTATTATGGATTCTGACCAGGTGCACGGAAAGGTATAGCGAACAGCAGCATTAAAAACTTTGACTAGTACTGGTCCCCAAGTATCAGGTGCAAATTTGTACATATCAACTGGGACACCGTCGGGTCCCTGGGCCTTCCCACCCTTACTAGCCCTGATACTACTTAGGACCTCCTGCAGGGTGATATCTAAATTAAGTACTGGCCAAGAGCAACTTATCGGCAACGTTGCCATATTAGAGTTAAAAATACCGGAAAAGTGCTGTACCCACGCTTCCTTACCCACGTTTGAGGTTAACACGGGAAGTTTATCATCTTTTAGAAGGGGGCTATTTATTACTGCCCAAAAAAGAGTACAATTGTTCGATACAGCCGCTAGATCCAATCGCTCCCAAGCTTCCTCACGTAATTCAACTTTCCTTTGCTTGAGAGCCAAATTATAGTCGGATCTAAGCTTAGCTACAACTGTTTTGTCTCTGGGTTTAATGGATAGTGCGTTTTTGAGTGACTTCAATGCCACAGTACAGGCATTATTAAACCATCCCCTAGCTTTGTTATTAAAATTTCCAGCCAACCTAGTAAACTTACCACTAATAAAAACATTGATATTCGTAAAGTGAAGAATACAGGCCTCCAGGTTTGGTTTCTCATCAATAATTGATGTAATATCTGTTGAGCAGCATGAGATAATGCAATTAGAAGTTACTTCTGCTCTATCCCCAGCCCACTTTATCCTAAATCCATTCGGCCTATGCACATCAATGTTTATAATGGGGCTACTATCTGGGGTTGTACTAACTTTCCAAAACCTAGTTTCGATAACAAGACAGTTATGGTCACTAACCAAGTAATCAACAACCTTGACATCAGAACTAAAATGAGCTAATTCGGAAGACATGCAAATAAAATCAATTACAGTGTTTGCCCCTCTCCCCACAAAAGTTGGCAAACTATCGCCCTTCCCATCCTGTTCAATCTCTAGGATCTCCAGATCGTAGTCTAATAGGAAGGAGTTCAGAATTTCTCCATATGTATTGTGTTGGAAATGCGTAGCTGGTTCTCCAACACGATTCAAAGTACCACACAACTTATGATTAGAGAGAGGACAAACAGAAATGTTAAAATCTCCAACATATATGAACTCAAAAACTGTGTTGGAAGCTTTCATCAATTGTTTGATTGCGATGTCTAGTTCTAAAATGATCGTGTATCTGCTGGCATCAAAAACATTATTATACATATTAATCAACAAAATGTTTTTATCTGCCTCATCAGCTAGCCACAGCAATTGAGAATTGTTGCCCACAGTGATATGCTCCTTCACCCTTATTCGCATTTTCACAGAGGCCAGGATTAACAAACCACCTTTAGCCCTCCCTGAGGTAGTAGCCGTTGCTGGTAACTCGTATGCTACAAAACCATCAAGGCCCTTAAAATTTAAACACCAGGTCTCTTGTAAACATATGATATCAAATGTTCTAATAAGTTCTAACCACCCCAATACTTCTAGTTTAGAGGCTAGTCCTGCGATATTCCAACTGGCAATAAGGCGTGATGTTGTTGCCTCCTCTAAGGTATTGCAAGATGGGCCCACATAGTTAGGCTCTGTAATAGTATTTGGGGACTGATGTAAATCAAATCCTGCACCCACATCAGCAAGCTCATGTCTGACCTCTTGTCAGTCGCAATTATTAAGACCAGACAAGGCATCATATCTATTGTGTAGTAGCGTGCTTGGTACTAGGGGGGATGCCCGACGGTTATACATATTCAAGTGGTTATCCCAACCTGGTGCTGGTGTTTTCGGTAGAGTTACATTTTGCTGTTCCCCATAGAAGAATTTTAGTGTTAGGGGTACCACCGTACCTCTTCTACGCTGAGGTGGAAGAATATGTGTTAGGACATTGGGAAGTACATCGGGGTGGGCAAACGTTACCACCACACAGTCCCCTTTAAATCTTTTGGGGCGATTCCCTATCCAGGGAACACGTTTAGCTGATTTGATATCATGCGCCAGTTGCTGTGACCCACCAGGCGCTAACCTCATATTACCAGAGAGCCAGTGGAGGGCCTTACTGCACAAAGAATTGGATGACTCGATAATACCGTCATCCAGTAGGGGTACATTGGCTAACACCAGAACGACAGGTGAGGCTTCCTCAATAAACTGCAGGGGATCTGTTCTGTGAACTTGTGCTTGGGGTAAGTTTTCTATCAATGGACACTCTACCATAGTTGCATTATTGTGATTCGCAATTGGGGCCGGCATTTGCACTACATTGGTCGGCACACCAGATGACCCTTCCCCGACTAGATTAACCCTTGCGGTAGTATCTCTTATTGTTAGTAGAGTATTAAGACTACCTATTTCCTCCGTCAGCTTTGTTTGCACACCTCCAAGTCGTTTTACTTCTGCCTGTAATTTATCTATTTTGGAGATCAGAGGTTTTACAATCTCAAGAAGTTTACCCTCTACAACCTCAAGCAGTTTAGTAATTACTTCATCATCTCCTCTGTTTCTTAAAATCCCATCCCCTACAGCCTTTTGTGCAGCTCTAGAGGGGCCTGGGGATAATGTTCTTTTTCTTTTCACTCTTGGCCTTGGGCCGCCCAGTTTCCGTTGGTTCTTCACGCAGGCGCGCACCGGCCGTGGTGTATGCTCAGTTAGTGGTAGATCGTCCTCCACAGGACCAGATACAGTTTCTGGGTCTGAATCAGTAACATTATCAGAGTCCACATCCAGAGTGACGGGCGAAGCTAGCGTGATCAATGGCTGGCTATCAGTCTCGATCCTAGATGATACATTTGGTGAGACCCTATTTTCCACCAGCACAAAGGGGCTGTCCTCAGCTGACAGGGGTAAAGTTGGGCTTAACCTACGCAAATCTGGTGACTGGCTTAACCCTAATGATTCCCTCCTTTGTTCATTTATTTTCTTTACTGTTTGCACAACATAATTATCCATTGTGTTTGCAGGCAAGGGAGCAGGTTTCTTTTTTGGTCGCCATTTAAATATCACACAGTTCACAGACAACACAGCAACAAGGTCTTACTTATAGATGCGTCTCTGATGGTCCAGGGGTTGGGCCCTGCCCCTGCCTCCTCGTGCCGATGAGGGCCGTAGAGGGCCCGCCCTTTGCCCGGGCTTAGCTCCGCGCTTGGCCCCGCGCGCGTCCCGCTAACGCGTCGTAGGTTCTATACTATATAGTGGCAGGGGGCGGGAAGAGGGCCAGCTGTGGCGCGTTTGCAACGCAGCGCCCGCTGGTCCTCGCAGTCCCGGCTGATTGAGAAATCCCTCGGCGAAGCCTCTGATAGAGCAGGCAGGCTATCCAACAGCGCTATGAAGCCTTCGAGCGGCACCCGCGAAGCGGGGGCCGCGAGGCGTGGTCACAACAAGCAGCAACAGGGCACCCAGAAAAAGCGATGGGGTCACACTTAGCAGGCACGCTGGTCTAGTTCAGCCCTCCGTTCTTAAAGTCCTGGAGGAGGGGGCGGGAAGAGGGCCAGCTGTGGCGCGTTTGCAACGCAGCGCCCGCTGGTCCTCGCAGTCCCGGCTGATTGAGAAATCCCTCGGCGAAGCCTCTGATAGAGCAGGCAGGCTATCCAACAGCGCTATGAAGCCTTCGAGCGGCACCCGCGAAGCGGGGGCCGCGAGGCGTGGTCACAACAAGCAGCAACAGGGCACCCAGAAAAAGCGATGGGGTCACACTTAGCAGGCACCTGAGGAGAACCCTGAATGCGCCACCATCTTGAATCCCTTCCTGTTAAGCGCTCGGCACGTATTTCCCACCAAGTGTGTCTCCTGCAGTAGAATAACATCAGGCATACATCTCTTGAACAGTTGTAAAACCACCCCTCTCTTGATGCGATCACCCAAACCGTTAACATTCCAACACAATACTTTTAATTTCCTACCCCCCATCGTCAAATCGTGGGCCTTCGCCGACCCCAGTAGGCCTAATAGATACATTTACGGAAATAGAGCAGTCTTTGCATTGCCTTAAAAGAAGAAAAGAGAAACAAAGAAAACAAACAGAACCAACCATCAAACCTCCCCCACCCTGCACCCCTGCATCAGACTAAAAAGCCCCCCAACCAGCAGTGTGCCTGTCGTCCCATTAACTAAACTACCAGAAGACCCTAGAGGAGAAAGGAGATCACGTAGGCCCCCCTCCGCCACCCTCCATAACGGAAAGAAGGATATACACCGTAAAGTGCAGCAGGATAGCATTGGTCATTGTCAACAAGGTCCCCGACCGATAAAGTTATTAAAGTGAGTTCTACTCTTGGCGCTCGGGCCCCCCGAGGTGCCCTCCGAATGTTCATCTCGTTCCTCGTGTCTGTGCGGCAAGGTGTCCAGCCATTCGCTTACCACTTCGGGCATGTCAAAGAATACAGCACGGCCATCATGCTCAATACGTAGTCTAGCAGGGAACATCATTGAGTACTTCATCCCCAAGTCTCTGAGGCGCCGCTTCACTCCCGCAAAACTTTGGCGCTGCCGCTGAACCGCTCTGGTAAAGTCTGGGTAGAAGTTGACATCCGCATTCTGGAACTTGAGGGGCCCGTGTCGTCTCGAGGCCTGTAGGATCACATCCCGATCTCTGAAGTTGAACAGCCGAGCTATAATGGGCCTCGGCGTGGCGCCCAACTTGGGCCGTCCCCCTGGCATTCTGTGGGCCCGCTCAACTGAAAAGAAACGACTGAGGCCCGCAACAAAGAGATCAGTGGCCGGGTCTTCGGCACCTTCCGGCACCCCGATAATTCGGATGTTCTGCCGCCTGGCACGTCCCTCAAAGTCTTCCAGCCGCTTCGAGAAGAGATCGTTGGTGGACCTCAGGTCCCGGACCTCCGTCTGCAGGTCCGAGACATCAGTCGTGAGGCTCGCGGTTTTGATGTCTAGCGACTTCACCCTGTCGTTGGTCTTGCCGAGATCAGCTCTGATCAGGTTAAGGTCGATCGCCAGAGTATCCACTTTATGCGTTAGGACCTCATGTTGCTTGTGCATCTCCGTTCTGATGCCAGCTATAGACCCCATAATGTCCCGGAGCGTCGTCTCCGACTCGTCCGGCGATCCCGCCCGAAGGGTGTCTTTAGAGCGGGTAGCCGCATTCGGCGAGATCCTTTGTTGGGCATATCGATCAATTTTGTTCGACTGGGGTTGAATCGCCTTCCTACTGACCCGGTTCGCCGTCCTGTCTGGTTCGCCCTTGCCCGCCATGTTGAAACCGGGAGATTGAACAGGGTGGTACACCAAAGTCACTTCGGGTATGCGAGCATTTGCAGGGCGTAGCAGCCTCCGATAGTTGTTCAGCGAAAGGCCACTCGGCAACTTTGCGTGCTCCGCAGGGCCGGCGCAGTAGTCACTCACACAGCATATCGTTCATGCATTACAGTGTCGCTGCTGTCGGCCATCACCGAGACAATGGTCCGTCCCTGGAACGAATCTTCAGCACGGTGTATCTCCGTCTAAGAGCGTCG